>NW_028301603.1:2500000-3750000 GCF_987345545.1 Pholcus phalangioides
TGGAGAAAAAGCAGGGAATCGCAGAAAATAAAGAGGGCCAACGAATGAATAGACAAATTTCTAGATTGAGAATAGATGACGGCCATTTAAGTAGAAGTAGAATCCCTTTATTTAGGGGGCGCAATTAAAGTATAACACAGGATCTATAATGCCGAGTGTTAGTCATGGGAAGCTTCAATGTATGTTAAAGGTTAGGCCATGCCCGTTGGGGTTCTCGGGGTCCTGAAGGGAGAGTCGCTTGGACAAAGAAATTATGGATGGATCGGCAATGGCCAATTTTATGAATAAACCTTCAAGAAACGAATAGAAACTTAGAGATGAGGGTAAAATAGCAAATCAAATTAAATGGGTGGAGTTTTCCAAGGGACTGGGACGTCCGAAATGAAATCTTAAATGG
Organism: Pholcus phalangioides; assembly: GCF_987345545.1. Lineage (NCBI taxonomy): Eukaryota > Metazoa > Arthropoda > Arachnida > Araneae > Pholcidae > Pholcus > Pholcus phalangioides. The sequence continues at coordinate 2,500,398 of NW_028301603.1, forward strand.
ATGAGAAAATCTGGATACGGGGAGTGAGAGAAAAAGGAAGCTCGAGAAGAGAAGCAAACATGAGGAGTGAAGCCAGAAAGTATAATCAGGACCGTAGTGTGTGAAGCTCGGGTAATCGAGGCTCGAGACGCAATGCTGCTAAGGGGCTAAAGACTGGAGAAGGGTCTCTCTGCAACTTGGTGAGTGATGCATGGATTATATTCTCTCTCCCATATGTGATATAGTGTAGGTACTTGTAATTAATTGTTTTGGGGGCAAACTGAGGTGTAGTGGAAAATCACGGGTCATATAATGTTCAGGGCCAAGAGCTTAATTGTTTTGGAGGCCAACCGAAGATTTTGTTAAGTATTTTTGAATGGGGGTATGTATTAATATTTTTTGATAAGGATGATGATATGAAAAATACAATTGGCATAAATACAATTAACTACAGTGTAAATAAACTAATTAACTTCCAGCATCTCGTGTATGACTACTTTGCGTAAACTTTGCCTGGGTTATACTTTATATATACACAACACAACGCAATTGAAATCAGGGAACGGTATTCGCTTACGTACTTACGAGAACGGGCTGACACTAATGGTTGTGCACACAGTGGAGTATTCAGGAACATCTTCTCTCGTGGAAGATTTCACTTTCTCCTCTAACTTACACGAATTACATACTGTACATAGCCTTCGTGTCCCGTATTTCGCTGACAAGTAATTTTTTATTCGGCAATCTTAAGATATTGATCGAAATTCACACGTCATACTGAAAAATAAATTCGAAAATTCAAGGTACGGCATATATATATATATATATATATATATATATATATATATATGCGTAACGATAGTTTTAAAGAGGATAGTTTTTTGTAATAAATAATTCGTGGTGGTCTATGTCATGCCCTGCTCTTCCGAAATCATATGAAGGAGCTGGAAAATCAAACGTATATGCGGTGTTCGAGGAATATGAAATGCCTCATAATGACCTTTATGAATATATGTTACCCAATGCTACCCGGGTTTTCTTCAATTGCTGGGAGGATTGAAAACGCGACAAACTATTGTAAAAGCATATGCATGTCTGAAACGCAATGGTTAGAGAACCACGGTAACGAAAGTAAACATTCTGAAAGTGATTGTTGGGGCTCAGAAACCATTCTTACCCGAAAGTTTTTTTGCCCCGCTCTAGCGAACTTTTATAGTAGCCTATCGTTCAATCCTGGTCCTGTTTTGCGTATTGTATAGCGTAATAGACAGAAAATCAATTATATATATATATATATATATATATATATATATATAGATTGAAAGGGAAAAAAACAGTCTGTGAATCTTTTTCAGTATACAGAGGAACTTCGGTTAACGAGTGACGACTCGCTTTACGAGCACATTTTTTTGTGATTTGTTTACATATATTTACATTATCACAACTGAGTCGATGGTTTATCGCACACGCGATGTGGAATTGTGGGTAATATTATCTCTGACCTATGGCAAAGGTCTTCAACCTTATTCTAGTCGCGAGCACTACCTGTATCCATCATCAAAAGAAGAGCCCCCTTACGGGAAGTTCGACATATGAACATCCTTAAATGCAATTTGTACACGGTTTTTAATTTTAACTTTGACCAAGTGCTCGCGAGCATAATATCGGACACGAGCATCGAGCACTCTGGATGTCATAGGGAGCACCATGGTGCTCGGAAGTAACGGGTCTCTATGGTCTCTATGGTCTCCAGTAAGTGTGCATCACTCGAAGAATGAACATACGTGTATACTAATAACGTAATAACCTTTTACGATACGCATTGTGATCACGCGCATGTGCGCTTGAAGATTTTCTTTTTTTAATTCTGATCGGAGAAAACTGTTGAATGATTGGATTATTGAACGCGACTTTGTGGGGTTGAGATGCGCATGTGCAGTTCTGTAGCAGTGGTATCGAAATTATTTGTACAGCCGAATCCGAATCCCGTTAAGAAAGAAAGAATCCCCTTAACTTTTAAGTGTACGAAGAAATCATTTCGTAGTATTGAAATTCCGTTACAAATTCCACATTATATTATTTCGTTTCTACGTAAACTTATTTTGGGGATTACAAAAGTTTTCGTTAAAACGGGAATTGACTATATTCCTTATTTATATAATGTCTGTTTACCATGGAACGATGGGATGGGGGGGGGGGGGTCCGTTATAACGAGCTTCAACCGTATTTCTTTACTAAATACTACTACACTTGCTGTAACTTGAAAAAAGAAGAGAAGCCTAGACATCTGAGAATTTGAGGTAGTAGTTGCTATCCTAGAAAGCAGATGGTAGCACGAACCACACCAGTGAGAGTCGATTGTGATTCAAATGCGATTAAAATTTCTCATAAAGAAAGAAACCAGCCACGACCCACATTTTGGAAGTCGAAGATGTGGTGGGGGGGATGAGGGAAGTACAAGAACTTTAACAAGTGATTCTACGAACCGGAGGGGGGGGGGGGAATTAACCTGGTGCGTAACCGTGTCACCACAAGATTCATTTCCAAAGCGCGGACCATTCTCCGCCTTTTAACGCTTAACGTCATGCGTCCCGTTTTTACGTGATCCGATCGTTTCGCGCAGCCCCTCCTTCATCTCAGTGTGGTTGTGGCACGACTGCTGATCACCTTTCCATCCCTTTCCCCAGTTAGAGATCTTGAAGACGTCAGGCTGACTTAACCACCACCTTTGTGGAAAGTGCAGCGTCAACATTTGCGTTATAGCCAATGACTGTTCCCTGTGCGGTTGTCTTCTTAACGCAGTTTTGCGCCACTTTGAACAGAAAATCGGTTTTGCCACTAAGGCTGCTAAAATCCTCACCTCGTGGTAAAATGAACCATATGAAGGAGGACCCTCAAGAAAATGAAGATACCGGATGTGTGGATTATGATGGGAATAGAAATCGCCTGCGACGTCAAGGAAAAGTGGTGAGTAAAAAACTAGATGAGGTAATAGACAATTATCCCGAATAAAAAAATTGTTTTAACTCAAATTTATAAAAGTTTATGATCTCGCAATCAGTTCGAGATTCAGGTTAAAGAGCCCCCCCCCCCCCCCCCGCAGAGAAGCGAGTTAAAGGGCACAACAGCTGATTAGCTGATTTCCAGGAAACAACGTGTTGGCTCTCCTGTTCACCTTTTACTAATAGATGAGAAGGATTTACTTGCGAGTAAAAGGTAATCATTATTAATACAGATTGAAGGATTTGCTTTTAGTATTTCTCCTTTTACTTCAATGCACATGCTTCTACTTCGACCCTTTTGCTCGCGAGCATTTCCTTCTCTTCAATTATTCGGCCCCCTGTCTTTCTTCTCAAGTTTGGTCAACACCTCCGTTGTCAATGTATAGCTCAAAAGCGTGAGGTCATGTAAATCTTTACCGTTGAAAATTAAAAAAAAAATTTGTGTACAACGAAAGCCATGCTGCCGCCCGAGTGCACCACACCCCTTGCACCCTCGCTTAAGACTCAAGAGCTACTACTAAACGATACATGCATCTCGTCCATATTCCTCGGCGGAACCTCTAACGAATTGGTGCATGCTGGAATGTGCGTGTACGTGTAGTGAAACCTGACGTGAAGTTTGTTTCTGTGCAATGCTTGTTATGTGTAGTGCTGCCAACTGCCACCAGTTTCTTCTACGAGCGAATTGTGATGATTGAATAGTTGTATCATTGTAGGCCTGTTGCGCTCTCTGGCTGCGAACCGTGGCGTGTTCGTGTAACCCAGCTACTTTGGAAGCCTGATCTGGCGGATGGCTTGAGGTTGGGAGTTCTAACCCCCAGTAGTGCTATGTAGATCGGGCGTCCGCACTAAGCTAATACCACCTGTAGAGCAAGACCTCCACACGAAGCTTGTGACGTCAATGAAGAAGACCATTTCTCGTATTGCCATTGGATATACTGCAAAAAAGGTAAAGATATCGTATGCGCGTCGGCTTGCTATATCCAATGGCAGTAGGTTAAAGGCAATCAACAATCTTTAATCAAATTGAATCATCATTCGCATGATAAAGCCCGAACGCAACGGTCACGCTTTTTTTTCAGCTCTCGTTCCGACGGATACTGCATCGCTGCCGTTAGTTCTCCCGTAGGGGTCCGGGTGAGAAGGAAATCTCAGCCCGGCCAAGGGAGTAAACCCGGGGACCTAGGCCACAGTTAGGCCGGACGGGTCCCACAAGTTGATCTCGTAAGATCACTAATTAACACCGAATAGAGATCGACGCTCTCCAACGGTTGTTCAGAAATAAGGCTGGTGACACCTGCTCGGGACCGCCGCAGCGACTTTGTCCGCGAGGCTCTCCGGTGCGCTAGCCGCAGAATCACCACTTCGCTTCTACATCGCCCCCCTTCTCCCCCAGTGACTTTTCGTTCTTCTCCCCCCCCCCCCCAAGTGCAATGGATTACACACCTTTTTTCTAGGATACTAAAAAACAAGGTAAGGGGTCTCAATTGTGCGCTCTCTATTTTTTGAAAATGGGTGTGTTATGTCCCTTCGCCACCGCTGAGGATGACGTCACTTATGCGCAACTTCAGCGCCAATCGTTTGCTTTCGACGAGCTCTCAAGGGAGCAGCGAATCGAATTTGGAAATCTTCTCCTAACATGGGCCAAAAGCAAGGAGAATGTAATTAATAATTCGCCTTATCAATCGTTCAACAGCTGCAAGTTCGATGAAGCAATTCTTTCGCTTGCAACAAGCTACACGGAGCTATCCAACAGGCTTACTCCGCTCAATCGTTCTGATCAAATCGATGAAATAATCGAAAAAAATGAAAACTCACTAATCGACAATTTTATATCCGAGGCAAGGGATTTCTTCGATAAATTCCAAGATGCCTCCTGTGTGCACAAAACGTCTCGCGCGTTCAAATTGGGAATTATTTCCACCCCTATCCCAGCTGAAGGGACCCCACCTTCGATCAATGAAACGCCGAAAAAAAACAAAAAAAGAAAGAAAAGTCGCCCCCAAAAAAATTCGCCCCCGATCTCTGAAGACGATTCAAGCCACTCTGGCGATAATGAAACGAACAACTTCACGCTACATTACTCTCATACAGAGAACTCCACTGTCCTCGAAGACAGCACCCAATCGACAGACAACAATTCAACTCAATCGACCTCCAGTGGCGTAACCGACTCCACTGATAACAGCACAGAAGACTCAAACTCGTCTTCATCCACCATTGAAGAACCCCCCGAGCCAACCCTGGCACCAGTCGTAGTTACCCCGCACAACATTTCAACCGATAGCACCGAGGAAATACTCCCACCCAAGTCGCCCCCAGGGCAAAAACCTGGTACAACAAAAGAATCAACCGACGCTTCCTCCCTGTCAGACCCCCCCCCTTTCCCCTGTAATCACAAGTGACCAATTACCCATTGAACCCACTCCCACGCCATCCATGGCCCCCTCGCCCCCAACCTCCACCGCAGCCCTAGTGGACCAAGATGGATTCACCAAAGTCACCTATCGAAGAAAAAAGAAGCCTGCGCCCCCCCCCCCTGTGGCCGCACCGACCCCAGCTCAACCCAACCAAGTCGCCCCCAGTCGAAGTAAAGTTAAAATCCCAGCCATAGTTCTCTCACGCTGGGGCGACACCTGGCTCCGGGATTTCGCAGCTGTTCGCAAAAAATGTGAGCACCCCCCGGAGGCGAAACCAACAGGGAGCACTATCATCTTCCAAACTTTTTCAGAAATCGATCACAGAACCGCCACGAAATTCTTCGACTCGAAAAATTTCAAATACCATACGTACCGACTGCAGCAGGACCGAACCCTCAAGTTCGTCATCAGAGGGCTACCTGCAAATGTAAAACCAGCAGAAATCGAGGAAGCCCTTAAGGGACAGGGAATCGAGACAATTAAAATAACCAATATGAGGAACTACACCACTGGCCGCTTCCTCCCACTATTCATAGTCGAAGTCAACATTGACAACAAGCATTTTGCAAATGTCACGGAAATCGAGGGCGCCCCCATAGAGGTAGAACGCTACCAAGGGGGAGCCTCCCCAATTCAATGTAGGCGGTGCATGGCCCCCGGCCCTTTTCTGCCGAAATCTGCCCATATGTGCCTTCTGCTCTGCGGGCCACGAAACGACCCGATGCACCCTTAAAGGCAACAATAATTTTTTACGTTGCTTCTTTTGCAAAGGGAAACACACGGCCACATTTCCTGGCTGCCCGGCCCGCCCCCCAGCCCTAAACAATGGCGGCCGCACATTTGTTCCCAAGCTCCCCCCAAACCTTGCCCCCCCACAGGCAGCGGATTTCCCCCCGCTACCTAAAATCGCCCCCCTAATCGACTTCAACGACGATACGTACGAACACGGAACCGCCCCCATCGAGGTCAGATCGACCCGGCAACCACAAATCGAAACAGATATTCCAACACAAAAGTCGCCTTCATCCAACCTCACCGAACTTATAAAAAAGCAAGAGGAACTTCATGCCAAAATTAGGCCTGGCGCCCCCCCCCCCCAAGCGAAGGGGAAACCTTCACTCACCCTTGAGGAAATGAAGGAGAAAATAGAAGTCCTCGAAACACGACGCAAATACCAAGTTTGCATTTATGAACTCATATACCAGACGCCCAGACTAAATATCAGTGGCGTAAGTGATATCGATACCTCTGTCCAAAGCGACCACGTTCAACAAATCGACCCCCCCCCCGGCACCCACGCCCGAACCAGCTAGACCACCCACCCATTCCATATGCCAAGCCCCCACAACCCCGGCACTGCCCGCCCCCTCCCTCCCCTTACCTGAAATTGTCACCCAACCGTCGCCCCCAAAAGAAAATAACCTTCTCGTCAGCACTATTGGTACACAGCTCTCCGCCTTATCCCAGGAGACAATTGCAGCTCTAATCGCCCTTCTCTCCACCCTCCTTAACAAAGATTAATAATAACGGCGCCCCCACCAAGCCTTTCACAATAATGGCTTGGAACTGCAACGGAGTTAAAAATCGAGTACGCGAGCTTCACACAGAAGCCATGCGACATCAAGTCGATGCACTTCTACTCAGTGAAACTTGGTTGCTTCCGAGCAATAAATTAAAATTCCCAGGGTACACCATTGCCCGTACTGATCGGCTTCACAATCGGGGGGGGCGGAACAGCAGTTCTACTAAGAAACTGCTATTCTAGCCACCCCCTTCCCCTCCCTGCTTCCCCCCACATCGAGGCCACGGCCATTACAGCTTATGTGAACAAATCTCCCATAATCCTTTGCGCCGTATACAAGCCGCCCAACCAGCCAATAGACACCGCGCTTCTCAACACTCTTTTTAACCGAACTACGCCAGTCTTCGCTGGGGGCGACTGGAACGCAAAAAGTCACTTATGGTTTAGTAAAAAAAAAAATGCGGCGGGACGTCAACTCCGCTCCTTTTGCTTAAACAATTTTCTTGACATTCATTCCACCATAAACGAAACACACTTTCCTTCCAACACGCGTCACAGTCCTGACGTACTTGACTTTGGAATCTCGAAAAATTTTCTGTACCATATTACAACATACCCGAAAGCGTTGCTCACTTCACCGCATAACCCCGTCTTCTTCGAGATCGAACTCAACATTCCAAGAGCACGACGTATCGTTAAACAGACAGACTGGGGTAAATTCCAAGACTTTCTCCAAGAAGCCGCCACCATTGACCCCTCGCCCCCCACACCTTCGAACATCGACGCAGCGGTCGAAAAGCTCACCACCAGCATCCAAGACGCCATAACACACTCCACCACTGAAGTTCCCTATAACGACCTGCGATATGGCCTACCCCGGGACATTCTTGAAAAAATTAAATTTAAAAACCAAATTCGTAAGAAATGGCAGAATCGCCACCGCCGATCCGATAAGCTCCTGCTTAATAGACTACAAAAACAGATCAAAAAAGACGTCGACGACTTTGTCAATACCAGATTTACCGAATTTGTCAGCAACGCCACCGCTGAAAACGGCAACTTATGGAAAGCATGGCGAATTTGTCAGCCCAGGGCCCCCCCGGGTAACGAAAATTAAAAAGGGAGACGACCTCATTTTTGACGACGAAGCCATCGCAGAAACCTTCGCCGACACATTCGAAAACCAATTTTCGCCCAATAGAATTCAACCATTAGTGACGTCACGGAACAATCGAAAAAGAAGCGCTGCCTTCATCCACCGTCATCTCAATAACTGCCCTGACCATATGTCCCGCACCAACATCACAGAAATTTCGTCCCTTATTAAAAAACTCGAAAAAAAAAAAGCCCCAGGAGCAGACGGCATTGGCAATAGAGCCCTTAAGCTTCTCCCCCCCTCCATTCTCATCTCTATGGAAAATATTTTTAATCGTTGTCTTACCACAAGCTACTTCCCGTCGCCCTGGAAACATGCTATTGTAAAGGCCATACCCAAAGGCGGCACCGACCCCCTTCTCCCCCAGTCTTTCAGACCGATAAGCCTCCTACCCGGGATCTCCAAACTGTTTGAGAAAATTGTAGCCCTTAGGCTTAACAAGTTCACAACCGATCACAATATTATTCGACCCGACCAACATGGCTTCCGCCCCGAGCACTCCTGTGTCACACAGCTGCTCCGGGTCACTGACTATATAACCAACGCTTTTAATTACGAAGACTCCGTCGCAGCCCTTTTCTGCGATATATCCAAGGCATTCGACAAGTGTAACTTCTCTACACTCTTATCCAAAATGATCGACCTCCGTTTTCCCCCCCACTTCGTCGTGTTCTTCTTCTGGTACCTTACCCGGCGCACATTTCAGGTTAAGCTAAACTTCTCCCTTTCAACCAAACGTAACATTCGTGCATCGGTCCCACAGGGAAGCGTCTTAGGCCCGCAACTTTTCCTCTTCTATATCAACGACTTTCCCTCGCCCCGAAATGGTAAACTTGCGCTTTTCGCCGACGACGCTGTCGCCCTCTGTGGGGCAAGAAACCCAGCATATGCTCTGTGGAACCTGCAAGACGAAGCTGCGAACATTGAAGAATGGTGTCGTGAGTCAGATATCTTCATGAACTTTTCCAAGTGCAAATTTATAAATTATTAATTATAAATTATAAATTTATAAATTTATAAATTTATAAATTATTATTTAGAAAAATCCGTGAGATCAGCCGTGAGGCTGTTCGGGTTAAACTGTCTCACGGTGAATATAAAATTAACTTCCACAGCACAAGTGACTACGAGAAGGTCCTACAGTTTCTTGCGAACAGCAATACTGAAATCATTAAACGGTCCACACCGGACGCCCCGACCCTCAGCGTGATTTTACGAGGGCTAGATATCTCAACGCCTGTTGACGACATCAAAACAGAACTCGTTGATGAAGGGTTCTCACCGATTTCAGTTACCCAAATTCGCTCCCGCAGGAAAAAAATAAGGGGAAAATTCCTACCCCTTTGGAAAACTGACCTGCCGGCCCTTGATGAATCGAAACGCATTTTCGACCTAAAAAATCTACTCTTGATTGAAATTTCGATCGAAAGATACCGGAGAAACCCCGGCCGACCTGTTATAAGCATCTGCAACCGATGCCAGGTATGGGGCCACAGCGAAGAAACATGTGACCAGCCCATCAGATGCATGGTTTGTACGGGCCCGCACGAAGTCAAACAATGCGGCAACATCAAAGGTGTTGATCCCCCGACCTGCTGCAATTGTGGAAAAAATCATACCAGTATTTATCGCGGCTGTGAAGTATACAAAAAAGAACTTGCTAAAATTAGAAATCCGAGTAATACTCTGCCAACGCATGAAGTAGCACACGAAAAAGTTCTACCAACGGAATATCGGAAATCACGGAAAAAATATTCGAACTTTTCATACATTCCCAGAAGTGTCTGGAAGCAGTTCCACGACCGAAAAAAGAGAATTTCTCTTGAGAGCGGAAAATTAAATAAATCAAACGCGATTGGTCAATCTGGACCTACGGACCTCCCTACGGATCAGCAAGAACCGCCGATGGAAAGTAAATCTACGGACTTCAAGAACCCCACCGAACCGAAAGGGCACTTGGGACAAAAAAGCAGCGAAGCTACCAAACAGACCCGAGCGACCAAGGGCCAACCACGGCACACGCTGAACCCGGAGAGGACCGTAGAAGCTCCCGCAAAGTCAACTGCCCGAACCCCGGCAAAAGCTGCCAAGAAGCCCGAGTCAAGACCGAGCGAATTTACGGTAGAGGACACGGGATCTGACGGGTATGGCGATGACGCAACATCCGAAATATACACGATCGCAAAGATTTACATGAAGAACATCATGAAGGCCACCTCCCGGAAAGAAAAGCGCGAACTGCTCCAAGAATTCCAAAAAGAGGCTGGTCTCTTGCTTGCTCGCTAACGATTCCCAGAACAACTGCTGAACTGGCAAACTTATATAGCGAACTTTTTGAGCATAAACAGACTCAAAAGCGTCTTCGAAATCTAATTTCGGAAAGTTTTCTCATATCCTCTATCTTTATCTTCATTTCCCCTTCCTATCTTTCCAAGAACATTTTCTCAAAAAACCAAAAAAAAATAAAAAATAAAAAATAATGAGGTATTTCTGATGATATCAGAAATAACTCTGAAAACTAAATAAAAATTTTTCCTATCCCTCCTTTCTTCCCATGCTTTTATTAATAATACTAACGCTATTCCCCTATTTTTTTTCCCCTTGAATCTAACTTTTATTTTTTATAAATTGTATATTATCATGTGACTACTTTCAGCCAACCAAAATGCGGCACGCAACCGGCGAATCAGGTGCGACCATGACGATGAGATGCCAACGTCACGAAGCAGATTACTTTTCCTGCCTAAAATATTAATAAGTAATATGACTAACCAAGCTCGTCTAGACATGTTTAATTTGTAAAAGTCCTAGTTAATTAATGAAATTCGTTAATTAACTGTGGGTCCCCCACTAGACCCTTCTCCCAAATTCTAACCGACATACAAGCACACTACACTTACACGAACATTTGCTCCCTTGCCTTTCTCTTCACAGTGGTCCCCCGCGGGCCAGTTTTGAAGGCGGCAGATGTCTGCAAACAGATAGGCCCCGCCAGAAATCTTTTTAACTTGGAACTTGTGCAAATTTATGTGGTTCACGCACAGGAAAAAACTTCCACAGCTCCCCCTTCGTTTCGGGAATCAGAATCTTCAACCGGCAGACACTGTCAAATACCTAGGGTGTACCCTGGACAAGAAACTGCTATTCAGGGAACACATTGCCTTAGTCCGAAATAAAACCAACGGTATACTCGGAATGCTCAATAAAATTACCTTCCCCAGTGCTAAACTCTCAATTAACAATAAAACCATACTTTATAAATCCATCCTGAGACCCACGATGCTCTATGCATCCCCTGTCTGGACCCCCGCCCGTAAGGGCAACATCTCCACCTTGCAAAAACAACAGAACAAAATTCTCCGTAGGCTCCTCAAGGCACCTTGGTACATTCGTAACATAAATATTAGAGCTGACCTAGACATACCCCATCTCTTTACATATATCAAAAAATTAAATAATTCCCAGTTTGAACGCATGGCCTCGTCTACACATCCACATCTGCGGGACATACTAGACTACGATCCGGCAGAAAAATGGACGCATCGAAGAGCCCTTCAGATAAACGATCTGGACTGGGAAAGACTCTAAACACCGAACTGTCTGATAGATGGCAGCACATCACATCTTCATACTCAACTCTTCTGTAACGCATCCTCAGTCGAACCGACATTTCAACACCCATTTCTCACTGAGAGACGCCCATGTCGGGCCACTTGTATTGTTTTTTGTACTCTTGTTCTTATGTGTACTCCACTGTCTTTCCTCCTTTCCTTTGTCACCCTCTCTCCCCCCCCTAACATACTAACACCTTTTTTCCCACTCTCTCACCTTCTCTCCCTCACCCTTCACCATCGACCAATCATGGCCTTGCCATGAACAAACCAATCGCATTGCACCACCATCAGCAAGATGTCGCTTCTTCTTCACAGCTCTCTTCGCTATCACACTTCGCTTTTAACAACTAACACGTGAGGTTGTGCCGCCATTTTACCTGTCGCATTGCAACGTTTCTTCACAACGGCAACGAACTTATGAAATTTAAATCGCAGACCAATGACCACTCTTATATACACTATGTTATAAGAGATTAACTAATTTAAAAAAAAAAAAAGAGAGCGTTTTCGCCACCCCTTCCCTTCACATACATTCACCAGCACTCCACACATACAGATACTCTCTTGTCTATCTCTTCACCGGGGGTCCCCAAGGGGCCCCAGTCCCTTTGTTGGCTAATGGCCCTCACCCACAGGGCCAGACACCATCGTAAAATTCTGAGTCTGGTCTGGTCTGGTAGTAGGTTAAAGGCCTTCTTCCGTGACGTCACGAGATTCGTGCAGAGGCCTTGTTCTATATCGGTGATGTTAACTAACCCCGATGTCGATATAGTGGCTTCGGGGGGAGCCCGTAGCCACCAAGTCGATCTCTACGGAGGAGCGAACCGGCCCAAAGCGAAAACGTAGCCTCGAGAGCTGTCGCCACCAGTACAATTGTCAAATCATAACAATGTTGCCGCTGCAAACTACCAATGCACTTAGGGAGGGGTATTTGTTGGATGTAGCTGATCAAAAATATTTTTAGCGGAAAAGTGATGTAAATCGTATATTACACCAGCTACATCGGAAAAATAGGTCTTTGTGCACCGTTGCAGAAGTGCTCTTGCAATAAAATTTAATTAAAACTTTTTTTTAAAGTAAATTAGTTATATATATGTTTTTCTTCCGCCTTAGCATTAATTTTTTACAATTCTACACCAGACCAGCATCCATTTTTTCCCCCATTCCCAGCTCCAAAGGGCTGATAGTGGGAATAAAGACGGGCCAAGATAGGCCTATGAAGAGGTGAAAAATGTGTATGTCAGTTAGTGAGTGCATGTAGGTTTAAAAGAAAGAAAATTTTTTTTTTTTTTTTGTCAATTTCGAGGGTTCTGGTCATGGCTGAAATGAATTAAGCCCAGTAATTTTTCTCCGAGAAAATGCCACCACAAGTCATCAGGTGTCAGAAGTGAGCTGAAAATAAAGTCAGTTATAGCACAAAAATGGTAGGTGGATCATCATGTAAATTCTATGCAAGTTCCGAGAGGTCCATACATTAACTGCTCGACTGAGCCATTTTCAAAGACTCCTACTTCGAAAGTAGCCCATTGTCGTTCGGGTGAAGATATTTTTTTTTTTTTTTTTGTATTTTTCAAAGTTTTGATATAAATAAGTTTGCAAAGAGAATAAATAGGTGCCACAAAATGATAGAATATATAGGTGCCAATAAATGAAAAAATATATAGGTGCCAAGATTAACAATATTAGGACCAGATGAATATATAGGGTCCAAAGATTAAATAGGTGCCAAAATACACAAAAATTCAAAGAAAAGAAGAGACTTTATATATACACTTTATACAGATGATGATTAGTACCTTAGATTTTCCCAACTAAGATGGAAAATTTGTTTGGGTCTTCTATAAATTTTCCTCCGTGCATTTGATCGAGGCGGAAGAGCTTCATCATAATCAACAATATCTTTTATATGTTGAAATTCGGAGTTACTCATTAGCTCAAATTGATTTTTATTGAGTTGTTTTATGTAGGAAAAAATTTTTGGAAGTGACAGGTCTTGGTGAATGTTGTAATTACGAATGAAATAAGGAGCTCTAACAAATCTCCTTAAAATTTTGTTCTGCATTCTTTGCAAGATTCTTATATTGGTTATAGACGCCGGAGCCCACGCCGGGGAAGCATAAAGTAATGTGGGTCTAAGAATCGACTTAAAAAGCAAAATTTTGTTTTTGAGAGATAATTTAGCCTGGGGGAAAGTGATTTTGTTTAATGCTCCCAAAATTTTATTAGCTTTATTACAGGCATATTTGACATGTGGTGTGAAAGTCATTGTCCTGTTAAAGATGCAGCCAAGATACTTAACACTCCTTACAGGCCGCATTGGTCGATCGTCAATGTACAAACGGCGAAGCGGTGGAATTTTTGTACGTTTGGCAAACCAAACAAATTTGCATTTGTCTTGATTGAGAACAATATCGTTCTCTTCGCACCAGTCAGTTATTTCATCCACTGTTTCCTGAAGGTTGTTTGCAGCCCTACTGGCCGTTCTTGCATTACACAGGACAACTGCATCATCAGCAAACAACGCCAGGATCCCAACGTCAGGTGCTGGAAAGGTGTTGATGTAAATAAGAAACAACTGTGGCCCAAGGACACTTCCCTGCGGGACCGAAGCTCTAATATTTTTTTTTGAGGATAACACATCGCCATTCTTCACCTGGAAGGTTCTTCCAGTGAGATAATAGTAGAAAAAAATAACAAAGTGAGCAGGAATACCAGAGTCTATCATTTTAGCAAGAAGTGTAGGGTGGTCACACTTATCAAAAGCCTTACTTATATCGAAGAAGGCAGCAGCAACATATTCATAATGGTTAATTGATTCAGTTATAAAGTCGGTGACACGGATTAATTGGGTAACACAAGAGTGTTCCCGCCTGAATCCATGATGCTCAGGACGGATGATGTTATTGGTTGTCAGTACATTTTCGAATCTATGAGCAATAATTCTTTCAAAGACCTTACTTCCATTAGAAAGTAAACTAATGGGTCTGTAAGAGCCTGGTAGCATGGGATCCAGGCCATTTTTGTGAATTGCACGAATGATTGAGTGTTTCCAAGGGCTTGGAAAATAATTAAGGTTGATAGCTGCATTAAAAATATTAGAGAGGGTAAGAAGCATGTTGTGCGGGAGGTTCTTAAGTGCTAGATTACCAATACCATCGTAGCCCGCAGCTTTTTTTATGTTGAGCTTGTTAATGACGTCGATAACCTCCGTTATGTCAGTGGGTTCAATGTGCTGAGTGTGGTTATGTATATGATGATGTATATATTGTGCTACTCTTCTCCTAAGTGAAACCTGTGTATCATATGACTGAATCTGATTGGGTGTAAATTGTCTTTCAAAGGAAGTGGCAAGTGTATTGGCTATTTCACTGTCAGAAACAATGATACCACTAGGGCTTTGCAACTTATTTATTATGTTAAAACTCTTAGGTTTGCAAAGCTTCCACGCTTTCCATATGCTATTATCCTCTGTGGAGGCTGATTCAATGAAGTCAGTAAACCTACCGTTTACATGATTCTGGACTTCATTTTTAATTTCTCTGTTGAGCCTGTTTAGGGCAATTTTGTCAGTTCTCCTTCGATAACGCTGCCATAAACCACGGATGTAATTTTTGTGACGAATTTTTTGCAGGATATCTCTAGGAAGTCCATATTGATTTCCAGGCCTGATGATTTCATTTGAGGATTCTTTAATAGCATTTTGCATGACCTGCGTGAATTGAGTAACTGCGTCATCAACACTCTGAGCAGTATTTAGGTCACTCAATGACACAGTATGTTCATTCGTCAAAAGATCATGATAAACTGGCCAGTCAGTTCTTTTTACAATATGCCTTTTGTGTGTACATAAAAAATCAATTTGGAAAAAAATGGGATTATGAGGAGATCGAAGTATGTGTTTTGTGTACATTTTGATATTAAAAAGAAAATTCCTAGAGAGGCCAAAGTCAATAACGTCAGGTCGATATCTGACTTGAGGTGGGATATGTGTGGGTGTTGTAGACGAATGAATGTTTATAAATTTGTTAAGACAATACCTTCTCAAAATCCTACCACATCTATTAGAGCCGAGGCTATAAAAAATACCATTTTTACAATTCCAATCTCCTGCAATAAGCGTCGGCAAGTTAGTATTAAAAATGTGGTCAAGGAGTGGAATGTCAAGGCTATTCCGTGGAGGTTTGTAAATTGAACAGAAGGTCATTGTTGTTCTATTGATGATAATATTAATTGCAATAACTTCCATTTGTGTGGAGGCAGGGAGAGAAATTTCATAGAATGAAAAGGAATTGCGTACAAAAATTGCAACCCCACCACCTCGATTGTGACGTCTATCTTTGCGTACACCAGTATAACCATTAATTTTCAATTGTTGGCTAGGTAAAAGCCATGTTTCATTCAAAAGCAATATATCAATTTGATTGTTATACAGTTCTTCTTTAAGTTCGTGTAAACTGTCCTTGATACCATTGGCATTCCACGCCATCACAGTTAATGGCCGTGGTATTGAATTCTGAAAATTACTAATTGTTAGGGAGTGCAAGAATACTAATCAGAGCTCTTACCGTCAAATTAACCTTTTTTGTAGAAAAACCAGCAGCATATAAGAGTTCCGTAAACATTCCCTTAAAGAGAATGAATTCCGGAGTATTTTCAATAATTTCTTGATGATAGTCGGTTGAATTTAGGTTTGAAATGTTCACAAGGGGGTTCATTGCATTAAAATCACCCTCAAGAGCATTGTTTGCTTCCTGGGGGATGCGGTTCGTATTATATCTTACCTCCGTCATCATATTTTGCACATTCACATCATTTTGCACAGAGTTCATTTCATTAGTTTGTTCAAGATACGAAATATCAGATGTAGACGTAATATTGAATCTGTTAGTATTCAATATGAGTTGGTGCAATACCTCTCTGTAGGAGATTTTTGCATGCAACTCGGTGAGTGACAGCTTGGCTTCCTTTACTGATTGATTAATTAATTTACCCCTAGCAAGCGGATGGGTGCCAACTCTAACTGTATTATGTACTTCAATTTGTTTTTTGATGTTATCCTGAATTTGTTGGTAATTTTCATTTTTTTCAGTATTTTCAGGGACATTCCACCTCTTTTTTTGTGCAGAGGGGCTAATAGTAATTGTTCCAGTTGTTGGTGTAACAGTTTCATCAAAATTTATAAGATCAGTGTTGACATCTGTTGCCATATTTACATTTTTATCAGTACTTTGCCCCGCAACAGATTTCTGCAATTCAGGGGGAACCTTTGGGATAAACACTCTGCCCCTATTTGTGTTCGCAATTGGTCGTTTTGGGCAGCCTGAATATGTAGATGTGTGCTTGTCACCACAATGAAAGCATCTGATTTTCTCAGGGTTCCCCTTATCCTGACAAAATCTTGTTTCATGTTGGCCGCTGCAAAATGCACAAATAGGTGACCGTCGGCACCTATAGGCACTATGCCCGTACTCTTGGCATGATCGGCATTGAAGGGGCCCTTGAACACCTCTGTATCTCTCAATCTGTATATTTATCTCTGCTATTTCCGTAATGTTAGCAAAAAGTTTCTCAGCAACTGGAATTTCCACCAGAAACAGTGGAAGAGCCCTTCCCGTATGAAAATTCCTCATGTTTGTAACCTTTAAGGGGTTAAAACCCTTGCTTTCAAGGTTTGACTTGATTTCGTTAGTATTAACATTAGCAGGCAAGCCTCTAATTACAAATTTTAAAGTGCGATCTCCAGGTGTATTATAAGTATAGTATTTAAAATTTTTCTCATCAAAAATTCTAGTCACCAGTCTGTGATCCTTTTCTGTATATACTTGAAATACTAATGTATTTGAAGTCGTTTTAAACTGGGGAGGCACCTCACATTCTTTCTTTATTGAGGCAAAATCTGTGAGCCATTGTTTCCCCCAGTCTGATAAAATGATGGGGGGGATGCCCTTGTGTCCCATTAATTTAGTATTTTGCATTGGGGCTGCCATGTTCACTTTGAAGGTGTTCCCTTTATCAGTGTCATCAACAGCTGTTGTTTTAGCAAATTTCTTTTTTTTCCTTGACACGGAAACAAAACCATTATTATTCACTTCAACATCAGAAATACCATTACTAATTGGCAAGGTCCCATTTGTAGGGTTCTCATTAGAACCATTGTTACTGTTATTGTCAGTATTATGAATAGAATGATCAATTATTTTAGGTGTCCCTGAGGTGCTAGCATCCTGATTTATAGGGGTCTCCTTAGCAGTCAAAATGGAGCTGTTTTCAGGTGATATTGGATGCAATACCGCCCCAGTTATATTGTTAGCTATTTCATCAGAAGTATCGCAGCCATCAGATGATCTTTCAGATCCAGTACTACTCGACGATGTCGAAGAACTATTAGTTCCATTAGTAGAACTTGACTCCGATGTCCCACTGCTATCTGCACTACCCCTATCAGAACTAGAGCCACTTTGTCGCTGATTACTTTGCCCACTAGTGTCAACATCATTTACAGATCCCACCTGAGGGTCATTTGAGGAGGTTTGAGCACTGTCACTCACCAAGTCACCGCAAAGTTCCGTGGATTTATCCCCAGATGTATCCAGAGAACTAGACCTCTTTTTCTTTTTTTTCTTATTTTTCTCCTTCCCAGCCTTATGAGATCCAATTTTCGGTGTCGAAGTTAGGGGGGTGACATCAGAATTTTTTTTGAACATAGCAGATTGCTTATGCTTGCATGACTCCAAATTTAATGCATCAAAATATGTTATGGAATTAAATACAAAATTTTCATAGTATTGTACCTTATTCTTACTTTCAGAGGTTTCCCACAAAACGTACTCCGCCATGACAATTAACTCAAACTCTCTGGCCAAATTACAGTTTTCACCAATGTGACTAAGTTCATCACTCTCCTTTCTTTTTTTTTTTAACAAAGTCCAGTAATAATTCCTCAAATTTGTCTCTAATTTTCTTAGATTCGTAAGCTTCAGTGGCCCATGAAGATAATTTTCTAACTATTTCAATATTAGAACTTGCATAGGGGCATATACGGCCCATATTTACATATGATTCCACTTACCTCTCGCAGGGAGATCACTACTCCACAGAATTGCACGATGGGGGGAATTATTAGGGGCAGACGTAACACTTGGGAGGGGGAAATCACAATTATCACTAATTGAGAGCGATGACACACGCCGGATCTCCAGAGACCGTTATGTCGCATTGCAGGTATCCATAGGCCAATAGAAATACTCCTTGATGGCAGGTCACACTCAACACCGTAGAGTTCCTGAAGTCCGTAGCTCAATGAACAAGAATCCCGTAGCGTTATGGTACTGACGCTAACGTAGTCCTTATATGAAGCTTGACTCGGCAACGAAGAGCGAAGAAAAAACACGTCCGTTCACTGCGCAGGCTGTCACTCTTTTGTTGCTCTACAATTCTACAATTAGGTCGTGGACCCCCATAAAAAAAGCCACGGATCCTTGGGATCCAGGCACCCCTAATTGGCACGGCTGTGGCGTACCTTCTCTGGCCTCGGGGCAGACGTTTTGGCCCCTTAAAAATGAAAAATTATGCAAAATAAGTGTACATTTTTTGTTCGACCCCCATTCGCCTCGTGTCCTGGTTGCCCCAGCCTATTTACGGCCCGGCTAATTGGGAATCGCTGCCCTATAGCCATGGCCTTCCACATCCTGCAGCCGGGACCCTAGGCCAGACTCTTTAAGGGCCATTCTATAGTGAATTTATAGCGTGAAAAACAAGAAAAAAATATGAGAATCAAGGGCGGCTCGTGAAGGAGGCGCGTAGGCGCACGACCCCTCTGAAAATTACGTCATTAATTTAATTCTTTAAATGTATTTGATACCAACTTAATCCCATTGAATTTCTTTCTTCTTTTTTTAAAATGAATTTTTATAAATTAGAAAAGAAAAATTTTCGGGAGAATTGATAAAAGTCCCGTAAAATACGGGTCATATGGTCAAGGTACGGCAGCGAATTTAATTATCTTTGAATTGCGAAGGAAGTGTTTGCCTGTCTATTGTATAACCGCCTCACTCCTCCTCCTACACATATAACTTCTCAAGGTTTCGGCACCTCCTATTATTTTGCTCCCTGTGCACAGGTCGCACTGCCCTAAGACCGCCACTGCATACAAGAAGAGTTTATGTTGAAAAATTCGTTTCTATAATTTGATGTCGGTTTATATACTACTTTACCAAACACCAACTCTGGCGATATCGCTATATTGCAATTTACTGCCATTAGTAAGATAGGCTGGAAGCGAAGGCGCTGTCTATCGGTGGTCGCCTCGAGTTCGTTAGGGAAAATATCTTTTCGATATCCTCCCTTGGGTTCGAACCCGGGACCGTGACAACAGCCTTCACGATGATAGACGAGCATCTTGCCACTCGGGCACTCTCAGTTTATATACTGGTTCTCTTTTTTTTGGAAAATAATTCAGTAGTTCCAGATGGAATTTCCAATTTCTTGCATCAGAATTGAATGCAAGAAATTTCCAAAATTTCCCGTCGACAGAATAGGAAAAAAGTAACAATGAACTATTAAGAATATAGCAGAAAGTCTGTCTAAGTGCTAACAATGAAAGCCATCTTTCCAATTTACATACAATGGGCGCAATTGCCCATAAAAGACGAGAGCAGTGAGCGTTCGTTGCAGACTCTCATTTAACCTTGGTGGAATTCGTGTATTTGGTCTAGTCACATAAAAACATGCACACAAAAAAGCGCGCGCTCACACATACACACACTTGCACCTATATACGCATACAACCACCACCACGCCACATGTGGTAGCCATTGCAGGTCGAGAACTTTCAAGGATGTTAGTGTAAAGTGTCAAGAAGTTCTATAAGCTAATTGCCACGCGATTTATTTTACACTAGCGGAGGAGACACAGGGTTTTATAGCAATGGACCAGACTGGGGAACAAGTTGTCTGGAATCGCGGTACCCCTCGGGCGGTGATGCCTTAGAAGGTGAGTACATTTTTCCATTGGATGACTGGTTTCTCAGAGGAGATCGACGCTCACATCTAGGGAGATGTGGAATTCTCGCAGTGGTGCGCACTGCTTGAGATATTCCCCTGGTGCTAAGTCCTGTCTGAGTTCAAGGGAATGGAGTCCACCAACCAAATTTCCACATTGAAAAACACTGTTACTATGTGAACCGTATATTATTACTAGAGCCCGAATTATATGCATAAAGGCATATTTTACCACTTTTTATACTTGATGCATATACAGTATAAGTGCAAGAAATCAATGAAGTTTTAGAGAATGTTCAGTGCATATTTTTTAGTATTTCTTTTCTATTGATTGCATTGCACAACATGTTTGCAGATTATTTTTATCTCTTCTCATTCTTCAAATTTCATCAATATTTCTTCAATTTTTCCAAGAAAATATTTAACCATTGAGTATTGTTCATTTTGTTCTTGTTCATTTTTGGGCACTGCATTTATTTAGGCGCATTTTAATGCATATTTTCAGGCATTTTTAAGTGCATATTTTCAGGCATTTTTAAATGCATATTTTCAGGCATTTTTAAGTGCATATTTTCAGGCATTTTTAAATGCATATTTTCAGGCATTTTTAAATGCATATTTTCAGGCATTTTTGCACTTCTAAATACATGCGTTCTTCATTTATTGGGTAAATTTTTTAGTGTTACCGTACGTTTCCTTTTCTTACGTTAGGCTCAATTCAGTGCTTTTGATAGAGTATTTCTTTTTTCTTTTTTGCGCATATTTTTCTTTTTTTTATGCATATTATTTTCTTCTTTTTGTGCATGTTTTTCATTTTTAGGGAAACTTCAGCATTTTTAAATGCACATTTTTTTAATTTCACGTATATTTTTCATTAGGGGGGGCATTCAAGTATTACGTCAGACGATTTTCGGACATTTTAGACCTCCGCCCCGTTAGCAAAATTTCGTCAGCTTCGGCCCCTCCGCTTTCTAACGCATAGTGGTATCAGACACAAACGTGGGGGGGGGGGGAGAGCACGAGCGCCCCCTCCCCAGACAATCAAAAATTTATTTTTGACACAAAAAAATAATTTTTTGATTTTTGATAGATTTGTAACATCGGAAGAAAATACCTACCTTTTATATGCTACTACAATCAATTTCTGTTAATTTCAATGCTATCCGAAGGCTAGTAACTCAAAATTTCCCTTTAGGAAATTCATTGTAATTCACAAACTTTATAATGTAAAACATATATAGATTCATCGTGAGGCCCCCAGGGTTGTTGCACTATTAGCCTACCGATGTAAGCACTGCATGTAGTCAGGGCCAGAGCCGTCTTAATGCCTGGGCCCACCAGGGCATAGCCCGAAGATTCCAAGTGCAGAATGGGCCTCATGACAACGAGATCTAGTCAAAAATTTCAACATTCAGAATGCAAATTGGTTAGCAGGTGTGTCCAATCAAGTGGAACCCGAAACAAAAAACATAAAACACTTTTACCCAGGGTAGGGCCGGAACTGGAGAGGTAGGGCAACTGCCCCGGGTGGAAAAATTTAGGGCGGTAGTTCTGGGTGAGGGAAAATAACACCGTTATATAAATTTACCGACAGAAAACGCGAAGTGTGGCTTAACGTGTGTGGTTCGAAACTTACTTGATCGTATTTATCTTGATCGGCGCCCCACAACGCCCCTAGCAGCGAGAAATGCAAATCTCGACAGAAATTGCGAAGTGCGGCGTATATGGAGAAACTAAAATTTTCAATTCGACCCTGTCGGGATTTTAACCCTGTAGAGATTTCGACCTGTCGGGAATATGTCCCAAACCCGTGCCCTACTACTGATGCTGGAAAAAAAAAATAAATGGAATAAAAAGAATACAGTCAAACCTCGTTAAGGAGTCACTCTTGGGAGAGCAAAAATATGACTTGATAAGCGGAGTGACTCGTTAAACGGAATAAGCCATAGCTGTGACAATTCCTGCATGAAGATAATTGGGACTTCCAAAAAGTGATCCGGTAAGCGGAGTGACGTGTTAACCAGGTGACGCACTAACGAGGTTTGACTGTATAAAGATAAGTTTAATTTTCTCCATCACCAAAAACGGAAAGAGATAGCCTTAACTTCTTATTGTTCGAAGCCATGCTTGAGTTCAAAAACTGTGTGAAGTTTTCTCGTTTTAAACTTGCAATTCTTACGCATCGAGACCTCTTGGGTGATAAACAACATTTTCGAAAACTGGCTCATGAAACTAAAACTTCAAAAAGAGAAATAAAAAAAGCAGCACTCCTTTTTTTTTTTGGGCAATGTTTACAGGAAATATAATTCTCGACAAACTTTTCATTACACGTTTAATTGGTAATTTTCATTCGCAACATGTAGTTCAAACATGCAGTACTAAATTAATAATTTTCTACATATAGTTATCATTTCTTACATATTTCTAATTAAAGCGTTCCTCGCTCGCTCAAGGACTTGGTAGCTCGCTAGAATAATTCTCACTCACCCACTCGCCCATTCATTCACCCTCTCACGAACTCAGTAGCTCGCCCGCACACCCACTTGCCCACACACTCGACCGTTCACTCACTCGCTCACTCATTCACCCCCTTTTTTTCCCCTACTTGTCCACTCACTTGCTCACTCAGTCTTCCACTCGCCTCCTCACTCACCCGCTCACGGACTCAATAGCTCACCTGCCCACACACTCATCCACTCGCTCACTCATTTGCCCAAACACTCACTCAACCACTCGCTCCCTCACTCTCCCACTGACTACCTCAGTAGATCGCTCGCCCAACCACTCTCCCACACATCCGACCACTCGCCTAACTACTTGCTCCCTCACTCTCCCGCTCACGACTCAGTAGCTCACTCCCCCACCTACTCGCCCGTTCAATAGTTCACTAATTGGCTCACGGACTGACTGCTACTACTACTACAACTACTTTTAGTAGCTCGCTTGGCCACTCATTCGCTCCCTCACTCACCCGCACACGAACTCAGTGGCTCGCTCGCCTACACATCCGCCTACTCACTCGCTCATGCGCCCAAACAATAGCCAAACCACTCGCTCCCTCTCTCACCCGCTGACGGGCTCATTAGCTCGCTCGTCTACCCATTCACCTGTTCACTCACTCACTCTTTCCCTCCCTCCCTCACTCATTCGCTCACGGACTCAGTACCTCGCTTATCCCCTCACTTGCCTACACACTCGCCCAGTTACTAATCCACTCATGAACTCAATTGCTCGCTCACCCAATCACTCGCTCCCTCACTCCCGAACTCATTAGCACGCTCGCCCATCCACTTGCTCACCCACTGACTATTTTATTCGCTCCAATATTCAACCGCTCAAGGACTCAATAGCTCGCTCGCCCACCCACTCACCCGTTCAATGGCTCACTAATCGGCTCACAGATTGAGTAGCTCGCTCGCCGAAACACCCAACCACTCGCTCGTTTGCCCACTCAATCACCCGTTCACTCGCTCGGCCACTCATTCGCTCCTTCACTCACCCGTTCCCGAACTCAGTAGCTCGCTCGCCCACCCTCTTGCTCACACACTGACTATTTCACTCGCTCACGGGCTCATTAACTCGCTCACTCACTCACTCTCCCATTAACTCGCTCACTCACTCACTCTCCCATTCACTCGCTCCCTCACTCACACGCTCACGGACTCAGTAGCTCACCTGCCCACACACACATCCACTCGCTCACTAACTCAACTACTCGCCCATTCACTCGCTCCCTCACTCTCCTGCTGACGAACTCAGTAGCTTGCTCGCCCAACCACTCACCGTTCAATCGCTCACTAATCGGCTCACGGACTGAGAAGCTCACTCGGCCACTCATTCGCTCCCTCACTCACCCGCACACTAACTCAGTAGCTCGCTTGCTCACTCGCTCCCTCACCCACTGACTATTTCATTCGCTCACGTGCTCATTAGCTCGCTCGATCACTCCCTCATTCATTCTCTCGTCCACTCACTCGCACACAGACTCAGTAGCTCACTCGCCCTCTCATTCACCCGCTCAAGGACTCAATAGCTCATTCGCCCACCCACTCGCCCGTTCAATAGCTCACTAATCGGCTCACGGACTGAGTAGCTCACTCGGCCACTCATTCGTGCCCTCACTTACCCGCACACGAACTTAGTAGCTCGCTCGCCCACACACCCGCCCACTCGCTCGATCAATCGCCCAAACAATTGCCTAACCACTCGCTCCTTCTCTCACCTGCTGACGGACTCATTAGCTCGATAGGCCACTCATTCGCTCCTTTACTCACCCGAACACGAACTCACTAGCTTGCTCGCCCACACCCCCGACCACTCGCTCACTCACCCACACACCCAACCACTCACTCGCTCACCCACACACCCGCTCACTCACTCACTCTTTCACTCGCTCCCTCACTCATTCGCTCACAGACTCAGTAGCTCGCCCGCCCACCCACTTGCTCACCCACTCACCCGTTCACTCATTCGCTCACGGACTCAGTAGTTCGCTTGCCCACTCACTTGCCTACAGATTCGACCGTTCACTCGCTCACTCGCCCACTCACTAACCCGCTCACGAATTCCGTTGCTCGCTCACCCAATCACTCGCTCCCCACTCACGGACTCAGTAGCTCGCTCGCCCACTCACTTGCTCACCCACTCACCCGTTCACTCATTCGCTCACGGACTCAGTAGATCGCTTGCCCCAACTCACTTGTCTACACACTCGACCGTTCACTCGCTCACTCACTCACTTGTCCACTCAGTAACCCGCTCACGAATTCAGTTGCTTGCTCACCTAATCACTCGCTCCCCATTCACGGACTCAGTAGCTCGCTCGCCCACTCACTCGCTCACTCAACCGCTGACGGACTCAGTAGCTCGCTCGCCCACCCGCTTGCTCACCCACTGACTATTTCACTCGCTCACTGGTCATTAGCGTGCTCGATCACTCCCTCATTCATCCACTCGCCCACTCACTCACTCACCCGCACACGGACTCAGTAGCTCGCTCGCCCACTCAATCACTACCTCACTCAACCACTCACGGAATCAGTAGCTCGCTGGCTCACTCATTCAGCCACCCACTCGCCTGTTCACTCACTCACTCGCTCACTCACAGACTCAGTAGCTCGCCCGCCCACCCACTTGCTCACCCACTCACCCGTTCACTCATTCGCTCACGGACTCAGTAGTTCGCTTGCCCACTCACTTGCCTACAGATTCGACCGTTCACTCGCTCACTCGCCCACTCACTAACCCACTAACGATTTCCGTTGCTCGCTCACCCAGTCACTCGCTCCCCACTCACGGACTCAGTAGCTCGCTCGCCCACTCACCCGTTCACTCATTCGCTCACGGACTCAGTAGATCGCTTGCCCCAACTCACTTGTCTACACACTCGACCGTTCATTCGCTCACTCACTCACTTGTCCACTCAGTAACCCGCTCACGAATTCAGTTGCTTGCTCACCTAATCACTCGCTCCCCATTCACGGACTCAGTAGCTCGCTCGCCCACTCACTCGCTCACTCAACCGCTGACGGACTCAGTAGCTCGCTCGCCCACCCGCTTGCTCACCCACTGACTATTTCACTCGCTCACTGGTCATTAGCTTGCTCGATCACTCCCTCATTCATCCACTCACCCGCACACGGACTCAGTAGCTCGCTCGCCCACTCAATCACTCCCTCACTCAACCACTCACGGAATCAGTAGCTCGCTGGCTCACTCATTCAGCCACCCACTCGCCTGTTCACTCACTCACTCGCTCACTCACTATTTCGCTCTCTCACTGACCCGGTAGGTTCTTGTCGAACTGTTGTGGATGAATTTCTAAGACGGTGAATTTTTCGGATCCGATTTTCAACGGAGCCCACTTCAATGTCAATTTTATTTTATTCATCCAATCAACGAATAGAACTCTTTCTTCCCAACTGAGAAGTTATATTACGACAGTTGCGACTAGAAATAAGAATAACCATCTCACATTTTTTTCATGTTCTTTATTTCAATTCACTGCAATTTGAAGTGTTGCTTCATTTCCTGCGATTGGCAACCTTTCTGTGATTTTAGCACGAGTTTGCAACTTTGCTCACTCTTGCATCATTTTTGCGATAATTGGCGATATCCCGTATTTTCGCGTATTTCGAACCTTAATTTACCGTATTTTTCCTCGAGCAAATATAGTCAGTCTACTAATAATAATAATACTTTAGCTTATAAAGCCCCAATAGATGTCACTGCAATCAGTTTGTTGTCTGTAACAAATATAAGTAAACAAATCAACCTTCTACCAATGCCTAAAATATAGTAAAAGCCCACTTCTCTCAGCTAATGGTGACGTCGTAGCATATAACGACTCACTAGAGGTCACTGCAATCAGTTTGTTGTCTGTAACAAATATAAGTATACAAATCGAGCTTTCACCAATGCCTACAATGTAGTAAAAGTCCAATGCACTTCTCTCAGCTAATTCTCACGTCGTAACGACTCACTAGAGGCCACTGCAATCAGATCGTTGTCTGTAACAAATATAAGTAAACAAATCCAACTTTCTACCAATGCCTAAAATGTACTAAAAGCCCAATACACTTCTCTCGGCTAATAAAGACACTGTAGCATATAAAGTTTCACTAGATGCCACTGCAAAAAGTATATTGCTTATTGCAAATATAAATTACTTAATCAAATTTATTTCTGACCAGCCATGTATGCCTTATTTAGCTTCATTTCAGCTAATTTAGCTTCATGTTCCGCGTTTGACGATTTTTTTGCGATTTGAGCATGAGTTGGCAACTTTGCTAACTTGCAACATCATTTTTGGCAATAATTGGCAATATGCGGTATTTGGCCGTATTTTGAAGCCGAATTTCCCGTATTTTTATCGAGCAAATAATTATATTTAGCCTAACCATACCAAACAATTGCGCCTAAAACTATTTACGCAAGATTTTTTTTACAATTTATTATTTTTTTTTTTTTTGGGATCCTGAAGCAATTTCTTGGAGTCCCCTGCTTCGATTCATCCCAGATAAAATTCTCAAAATACTGTGTTCTCATTTTTTTTTTAAATTAATCAATCTTTAAGTTTCACATTCCGACCCTGTGCAGGGTCGTTTACTTCGGGGACGAGAATATATTTTTTGGGAGCCCTCTTCCCCCACCCTGGACTATTGCATTAAATATGTTTTACACAAATATTTTGTGTCTAGAAATCTTTTTCAAAGCACTGCGGGCAGCCGTTTCAATAACATCCTGAAAAAAAAGAAACAAATCATATATAAATAAAATCAAACATATGTAGTAAAGCAAACAAAGTAATAAAATTAATTAATATTACTTACCGTGAAACAGATAGACCGTGTTTGTTTCAATACAGAAGCCGTCCACACTGAGACCAAGAACTCTTTTTTTCTCCTGTTCCATTTCTGGAATGGTGAATGTTCAGGCTATGCTTGTGGCTAAGATATGCTAACCATTCAACGCCTAGACGGCTGCTGTTCGTTTGATTGACGTATCCGTTAACAGGCACCATTCCAATCGTGTCTTCTTCGATATATTTTGACCTGTAGGTCGCCAATGGTGAGGTACTGGAATGGATCGACGCAGGTTAATTCCAAGAACTCCTTACGAAATTGCAAGCAGCATCGTTGAAGAATATCAACGTCTGACCTAAAAAAATGTTAATCATAGTGTAGAAATGTTAAAAGAATGGAAAAAATAATCGAAACGATAATGAAATAAAACAATAAATGTTAAAACAATGAATAAAATATAGTCAATGTGATTATGGAGGAGAAAACAACTTACTTGCAGTATTCGTACATTTCGTGTTTAAACACGAATTTTCCGCTCTTTCATTGCTCGTACCAACTGTCGAATTTCGCTTTCGCTTCGACGGCGAAAGCTTCCGGATTGAAGAAGTTCTTGGATATCTGGGGTCCATTATAGTCTTGGTTTTCCGGTCGGTTGAAGAGATGAGGAAAAAAACCCTTCTTCAACTCTTCTAAACCGAATGTTTTCGGCAGTTTGGACAGAGCCATCGGGAGAAAGTTAAGGCTGTCGATAACCCGGATGTTGATGGTGTCTAGCCGCAAAGCCATTATTTTGGATCCACACGGCACAACAGAAGGCTTTATTCGTTGCTCTAGGATATCTGTAAAAAAAAATAACGCATGTGTTATAAAGTTTACCACAAAATGCATGCATAACAAAAATAAAACAAGCATGCGAATATTTAAAAAAAAAATTACTTGAGCAGGAATTGACCGTCGAAGCCCTTCATGTTGTGGGCTATTGCAGTGTATCCCTTATGTTCTTTTCGGAAGAGCCAGGCACAGAATTCGTTGATGCTGTCATATCCGCTGAAGACAGCCTCTTGGCCATCCGCATATTGTGCCATGGCAAAGTTTATCACGTGCTCGCCTGAAAATTGATCCGTCTCGAAATCGAAGAATACGAACTTGTCGGAAGGGGCTTTTACCTTCTTCTTCTTGAGGGAGCAGAGATGGTGTTCGTCATGATCGAAATTCTTGCAGTTGTTGCAATACTTCTCGCCACAAACGTGTTTGCCTCGGGACCGCTCTTTTTCTACGAGAAATTTCTTGCATGTCGGGCATTCGTAGAATTGCTGGGAGTATGGGGTGTTTTTGCCTCCAAGACTCTTGTGTCTTGCAAAGCAGTAGCGGATCTACATATCCTGTGGCAATCCTCGCAGGTTTGAGATGTCCCAACCGTACATGAATCGTCAAAGCAGGTGTTAGATCGGACTGTGCATTTGTGTCTCTGGACATGGTCGTAGACCTTATGGCAATCCACGCAGTAGAAACTGGAACCGTGGAATCCTTTAGGAGATGTGATGAGGTCGTAGTGTCCGTCGTTGAGCAACAATAATATTTTCTTGTCTTTCTTAGCCGTCTTGAACACAACCTACATTAAAAAAAAGACATTGGTAAAAAATATACAAAATTATATTAAAAAAATATTTAATTGAATATATAACATTCATATATAACGCTCGTTGAGTAATTTTTAACCCTCATTTTTAGTAATAAAAATTACCCGATAAAAATCTTCTGACGACTTGACGAATATCTGGACATCTAGAATTTCGGCAAACTTGACGATGGCATCAAATCCACAAGGACCTATGGGAACTTAGGCTTT
Source organism: Pholcus phalangioides (assembly GCF_987345545.1). Classification (NCBI taxonomy): domain Eukaryota; kingdom Metazoa; phylum Arthropoda; class Arachnida; order Araneae; family Pholcidae; genus Pholcus; species Pholcus phalangioides. The sequence goes on from NW_028301603.1 coordinate 2,530,243, forward strand.
TTGATATAAGTCAATGGACATTTCCTTCTGTATGTTTATTCTTTAGTCTCTTATCTCGAAAGTTAAGGATGACTCTCAAGGTAGGCGTTATCCACGACTATTGCCCTGGCACAACACAGTCCATCTTGTGGTACGCTTATAACTGACTTCTTTGTCAGCCGGTCGGTCGATATTTTGACAATCTTACGTCTGCCACCGCCTCGTGGTAGTCGAACCGTAATGACGTCAAATCTGAGGGATGGGTCATCTAGAGCAGTGTTTCTCAAACGGTACTGGGCCCTGGTAGCATTCATACCGGGCCGCGAGTGATTAGCCGTTTCATTTTCCTTTGATCGTGTGTTTGACCGGGCCTTCGAACTCACAAAAATGAATGAAACCGGGCCGTGGGCTTGGAAAGGTTGAGAACCACTGATCTAGAGGGATGACGTTCTTGCTCTGCAGCACTTTCATTATCACTGCCAACAGTGATTCTATCGTGAGCGAGGCCACAGGAATAAGCGATGTGGAGATAGGTCGATCCAAGCTGTCGGATGTCATAACGATGCTGGAAAGAAGAAGAAAATAATCAATTATTCAAACCAAAAATAGTTGCTCATATGCCTAGTTAGCTATACGTGTAATTTTCACATCTAGTAAATATTTACTGTCATAATACTGTCATCAGGATGCATCCCGTTAGTTATTTCATCTATCAGTTGCCGCAACAACGATCGCAAAAATGTCATAGCTGCTATTAATCTGGTTGACGGATCTGTCAGAACCTCCGTTCGTATTCGAGCTGTAAATGTGATCTGTTCCGCATTAAAACGGGTGTTTTTCTTGCCGGATTTTTCTTGCAACACGTATGATTTCGTGGCCTGCAAGAGAAAGGAGCTGTGATATCATAGCAGATAAAAATAAATCATAATACACAAAGAAAAAATATAATCATTCGAAAAACTTACTCTGGATGTACCTTCGCCAGGGTCATAGTCTTTTCCATGGCCTATCTGATCCATGGCTTCCTATTAGAGAAACGGAGATAATGTTAGAATATATGTATATACTAATGAAGAAAAAAACTAATGAAAAAGGAAAGTTGGGAGGCATAATTGAATCTAACCTTCTCAACTTGATACCAATCGACTTCTTGTAAGAAAGGGCTTTCAGCCATTATCCAATCTGCTTCGTCGATAGTAAAATCCGGTCCAAATGGAAAGGTATTCTAGAGAAAATGTAGAGTCGTATTAACGATTGTTCCACTGTATTGTGGTTTTATGCGTGTTTCTGTGTATACTGAACCACACTATGTGAATCTGCAATACTTGAAGAGTGATTCCGTCACTATTGAATCTCAAATGTATGTAAACATCAGAGAGGTGGGGAAAGGGGGAATGGCATGGCGTCTGTCTTTGGGGGATGTGTTGGTTACAGTGGGTGACAGTATCTCTTTAAAGCTAGCCGATGGCCACTCTCAAACGGGGCCAAACAGTAATAACAAATCATGAAGAAAAAACCAATCAAGACCTGGGGTATCATATATCAACGCCTTCTTAGGAGGATCTGTGTTGCGTAAGATAAAATTTGAGATGATTATAACTGGGAATTTCATGTTGTGAATTTATTATTCGCAAATTCGGACTTGTGCGTGTGTGTAAAATTACCCCACACACTCTTGCTTTTGCCTATTTAGTGCATTTTTTGCATACCTTCATGAACCTATTTTTGCATATTTTATACACTCCTGTTCTGCATTTGCTATACAATTTCACCTTGCATCCTTTTGTACATGCACTAATATCCTACCTCACATATGTTTTTTACATTGTTTTTAATCAATGCCAATACAATGTGTCATTATCCCCATTGTGCATAATTTTTAATTGCAACTCGCTCTATACACTTCTGATAGATATCTTGCTACACTGTTTTTCAAGTTCATACTTTTATTAATTATTATTTTTGTTGATTAATATTTTTATAAAAATTTAAAATTTTCGCCGGCTATGTCATTTGTACGTAACACACCGCAGCATACTCCGCTTCGAGTGCTCTTTTTTTCTTGTGCCCCACCACTTATAAAATGGCCTGGGTCAACAGGTGCGATTGCATCGGGCCCTCTCTTTCAGAGGCCCCCGAACTCACGGTAATAGAAGTGAGAAATATATATATGAATTAAATTGTTTTTAAGTGAAAAAAGTGTCTGAGCTTCGCTTAATAAAGTAAAAAATTTATAATGCGGAGAGTTATACGTCTCGCGAACGGGACTCCGCTGCCCCAGGTTGAATAACAGCATTTTAATTTATCGTTGGGGGCCAGATGGACCCTTAATCAAACAGGAGATCCACCCCCCCCCTTTCGAATGCTTTCATCAATTCTTAAATTACTTGTTGATAGTCTTGAACTTTAATCATATTTCAGTAATTTCTTTCATTATTTTTTTAATTTTGTTTTATTATTTATTTATTATGTATTTCCTTTATTATTTTTCATTATTTCTTTTCTCCTTAATTTTCATTTCGTCGAAAATTATTTCTCTCATTAGTCGCCAATTTTCGTTTTCTGTCAAATTATATGTGTCATTAATCGTTCATTTTTATTTACTCTGAAATTATTTTTTTCGTCAATCCCAGAATTCATTTGCTCTGAAATTATTTCTTTAATTATGTATAAAATTATGTACAATTTCCATTTTTTTTCGAAGTTTTTTAACATTAGATAGCAGTAGGGTTTATGGCCGGCCATAGAAATCACAGAGAAATAGGATATCGTTTACCATGCCATCGTCATTTGTACTGCAGCTATTGATGAGATAAGTGCTTCTCCTACCGTCCACATTCGCCATGAACACAATGGCTAGGAACGACTTGTGCTTGAAACATATAGGGATTCTGATTTTTAAAAATCAGTTTTGTTTATTTCCGTGAAACATTCAGCAAAGAATTTGCGACCATCATCTCCTCATTGCGATCTTTTCATCCTCCCCGCAATCGCGTCATCTTTGCTGTTGTATTGTTGCATTTTTTTTTTTTTTTTTTTTGCATTCGTCCTTTGGGGAAAGACATTGTTTGGTGAGTTTTTAATAAAGATCGGGGTGTGAAGTCCTGTTTCCCACGGTGTACATTGCTTGTACGGGTGGGGGTGGGGGGAGATTAGCCAACAGTTTATGAGATGGAACGCACAACTATTTGCAGTACATCACAATAAGCAATACAGTCCAATACGCAATGCACCACAATACGCAATAAGCACTGTATTGCAATGAGAAATACAGCATGCGATGCACTATAATGCATAATGCATAACAATACGCAACGTACCACTACCAGCAATGCACCACAATAAGCGATACAGCATGATACGCAATACGCACTGCATTATAATAAGCAATACAGCACGCGATGCACTACAATACGCAAAGCACCAAAAATGGCAGTGCACCGCAATACAGCATAAAACGTAATTCACCGCAATACGCGATGTATCGCAATAAGCTAAGCACCATAATATACGCAAAAAGTAAAACACTGCATTAAAATAAGCAATACTCACATGATGCGCTGCAATGCGCAATGCACCACAATCAGCAATGCACCATTATTCGTAATGCACTACAATAATAAGTACGGCATATAAAACACGCAATGCACCACCGTCAGCGATTCAGTACAATAAGCAATGCACCAACCATCATATGCAATACAGCACAATAAGTAGTTCACCCTATCTATTCAGGGCACCGCAAAAAGCAATGCACCACTATATTCAGGGCACCACATTAAGCACTTAATGCACCACCATCGGCAATACAGCACAATAATTAGTACACCACCATATTTGAAGCACTGCAATAAGCAATGCACCACTGTATTCAGTGCAATGCACCACTATATTCAGTGCACCACATTAAGCACTTAATGCACCACTATATTCAGGGCACCATATTAAGCACTTAATGCACCACCATCGGCAATACAGCACAATAATTAGTGCGCCACCATATTCGAATCACCGCAATAAGCAATGCACCACTTCATTCAGTGCACAGTAATAAGCAAGCACCACTTTATTCAGTGCACAGCAATAAGCAAGCACCACTTTATTCAGTGCACAGCAATAAGCAAGCACCACTTTATTCAGTGCACAGCAATAAAACACGCAAGCACCACTTTATTCAGTGCACAGCAATAAAACACGCAAGCACCACTTTATTCAGTGCACAGCAATAAGCAAGCACCACTATATTTAGTGCACTACATTCAGCCATACACCATCATCACGATAAGCAAAACAACACAATGCGTAATATTCCACCATCGCCAACATATAGACCTCCACCATCGGCAATACACACAGGGCCGTCATTTCAACTTTTTCCGGGGGGGGACGCCCCCCCCCACCCCCCCCTAAATGACGGGCCTGGCAATACAGGACAATACGCAATGAACCCCAATACACCATAAGCACTGCATTAAAATAAGCAATATAGCACGTGATGCACTGAAATATGTAATGCATAACAATGAGCAATTGACTAATATTTACAGTGCACTAAAATAGTCATTCAATCGCCAGTTTCCCACTCTGATTTCGATAAGTAATATACTGCCATCATAAATACAGCATAATAGTCGATGCACTGCAATACATACATTATACACAAGGATAGGCGATACACAATAAGTAACGCACCACCATATGCAGTGCATCACAATAAGGAATGCACTATACACGGTGAATGTCAACACACAAAGCACCATCATCGGCAATAAAGCACAATATTACCGCTGTATGAAGTGCACCACAATGAGAAATACAGCACAAAACATCACCACCGGCATTACAGCAAAATAAGTAGTGCACCATGATAAGTAGTGCACCATGATAAGTAATGCACCGCAATACGAAATACAACCCAATACGCAATGCATCGTAATAGGCGAAGCAGTAAGAAAGGCATAAATTTTAATAAAGGCAATAATTTTAATAAAGGCATAAATTTTAATAAAGGCACTACAATACGCAATGCATTACAATCGCACCACCGATACAGTAATGCGCCACCAATTGCAGTGCACCACAATAAGCAATACATACCGAATAAATACGCGAAATACAACCCAATACGCGATGCATCGTAATAGGCAAAGCACCATAATATGCAATGCACCAAAATACCTAATAAATAATAAGCACTGCATTTCGCTAAGCAAAAGCACTAATACACTACACAGACTAAGCACAAATTAAGCAATGCAGCACCGAAATACAGCACAATACGCTATGTATCGTAATAAGCAAAGCACCATAGCAAATCACTCAGTGCACTCACAGCACGTAAAGCATCACAATGTGATGCGTGTAATCAGTAATATAGAGCACCTCAATAAGCAATTCAACATACGGTAATAACCCGATGCACCTGAACTCGATATACGGCACATTATGCGATGCGTCGCAATAAGCAAAGGACAAAAGAACGCAATGCACCAAAATATGCAATAACAGCACAATCCGCAATACTGCATTACAGCAAACAATGCAGCATGCGATGCGCCGAAATATGCATTGCACCATTATTTGCAGTGCACCACAATAAGCAAATGCAGAACAATGCACAATGAAAAGCATGAAAACAATGAGATTTATCATCGACTAGAAATGAAACCTGTCAATTTATATTTATGTAAAACTAGAAGGGCAAAGCCCCCCTCACATCTACGGTGTCCTAACCCCCCCCCCCCAACTCCTCCAGTGGAGCTAACCACTCGTCACATTTTCTTTAATTATAAAGCAAAATATTCCTCAGGCACTGCACATGCCTGCAAAATAGTTATTCATTGCCAGTTTCCCATTCTGATTTCGATAAGCAATGCCCTGCCATCATAAATACAACAGAATACTCGATGCACCGCAATACATACGTGATACACCACGATAGGCGATACAGCACAATAAGTAATGCACCACTATATGCAATGCACCAACATTAGCAATACTGCAAAATAAGTAGTGTACCATGATAAGGAATGCACCACAATACGCGATGCATCGCAAAAGACAAAGTACCATGATATGTACAACAATGCACCGTAAGCACTGCATTACAATAAGCAATACAACACAGTACGCAATGTATCGCATTGAACAAAACACAATAATACGCAATGCACCACAATACGCAATAAGCAATACAGCACGCGATGCGCGATGCACCACTATTTGCAGTACGCCGCAATAAGCAATACACCCCAATATGCAATAAGCACTCATTAAAATGAGCAATATAGCACGCGAGGCACTACAATACGCAATGCATTACAATCGCGCCACCGATACAGTAATGCGCCACCAGTGTGCAGTGCACCACAATAAGCAATACAGTATAATATGCAATCCACTACAATACGCAAACGCGATGTATCGCATCAAGAAAAGCAGAATAATACGCAATGCACCTCAATACGCAATAAGAACTGCATTACAATAAGCAATACAGCACGTTATGCACTACAGTACGTAATGCATAACAGTACAAATCAACAACCAGCAAAATCAGCAATGCACTGCAATCAGCGAAACATCGCAATAAGCAATTTACCACAATACGCAATACACACCAAAATAAGCAATGCAGCTCAATACGCAATAAAGCACTATACATCGCAATAAGCACCACAATACGCCATAACCACTGAAACACAATAAGCAAGCGATACACTATAATCAGCAGTGCACTATAACCAGCGATGCACAACTATTTGCAGTACACCACAATAAACAATACAGCCCAATACGCAATGCGCCACAATACGCAATAAGCACTGCATTGCAATGAGAAATACACTACGCGATATACTATAATGCATAACAATTAGCAACGCACCACAATCAGCAAAGCAACACAATAAGCAATACAGCACGCGATGCACCACAATACATATAACTATATGCGATACAGTACAATACGCGATGCGTCACATAAGCAAAGCACCATAATAAGCAATGCATTAGAATAAGCAATACAGCACGCGATGCATTACAATACGCAATGCACCAAAAATAGCAATTTACCACTATTTACAGTGCCCCTCAATACAGCATAAATCGTAATGCACCACAATACGCGATGTATCGCAATAAGCGAAGCACCGTTTTATACGCAAAAAGTACTGTATTACAGCAATATATCACGCGATGCGCTGCAATGTGCAATGCATCACAATAAGCAATATAGCATATTACGCAATGCTACACCATCGGCGATTCGGTATGCACCATTTTAGGCAATGCAGCACAATAAGTAGTGCAGCCTTATATTAAGGGCACCACAAAAAACAATGCACCACTATATCAGGGCACCACAAAAACACTGCATCACTATATCAGGGCACCAAATTAAGCAATACAGCACAATACTTAATGCACCTCCATTGGCAATACAGGACAGTGCTTATTGCACCACCATCGGCAATACAGCACAATAAGCAATGCGCCACCACAGGCAATACAGCACAATAATTAGTGCACCACAATATTTAAAGCACCGCAATAAGCAATGCACCACTATATTCAGTGCACCACATTAAGCACAATACGCAATGCACCACTATATTCAGTGCACCACATTAAACACAATACGCAATACACCACAATAAGCAAAACAACACAATACGTAATTTATCCCCATCGGCAATGCAGCACAATAATAAATATACCACCACCGTAGGCAATGCACTACAATATGCAGTGCACCACAATACGCGATGAGCCAAAATACACCATAAGCACTGCATTAGAATAAGCAATATGGCACGTGATTTACTAAAATACGTCATGCATAACAATGCGCAATTGGCCAATATTTACAGTGCACCACAATAAGCAATGCAGCACAATACCTCATGCACCGCAACACCGCATATTATGCGATGCATCGCACTAAACAAAGCAACACTTAAAGCACGCAATGATCCACAATAATCCATAAGCACTGCATTACAATAAGCACTGCAGCACTCAGTGCATTACAACACTTAAAGCATCACAATCAGTAATGTAGTAATGTGTAATCAGTAGTATTGTACACCACAAAAAAGCAATGCAGCATAGTACTTGCGATGCATCGCAATAAGCAAAGCACTATAGTACGCAATGCACCACAATTCGAATTAAACGCGGCATTACAATGAGCAATACAGCACGCGATGCACTACAATATGCAACGCACCGCAATCAGTAATGCACCATTATTTTTGCTGTGCCGCAATAAGCAGTGCAGCGCAATGCGCATTGAGAAGCAAGTATTCATCCTCGACTCAAAATGAAACCTGTCAATTTCACCATAAAGAGTCCAATGCCCCGCCCTGGGTACCCCGACCCTGTGTGTTGGGAGCACTGGTGATGTATACATACCTCTGGGTACATGCACAAAACTTGATCCCTACAGGTCAAGCGGTTCCCGATGCCCTCAGGAGTTAAATGAAAATTCGACCCAAAATCGTAACCGACTTCCGTAACATAAAATCGTCACTAATTTCGGTTGCCCTTCCGAGGCTCAAACAGGCCCTTTTCGAGTTTGTGATTTTATATTATAGAGTAGATATATTAGTATTTGAATCAATTATATTTATTTAATTATTTTTAATTATATTTATGTCAAACCTGTCAATTTATATGTCCAATGCCGCGCCTTGGGCACCCGGACCCTGTGACACTGTGATGTATACCTCTCCACATACCTCTGGGTACATGCACAAAACTTGGACCCAACAGGTCAAGCAGTTCCCGATGGGATCAGTAGTTAATGAAAACTTGACCAAAAATCGTAACTGACTTCCGTAATAGAAAACATAACAGATTTCCGTATCACAAAAACGTGACTGATTTCCGTCACTCAAAAAACGTCACCGACTTCTATAATAAAAAAATCAGCCCTAATTTCCGTTGTATAGAAACGGGCCCGTTTGTAATTTTATATTACAGAGTAGACAGTGCTTAATAAAGTGGTCAGCCCATAAGGCGATATAATATCGATTTATGACATGAATGTCGCTCTCCACTTGTTAATACAAGATATACGGAAGACTGGATTTTGTGAAGATATTTATTATTTTATATGTTAATTTTTTTAAGGAAGGAAAAAACTCAACTCTGCCTCTACCGGGAGTCGAACCCGGGTCCCTCGATTGCCGGACGAGTGCTCTGACCACTAAGCTACAGAGGAGATAGAAATTTTCCTTCGCTAGAGCGTATATATGCCGAACGGAACCGTGCAATGGACGGTGAAACCGATCAGCTAATAGCTCATGGACGACGAGCCACCAGATGGCTATATATATGACATGAATGTCGCTCTCCACTTGTTAATACAAGATATCTTGTAATATCGATTTGGTTATTTATATTTGTTACAGAGAACTAACTGTTTGCAGTGACATCTAACGAGTCTTTATGAGTTAAGAAACTATCATGAACTGAGAGGAAGAAGTATATTGGGTTTTTACTATGTTTTAGGCGTTGGTAAAAGGTCGATTTGATTACTTATATTTGTTACACACAACTAACTGTTTGCAGTGGCATCTAGTGAGTCTTTATATGCTGAAGGGTCATCATTAGTAAACTGACCATATTTGCTCGAAAAAAAATATGGTAAATTAAGCTCGGAATTATGGAATATTGCCAGTTATCGCCAAAATTGATGATTAAAGTAAGCATTTTTGCCTACTCATGCTAAAATCATAGAAAAGTCTCGGTGGTACCCGAGGGGGGGAGGATGCACATATACCTTCATGGGGAAGTTAAAAGATTTAATTTCAGGGGGCCCTTGATGGATCTCATTGTTTTCTTGTTACTTTAACATTGAAAAATTTGCGATAGCGGAAGCCCAAGATATATACGGTCTGGGACCCCCTATACAATTTGCGAATTCGGTCACGGGTAATTGCGTGGGGAGGCCCTGGATTCTATTCCTTGGTAACATGAATACAGACGGACATTTGCCGTGGCACTCATAGAGGTATACCCGATAAGCTTCCGAGCCAGGGGTCCCGTTTCATTTTGGGTTCCCTGGATGAATCTCATTTTTTTTTCTGTTGTTTAACATTGCAGGATTTGAAATAGCGGAAGCCCGAGATAAAGCCAGTGTGGGGCCACGCTAAAAGTATGCAAATTGAGTCCCCGCTACTGGATGTGGGGCCCTCAATTTTATTCGTTGTAAAATTGATAAAAACGAAAACTTTTCGTGGCCTCTCACAGGGAAACCCTCCAGGTCGGAGCCCCCATGGAAAAATTGACAGGGTCCGTTTCGGAGCCCTCCTCGATGAATCTCATTGATTTTTTTTTGTTTAACATTGTAAAATTTGCAACATCGGTAGCCCGAGATGAAACCAGTCTGGGGCCCCACTAAAAGTATGCGAATTGGTGTCCCGGGTAATTGGTTGGGGGCCCTGGATTTTCTTCGTTGTAAAATGAATACAAATGAAAATATTTCGTAGCACTCGCAGCTGGGGATGACCGACAAGCTTCCAAGTCGGGGGCTCCATGTTTACAGGTTTCATTTTGGGGGCCCTGGAAGAATCCCATTCTTTTCTGTTGCTTAACATCTTAGGATTTGCAAAAGCGGAGGCCCAATATAAATCCAGTCTGGGGCCCTGGATGAATCTCATTCTTTTGTGTTGTTTAACATTGTAGAACTTGCAACACCGGAAGCCAATCTGGAGATCGATAAAAGCATGCGAATTGGTATCCCGGATAATTGGTTGGGGCCTCTCGATTTTATTCGCAGTAAAATTGATGAAAACGAAAAATTTTCGTGGCCTCTTACGGGGATGTCCGACAACCCTCCAGGTCGGAGCCCCATGGAAACCCCGGTCCATTTCGGGGTCCCTGGATGATTCTCATTGATTCTTGTTGTTTAACATTGTAAAATTTGTAACACATCGGTAGCCTGAGATAAATCCAGTCAGGGGCTCTTCTAAAATTCAGCGAATTGGAGTCTGGGGGGCCCAATGGGAACGTTTTCTGGGGTTACTTGATGAATCGCATTTGTTTTTTGTGGCTTTATTATTGTAAAATTCGCTTCTTCAGTAAGCTGGTGCTTTCACATGTCCCTTTCCATAGCACACTGCTGAAATGGGACGAAATGAATAAGATATGTTTTGAAGAGAAAACGGGAGGGGGCGGCAGGGCCCCTCTATAATATGAAATCCCAAACGCGAAAAGGGCTTGTTTCTGTGCAACAGAAATCTGTTACGTTTTTTGGTGAAATTTTCATTAAACTCTCTAATATATCGGAAACCGTTCGACTCATCGGGACTATATTATGTGTATGTACCGAGAGGCTTACATCCCCAACACCCTGCAGCAGGACCCCTAGCTAGTTGACGGGCTCCCAAACCAGCTTTTTAACGGGAGCTCCTTTGTAGTTAATTTATAGTGTGAAAAATCAAAGAGTTGTAAGAATCGTTCCGGCCCCGGTCAGCTCCGCCCTAGTGGTGGCCATGTCGAGAGGTATATGACCTGTGCTCGCAGCACACAAGGTAGGAGTACCCAGGACGCGGCATTAATATTACACATATATCTTCATCGGGAAAGTAAAAGGTTTTATTTCCAAGGGCCTTTGATGGATCTCAATGTTTTCTTGCTGCTTTAACATTGAAAAATTTGCAATAGCGTCCTTAGGCCCCCGTAAAAATCTACGATTTGGGTTCCGGCTCCTTGATTGGGCGGACCTGGACTTTATTGATTCGTAAAATGAATACGAGTAAAAATTTTCGGGGCCCTCACGGGGGAGGGGGATGTTCGAGAAGTCTCCGTGTCGCCCCCCCCCCATGGAAAAGTTGACAGGTTTCATTTCGGGGGTCTTGGAGGAATCTCAATGACTTTTGTTATTTAACATTGTAAAACTTGCAACAGCGATAGCCCGAGATAAATCCAGTTTGTGGCCCCACTAAAAATCTATGTATTGGGTCTCGGGTAGTTGGTTGGGGTCCTGGATTCCCTTTGTTGTTAAAATGAATATGAATGAAAATTTTTCGTGGCCCTCACAAAGGGGATGTCCGACAAGCTTTCAGGGCGGGGGGCCCCCATGTGGTAGTGACATGTTCGATACCGTTCTACGGGTCCAGTGACATGTTCGATCACCGGGAAGCGATATGCATTGCAGAACGAAATTATTCCGGCTCTGCGAGCACGTCACTACCTTGCAGATGCAATCTCTATACAAGACGAAGTTTCTCAACACATTGCAGTATATGTTAAAAATGTTCTTCAAACACATTTTACGGAAGAACGTGTAATCAGTCGCAACTTTCCTAATCTATTGTCTCCAGCATATCCCGATCCCCGGATCCTTAATCCATGCGTTTTTTGCCATTTTGCGATTTTATTAAGAAATGACTAATTTTTTTTTTTACCTGAAACAAAGTCCTCCACAAAAACATGAAGTCCTCCACAAAATTTCACAATTTCCTGATGACTGGTTTCCAGGGCCGCAACTAGATGCTTGTTCAAGTGCGCATTTTGACGCCCCCTTGTAATGTTGAAGAGAATAAAATTTGCGCTCCCTCTGGTCCAGCGCCCGGGCACGAGACCCACCTGCTTCCCCTTAGTTGCGGCCCTGCTGATTTTACCTGTAGGCTACTTTAAAATAGGGTCTTTTAATTATGAACTCCCCGTACTTGTTTATAAACTTCCATGCTTTCTGTAATAAATCATATCAAGAATCGAAATGTTACGATGCCCCTATATGTGCTTGAGGCCTCCAGGAAGTTAAGATGACACTGATCAGGGGTCTCCACCAGCCCAGGGGCCCTGCAGTATGGGGGGGGGGGAAGACTACTGATAGAGCGGAAGGAAAATAAAACCAACCATCCTCTTCTCAAAAGTAATATTTTTTACACCTAGATGACGCTGTACTCAAGATGAATAAAATTTCATTAATATACATTATACAATTGAATACTGCATGGAAAATTCACCGATATACAAATTTAGTGAAAATTTAAAAACCCATCATTGAGAAATAAAATCGTATAATAAAAAAAAAAACTGCTTTCAGTGAAACTCGAGAATGTGAGCCGTTTCACAGGCGAGAAACTGTTATTCGTTTCTCGATCATCCCTGTGCTGTTGTAATAAAGGCGTTGGTCGTCCGAGTTTTGGTTATTCGGGGGCAATTTTCTTCCCCATCAAAGTCAGTAATTAGGTCTCCGCAATGGCTGCCAATTTCGATCCGTATGACAAGAACAGGTACCCTATTTAATTCGATCCGTTATAATGAGTGCCATTGGGTTTGAGTTGCCTTCGTAGGCACCGGCCCCTAAATAATATTGGGAACGCAGCATGTGTATAGCCTACTTTTTCAAGGGGGAATTGTCGTTTTGGTTGCATGTGACATTCCGTTGTTTTAACATTAAATAATACGTTGGCATGCTTTTGCGACAGGTACAAGTAATTGTATTGGAAAGTATGTCAAGGGCGGCTGTTATTTGTATTTTTTTTTTTTTTGCACTGATGTGATCAATTGACATTGAAGGGGCCTTGCACACACCCCCCCTTCCCATCTCAAGGATATATGGAAGCGTTCCCGAAAGATGGGTGCATCCGAAGTTTTATTAAATGAGTATATGTGTGTGTATCTATATAAATTTGTGTAACAAGTCCGACTAAGAGCATATATATCAACTAAATATGACGAATTGAGGTCTAAATTGATATTGTAGCATCCTTAGCGCATCTGGACTCGTGCAGGTTGTACTGCGAGAAATTGATGTCATGTTCATGACAGGCAATGTTCGGAAACCCAGGTGTTTTAGCTTGTTCCAGGTGCACATTTCTGTTTCATAAAATATCCTGCCATCTTAATTCTCCTGGGTGAATAGGGGAATTTTATCATTCCCAAAGCTAAAATGGCTAATTGGGGGAAACTAAATGGACTGCAGCTTATGGGGTAGATTTCAGAGAACGCAGTAAATTTGAGGAATGAGCGGTGAAGAAATTTGAGAATGGGAGAGGGGTGTGAAAACCATAAATCTGCTTCTGCCAAGAAATCGAGGGACTACACCTGTGAGCGATCAAAAGGCTGATCTACAGAGTGCAAGTATGTGAATAACTAAGAGTGACAAACAGAGGAATCGGGTCAGAGAAAAACCAAAAGATTGTGCAAGCATACAAATGATTAAAATAGTGTGCAAGCATGGAGCATCCAAAAGAATAATCAAAAAGTGTGTGCATTTATGGGAGTGACTGAAAGATGTAGAGAGCAAAGAGTCAGGGCCGTCTTAAGAGCATCATGGGGCCCCAGGCCAAGTGGTTTTTCTGAGGCCGTACCTGCTAAATCCTAGAAAATTTCAACCGGATCTCATTTTTGTGAGGCCCCTGTTCTCTTGAGGGCCCCCGGGCCCATGCATTAAGATGCCACTGCCGTGAGCAATAAAAAGTGACTTACAGAGTAAGCGTGGGATGAAAAAAGTGTGCAAACAAATAAGAATGGTGAAAAGACTGATCTGGAAAATGTGTACGCTTTTGTGAGAAACCAAAAAAGTGACTTTGAAACAGGTGTATTGAGGGTGGAAAAGGGGGTGGGGTAAGCTGACTATTGTGGCAAGTTTCAGAAATGAGTAGTCACGAAAATTAGACCCTAATGGGTAAAGGCCAGCAAAAAGTTCTATAGCCCGCAGGGTGGCAAAACTGTCTCGGGTGATTAAGTAGCGCAACCTATATTATCTCAGTATTTCTGAAGTCATTGTTAAAATTCTGTGACACATGTGTAAATACAGGGTGGACACAAAAGATAAGACGCCAACATTTTATGTGTAAATATCACTTATGCAAATGAAATAAGTGTAGGCGGAATATCTTGAAGTTGTTCTGGAGTAAATTATGAATGTTGCGAGAGGGATATGTGTACAAAGAATGACAAAAATGGCCACAAGTGGAATTGACTTTGAAGAGAGTGTAATGCTATAGAGATTTTGCATGATTTGACATTTTTCCCCCTCTTTGGCAACATGTCATATCACCGGGGTGCCTAACTTTGGTGTTAGAAATATTTAGCTCATATTTAGCAAATATTCGGGCCATTTTTGATATCCTAGGCAAATGTATATCTTGTCCTCACAGATATTGATTGGGTGCAGCATGTCATTCGTGTTGTCACCGAAGTTAATAAGCACGGTGGGTTTCCAGTGCTTTGGTGTGAGCGCAAAAGAAATGGTTACTATACAAGCATGTAACTGAACTAAGACAGTTGCTAACTTAATTAGTCCAAACAATACTGAACAAAAACTGCATTTTTATCCCAAATGAAAAAAATTATCATATGTGTGTGAAATGACGAAATAATTTTTTCTTTTGCAGCTGGTATTTTGGTCCGCTAGAGCGCCAAGAAGCCACTGATATTTTACTGTCTGAAACAGAGACTGGAACTTTTTTGGTACGAAATAGTTCAACTATACAAGGAGATCTCGTGCTATGCGTCAGGTATTCCTCCAGTTCTTTTTCCCCTCATTATTGTCTTTTGCCAAATTCTTAAATTTCAGAATTTAGCTGACTTCATCATGTACAAATAAGTTATTTCTAAAAGCGTTTTACGACGCCTAGGAACATAAGGTGTACGCAGAATTTTCTCAGGGAATGGGGGGTTTTTTCAATTTTTTCTCCTCGGGGGTATACATTTTTCCTGTAATATAACAGTAGAATCTTGTTGCATATGCAAATGGCTTGAAGCCATTTGCACATGCCGATGCGTAGGAAAATATTCGCCCTGATTTCTACTTTGTTCTGAAATGCATCCTGAAGATCCGTTAACGACCTTTCACAAACTTGCATGGGTTGCATGACCATAGTGATCTCTCACTTAACTCATTCATCGGTGCCAGGGTTTAAACTGGATAAAAAATTCCTTTCGCAAAAAAGTGAAAATGGGGAGAAAATCTTTAGCCAAATGCTACAATGCTAATGTAATGATTGATGGTTGGATGTCTACTCGTTCCGTACCTCCTGTATGCATTTTTGCGAAAATGGCTACTGTTTCTTTCACATTATATGATTTTCTTTCACATTTTGCAAAAATACGACTGTAGCTTAAACCCTGGTCTATGCAAGGGAACACGGAAGAGGGATGCATAAATGAGACTAACATTTAGAATGCTATATAATAGCATAGCTTAGAATTAGCACTAGTCAATAGCATTGTTATGTTATATTCAGGGTTCGCAGGGACCTGGAGTATCAGAAAATGGTCAGGGAAAATGTGAAATTTTTGTCAAAAGTCAGGGAAAATTCTAAATACTGGGGGAAAAGTAGGGGAAAATCTGAAGGGGGGGGGGGATAAAAGAGGTAGAGGATAAATCTACATTCAAGTGGTTTATCTTCACTTTTTTTCCATGGAAAATTATTTTTCAGATCCTTTGGGGGAAGAGAGCAAAAAAAAATATTCGTATCGGAGCATTTTTCTCCATATCCCCTACTAAGAGAAATGTCTTATCAGTTGAAGGGTGGGACTTTACATATATACTGGAAAACAATGTTGACCAAGAGGTCACTGAATCTGCATTCTGATTAACTAGATGAAGGGATCTAAAGAGAGGAGGAGATCTAACCTCTTTTACATTGTTGAAAACAAAGCCAATACCAGCTCTAACTTCTTTTCTATCTCTTCTTGAAAAACATTTTATCCTCTTGCTTTTTTTTTCTTGCCACCTTTAACTTTAACCATTATATGTTGAAGAATGATTTTAATTCAATTATCTCTGTGTGAGATTTCAAAGGGAACTGGTATTGTGTGCAAGATCATATATCATAGCTGCCAAGTCTCCCGAATTTTTCGGGAATCTCCCGAATTTTAGCTTCATCGCTCGATCTCCCGAAAAGTTCTTAAATCTCCCGAATTTTTACGAAAATCACAAAAATCCCTAATTGTCCCTAAAAATTCCCTACTTCATTAAAAAAAATCCCCGCTTATGAAAACAATCTCTAAGTAATTTCTCGTGGGGCATGAAGCCTCTTTTTTTTCCCTTTCGAAATGACGTCACACGTCGTAAATGGGGAAATTCCCTTTTTAAAGAAGTTTTACAAACCCTCTGATGGTAACAAGAAAGTTGTTTGTCTTATCGTGCAGGGAAATGGCTTAGCAGCCAATAGTCCTGGATAATAATTGAAGATTATAGTGACGCGCATATGGTCAAAATTTCTTTTGTTGAAGTTACGTACGTGCGATATAACAAAGCATGAATAATGATAAGCAAAAACATATTTAATCAATTTTAAAGATACTTATTCCGATGAATTTCCTTTCATCAAACGTTCCAGAAGAGGGCCGACTTTACTTTTTGTACAAGTTGTGTTACGGACATAAACATCGGTCATGGAAAGACTGCCATCATCAGTCGTGAAGTGAAAAAAAAACATCAAGCAAGTGTCACAAAAAGTCAGTGTTCTTCAAAAATTGACGGTGTTTTCCTTCATCTTCCGATGATTTTGGGGTCATTCGCGCAGAATGTTCGTTCACAGCGTTTCTGATTGAACGCAATATTTATTTTTACATCATTGAAGTTTTGGCCTCCGATTTCACTTGTTTTTTGCGTAGGAATTTTATTCCCAAGGGTTTAACTTCCATGTGTGTAAAATCCCTATTTTAATTTGACTTCAGTTTTTGAGTAGGGATTTTATTCCCTCCGCTTTAACTTTTATGTTTGGAAAATCCCTATTTTATTTGGAAAAATCCCTATTGTATTTATTAGTGAGTGGTTTTAGCATAAAATACGGGTTTGCGCGAAAATCTCCCGAATTTTCATTTTCAAAAGTTGGCAGCTATGATATATACAATTTGATTTTGGAAGGGATGGTAGTGGCAAAATATTGACATTCTGTCTAGGATGTGCTTTTCAATGGTGTATTACAGAAGAATGATATAATTTAAAGTGATATTGGATGGCTTCAAGTTATATATGTCCCCTAACAGAGAGTGAGTGTATACGCTTTTGGTCAGAGAAATTTTTGAATTCGGTCAGGGAAATGATCGAGTAAATTTTCCTGGGAACCCTGTATATTTCTTTGACCGGGAATGCCGAGAATTGTCTCAAAACTGAAAGAAACTCTAAGTGAGTGGGTGTATACATGTGTGAGAGATTACTGTATTTTGAAACTGTTCTTGAAGATTTGACATATTGTTTACATGGTCTTCCAAGTTAAAATTTTTAGTTTTCCTAACATCTGTTTTTATTCCCTGATTAAAGTCTAGCTGTGGTTATGTTGGCTCCCCCCTCCCTTCCCCATTACAAGTGCCTATTCATTGACAACACGAATAGGCACAGGATTTTCTCAGGGAATTTCAAGGTTTTTTTTTCTTTCTGGTGGGGGGTTGTTCACCCGGAAAGTATATGAGCCGCATGCACAAGTAGAGAGAAAACTCTGCATATATATGCCACACTCAATATGATTGCTTGCTATGGCATCAGGGATAACAAACATTTTGATGGGATTTTGTAAGCATATAAGTTACTTGAAACTCAAGATTTGTAAGCAATTATGAAAGCATTCAAAATCTATAAAAATGTATTCTAATAGTATATCAAAATGTTTTTAAATTAAAAATTTTTTTTATAAAAGTATTTTTAATTTTTAATTGTCTTGTAGAGAGGGTCACATGTAGTGTTACCAGATTCTGAAAGTTAGTAATAAAAATGCATGCACTCTAACCCCCGATGACATTACTCAGAACAGATGCCGTTGTAGTAGCTACAAAAAATCCAATAATTGCTTTCAGACTAAAACTGAATAATATGTAAAGAGCAATAATGTGTAAAAGTAGAGATTTAACATTCTTGAGAATAATTGTTTAGGAGAATATTTGAGAATATTCTAAAGAGGAGGAATTCTCCTGTTATAAATATCTTGATAATATTCTTATAAGTTCTTGAGAATGTTCTCCTATTATTTATAGTATAGTTACATGTAATATCCTTGAGAATATTCTCTGGAAAGACTACTATAAATTACGGGGTAATAATTATCAAAAATAGTAAGAATTATTCTCAAGTTAAGTCCTTCAGAGCATTCTCAAATATTCGCCTTGATGAGAATATTCTTCAGTTATAGAAGAGTCCTTCCAGGAAATATTCTTAAAAATATTTATAACAACATGTATTATATTAAATATAATCTCTATAAATAATTTTAGAAGAATATTTTTTATAGAAAATAATAAGAATTATTTAGTAATTTATAATAGTAGTCCTTCGAGTAATTTCCTTTTCCTATTCTTGAGAATATTCTCTCTTCCCATCAAGATTCCTGTCTCTTCCCTTCAGTATTTCAGTCAAGAACACAGGAATACTGAAGTTTGCAGCCCACAATATTAAAGTTTGAAGGCGAGAATAATAATAAATCGATTCATAATATAAACAAAATTTGTAAAAAAAAATGCATATTCTCAATTTTTCTTCAACTTTTACATTTAGGAGAATGTATTGATGATATAATGATATATAATGATATTGATATAGGCCTATATGATTATATATTTGGCTTTTGGGATTGATATGCCGTTTAACTTTAGCAATAACATTGAACAAGTGCGGAGAATGCCAAAAATTTAATTTATTGGATTAAACTCAACAAAAACAAAAACATTAGTGTAAATGGTTAAAAGTAACTAAACATGATTGAATCAAAATAAAGGGGAAAATGAATAAACACAAAGTTAAAATCGACGAAATCGAAAAAAGCAACATATGCTGTACATCATGTTATTTATACTCGTTGTGGGCGTGGCCACACAACTCATGAACATTCGATTACGATTAATACACACAGTTGCTAAGAACCAAAATATATGCAAAACAGTCAATATTGCGACCACCACATATATATTATATCAGTGGTTCTCCACCTTTTTTGACTTATGGAGCCCTTTTTGGTAAGTAATTTCTGTGGCGGAGTCCTGTGGGCCTGTTTTTTATTTATCCATTTTTATTATTTAAAAATATTTTTATAATTTTTTTCAAATTGACTGGTTTTTTTTTCTTAGAGCGACTGCGGAGCCCCTGGAGAGTGCACACAGAGCCCTAGAGGCTCCGCGGAGCTCCGGCTCAGAACTCCTGTATTATATGATTAAATTATATAATATAATTTAATATTGATGATAATATAATAACATGATTGTGAAAAGTATGTTATTCCCCGAGAATATTCTCACTTCATATCTCTATGTAAAAGTAATTTTAATATGTAAAAAGTTTTTTTTCTTCGGTGGGGGATGCTTTTTTACATGGACATTTGTCAAAAATCGAGATTTTGAGCTTTGGCTTCAACTATTTTTAAGGTTCCCAGTGACCAGAAAAGTCAGGGAAATGAAAAATGATCAATTAAAATCAAGGAAATATGAAAATATAGATTTGACAAAAGTCAGGAAAAGTTCTGTGAAGGAAAAATAAATAAATTTTAAAAAAAAGTTAAAAATTTGGTTGACTTTGACTTCCATAGTTTTGTCAGGAAAATGATCAAGCAGATTTTGCCGGGAACTCTGATTTTGCTTATTTCAAAATGAAAGAACAACAGATAACCCCAGGACCATTTTAATGCATGGGCTTTCCTGGGTATGGCTCAATTGCATGGTATCCATGGTAATGAGATTTGGTACCGTGATTGTAAAAAGTATGTTATTGGTTGAAATTTCCAAAAGGGTAGAAGTCCCCCCCCCCCTTCCCTAATGATGTTGTACAGCCCAAAAGCAGGATGCTTTGCATTGTTCTGCAATGGGGCCTCCTAGCTGACTAGGAATGTTGTGTGGTAAAAATTCCCATAACCGTGTTTCCTATACTTTTCTTAAAATTTTTCCCATCTGTTCTGCAACAGCGTAGTTTGTTCTGTGGCGTATGTCACAGTTTTTGACATTCTGCTTTGGGGCTGTAGAGATGGTTATGGGTAAGGAGGTGGGGGAGTTCCCTTTCTTTCAGTGGGCTGCATTAGCTATTGCTAAGTGAGCAATCTTATTCCCAAGCTGGTGTTATGGTTTTCTTGTTCCAGAGCCGTTTCTTAGACTCGCTTTCATGTTAGTATAATGGAGCATCCAGGACTATGACTAGAATATCCCAAAGCAGATTGTTTTGCATTGTTCTGCAACGAGCCCTCGACTGACTAGAAATGTTCTGCAATTTCCATAATAGTGTTTCCTACATTTTTCAATTTAAAAATTTTTCCAGATTGTTCTGCAGTAGCATTGATTGTTCTGCAATGTATGTCACAGATTTCGGCATATTCTGCTTTGGGGTAGAAAAGTATCTGCCCCACTTGGTAGAGATCTGTGTTCTCGCTTCTGCTAATTTTGATGGTGATCTGTCATAACAGATTTTTTTATTCACAGTGCATCCCCCCCCCCCAAAAAAAAAGAAAAAAATGAAAAATAATCCTGAAAGGAAGGGACAAAAGAGAAATATTTCAAAAACATACGAGTACTTCCAAAGGGGCATAAAAGATAAGAACCCTGCCTATATATTATATTAGATAGAGTGATTTTATTGTTCTGGCCTCCTGCTAATCTGCTAATGATTACAACTTCCTATAATCAGTTTATAGAGCCAGAACTTTTTCTTCTATTTTACTAGTCTCAACATATACGCTCTTGTATAATGTATAAGCCTACCCTAGGGCTGGACAAATCACAAAAAAATCTAGGTGCCACCAAAAAGTTTTTACCCTGAGAAAAAGGTCTTAAATAATGCTTCATTTGACTTTTTCTGGGCATACTGACTCTTTCATGCTGGCAGATATGCTGCTATAAATTCAAAACATTTTGTGCTTCTCTCTGTCTGCAATTTAGTAACTATACAAAGGAAATTTTCGGCGCAAATACAGATGCTTTTAGTTCCCACGGCGACCTGATGCCTGGGATTTGTCCAATCCTGGCCTACCCTTCAGAAATTTATGGCAAATATTTTCACAATATTGTAGTGTTTGTGTTATTTATATACAAAATTGTACTATTTCAGAGAGGATAGCAAGGTCAGCCATTATATCATCAACAGAATCCAACAAGATGATCAGACCAGGTTCAGAATCGGAGACCAGATGTTTCCTGATGTGCCATCTCTTTTGAACTTCTACAAACTCCATTACTTGGATACTACGCCTCTCATTAAACCGGTGAGATTTCTGGATTCCCCACTTTCACTCCTATACATATGATCTTGTCATTCTTTTCTATATTTTAACCCATCCAATGTTTATGAATATTACGTCTGAAGTTTTATGGAACAAATGCAAACACCATTCTTTAGCTTGCCAAGTATGCCCTCTGATTTGAGCTAAGAATGTAACCTTGAGAATTTTTTGTGTGATAGATATGAGCAAGTTTTTTCACTCAAAATTTTCTCCCTTTCTTTCTATGCTTTTCTTTGCTTGAGGGGGCCGTACATTAGAATAATTTCATAGAGAGAGGATTTAAAACAGACTAGTGTGTTATCAAATTAGAAATGATATCAAGTACAATATGCAAAAGCATGAAGTTATTTGAAATATTTGGAGGGCTCAAAATATTGTGGAGGAACCCAATATTTTTATAGGTGTTATCGAGATGATGGCAAATATTGAGTGTGCTTGTGCTCATGAATGGATACAAATTTGTGCCGATGATAATTTGGCATTATGTGCGTAGTTTGCTAGCAGTTAGGCATTATATAGTTGACTGTCCATTATATAATACCCAATAGTTATTTTGCAACAATACATTGTGCTTGATGATAAATTTCTCATTTGATTTTTTATCCGATAAGTCATCATTGATTTATGCATGGTGTTAGAATCTAAATGCTCAATTTAAGTGGAGGGCATTAAATTCAGGGGCGTCAGAAAAGTTTCAGACCCTTGATGCTTGGCTTGAGCTTCATGTAAAAACTCTGATTTTTGAGTAAATTCTGGTGTGCTCAGACGCATGCCAAAAAATACTGGGGGTGCTCGAGCACCCCCAAAATGACATATTCATAGTCTAACCAGGTTTTAGCTTTTTCTTGTTCTCCTTTTCCAAGAAATCGTAAAACCGAGTTTCGCCAAAAACATTCTCCGCAACAGACAATATCAAAACACAATAGATAAGATTTTTATCCCTCTATTGGATGTTGACAATTTCAACATCAATAGGGATCACACCACACTTGAGGGATCATTTACACTTCTTTTGGTCATAAAAAAAATGAAAGACTTGGAAACGCCACTAAAATGATAGGCCAGCCAAGAGGCTTCAAACATTCATTCTTCACATGCACGCCGCCCCCCCCCCCCCCATAGCGCATAAAGGGACCCATCATATAGAAAAAAAAATCGAAGTTTCCATGGACAAGGTAAAAAATTCTTAGAATGGTAACACACGGGCAATTGTAAAAACCAGTCGTAGTAAAGGGACAAAAATCATAGTTGACTTAAGCTGAGTTAAGCCAAACATGTGTCGAGTTAGAGAGGTTTCCCTACATTGAAATTAGTATTGTGCCAACCAAGGGAATAATAGATGTCGAGTTATCCATGTGTCGAGTTAAAGAGAGTCTACTGTATATACAGTCCCTAAGTAAGTAAGTTTTAATCTGTCGTTCAAAAAAAAAAGGTTTATTTTAAAACGAGAAACAAATGATATATCAAATACTTGTTCCCTGGTTAAAAATCACTATCTAATGTATAATATTAAACCATAGACTCCCCCCCCCCCCCCAACCAATCTTTTATACATAGTGCCACATCGTCTTTGTCATCGAATCCTAAAACATGTTTGTGCAAACACACAAAAAAATTATCTAACAAGAATAAACTCTTTTTCCCTCTTTTCACAAAACCCCAGGTTTCCACATTTGGTGGATTTTTGCATTGGGGAGGAAAAAAATACATTTCATTGAAATAAGGAGAGAGCACAAACATTAAATAGGTTGTTGTATGTAAAATGTTATGCATGGTCCAAATGTTGCACCCATTAACTACTACCCAATAGAATTGCTGCGTTCATAAACTATTGCAATCAAACTCAGTTATAATGATATTGAAGGCTGGAGGAGTTGATCAACTTTGCCCAAGAATATTAAGATACCAGCGAATAAGGCAAATACACAAAAATATAAAAATCCTAATGCATTTCGACACCAATGAGTGTAGTGTGGTCTTCAGGGGAAAAATATTTAACCACTACTCACGCTGACCGAGTTGACCACTTGGGTTGAATGCCAAATCTTAATGCTTGGTTGCTCAGCGGAAAAAGTATGTCTGTTCACTTCAAATGTCGTGGTCAGAATGAAGCTGTGAACTGAACCTGCGTGAGATACTAATGCAGTGTCCTGATTGCACACTTGTGTAATAGTGCTACCCGATTGGTCTATTTGAATTTTCTTAGAATTCTCTCGAAATGAATTTAAGATATGGTGTTGCGATCGGGGGTGTAGATTTATTATAGTTTGGTAGTATATTTTTGAAGGCCCGAATATATGCAACTTCGTAGAAATCTAAATCCACTGTGGACTTTGTGAAAAATTCTCGCTTCTTGAAATTTGAATCTATGGCCCTCTTACCAACAGTGAGTGGTGATGGTTGATTTTTCATATTCCCGATTCTTAACACAGTGAGTGTGTTCATTTAATCTTGCTTTTATGAATCTTCTTGTCTGTCCTATATAACACAGAGAGCAATCACCCCATGGAATGTAATAAATGCCCCATTGTTTATTCTGTGTTATAGCATCTTTGGAGGGGAGCATGAAATTAAAGTTTTTAGTGGGCACATCTATGGTTGTTAGATTAAACTTTTTAAGAATCGGTTTGATCTTAGTGAGAGTATTGGATCGTAGGGTATGACTACATTTTCTTTGAGTGGCCTGTCTGTAATATTTTCTAAAGTGGTTCCTCGTGCCGGTTTCAAGAATATAATCAGATACAATAAAATTATATGCATAAAGTTGAAATTTCATTGTAATTAGAGTGATCCCTATAAAAAAAATCTCACACGCACCTCGTCCATATTTCTCTACGGAATTTATAAAGAGTAAGTGCAAGTTATAATGTGTGTGCATGTGTTGTGAACCAAATGTGAAGTTTGTTTCTGTGTAATGTTTGTTATATTGCTTTCATCTATTTCTTTTAACGATGAGTAAAGTGTAACGCTTGACTAATTGTACCATTGTATGCCTGTTGCTCTCTGCATCAAAACTTTTTAACGGAGAGATCATCTGGCATTCGCGCCTCAAAGTTGGAAAGCACACAAAATCAATTTCAGCCAACCACCACTGTGGCACCAGTGGGGTCTGAACCTGGTTCCTCCTAATGCGAGTCCATCACTATAAACACTCTACCACCTCAGCTGCCAATTAGTGACCATATTTCATCAAGAAGAATATGAAAAATTGGAATTACAACACGTGACATCACTTATTTTCATCAAAAACTCTACGGAAATCAGTGGCAACCACCAATTATTGACGTTATGAACAAAGTGTCATTCCAACAACAGGTAGTGGATGCAGGCCTCTCGAATAGGGGGGAGGGGTGGAGATCACCAAACATATGTGTAGACAAGTTTTCTAGATACGGCTTGAAAATTCATCAATTTTATGTGGAAATAATTGCATATTGTCTTTTTCTATTTCTTTTACAGGCTCGTAAGAAATTGGAAAAAGTCAGAGCTAAATATGATTTTGAAGGAAGTGTGAGTTTTTGTACATATTATTTTTATTAATGAAATACTATTGATGTCAAATGTGCTGATGGTTTGTTGGTAAATCATTTCTAGGTCACAGTGAATCAGTTTGATAAGGCAGGTTTCTCATCAACCTGAAAAGTCAGGGAAAATATAAAATATTTGATAAACGTCAGCAAAATGTATGTAAATGTTTGATAAAAGTCAGGGGAAAGTTCTGTGAAGGAAAAAAACACTCACAAAAAACAAAAATTAAAGATTTAGAAGGTTAAGATTTTGAATTGTTTCTTTTTTTGGGAGTTTTGGGCAAGGAAATTTTTGAGTTTTGGTCAGGAAGGTTCAGGTAAATGATCGAGCAGATTTTGCTAGGAACCCTGTAAGACGTGTCTAAAATATCAAAAAAAAGTTTGGGCATGCTAGTTTGGTACCTGCTCAGTAATGACTAAAATCTTTATGCATACAGAGACTGTATAAAATAACTACTATACAATGAAAGTAGAGCTAAGACGACTGTAGAGCACATTGCTTTTCAGAGATCCTTTAATTATATAGTGGGTGTGCACACAAAATGACCAAAGGATTTATCGTAGAATTTTGTTGCCTGGTCTTCTGTAACAGATTAACATTTTGCTTTTTGAGAAATGTTTCATTTGGCATGTAAATGAAATATCAAATTTACCAAATAATAGACAAATACTGCCAAACAGTGAGTCAGCTTTTTCTCACCTTTAGCTACAATCAATAAAAAGCCGGTGGTCATTAGTGCCAAATGAAATATTGGTGTTTGACATGTATTTTCTGTATACTATCTTAGATGCTTTTTGATCTTTGAAACTTATCTTTTTTTGCCTGTAATTAATTATTTTACCTAAAATTACAAATCTGCTTGAATTATTTGTCAAATGCAGGATGTCTGGACTTAAGGCATCCAAAATTAATGGCTTATACTGAGAGAACCACACATGCTTAGTTATAAAAGTGCTGAGCTGTTGATGAGTAACTGTTTCAACTTTATTGTCAAGGTTTTCTCTACCAATTTTGCATATGTGCACTCTCAACAGCTGCTTTGAGATGTTTTCAATAGTATTTGCTCACCGAATGCTAGACAACATGTAACCGTGACTTTAGGTTCAGTGCGCCCTCTGGCTAGCTGAATTTAAATCGGTGACTTGTGTTGAACTTTGTCCTATACAAACTGAGTGGAATGTGGAGCCTCCCACATCAGTATCAACAGTGCATTTCTAGAGCAGTTGATTTAGTAGCACCTCAAATGCTACTAAGCAATTGGCAAGAGATTGATTGCTGTTTGGACATCTGGAGAGCCATTAATGTTGCTTACATTCAACGTAATCAATCCACAAAGAAACTTCCTCCTCTTCCACAAAGAGTTCCTCCTTTGATGCAATTGAAATTTATATCAAATCATGGGTTCTCTCACTATAAGCCATTATCTTTAGATACATTTACCTGGACATCCTGTACTATATATATTGTATTGCTCTAAATACAAAGCAATATATGATACAATGATTTAATCAAGTAGAAAGATCTATGTATTGTTTTTAATATTTCTCCAGGGGGATCCAGATGATTTGCCTTTTAAGAAGGGTGAAGTTCTGGTAGTTATTTCAAAGGATGAAGAGCAATGGTGGACAGCGAAGAATAGTCTTGGCCAAACTGGATCTATACCCGTCCCTTATATTGAAAAGGTACCAATCATCAGATTCATTCCCTTGTTATGTGCGTTTTTTATTTACCACTTGTGTTATGTTTCATCTCCAATTTTAACATAACATTTTTAAATGCAAATATCAAAATGTTCTGCACTTGGTAAAACCCAAATTTCAATCATGTGAATTTCTTTAAAAAAACCTATATAAAGCACTCAAGGGTGCTTATTAATAAACCTTTTTTTTTTTTAAATTTTGAGATTATCCAAATTATTCTTTGGAAGAAGTGCTCAACTGTTTTGCTCACCTAGATTTTTCAGCATAATCAATAACATAACTAACCTATGGAGGGAAGGATCTGTTCAGACTTTCTTTGTAGGGTCCTGTTTTTGTAAAAAATTTTATTTTTGTGATAAGGGTCATTAATTTTTTTTTGGAAAGTTAGTCACTTTTTTTTGTGGGAAATGAAGTGATCTAGTTGATTTTTTTATGGTGAAAAAAATGAAAAATGCCAAATTTATGGTTTTATTAATTTGTATTTTGTGAAGGGTCTATTTTTCAGATCCGGGGAATTTTGCGAATTGTCCGAAAAACGGTCTTAAATTTTGGCTGGACAGACCCCTGCTGGAATTTTTGGTAGACTTGCCTTGGGCATTGAACATTAAAGGACTTGGCCAGAAGTAGAAGGGGAGGGGCAACTGCCCTGGGCAGCAAAATTTAGGGTGGTGGTGGCAGTTTTAGTTGGGAATGAAGAACACAATATAAAATTATCAAACTTTAAAGTTATGAGGGTGGAAAAAATCTTAGTTACAGCTCTGGACCAGACATACTTCACATCTCAGAGAGATACTGAAGTATTCCCAAGGGATGAGTGTATTTGGAAATTTTATATATATAATAAATAAAATACATGACTGCCTCTGACAAATACAACTTGCCCTCAGGTTTAACCCTCAAGTTACTCTCATCACGAATGCATTATGATCATTGTAAGTTGCAGAATCTGTCACCAACCATTTACAATACAAATAAAAAAGGTAAAATATTTTTATTGAGCATACAGAGAGAAACTGTTTTTTCTCCCCAACCTCCTTTGGGGTAGTACAGAAATATGTGCACAGTATAAATAATAGACAAAGAGTGTATATTTTCCTTGGTTTTTTGTACTATTCGTTGAGTGTTTGGGGGGAACATTATCAGTTGCATGAAATCGGAAGAAAGTACTCTTCCTGAAAAAAAAAAAAAAGTGGCATATTTTGCAGAGGGTTTATAGTGATTTTACACTGTGGCAGGATTTTAATGTGAATCAAGAAAATTTTAGAAATGACTTAGAGTTAAGAAATTTTTTTAGAGGTAAAATGAGCAAGTTTTAGATTATTGTAGCACTAGAAAAGGGAAAGAGAAGAAAATGAACAGCTAGTGCTAGTCTTCGACTCGTAGCCGGTCAATTTGTTGCACTCAACTTGTCGTGCTCAACTCGTCGCGCCTCAATTTGTCGCGGTACAAATTCGTTGCAGTGCCAATTCGTCGTGGTACAAGTTTGTCGCAGTGCCAATTCGTCTCAATACAAATTTGTCGCAGTATCAATTCGTCGCGGTACAAATTTGTCGCAGCTCCAATTCGTTGCGATACAAATTTGTCGCAGTGTCAATTCGTCGCAATACAAATTTGTCGCAGTGTCAATTTGTCGCAGCTCCAATTCGTAGCTGTACAAGTTTTCCGTCGTGTCAATTCGTCGTGACGTCAATTTATATATTACAGCGCAGAATCAATTCGTCGAACCGTCGATTCTTCACTGTACATATTACACGCGAGCTTGTATGTAGGTTTTTGTCTTACACGTGAAATAAAAACATGAACGAAAGTGTACACGCAGTTAACTGAAAATAATTAATTTTTGTCAATGCAGAAAGGTCATCGAAATTAAAATTACAATATCAATTACATTTAAAAATTTAACTGGATATAAAAGTTTAATTATATTTGAAAATTTGGTTATAAAAATTTGAAATGTTAAATAATTGATTTTTGTTGTGATAAAATTTCAATATCATGTGGAAAAATTTCGGTTTGTATGATATTCCCCAAATTACAGTGAGCCTATCTTTAACGATAAATTTCTATCTGCCCCATGGGATCGCGAGTTTCTCTCGCCTCCCCCTTTCTTCAAGCGTCACCAACACTTACCATTACAGTATCTCCATAAGAACCTGAAATATTTAATTAATTAATAATTCAATAAAATTAATATTTAATTTTCACCGTATAAGCCGCACTTCCCGCTTTTGTTGGGATTTCTATTTCTCGCAACGGAGGGAGTTGGGCGCAGTTCAAGGATGGAAATGTACAGTGCTTATGAATGACGATTCGATGAAGTTTTCATAATGCCCACAGGATGAGCACCGACAAAGGCAATGTAATCACCAATAAGAAAGATGATATGGGTCAGTCGCATAGATACAATATAACCATTAATCTTATGTTTATAATCAGTCACATATCTTTGGCTGGCTTGTTTGAATATTTTCACAAAGTTTTCATTAGCGTCTAAGCTTTTGGTACAAGGTTGGTGTGTTCGGTCTACATATTTCTGTTGGCATAAACATGGAATATTGCAAAACCGAACGTGGAAATGATATGTTGGTTTACGTGTGTGTTTAAAAGTTTTTTCCCCCATAATTCATGTTCCGAAATTATAAAAACTTTTAATGCAATTCAAAATGAATTAGACTATTATTAATTTTCTTTATTTGAGTTTTTTGTTGTATCTTAAAAAGAGATACAGGTTATACGGATGACAAAAAATAATGTAGTACTTTTTAAAATTAAATTGTTTGAATTCAATTTAAATTGCAATAAATTGAAATCTTCTATGTATCTTAAAAAAAAATTATGGTAGTTCATAATACCATCACGTATTATTCTATAAATCATCATCGGGTTTTTACTGCGATATTCACGTATATAAGTGTAAATAAAATGATACTCATAGCACTGAAAATAAATAAAGGTTTAGATATTGTGGAGTGTTTATATGTACGATACGAATTGTTTTTAAAATTAAAATTATCCTAATAAATGTGGGCTATAATCAGAGGCAGATTTATAGTTTTCCCCACCTGTGGGCTATTCAAATCTTGCCTTCCTTCTTCCTTTCTAATTCATGTTCTTGATCACCAATTACTTAATTTTGGTCACGCCCTTTCACTTGAACTTGTCATTTTGGGATAAAGCCCGCATACCCCCTCCCCACCTAGGAAATATACCTCTGAATATAATAATCTTACATTGTCTGTTAATGTTCATTCACTTACATTGTAAGAAGAAATTTTTACTAATCGTTGACTGGAGCCGTAGACCAAGCACACCAGCCTTGTATCAAAAGCTTAGACGCTAATGAAAACTATGTGAAAATATTCAAACAAGCCAGCCAAAGATATGCGACTAATTATAAACATAAGATTAATGGTTATATTGTATCGATGCGACTGACACATAGTCATCTTTCTTATTGGTGATTACATTGCCT
This sequence comes from Pholcus phalangioides, assembly GCF_987345545.1. Lineage (NCBI taxonomy): Eukaryota > Metazoa > Arthropoda > Arachnida > Araneae > Pholcidae > Pholcus > Pholcus phalangioides. Next base: position 2,561,085 of record NW_028301603.1, read on the forward strand.
TTGTCGGTGCTCATCCTGTGGGCATTATGAAAACTTCATCGAATCGTCATTCATAAGCACTGTACATTTCCATCCTTGATCTGCGCCCAACTCCCTTCGCTGTGAGAAATAGAAATCCCAACAAAAGCGGGAAGTGCGGCTTATACGGTGAAAATTAAATATTAATTTAATTGAATTATTAATTAATTAAATATTTCAGGTTCTTATGGAGATACTGTAATGGGGCAGATAAAAATTTACCGTTAAAGATAGGCTCACTGTAATTTGGGGAATATCATACAAACCGAAATTTTTCCACATGATATTGAAATTTTATCACAGCAAAAATCAATTATTTAACATTTCAAATTTTTATAACCGAATTTTCAAATGTAATTGATATTGTAATTTTAATTTCGAGTGTCATGTACATGAAGAATAATGATCTAATTAAAAGTATGATTTCATTCTTTTCACTCGAGAGTTGTTACTTTAGAGCAGGGTCGGCAGGTTTTTGACACATGGCAGTTTTTGACGGTTTAAACCGCAGTTTAAACTGTCACGTCAAAAACCCTCCGTCAAAAACCTTTGTCAAAAACTGTCAAAAACCTCAAATATTGCTTTTCAATATAAAAATTCCCATTGAAAATGCACACGTTAATTGCATGTAATGTTTAAAGTGACTATGTTATACAAAGAATAAATATTTAATAAGATTCTAAAATAATTTTCTACTCCCGACAGAATTATTTTGGACAATATATGTTTTTTTTTTTCTTATAAAATTTGAATAAAGCATAACATGAACATTGAAGGGAAAACTGTGGAACGATTTGACATTCTTTGATTCAAGATGATTCTTGACCTTCCAAAATTTCTTCAACTGCTTATATATATGCATTGATATAAACTATCTGCTGTACTCTTTTTACAACAGATAAGTGTTTAAAAAAGTTTATTACATCATGTATGTAATGTTGATTTCTGTTATTATTAAATTATCTAGATAACCACTGATACTTAAAACAATACTCTTATTGCACATAACATTGAAATATATCTAGCGATCAAAATACTAAATTGTAGAACTAAAATGTCATTTAATTTGGCAATGCTAGCTTGTATATGTCAAACTTGGTTTATTCTTACTTTTGCACTATGATATGGTACATTTACTAGTATTTATAATGCAATGGTTTTCCAATTGAAGCTGTATTCAAACGTGCAAAACAAATGCTTTGGGTATCAAGTCTTGTCAGCTCTGCTTTGGTTGAAAATACTCTTTAAAGCTGTGTGAATTTATACACACTGATCTAAGAAATTTTCAGGCGAAAATAAATGAGTTTAGTTAGTGCATTAACAGATGCTGCGTCAGAAATTTTATATGGAATAAAATTTTGGGCAGATCAGAAAATTTAAAATATCAAAATATATATTTTTCCTCAGTAATTATAATTCTGAATATAAAACCCTTTAATCTAAATAAAAGTAAGTATTTTGTTATTTAACATATCTATCAAGTTAACAAAAACTATTTGACATCATTGACAGTAAGATTTTGATAGTTTAATACCGAGTTAGTTTCTGGGGTCAAAAACCTAACCCTGATGCCCTATCATACATATTTTGAATAAGCAGCTCTAATCCACTTTACAAATTGAACACAGGTAATGAGTAGCTTAGATAAATAAACCATAAAATTATAATTTATATGTTCTAGACTCTTATGTTGAAAAATTCAAAAGTGCAAATTATAATTAATATTTTGTTTTAATTATTGTAATAAATTAATGTTTAAAAATAAAACATTGTAATATGCCAAAAAGTAAGTTTTTCATCATGTTGTACACCTATTATGTTCAAAACATTATCAAAAGGCATTCATTTAGGTTTTTGACGGTTTTCGACAGTTTTTGACGGTTTAAACCAGTTTTTGACACTTGTCATGTCAAAAACCCAACCCTGCTTTAGAGTTGAAAAAAAATCAAAAATCGATTGACATTTGTAGTGGTGTCAGAGACAGAGGTGCTGTTGGTGCCCAGGGTACTTTATGGAATGGGTATGAGCACCCAGAGAAATGATTCAGAAATCAAAATTTCCTACTTCAAGATCAAGACAAGAACCCACAAGTACCAAACACTTCCGGCATGCTTGGCCAGTCAAAGGTGCCGACATGAAGGAAACATTGAGGAGGTGGAGGGGGGGGGGCTGAAAATCGCCATTCATTCCGTTAATAAGGGACTCAAACCCGTTCTCAAGGACTCAAATCCCGACAAGAAGTGGGAAATGCGGCTTATACGGTGGAAATTAAAATTTAAAAATTTATTTGATCTCAATTTTTTATTTGGGTGAGCTCTTCAACATCCCTCACTGCGAGAAATGGAAATCCCGACAGAGATGCGACTTATATGGTAAAAATTAAATTTTAAAAATTTAATGACTTCAATGAATACTTTCCTTCATTTGTTAAAAATTAAAATAGATGGGCAGAGGGAACATTTCCAATAAATGAGGAAAAAAATTAGTTCCATTTTTTACGCCTAAAGCACCTACCCTATTTATAAGATCACAACAAACATATGAATTTTAAAGCAATTCAAATTTGTCGCGATGAAATGAGCTTGCGACAAATTTGTACCGCGATGAAATGAGCCTGCGACAAATTTGTACTGCGACGAAATGAGCCTGCGACAAATTTGTACTGCGGCGAAATAAGCCTGCGACAAATTTGTACCGTGACGAAATGAGCCTGCGACAAATTTGTACCGCGACGAAATGACTGCGACAAATTTGTACCGCGACGAAATGACTGCGACGGATTGGCACTGCGACGAATTATCCCGCGACAAGTTGAGCGCGACGAATTGACCTAGACCCTCTTTGACTACATGTCAATGGTAGGCGCAAGCACTTAATTTGATGTTCCTATTCATGCATTCATTATATTAGGCAAGTTATTTTGCATGGAATTTAAAAAAAAAAATAGGAATTACACATACCAGCAAGACATTATGATAGAGAGTGGTCTGTAATGTGGCTGATTTCATTAAAGTTTTTTCTGCATGGATTGATTTTTATCAAATATGTTTCCATGGTATTAAATATTTTCCTTCGTTTAAACAGGTTGATGATAATTTTTTAGCAGATGGTGTCCATAACTCCTTACCACAAACAACTTCTCAGACACAGCGTATTGACCCATTCAATTACAACAATAAGCCAATTGTGCAGGTGAGTTGAAAATGCTCCACTTGTATGAAATAGCAAACGTCAAAAAACATATCTTTCAGTAGTTCTACATTCTGCTAATTTTAAAGGATAAAATCTTTTGCATCATATAGGCATATCCTGGCACATTTTAAAAATTCAAAAATGCTTCTTTCGATCAAAAAATAAATGAATAACACTGAATATTATTACACTCAGATGTAATGATATTCAGTGAACCAGAGAACCTTATCATCGTGCGTGGAATATGTAAACATGAAGGGTGTAAAGATCAGATTGTAATATCATTACAGTGTAGGTATTATGATATCTTAGTTTCATGCTGTATATATGTTTATGTAGTGTTTCTCAGAGGCATAAACAAAGGGGGAGACATAAGGTGGTTGTGCTTCCTGCCAAGACAATCCAAAATTTGCAGAAAATTAAATATTTTTATAAAAAGAGATAGAAATTGATTAAGACAAGAGAGAAATTTATTGTGAATATTAATGCTTTTTGAAGGATAGTAACTCAAAATTTCCCTAAAAGATTCCTTGTGTCCTTCCCCCCCCCCCCCCCCCACAAAACCTTTTGTGCCCCTTCCAAAGTTCAATCCTGTATACCATCCTGGATTGTTATGCACTGCAAACCAAACATTTCATTCAACCCATTCATTTTTATCTCTCTAATTGACTTGATCCATTCAGCTTCATTGATCATGTACTTTTAAGCTTATCGTACCATCTTATGTATGTGGGGGCTTCAAGAGTGGCAGTTGTCAGGTGATTTTCATGTGAACCATGGAACTAGTTTCTTTGATTTGCCTTACACCTGTGTATATTTTCTTTTGAATATGACTCATTTAAACCATGAGTCCAAGCAATTCAGTGAACAGATGTTTGCTCTAGGAAACATTTTTTCTATCAACCATCATTAAAAAAAAAATTGTTTTATGATGCTTTTCAGTAAACTAAGTTTATACCAAATTTTGCCTTGACTGTTTTAAGGCTCTATAGGCAATAAAAATTTCAAAAAAAATTAATAAATAAATTGGTTTTTAACCATATGAAGGGATAGAGATGGTCTGGCGGGGGAGGGGGGTGTGGAGCATGATGATGATGATTTAAATACAATGTATCAGGTCACCTCCAAACATCTTTAAAGTTGTCCCCTCCACCTTATCAAAGCCCGTTTTTTTTAATACTTAGATACATTTCAATACAATAGGTTCTGTCTTTGGAGGAAAGAAGCGGTCAACCATATGATCTCACTGACCTGGGGTACCCATTTGGACTTCTCTATTGGATGCTGAGTGAATTCAATTATATCAAATCTGATCAAGTTAGATATTAGGGACAACATTTTTAAGTCTTTTCCAACCTTAACCTATGACATGATCAGACTTATTAGACATCTGCTGAGCAACTTGTGGAGAATTGGGAGGATAGACCTGGCAGATGCCTCGGATCAGTGAAATCATTTGGTTGATTGCCAGCTAGTCATTTCCTCTAGAGACGCTACCTATTGTGTGTTAAACATATAATACCTAAGGATTAAAAAAAAATCATTTGTCATTTTATTTTTGTTTATATGGTCTGATGCTTTTCAGTTATTTAATGTTTGCTATTCAAAGTTTAGTATGCATTTCTTGCCAATAAATTTATTTTTATTTTATCTCCAATGCAGAGAAAGTTGCCAGCTCTAGCCAAGGTTAAACAAGCTAGAGTTCCCAATGCTTATGATAAGTCTGCTCTCAAATTAGAGGTACAATATTCAGATTTTTTCTCCTCTTTTTATGAAGTTATTGTTAAAAATTATGGTTATGATACCACATACACACATTAGCATAATTTGTTGCAATAATTAATTTATTAACAATTTTATCAACAACTCTCACTTTGCAACTTATGAATTTAATTTTGGTCTTTCATATTTTCCTGCAAATGTTTTTGATACTCATTTTTGTTTTTCCAAGGCACTATTGTATGTAGTTGCTCCTTAAAATTTTTCTGCATATCATCTATATTCATTTTCCAATACTACTACCTACAACTTACATGCACTTCATAAACATTCTTATGGAGATTTTCTAACAAATTACTGCATGCAAGTATGTGTTGTGTGCATGGCTCTGACATGCAGTAAAACCTTGCTACAATAATCCTTGATACATCAACAAATCTAAAATCAGTAAAAAAAGACATAGAAATCAATACTTTATAAAAAAAAAACATAGCTGCCAACTTTAGAGAATGAGAATGGGGGCAATGGAGCGAAAAATTTGGGAAACTATGGTCTAAATGATTCAAATACAGTGTTAGCACAAAATGCAATGTTCATTTATGTTAGCTGCTATTTTGGTTAGTTCTTTCTAATCAGATGTGATTTTTCATCGTAGGTAGGAGATGTTATCAAAGTGACGAAAATGAATATCAATGGGCAATGGGAAGGTGAACTTCGTGGGAAAGTTGGACATTTTCCATTCACTCATATCGAATTTGTTGATGGAGAAGAAGAAGAAGAAGCATAAAACGTGTTGAATCAATATCAGAAAAGAAAAAAAAAATTAAACAACAGAACGGGATTGTTTTCATCCCAATTTTTTTTTCTTTTTCCGTTGCCAAAGAAATCTAATGAGAGATTCTTGATATTTGTTACCATCTTGTTTTTATTGTGAGAAAAATCACATCAAGTCTTTCCCTCCTTTGACCTTTAATGTACATATTACGTGCTGTGATGGTTTGATTTTGTTTATTGTTTTAGCACAAAGAAGGAAATACTGATGGGCATCATTGGGATGATCTGAGAAGGAAAAAAAAATAAAAGATTATTTTTTAACGGCTCCCTGCAATACCTTTTTGTGTGCATTGAAGACAATCCAGAGCCCTTTTCGTTTATGTTGTTTTACTCCATTTATTTTTTGTGAGAACTAGTCAGTTTTGTTTAATATTTTAGTGTCAGAGCATTTATCGATTATTTCTGCTTTGTTTTCTGCCTTCAGTGTGCGTTTACTTTTCAGTGTAAAGGTGGATTTGCTGTAGGTAGTGGTGAAAGGGGGAGCCTGGGGATAACTTTTCAGTATTAAATAATTTATTTTACTGTTAATTTGGCAAGTTTAAATCATTTTTATTATGTTGAATGTAGAAATTTTTTTTGAAAATTTCAATAATGAATCGTATTGGTCATTTCAATAATTCCTTCGATACTCAGTTAAGCTATTTCTCATTTTATTATGTAAAAAAAATGAAGTGGACTTTTAAATAGCAATATTCAGTCTTTTATGGAGACACTTTCAAAGGTAGCTCAAATTCAAAGGGCTACAGTTAAAAGAGTGAAATTTTGTGAAAAAAATGGCAACACGTTTTTTTTCATCCATGTTTTCTGTGGGGATGAAATTTTTTCTTTAGCAAAAGATTTGTATTACGCTGAATTATTAAAAACGTATCATAATTTCTAAGGGAGGCCATTGTGTGTATGATTAAAAAATCAATTTTTGGTGGGTACATATGAAAGTGTGAATATTTTATGGCAGCGGTTCCCAACCTTTTTTGACCCCCACAGAGCCCTTTCTGGTATATAATTTCCATGGGGGAGTCGTGTAGGCATATTTTTTATTTGTTCGTCAAAGTTACTGACTTAAATATTTTTTTTTTTCAAATTTACTGATTTTTTTAAAATTTTCCTTAAGTGGCCACAGAGTCCCGATTGAGAACAACCGTTTTATGGAATCAGGTTTGTCACACATATTATAGTATGGCATACATTGTGAAGATTAATTCTTTAATTTTTTTAAGCTTGACAAATCCCAACTGTCTGGCTGCTGTTGAGAATAGAAAATCAGTATTGGTGATTAAAATGTCTTATATGAGAGATAACTTTGAATCCGAGAGCACATAAAATTGCTGGAATTTACATCAGCTTGTTTATCAACATTGAAAAGGGGTTATACTAAGTTCCAGAAAAGTGAAAAAAAACCATTATTTTGGATCATTTTTTGACAAAGTATGCTTAGTTCTCCTAAAAAAACCTTATTGACACACACCTAAATTTTTTTTTTTATCTGTAAAACCCTGGTCTTTATGTTCAAAAAAGTATACCTGAGTAGTTTATATGGAACTCTGATTTACAAAGTATTGATTGATTAAATATGTGCTTAAAAAATAAGATTTATAACAGTCAATGCGATCATATATGCTCCACACCAGGCTGCTTTTTAAGCATTTTTCTCCATCTGGGAAATCTATCAACGACCTGAATGGTGGACAAAGCATCAGCGCCTCTAATTATATTTGTTATAATTTTGAAAAAGAGGAATATATTTATACATTTTTGAACTTTGATATCTCTCAATGTTTCGAGTGAAATTGCGATTTATATTGTTTGATTTTAGTTGTAATCAAAAAATTAGGCAGGAGATTAAAATTGTTTCAAGGTAATCAAAAATTCCAATTATATGTGTTTGATTTATGGAGTGTCTTTGCTAGTAACATAAAATATTGTTGAAATTTACTTCAGGCTATTGATTTTAGAATATCCTTGTATTCTAAAACATCCCTCTCAAACCTAGATGTGGAGGTGTGGCTTATCTGACAAAACTTTATTTCAGTGCTGTTTTTACAATGGCGTCATTCAATAAAAGTAATGCTCCTATCATTTTTCTGGGTGCAACCGATATTCTAACTTGGCTTATCGTCAAGAAATTATGGTACAAGCTTTTTATATGGGGTGGGAACAAAGAACACATTAAAGAATTATAGAATTTTATGGTTGGGGGGGGGGGGTGGAAAAATGTTTACTTGGGGGTGGCTGAATCATGTTTGCTCTGGGCAGCAAAAATCTTAGTTACGGCCAGGATTATAACGACCCCTCATTCTGTCGAAAATGAGCTTTGTATTGGGTGGTCATTGTATCAAAAGGTATACACATAGAATATTTCTTATATGAAAGCATTTGTGAATTATTCTACTGGTCACATTGTAATAGAACAGTCGCTAAAACAAGTGTCGACTATATGAACTTTGGCACACAGGCATACAGTGACTACGTGCAGTCCTCTACTATTACTCGAGTAAAAACGGCCAACTAGCACAGGACCAGATTATTGTGAGTTTACTCTGGTACATTGAATATATTTGATTATATCGCGCAATGATCTGATCAAAAGTTCAAGAAGATGTATGCTTGTTACATTCGATTTGTATATTTATAATGACAATTATTAATGACTTATGTTAATATAATAATTTTCATGATTTGTGTTTAATTGTAATTAATCTCTTTGTGTGTATACAAGTTGTAATTTGTGTTACTCTTTTGATCTATTGATGCTTTCAGCTGCTTGTTTGTTTACCTAGTTCTACTGTCTTGTGTTGATGTACGTTGAATAATAACTTTTGATCAGTTTTTATTGGCATTATATAATTATAATACAGCTCAACTGACTTGCAAAATGCTGATTTAAATGGTAGATTCATTTCTTCAAATAGAGGGAGAAAAGGAATATTTTTATTGCCAGTTTTTGAATTTATGTTGGGAAATTATAAAGTTAATTAATTATGTATTTTATATTTCTCTGGTTATCATTACTAGACCCTAGTAGTTGTATGAAAAAAGGTTTTGATCTTTGTAATTTTTCGTATTTATGAGTTCATATTTCTTTGCTCTCGATTGAATTATAGGTTGTAATTTCTTAACTCCAATCATTTTAGCATTCAAAAAATATGCCTGAAATTTTTTTTTTGCATTCGTTGCATATCATGTCAATTAATGTGCCTGTCAGTGTTTGTGGAGTTTCTGGTGGTTTCCAAAAGTATTTCCGTTTTGATAACCCTTATCTAGGTATATACAGCTTAGGTTTATCTGCACACGTTTACGATTAATTGTTTACCCAACATGGTGAAATATGGCTTGGTCTTAGGAATTCCTATGATAGTGAATAAATAATCTTTAGTTTCATTCAAGTTATTGATGCAAATCGTGTTCTTTCAAATATATCTTCCATTTGGTTCCAAACTAGAAGTGTATTGTTGCATATATACTGCACTGAAAAAATTCTGAGACTTTTTTTTTACTACAGGAGAATGAACACAGATGGAACCTGTTTATTTGGTGAAAAAAAAAAACCTGTTTATTAAGATAACTACCCTGTGTAATTGTGAATTTTTGACATGGCTCATACAAAGATGTAAATGTGGATTGCAAGCTGCTTTTGTCATCTTTTTCAGTGTTTTTGTTGTTGCACTTCTTAGGAACCTGACAATCATTGCTCCCCCATTAAGCAAATTCTGTATTTGAGGAAAAGATTAAAAAACTCACTTGAAGCAAGATCAGCTGGTTGTGGAAGTATCGGAATGTGATGTTTTGACCAGTAATCTGACACCAGGAGGGACCTGAGAGTCCTGAAATGCCTACATGGTTAGTTAAGATGCAAGCGATCAGATCTTTGGACGGTCAAGTCATGGGTGTTCCATCACTACAATGTGCTGGCTCATACATCCATCCCGGTTTCGATTACCTGTCAAAACATCACACAGCAACTTTCACAATCAGCTTTTTTCTTCTGATTTCTTGCCATGTGATTTTTTCCTCAGATAAAGAATTTGTTTAAAACCAGGATTACACTATAAAAGTTTTAGAAAAGTTGTTTTATAAAATTATCAAACATTTATAGTATAATCCCGGCCTAAGGAACAACGCTTCTCAGTGAATAGTTAAGGTTTCCACGGCCATCATTTGATGAAAATTTTTTGTTCGGGTTCGAAGACCATCGTTCATTTGAGTTAGTTCTCAACGTTTCCCCAACACTAGTGGTTGGCATCATCAATAGAACCTGATTGGCCAAGAGATGTGGAGTTATCTGATTGGCTGTTATCATTCTGTTGCTGGATCTTGAAGGGAGAAGGTTCTCGTTCTTCTGATAGCTAGTTACTTCTCTTCTATTATAGCTGTTTTTGTGCTTGTATATTTCAATAGGCTCTCTGTAGATTTGTGGGAAGAAGTGGTCAGCATTAGCTATTACCTGTGTTTCGCTGAATTGTACACTGTGGTTGTCATTAAGCGCACGCTACACCACTGACGACTTTTCTGTTTGGCCCATTCTGCAGCATCGTTCGCGCTCTTTTATTCTCGTGGCCATGGATCTTTTTGTGGTTCCAATATATGTACCTTACCGTGCACGGTATTCGGTAGATCCCTGATGGTGATAAAGGTCATGGTGGTTGCACTGATTGCAGCATTTCACATATTTTCCTGGTTGGTGTGAAAATGGTCTTGATATGTTTTTCCATGACTGATCATCAGGTTCTGAAGTGCAGTGAGCAGGAATGAAGGCATTGGAGATTGTGACAAAAAAGAAAGGCTCGCAAATCCACATTTACATCTTTGTATGAACAATGACAAAAATTCATAATTGTGCACATGGTAGTTGCTTCGAAGGACATACCAAATAAACAGGTTTTATCTTTATTCATTCTTCCATAATAAAATAAGTCTTGGAACATTTTAAAAGTAGTACCATGCACAAGCTTTATATTACCCCGATATTTCTCCCCAATTCTCAACTAATACCCCCCCCCCCACTTTTTTTAAAATTATGTATTTACAAAGATGTCATTTATTTTTTTCTCTATGAGCATGTTTCCACTAATCTTTTTTTTTACTTTGGAATTTGATATAATCTAGTTCCAGAGATAATGTAATACCTCCTTGGTGAATGAACTTGAAGAATTGTCATTGGTGAAGTTGTAAGCTCAATTATGTATGTGATTAATTCAATTCACCAATACATCATACGCTATGTGGTGTGGTGCTGTTTAGTATGGTGCATCTATTTTATTGATCACAATAAAAAAGGAATTTGTAAGTGTTGTCCATTTTGTGAAAACAAAAGTGCGAAAAGTTTCTATACTTTCAAAATGACAGATTTGTTTTGTCGTTTATTTGTGAAATGCTTTTTCAATGTGAGGTACACGGGTATCTCACACATCTTTCTTTCACGATTCATTGGTTTGTAATGACAACTGCACATAGCTCTTATAATGTTTGTACATGCACTTGCTTGAAAAAGATTTCCTCTGATAAAAAATTATGATAGCTTCATTATGAAATTGCCAGGAGAGTTAATTTGCATCTTGTAACTGATTTGCAACAGGTGAAATATATAGCCGCTTGCTTTCTTTTTGCGAAAAGATAGGGCACGTGCAGTTCATAAATATGATCATGACACATGTATAGTGTCAAACACACACATTTTAATGTGCTTGTTGTGTAAGGATTCTCTGGTACAACCTCGTTTAGCCAGAGAACTGATGTTAGTTTTTTTTGGTGAGGACGAAACCATTACTTAAGTTGAGAATTGTCTTATGAAAATGAGAAGATGGCAGAGTAATTTAAGGCCCTTTATCGATTATCCAGAAATGTCGATTTTCCATCAGCTCATTCCTACTGCAGCATTGGTTAATCAAGGTTTAATTATTTTTTCATGTTGAAGCACATCATATAATAAACTGTACCATCTTGTTTGAGATACGACAACCATATTTTTATGGGCATCTTTTTGTCAGCCGCCTCGTTGGGCATTTTGCCTGTTGTGGCGTTGTATTTGTATTTGTATTTGTATTTGTATGACTGTTGAAATACAAAAGAATATTACATACAATGAGGATATTGAATCTAAATATTTAATATGATCACATTATATATGAGAAAACACTCTCCTCCCTTTGCACACCAGTTGTATCCAAGTGTGATTTCTTGTGTCATTTGTGAAATATCGCACATGAAAGAAAAACCAGTTTCTCAATTTTCATGTAAAGGCCAAATAAAAAAAATCTCAATTATGCAATTTAATGACGAATGATTTGTCTTTTGAATTAATGTGAACAGCCTGAGGAAATTTTGTGTGTTATTGATAATTCAAAATTACTATGAGGTTATATATTGTTATAAGGGAGATCATGTGTTTAATAAGATCTTACATCAGATGTTTTTCTGTTTAAGGCCGGTATTACATTATTAAAGTTTGATACAACTCAAAAAATCCAACCAATAAAGCTCATAGGTTACATTCGAGCAAATGCAACCGATAATCTAATTGGTTGAATTAGAAAATTTTAGAAAACTTTTATAGTGTAATACCGGCCTAAGAAATATTTCTGGTCCCGATTTTTGACTTTCTTCCAATATTGAAATGCTTTTCAATTAACAAGTTTTTCTCACTTGACCCTTTTTAACTGGATGTCCCTGACAATGACCATATTAAGTGGGATCCTCAGTATTAGTACTTGAATATATTAGAATGAGTTATTGTTTCTCACTGGTTTTGCAATTATAATGGATTTCACGCATAAAAAATGTTTACTTTCATAAGATCTATCCATTTTTAGTGTTTTTTTTATAAAAATATTTTGACAAAATTATGTAATTTCAAGCAAATTTTAATGTGATAAAATTGAAAAAAAAAATTGTGGTTTCAGAGACTTGCACATTAAGTGGTGTGTGGTGTATGCATGTGAAAATTGTGTGGGAAAGGAACTCAATTTGTCCAACCAGATCATTTGATTTAAAAAAGAAACCTTTTGTACCTTTAAAAACCAGTTTTTACAAAAAAAATCACTTTCATCAATTTCATACCACATGAATAAAAAAAAAATGTATTTTTAAAACGTGTGTTTTTATCCCGGAACCTTGGTGTTAATATGTATACATGAACTTTTTGTATAGTATTCTCGAATCTTATATCCTTCCCCTTTTCCTGATTCGCATGAAGAAGTGTTTCTTTTTTTTCTTATTGAATGGGCTGTGAAAACGTGTTGTATCATACTTGTGCCATGTGTTGTGTGAACCATGTTGAGAAAATAAAGTTATATTAACCATGTAAAATGTCAGTGTGTTTATCATAAATTTTCGTAGCTTTCCGTTATTACGTGATATTGAATTATTATAGTTTACGCATTGTTCACGGTTTTTCCCTCCACAATTGATAACTTTTACCACTTTTGACTTTTTTGGATGGGCAGAATTGCACCTCCCACCTGACCATTGTTTCTACTTCTCTTCCGGGGCAGTGCCGTCTTGACGCATGGGCGAACCCTGGCCTCGAGAAGTGGCCATTTCTTGAAAAATTAAACCATGTAGGGCCTCGGAAAAATCACTTGGCCCGTGGGCCCATTATGCTCTTAAGACGGCCCTGTATACGACCATAGGCGGAGATAGACTTGGAAGTCGGAGGGGGCAGGGTGATGACGTCAATTAATATATGCATATATACATTAGATCAGTCAACTTCACCTTTGATATTGGGGGGGGGGGCCACGCCCCCTTTATCTCCGCCCATAGATACGACCTTTGGTAGGGGCACAAAATTTTAATACCCGTGAAATATGGAGTTGCCATCCTTCAAAAAGCATTTAAATTAACAAATTGATTAAAATAGAATGTTATATTAAACTACACATTTTAATACGAGCACTCTTTCTAGCTTGGGCTTTATCTAAACGGATGAGAGGGTGGCCGTATTCAAATGTATTATGTTATACGCAAATCGTAATAAACTCAATTATACACTATTTGTGTCGCATTTTATGTGTTATGTCGTTTTTTAATGATTCAGCTTCCCCTGTGAAAGAAATTTTGAACCTTTTTTATAGTGTAATACCGGCCTTGGGCCAGGATTAATTTTATTATTCACCAAAAAAAAATTCGACGCCCCGATAAGTATTTTGGTCTTTTTGTATATATTCACTTGCTGCTGATTAGTGCTCATGAGATTAGAGTCATGTTGCTTTACATAACATGCTAAACCCATGGCCCGTAAGCCGAATGTGGTCCACGATCTCGTACCTAATTTTTTTTAATGAATTGAGATGCACATTTACTGTGGCCTCCGTATCTGCGCCCACGGTTATCACTAGGGCCGTCGTAACTAGGATTTTTGCCGCGCCCCCCCCCCCCACAACTTTAAAATTTGATAATTTTGTAATGATGTTCTCCCACCTAAAACTGTCGCCCGGAGCTCTGGTTACCGTCCTTCAAAAAAGCATTCAAATTAACAGAAAAATTTGTTAACATAGCATATAAAGGGTATTTTTTTCTTTCGATATTTCAATTTTTTTTTACCGAAATATTAAATTTTTTTTCAAATTTTTGGTTGGCGTAGGGAGGGGTGACAAGCACCCTCCTACGTATGCCTCTGCCCGGATCACTTGAGTAACCCACGACCCAGTTCCAGATTACTCAAGCGGCCCACGCCACATTAACTGATCACTTAAGTGACCCGTGGCATATATACATAGCTGTTTGGTAACCCGCGACACAGTTCTCGATCACTAGAGTGACCCACGGCATATATACATAGCTGTTTGGTAACCCACGACACAGTTCCCGATCGCTAGAGTGACCCACGGTATATATACATAGCTGTTATGGACGCCGAAACACGCGACACAGTTCCCGATCACTTGAGTGGCGCTCCATACATTTACAGGTCAGTTAAGTGACCCGCGGTGCAGTTTCACATCACTTAAGTTGACCGCAGCGTATTCCCAGGTCACTCAAGATCACCCGCGGCATATTCACAGATTACTTGAGTAACCCGCGACACAGTTCCAGATCACTCAAGCGGCCCCCTGCACGTTTACGGATCACTTATGCGACCCGCGGCACATCAACTGATCACTTAAGTGACCTGCGGCGCTGTTCCAGATCATTTAAGTGGCCCGCGACACATTTCCAAACGAATGAAGTGGCCCGCACTCTCCCGTAGGTTGAGCACCCTTACCTTACGATGCTTATAACCGAGGAAACCCGTCTCATTGCGGCTCAACAGCAGTGATATTTTTCCATGTAGGAATCAAGAATCTCCAACAAATTTATCGACATGGTTGCCTATAAAAGATGGCTTTGGTTTGTTTGTGCATCTGACAGCAACTGATTTGCACATTCCTTACACTTGAAACACATTCACCATTAAAAAAACAAATATCTAATGACATTTCCGAATCACCTTCGCGACATTTTTTTTTTTGCCGCTACTCCATCGAAATTTTAAGACCACAAAATAATTTTTATTCTTCTGTTGGTTCAAGCGGTGACGTTCAGCCTCGGTGTCATCTCACCGTCATCAACATTTCCGACAGGTGTGTAAATAGTGCTTTGTTGAACTATCACAGCCTTCAACCAGCTCTTCGTTATAAATATATACCTGAAAAAAAAAAAAATGGTCGATACGTCACAAGACCACCTGCCACTTGTTATTCAGTGGCGTATCGAAGCAAAACAAAAAAAGAAGCCAGTCAGTGTCTCGCGTTTTTGTTGTCGCGGTACATTACTTATAAGTGAAGGAAAAGAAAAACAAGGGAATCCATTACAACACAATCTAATAGTAGTTGTTGTTAACCGTGGGAAAGTGAACAAACCTTTGTTCTAATCTTGACGAAAAGTATCACTTTTTGTGTTTGTTGGAGAAGCCCGACGAAAACTTTCAATATGGAGTCGTGTTTGTTGCAATGAGATCTGGATATAATCGAATTTTTATAATGAAATGAAAGGTAAGATAATTTTTGTAGCTTCTGTAACGTCACGAAAGGGTTTGAGGCAAAACATTTTAGTGTCATTGCTAGAGCCCGGATGATATTAGCGAAAAAGTGGCAAAACATGCACTGAAAATGAAGATAAATCATACTTAAATATACCATGAATCAAAAATATTGGCGAAAAATTTAAATAAATCCATCTAATAATACCGAAGTATGGCGCAGAAAACGAAAAAAAAAATGTATTTGAAAGAGACAAAAAAGAAAAAATTCCTAGAAATTGAAGTATGCATTTATATGAAAATACCAAAATATTCATGAAAATAGTCAATTCGCGATAAGTCGAACTCTAGTATCTGTTTAAGTCGAAGTTTTCATTCAGCCCCAAAACTTTTTCCGTATTTTAGCGTTAAAAATTTCCCTTAGCTCGAAGTTTTCGGGAACGAGAGAAACTTAAAAAAATAGCATTATACTAATAAAATTCAGCAATATATATATATATACAATTCAGCATTGCATGATGAAATTTTTGTATTTAGCAATGGAATTTAGAGCATTTAGGAACTGCTTATTAGAATTTAGCAGATTCATTCGTTGTGTTGCGAAAAGCCGAAGTTTTCGGGAATGAGTGAAATTTAAAAAAAAATAGCATTATTTTAAAAGAATTTAGAGCTAAAATTCAGCGTTGGGCAATAGAATTCAACATTTAGCAATGGAATTTGGAGCATTTAGCAATTGCTTATTAGAATTTAGCAGATTCATTTGTCGGGTTGCCAAAAGGAAATGACTTTCTTACGAAAGGACGAGACAATCAAAAATCACTGCTTTTTTTGACAGAAAATATTTTTGTATTAAACTTTATATCTAAATATTTTCATTCAATAATTGAATATGATTAAAATAAAAACTTATCTTTCCAAATTTCTCCATCTCCAGTAGTTTGACATTTTTTACTAATACGATATTCGTAAATAGCGCTGTTATTTTCATAAATGTTTCTTTTCACCACTCTGGAATCAGGATTTCCGATAAGTCGAACTAACGATAACTCGGAAGTTTAATAATTGATAGCTATTATCCTATGTGGCAATTTGTTGTAATTTCACAGAAATTGCAAGATAATTGAATCTAATTACACAATCGAATCGAATTATACAATTAAATTGATTAATTGTATGATTCGAACTTCTCTCCAGTGACTTTGGACTTCGAATTTACCAAGTTCGACTGTAGTTTTCTTTTCTGTTTGACAGTGTAAGAATTCTCGACATAGATTGATTGATGACCGCTCACGCCCAGAGCTGTTGCGCAAGGCAACTTCCTCTACAAGATTCATTGAGAGACGTTATTTGTGGAGATGAAGATTAAAAGGAAGAAAATTCACCACTGCCCCCCACGGGGACTCGAACCCCGGTCTTACAAGGAAGAAAATTCACCACTGCCCCCACGGGGACTCGAACCCCGGTCTTACAAGGAAGAAAATTCACCACTGCACCCACGGGGACTCGAACCCCGTCTTACAAGGAAGAAAATTCACCACTGCACCCACGGGGACGCGAACCCCGGTATTACAAGGAAGAAAATTCACCAACGGGGACTCGAAACCCGGTCTTACAAGGAAGAAAATTCACCAACGGGGACTCGAACCCCGGTCTTACAAGGAAGAAAATTCACCAACGGGGACTCGAACCCCGGTCTTACAAGGAAGAAAATTCACCAACGGGGACTCGAACCCCGGTCTTACAAGGAAGAAAATTCACCAACGGGGACTCGAAACCCGGTCTTACAAGGAAGAAAATTCACCACTGCCCCCACGGGGACTCGAACCCCGGTCTTACAAGGAAGAAAATTCACCGACGGGGACTCGAACCCCGGTCTTACAAGGAAGAAAATTCACCAACGGGGACTCGAACCCCGGTCTTACAAGGAAGAAAATTCACCAACGGGGACTCGAACCCCGGTCTTACAAGGAAGAAAATTCACCACTGCCCCCACGGGGACTCGAACCCCGGTCTTATAAGGAAGGGCAAGCGAGAGATCGGGGTTCGAGTCCCCGTGGGAGCAGTGGTGAATTTACTTCCTTCTAATCTTCATCTCCACAAATAACCAGTGTCTCCATGAATCTTGCATTGACAAGTGGAGAGGACATTTCTAATTACAACTTCCTCTCCTCACCTCCTAGGAAGCTGGGTCGTGTCGGAGAGAGCGCATATTCTATTTATTCAACAAATGAAATAATTATATACATTCTATGGAAACAATCCATCAGAAGACATTGAGGATCTCGACAGAGAAGACATTAATTTAAGAAAAGACGTTATTTCTTCATTATCTGGTAGAAAAAAAGAATAATTTTCAACATTATTTGTGAGATTCTTGATACTGTGTTTGAGGAAAGAAAACAATTTCTGGACATTTTTATGGAAACAATCTTTTTTTAAAAAAAATATAGTCATCGCGTCGTTTAAGTGGTTTTATACCACTTTAACATGGAAAAAAAGCCTCAAAACTCTGCTCTAGTAGAAATATTTAAAATTTTATTTCAAATTTAGTGCTCATATTTCGGAATGCATATGCTATAAGTATGTCACAGCGTATTTCAAATATGCTACATCATAGTTTCCCAAACTTTGCATTCCATCGCCCCCTTCATCAGCAATTTTTTTCATCTCATCGCCCCACAGCTTAAGTGAACCCATAGGATGCTATGTTAAGTCTGCAGCTTCTATCGCCAGGGACGGGCTTAAGTATTTTGCGGCACGGTGCAAAACAAATTTGCGGCCCTCTCTGAACAGGGGTTTTCCAATACCCCAGGGTGTCCATGGGTACTCTGGTGCCCGAGAACGACTGTACAACTCCTTATATAAAAAATGTCATTTGGCAATATATATGGACAAAAGTGTCCGCTTCCCAGTGAAAAAATTGCAAGTGCGCTACCCCCAGGCACTCGAAGATTTGGGGCTCTCAGGGCTAGAAAACCGATTATCTACCCAGGCCCTCAACGTTAAAGTTTGCTAAGAAGTTGAAGTCAAAATGTAATCAAAACATTTTTATACCCTTTTGCGGCCAAAAAGTTTAGCGGCCCGGTGCGGCCGCACCCTTCGCCCCTGCCTAAATCCGGCCCTGTCGATCGCCCCCCTGGACCATTCCATCGCCCACCAGGGGGCGATATTTTCTACTTTGGGAAACACTGTGCTATATCAATACAATGTTTCAGATGTCTACAACACTTATTTTTCTGTAAATTTCCAAACATCGGAGAAAATAAAATGTATTATCATCAACTTGGACGTATAAGGTAAAATACAGTAGCATGACATCGATCATCAAATAAGTCAAAATATTGAAATTTCATTGACCCAGTCTTATTTAAAACTCAAACTTCAAAAATTAAATATTTTTTTTTTCATTAATCAAATATTTCTCTGTGAATGGATCTTAAATACTTTTGCACTAAACAGTTTGATCAATTTTCATTCAATGACATTGATGCCATGCTACTGTATTTTAACGTGCACGCAAGCAGGTGTTAATAATATATTTTTTTCATCGTGTTTGAAAATTTGTGAAAAATAAGTATTGGGGATATGCGCAACATTGTACAGGGTGGGCAAAAAGTCCGTATAAACTTTAAAAATGAATAAAAACCGGAAAAATAACCGAAATAAAAAACGGTTTGCAGGGTTAGCATCGCTAAGGCCTCGGGAATTTTTTTAAGACAGGAAAAATAACTAAAAAATCAAGTGATATGTGGTACTAGTACGAGTGAATTCGGTGGAAATATGCAATTGAGACGGTTATAAGAACTTGCTCTTCTAATCCAGGACCAGTTCACCGTCGTAAACTGGGCATGTGGGCCTGCTGCACTTTGCTGTTGCTGGATTCGTGACTCATCTGCAGTGTTATTCCCTGTGGTGGTGGTGATGTGGAACACATGCTGCTGCAATAAACGATTTGGAGGCATTCTGTTCGTTATTTGCGTATCTTTTCTTTGACTTGTGTACGTCAGCACCATCTATCGCTGTTTTTGAGGTTTTCCCCCGTCGTAAAAAAATTCCCATGACCTAGCGATGCTAACCCTGCAAACCATTTTTTATTTTGGTTATTTTTCCGGACTTTATGAATTTTTAAAGTTTCTACAGACTTTTTGCCCACCCTGTACATTAAAACCTCTCTTTTGTAAACACCCGCGGGACAAAAATAATTGTTCGTAAAAGAGGGGTGACCGTATCAGAGAGGGTTCCCGTTTAATTGTATTATAATATAATACAATTGTTAATGCCATAATGCCATTATTTTTAATGCTATATTATAGCATTAACAATAACTGAAATGGTTCTTTATTTGAATATGAATGAAATTCTGACAATATGTGATGCGTTTAAAGCCATGAAATACACAATTACCTCATAGGCACGTAATTAAAATTACAAAAGAAATATTATACGAAGTTTACATACTGAATTTACATTATTAAACTGATAAATTGATTTTTTTGGTGGCATTTGCTGAGTATTGTACAGTTAAACCTTGTTAATGAGCAAAAATATGACTTAGTAAGCGGAGTGACTCGTTAAACGGAGTAAGCCGTAGCTGTGCCAATTCCTGCCTGAGGATAATTGGGACTTCCCAAAAGTGACCCGGTAAGCGGAGTGACGTGTTAACCGGGTGACGCACTAACGAGGTTTGACTGTATTCTAATTAGTTCCAAACGTATTTTAACTGCGAGACTAAATCGAATCTCTTTCCGCCATTTGTGTTTATAGCATTTAATCAATGCACTGGATTCATTTGCAAGAGTATGAACTCCAATATTTTACGTTTTTCACTGTATTCCAGACATCGGTTTTTTTCTATTAGTGATAGAGGGCGATGATTATACTAGAGATGACCGTGTTAAACGGCGTGGGATAATGTAAAATATACGAGCACAACCAGCAACACGTGATTTCAGATTCTAAACGGACATCAGTTGCTAAATATTAACAAACTTCAAGTCGAAATTTCATTCAAAAGTAGCCAAACACAGTATAAAAAATTTGATTAAATATATAAAAATTTTTGCTACCATCCTAGTGAGCGTAATTCGAATCAAAATTGCAATTTTTGGTATTTGTACAGGGGTTTCAGGCCCATTACAGGTCCGTGACCGTATCTGAGGGCAAGGGCGTAGCGAGGGGGGGGGGGGACTTGGGGGTCTGGCCCCAAAATGAAAGTGCCCCCCCCCCGAACGAAATTTCTGGCTACGCCCCTGTCTGAGGGTGACCGTTAAACAGAGCTTCGAGAGATATATTTAAATAGTTTTTTTTTGTAAGGAACTTTACATTTGGCCGTAAAAGAGGGGTGATCGTTAAGAAGTGTTTTACGGTATTAACATAGCATAGCATATACAATGTACAACGAATAAAATATATGTGCCAAATCCTAAATAAATGAATAATAACATCAATAAAATTTTAAGAATAAATTGATAAATATTAATTGATAAAAATAATATTTAGTTATATTTATAATTAAATAATATTTTTAATGATATTTCTACCACAGCATAGTTTTTTTAGGCTTTTTTGAAAGAAATATCTTGATCGCACCTTGCAACATAACGTTAAAATTCATCTTATTAGTCCTAGTTCTATTGGATATCACGCATAACCTCAGTTGATTCAAAATGACTGAACATACTTGGCAACAGAAATAATAGGTCATTAACACGCCCGTATCTTCTCATTTCCCGTGAACTATAAATCGCCTACCTGATGAAAGTAGGTCTTTCACACAAGGTCGTCGTGGCCCAATATTGTCCCGAAGGCCGATTGCAAATGAAAACCCTTATCATTTTCCAGACGAGTCAACTGAGTTTATTCTCCCAGATTCTCTGAGGACGAATCAACAAAATATTGAACATTGAGAGAAGGACCGGACGCACACCCCCCCCCCCCCGCTTCCCATGTCAAGTAGATATTGAAGAGTTTAATCAGCACACAAATAGAATACAGTGAAACCTCCTTTAACTGAAACACTCCCCATTAATGGACACTTTTCTGATTGCCAGTCCCGTGCAATAAGGCTTTAATACAAAGGTTCTTTAGCAGTTGGCTGATACGAAGATATATTTTGGAAAGAGTGAAAATTCAACGGCACCTGCGGGGAATCGAACCCACGTCCTTTCACTTTCCGGGTGAATGCCCTAGACCAGTGCTTCTCAACCGCCGGGCTGTGAGTGATTCGTCTTTTCATTCTTCCCCATTTATTTCCCATAGTCGTGTTTATGACCGGGCCTTCCACTCGAAAAAAAAAAAATACTCAATCGGGCCGCGGGCTTCCAAAGTTTGAGAACCACTGCCCTAGACCACTGGACTACAGAGACAACGAATATACCTCGATCTTTTCTCTATTTTTCTCTCTCTTTCCAAATTTTTCCAGAGAATTTTCTCTCCAAAATATGTATATCTTCGCATCAGCCAGCTGTTAAAAACCTTTGTATGGATAGAGGAGAGTGACATCATCCTCGGATAAGTCGCCATCTGTTGGCATTGTCAGCAATTGTGAGCTTTGGCCTGAGTTAGGTCCGACCGACCATGTACGGTCCCGTTCAGTGCACACAAGTTCTAAGGAAAGATTGAGATATTCGTTTCCTCTATAGTCTAGTGCAGTGGTTCTCAACCTTTTTAGCCCATGCCTCCCACCCCCCTCAACAATTTCTCATTCCTGTGGCCCCCTTGTGACCATGATTAATTTCTACTCCCCCCCCCCCCGTTTTCCAGTTAAATGACAATTACTAAAATATTGGTTGAAGTATAAATATGTGTTTGATTCAATGGTTTCCTCCTTGCCCATCAGCATCGGGGGGAGGGGGGGGGGGGATTCTGATTTTCTGAGTTTTGTTGAAAGGGCGTCAGTGTTTTTCTAACAAAGGGGTCAAAAATGGCTAAAAATTTGCTTACGTATTCAGGACCGGATTAACCATTAAGCAAAATAAGCACGTGCTTAGGGCATCAGTACAAAAGGAGCACCAGAAAAAGATATCAAATGGTTTTTTTTTAAATGTACAATTTTTTTCAACATCGATCATCCGATAGAAGATCCTAAAATTTTAAGAACACGTGATTGTATAGTTGAAAATCATTATTACAAGGATGGCACAAAACATGAGATACTAATAATATTGCAAACTAGACTTCACAGCTGAGTTTTTCGATTAGCTTTTCACCATTTTCATGAAGTACGCCCAGGGCTGTCTTAACATTATCGTACGCCCACACAGTGGCGGATCATGATTTTGGGAGGCCCCAGGCGCAACCTGATCTGGAGGCCCCCCTACCAGGGACGGATTAAAGGTAGCGGCTGTCACCCCCCCCCCCCCCCCCGAGATCAGAAAAATTAAATGGAAAGAAAAATGTTTTCTACGTTTTTGACTGAATAACAAACCAAGAAAATAAATTTGCTTAAAAAAAGGGGAAAATTCAGAATTTTTTCCAAAAGAAATCAGAACCGTCCTGAAAAATTGAACACATGGTCACAACCACCGCCCCCACCCACAAATTTGCGTTTATCCACCACTGCACCCTTTTGGCCCTAATAAGAACGAGATGGTTCACTAAAATGAACAATATTATGAAAAATCATAACTTTTTTTTTTATTTTTGCATCACCAAAACCATAAACACAAAAATAAGATAAGGAAATATAATGATATTCTCTGGTACTAGATGAAAAATAATCACACTCCCATTAAAAAAAAAAAAATCACAGTAAAATTCTGCATCATATTTTTAGTAATCTAAGATGTCCGTCCTGGTGCCTTCAGCCACACGGCAAAAATGGAGATCCGTCATAGTTTTAGTAATTTAATATTACTGATTAATAAAGATTTGATAATATCTCAAATATAATATATTTGATTTGATATAAAGATACTGATAATATTTAATAGAAAAACATTTCTTCAATAGAGGGAAGAAATTATATCGGAGTAAATATAAGAATTATATTTTTAATGGAAGAAATTATTTCAGAATGAATTAAAATTATTGTCAATGAAAGAAATTATTTAAAAAAATTTTTTTAGAAATTATTATTTTTATTTGTTTATTCTATTTTATTTTTACTATTATTATATTGATTATTATTATTTTCTCTTTCAGCCACCTCGTTGGGCACTCTGCCTGTTGTGGCCTTTGCCTTTGCATTATTTGTATTCAGAGTGAATAAAAATCTTCTATATTATGCCCCCCCCCCGTTTCGTTTAATAACGAAAAATGCCACTGTATAACATTGTGGCCCGCGTACTTTATAAAATGTTTCAATATGGCCTGCTATGCCTCAAAGGTTGAAGACCCCTGCAGTAGACTCTCGCTAATCCGGTACGTATTACACCACGGTGTGCCAGATTTTACCAAAATTGCTGGATTAACTTTGAAGAAACCCATTGAAATAATATATGAAATTTCGTGCAAAGACATAGTCAGGACTTGATCAGCAATTAAGAAATATTAGAACGTGTTAAGGGGGTTAGGGCATCAGGAGAAAAGTGACACCACACCACCTAAATATCCTGGACTACTGGACGTGCTGGATTAGAGCACGACCGAATTCTCGAGAGACTACTGTAGTTGAATTGAAATGCTCAAATAAAAATTTATCAGATAATTTATATATTTTTAGTTTTGCTTACCGTTATTTTTGGAGATTCTGCAATCTAAATCCTAAAGGAAATCTTGAGGATCGGCATGAAAATTTTTTTCATTACAATAACACACATTACAATTACATTAACAATAAACACTTTTCGGTCTGACACAAAGATGTTGTCTACCCAAGCCTCCTTGACCAATCCAAAAATGTAGCTCTTTTCTTTAGAAAGAAGGAAAAGAAACCCCCTTGATTTTTTTCAGCCGGGGAGGGAGTGTTAAAAGAGCAACAGAAAAATCACGTGATTCAGAATGCATGTCATTCAGCATTCATTTCAAACCCCACTTTTCTTTTGTCATATGGTCGTATGGTTCCAGTCATAGATTGCAAATGTATATGTTGTTTGAACCAGCTTATAGTATTTCATTCAAACAAGTGGGAGACAAAATCACAATAAGAGCTCTACTACATTCATTTTAATTAGTACGACTGTCTCTTCCTGTCGATGTCGCCGCTTGCCGATAGCCATCTTGCCATCCATTATACTGTATACAAAAGCTTACACCAAAGCTGTCGTATTATCGGCGCCCATAAAAGCATTTAATACTGTGGAATGAGACATCTGTTTATGCCTTCACTACAATTTTCATTTCGGACAGACATTAGGACCTGCTGTTCTCATCCCTCCTCCTGCTTGTGCCCTTAGGGAAATACTGTTTGAAAATGACCCTCCCTGAATGATCGCTTTACAATGTCTCTTCTTTCTTTGTCGGGGAAGAACTGGCCCTTGAGAGCTGCGTCTTGTAAATTGTTCTTTTCTTTCAGTTCCCGTTTTTCTTCCATAACTCATACGTACAGTATACAAAAAATAACAAAAATAAAAAATAAAAAAAAATTGCGGTTGAAAAAAAAAGGGAGAGCAGATACTGTACTTAGTTCAAGAGATTTGTTGATGCGCATGTAAATTCACATGTAGGATGAAGCACACAACTATTTGGAGGCCCCCCGCTCTGCCGAGGCCCCAGGCGCGCGCCTCATGCGCCTGTGCGGTAATCCGCCACTGCGCCCACATACAAAGCGATTTTTCTGAGAGAGGCACTCCTATCTAGTTAAACATTCCTACCTTCCTATTTGCATATTTACTCTTGAAAATCGGAACCAGATCTAATTGTCACTTGACACCCAGAAGTGCCCAGACAGGCCCATGCAGTAAACCAAGTTCTACAGAATAAGGAGATGATTTTTGTGGGTCATTAGTGGATCAACTGTGTAGTTTGATCTATAGAAGTAAAAGGTGTAAGGCCCAGTAAATTACAAACTTGGGAATGTATCTAAAAGGATAAAATACCCAATATAATGGTGATTCGTCAGAAATAAGATACCTACTAGCAGGGCCGCAACTGGAGACTTGGTTACCCGGGGGAACCACTCATTTAGGCACCCCCCTCGTAATGCTGAAGGATAGGTTGAATGGTGAAATTTGCGACCATTTTGTGATGCACCCGGAGCATCAGACCCACCTGCCCCTCCCCCACTAGTGCCTATTGGTAATATAATGGCCATTCTAAGATTCAATGGTTTCTCCTTGGAGTGTTGTTACAGCATTTATCTCATCAACCGTTCGTCGTAGTGGTATGGTTCTAATTTTAAAAGTTCTCAAAAATGTGACCAGAAATCACCCTGTACGAGTTTTGAGGATGAAAATACAATCAGGGGCGGTCTTAGGGCACTGCGACCGGTGCAGCTGCACCGGGCGCGAAATGAGAAGGGGCACCGAAACGCGTTAAATATACATTACTAGAAAAATATCTTTAAGGTACATATTTAAAAAAATAACTAAAATATACATGAAAAATGACCGAGATGAGAA
The DNA here is from genome assembly GCF_987345545.1 of Pholcus phalangioides. NCBI lineage: Eukaryota > Metazoa > Arthropoda > Arachnida > Araneae > Pholcidae > Pholcus > Pholcus phalangioides. The sequence continues at coordinate 2,587,302 of NW_028301603.1, forward strand.
AAATATTCCAGGTTTGTGTGTGTATATAATATTATGGTTATTTTTCGAAAATAAAAGAATTGATGGGCAGTGCACCTTTATACGTACAGTACATAGCAATTTTGATCAGATAAAAATACACGCTCTCTCGAGCTCTTTTCCCCTGCTGGAGATTTTGGGGAAGGACGCAATTCCTTTCTCTTTTGTTGTGCAGTAAAAAATAAAAATAATGGAGGAGAATCACCCTCGGTGACGTAATTTTTCTACTAACGAGAGCAAAAGTGTTTTCCTGTGTTTTGGGGGTATTACAGGAATTGAAGGTGTCTTCTGATGTAGGAAAGATTTTGAGCCATAGGCCTCTTTTCTCCCGACTTGTATTACTTTTATTAAAAACGCAGAATCGAATCGCCAATACAGTACAGTGTTTCGAAAATAAAAAAACAAATGAATATGAATTAAAACCTATGATTAGCTGACCATTTTGAATAGGGATCCTTCACTTGGGCCTCGTTCCTTCCTGTAACACCAGGAGAAACAAAAATGTGCTCACATGAGAAAACCCATGCGCTTTGGCGTAAAAATGTGTGACGCTTTGCTTTTTTAATGTTTTTAAATCTCATAATTAAATCAAACAAGTGGGGGGTTTTATGCTTGTTTACTAGTTAAATAGCAGTAATTCCATTCTAGAAGAAGCTTTTCCGACTTCTTCGTCCCTTAATACCCAACCAAGAGGTGGGGGGGGGGGAAGATGGGAACAACCACCACACCTAGAGTCTGATAATATGGTAGAATGAAATAACTATAGTTCGTTTCAGGTTAACTTTGCAGTGAAGAGGAAGCTACGAGGGAACCTCATCACTCGTTGCTATGGCAACAAAAGCCTCTTGACCAATGTATCGATGCGCGACCTCGGTAAGGTATGGACGATTTCTAGGATATTGCGCCAAAATGTCGTTGTGGTTGCTATAGTTTTCTGGATAATATGGTAACCAATATTTTTTTATAATTTAAAAATTTCAAACGAGGAAACATCTGTTCAAAACGATATTTTTCCATTATTTTTTTTCAAAATCATTAAAAAAATTGAAATATTCTGTATAAATAATCACACACACATCATAAAACTCCGATTTATGGGAACTTTATTTTGCGGCGAAGGAGTATACTCTCTACCTTTCTCTCTATTGCAAAGTTAACCTGAAACGGACTATAGCAAAAATTGCCTCCTCTGGCACATCATTCTGGATTAACGCCGGGGGAGGGAGGGAGGGGGGGAGACGCCTCTAAGTCTAAGACCGGAACTGAATACAATGTACACAAAATAAAAAATTTAAATTTTTATACGATCCCTTCCCCTCGTCCTCTAACTTCCAATTAGACAGTTGTTGCTCTTCTTTCTCTTCTGAGCCCAACAAACAAATGCATGCGTTAAGACGGCACTGCTTAAGGTTCGCAACAGGCGTCCTCCTTTTTCAGTTTTGAATCTGGTAACCCTATATCTGAAGGCCACATAATCCGTATTCTCACTTATTTTTTCGATTATCCATATTGTCCGAATTTTTTTAACGAAAGAATTAATTATTTTTTCTACATAAAATCGATTGTTGCAATTGTTACGAATTTTGTTACCGTAATTTTCGTCTCATAAAAAAAATTTTATGCTAAAAATCACAAAAACTCTCTCTCTCTCTTTTTTTCATCATCGCATGAGTTGACTCAAATTTCGGTGATTAGATGGCAGCATCAACAGTATATAAATCAAGCCTCAGAATCTGTGTCGTCTGCTTCTCTCCATGTTACTTGTTTAGGGCGTCTCCTTGTGTCCCGAAAAAATAACTGAACTGGCAGTTTGATCTTCCAGTTCTGTTTGTGAGCTTAGCTTGTAGGAAACCGACTTCTCGTCTGTCGTCTGCTCATTAACAGGTAATTCGTTTTGGACGTCCCCTTATGCCCGGATAAAATAACCGAACTTTCAGTTTGAATTTCCAGTTCAGTTTATGAGCTTTGTTTATAAGGAACTGAGCGGAATAAAGAACATAGTTTTTTTACTTTAAATTTCATCATCACCACAAGAGTCACTTTTAAATTTGAGACTAGATGGCAGCACATTAATATAAAGTGGAGTGTGGAAAAATTCACTTTTTACGATCTTACCAGTCGTCTGCTTGTGTGGAGAGTGTTTTTTCCTTTGTTTTGGATGTCTCCTTGGGTCTTAAAATGACTGAACTGGAAGTTTGATCTTTCAGGTTAATTTATAAGCGTTGTTTATAAAGAGCAAAGCTGAATGAAGTATTTAGTTTTTTATATAGTCCTCAGATCACGAGAAGAGTTACGTGAACCCCCCCCCCCCCACCTCTCTGGAGAGGGTCCATTTCGGCGCGGGGAAAGGATAAAAATTATCCCGGGCTGCCAGTAAAGGCCGTCTTGGCGCAAATCGGTTGTATTCTTCACGATTCAGTGAACTCCGTCAGTCTTGAGTGAGCTGCGCTTTGTGTTGGCGTTTGTTAAAAGATGTACTCGAAAATTGTTGTCATAAATTTTGGAAGTAAATTAATTTTTTTAATTTAACAAATTTGAACTTTTATTAAATTTAAATTTAATATTTTGAATTAAAATAATTAACACAGAAAGAAATTTAGACGGAGCGGAGCAGTGAGATATTTTAGTAATAAAGGGAGTAAAATTTCTTTAAATTAATAATTCATTCAATACAAAAGGAGTATTATTAATTTAATAATAATAATTTATTACTACTGTAAATTATATGTGGCATTTTCTTCGGTTTAATTTCTATACCGCAGCAAGAGAATGCCACCTGCTAGCAATTGGCCATTCTTCTTCTGTTTACCTTCTCTCATCGCCATATATAATGGCGATATAATTTTTTCCTTTTTTATACTTTCTCCACAGAAGCTACTCATATGGGCTTTTCAAACAGGTGACAAATGCAGTAGTGACAATGAAGATTGAACATGCATGCTTGTCAAGTTTGCAGTTACGTCTGTAGCCACCTTAATGGCATGCCCCTAAGGGCAGGGCTGACAGGGATCCAGCCCTGGATGATTCTAATAATTTTTTACAACTATAAATTCACTTTAGAGTGACCCGTCGAAGATTCCAGCCCGAGAGCCCGGCTGCAAGATGTGGGGGCGCCATGCTTAAGGGCATCGGAAGCATGGTCCTCTCATGCTGCAGCAGGATCCTGGCTGGGATCTCTCACCGGCCGTCCATAGTGAATTTACAGTGTGGAAAAAAAAGAAAATTATAAGAATTCTCCCGGATTGGATTTTGTCAGCCCCATCCTTCTGGGGGCCATGATCGAAAATGTTTTATACGTGTAGTGTTCGGCTTCAGCATGGAACTGATTATTGAAAAAAAAAAGGCTGGAGTTTTCGATCTCTTCTGCGGAATAAAAAACATATATTTTTGTATTAAAATAATGTGCTCGAGCAGCCGGGCCGTTTTAAGAGCATCACGGGCCTTACCGGGCCAAGTGGTTTTTCTGAGTCCCTACCACGTAAATTCTGGAAAATTTCAACTAGATCTTATTTTTGTGAATATTAAATGAATTTTAATTCCCTTAAAATTGTTAGTGCCATTGTGAATTCGCTGCTAATGCTACAAGGCAAAAAAAGCTTCTACTGCCGACGGCGCAACGTTCCGAGTCACCCGGTATATACTCATTACTTCCTAGATACAATATCTATAGGACGTATTACTTCACCAAACACCAACTCTGGCCATATCGCAACTTACTGCCATTAGTGAGATGGGTTGGAAGTGAAGGCGCTGTCTATCGGTGGTCGCCTCGAGTTCCTTAGGGAAAATATCTTATCGACATCCTCCCTTGGGTTCGAACCCGGGACCCTGACAACAACCTTCACGATGGTAGACGAGCATCATGCCACTCGGGCACTTAATATAGGACGTACTGGCCTAGTAGGGAAGATTGGATGCATTTATCACACCCAAGTCCTGCAGCAGGTGTCGCTAGGCTGGGATCTTTGTTGGTGCCTTAGAGGCCAGATTTTTCACTGGTCCCTCGATAACGAATTTATAGTATGAAAAAAACAAAAATTATAAGAAAAGGCTGAAGCTTTTCAGCCCCCACAGAGGCCGTGTGACCTGTGCAGCCACATGGGGCACCTCTCTAGGAAAGGGTGCCAAATCCGAGTTGAAAGGTGAAAAAAAAATTTTGTTGAGCTGAGAAACGCGCGCCATCGGAGGCACCAAAAATAGATCTCGCACGGGCAGAGATTTTTTTCTCTTTTCTGTCCCTACCCATTTGTACATCAAGGCCACCTTAAGACCATCGTAGATCCGGGGCCACAACAAGAGGTTTGGTCAGCTATGTCAAGCAAGAATTTTGGCACCCTCTTGTAATGTTGAAGCAGAGATTAAACGGCTAAATTTGTTCCCCCTCTGGTCCAGCACCCGATTCACCAAACCAGCCCTAGTTGCGGCCCTGCACAAGTCCTGTGGAGAAGTGATTGTTCTGAGCTCCCTCCCCCTCCTATCTGGCTAGGAAAAAATACCTGCCTACCAATTTGCGTGTTTGTTCTCAAATTTTTCTATCAGATCGCATATTCATGAGGCCCCCTTCCTACAGTTGAGCCCCGACTCCTCCCGGCCGTGCTCGGGTGCCCCCCCCCTTGCATTAAGACGACACTTACGAGAAGGGGGGGGGGAGATAGGGGGCATAATCAGTCGATAAATATTTGTCAATAGGGAGACACCCATAAAATTCTTATCGTAAGTCTGGTATTATACTATAAAAGATTGACAAAAGTTCTTTTATAGAACTTGAAAAATGCAAAACCAATAAGCGTATCTCGGTTTCACTCTTGGTTCTTACAATTTCAGCCAGATCTCATTTCACGGCACCTGTGCTGTGCCCGGGTAGGCCCATGCGTTAAGACGGCACTGACCTTGGGCCGGGCCCCCGGCAGGGCCGCAGTGGGAGGGGGGCAGACTTGGGTATCTGGGTGCCCCCCCCCCGAAATGTGAGAAAATGACCGAAAAGGGGAAAACATGGCCAAATCTATTGTTCTACCACTTTGGTTCCCCCCCCCCCTTCCGAAATGAAAGTGGTTCCCCTCCAAACAAAATTTCTGGCAATGGGCCTGCGCCCAGGGACGGTTCTATTATCATATTTTTGTTTTTTACTACCGTAAATTCACTTTAGAGGGGCCCATCAAAGATCCCAGCCTAAGGGTTGTATTTCTAGCTTGGTGAGATAGGGATGCAGAAAAATCACTTTGCCAGTGTGGGCCTATGGTGCATTTAAGACGGCCCTGCGGGAGGAAGGGGGAATGGGGGTGTAACCAAAGGATAGAAAAACAAAATCTAGATCATGTTATTTCATCTCCATCGGCCATTTTCTTCGCATTTTGGGTAGGTAAATCCCCCCTCTTCACTGTGGTCTTAGTAGTTGACTTTAATTCTGGCTTTAGCTATCATTGACCCGTTTATATCAAAGTGGGGGCTCTTAAAAACCTCCACGTACTTTTACAGAAAAACATGTCAACCAATACTTTCTAAAAACGACAATGTTATCATCCAGGGCTATTGCCTGAAATGCCTGGGGAATGTGAACATTTTGACGAGGCATGTACCTTTTTTCACACAACTACATGACCTATTCTTGCATAAAAAGTATTTGTTCGTGAATGTGAATTTTTTGTGGATTTGTCCAGCCCTTTTTATTATCTATCCACATATTCAGAGAAGAAGCCATAATCGGTGCTCTTAACCAGGGACGGTTCCTTGGCCGTGCGATCTGCGCGGCTGTATGGGGCACCGCCAGGTGCGGATCCAAGTCGATGCGTCGGGAGAAGCGAATTGTGTAAGTTCGTTCGATAGCACCCCTCTAAGTCCGGTCCTGATCGGAGACAAGTTGGGAAAGAACAGCATAAATGAGGGAAAGAGGCTTGTCCCTTAGTTTACGATGTTCCTTCCCAACTTTTCGCAGATTTTTGAATTTGCAACAACTTTCTAATTGGGTTTTTTAGGACAGGGTGTCCATGTAAAATCAATTTTTTTTTATTTTGTGACACACTGTATTTTCATTCTCAAAACTGAAACAGGGTGGTTTCCGGACACATTTTTAGCATTTTTCAAATTGAAACCATACCTCTACGACAAATAGTGGATGAGATGAAGGGCGAATTAACAGAGGCCACACCCTATATAGTAAATCCATGGTATATCTGAAAAATGCAAAAAACATTTCGAAAACGTGCATTTTGGCAATTCAAAAGAAAGAAGGTAAAGTTGACATGCATGCCCCTTTATCTTGCATAATTTTAAAACAAATCTTTCATAAGAATTTTTAATCAAGAGAAGTATAGGTAGAGATGAAGCTGAATTTGGGGGATGGAAAAATCAATAAAATTTAAGATTGTAATTTCAAAGCTAGAATCAAAACACTGAAAGGAAAATTTAAGATGCGTTGAGTTAAGAAGCAAATAATGTGGAAAGAAAACCTTTTTGATTGAGGGTCCATTTCCTCGATTAAAGTATGTAAAAATATGTGATGGCTCATATCTCTACTAAGTATAGACATAAATGTGTGGTAAGTAGCTTTAGTTTTAAAGATCTTACCAAAGACTTTGAACTAGAAAAAGTTGGAGAAAGCTTTTAGATAAATAAAGTGAATGCTCAGAAATATCCAGATCATATATTCAACCTTAGACACAGTCACGGATCCACAGCGATGAGTCAGGAGGGGTGGCTAATTGTGTAAGATTGTAGGATTGTCCTCTATTTTACGGGACAGGCCAAGTTTTACCATATTAACCGGATTTTGGGAGGGGTGATTACTCCCCTCCCTACTTCTGAATCCACGGCTGGTCTTAGATTAGTTACTTCTGAAATACAGTTTCATTCAATGTTGCTTTTTTTCATTGATAGATTGAACATTGTGTAAAATAGCGTATTGAGGGGAATATACGTATTGGGGGGGGGGCGGCACCAAAATCATTTAAGTGCTTAGGGCCTTCAAACATCTTAATCCGGCCCTGTACGTAATACTTGAACGACCCCTTTGCGCTTGAAGACGGCATAATGTCATCAAGTTACTGTACAGGATGAAGTTTGAATTATTTACGAATTACTTTTTCATGGGTAAATTTGAATTTGGATAAATCAGAATTTCAAACTAATCAGGAATTATAAATAATCAGATTTCAAATAAAAAAATATTGGTTTATTGATTATAATTTCGATACGGTGAGATTCATCGTGAAAATCTGATGTTTCGTTGGATGACAAGCTATCTCCAAGTGACTTTTTTGGTTCATAATGTGGCCTCTTCCTCGCAAGCGAACGAAGCAACGTGTGAGTTGGCTTAAACACAACACAATATTTCACGTAACGGACACTGCTATATGCAATGTACAGGGTAAACAAGACGTATGGTGTTTTACTGGCAGACCGTTATCCTTACAGGAATACTTTCGATTAGAAAAATTATCCAAATAACGTGTAGTACTCAGATATGTCGTTCATGTTGTAAAGGGTTGTATAGTTATTAAAATAAAAATGTTAACTTTTTATACGAACTCCGTGTGCTCAAAAACTCAATTACAAAGTGTAGCCCTATCTCTCCTGATGCCAACAAAACCGTTTTATCCGCATTTAACGCAGTTTTTTGGTTGGCTGTTTTCAAATAAATGTTACTGTCAATCACTGCCATTAAAGTGACACTGTATTTATAAATACATTCATCTCGAAACCTTATAGTTATTGATAACACAAGCTTATGACTAGGACTCTTATTTTTATGACCTAAAAAAGAAACGTAGCAGCTAATAACTTATCAGCAACGACGTTTCATCTTTAGGTCATAAAAATCAGAGCCCTACTTGAAAAATTGGATGAACACACACACAAAAATGTCATTGTGCTTGTTTTCGTGAAACTCTTAAAATATTTGATACTTCAAGTACTAAATTTCATCTTTTAACTATTCGGATCATGGCCCCCACATCTTGAAGCAGGGCCCCTACGCTGGGATCTTTTACGGGCCCCTTTACGATGAATTTATATCGTGAAAAAGCAAAAAAATGATTAAAATCCTCCCGGGTCCCAGGGCCGGAGCCTTGTCAGCCCACCCCTTGTGGGGGTCATGACTCAGATCCTTATATTCGGTGTTGAAAAATCAATAAAATCTTTTTGTTAATGTTACTTAAGTAGGAGAAAATTGTGAAAAAATATTCTATGTGCATTTTGTTTGTATTTAAACTTATTGGTCACTCTTTTAATGAATTTCTTCATTGGCTCCCCTTTTGCGATATTTTCCTCCATGGCCCCCCTGAAATATCCTGGGACCACCTTGGGGCCCATATGACTCCCCGGTTGAGAACCACTGGTCTGGTGGTCTAAGGGCGTTCACCCAGAAAGTGAAGGACGTGGGTTCGATTCCCCGCGGGGGCAGTTGAAATTTTCTTTCTTTCCAAAATATATCTTCGCACAGCCCGCTGTTAAAAACCTTTGTATGGATAGCGGAGAGTGACATCATCATCCTCGGATAGGGATTTAATGTATCATTCCCCGTTAGCGGACAGCAAATCTCCTAATTTTTGGTCATAAACCGGGAATTTATCATATTCAACTAAGATTATGTTCAATCCCACGCGCATTAGTAAATATGATAAATCTTCAATTAATTACTTGATTTACTTGACGTAACACGGTATGTGAATACGAATGGTAGTGTTAGTTTTGTTTGTTGATAACTTGTGAAGAAAGCCAACTTTGCCAGACTAATAATGTTGTTTTATGAATGTGTTTCTAACTTCTTCACACTTAATGTAATTTTTCTTGCAAAATATGTGTAGTGCACGTACCATGGACGAGTAAAAATAATTAATTGTTTTAATGAAAAGAATAAAAGTTATACATTTTTCCATATTCATCAGATTTTCCAGGTTTTATTTGGGAATTATGCATAATCGCTGGTAAAAGTAATATAAATGAAGTGAAATTTAATCAAACTTTCTCCATCGAGACGATTGGTGATTATGCATATAACCATTGGGGCTTCACTTTTACAATAACATATACATTTTAACATTAAAATGTATAAGAACCAATAGCGACTGAAGTCAAAAGTATTATAAACGAGATTCCGCTGTATATATATCATACCTCCCCATTAGCAGACAAGCTTTTTTGGTCCCATGGGTGTCCGCTATCGAGAGATACTACCGTACTAGTTTAACGCTCTTTGTTTGATGTGGGACGAGAAAGTTTTTACGCTTGCGAATTTCCAATTCAGCTCGTGAAATATGATTAACAATTTAAAACAATTCATCTCTAATTTGAAGATCGAATGCGGTAATTATCTACAATAATGAACAGACTGATTAAATGCACAAACATAGATTAATCTCTCTCGCTCTTGACATTAATAAGGGAAAAAGTGTCCGAAATCCCCCCCCCCCACTTTAATTTGCATGTACAGAACTGTTACCTCGCGAAAGTGCCAGGAAACTCTTCAGAACCATTCAGTTAACTACTTACAGTGACAAAGTTGCTTTGCTCTCTTCATTTACGCTCTAACTTTTTACAGTGCGAAATAAACTTCGAATAGTTATATTTACGCATTACGGTAAGTTTTCCATCATTAGCGATTGATAGCTACAGATCGCTATTTGAATATTGCGCTGCAATCGTCATAGCCGTTCAGTCAGGAGCAGTCACAATTTTTGCTATCGCTGAATTCCTAAATCCGCCGCCCCCCCCCCCCTCCCGAGTATCTCAAAATAATCATAAGCACTTGTGAGGTATTTTTTTCCTGACTACTTAGACTCATTTCGATTGATGTATGATTCAAGACACATCGAGGAAGTTCCAGTCATCTAGCCTTAACATCTTCCAGACCTCATTCTTAAGTTAAGGAAAATGACCCAAATACCGTTAAAAAGAATTATAGCTTTCTTCTTGTGGAAGTTCTATGCAGTGCCATCTCAACATCAAGGGTCTCCGACCAAATTGATGTTCTGAGGACTCTTACATAGCTGGAAGCAACATTTTACATGTTTGATTACTTACTCGCGAATATCGTAGCACCAGATCTCATAATATAGGACTCTTATGGGCATTAGGTCCACGTGTTATGCACGGAAGGACACCATCCGTTAGTATGGGTCCAGGTTCTATAAGCATGTCTGCTGTTTTCTGAAAGTATGTCACACTCCCTTTTTCTCTCCCATACTTCACCTGAAAGCTTAATTTGTTCATAAACGATTTTTTTTCACTGATCCCTGTGACCCTCCCCCCTGAACCAAATGTTGTGGCACCTTTTCACCTGATTTTCACGCTTAGTCCTCCCTAGAACACAGGCGTCAAAAGTGTTTCGAACTTAGAAGTCGGAAGTGTTTCGTGCAGATAATTTTGAGTTCTGAATAAATTCTGGGGTTGCTCGGATTTTCTCAACAAATTTCCGTGGGGGTGCTTGAGCGAGGTTGCAACTAGATTCCTTGCAACCCAGGGCAACCCTTGCCACTTAGAAGAAGCAGTTAAGGTAGGCTTCGACGCCACTACCTTAAAATAACACAGAACCCACACAAGAGGGTCACATGGCCCCAGGATGAGAAATACAGCTCTTTGGCCTGAGAAATTCACAACAACAGCAACTTGAACATGGTTGTATATTGAAAAGGATTTCTAATAGTTTCTTCCCTAATAACTCTCGACAACCATAAATACATTTTATAGGCATTGTATGATATTTTATCATGTATACATGTATTGTTTATAATTTTTTGTGATTGCATTTTTAATTGGGTTGCTGTATTTTAGTAATATATGACATCCATACGTGTTATGGACATCTTCTTCTCAGCCACCTCGTTGGGCATTTTGCTTGTTGTGGCAACGTATTTGTATTATGCAAATTATGTATTTTTGATGGTGTGCTTTTCAGATTGCATTGTTGGTGTACGTTTTAATACATCAATAAACTGTCGTAACGAAATCTCATTCGATTAATGTCTCTATTGATTTGACTTATACGTCCCATCTTATATATCGGTATCAATTTCCACATGATGACAGGTTTCTCCATTGTCAATTTTTCAGAAGAAAAGAATGAAGCTGATGTCAGAGTACCGACTTCACCGCGAACAATGACGATGACGACAGCCCAACTGCACAAGTTTTTCCAACTCTGCGATCCAGATGGGTCTAACAACTCCGTCAATCGCGAGTCTTTCCGCCTGCTCTGCAATCGCTTCGAGATCAGCGATCACGACGCTGACGGTATCTTCGACGATCTGGACCACGACCGAGACGGTCGTATCACGTTCGACGACTTTTCGAGAGGATTCTCGGATTTTCTGATGTCGTCTTCAGCGGGAGTACCCGAATGTGACGTTGAACCTGCCGAGGACAAATCCGCAAAAACAGATCAGTACTCCCAGCCTCCGCCGCAGAGCAACGAACTCGAGAAGCAACACGATTGGGCAGCATTGGCTAAGGAAGCGGAAATTCTCGAGGAAAATGGGTAATTATGCAAACGATTTTACATAGTGTTCAATTAAATGGGTGCTCTTGTCTTTTTAACATGGTGAAAAACTTTCTTATGTAAAAATATTATTTCTATTGACTTGTTTAAAATTTTTACCACATACATTTATTACATACATTGCTATCCTGTGCCAGCACAAAATTTTTCATAGCTACATTACTTACTTTTTTTACAAATTTTCCAAAAACAAAAAAGCATTAAAAACAGCTTGCCCGGATGATATAATAGCATGACATCAATGAAATTGATTCAAAATAAAGGAAATTGCCCAGTTTATAAAATAACGAAGATTTGAAATCCATTCATTAATATACTTGGGTTATAAAAAAACTTTAATTTTTTTTTAAATTTTTTAAATTTAAAATTTGATTTCGAATAGGAGATTGAGTCGATAAAATATCAATTTTTTTTCATCAGTTTATGAACGGAACGGTTTCCTTTATTTTGAATAATTTTCTTTTATCCAATTGCATTGATTTCATGCAATTTTATCCTACGTGCACGCTGTTTTTAATGCATTTTTTTTCTTTTTGAAAATTTATAAAAAAAAAATTAAGTATGAGAAGATGTGGGAAATTTCGTACTGAAATATTGTAGCATGCACAATATGTAGTAAAAATTTGAACTGATTAAATGGATAAGTAATAGGTTTAATAATATTTTTACATAAGAAATTTTTTAACTATGTCAAAAGTAGATCCGTTCAAATAGTGGAGAAATGAAGTACCACAAGGGGCTTAGGGGTATCCCAGTACCACAAGGGGGCCATATGGCCCCTGGTTGAGAACCACTGGTCTAGTGCGTTCACCCGGAAAGGACGTGGGTCCGATAAAGTTAAGGTCTGGTCACACATATCCGCACCGTGCCAGGACCGTAGCTTGGGCGTCAGTTGGCCGTGGCTCGGCTCGTCCCTCTTCAGACCACACCTTTCCGTGCGTTGCCCGTGTCGCTGCCGTATGCTGACTACTAACTCAACGAAGCTGTGTGGATTGCTTCAAGGCTTTAACGCAGCCGGTTCGGATGTAATCAAAATGTTCAGTAAATTAATGAACAAGTCAGAATTGGTGATTGGAATAAATGAAGTTACTTGCTTATAAGTTCATTTCCCAGATCATCCATTAACTTTCAACTACCATATACACAATCTCGACCATATAATAATCATAATCCATGTAATAATCGACCATTATAATCATGGGTAATGTCATCATTCTGGTATTATCATCACTTTCGAAAAGAACGGAACGGACCAACATCATAAAAATTCGTTTATAGTTATACAGACATCGGATAATGTTATCTTAATTTCCTTAGAAATTTTTGCTCACTCTGAAAAAAGCTAGGGTGAAACCAAACTTTTTTTTTTCCTGTAAAGTTATCGTTATCAGGCTTCAAGACTATACGTAGGAGGCTGGAAGGAATTCCACCCCTCCCGCATTGTTAACGAACATTTCCGTACTTAATTGAGTAATCAGAGTCTGTTGGTATTTGTGTGGTGGTCGAGAGGTCAATAGTGACGGACTCATCGCGCACGCGAGGTCCCGGGTTCAAACCCCACATGGAGGCGCCACAGTAGTATTCGATCAAGCTATTTTTAGACGTATTCGATTTTGAAAGAAAAAATTGCAATAACATAGATAAGTTTTAAAAAAGATGTTTTTCAATTTTTTTTCATGAGGGACAATTTTCAATAATTTAATATCAAGTTTCTATATTTTAATCCTCGTGAATGTTTGATACATTCAAGAGAATATAAATTTCATAAAATAATTTTTAAAAATTCGTAATTTTAAATTTTAGGGGGGGGGGGTGCACGCAGTTTCCAAAAAACATATTTTTTCATTTTTAAATTTTTAAATACTATGGAATTTTCTGAGTCTAACTGTGCGAAAAATTTTGTTCTACCTGTATGAAAAATATTTAAAAAATGTTTTAATATATAAACTATGCTCCACATGTTTCTCCCCTCACTTAAAATGCTTTTGCAAAGGTTTTTAACAGCTGGCTGATGCGTAGATATATTTTTTGGAAAGAGAAAATTCAACTCCCCTTGTGTGGGGAATCGAACCCACGTCCTTTCACTTTCCAGGTGAACGCACTAGACTACAGAGGCAACCCGAATCTATCAATCTTTCCTTGGAGCTCTTTGGAGGGGAAAAAAAAGGAACGGTTTTTCCTTTCTTTCCAAAAAATATATCTTCGCATCAGTCAGCTGTTAAAAAAACCTTTGTATGAGATAGCGGAGAGTGACGTCATCCTCGGATAAGTCGCCATCTGGTGGCATCGTCAGCAATTGTGAGGTTTGGCCTGAACTGTGTCCGACCGTCTATGTACGGTCACGTTCAGTGCACACGAGCTCCAAGGAAAGACTGAGAAATTCGTTGCCTCTGTAGTCTAGTGCAGTGTTTCTTAACCTTTATTGCCAGTGGCCCCCTTTGAACCATTTCTCGTGGCTCCCCTGTCTTACTTTCAACTCTCATTTAGAAGCAAGACCCCTTATACGTATTGAAATGATTTTTTTCAGTGAATTTATACTGAACGAAAATTTTGCAAAGAAAATTGGCCTCCAGACTAGCCTAGAATTTATTGATCTCCTTGCTAGTCCGAGTTCTATCAGGACCGTCTCAATATCATGGGGGGCCCCCCTCCTTGGGCAAAGTGATGCTATGGTAGTCCCATACTTTAGCTGGAAATAAACAGCCTACATATTTTCTACTTATTTTCAAAATTAATTGCACTATACAAAATATCATAAGGTGGGGTCACTTATGGACATGACGCCTCTCACAAGAGTGGGACTGACAGAGCTACAGCCCGGGGCCTAATATGGTTTTCATCATTTTTTTTTTCATACAATAAATTTCATATAGGGAAGGGGGTCTGAAAAATTTAGCCGGGGACTTGAGAAAAACCCCATCTTAGGGAACTTGTTGCAAAATGTAGGCGGTGAGGCCTGGGTGGGTCCATGCCTTAAAGAAGGCCCTGGTTTTATGGGTGGTTTTGTTGGATTCTCTTTCTCACTATAAGTGTTAGTCACTAATATAAAATCTTTATTTCTTCACACCTTAATTTTTGTTCTCAGCTCTCCAAACCCGTAGCCGGTCAATTTGTCGCACTCAACTTGTCGCGCTCAACTCGTCGCGCATCAATTTGTCGCAGTGCCAATTCGTCGCGGTACAAATTCGTCGCAGAGCCAATTCGTCGCGATACAAATTCGTCGCGGTACAAATTCGTCGCAGAGCCAATTCGTCGCGGTACAAATTCGTCGCAGAGCCAATTCGTCGCGGTACAAATTCGTCGCAGAGCCAATTCGTCGCGGTACAAATTCGTCGCAGAGCCAATTCGTCGCGGTACAAATTCGTCGCAGTGACAATTTGTCGTGTAACCAATTCGTCGGGACGTCAATTTATCGCAGAGTCAACTCGTCACGCGATCTGTATGTAGGTTTTTTGTCACATACGTGAAAAAATAAACATGAAGAAAAGTTTTTTTCCATCAAGAAATGCACACAGTTTATTAAATTTTTTTTTTGTCATTTCGAAAAAAATCATCGAAATTACATCGAAATTAAAATTACAATTGATATTAATGTTTTATTATTCAATTATTGTAAATGTTAAAAAAATCATTTTTTCTATGATAAAATTTTAAAATTCTGTAAAAAAATGTCGGTGTTTATGATATTCCCCAAATTACAGCACAGCGGAGGCTCTCTTTAAGTGTAAACTTGTATCTGTCCCATGTGGACTCGAGACTCCCACCAACATTAACCACTACAGTATCTCCACAAGAACCTGAAATAATTAATAATTTAATTTAATTAATATTTCATTTTCACCGGATAAGCCACACTTGTCGCTTTCTCTCGAGATTTCCATTACTCGTAGCGAGGGGAGTTGGGGCGCACACCGAGATGATAAATTGCGATCACATACATTTTCAAAATTTAATTTGCACCGGATAAGTTGCTCAAGTTAAAAACTCAAAAAATCCAACCAATAAAGTTCATAGGTTACATTCGAGCAAATGCAACCGATAATCTTATTGGTTGAATTTTTCAAGTTTTATAAAAGGACTTTTAGAACACTTTCATAGTGTAATGCTAGCCTTAGATATATTGTCGGTAAAAAATTCCTCAAAGATGTATTCTCTACATGGCAGATACATATTCAATAGTGAATTAGGGCCATTCAAGTATTACGTAAGCAGATTTTCAGCCATTTTTGACCCCCTCCCCCTTGTCAGCAAAAATCAGCAAAACACTGACCCCCATCCCCTCCCCTGTCAGCAAAATTTCACCAGCAGCTTAGAATATTTCATATCTTCAAAAAGGGGTGGTTGATGACGTAAGCGACCTTCAACCCCCCCCCCCCTCCGCCATCAAAAGTCAACAAATCCGAAACTCCCTCCCCGATCCTGACGTAATACTTAAATGACCCCTTAGGCAAATTGTGCTTTGGGATGGGCATTGATCCTAATTTATCATCTTGGTGTGTTCCCGCAACACCCCTCGCTGCGAGAAATGGAGATCCCGCCAGAAAGCGGGAGTGCGGCTTATACGGTGAAAATTTAATTTTAAAAATTTATTTTATCATAACTTATCTATCATCTTCGTGTGTTCGCCCAACGCCCCTCGCTGCGAGAAATGGAGATCCCGCCAGAAAGCGGGAAGTGTGGCATGAATACCATGAAAACTGAATTTTGAAAATTTATTTGATCGGCGTACTGACTCTGCGACAAATTTGTACCGCGACGAACTGATTCTGCGACAAATTCGTACCGCGACGAACTGATTCTGCGACAAATTTGTACCGCGACAAATTGACTCTGCGACAAATTTGTACCGCGACGAAATGACTCTGCGACAAATTTGTACCGCGACGAACTGACTCTGCGACAAATTTGTACCGCGACGAGTTTGTAGCACGACGAATTGACGCTGCGACAAATTGATTGCGACGAATTGTCGCGCGACAAGTTGATCGCGACGAATTGACCTAGACCCCTCCAAACCACCTGCTATGGCCCCTTTCTCAATTTTCTTCCGTGGCCCCCTTGAAGTATCTCAGTACCACAAGGGGGCCATATGGCCCCTGGTTGAGAACCACTGGTCTAGTGCGTTCACCCGGAAAGGACGTGGGTTCGATAAAGTTAAGGTCTGGTCACACATATCCGCACCGTGCCAGGACCGTAGCTTGGGAATCAGTTGGCCGTGGCTCGGCTCGTCCCTCTTCAGACCACACCTTTCCGTGCGTTGCCCGTGTCGCTGCCGTATGCTGACTACTAACTCAACGAAACTGTGTCGATTGCTTCAAGGCTTTACCGCAGCCGGTTCGGCTGTAATCAAAATGTTCAGTAAATTAATTAACAAGAGCGATTTGGATATAATAGCCCTAGCGTAAATTAACAGTAATTAATTGTTCTAAACATTTCTGTAAATAATCTATACATGTATATAAATTTATTATCCGTCTGTATATGTGTGCGTGTATGTTTTCTACAGAAATTTTTATTTTGTTTTTATTTTGGACTAGCAAAAATACCCGGCGCTTTTCCCGGGTTTTCTTCAATTACTGGGAGAATTGAAAATGTGGCCAACCATTATAAAGCATAAACTATTATACATATGCTAACAGGATTAGAGAAGTGACAAACCATTGTAAAGGCATATGCGTATCTGAAACGCATTGTTAGGGAATCACGGTAACCAAAGTAAACATTCCGAAAGTGACTGTTGGGGGCCCTAGGAACCATTGTTGCCCGATGGTTTTTCCGCTCATTTCGGGCATTTGCCCAGCTCTGACGAACTTTTAAAGTAGCCTACGGTTCAATCCGGGCCAGGTTTGGTATATATGTCAAATTTGGCGCCGATCGGTTCTAAAATTGTAGATTTGTATAAAGAACAGACGTACATACAGACATACTTTCACATTTATATATAAGATTGATCTCTGATTGATTTTTTGTATGTGACAAACCCGCAAAAATAGGATCTTTTTAAATGCAGCTGAAAATAAAAATACAAATACAAATACCACGCCACAACAGGCAAATTGCCCAACGAGGTGGCTGGCTTAAGAACATCATGGATCCCCGAGCCATTTTTTTGGAGGCCCTACCTACTACTGCTACACCACACATGTAGTGACGGCCATTTGCTTAGTTTGACTATATATATATCAGTGATTCCCAACGTGGGCGTTAACGCCTCCTGGGGAGCGATGGAATGTTCCAGGGGGGCGGTAGAAGAAAAAGGTTGGGAAACTATGATATACATTCTTGTTTATAGTTTGGAGAGAGGAGATTATTTACGGATTGATAAAAGAGGGGAGAGAAGAAAAAAGTCATTTATAGAAATTAAAAGAATCTATGGGGGAGAGCGGTACTCTATCTTCCTCACGTTCACACTCGTTCTTATTCAGAGTCAACGGCCATCATAAATATAATCATCTGTTGGGGCAGATGGTGTCAAATTCCGATAACACCTCGGAGAAGTGTATCTCAGCTCAGTAGGAGCATATTGTACGAAAGAGCGCGCATATCTTTTACTCTGTGTGTGTGTGTGTGTGTGTGTGTGTGTTCGCGGAATCTTCTGAACTGAAAATTGGCTCCTCTGCAGATGGCAAATGGATATTAAAATCAATAATAGTCAGGGGTGTTTAGTCTGCCGGTTTGTCACATACAAAAAATCAATCAGAGATCAATCTTATATATAAATGTGAAAGTATGATAAAGCCTCACCAGTATTCGATAATAATTTAAAGCACTCATTGCCAAAGTCCCAGTCGCTGTGAAACACCTTTGTCAGATATTTAGCGCAAAGGTGCTCAACTTTTTCGAAGGTGTGGGCCACTTCATTGTTTTGAAATATTTCGCGGGCTTCTTGAGTTATCCAGAAATGAGCCTCGATCCTCCAAAATTATCCAAAAAGAAGAGGCACGTGCCGCGTAAGTGATCTGCAAGAGTGCCGCGGGCCACTCGAGAGATCTGGAAATGTGCCACTAACCACTCAATAGGATAATCTGCAAATGTATCACGATCCACTTAAGTGAACTGGAGGTGTGCCGCTAGTCGCTCAAGTGATTTTGAAATGTGCTTGAGACCGGTTTGTTTTGTTTTTTGTCACGGGCCACATAAAATGCTTCCGAGGGCCACATTTTGAGCACAGAACATGGGTCGAGCATTTATGGCTTAACATGTTGCGTCTAATGTGAGTACCAAATTTAAAATGTCTCCTATATTTTCACATAAGAAAAAACCCAAACATTTTCGAACCGTTTTCTATTTAATTCATGTTCAAACCAAAACAATGATTCATTTATAGAGCATCGGAAATTAAACCCAGTTAGTTTTCCAAGATTTACATTATCATTTTAACAAAAATCTCCCCGGCAAAATTTCGTTATATGCTATGTGAAACATAATTTTAAACTTTGTTTTCCCATCAAAGTTGTGAAAATGTTTATCCATATGTTTTCTACATATTACGCTAGTGTGCCACAGAACCGGGGCCAGTTGCGTCTAAACAATTTAGGGCACGAAAAATGTTTAGGACACCCCCTCCCTTTAACAAGATTTCATATGTTTTGTGGGGAAGAGGGAATCGGCATACTGAATATACGCGAACGCTAAGAAATACCCCCATACAAAAAAAAATAATAATAACTACACAAATGTGAATGAAGAAATTATTTCAGTACCAATGAAAAATTAAAATTAACAAAAGAAATAATTTCGGAATTATTGAAAATTCAGAATTAATGAAAACAACAATTCCAGAACTGATGAAAATCGAGAAATAACAAATTTGATCATTTTGTCGCACCACGGTCATTTTCTGCACACGAGGGCTAATTAGAGACCGAGACCTACAATTTATTGCCGATTCCGAATGGCAGGCTTGTTTTTTTTATACTCATCGAGAGGTTGGTGCGCTAACCCCTCGATGGGGGACTCCCTGCGGTAGCAATTTTTTGCTGCGGTCAAGTCGCCGTTTGTTGTTGTAACCCTGTGTCAGGAAAGTTTTCCTGACAAGGACGAACCGAGTATCCGAACTCGCGACACCTCTAAACATCCTTCGGTACTTTAGGCGAGTATCTTATCGACCGGGTTACCGCGCCCGGAATAAAAAATAACCAACGATTAAAATCCTAAAAGCTCGTGTTCACCATAGTGTTGAGAGAGAGACAAAGTTTCAAGACAATGGAATGTGAGTGGTGTTCGAATATGAAAATGTTCTTTATCTATCAAAAAACGTAGTTTTTCGAGAAAAAAGCATTTTAATGGAAAAACGTTAGCATTTGTAATGCCTACCACCAGTTTATATTAAAACATTTGAAAAATACTTCTCATTCAGGTTGAACAAAAGCTTTTTAACACAGTTAAAGACGCAGAAAATTTCATAGTATTTAAAAATTGGAAAAGGTGTTTTTTTGGAAAATTTGCTTACACCAATTCCATTGATAGCTCTCTTATACAGGGAGCATGAGTAATAGGGCCTGAGGCATTTTGCTGGCGAACCGTTTATCCTAGAGCAGGAATCTTCAACCCATTGTTCGCGAGCACCACGGTGCTCCCTGAAACACCCAGAGTGCTCGATGCTAGTGTCCGATTTTGCGCTCGCGAGTGCTTCATCAATGTTCCAATTAAACACTTTGCACAAATTATATTCAAGGATTGAAATCACCCTGATTTCATGGATTCGCTTGTCAAACGTGCCGTGAAGGTGTTCTTCTTTTGATGATGGGTAGAGGCAGTGCTCACGACTAGAAAAAATGAAGACCTGTGTTCTATTAGAGGCATACGTCCAGTTAGAAAAGTATCCAAATAACGTGTAGTATTCAGATACGGCATTCACGTTGCAATGGGTTGTATAGTTATTGAAATAAAAGACTATCTTTTTTTTTAATTGACACCTGTGCACAAAAACCCAATTAGAAAGTTGTTTCCCTGTCTCTCCTGATGCCAAAAAAAAAAAAAATTCACGTTTCTAAGTGCAATATTCACTGAGATATTCGAATTCGAAATACGGAGTAAAGTTGAAAAAAACAGCATTTAACGCAGGTAAAACGGTTTTTCCGCATTTAATGATGTTTTTTAATTGGAATGTTAGAAAACAATATGTACAGTATATAATTATACAAGGGAAAACATGCATAACAGATGAGATAGATAAGAGTTTTCCCTAGGAGTCCTCTTTGCACCCTCACCCTACGTGTTCTCTTTCACTCTTGCATGCATATGATAGAAAGATACATTACATGCGTGGGAAAAAAAATCATGAACTGAGGTATAGAAGGAAATGAGAGAAAGAATCATCCCGGACATTTAGCTCCCGCTATTTCGCATCAGATATTCGGCCAGGACGCTTCACCCCAATATTTTGTCCCGACGACATTTCACCCTAGACATTTAGCCAGACATTTCACCCCGGACAATTAGCTCCCACTATTTCGTATCGGACATTTGGCCAGAATACTTCACCCCCAACATTTTGCGCTTAAAATTCCATCTTATCTAGCAGTATTTTACATAGTATTAGCACAATTTATGCAAAATATTTCGTCAAATAAAGAATCAAAGCTCCATGTTGAAATTTGATGCCGCGTAGCAGATTTCACACTGTTCAAAATAACATATTTGGCAGATGAGAATGCACGTTTTCACCATTCTTCAGGAAATATACTACTCTTGGTGAAACAGAAATTGATATTTTCTTCCAAAAATGACTTTTTCAACGTAATCGGATACCTTCCGGGACAACAGAAAAAATAAAATGAATTTAGTAAAAAATGTGCATTGTTTGCTTATAGCTCAGCATGTGCAAGCGAAGGGTACAAATGTCCTCGGACCCTTGAAATTCGTTAGAACGTGGGTTCGATTGTAAAATGTTTCCAGGTGCTTAACAGTTGCAGTGATTTTGCGTCCAGGTCTTTCCCGAAGAAAAACTGCTTCCTGTGTCATTAAATCGCATGTTCGTCTCACTTTCTCATGTTCTCTCTCTCAAAAAGGTATCGAAGTTTTTGAAGGCCATGATGCAGGGGTTGCTTTTTTTTTCTCTCTCTCTCTCTCGCTCTCATGAGACACATGCAGTGGCGTAGTCGTATTTTGGCATTAGTCATTGTCTACAGGTGGCTTTATTCACCCTTCCCCCCCACCTCTTTGATATATATATATATATTTGTGGATGTTGCGTACTTGAGCAGCTGTTCTAATCGGAATTCGTGTCAAGTGCAGAAATTCTATTACTGACGAACGACTGGCTTGGAGACTGAGTACGTTTATCGTTTCATGGGGTTTTTTTTTTGAAGGTTGGGAGAATACAAATGCAAGGCCACAATAGGCAAATGTCCAAAGAGGTGGCCGAGGAAAAAGATGCCCATAACAAATATGGATGTTATATATTTCTAAAATACAGCAGCCCAATTAGAAATGCAATTATAAAAAGTAAAGACTATATATACATGATGAAATATAATACAATGCCTATATATATTAACCACTTTGCGATTAAAGGACGTAATATTGCGTCCCAACGCCAATGGAATGAATTCAAACAAGAGAGTCGCCTATCTCCATAGGCGGAGATAGACTTGGAAGTCTGGGGAGGGGGGCACGATGATGATGTCAATTGATGCATACGCATATACATTAGATCTGTCAACTCCACCTTTGACGCTGGGGGGGGGGGGGCTGCCCCGTATCTCCGCCCATGTTTCACTCTGTTTTCTTTCCTCTCTCCTGATCATGCCGAAGCTTTGTTGCAACCTTACAATTTTTTTATTTCTCTCTCTCTCTCTCTCTTTGGTTTCTTGTATACCCTGATAACGTTTTTTTCCTCACATATGATGTATAGTTCTTATAAGAGTGAAAGAGAAAAAACCGGTAGGGTGAGAGTGAAAAGAAATATAACTTTATACACATTCTTTTATCACCTTATATTATTATTATTTTTCTTTTTTTCTCCTTCCCTTTTTATAATGTGCGGTTAGGCTAGGCCACAAGGTTACTATATTTATTGCCGATTCCTCAAATAGAGATCATCCGCATTTCTTGCCAATTTGCTTGCAAGCGAAGGGGTTAATAATATATATGGTCGTCTTATCTAAGAATGGATAGTTTCTCGATTTACCCCAACATGTTTATCATATTTCTCTTTAAACGTGTCAATTGTGTTAGAATTTATTACATTGAGCATTGAACGACCGGACACAACCCACTTGATATCGCTCAGAGAGATATCGAAGTGTTCCTAAAGGATGGATGTGTCCGAAAATATTTTTGAGTAACAAGTAACACAGAGTCAGTTTCGACAAAGGCAACAAAAGTAAATTGATCAGTGGCTTCATAAATTATCCACATAACGATATCATGTAGGCTACTTCGTTCTACATTGTTGTCACACGAGGCTTGAGTTATGAAGAGAGACTTCATTTTTTGAATATGTTTACTTTGGATGAACGCAGGTGCCGGGATGATATGATCGAGGTGTTAAAAATTTTCAACTGGATGGACCATGAATTATTAATACGACGTCAATCGACTTCTTCGACAAGGGGACACTAGCCTCCTGGCAATGGGAGCGTCCTGTGTAAGGTTCTGAACATAGTGCGTCCGTATTTCAGATCCTTGAAATTCGGGTTTTTAACCAATCGGGCACGACGCGGGTTTCCAGAATCTGAAATGTGGACGCAATATGTTCACACCCTTAAACGGTAACCTAGAATGATGACATTCCACTCGTGAGTGCATATTACATAGTCCGTTCATGTACTTGCACCGCAGCTTACGCTGTTGAGGGGACTTTTAAGAATTTTTGAAACTTTGCGGGGAGACGTTAGAATTTACTACACCAAGGCAGGCTATTATACTTATTAACAACCCTAATAGAGGAAAATTCCCCCTGCGACACTATAACCTCGCATTGTCCCCTTCCAATCGATACTGGTGTCCCCTTGTCAAAGCAGTCAATTGACAGCGTATTAATAATTCATGGTCCATCCTATCCATCCCGTTGAAAATTTTTAACACTTCGATCATATGACCCTGACAACTGCGTTCATCCAAAGTAAACATATTCAAAAAATGAAGTCTCTCTTCATAACTCAAGCCTTGTGTGCAAACAAGGACACGCGTAGCTCTACTTCAGCTGGAGTGCGCGTAGCGGTCCATGCTCTATCGCCATCGGGAAATTTTAACGTATCTCCCAATGGGGCTGGACTGTGGCGGACTTTATTATACGAGAATAATAGTACCATAAAATAGGAAATTAAACAACGCACAGATACAGTGACTATATACAACAGATACAAATAGAACGCACCAATGCATGATACGGTGGCACCAAGTATATAAACACAGAAACTACAATGTATACAAATGGGTGCGCACTCGTAAGAGGTGAGTGCGACTACAAAA
Organism: Pholcus phalangioides; assembly: GCF_987345545.1. Taxonomy (NCBI): domain Eukaryota; kingdom Metazoa; phylum Arthropoda; class Arachnida; order Araneae; family Pholcidae; genus Pholcus; species Pholcus phalangioides. The sequence continues at coordinate 2,611,231 of NW_028301603.1, forward strand.
GAGAAAAGTACATCGGGGTGGAGGTAGAGGTGCCCTCACATACTGACAAGGCGGAGGAGAGCGGAAAATGACCGCAGGGGTTCTGAAGGGTAAAAAAGAAAGGCCTTTAAGCGGGAAACGTGACATCTCGCCAACTAGCAACCCTACAAGCCTATTCATGCCAAATCAATCAATTCGGCAATATTGGAGGCTCCTGAATTGAAGGGTCTGAAATGGCCTCGCCGCCCCCCCCCCCCCCACCTCCAGGCCCATGTCCCATGGCAGTACGTTTCTTATTAAAAGCTATTTAGGGACATTTAAAAGGATGAAATTTAAAGGATGGTGTTAGAGTCCGTATGTAAGCATCTGTGTATATGTGATTGGCCGTAGGGAGGCGCTTTGGAAGGTAGAGTGGGGAGGGGGGGGGGTTCGACCTCTTCTTGAGAGATACGCACGCATTTCCCAGACCTCCGTTCGCCCATCTAAATTGTTGTTTCTAAGTTGTATTTAAGGAAATAAATAGTTGTTATTGCTACTCCATGGTGGTGCGATCTTATATGATTCGATCCTCTGTCTCTGGTTAGAGCTAGTTAGCTATTGGAAATCAAACAGGTATAACCTCTCCCTCTCTCCACGAATATACAGCTGGGATTCGCGCCCCTTCTGATACTACGTCCGGGAAACTGTGAAAATTGTTTTGACTATGATCACTAATTTCGTTGATTGGTTCTCAGTACGGGCATAATTACCCTTTGCTAACTCATATATATCGATTCACTTGCATATGTTTAGATATATCGCATTTTACATCATATTGCATTGTGTTTTTGAATGAATTTGATTGAATGAAGTTTGGTTCCTGAAAAAAAGAAAAACCAGACCCCCCCCTTCCTGTTCCCCTCATAGTGGTCGGCTGAAGTTGGTTGTGGTCGGCTGAAGTTGGTTTTCTGTGGTTCCCAACTTCAAGGCGCAAATGCGAGCCGATCTCCCCGTTAAAAAGTCTCGCCACAGAGAGCAACAGTCCTACAACGATAAATCATTCAATCATAACACTTCACTCATAGTTAGAAAAACTGGTCGCAGATGGCAGCACTACACATAACAAGCATTACAGAGAAACAAAAAAAACTTCACGTCAGGTTTCACTACACGTACACGCACATTCCCACATGTACCGATTCGTTGGGGGTTCCGCGGGGGGGGGGGGGAATTGTGTGGGCGGGGTGTATGTGTGGTGTAGCAGTAGTAGGTAGGGCCTCCAAAAAATGGCTCGGGGATCCATGATGTTCTTAAGTCAGCCACCTCGTTGGGCAATTTGCCTGTTGTGGCGTTGTATTTGTATATGTATATTTGTATTTGTATTAGTTGCAGCCCTGAAGAGAAGTTTGTCAGAAAGAAGTTCTCTTGCACACATAGTGTAATTTTCCATTAATCCATAAGATGCCACAGCAGTATCATCAAACTTTTAAATTAGGGTAGGTTAGGTTAAGCGCAATGGGAACTGAAAAGAAAAAAAGAGCGCCAAAAGTAGAAAAAAATCCGAAACACGCCCTCCAAACTGAATGGGTGTGATGATGATGATCCCTCCTCAGAAGTTTTTTTTTTGAGAGGGTGAGAGAGGAGATAAAAAGGGGATAAAACTGGCCAATCTCCCCACACACACAAATAGCGTTTAATTTTACCTCGTGGTAAAAACAAACCGGATTGAAAGAGTCGCGTATTGTACACCCACGCTGAGTTGGCCTCTGGCTACGTTATGAAACGCCACGTTGGACGATTCCATTTATCATCTTTCGGTAAAAAAGTTGCTGGAAAAAGGATCAGAGGTTGATATTTTCCGTTGGCGTCTTTTGCGCTATTTTAGTGAGTTTTCCCTTCCCCCCCCCCGTTTCCCCTCCTCGAAAAATAAACTCTTCCTTCGCGCGTCAAGGTCAGAGGCCAACTCAGTATGGGCATACAATACCTCGTTGAGTGGCCTCTTTCTCCTCCTTGTCTCGTTTCCCGAGTATGTGAGGCGCAGAACAAAACAGTACATTTATTTTCGACGCTCGCCTCTACCTCTTCGCTCTCCTCCCGAGTATGTGTTTGGCCTACAGCCCAGCCAGTACGCCGGATCACGAGTGAATCCTGGGTTGTCAGACCCTAGTAGGTCTTCTGACCATTTGTCGGATGGTTTCTACGTGGTCTGCGTTTCTGGTTTTCTTATCCTGGACGATCTGCGGATTCGCTTGCAGGTAGCATACGAGGTCAGTAGGCCGTGGTCGCACTGATGCTGGTTTTCTGTTTTCCAACTTCGAGGCATGAGTGCGATCCGATCTCCCTGTTGAAAATTGTCTTGAGATTTACAGACCTCAAAGGTATAAATATTCAATCACTAGCTGTTTGTTACCCACGGCTTCGCTCTAGCGGATTTGGTAATCTGAAAATTGCTCACTGGTGATTTCCCCCATGTGACATTTGTTACTCTCTTGACCCCCTTGGGGGGGGGGGTAATTTGGTTTAGTTTAGAACCGAGCAAACGCCCAGGCTTTGTCACTTTTGCGATATAAGCTTATTGATCGTGGGCGAGCCGGAGAAGGTATTTCGATACCCTCTCCGGGGGGGGGGGGGAATTTAGATTTTCCAGAAATCCCGTCGTAGTGAGTCTTTATATTATAAAATATAATACTGGCCACGTTTCATATTTATAGCTTCAACGGTTCTCCATATACAGTCAAATCCCGTTACAACGAACTCCAAGAGACCGGAGAAATCACTTCGGTATAACGAAATTTCTTTATAAAGGAATTCAAAGTCTTTGCATTGCTCCTATGTAAACTTATCTGGGGATTAGAAAAGTGTTCGTTAAAACGAGATTTTCGCTATTACGGTATTCGTTAAAAAGGGATTCGACTGTAATCTTTGAGATACCTCCCCTCCTCCCGCGCTTAGGGGTCGAATTTTGAAAGACCCCTTCTTAGTGCGTCTTTACATTATGAAACAAAACCACTGACCAAATTTCATATTTATAGTTTCAGTTGTTTTGACTCGGTGATGATGAATCAGTGAATCACTCAAGACCTATTATTTTATACACAGTGTGTCCTGTAAGTGCTAATGCAGCCTTTATTTCATCAACCGTCCGTCGTAAACTTATAGTTTCAATTTAAAAAGCACTCAAAAGGCGTTCAGAAATTACCGTGTACCAGTTTTGAGAGTGAAAATACAGTGTGTGTGTGTGGGACAGAATAAAAAAAAAATATAAATTTTCATACGGTCCCTCTGCTCTCTAACTTCCAATTAAAAACGTTATTGCCCTGTCTATCCTGAGGCTAACAAAAAAGTTACATGCTTCTAGGTGCAATATTCGCTAAGATATTCCAATTCAAATACCGGAAAAAGTTAAGAAAGAACAGCAAAAACTAAGGGAAAACGCTTCTTTCCCTTTTTTTTTTTACTGTCCTTTCCCGACTTTTTCCCGATTTTAAATTCAAATATCTTAGTGAATATTTCACGTAGAAATGTTTTTCTTGGCCTCAGGACAACAACTTTCTTATTGGGACTTTTACGACACAGTGTATTTCATTCTCAAAACTGGTGTAGTGTAATTTTTGAAAACCTTTTGAGAATTTTTTTCAAGTTGGAATCATACCGCTACGACTGACGGTGGAAGAGATAAAGGCCACGTAAGCAATCGTCACCGGGTGAACTAATATCAGCACAATTCATTATAGCCGAGTAAATAAATCACACTTAATACGTCCTTGCCATCAATGACTTGATTTATCTCCTTGCAGGTGAATTTGCTTCTGTTTTCCATTTACCGGTTACTTTTGTTTTGACGCCGACGAGGTCGAAGATCATATTTCCTCTTAAGATCAATCACTGGGGCCTCTTGTCGGTTTGAACTCGTCATCGCTCCCACCGCTCAGACGCGCACTGCCAGTCTTCTTAGTATGTATGCGGTGTAAGTTGTTATCGAGGAACAATATAATCCACCGCACCCGAGACTCAAAGGGCTCTTCAAAACTCTGTTTGAAGAGCCCTTTGAGTCTCGGGAAAATCCCCGAAACTGTGTTTCAAAACTCTCCTTTTGAAACACAGTTTCGGGGATAGCACCAAAATGAAATTTTTTTGTATATGGGCAAGATGTCAGGGTAATGCCATAAAGATCCAATCTCACCACAAGCACACATGGCGTTGTCCGACTTCTTGAAACGTTCTAGATACATCGGTAATGGGCCGTGCTCAGTTATTATAATCACTTTCTCTATAGAGCAGTGATTCCCAACGTAGGCGTTAACGCCCCCTGGGGGGCGATGGAATGTTCCGGGGGACGGTAGAAGCTACAGGTATAACATAGGATCCTATGGGTTAGATTGCGTTGGGGGGCGATGGGAGAAAAAAAATTTCTGAAGAAGGGGGCGATGGGACAAAAAAGGTTGGGAACCTATGCTCTAGGGTCTAGAACAAATGGTACTATTCAAACGGACGCGTTTCTGTATCTTATAGGCATCTTTATGTGCATTCTTGTCCCATAGCAGTTGCCACTTTTGTAACAGGTCATTTTTTAGCACCTGTTTGATGTGACTTTTTTCTTTTTCTCTTTCAAACCGAGCACAACTCAGGTCTATCACCATTTATGGGCGATTTACTACCTAGTGAGTTCAGCTGGAAGTGTAACTGTGTGTGTACCCAACAGTCTGAGTGCATATATAGTGTTCTGTTTGATGTTTTAGTGCTGCCATCTATATTTCAGAAGGGAAGTGAGTGATGTGTTATGATTGAATTAATTTGTGCTGTTTGTAGGTCTGTCGCTCTCTGTGACGAGACTTTTTAACGGGGAGATCGGCTCGCATTCGCACCTTGAAGTTGGGAACCGCAGAAAACCAACTTCAACCGACCACCATGTTTGATGTGACTGCGTGGCAGCAACTTCTTCCGTTGTGCGATTAAGAGCCTCTTTAGCCAATCTGTCCGCAGTTTCATTCCCCGCTATTCCTGCATTGCCTTTGACCCATTTGATACTGACAGACGGATGGTTGTATAAATGCTTGCGTATTCGTCGAGTATTTTCATGTGGAGTGCGCTGACCACGAATCGCATTAATACTAGACGCGCTGTCAGTATATATCGTCGTCCGCTGATTTTGCTAAGGGGACACTAAAGGGCAACCACAAAAAGGTATCAAATGGTATTTTTTTTTAATGTACAATTTTTTTTTTCAATATTGATCATCCGACGGAACAGTGGTGCTCAACCTTTTCAAGCCCGCGGCCCGGTTTCATTGATTTTTGTTATTCGGTCAAACACACGACCAACGGTAAATGAATGAGGAAAAATGAAACGGCTAATCTCTCTCTCGCGGCCAGGTATGAATGATACCAGGGCCCGGCGGTTGAGAAACACTGCGATAGAAGATCCTAAAATTTTAAGAACACTTGATTGTGCGGTTGAAGACCATTATCACAAGGATGGCACAAAAGATGAGAAACTAATAATATTGCAAACTAGACATCGTTGCTGAGTTTTTGGATTAGCTTTTCACAATTTTCATAAAGTACGCCCAGGGCTGTCTTAACATTATCATACGCCCACATACAAAGCGATTTTTCTGAGAGAGGCACTACTACCTAGCTAAAAAGTCCTACCTTCCTATTTGCATATTTACTCTTGAAAATCGGAACCAGATCTAATTGTCACTTGACACCCAGAAGTGCCCAGACAGGCCCATGCAGTAAACCAAGTTCTACAGAATAAGGACATGATTTTTGTGGGTTATTAGTAGATCAATGGTGTAGTTTGATCTATAGAAATGAAAGAAATGCTACCCGTTGTAAATTACAAACTTGAGAATGCATCTAAAAAAATACCCAATATAACGGTGATTCGTCAGAAATAAGATACCTACTAGCAGGGCCGCAACTGGATAATTGGTTAGCTGGGGCAACCACTCATTTAGGCGCCCCCCCCCTAATGCTGAAGGATAGGTTGAATGGTGAAATTTGCGCCTACTTTTGTGATGCGCCCGGGGCACCAGAATCACCTGCTCCTCCCCCCCCCCCCAGTACTTGCGGCCCTGCGTATTGGTAATATTATGACCATTCTAACATTCAATGGTTTTTCTTTAGAGTGTTGTTACTTTATCTCACCCTTTACACCCATCCTTCGGGAACGCTTCGATATCTCTCCGAGATGGGGAAGCGGGGTGTGTCCGGTCTTCTTTATCTCATCAACCGTTCGTCGTAGTGCTATGGTTCTAATTTTAAAAATTCTCAAAATGAGACCAGAAATCACCATATAAGAGTTTTGAAAATAAAAATATATAAATTTTTATACGATCCCCCCCCCCCCGTCCTCTAACTTCCAATTAGACAGTTGTTGACCTTTCTCTTCTTAACCCAACAAACAAATTACATGTTTTTAACTGCATTATTCCCTGAGATGTTTAAATTCAGAAATAGGAGACATGTCCGGGCTTAAGAGAATTTCGCGGCTCAATGCGAAAAATATTTTGCGGCCCCCGTCTAAAAAATTGTTTATGTAGTTGCTCCCCGACTTACAAACTTTTCGAGTTACGAACGTAAGTCTTAAAGGGGAAATTTTTTTTCACAAAATGAACGCATTCTATTACACTCATTTTTTTTTCATTATTTCAGGAACGCGTTGATGGTCTGGATCGTAATCAAACACGATCCATTGAGAGGGAACAACATTTAAATTAATTTTACAAAATTCATAAATAATTAATAATAATTAGCACATGGTCCACCTGCTGACACTTCATCGTGGCTCGAATCATATTGAACAGACATAAATTTTTGACATACTTTTAAAGCGCTTCATCATCTCTTTATCAAATACACGTTGCAATTCGATAACTTTGATCATTTTTCGAGTTTTTTTATTGCTGTTTTTATTTAATTAATGTAATTTAATAGAAGTAAAGGAATCAAGTACTCTGAAATTCCATGACTCCCCACAAGGGTGGGGCTGATAGGCAGGATCGTCTTTAGAGCATCATGGACCCCCGAGCCAAGGGATTTTTTGGATGCCCTACCTGAAAAATTCAACCACGTCTCGTTTTTCTGAGGCACCTCTTCTCCTGAGGCCCTTCGGGCACGGCCCGGGGGGGGGGGGGCATGCGTTAAGACGGTGCTGCCTAAGGTTCGCACCAGGCCTCCTCCTTTTTCAGTTTTGAATCTGGTAACCTATCTGAAGACCACATAATCTGTATTTTCACTTATTTGTTCCATCATCCATATTGTCCGATTTTTTTTTATGGAAAGAAACAATTATTTTTTCTACATAAAATCGATTATTGCAAATGCAGAATTTTGTTACCGTATAATTTTCGTTTAAAAAAATTTTATGCTAAAAAATAACAAAGAACTCTCTCTCTTTTCATCATCGCATGAGTTGCCTGAAATTTTGAGATTAGATGGCAGCACCAATAGCATATAAATCAAGCCTCCATCGATCTTATATTACTAGAGAGAGTATGACGTCAGCGGTCTCCGCCTTGGCAGTGCTGAGAACGGTGACCCCCAACATCTTCACATCGGAACATCACGTGACTCGGTGAAAACAAACACAATCCCCCGTTATTTTGTTATGGCAGGAATTTAAAACAATAAATGAAAGAAATAATTTCAGCATCGATGAGATAATTCCAAAATTAATGAAAGAGATAATTCCAGAATTAATGTAAGAGATAATTAATTTCAGCACTGATAATAGTGACAATTCCAAAATTAATGAAAGATTATTTCAGCATTAATGAAAGAGATAATTTCAGCATTAATGAAAGAGATAATAATAAAATTATTGAAAGAGAAAATTCCAGAATTAATGAAAGAGATAATAATAAAATTATTGAAAGAGAAAATTCCAGAATTAATGATATATAATTTCAGAATTAATGAGAAATAATTTCAGAATCAATGAAAGAAATAATTCCAGCATTAATGAAAGAAACAAATCCAGAATTGATGAAAGCAATTATTCCCGAAGTAATGAAAGAAATAATAATTAATAAAGAAAATAATTCAAGAATTAATGAAAGAAAATTCAAGAAATAATGAAGCAAAATTCCAGAATTAATGAGGAAAATTCAAGAATTGATGAAATTTTTCAGCATTAACGAAAAACATTATTCCAGCATTAATGAAAGAAATGATTCCAGTATTAATGAAAGAAATAATTTAAACTTTTTTTCATCTTTAGATGAGTTCTCTATCCTCTTCTTAATCTTTAAAACTCAATATTTAGAGACCGAACTGTACCTTTCTATGGGCAAATTGCCAGGCGAGAACTTTGTTTTCAACGAGTGATGTGATTTCCTTGCATTTGATGTCGCTGTCGTCGCGGTGGCTGGATGCTGCTCCCTCCACGAGCCGTTAAAACCCAAAATGGCTCAGTGATATGATTGGCTGATGAGGGAGTGACGTCAGTATAAACGTACTAACGTGGTTTTATTAGTTTATCATATTTGGCAAGAAATTATATTTTTCCATCTTAGAAACAAGTCGCCAAGATGACCTTATGTTGCTATCTTTCAAAACAGAACTGTATCTGGAAATCGTATGACCATGTAATCTGTATTTTACGGGACAAAATTACGTAGAACTCTGAAAATTGTAAAATTTCCCCCCGTTATCACGTCATTTCTAGTAAAAATACTCATTTTGTGGATTTTCGTCTTCGAGAGAACATTTTTTTTTTTTTCAAACCGTGAATTTTTAATTCTAATGAAAATTTCCCATCCATGAAATTTCTCGTTTTGAGATATTGGTTGCATTCAATACTACTGTGCTATTGTTTCATACATGCTCAAACCATGGCCAACTGTGGTCCTCAGACTTATCTGATGAGGCCTGCGACCTCACACTTAATTTTGTAAAAATTTTCAGATCACTTGAGTGACCGCCGCACAGTTCCAGAGCACACTTAAACGGTCCGTGGCACATTTACAGAGAACTTGAATGGCTCTTGGAACAGTTTAACATCAATCACTCAAGTGACCCGCGACACATACACAGATCACTTACCTGCGGCATGGTCTAGAACACTTTAGCGAACCCGACACATTTCCAGATCATTTTAGTGATCCGCTGCACATTTTAGATCACTTAAGGGGCCTTTGGAACAGTTCACATTGCTCAAGTGGCCCGCGACACATTTACAAATCAGTCAAGTGACCCACGACATATTTACAGATCACTTAAGTGATGTGCGGCACAGTTCCAGAGAACGTAAGCGGCCTGCGGTGCAGTTCCACATATTACTCGTTACCCGTGGCTCAGCTCCAGATCACTCAAGTGGCCCACGGTATATCTCCACATGAACTAAGTGGACCGTGACACATTTTCAAATCAACGAGGAAGTGGCCCGCGCTCTCCTAAAGATTGAGTATCCTTGCATTACAGTAATGTTGAAGCGAAGGGTCAATGGCAAGATTCCAGTTGGTCAGTGTAATCACACGGACTAAACTTTTTTCACTTCCTAGCTTATAAGCGAAAAACGTTTGGTCATGATTCTTATCAGTATACTGTTTTAACAATAAGAGAGCCACTAGATCAAATAGACCCCAGGACCAGAGAAGGCGCAAATATAATCTATTAACCCCACCTTCAATATTAGAAGGACAAGGCACCAAAATGCGTGCTTGCATCGGCTAACAAAGCATCTATACTTGCGGCCCTGTCCAGAAATTTATTTTTGAGGGGACGGGACAGAGTAATAGAGAGCAAACGAATGTACCATGTTATAACATATATCTCTGTCATTTTCTTAGGTTTTGAGGGGATGGACCCCCCCTCCCGGCACTGATGGACAATTGAAGGCTTTTACCGATTCTCAAAATTTTTTTCAAAAATACAATTTTATAATTACTTGTCATAAATTTTCAATTGCGTATTTCTTTCATTCATTCTAAATTTTCAACAATGGGGTTATAATTAACTCTCACATTAGATTTTAATAATGTATCTCTTACAATTCTAAATTTTCATAATTTTTTATTTATTATATGTTCATATTTTTAGTTTTCATCATTATATATATATACTGAGTATGCTGTACTAATGTGCAACATACTGAAAAAAAAGCGCAGAACCGCTGACGTACGCAAGATGGGGTTCAAAACCCCCAAACAGAAGCCTACGCAGGGGGGGGGGTGCTCAGGGAACCTATATGGCCTCCCCAAGCTATCAGTGGTTTTTTTTTTTTGCAGCGAAAAAAAATGAGCACCTCTCCTTAAGAAAATCCTGCGTACGGTACTGAGCAGAGACCAACGGGGAGATCAGTAATTTGGCAGATTTTTTTAATTACTGGAAAAGTGACGTTGACACAAAATGAAATGTTGTTCGAACAACAAACTATCAAATTGAATTCTTCGGTGCCAGTCTTTCTATGCTTTGGTTTTACACTTGAAAAAAATATTACAGTATTGGAAATACTGTACAAATAAATTGAGCTATTCAAAATTTCGTTCGTTTGTATGCGCTCGCATTATCAGGTTTCATCCAAGTTTTATGCTTTAATCCTAGAGGAATGATGGCTTGGATGGGAAAACAAGCAACCTATTGTTTTTACATGCTTTGCACTAAATATTATGGGAAAAGAGTTAGTGGCCCCCTGCAGTAGAGACAGTGCAAGAAATATTGTGTCACTGGCGTTTTTCTCGAGCTAATTGACTTGGATCCCAGAAAGCACAAATGTGGTAAACTTTTCCTCGCTGTAGATTTTTTTTTTTTAACTTAGTGAGTTCAGCCCTGACTTCAAGGATTGTAGGTGTGTTATCATTGAATTCAAGGTCTCAAAGGGTAATAACATTTTTTTTGTATAGGCTACCATTATTGCCAAAAAAGCAATACCCAAATACCTTTATATTTCCAAAATTCAATGTTATTCAAAATACCTTTCCACTTCTCGAATATCAAAATTCATAAGCTGGTGAATATAAATTAATACAGTAACAAAGGATAGGAATCAGACTTGTTTAGAAAAAGTTCAAAAGCACCTCCGCTCCAAATCCTAGCAAGTCTTGAGAGTTCAATGAAAATTTCACATCATTTTTGTAAATAAATCACAAAATAAATTGAAATTGAAGTACACTGCTGGCCACCCAAATTGCAACACCAAGAAAGACAAGAGATATCGCAACAATATTTATTTTGTAGATAACATGTTGACCAAGCATCAAATGATTAAATTTATAGACTTCTGTGAAGTGTGGTTTCTGCCAAAATCAGTAGCCAGAGTAGCCGCCATTGTTGGAGATCACCGTTGCCACACGCCTCGGCATTGATTCAAAGAGATTTTGGATGTGTTCTTGGGGTACAGCAGACCAAGCAGCTTCCACGCGTTGCCAAAGTTGATCTGGTGTGGCAGCTGGGGATGTAATCTGGGTCAATCGTTGAGCAACCATGGACCACATGTTTTCTATCGGCGAAAGATCCGGAGAGCGAGCTGGCCAGGGAAGCAATTCAATCTGGCGATTGACGAAGAACCTTTGGACAATGCGTGCCACGTGTGGTCGCGCATTATCCTGTTGAAATATGACTCGTCAGTAAAGACAATTTCATTCCATTGTGCCGTCCACATCCTTCTTTCATCGCACCATTGGCAGCGGAGACGTCTGTGATTCTGCGTCAAGGGTAGACGAAGCAATGGACGTCTTGCGGACAGACCACTCTGCTGTAAACGGCGTCGAATGGTATGCGCAGACACTGGATGATGCGGTACAGACTGAATGTGCTGTGCTATGGTTCGTGATGTGGCTGAGTGATCCGTCACTGCCATACGCACAATACGCTTGTCATCACGTGAAGTGGTGCACTGAGGTGGATGCGATCGAACACGTCGGTCCGTCGTACCCTCCTGCATCCAACGATCACATATCCGCATTACAGTTGTTTGGTTTCATCCAACACGACTACCGATTTCCCTGAAAGATAATCCACAATCTCGGTAGGCCACTATCCTTCCTCTGTCGAACTCGGATACTTGATCAAAAGATGATTGCTGTTTTCTACGAGGCATAATTGATCGTTTTTTTGAAAAAACCACAAGAAAAACACAATTGCCGTACTTCAAATCATTGAAATCTCCAAGCCTTAAATAGCGCTTTGAAGTGGCGCCACAGGCGCGCGTGATGTGCGCCTGCGCTGAAATTCTAATCATTTGCATATCTCACCTCCGCTAATGCATGTTGTAAATTTCATATTATTTGCATGCTTCCTTCAGGGTGTTGCATTTACGGTGGCCAGCAGTGTATTTATTGATGAAGAAATATCAACTAATGTTCATTTACAATACGTATGATTGCAGCCACTATGCACATGCAAAGGACTTTCTAAACTTTCGATCATTTCTACTTTCTTAGCATAAAAGTGTCAAACTCCTTTTGAATGTTGTCTTTTTGATGATTAAATGTTTCCTTTCCAGAACTGAAACTAATGAATCTCTGATATCATCTTGTGTTTTGTGGAGAAAGACCCCCAGCTTTCATTTTATCTGAAAAGAGAATGAAAGCAATTGTAAAATACTAGACAAGCAGTTATGATGAAAAAAACATTCATTTAACAATTAATAATACAAATACAAACTGAAAGGCCACAACAGGGAAATTTCCCAAGCGAGGACAGATGCTGGGAATAGGTTTTTAACTCAAGCAAGGACGGTGAGCAAACAGATGGTGTTCCAAAAGAGATGGGATAGTTTTAAAAAAATGGCAGAACAGGTGAAACCCCATTTTCACCTTAGCATCATGCATGGAACAAAAAAACGTGCTACAATACACTTGAGCAGAATTGACTTCTGAGAGGGGGGGACGGACAAGGAATTTTCTACAGAAAAACTTTAAAAGTTACCAACCTTTAAAAAAATGATTTAAATTAATTGAAAATGATTACAATAGCACGTAAAAGGTGTTTTCTTTTGTAATATTTTTTTCTGAAAATATTTGAAATCATTATTATAATATATTTAAAATTTTGCTGACAAGGGAGATGGAGGGTATCGGAGGAGGCCAAAATTCTTTTTACACAATACAGTAGACGCGGTTTATTGAAATCATGCATAATACTATCATTTGGATATTGCTATCAATCACTAATATAAAATATAGAATGGACCAATATTGTAACATAGGCAAAAGTTCATTGACAGTTATCAGGACTTATGGCTTTTGTTATTTTTTTTTTTGCATTTAGAAGCTGAGGTTTAACCTCAGCTTCCAACACCTGAGGTTTTGTAGATTAAAAAATGTAACACCCCCCCCCCCCCCCCATTGACAAACATTTCTGTATTCTTGATGATGATTTTTGCTTGTACATGGCATCAATAGGCTACCTGAATATTATCAGCTGCTATAATCCATGGACGTGTGAAGCTGCTTTTGTAATGAGCTTCCGGCAATGTAGGCACACTAAAGGTAAGATCAAAAAAAGAAACTTCAAATTTTCAGTCAATTATCCAAATCGAGTTTTTACTTGAAAGACTGTCTCGAGGGATCTATGGAACACATACAGTACATAAATTAAACACATGACTGAATTTAAAAAAAAAAGATTTCAGCTTAAAGGGAAAAAAATACCCAGCATGATTTTTCCTCAAAACAGTCCTAAATAATGTTTTTCGACTTTTCAGAGACTTAATGACTCCTCCTGCTGTTGAAAGGCACACTGCAATAAAATCAGAAAATTTTGTGCCACCTTTAGACTTCATTTTAACAATCGCATGAATTTCAGGCGACCATTTACCCATTTTATAATCACCACGTCGACTGAGATTTGTCAAGCCCTGAGCTACATGTAAAATGGAGTTGCCCTGTTTTCATGTATCCTGTTTGAGGGTAGTTCAAGTAGGACTCAAGATCATCATTTGGCTTCTGGGTTTCTTTCGGCTATAGTTATCAATTGGTTATTGTTATCAGAAACTATAAGAGTCCTCATTTTGGAAGAAAAAATATTGGTTTGTTTTTTTTCTTCATTTTTTATGAAAGCCCCATTTTTTGTGATTCCAAACCAGGCCTTTGACGCTTAGAACCGAAGCTATGCCCACTTTAGAGTTGCATTTTTACCAGGATTGGCAAGTTTTTGACGGTTTAAACATTCACATCAAAAACCTCAAATATTGCTTTTCAATATAAAAATTCTCATTGGAAATGCACGTGTTAATTACATGTAATGTTCAAAGTGACTGTTATACAAAGAATAAATACTTAATATGATTGTAAAATAACTTTCTACTCTAAAGAATTATTTTGGACAATATACGTTTTCTTTCTTACAAATACACTTTTTAATAAAGCATAGCATAAATGCTGAACGAAAAACTATGGAATGATTTAATATTCCTCGATTTAATATTCTTCAATCCAAGATGATATTCTTGATCCTCCAAAATTTCTTTAACTGCTTATATATGTGTATTGATATAAATCATCCGCTGTACTCTTTTCATAACAGAGAGGTATTTAAAAAAGTTCTTTTACATCATATATGTAATGTTGTTTTCTGTTATTATTAAATTATCTAAATAATCACTGATATTCAAAGCGATACCCTTATCGGGCATAACATTAGAATATATCTAGCAATCAAAATAATAAATTGTAAGACTAAAATTTTCTCTAATTTGGCAATTGCTGGCTTGTATATGATGCTTAAGAAACTCTTGTAACTTAGTGCATGAGTAAGGATAAGTTTTTTTACTATGATATGGTATATTTACTAGCATTTATAATGCAATGGTTTTTTTGACTGAAGCTGTATCTAAATATGCAATGGGCATCATGTCCCGCCAGTTCTTTGATTAAAAATACTTGTTAAAACTCTGGATTTATATGACCTAAGATATAAAATTTTTAGGTGAGAATAGGTAGCCGCTGTGGTGGTCGAGTGGTTATAGTGACGGACTCTCGATGCGAGGATCCGGGTTCGAACCCCACAGTGGTGGTCGGCTGAAGTTGGTTTTCTGTGGTTCCCAACTTCAAGGCGCAAATGCGAGCCGATCTCCCTGTTAAAAAGTCTCGCCACAGAGAGCAACAGTCCTACAACGATAAATCATGCAATCATAACACTTCCTCATAGTTAGAAAAACTGGTGGCAGATGGCAGCACTACACATAACAAGCATTACAGAGAAACAAAAAAAAAACTTCACGTCCGGTTTCACTACACGTACACTCCCGCATGTACCGATTCGTTGGGGGTTCCGCGGGGGGGGGGGGGTGTGCATGTGTGGTGTAGCAGTAGTAGGTAGGGCCTCCAAAAAATGGCTCGGGGATCCATGATGTTCTTCAGTCAGCCACCTCGTTGGGCAATTTGCCTGTTGTGGCGTGGTATTTGTATTTGAATAAATGAGCACAATTAGTATATTAACAGATGCTACACGAGAAATTTTATGTGGAATAAAATTTTGTGGGTAGATCAGAAAATTTAAAATATTAAAATAGAAATTTTGTGCTCAGTAATTATAATTCAAAATATAAAAACATGTTAATTTACATAAAAGTGTTTTGTTATTCAACCTATCTATCAGGTTAACAAAAACTATTTGACATCAGTAAGTTTTTGACTGTTTTAATACTGAGCTAATTTCTGAGGTAAGAAACCTATCCCTGATCTCTTATCACACATATTTTGAATAAACAGCTCCACTTTGCTAAGTAAATTGAACACAGGTAATCAGTAGTGTAGATAAAATGAAACATATGAAAGTGTTTTTCATAATGTTATACTGTATACTTATTGTGTTCAAAACATTATCCAAAAGCATTCATTTAAGATTTTGATGGTTCAAACCAGTTTTTGACACTTATGTCAAAAACCCAACCCTGGTTTTTACATCAACTAATCTGTGAATGAAAATTTTAATGGCGTTTTATGAAGAATGTTATTTTTGACATTTTACTTGGGTTTAAAACACAATTTCTAAAAATCTATTGACTGTATCATTGCAAAATTTTATTATATTTTGCCATTTATTGTTAAGTGTCATAAACCAAAACCTAAGGTGTATAAAAATCTAAGTATTTGTCTAATTGCAGTGTTTTACATACACGATATGTTAAGTGAGATTTCAAAAAATTCCCATGTACATCAATTGAGTGAAATGATATTTTTGCCAAAATTTGGGATTCAAATCGGAGTGAAAACGTAGTGTAGTTCAAGTTATATGATGCATAAATGAAATATAACTTTTTTTAAAAAAAGTATAGAGAATAATTGAGGCTAAACCTAATCGTAATATAAATGAGAAAGTATTATAAATTAGTTATATAAACAGAGTTACACTGTAAATAAGTGATTTCCCAAATTGTCTGGAAATACAATATCCTGTTCCCGGAGGCTCAAAAATGTCAGAAATTTAGAAACCCTAATGTCAGCCTCTCTCGCAAGAGTTTTCTTTAGGGGCAGCACACAAGGCTTTGCGCCCAGGCCGCCGTTAAGCTCGAGCTGCCCCTGGTTAAGGGGGCCCATGGTACTATTTCTAACATAACATTGATTTTTAGATTGTTTCTGTAGTTTTCATGGCTATAACATTTTTGAAAAAAAAAAGAAGGCACAATTGAATATAGAAAAATGTAGGTTAGCATGTTAATGACTTCATTGCTACCAACATGTCATTAAATATAGAGGTAGCTCAATAACTAGAAAAGATGCATTAAGGAAGGGGGAAGAATCACAATTTCTTACCTCTCTTTGGTAAGAGCCAAAGGTTTGCCCAAAGTGACTTTGCCAGTGCTGTACTTTGATTCCTGAACTTTCAAATAATATTATTTCAGCTAGACATTCATCTTTCCGCTACCCTGACTTTTGCAACCTTTATGGCTAGTGCATCTGCTGGCAAAATTTCCTGACCCATGACAGACAAAGGTCTTCCACATTCATTTTGTATCATTCTGATGCTGCTTTTGATAGAAATATTTTGACTGTCTTTCCAAAGATCGAAATCTACCAAAAAAAGAAAATCATGTATTTCAAAAACACAACTCAGGGCCAGAACTGAGGGGGGGGGGGGGGCAACAAAATTCAGAAGGGCTGCTAATTTTACATGGGGAAAAAACACAGTCACAAAATCATTAACCAAATTCTAGTGGTGGGAGCAGCAAAATCCCACTTGGCCCCACAAAAATCACAGTAAACCCTTACAGCGGCAATCTTGAGATATCTTGTTAAACTTGATGTACTTTATTTTGGTCACCCTGAAATATCTCGGGTTCTTTTAGCACACTTTTATAAACATAAGTGGCAATTGCGATGCACATCAGGAAAATTTTAAAACCGCTTAAAGGGTTAATGTTCCGGCGTAATTTCCATTTCCAGTCATTTTAAAGTTGTCGCCACTGGCGATTTCATGATGGGCTGAACAAAAAAAAAATGTTTTAGCTTTGTGTTTGCTTTACACGCAAACAAACATATAATTTAAGAAATATGTCAGATACTAAAGATATTTGTTTATGTAGATTAAATGAATTAATGGAAATACAGTGAACAAACATTATAACGACCATGTTCTTATCACTACCCGATTCTTCAACGTTTCCTATAGTGGAAAAACCATTATTTTATTCTAATTAGCTTATTTATTCAATATAAATTGGAATCAATTTTTTAAATGTATCACGATATCCTCATTGAACCTTGGTTTTCCAGCGGACTGGACTGGACTACAAATTTCAATATGCTGGATTCTCTACTAATTTTTAAGGCATACCATTAAGGCAGGAAATAGGCTACTGTAACTTCGATGCCAGTGTCATCTTAATGCATGGGACCATCCCAGCGTGTGGGGTCTCCCCCCCCCCCCACACACAGCCTGAGGGCCTCTAGAGCAGCATGACTGAGATCCGGTTTAAATTAGTAAGCATGGCAATTGGTGGGCAACAATTTCTGTCCAGGTGGGGGTCCCTCATTTTTGGTCGGTTTGGGAAGCCCCCCCCCCCCCCGGCACTGCGTACGCCTCTGGGCCCGTGATGCTCTTAGAACGCCCCTGCCCAGCAATTTTAATGATGGTCGTATCACGATTTCCTTGATTTAAGGAGGAAGTTTCTGTACATATATCTGCATTAATGTCGCCCCCTCCCCTCCCCTCCCGATAAAACAATTTTCTCAATTTAAGGTATGGAAATGCCGGTTTTACACAATTCGTTAAATCGAAGTTCGACACTTTATTACGAATAATTTTAACAAACGAATCAACTCACATGCTCCTCGCATTCATGCCAATAGCTTTCAATAGTTTCATGTCAATAGCTCATGTCAAATAGCTTTCATGTCAATAGCTTTCAATCAGATGATTGCGAAGAATATTGAGCCGAGTGTTTTCACGTTCTGAACGCATTAACAGTGGTCGAAGTAGAATGTATTGTTTGTTGGCCGTTTATTTTCGTCATGGAATGACAATTACGAATTAAAAACCCGAGAAAAAAACAAGCGCAAAAGGGAAAATGGCGGTGCGAAAAAGGAAAGCATAAACAAAATGAAATTTCGACGCCAACCATGTACTGCCACTTTCTTCACCAAATCCCTCGCAGCCCCATTCATTTTTGTTACATCATCGGCAGCCAATCATATCACGGAGCTGTTTGGGTTTTAACGTCTCATGCTCCCTCCAGTAATATAAGCTCGATGCAAGCCTCAGAATTTCTGTCGTCTGCTCCTCACCAGGTTACTTGTTTTGGACTTCTCCTTGTGCCCTAAAAAAATAACCGAACTGGCAGTTCGAACTTCCAGTTCTGTTTGTGAGCTCAGCTTGTAGGGAACCGACTTCTTGTCTGTCGTCTGCTCATTAAGAGGTAATTCGTTTTGGACGTCTCCTCATGCTCAGATGAAATAACCGAACTTACAGTTTGAATTTCCAGTTCAGTTTATGAGCTTTGTTTATAAGGAGCTGAGCGGAATAAAGAATATAGTTGTTTTAGTTTAAACTTCATCATCACCACAAGAGTCACTTTTAAATTTGAGACTAGATGGCAGCATATTACTATAAAGTGGAGTGTGGAAAAATTCACTTTTTATGATCTTACCTTTCGTCTGCTTGTGTGGAAAGTGTTTTTTCCTAAGCTTTGTTTATAAGGAGCAAAGCTGGATGAGGAATTTAGTTTTTTTATACCTGAGCTTCGTCATCACCACATAAGGCACTTCTGATTTTGAAAAAAGATAGCAGCACCAACAATATTTTTAAAAATGAATGTATTAAATTATTTTTAATTCCCTTAAAATTGTTACAAGGCAAAAAAAAAAAATTGCTATTGGCTGACAGCGTAACGTTTCGAGTCACCCGGTATATACGGACTCATTACTTCCTAGATACAATATCTATAGGACGTATTGGCCTAGCGGGAAGACTGAGTGCATTTATCGCGTCCACGTCCTGTAGCAGGGGTCGCTAGGCTGGGATCTTTGTTGGGGCCTTAGAGGCCAGATTTTTCACTGGTCCCTCGATAAAGAATTTATAGTATGAAAAAAACATAAATTATAAGAAATTAGGCTGAAGCCTTTCAGCCCCAACAGAGGCCGTGTGACCTGTGCAGCCACACGGGGCACCTCTGTAAGAAAGAATGCCAAATCCGAGTTGGAAGGTAAAAAAAAATTGCTGAGCTGAGAAACGTCATCGGGGGCATCAAAAATAGATCCCGCACGGGCAGATTCCTCTCCCTTTTCTGCCCCTACCCATTTGTACATCAAGGCCACACAAGGCCATACAAGTACAATTTGTACCGCAAACCCGGGGTCAGAACTAGAGGTTTGGTCAGCTGTGTCAAGCAAGCATTTTTTTTTTTTATTATTATTAATGTAACAACACACAAATATACATATGAAATTGAGAGCGCACACAAACAATAAAGACATCTGTGTGGCCCCAAGGGACAATTGTCAATTGTCCTTCCAGGAAGCCTATAAGATTCTTCTTCTGTTTACACAAGCAAAATAAGAGAGAAAAAAAAAATTAAATAAAAAAGAAAAAATAATAGTAAAAGTAATATACAATGAGTAATATATATATATATATATATATACATATTTTTCTATTGAATATTATCCAATATTCGAATTTGAATATTTCTATTTGTTTAGCCGCCAATTTGAACCAAAGTACATTACAATGTTATTAGGTTTTCTATTTGCATGAAGACATAAAGCAATGAGATAAAATTTATCAGAGAAAAAAATATAAAATAGACGATTGTAATTTCACAATTGTGAAGGTTTCGCAAAAAAATTCGAGAATTATATACGTATATTGTAGGTGATTCAGTGTGCAAGACATAATTTATGTAATAAATAGTGTCTAGATATGCTATTGGCAGGACATGTGAAAATGAAATAGAGCAATCAAAACATTTCATAATGCTAGGAAAATATCATTTTCATTATTTCAGACGTTTTTACATATTGATATGTATGATATGATTATATACGAGTCATATGATATATATATGATTCATACTTTTTGCTAGTGTTATTAGTTGTTTGGTACTCCGATTGGAAAAAATTCATTATTTTAGGTGCATTGAAAGAGAAACTTTTCTGGAAGAGATGTTTTTTATAGATTTTGGTATTTGATATTCGTTTTTAAGTCTTACCGAGGTTCTATTTGTTCTTCTCTGTAACCATTCGTTGTTTCTTGTTAAGAAGTTAATCATTCTGTAAATATATAGCTTTCTGATGTTAAAAATATAGCTATTTATATTATTATTGTTTTCACGATATGTGTCCATTATCATACTTCTTATTTTATTATATATGTTGCTTAGTTTTTCAATGTTGGTTTGGTATGCACCTCCCCAAGCACATAAGCCATAGATTATTATAGAGAACACCCAAGCATAGAAGATATCTTTTAGAAAGTCTGCATCTATTAGGTACTTCAATCTATATATCAGGACTGTGTGTAATCTAAGTTTTTTGACAAGTTTGTTGCAATGAGCACTCCATTTTAGGTCATATTGAATGATTCTTCCTAGATATTCATACTCGTATACTCTTTCTATGAGTTCACAATTACAGTTATGTTGTTCCTGTGGGTGACAGCTATGGATTTTAACGTGAATTTCAGTGTCACGATGAATGCTTCGTGTTTTTATGCATTGATATTTTTTTTTACTAATGTTTAGTTCAAGTTTATTTTTTGTCATCCACTGATTGATATTTCTAAGGTCATTTTCAGTTTTTATTAAAAGATTTGTTATATCGTCATCTATATATAATGCTGTATGGCACCCTCTTGCAATGTTGAAGCAGTGTTGGAAACAATTCAGAAAAGAAACCATAATCTTTGTTGTTAACTAGGGACGGTTCTTTGGCCGTGCGACCTTCGTGGCTGTATGGGGCACCGCTAGGTACGAATCCAGGTCGATGTGTTGGGAAATTACAGCGAATTGTGTAAGTTCGTTGGATCATCCCGTATTTTACGGGACAGGAAAAATTTCCAATATTATTCGGTTCTTACCTATCGCCCCCACCCCTGGATCCGTTCCTGAGCAAAGGCAGATATCTTCAGCTGCTGCGAATGAAGCAGAGGTGAATATCTTCAGCTGCAAATGGAGCAGAGGCAGAAATATTCAGCTGGGAAAGAAGCTGAGACAGACATCTTAAACTGCGAAATGAGTGGAGGCAGAAATATTCAGCTCCGAAAGGAACAGAGGTACAGACATCTTAAACTGCGAAATAAGTGGAGGCAGAAATATTCAGCTCCGAAAGGAGCGGAGGTACAGACATCTTCAACTGTGAAAAAAAGTGAGAAGCTTTGTCGACAAAAAAAACGTGGGCAGGGGACACCAAAAATAGGTTCCACACAAGTAACAAATATCTTGTCGAGTCACCCCTGTTCTTAACGCATATTGGTGCATCAGGTCCCCTTCAGCCTCCAGAAGCAGGGGCGCTGTGTCAGATTTTGTTACCGGATATTCCTTACTCTGTAATGAATTTATAAAAACCATGGATTAAATATCCTATAGCAAGGTTCCTAGGCTAGAATCTGTGGTACGCCTCCAGGCCAAACTTTTCATGCCACCCCCAGAGTAAGTTTATAATGTCGGAAAATACACAAAAAAATGATAATTATCGTCCTGTGTCTGCTCCCCATCTAGTTGCGGCCCTCGGGAGCAGCGTGTCTTGTGACCCGGGAGTCGGATCAGAGGGATGGACATCAAAATGCGTCCTTGCCCCGGTTGACTAAGTATCTAGTTGCAGTCGTTGCAGTCTTGACTAATACCAACCCCATTGGTCAAATACCAAAGAGTGACCTGTTGAGAAAGTGGCAAGCACAGTGAGATCATAACGTCCAGAAAGATGCATATAGAGTCAAACGGCATGTTCGCTGGCATCCTTTCATTTGGTCGCGCGAAAAGATTATTATGGTTACAGAGCATGGTCCGTTACCAGTATATTTAGAACGTTTTAAAAAGTCCAACAATGACAAGTGTCTTTGTGGTCAAGTCGGGACATTACAGCATTATCCTGCCCTGGACAAAAATCTTCATCATATCCATACCAAACGGGTTGGCACGAAGCGTAAACGAGGTGCTGATGACGACTATGTACCAGCTAGGTGCTTTCGCCCGGACCCTACTAGAATATACGATCTGCGGCCTCGTCGCTGAAACTCATCTACTGAGAGGCAAGCGACGTTGCGCCTATCGACATTTCGTACTGACGAATGTCTAATCAACTTGTAAATTGAGATTATATTCCAGAGACAATCAATCTTAATTAGTCTTGGCGATACTACGATTATTCAAATCAACTCTTTACTATAAGATGAGCGTGATCTGGCGGTTATACCTTTTGGAGTTCTTTAATTTCTTCCTCCGTATATTATGATACGTCCATTGACGAACATTGATTCTTTGTGAATTTATGTGTGCAATCTATATGTAATATTTTTATTTATTATTCTGAAGATATTTAATAAAATTTCCAGACACACCCATCCTCCAGGAACGCTTCGATATCTCAATGAGATGGGAAGCGGGGTGTGTTTGGTTTTCAAAGGTAAAAGTCTTGACTACTCTTGTGGGAAGGGCCGCAACTAGTGGGGGTGGGCAAGCGGGCCAGTGCCCCTGGCACCGAACCAGAGAGGGCACCAAAATGTGATCTTGCCCGGCTGACAAAGCATCGACCCTGTTGCGACCCTGCTTGTGGGAATGAGCCTATGGGTGGGATGTAGGGATGTAGCGAGCCTTCTCGGGGTCCCGGGGCAGACTTTCTTGGGGCTTCTTGAAAAGATTTATTATCATGCAAAATAAATGTAAATTTTTTTGTAAGCCCCCTATTTGCTCGAGGCAGGACTCTGGTTGCCCCAGTCTTTTTACGGGCCAGGGTCCACCCTTGGCTGGGGGGGGGGTCAGAATAATAGGATTTGGTGAACTTTTCGGAGCATTTTTCATATCAATTATTAGATGAGCATTTCCAGCCAGAAGAAGGGGGGTGGGTAGGGACTTAGATAATGTATAATCACTTGGTTCGGGTGCCAGGGCCGTCTTAAGAGCACCATGCGCCCCCGGGCTAAGTGATTTTTCTGAGGCCCTACCAGGCAAATTTACATGTATACTCCTCGAAAATTTCACCTGTATCTCAGTTTTGTGAGGCCCCTTTCCTCTTGAGGCCCCACGGGCCGTACCTGGGTGGGTCCATGCGTTAAGACGGCACTGCTGTCAGGGATCCAGTCCTGGGATCCGGGATCACATCATTTTTCCACGCAATAAATTCATTTCAGAAGGACCCGTCAAAAGTCTGGCTTGGGGCCGGATTAAATAGAAGAAGCTCTCCACACGACCAGCCTCCTGGGAGGTGAAGAGAGGAAGTTGTCTTGCACAACAGCTGTGGAAGTGAACGGTCATCAATCAATCAATCGCCTTCAACATTACAAGGGGGTGCCAAAATGCGTGCTTGCCCCGGCTAACCAACCATTTACTTGTGGCCCTGTCCTGGAGCAAGCTGGGCTGTTAGAATAGTATCCGCTGCTATTTGCGACTTGGGTTCTTGTATTCTGGTAATTTCGATGACGATTAGTCAAGGCGTGTAAACATGTGTGGGAAAAAAAAAGACACACACTTGTGCGTGTGTGTCATTCGGAACATTCACATTTGAGATCATTCCCGATTTTATATATGAGCATTCTTGGTAATTTTCTTTAAAATACCAAATTATTCAAATGAACATTAACCCCTACATGTCAATAAAGAGATATACTATGTTTATGAGTGGGGAAAAAATTCCATTTACGGAAACCCCAAATTAGGACAAAAAAGCAGGGCCGTCATTTCAATTTTTTCCAGGGGGGGGGGGGCAAAGAACATGTACTCAATGTACAATGTACTCTATGTATATACAAATATATACTTATATACATATACCATTTTTAGTGTATTTTCGAAAGCCAGGGAAGGGGGCAACGGCCCCCCTGCCCCCCCTAAATGACGGGCCTGGAAAAAAGGGTGAATTTTCTAAAACGTAAGGAGAACGCTTGAAATGGCATAAAAAAAAGAACATTTCCTCCTTAAGGTAGGGCGTCTTAAGAGCATCGTGGGGCCCCTCGGCCAATTGATTTTTCTGAGGCCCTACCTGGTAAATTCTCGAAACATTCAACTACTTCTCATTTTTCCAAAGCCCCTCTTCTCTCGAGGCCCCCGGGTCGTGGCCCGGATGGGCGCATGCGTTAAGGCAGCACTACCTGGAGGAGGACAGCTGGTAAAGGAATGAAATTTCAGCTCTCGTGTGAATCTCTATGCTTCCATCTATCGGCGTAATACAAAACTCAAAACTTTTCGGAGGTCACACTAAGCAAATTGACTAGTGAGAAAAATTTCAAATCTGATGAACAAAATTTTACAAATAAAAATTTCAATCATATACATATACAGGTAAATCTTGAAGCTGGCAATTTTTTTAAAAGACATATTTTTTATGTATTTTAAAAATGTTTTAAGAATTAGTTAATGCCTTTACCTCTCCTTTTTCTAATTTCCTAGTAATAGGAAAACTTTGAATAAAATTCACAATCTCTCTCTCACCCATTAAAAAATTAATAAAAGTTTTCTGAGAAAAATAAATTCTGCAAACATGTTATGCTAGTTTGCATAAGTTCTGCAAACTAGCATACGAAGATGGTAATTTTTTAGAAAAATGCATTTTTCTAGCACTCGTATTCACTATTTTCTAAATAATTCCCAATCGTGTAACTAATTGGAAATAACTCTTTTGTAATTTTTTTTAAATTTAAATCTGTAATTTTATTCTTTATCTATAATCTCAACACTTAATGCGCTTTTTAAACACTCAACACTTAATAAAACTTTTTTGAGGTCCAGCCAATAAGTTTGAAAATCATATTATCACTCGAATAACATAAAAATTTATGGAAATTCATTGCTATATCTGATAAACTCTTTTATAACGAGTTTTCATGCACGGGATGATTCTTCCTGTTTGATCAGATGAGTGAATTGACACAGCATTGAGTGTTATTTCTTTGCATGCATTTAACAGGAAAGGAGACAGGTTGAAATGGCTTCTAGATGAACTCGAAAGCTCGGAAAAAAAGCACCTGGTGCCGTATCTAGAAAATGCTGTCGAGGACCTCTTGTCGAATCTGCAAAGGCTACAGGAGGAAAACCAGAAGCTCGAGGAGTCCTGGAGAAGGTAAAAAAACTTACAACTACCTAAACTTTGCCAACAAAATGCTGCGTAACTCTAAACATAAATGGCGAACTGCTTTCGATGGCACATTCCGGATTTTTGACTTGATAACCGCTAATTATAGGTGTTTAATTTTTTTCATAAACTTGCTTTTATGTAAGTCTTAGCAAAGCATCAATCGAAGGAGGTGACTTTGATTGCATTTGATCCCACCCCCAGTGTTGATTATCCTATTTGCATTCTTCCTCTAAATTTACAACCTCTCCGAGGTTTTTTGGATTGCTGTCAAACCTCGTTAAGGTGTCACTCTTAAATGATCAAAATATGACCGTTAAGTGAAGTGACCCTGTAAATGGAGTTAGGATGAGAACACGCTGGTTTCCGATTCTGCAAGTCGGCGTAGTTAGTCGGATTGGTTAAAAACAGGAATTTCCGGTTTTTTAAAAAAAATGATTTTTACTTAAAAATAATGAGTTGAAGAAGCAAATATTTCTTTAAGATTAGATAAGAAGTGGAAATCTTTATCACAAGCTGGTGAATGGACACAGCAGCAGCATTCCATGCTGGAACTTTTCTTGGCTGAGCTCCCGATCCCTATAACTTTCCTCCACAGGTTCACCAGCCTTACCCACGTTAGAGCAATGCTCTGCAGAATGGCGGGAAAACCATTCAATATCAATAATTGAAAGTGAATGGATAAATCAATAAGTGACGTTTGAACTTATCGTATAAGAATTTATGATTTCGATGAAAATGTTTCAGGGGTTTCTTTCACAAAAGTTAACCTCTTAAACGGAGTTTGATGACGCATTTTGAAGAGTTTAATAACATTACAGTCTCATAAGGAACAATGGGATTTTACAAATATCGACCCGGTTAGCGGAATGACGCGTTATCCGAATGACCTGCTAACGAAGTTTGACTGCATTTCGCATTTTCGGGAATAAGGGACACTAGCCATTGCTGGAATCATTCCGCTTTCGGATGAAAACGGGTTAAAAGTTTCATTCTACTCATTGTGTCTCAGTCTGACCCACAGTTCTTTATGCCGCTACTAAAAACTTCAACTGATATATTGGAGTACGTAAGCACATACCTCAACATTAATTTTGATATGACTTTAATCGTTCTACTTCCGCGTACGTTTATAGCAAATTCTGTAACGAATTCGACGTTTTGTTATTTTTTCCTAGAGAGAAGCTGGAACACGAGCGTCATGTCAAGCTCATGGCTGATGAGATGGACAGCCAGGTCAAAGAGGCAGAAATGAAAGTGAGATTAAAGGTACGTGCACTGTCGTGTTTCACATCAGTGGTCGAAGTACAGTGATGACCATCAAACAGACCTCTCTTTCCGACCGAGTATAACACCGACGTTGAACGGGAAGCTTATTTTTCTTTTAGATCAGTGTTTCATAAGTAGGCAATATTGCTCCCGATGGTCCGGGGGGGGGGGGATGAAGGTAGAAACTATAGTTATAACATAAGATCCTATGGGTTGACTTAAGTTGGGGGTAATGAAAACAAAAGGTTTCTGAAGAGAAAGGGGGCAGTAGAACACAGAATTTGGGAGCTTCTGTTTTAGATAATCGTACGTTTGTCGAACCCCCGAATTCTAATCCGGCCGTTCTAACGTATCAAATGCGCAGAGTTACTATTGAATCTGAAAAGTACAGTAAAAAAAAAAAAAAACCCTCTTAATAGTCACCCTTTAGATGCGGTCACCCCTGATTTACGGCCAAATAAAAATTTCCCAGCAAAAAGCCTTTTAAGTAATGTAGTTCTAATCCCTGTTTAACGGGCACGGACACCATTTTCATCATTCGTTCTATTGGACTAAAACCCCTGTGTAGACAACAATAGTTGCGATTTTGGGTCGAACTATGATCACTAGAGGGCAGCAAATGTTTTAATATTCGATCTAATTTTTTGCATTTGGCTACTTTGGAATGAAATTTTGGCTTGAACTTTGTTAATGTTTGTCAACTCTGATGTCCATTTAGAATCTGAAATCCCAGGTTGCTGGTTGTGTTCGTATATTTTGCACATGATTTCACATTGTTTATTGTGAAGTTCTAGCATAAGCGATGCTTCTTATCCCTGAGAGAAAAAATTGATGTCATCGAATAACAGAAAAACGTAAAATTTGAGTTCGTGCTCTAGCAAATGAATTCAATGCATTGATTAAATACATTTTCCTGTAAACGCAATGACGGAAAGTCATCGGATTTGGTCTCGCAGCTTAAAATACATTTTGAAGGCGTTGAAACCACCAAACTGTGATTGATAAGTTTTTCTAGAAGATGTTAATACAGTATGTAAACTTTGTATGATATTTCTTTTGTAATTTTAATTTCATATCTATGCAGTAATTATGTATTTCAGGAATTTAAATGCATCTCATATTGTCAGAATTTATATATATTCACATTCAAATAAAGAACCATTTCAGTGTTATTGTTAGTAATATTTTATACAAGTTTAACAGGAACCCCCCTCCCCCGATACGGTCACTCCTCTTTTAGAGAAAATTTTTTGTTCGTCTCATGAATGTCTGCAAAAGAGGGGTTTTACTGTACTTATTATCATTTTGTGACTAGTGACTAGTCACCATTTTCTGTGCGCTACATAAGACTAATCTTTTCTCTGGCAAAACTCTGTTCCAGGCTCAAACAGAAATGGAAGACGAGCGTAAATCATTACAAACAAAGATGGACGCAGAGATGGACAATTTACAGGCTCATCTCGTGCTATTCGACAAGGTCCTATAATCATTGACTTTTAATTTAAAAAAAAAAACCGAAAAAATAAAAAATGCATGTGTAGTCGGCCCCGCTTAAACGGATATGAACCATTCGGGTGCATAATATCCGATTAAGCGGGGAACAATTAAATTGCAGTTTCATACCGCAGTATAGATTTTATACTGAAAAAATATACTGCATGAATAATTTTTTCAATATAAAATCTATATTACTGTATGAAACTTCAATCTAATTGTTCTTCGCTTTATCGGATATTAAGGGCCGGAATCGTTGTATGCAAAATGTAGGTATAGAGAATCATGAGAAATAATATTAATATAATTTATAATACGCTATATACAAGCATTTTTTGTGAAATCCTGCATGTGTGTTGAAATAATTGTTTAAGACAATATATACAAATACCCTCATCAGCAATGTGCAGTGAGGGCGTGCGTTGGACTTGTCTTACAAGTAATATACGCATACAATGTGTATGTCCGGGCGTTTTTTAAAATTTTAAATTCCAAAATTATTTTAATTAAAATTTAATTTTTAATTAAGATTGATTCGATGAAATCTCAACCTTTTGCTTCATTTCATGAATTGAACACTTTCATTAATTTTTAATCAATTTTTATTCAATTACATTGATGTCATGGTATTTTATCATGCGCGCAGGCTGTTTTTAATGCATTTTTCTTTTGAAAATTTACAAAAAATTAAGCATCTAAGATATGTAAAACTTTATACCAGCATAGGATAGCACATACAATCAAGAACATGTGTAAAAAATTTTGAATAAATCGATGGTTAAATAGCATTTTTAATGATATTTCTAGTAGATTATAGTTAAAAGGTAGGGGACCCCCTTAACATTGTCTGTATGGGGCAAATTTTGGCTCCAGAGAATTTTATCAGTCCGCGCGGGATGTTAGATCATCCGTTACCCCATTAAGCGGTGGCCGACTGTATATCTTTATGATGGCTTAAGTGAATTTCGTATGAATTCTAGGTGAACTCTTGGTTACAAAAGCAGCCTCCCGACAGTTACGATGCCAGGTTCGACGAGGTTCGCAGTAAGCTGAGCGAAGCCGTAGACGAGAACAGACAGCTGAGGATGTCGCTGCTAGATACCCAGACGAGCATTGCGCTGATGCGGAGCGAGCTTTTGCAGCTCAGGACGTTGTACGAGGAGAAATGCAGGGAACTGTCAAGGTCGGTTTCCACCCGTCCATGTAATTTCCAACAGATCCCTTGATTAATATTTCCCGTGACAAATTCCCTTTGAATTCCTTCGGGATTTTTCAGTGTGTTTTATATTTGCCGCTGCGAGGTCGCGGGTTCGAACGTCACAGTGGTGGCCGGATGAAGTTGGTTTTAACTGTGGTTACCAACTTCGAGGCGCGAATGCGAGCCGATCTCCCCTTGAAAAAGTCTCGCCACAGAGAGCAACAGGCGTACACACACACACAAAAATACAATTATTCAATCATTACACTTCACGCACAGTTAAAAAAATTGTTGGCAGATGGTAGCACTACACATAACAAGCATTACACAGAAACAAAATTCACGTCGGGTTCACTACACACACACATTCCAACACATACCAATTCGTTAGAAGTTCCGCAGAGGAATGCAGACAAGGTGCATGTCTGGTTCAGCAGCAGCTCTGAAAAATCAAACACAACACTACATAATGTTAGGTACACATACGGTAACACTTCCGGCACAACTCACTAGGTAGTAAATAACCCGTAGATGGTGATAGATCTGAGTTGTGCTCGGTTCGAAAGAAAGAAAGTGTGTTACATATTCTCTCCATTGTGTTCTATGTGATGATTGTTCCATGTAATTAATTGATTGTCTTTGTTTGTAGTGAGAGGGAGAAGATAATGGAAGTGTTGCACGAACAAGATCACCTGAGTCATCAGCTCAGCTTATTACAGTTAAGTATAAATATATGCAGGGGCGTGTCCCGAAATTCTGCAGCCGAAATTAAAGAAGTGATATACACGTCAAGACAAACAATTTTTCACATTACTTATAACTAAGGCTGAAAATTAGCTGAAATATTGGTCCATAAGGGGAAATTTTTTACCGTTTGTGGGAAATCTCGAGAGTTTTTATCAAATAAAAAGAATTATTTAAAATATATATATATTTTTTAAATTTTGTGCAATACTTTTCTAAAGCTAAATACTTGGCTAGATATTTTTATTCTATGGATGGCAACAGATTTTTTCTGAATTTGTGGGGGAAAAACTCAAAAAATTGACTCGATGAATTGCATCTACCATCATTGCATCTGATCAAGTTCGAGTAGGTCCAGATGAAAACCATAGGGCCTTAATATTTTCGATTCCTTCGGGGCTCTTCTCAACAGAGCATTTTTTAGAAGTTTTTAGGGCATATGTGTGTGTGTGTGTGTGCCCTACAATATGCCCTATTTTAAGCCATAAAAATCCTATCTTTATACCCTAAAACTTCTGAAAAATGCTCTATTGGCAAGAGCTCCGATGGAATTGAAAATATTAAGCCCCTATGGTTTTGATCTGGACCTACTCGAACTTGATCAGATGCAATAATGGTAATTTCATGTAGTCAATTTTTTGAGTTCCCCCCCCCCCCCACCACAAATTCAGAATTAATCTGCTGCCATCTATAGGGTAAAAATATCTAGCCAAGTATTTAGCTTTAGAAAAGCATTGCCGAAAATTAAAAATAATATTTTTAAATAATTCTTTTTATTTTATATAAAAACTCTCAAAATTTCCCACAAACGCTAAAACATTTTCCCCAATGGACCAATATTTCAGCCAATTTTTTCCCACGAGGGACCACATCGATTCAGATGGTTAATCTATTTACTGCCACACACCAGTGTCGTTGAAGGGCTAGTATTTTTATGCTCTAAAAAGTCAAAGTCGTTGCTGACTAGATGAGAAACCTGAATTTCAGGGGTTTTTTACCAATCAGCAGCGACTTTTCATTTTTTGTGCACAAAAATCATTGCCCTGGCCTAAAAGGATACACCCTAAACATTCACAGCGCTTGCGCATGATTTTCAGAGAGGTTGCTAATATCGAAAATCATGAAAAGTGCAAAATATGCTTTAAAATTTTCAAAATATGCTCTATCATGTAAAAATAGCTAAATGTACAAAAACACAGAAATCCGAGCCCTACTTATAATCTGTACAAATTAGCCAGTTTTCTCGGTCATTTTATGGTGCGGTTTATACGTGGAACAGGCACCCCCTGATGCGACCCGCGACGCTGCAGCTGACCATTGTGTTGACTCAAGAACAGAAAGAAGTTTGGGCGCGGTAGCCCAGGTCGATAAGATACCAGCCTAAAGTATCAAAGGATGATTAGAGGTGTCACGAGTTCGATACCCGGTTCGTCCTTGTCAGAAAACTTTCCTACAACAAAAACGGTGACATGACCGCAGAAAAAATTGCTACCGCAGGGAGTCCCCCATCGAGAGGTTAGCGCACCAACCTCTCGATGAGCATAAAAAACAAGCCTGCCGTTCGGAATCGGCAATAAATTGTAGGTCCCGGTCCAATTAGCTCTCGTGTGCAGAAAATGACTGTGGTGCGACAAAAATGATCGAACAGAAAGAAGTTCACCACCTCTGCTCTTATAATCTGTACAAATCCGAAACGTTTCGGAAATTTTAGTGAAACGTTAACACATTAAATGCTGTTACATGCGTTTTAAACGTTGCAAACGTTAATGCTGTTAATAACGTTACATACGTTTCCTTTTGTTGTTTGCAGTGACGCGAACAGACGCTTACAGGATACAAATGACGCGCTGAGGAGCACCTTCGAGCAGCCGAATGATACTCAAAAAAAAGTGAGTACGTCTGATTAGAAGTCCCTTCCTTTTGTTATCCTAGTATTAGAAACTTGAGAGCAATTGAGTACTTAACAAGTAATATCTATATTTGCAGAGCGTGAATTGCGGTCTGGGGAGAGAGAAGAGCGGCTCCATCATTGGAGACTACATTGAGGCGAAATGTTCTCACTGGCAAGTATAATCGTATCTTTCATCGGCTGTATACAGCCATTCCATGTGTCACTCGTAAGATTGAATTTTGAGTAGACGTAATTGAAACAAAACGACAAGTCCAGAATCCATCGCAATAACTTATAATTCTATGCAATCGAGGGTGCCATTATATCGCTCAAGGGTGAGAACACGGTCTCTAACCTTTCAGACAGAATATTGCAGTTTACTGCGATTAATGAGATGGGTTGGAAATGAAGGCGCTGTCTATCGATGGCCGCTTCAAAAGTTCGTTAGGGAAAATATCTTATCTACATCCTCTCTCGGGTTCGAACCCGGAACCGTGACACCAACCTTCACATTCGTAGACAAGCATCTCATCACCACGCCACTCGGGCATTAACCTTTCCGACATTACGGGCCAAAAAAAAAAAAATTCTATGGAACCTAACGGCTATAGCAAGTCATACCGTGGTATCTTACAGCACTCTGTGCTCCAAGCCAAAGAGAGGGCCCTATACTATTTGAAAATTATATATTCACAGATTATTTTCCCATTAAATATGAATTTTTACTTAATATGTGTTTTTAATTGATTCTGAAATTATTTTTTCGTCAAATATGAATTTTCATAAATAATGAAATATATTTTTTGTTATATTAATTGTGAAATTATTTCTCTTATCAATTTTAAAAATTATTTCTTTGAATAATTCTAAATCATTTTTTTTTATAATTCGAAAATTATTTCTCGATTCAATAATGAAGAAAATTATTTTTCTCATTCTTTGTGAAATGTTTTCTAAAAGTAATTCTGAATTTGATTTTTCAACTGTATTCCGGAATATATTAAATTCATTGAAGTTTATTTCAGAATTTATAAAAATTCTGTGACTATGTAAGCCTTTACATCGGCGGGCTACTGCAAATAGCTTCGAAGGCCCCCATGTAGCCCACGGGCCAAGCGTTGAAAACCCCTAGGTTTGCCGATTCGATTATAATGAAATAAGTATCAATCAAAAAAAAGACAGTGTTTGATATTTGTCTTCTTTAAGATGCGTTTGAGTTCTGTGAGATCTGATAGGGTTGCCGCAACGCTATTTGAAACGATTATCTGATTTGCGAAGTCTTTGGTGAAGTTTCAAATCCCTGCCTGGTCTGGCAATAAAGAAATCAAAGTAAAATGTCGCTAATCGGAGTTCAAAAACGAAGGAATAGCGATAATATACATAAATCTGTGGTGTTTCATCAGAACAC
This sequence comes from Pholcus phalangioides, assembly GCF_987345545.1. Lineage (NCBI taxonomy): Eukaryota > Metazoa > Arthropoda > Arachnida > Araneae > Pholcidae > Pholcus > Pholcus phalangioides. Next base: position 2,644,862 of record NW_028301603.1, read on the forward strand.
GGTAATTCCAAAATCACATTTTTGAGATATAAGCATTTTCATTGTCATTTAAAAATCAAAAACAAAGCATACACACAAATACAAATGAAAATATCATACATCAGCATGTTGTTCAGCCGCACACACGTATTTGTGCATTTATTTCACTTCTAATTAGTTGTAATGAGCAAGACTTACTTTTAGATCAAAAAGCCATTTTTTGGGGGCATCATGTTCTGACCAAACATCACAGAAATATTCTGACCATTCTGCAGATACATATTTCATAATCAGTCGGTTTTGATCACGCCAATACCTTTTGCTCATGCTGGATGAATATGAACGTAACCCCATCTTTGGAGTCACGTCTCATCTAGGGAATTTGAAGTTGTACCATTTCGCCAAATCGGCCAAAATATTTGGTACTAACTTAAGAACTCGTAAATAAGGATGGAAATGCATTTCGTTGTCATGTCTGTCCATCGAATAATTCATTTTAATTATTTCAACAAATTCATAATGCTATTTCGATTCATATAATTCTTTTCATGATTAGTGACCATTGGTATAACTAAGTATATTGAACCTTTTTCAGCTATTCCCAGAACATAGAAAAAGAAGACTCAGTGGATATGGCAAGTCCTCCTTATTTCGACGATTTCAAACGTCTGAGACGAGCTAAGTCGATGGATGCGTATTTCCCGGCTTACCGAAGGACGGTAATGGCGAATAAGCGTAATGGTAAGCGTCGCTAAATTCTTGATTTTCAACTTAATAGACTCTGGAAATATAAAATGGCCGGTTTCGGTCAGAAACATTAAATGGTAGGTCGAATCGAATTCCTCCCAATCAGGAGCCGGCAAATATTTTATACGTAGCAAATAATAATATCATTTAAAGCACACAGACACGTATAAATTACAATGTTCTTCTCAATGCAGTGAGTGCTAACATGCCAAGCGATGACTATGCAAAGAGGATGTTCGAATCGAAAGACTTCATGGATCATGACGAGGGGTTCAGCTCTACTCCGGAAAGTTCGCTTCTCGTCAAAGAGGACGACAACATATGCTGCGAACATGACTCAACATGCCTTACTCAGAGTTCGCCAAAGCCTCTGTCGACATCTACGCCTGATAAAGTGCCCGTAACTAAATGCGAAAGCATATCTGAGGTGAGTGCCTCGTAAACTATTGTATTTCCAAGTATTTCTGCAAACACCGATATAAACAAAGACGCCGGAGCAGGGCTGCAAGTAGGGGAGAGTAGGCGGCGGTCTGATGCCAAAGCGCTAGACCGGAGTCGTTTTTATGGTTTTGCTGGTTGTGGGCTATGCAAATTTCGCTGCCCCTCTCTCAAATACAAATACAACGCCACAACAGGCAAATTGCCCAACGAGGTGGCTGACTTAAGAACATCATAGATCCCCGAGCCATTTTTTGGAGGCCCTACCTACTACTGCTACACCACACATGCTTACTCTCTTAGTCCCTCACATGCTTCCACACTTTCTTGGTCACTCCTTTGCATAGGTGGGGATAGACTTGGAAGTCTGGGGGGGGGGGACAATGATGATGATGTCAATTCATATATACACATTAGATCTGCCCAGTCCACTTTTGACGTCCCCCCCCGCCCATGCTCCTTTGGTCACTCACTGGCCTAGATTTTTGCGTCACTCCTACGCTCAGAAACTCTCTAGGTCACTATTTTTGTCACTCATTAATGTGCCCTTCACACTTCTAGTCATTCATATGCTAACACACTGTTTTGGTCATTCATTGACCTAGTCCCTTGATCTCCAAGGAACACTCAGACACTCTCTATGTCCTTTTTGGTCAGTCACTGACCTCGTCTCTCGCTCTCTAGGTCACTCTAGGACATTCAGTAAAAGGTTCTTTGCTCTACTCGTCGCTCTTTTGTTCACTCACATGCTTTCAAACTCTGTAGTTCACTCATTTGATCCCACGCTGACTTAGTGTCCCGCGTTATAGGCAGAGGCTATGTGAAACCTATGTCGCCATCTGGTGGCAGCATCAGCAATTGTGAGCTTTGGTATGAGTTAGGTCCGACCGTCCATGTACGGTCCCGTTCAGTGCACTAAGGAAAGATTGAGATATTCGTTGCCTCTGCAGCCTATCTAGTGCACTCACCCGGGAAGTGAGAGAATGCGGATTCAATTCCCCACAAGGGCAGTTGAATTCTTTCCCTCTGTTAAATTCATCTTCGCATCATCCGGCTGTTGAAAACCTTCATATGAATAGCGAAGAGTGCCATCATCCTCGGATAAAACGAAGTCCCGAGAACTTCAAACAAATTTTTTTCCCTATGTTATGACATTGGTCCGTTTCCGTACTTTTCGGAAATGATAACAATTATCGTGAATTCTAATAAGCGGCGCCCACTGTGTAAAGAAGAATAACATGTTAAATATTGATCTTCATTTTACAAGGATGTAGTGTTGGAATCCGAAGTCACTGGTTATGATGATGATGATGGGAAGTACGACACGGAAGGCAAATCACTAAGCAGAGCCGATTCCTTGCTGCAAGACGAGGACGAGCTCCCAAAGAAGAGAATTTCCGACATCATCAAAGAGCTCGGCTTCCAACAAGAAATGATAAGGTATGTCTATCCTTCATTCATGGCAATTTGCTGGTAGTTTTCGGCCGTTCGGCATCCCATTATAGGCTGTACTTAAGTTCAGTTGCTAACGATTATCCACAGGACCTACAGTCCAAAGAAGACAATCGAGAAAAGCTTCTCCGAGAATATGACGTTCTCCCGGAAGACTTTGGGCTTGAGGAATCCCAATAACCCGATTGGAAGCTGGAATCAACAAAAGGTAAGACGGGAAGGGGGATGCACAACCTTTTCATGTCCGCGAGCCAAATGCTTTGTTACTGGCGAAGCCCGAAGGCATATGCATGTCATTATAAAGGCATATGCATGCCTGGAACGCATTGCTAGGGAACCACGGTAACCAAAGTAAACGTCACAAAGTCTCGTCGCATGGAGCTAATCCAATACAGCCGCTATATATAGACATGTATCCTACGTTGACGATTAAAAAATGGATTTGGCTCTTCCGGGCTGCTTATAAACAATACCTACATTCCTAGCTACATTATAGAAATTTAGCGCATCGTGATTGGCCAAAATGAATGCTGAACGTCACTCAGTGATCTTTTTGCTGGTGACGTTTAAAAATTAATATACTTAATTGTGCTCGAGTCCAACATCCCCAGTTGGAGAAATGGCACATACCGAAGGTTGTGTGTTTGATTCCCTATCCAACCCGAGATTTTTTTTCTCCATCTTTGCTGTTATTTATTGATTTACTAAAAAATGCTTTAATTTTTTTTTCTGATTTAATCAAATGTTCTTCAGGTGCATCAAGATGACAATAATGACGCTTGCCCACCGAAACTGGTCCCTACTATCATTCACTGATTCACTTAAAAAAATGCTTTCATTTCTCATGAATGAACTTTAAAATTCAGTTTCGCCAAAAACTCCGCCCCTCGTGACGTTTTGTTATCTTTCTTGCTCGTAGTAACCAATCACCGGCGTGCTAATGCCTCTTGTGTTACTAAGAATGTAGGGACTATAATTACGCTACCGGACCGTCTTACATAAGTACATGGAGCTTTGACCAGGGATATCCATCCGGCCACTTTGCACATTGGCCGCACTTCTGACTTTTGCAGTAATATATATATAGAGTGACCATATACCAGTATTTCACAGGATATTCCCGTAACTTTGGCCGTCCCAACTTTTTTATCAAATGTCCCGTTGATTTTTCGAAATCAAAAATTAAGATTATTTTAATGACGTATAAATTATATTATGATAATTATGACTCAGTCATAAGCAGTTATAGTGAAATAAATGCATTCATCTCAAATATTTGTCAATATACATGTTTTGGCGAAACTTTTGACTTGCAGTGTCGATCGTTTTCCGCGATTGACGATTTTTTTTAGCAATTTTAGGGATAGTAAGCAACTTTACTAGCTTTTGACAATTTTTATTTTTTGGCTGTTATTAGCAAATGTATTTGCCTTTGACAATTTGTTTTGCTTTTATTAGTAACTTTACTTCCCATCGACAATTTTTTTTACTCTAACCGACAACTTCACTAGCATTTGACTATTTTTTTTGGCTTTATCAGACAACTTTACTTGCCTTTGACAATTTATTTTGCAGTTATTAGCAACTTTACTTGCCTTTAAAAAAATTTTTCGGCTGTTATCAGCAAATTTATTTGCCTTTGACAATTTGTTTTGGTGTTATTAGTAACTTTACTTCCCTTTGCAATTGTTTTGGCTGTAAATATCAATTTTACTTCCCTTTGACAATTTTTTTTTGGCTCTAACTGACAACTTCACTTACTTTGACTATTTGTTTTTTTTTTGGCTGTAACAGACAACTTTACTTGCATTTGACAATTTTTTTTTGGTGATATCCCGTATTTTTATGAAAGAAATATAATCAGCCTAGGTATTTATCGTGTTGAATGTGTATTGATACTTTTCTACCGGAACAAATTTTGCGGACCAGTTAGAACCCCTTAGCGGGCCACATTTGACCCTCTAGCCGGAGGTTGTGCATCCTTGCTCCAAATGGTACTGACGTTGGATATATGCATGTAATACCGTGATGATTCCCTTTTCTGAGTTACCTTCATGAACCTCATGCAAATGATTAACGAAATTCTTTCTCAGGCCCTTGGTGTCGGTGGCGATACATCATACAACTCCCATCATCAATCCAACAGCTTCAGGATCGACGCGAGTCAATGCAACGGGAACTTCGACGAGTCGTTGACCACTTCCATAGACGAAGAGGCTCAATATGCTCCAGATGGCTCTCCCGACAAGATGTTCAACGTCATCTTCATCGGTGACGCTGGCGTTGGCAAGTCATCCTTCGCACTTCGAATAAGCAAAGGCGTCTTCATGAGACACATGAGTGCGACCCTAGGTATGATTTTCAAGTTCAAATAAGTCATCCAGGGTCATATTGATATCAAAACTATCGATATTAGGGGATTTCATGTGCTATCACCGTAACCCAGTGGTTCTTGACCAAGGTTGCACGCATACAAGATACAAACTATTTTAACTGTAATGTAACTACTGGGTCCAAAACTACTTCCAAAACTTATATTGGTTATTTGAAGGGTTCGGCAGAACAACGGTCTATGTCATTGTTTCTCAAAGCGTGCGTCGCAGTGAGCTAGAGATATTAGTTTGTGTGTCTCTTTATGCTTCGAAGTGGTAAGTGAAAATGCCTGCTAAACTACTCTGAGGAGTCGCAGATGAACCATGAGTGACAAAAGTTTGAGAACAACTGGCCTACGTCCTTTTTTCAAACTTTACAGGAGACGCAATGAAAAATTATCGCTGAATTATGGATTATTTTTTTTTGCCTGACAGTAATTCCCATCTGGGAAGGTAAGTGAAGAGAACAATGAACGAAATAACGACATAGACCGTTGTTCCAATTAAATAGAACTCATGATTGCATCTATGTAAAGTGGCGTACCAACATGACCTAAGTATTGGTTTCTGCAGGAACTGGCTGAAACTATGTAAAATGTTATTTAGTCAAAAAAAAAAGAAACGATTTCGCGACTTAATCGGCCAAACCCTTTATCTGTAGCGGTGTGAGAGTTTGAATTGAAGTAAAGTGAGAGAGAGAGAGAAGGTGTGGTTTTGCGACAAGGTTAAGAGCCACTGCTATATATATTTATATGTTGCTGCCAAAGACCGAAATTGACCAATAGTGTTAAATATTGACTCAGCCAGTGTCCGAATTTCGGGCTTTGGTCCGCCAGTTCGGAGATCCCAGGCCAAAGTCTAAAAACAAAAGACATGATTCGAAGTCATCGAAAAGTTGGCGTATTTCTTCGTGATATTATGTCCACGTTAGCTATGGCAACCCTTCAAACCGCAGTCAGGATGCGGTAATCAATTTTTTTCTTCAAAATTTGACAGAAAAAACGATGTCTACATTATTACGTAAATAGTTTTTCTATCAAATTTCTCTTTTTTTTCCCCCTCTCGTCACATGGAGCTAATTCAATACGACTACTATATACAGGGTGATTCAGAAAAGATGGGGAAAAACTTTAAGAGGTGATAGTACACATCAATACAAACAATTGTCATCGAAGAAGCCATGGTCTAACATACAACGCAAACGCGCTAGCGCGTTTCGAAACGTTAAAACGGCATTCCTGTTGGAATATATCGAGTGAAAAAGAACACCATGCATGCAAATGTAACCTGGGGAAGAAGAAGAAACCGTATTCAAATCTGTGACAGTGAATAGAAAGCGGGGACGCCAGCCCTCTGAAGGTATTCCAGCGTGCCATCGTTTCAACAGTTGGAACACACGGGATAATGGCGCACTATAGTAATACTTTTACTATACGCCTTTTATTCAGTGTGACGCCGATTTGTATAGGTTTCTTCTTCTCCTTCCCTTCCATTTGCATGCATGGTGTTCTTTTTCACCCGATGTATTCCAACAGGAATGCCGTTTTAACGTTTACGGAGCGGGGGTTTCGAACCGCGATAGCGCGTTTGCGTTTCATATTAGACCACACATTCTTTGATGACAATTGTTTGTATTGGTGTGTACTATCACCTCTTGAAGTTTTTTCCATCTTTTCTGAATCGTCATGTATCGTTTGCGATGAAAAAATGGATTTGGCGCCTACCGGACCGTCTTACTTCAACACATCTAACTTTGGCCAAGGACCTCCGGTTACTTGACCGGCCAAAGCCCGAATCATTTCTGAAAATTGGACTTTGGTCAAGTTGACCTCTTCAAGTTTGTACCTCTTGAAGATTTTGCGAATTGGCCGCTCTTCGGGCTTTGACAGTAACACGGATGTCCACGTAAAGTTTATAGATAATTTTGTTGCATGTTATTCTAGGTGTCGATTTCCTCATGAGAACCATCAAAGTCGACAACTGCAACGTCGAACTGCGTTTGTGGGACACAGCTGGTCAAGAGAGGTGCGTAAGCGTCGACTTTTCAGGCTATACATGTCTATGGTTCACTTGAACGTGCAAGGAGAGGTACGGGGTGCCTAATATGAATCATATAACGATGGGCCGTCGTTTTCATATCCTTGACCTTGAGATACTTTCCTTGTTAGAAATTACTTGATATTATGAATTAATAACATACGATTCCCGGGTTGTTAGAGCATGATTTCACCAATAAGGGTAGCAATTACTTTCATGTTCGGTGAGTTTTTTGGTGCAAATTGGCGATGTCCAGTATTGAAGATCCTTATCTCGCCAGTATATTTTTCGGTGAAATATGGTCAGCTTAATTATATGAAACTCGCATACAGAGAAACCAAATGAGTGAATTTGCGACTGTCCTTCATCCAGTGCCGTCTTAACGCATGGACCCATACCCGGGCATGGCCCTGGGGCCTCAAGAGAATAGGGGCCTCAGAAAAAGTAGAAGTAGTTGAATTTTTCGAGAATTTGCCAGGTAGGGCCGCAGAAAAATCACTTGGCCCGGGGACCCATGATGCTCTTAAGACGGCCCTGCCTCCATCTACTTATTTGCCGTTCTTTCTGTTAAATTGCTAGAGTACAGAAAAAACGAGAATTTTGACACCACCTTAAATTGCTAGATAAGATGGTGTCGACATTCCCGTGTTATTTCGTATTTGGGCACCTTTTATAAAAGTTAGTACATATACATTCAGAGTCGTACGCAGGAAGGAGGGCGGGGGGGGCGGTGGTCAGAAAGCCCATCCCCCTTCCTCAAGCCAACCAAAAATTAGAAAAAAAAGTGATACTGTATGTAATATTTCGGAGAAAAAACTGAAATATCGAAAGCAAATACCCTTTGATGCTATATAAATACCTATATAATATCCTATTCTGTTAATTCAGATGCCTTTTGATGGGTGGTAACTCAAAATTTCTCGGGAAGAAAACTTAGGTATTCCTTCCTGAAAGGTTGATACTGCATAAGTCCCTGCATACATTTCTCTGAAGCACCCTGTAAAAACGACACAATTTTGCACTATTACGCACACATTTACACACATCGAACATTATAAGATAAACTTGTTCTATTTATGTAAAAAATTTTACCGCAATATGAGTGGAAGGATTGTGAGGGTCGGGGGTTATTGTTGTTAATTTCTGATGAATCTATGTCACAAGCAGGTGCGGATCCAGGTCGACATGTCGGGAGAGGCGACTCATTGTGTAGGTCTGTTCAATCGTCCCGTATTTTACGAGATTGATAGATTTTTCACATTTTGTTTGATTCTAGAGAGGGGCGATTGCCCCCCCTTATGGCCCCCCTTCTCGATTCTCGCCTGGTCACAAGTGATTTCGGATGGTTGTGACATCTATCTTAGGCATGTTCAAGGAAGCATCCGTTCAGTGTTTAAGCGATGCGCTTCTTACGATAGTTTAAAGCTTGAAAAAGAGTCTAATGACCAGTGAAACGAATTTACAGGCCGAGATTACACTATAAAAGTTTTATAAAAGTTCATTTATAAAACTTGAAAAATGCAACCAATAAGGTTATTGGTTTCTTTGTTGTTTTCTGTGGCCAGGCGCCAGGTCCTGGATCACGTCTTCCCTCGTTGGCTTGTTGGCTCGGGTGAGCCCTCCGCCGTGGCCAGAGTTATTACTTACAATAACGCTGTATTTTAGTAATGTTTGTGTGTCGTCCATATTTTTCATAGGCATCTTTTTTCAGCCACCTCGTTGGGCAATTCGCCTGTCGCGGCCTTTGTTTTTGTATTTGTAAACCTTACAGCTGCACTTCGTAAACATTCCTTCGGATTGGTGCTTGCCAGAAGGGGTCGTGTGTGCATAAATCTATCTTTGATGCAAGAGTTATGCGTGCATCACTTGTAGGAAGTGCTGCCATCTGGCTTCGGTATTGAAAATTAAAATTATCAAAGAAAAATTACTGAAATTTTTTAAGGCTCTCCCTATGTAACTCATATAAAAAAAATAATTAAACTTTACTTTAGTTGTTAGAGAACTGAATAACTTAAATTTACCATTCTTTAGAATTCCATGCCACTTGTTGATTGATGAGCAAGGTAATTGCTTTTATGAAATTTTTAGTTTCCCGTTTAATCATCCCTTTGAACAAAAATCACTTGAAATTTATCTCGTGGATGTGTTTCAAACGTGTCCCTGCGTTATGTGATAGATAGAAGAAAAGTACTTACTTCCGTTACCGACAGAATTTAATTTTTCTCGTCGCTGCCCAGCCCGAAGGGGCTGCCTGGCGACTTACAGACTGCTCTTGCTAGCTACGAAGGCAGAATTACGTATTTATATTACATTTAACGGAGAAACAATCGATACGTATGACCACTCAATGATTTGTAAGGTTTTTAATAAAGTGAAATGTTTTTTAAAATCCGTTTTTGAAGAATTGAGAGTATAGAGGGACTTTTTCAACCACTCACCTGAATTGCCTGTGTTATCGTAATCTTTGCCTCTAGAGGGCGCTAACTTTTAACGCGTGAAAAGTAAAGATTTAACTAAATCTGCGCAAACGCTACGACTTCATGCGACATTCGCTTGCAGACATTGACACTAGATGAAGTGGGTTTGGACTGCTATTTATTCATCTCATTTGAGAAGCCAGTCATCTTCTCCCAAGGTTCTTATAAGGACCTTTTCGTTAGTGAAATGAAAGTAAAAGCATTCCCTTTTTTTTAATTACAGGTTTCGCAGCGTAACGACCTCGTATTTCCGGAAAGCGGACGGTGTGATGCTTCTGTACGACTGCACCTGCGAACAAAGTTTCCTAAACGTCAGGCAATGGGTCAAAGACGTCGACGTAAGAAAATTGCACATGATTTATTTCGTAGCACGTGTATGTTTTTATTACATTTAAGAAAAACCACGCGAGACATTCGTCTTGTTCCGTTGGGCATCGTTGTCACTTGTGCAATGCCTCATGTGCGAATCAGAACTGAGCATCCGGAGGAATCGATTCACATTCAGATATCTAAATGTAGGCATCGATGTACCACATTAGACATTCCAATTTAAACCGAATCATATAACGGGGGATCCAGAACTCATGGGTGAAACTTTTAAGGAATGATAGAACACATCTAAACAAGCGATTTTCGTCATGCAACTCAAGGTCGTAACGCAAGCGTCGAACCGCTAGATGGCACTGTCACTGAAAGCATAAAGCGTTGGATTTCGCATTTATCGTCATTTCTATCGCGAACCGCAGAAGGGATGGAAAGGCAGTCATGCATTTCGTGTATGGTGCTGAGGATGGGAACAAGACTGTTCTGGAAGCCCAAAGACGCGTGGGGCGTGTTGACGTCATCGCGCTCCGGTCCCGCCCACTCGCGAACGCAGCACGCGACTCAATTTGCGCTTAGGGTTTTCCGACGAGACGTGTGGCAAGAAAAGTCTTTGAGGGGATTGCGCCGGTGTTTGCGCGGAATAGGCTTCTCGTGGTCTTGACACACTTAGTACGCTTTGTAATGCCTCTAACAAAGAAGCCCGTTTTGCATAGACATTGATCAAAGGTTTTTACGGCACTGGTCTTTTCGGAAAACACTCCCGTCTTTGGGTCTCTAGAGCATTCCCATACATGAAATTCATATCTGCCTTTCCATCTCTTCTGTAATCCGCGATAAAAATATGATAGGTGGCCCAGCGCTTCATGCGTTCACTAACAGTGACGTCTAGCGGTTCACCACTTTTGTCTCACAATACAATGTGCGACGAAAAAATTGCCTTTAGATGTATCGTATCACTCCTTAAAGTTTAGCATCATGAGTTCTGAACCATCTTGTATATGTGAGACATATGATGCCACATTTTGATCTTAGCTAAAAACAGAAAGTGATTGAGACGATGATAAGAGAATTCAGTTATAATTTACTCGGAGAATACAATATTGCGATACATCATGAGAATAATTCTATTATGAGATAGATCGTAAGAGATCTGTGCTCAAATCTTTGAGTTTTGTCTTTTGTAGGTATACCGAGATACTTTTATTAAATTACCACAAAATTAATAACTTTTCCGCACATAGAGAACACAGAGCCTGAAAAGAAGCGTTTTTCAACGGAAGTTCTTCAAGGCTTCGCTATGCGTTCCCTAAGGATCGAATAGCAGCGGTAAATAGTTCTACTAACGCCAACATATTGGGCGAAACGCAAATGTTCCCAACTAGAATCCAGTCAGCGGGAGTTTCATAGAACGGAGTTTTCCGATGTTTGTGTTGTTACGGATCCTTGATCAATGGCTGTTCCCATAGAAATCGATCAAGGATGAATATTTCTCTAATTGAAAAATTTTGCATATTTTGAAACCGCGGAATCCCTAACTCTTCTCATGAAGCTCTGGTGGAACCGTCAGGCCGTTGATCTAAGCTACCAGGTTCAGACCAACAGTAGAAACAAGCCGAACCAAACAATTGGTATTGTATAGCGGATCAGCACAGCGCGCATGAGCGAGGGCATAAATTCTTCGATGTACCAACACTGAGTGTTTTTTGTTCTGCTGAGCACTCAATGTTGCATTATGTGGCATCAGAATCGCGAGCTCTGTGCTGAGCTTCTCTTCTATATTTGTTCTTCACTGGGTCGGCATGGACGCGGAACACCAACACCAAATATGCCGCAAAGTGTATAAGAATGAGAAACTGTGCTATACTCAAACTATATATCGACGACACTATATAGTTTCCGAAAAATTCAGTCCGCAACCATTTGCTAAAAATCACCAGTTTCGGAGTCTGGTTACGAGATGGCTAAGAAATTTCGGGTCACGTGAGTGTTCGTATTGGTGATGGCGTTTATGCATGGTGTCCCGTAAAGACCGCATAAACGCTACGGAGCAAGGATTCTCGATAGCTTGACACACCACTTCTGCACACAGTTTTCGGATAAAACGGAAAACAAACCATATGACGTCACATTCATCACACGGAATTGAAACCAGTGTCCTACGAATCAGTAACGATCACAACTTGTCGGAACAGGAGCTAGCATCGTCCGTCCATCTCTGATCAAAAACTGGTTTTCCGCTCCAAAGTGGCGTAAATTCGTTAAAAAAGGGAGCAGAATAGGCCGCAGCTATTGGCTCTAGCGATAATACTGGCGAAATCCTTTTGCTCAAATATGGCGGATGAGGCAGCCTGGTATTTAAAGGAGCTCTAGTTCTCATTACTCTACCTCAAACGAAAGTAAGTATGCGAGATGTAGGCGTTATATCGATTGGTAGAGTACCTTCCCATTCAGTGCAATGGATGTGACGTCATAAATAATGATGAGAAAGTGGTTTTTCCAGTCTCATAAATACTGTTTCTTGTTTCATCCGAAAACTGTTGGTCGTAGAGATAAGTGGTTTTCTGAACATTTTCTTACTTGGAGCGAGGATTCCTGTTTCGTCAAGTTCATGACGGTTTTTACGAAACACTCTGTATAGCAGTTATAATACATGTCATAATAATTATGCCATCCATCGATTGCAGTCTTAGTCAGGTTTCTGTATCAAACAGGTTTCTAGTTTCTATCGCATGATGGCCAGTGACGACTTACCAGGTTCAAAGGTAAAACAATAATAATGATTATCTGGTTTTGAATTACTATTAATTCCTTTTTCACCCCGGGCGTGCGAAGTTGGAATAACACTCGTACTAGGCTTTCACAACTGAAACGAGACCATTTCACACCGAGCCACCATTTAATAAGGCATTATATACGTATATACGAAGGAAATTGCGATACTCCTCAACATTATATTAAACGTGGTTTTTTCTTCAAGTAACTTCTTCAACTTTTTTACCGTGTGTTAAATTTTTCTGAGGCATAGTATATTTATCACTTTTAGAGTTTAGATCGGAAGTTCCCAACCTGATGTACGCGTACCACTGAACAAACCAAATCAATCAAATTACAGCATAATACATGGGAGGAGGGAAATTCGCGCGATTCGCTCTGTAAACTTTGTTATTAAATTATACTGTGTAAATAGGTAGGCATATCGTTGCATCGAATGTCATTCTTGAGAGGTTCGCTGTGTTTTAAACTATGAAATGGAAGACTGCGAAATTTTGTCGCAATAACAGAGGTTTAAGTTTCCAAGACATTTTAAGTGTGAAAATTAAAATTAGAAGCAATCAAAGCTGTGCATGAATTTGTGATTTCGTCATGATTATAGTTCGATCAGGATAAAAAGCTCGGGAAATTCGGATTATAAATATGGGACATCGCCACATCTCAACAAAAATGTTGCCTATTGTCGGCGGAAATTGCTTAACATCGTTCATAAATAACCACCGGTGAAAAACACGGTGCTACAGAGAGATCTGCAGAGATCTAACACTATTAGCGGCACCGCAGAAATCACTAGACTCCCTTCAAAATGTCATATATTTTTCTATTTCCAAGGGGGAAAGAGGAAAGTGTTCCATTGAGAAATCAGCTTTACATATTATCTGGGCTTGTCAATGCTAAAATAAGAGGCTTTTCGGGAGGCGAGATATCTCGTCAATGCCGCTTAAACGATTAAAATGCATTTCACGAAAAAAATTGAGCATATAAATTTCATAAGAAATTAGATTAATATTCATATTTTTGGGATATTCGTTAAATCATAATTTTTTTTATTTATGCAAATTATCTTTGCCTCAATTATAGTAAAGAATATTATATAAAATAAGCTTCGTTGGAAAAAAACGGGATATTTTTAGGGGAAAAAATGTAGGGAATGGTAAATTTATGAGAATTCTTGTCGTGTGCGTGCGGCACACCAATAACCAAGTCGAAGTGTCAAACATGTAGTACGATTATGCATTATCGCCGGTAAAAGTGATTAATTTCGGGAAATTTACCAACGACGCTTGGGTACTCTGCATCATCGGCGGTAAAAATGATAAATTTATCAAACTTACCGAAATGCTCGGCGATTATGCATAATAACCGGTTTATTATGTATAATTACTGTATTTACCGTAACATATACGTCTGTATACATATTATGTACTTTCATTATTTTCTGTTACAGTGTGTGACGACACAAAATATCCCTCTGATGATAGTTGGGAATAAGATCGATATGAGGTCGATGCTACAGAAAACAGGCAGGACATGCATATCCACCCAACAGGGAGAAAAATTAGCAAAGGTACCGGTCAACTATTATGACCATTTCATCATGAAAAAATTTATTACTCATTCTTTCACATTTATTCAGTGTATCTATTACGTTATACAGGGTGAGCATAAACTAAGTTGGTCTATTTCGGTGTTCTTCAAAAATTTTCCTATAACATGCGGAACAATTTCGCGGATCTGCATAAATGGGAGAAATAATTTGTGTGGACTTCAGACTATACAGGGTGTCCTGTAAGTGCTAATGTGGCCTTTATCTCATGAACCGTCTGTCGTAGAGATATGATTCCAGTTTAAAAAAATGTAAAAAACTTACAAGAGTTTTCGCCATTTTTCTGATCAAATTAGGCTTAGTATAGAATCTGACGCATTTTTCTATGGCCACTTCAATATTGCTACCAAGGCAATGCTTATTCTTTGTTTTCTAAAGGCCTCTGTCATCAGTGTGTTCCTTTGCGTCTCACTGTCGGAACCTGACTCGAGACATTATTGCCTTTTATAAGACGTGTGACTTTTTCATTACTAATGCCATTGGCAATCGGGAAGAACGACGACGTACCTCTATAATAACTGGTATGCGGGATAAGACCATTTAAGATATACGGAAGACTGGATGTTGTGAAGATATTTATTATTTCAGATGTTTATTTTTTAAGGAAGGAAAAAACTCATCTCTGCCTCCACCGGGAGTCGAACCCGGGTCCCTCGATTGCCGGACGAGTGCTCTGACCACTAAGCTACAGAGGAGATAGAGATTTTCCTTCGCTAGAGCGTATATATGCCGAACGGAACCGTGCGATGGACGGTGAAACCGATCAGCTAATAGCTCATTGACGACGAGCCACCAGAGGGCTATATATATGACATGAATGTCGCTCTCCACTTGTTAATACAAGATATACGGAAGACTGGATGTTGTGAAGATATTTATTATTTCAGATGTTTATTTTTTAAGGAAGGAAAAAACTCATCTCTGCCTCCACCGGGAGTCGAACCCGGGTCCCTCGATTGCCATTTACAATAGGTCTCTGAGCACCGATGTAATATAACGTGACGGTGTCTTTAAAAATAGGAATGAAGACTTTTAGAGCACTGAAGAGAAGTATGGTAGCAGACGTTGATACTCAGTTGCACACGTTACAATCTTCAATGACGTCGTTAGTAGTGGACAATAGCGGTACTGCAGATCAGACAGAGCAGATAGATACAGGGGCTTTGACACTGTCCGAGACAGATTACGATGGCGTCTTGTCTAATGAGCATGTGCGAAGAATATGGGAATGCGCTAACTGCTTCCCGCAGAAACTCGGTAGGAAAGCACAAGCGATTTGTGGCTTTATACACCCAGGAATAATTGCGTATACAATTTCACCAATTGGAACAATCACTCAACTGCCAGGAGCAGCTTACGAACATCCGTCTTACCGAGGGAAGAGCATACTGTGATATCACCTATGGCTTCTAAGAAGACCCCGGAAGGACTTGCAACGATGTATCTTGGAATAGTTGCTGAGGGGATAAACCGGGTTGATCACAAATTAGAAATGGAAGAGGCATCAGCACCATCGATTTAGGAAAAGTGTATAGCAATCACTGGTGTTGATTCTCGGAAAAATACACATGCGTTCTTTTCGTTGAAGAACCCAAATCCGCCCGTAGTGTGATACTTCGTGATATAAAGTGATACTTCTGCAATACAATGTTAGAGATGGCCTAGCCAGAACCATCGGCAAGTAGTCACGCCCATATCCACATGGTGATATGTGACTCATGTCCGTGATCTGGAACCCCTAGTTTCAGAACAATGCAGCGTTTAAGCTCCTCAATTTTATTCGTATCCTAAGAAGTACGACACCAGTCCTGATAAGGCAGATTCGTGAGTGCCGAACGTATGATCAACTTCAGCATATTACAAACACTGTGCATCAAGTAATAGAAAAGACAGGTAATAGGCCGTTGTTCCCTGGGAGTAAAGGATCACAGATGCCAGTTAAATCCAAAAGCACATGGTGGACAACTGAACTGGAAGTGTCACGCAAGAAGCTCAGAGTTCCGAAAAGACGATATGTACGAGAAAAAGATCAGGAGGACAAAATTCTCCTTCGCATGGCATTTAATAAATACCAGGATCAGTACCGTAAAGAGATTCTTAAAACACAAAATTAACTGCCTGGCGCCTTTCACACTATGTGAAAAAAACTGACGCAGACTGAAAACAAGCAGTATGTAATATCGTATCACATATTTTTCAATTTCGAGCTGGAACACTGGTTTGAAACGAACAGTCAATTTCACTTGAAAAATTTTCAAATAGTTTTGTTTTCATTTCATAGGTGGCAGCAGGAGTTCCACTCTTCCCTATCTCAAGCAATATTTATTTGAATATTTATAATTTATCTTTATTTCTTTATATGTTTGTAAACAAAAATATCGGAACGGGAAAGCAAATCGAATACGATCTCATTTATCAATGGTCAAAGGAACATAATTTGTCCTTCACACTCAAATCTTTTGACAAATTACATTTACACCTCACTGCTCTGTAGTCATCTAGAAAGCCCATGGATACTTAGCAAAACATGCCGACGAAACTCTGCTCTGTCGATCAACAACAAACTAATTCACCAGCACTTAACTCATCGTAGCTATACCAGATTACCTTGGTGAAATCTCGAAGTATCCTAGTGCTGTACTGTATTGGTACATTTAGTGTTAAAAAGCCCAATACTCTTCTTCGAGATGCATAGGCCCAGTCCCCAGACTCCTAACAAGTTCTTGCCCTACCGATGAAACTTGAGATGACCACCGATAGATGGCGCCTTCATTTCCGACCCAACTCAATCGCTAGTAAATTGCTGTATAATGATATGACTGGAGTTTGTTTGCGGAAAAGCACGCAATAAGGCAGCGTCCAAGTCAATTGGTGGTTTTAGGAATTTGACGGAACTTTTCACGGAACAGCAGTTGGATAACACTAGTTTATTTATAGCAGGGGTTCCAAACCAGGGGTCCACGGACCCGTCTGTTATATTCCATGATTTTTATCCTCTTCTTATTTCATAATAAACGTGAATACATTTTATATCTCTATCCAGGATTGTGGTGCAAACTTCACTGAAGCAAGCGCAAAGGACGGCACAAATGTGATGCCTACTCTCATCAGTTTGGTTAGGTAAGGGAGTATATATATATCCACATATTTCTTAGATCAGTGTTTCTCAACCCTCCTTTAGCCGAGGAACAGTAAAACGTGTAAACCAATTTAATGAAGCACTAACTAAGGATCTCAACTTCGAGGCGAGAATGCGAGCCGGTCTGTCATTTGGAAACAAATTCTCCACGGACAGCAGGCAAGTCTTCAACGCGGTACTTACACAAACACGAAAATTCAAGCATCTGCCGCTGTTACTTCTAATATCTAAGACAAATGACAGAATTCTTACGCACACAACGCATTCCGGCATGCACCAATTTTTAGAATTTTTTACAACAGAGCTACAATGGAATAAATTTCTCCTAATTTCGCTGCAATTATTATTATATTTTTAAGTCAACCCCAAGGATGACCTATGTCATCTTCACTTCCTATGGTGAACGGATCATATGTTGAGGAACGCTGTTTCACTAACTTGGTAGTCTCGCGGATGCAAACCTAAAATACAGTAAAACCCCCTCTTTTGCGGACGCTCGTGGGGACAAAAAGAAATTGTCCGTAAAAGAGAAGGGTGACCGTATCAGAGGGAGTTCCTCTTTTAATTGAATATGTTATTTATTTATTTATTTATTCAATATTCGTTGGCCGAGGCCTATACAAGGTAATACCATGGGGAAGTTTGATGGAGGAGACGATTGATGTTACAAAGGAAACTGGAAAATCATTCAATTTTTGTGAATGGTTAATTCTTTTTGAAAAGTACGAAGCTGGAGTTGAAGACTTTGATGGTGATCACATCACCCATCCAACTGAATTAACTTGTTTTGTAAAAACTGATCAATCGCAGTTTGGTGGTTTCAACGCCTTTAAAATGAATTTCAAGCTGCGAGACCAAATCCCATGACTTCTTGTGATTGCGTTTACAGGGAAATGCATTTAATAAATGCATTGAATTCATTTGCATTAGCACGAAATCCAATTTTACGATTTTTCATTGTATATACGTTGAGAGGGCGCGGTAGCCCAGGTCGATAAGATGCTCGACTAAAGTACCAAAGGATGTTTAGAGGTGTCGCGAGTTCGATACCCCGGTTCGTCCTTGTCAGAAAACTTTCCCGACACAGGGTTACAACAAAAACGGCGACAAAACCGCAGGAAAAAAATGCTACCGCATTGAGTCCCCCATCGAGGGGTTAGCGCACCAACCTGTCGACGAGTATATAAAACAAGCCTGCCGTTCGGAATCGGCAATAAATTGTAGGTCCCGGTCTAATTAGCCCTCGTGTGCAGAATATGACCGTGGTGCGAAAAAATTATCAAATATACGTTGAGACATCAAATTTTTTCGCATATTGATAGAGAGCGACGATTACTAGAGCTGATCATATTCGACAGCGTGTAATAATGTAAAATATAGAAGCGCAATTAGAACAACACATATCATTTCAAATTCTAAACAGGCATCAGAGATGCCAAACATTGACAAAATTCAAGTAAAAATTTCATTCAAAAGTAGCAAAATATAAAAAGTTGATCGAATATTTAAACTTTTGCTGCCATCTAGTGAGAATAATTCGACCCAAAATTGCAACTGTTGGTATCTGCACAGGGGTTTTAGTCCAATAGAACGAAGGATAAAAATTGGGTCCACGACCGTATCTTAGAGTGACCGTACATTATTTAAATAGGCTTTTGCCGGGATATTTCAATTAGCCGTAAAACAGGGATGACCGCATCTGAGAGGTTAACGGTAAGATGGGGTTTATTGTAAATTTACTCATTTAAGCACACAACCATCTGTATCGCATGCATTTTCACTTATATTCATTTCTAATAGGTGCATGTTGGATAACCAAGATCTGCAATGCAGCCGATCAACGATGCAGCTGAGCGAAGAACGGCAAAAGAAAGGTTGCTGCGGTAAATAAGGGTTTTGCTTCAAGTTTCAATTTGCTTGAAACTGTGCGAATGCTCATTCTGCTCAAATAGTGTGCGTGAACACTTCTCGATGTTTCCAGGAAGGATAGGAAAACCTGAACTCATATAAGTGTGATTTTAGAGTGACTTGTGTGAAGTTTGTTTGTGTTCATTCGAAAATTTTTATTCAAAACAATGAAACGTCGTAAGTGATCATGATAATCAAACGTACGTATTGGAATGGTGGGTAGCATTGTACACACATTATAAATTCGGGTCAATGTAATATTCTATATTTCAATATTTATATTCTAATTGTTTTTTTTTTTGGTCAGAATGTACTATTAATTTCTTGTGTAAAAAGTATTGGAAATAACTATGGTGTTTTCCAAAAAGAATATAAATTATATTTTAAAATTCAAATAAAATATTAAAAATTTATCAGCAACGGGAAGTGACAGTAGAGTTGTCCTGTGATAGTTGAACACCTCAAAAATGATCATTGCAAAAAATGCACTCGTGTGCAAAATTAAAAGAATTTACACATTTTGTGTCTATTTTCACAAAAAAGTACTGAACCAAAGGTACTAATAATACATATATATACAACGCCACAACAGGCAAAATGCCCAACGGGGCCATCGAAGAAGTATGCAAATATTCAGTGTCGAATACGTAAGCGTACACGTGCGTGTGGGCGGAGCTGTGACTACGGAGGGGATGATAAGGGCACGAGGCATTTCCCACGATTCGTGTGCTCGTACTCCTCGGTGACATTCGCTGTGTTTCTCGCAAGAGAGTTTGGTAAATTTTATAAGCTATCAGGTAAAATGAGTAGCCACAAACGCATGGATGACGGAATGAGATGGAGAATCGTCCGTAGATTGGAGGCAGGGCAATCGCAAGTGCAGGTGGCTACAGAGCTCGATGTTACGCCCAGTGTCGTCTGCAATTTGGGGAGACAGTTTCAGGACACTGGATCCATATCGAGAAGATCTGGACAAGGTCGTCGAAGAGCCACGACGACCAATGAGGATATTTATTTGGCACTTTCAGTGCGGCGACACAGGAGTGCTACAGCATCACAGCTCTCACGTGAGCTGCATGCTGCCACTGGAACTTGAGTTTCACAGTATACTGTTGCCCGAAGGCTGCATGAAAGAGGGCTTTATGTCGAAAGACCCGTTGTTTGCGTCCCGCTAACTGCAGCATACAGGAGAGCGCGTTTAGCATTTTTACAACATCAGCCTTGGACCAGACTTCAATGGAGCACAGTGCTCTTCACAGATGAGTCGAGATTCAGTCTGGACGCTGATTCTCTCCGTACACTAATCTGGAGAGAGCCTGGTACCCGATATTATTCCTCCCACATCAGGGAAATGGACCACTATGGTGGTGGAAGTGTCATGGTCTGGGCAGGCATCATGTTGGATGGCCGAGGGTCCGTGACTACTAGGAGGTATAGAGAGGACATCTTAGAGCCCTATGTTCGACTTTTCAGAGGCGCAGTTGGCCCTCGGTTCCTGTTCATGGACGACGACGCTTGCCCACATCGGGTTCACCTGATCACGATTATCTGGAAAGTGAGGATATTCGGCGTATGGATTGGCCAGCCAGATCTCCTGACCTAAACCCTATAGAACATGTCTGGGACGATCTTGGGAGGGCAGTTGCATCTCGCGATCCCCCTCCGAGAACCAACCCGGAGCTGAAAACTGCGTTGCTGCAGGAGTGGGACCGATTGTCACAGGGACTCCTCAACTGCCTCGTGTCCAGTATGCTGTAGTGTTTTCCGACCTGTCTGACTGTGAGAGAGGACCATACCCCATATTAGACTCATTTTCGGTTCGATCTCGCAACGTGGATTTTGGACATTCCTGCAATGATGAGCTTCACTGACAATCATGCGTGCGTACTATGACTTTTGTATGGTACATCTCTTTCTGTTATAACTGTATATTCGTACCAAATTTCATTAAAATCTATCCACTAGTTTTTCAGAAATTCGACATAATGTGCTAATTCTCTTAATTTTGCACCCGAGTGCACATTGGAATTTTGTCTATTTGAAAATTATTATTTTACAGATTGTTGAATTGAATTCATTGATTTCCAATGTGAGAAAACGTTCCTGTGGCTCACTTTCAAACTTGTTGATATTGCAACGTCTCGTCGTTCAAGGAGGCGAATTGTCTTCGATAATTAGAGGCGTCACTTCTTAATTAAAAAATATAACTTTTTATTTACATCTTCAGATACTAACGACACGCAGGCCTAACGGACGTTTACACGCTTCGGTGTTTACCGATCGACTGACTCTTCTCATGAGCGCACGCACACACATTGACCGTCCGTGACGTCAGAGCCTCGCAGTTCTCATTTGTTGGAGGTGGCACCGCAGTACCCCTTTGCAGTGTTTTTGAACACATTACGGCACCAATCTGTCCACAAACTTGACTTTGCGACTGGACCGTGTTTTTCAAATGCCCTTCACTTGCGGGTCTTCCGGTGGATTACTGGTGCGTACTTCTCGGCTTGATGACGGTAGGACAATTGCATCTTGGACGGTGGGACTTCAGCATCTTGAGGCATGAAAGCGGGCTTGATTCGATCGATGAGCACAACGTACGGCTTTCCCTTCTTTAGTATCTTGAAGACATCTTTCTTACACTATAGCACCGGATAGGGGCCTTCATACGGTAATTCCAAGGAACCACTCGCTCGGTCTATCCGCAAGAACATATGGAGCATCTTGTGAGGTCCTTCTGGGTGAAGATACCTGTGGAACTTTTCCGGTGTTGATGAGCTGCAGCGCAATGAATTTCCTTCTGCAGCAACTTTAGTATCGTACAGTTTGCAAAACAATATTGTTTCATCAGAGTGCAGAACACTTTCTAACCATACATATTCAGAAACGAACTTCTCCAGTTTCTATGAAGTCCTTTGCTTCACTTTAGGCATGTCGAAAATTCGATTTCACAATAATACACAAAATCATTCACAATCGATAAAAAATTTCCCGATTTGACTTTTCTCATACATTCGACTTACACCCACTATTTTGTCTTCTGTCATACGCTTATCGCGGCAGTTTTTAAGTCGTCCGATGTGTGGCCCTTAAGGGCCAAGAATCGACAGAAAGTTAAATTATAGGTAGGTAGGTAGGTGCACGGAAAACACTCTGACCGAATCACGGTGATTGTTTAGGACACCCCCCCCCCTCTTCTTTATCTCAATTTTTTTCTCATTTTTTTAAGGCATTTTTATATACTAGTTCCATATATAACCTTTGATGAATATTTACGTCTCTAGAAAGTTCTTATATGTGAAATTTAATTGTTATAAATTTATTGGCTTGTATGTGGCAGCTTCAGAAGCAAGAGAGAGATTTCCACGTTCCATTTTCGAATCGGGGGTTATGACCAAAATCGAAACTTGGCTAATGACGGTTTTCAACTTTTTATGCTCCATGGATCCTCTGTCATAATAAGATGAAAGTCTGGATGGACCTTCTGTGCCAAAAAAAATTACCTGTGCCTACACCAAAATAATATTCAGTATCAAATAATGTAAAACCATAAGCTGATTAATTTCTAATCCAAGCTCATGAACCCACTGAAATCTCTCCAAGGACCTCTGGTTAATTAAGAATCCCTAGTGTACGACAATGGTCAAGAATCATTTATCGGGGTAGTATATGTTTACATCAAAAAGAATTCCCAGGCAGGAAAAAAAATAAGCACGTGAATGTGCTATGTGACAAAACGAGAAGGAACCATTGCAAAGGGTGCCATTGACATTAATCTTGAGAGCAAAGCAACAAAACCAAGCGATACGGCCAAAAGTTCACGGATAGCTCAAATTATTTCGATACAATTGGTAACAACATTGTAATGACCATAAGTGACAAAAGCTTACTGTGAAAAAGTCTAATGTTTCAAACAATCATACTGTGTCGTATAATCTACGTAATACGGGGAAAAACATTACATTGACATTACAGTAAAGGTTGACATGAACAGATACGTACAATTAATCCCGACAAAGGTCAGACAAGGTTAATATCATTTCTAATTAAAGCAGGACCCAGATTTTAACGACACCGGCTGGATACAAATGCTAACCAGATACAAAATGAAGTATTTAAGAGGAAAATCTATTGACCCCGAATCTATTAATCAGGTATCCGAAAAGGAATATGAGACAAATAATAATAATAATAATAAAAAGGTACGCAAGCGATTTACTTGACATGAATGCCATGTCATGTCACACATCGATGACATCCTAAATGACAAGGACTTACAAAATAGTAGGTATATTTTTCTTTTCCACTAGCTTCCGTAACAAAATGGCTGCACCCATAGTAGCTGATGCGTAATGTACTTCCGTTCAGAATGGAACTGATGAATAGTAAATAATGTGTGCCGTTATGTTCATTTTCTACATAGTGGGATCGGCCTCTTCAGCGAGGCCATCAACCTAACGATCCAAAGTATAAAATTAAAATGTTAATTGCGGAAATTATTTGTAAGAGCAGCTTTTCGAAGCAAAATGACGTAACGTGTACGTGCTATTAATTGGCACCTCTATGTCTATACTCATGGCGGTTCTGTTACGGAAAACGTTTTTATCGCAAATTCGGGGTCGTATTTCAAAAGATATCTTACAGAAACCGTATGTAGAGCCGAACTTCTCAAAAGAACCGACGGCGCAGAAAAAATCGATAAACTAATGCGCCTAATCGAAGACAAGGCACAATTATCAAAGGATGATTCCTCAGATGGTGAAGACTAAACCCACGAGGAATGACCATGAGAGGGCTTACCCAAAGCCAACCAGCTGTGCTGAAGTGGCTTCGGCTGGCCACAAGAAATCAGAAAGGGCTTCGAAAAACCAATTTGCAAAGCAGAAGTGACCCAGCACCCGGGCTGGCCATGCAGAACATAGAGAAGGCTCATTAGAACCACACAGCAAAGCGGAAGTGACCCAACAGCTAGGTTGGCCAAAAGAGAGGAGAGAGGGCTTCCAAAAGAAAATCAGCTACGTAGAAATATTTCAGTCCTCAGCTGGACATACGGAACACAGAAGGCTCACCTGAGCCACAAAGCTGTGCGGAAGGGCCCAGCACATGGGCTGGCCACAAGAAAAGAGAACTTCCAAATGCCAAAGAGCCAAGTAAATGATGATATTTACAACTATAAATAAGAATATAAGTCTCCCACATTTGTCTTTATTTCGCGAAATTCATTTTAATCCACTGCACTTTTTTTTTTGCACGGATTTCCCACCATTGTGATTTTTCCGTAATATTAGCTACATTTGGCAACATTGTTCATTTTTGGCGTCATTCATAGCGATAACAGACAGACAGACATGACCGCTGACTGCCCAGAGGGACCATAGCGATAACAGACGATCTCCCGTGCTTTCCAGTTTGGAATCCCAATTTCCATATTTCTCTCGAGTAAATATGGTCAGCCTAATTTCGGGTCTTTTAGTTTAAAAAATATTTGTCTCAAAACAACCTTGACGCCTTATTTACACACCAAAAGGCGTTGAACAGGAAAGGTGATTTTTTTGTCCCCAGCGTTTCAAATTTCACTGAAAAAGCCTCATTTTTTTTCTATTTTGCTCTGTAGGGATATATCAATGATTTGCAGAATGCATTTTGTATTATGAGATACTATTAATGAATAAAAAAAATATAAACCTGATTTTGTGGCATAATTTTGCAAATTGTTCATAATTTAAACTTTTTTTGCTAAAATTATCATGAACATAAAATCACAAAGTAAAATGGGTACTAATAATCATTGATATGTACCTAGAGAACAAAATAAAAAAAATTAATGCTTTTCAGGGAAATTTACGACGGCAAAAAATTACCGTTCCAGTTTGGCGCTTCTTGTTGTCTAAATGACTCGCCAAGCTTGTAGAAACACACATTTTTTAAACTAAAGAGATCTGAAATTGTTATTATATCGATACTGAAATGCCATTAAAGCATTTTTAGCAAGGAATTTACAGTAATAAGCAATTTCCATTTGAACGTCCCTCGTCACAAAAGAAACCCCACGTCCCGAATAGTCGTAAGACTATCAGAACGTAAAGTGCGACCTGCTTTTTTTCACGGCTACTTTGCATCTCATTCTCATCTTCCGGATGATAAGTAAGCACTTAATCACCGACAGTGAGCACCGGAACCAAGACGGTCAATGTGGGAATCGACCGCCACTTCGATCACGTGCAGCAGATGCAATTTCCGAGACGCGTTCCACGCGATCTCACCCGCGTCTCAGCTGAAACATAGGTTGGCTTAGTTCGGATAAACGATTTTCAAGACCGTTTAACAACTAAGATCGTTGTCGCACCATAGAGCCTATCACACAGGAACTGGCAGAAAACAGAGGAATACCGTCTTTATAGACGCTCGGTAGGTATTCCCACTGAACAACAGACCACGCAATGGAATTGTATTCGACAGACCGCCAAACGTTTTGGACTTTACCGTTTGGCATCTGATCGGACCAAATCCGCTCCCGCAGGTAGTGATGGACTGTCGACGATGGAAGCAGGTCTGAAGTCCACATGGAATAGCAAGTCCCTTTTATGGGCACTTGAACTCATTGTTTGGATCCAAACAATGCGAATTCGACGACTGTTTACTTGTTCTGTTTCTTTTTTGGTCGAAACTCGTTCTGTTGTCAACAGTTGATCAGTTTTTTGGGAAAGGGTTATCAGATGTTACAGAAATTACCGTTAAGATTACCAGATTTAGGGGAGACCGAGGGTAGTTGCCACACTTTTTACACTTCAATTAATTTCGGGTGTGTAATTCAAACCAATCCAAATGTTTTTTGTCGTAGGCTATCTACATGAAGTTTGAACAATTAGCATGCACTATAGAGCAGAGGTCTTCTACCTTTTCCTACTCGCGAGCACTGCCTATGCCCATTATCTTATGGCATGTGTGACATACCATCCCTGATACCAGGATGGTTCCAATCGTTCAATGCAATTTGGACAAGGTGTTTACTTGGGACGTTGATCAAGTGCTCGCGAACACGAGATCGGACACACGCGTCGAGCACTCTGGGTGCTTAAGGGGAGTACCGTGGTGCTCACGAGCGACAGGTTGAAGATGCCTGTACTAGAGCTTTTTGTGGATACAATAAAACTACTCTCTTTCTGCGAAACAGAAATCTTTCCAAGTTTTTTTTGTCGAGTGGGACAACCAACCCCATATGCGGAGTACGTTGTCACACAGAACTTTAATCAGGTATTCATTCGAATTTATAAAAAGCAGAGATAATCTTTTGGCATCAAGAGCCAAAATCCAAAAAATGATTGAAAATTTGGGGGAAAATTAAACATTTTAGAAATAAAACATTGAAACACTGACATAATTGATAAAAAAGTAAAGAATTAGGCCGGGATTACACTATAAAAGTTTTGTAAAAGCTCTTTGATAAAATTTGAAAAATTCCACCAATAAGATCAGCGGTTGCATTTGCTCGAATTTAACCAATGCGCTTATTGGTGGAATTTTTCAAGTTTTATAAAAGATATTTTAAAGAACAACTTTTATAGTGTAATATCGGCCTTAGATGATAACATACACATAGAGGGTGTCCTGTAAGTGTTAGCACGGCCTTTATCTCATCAATCGTTCGTCGTAAAGGTATGATTCTAGTTTAAAAATTGCTCGAAAGGTGTTCAAAAAATACTCTGTACCAGTTTTGAGAATGAAAAATACAGTGTGTAACAAAATAAGAAATACGGTCCCTCTGCACTCTAACTACCAATTAGAAATTTGTTTCCCCTTCTCCACCGATGCCAACACAAAAAACCATGTTTCTAAGTGCAACATTCACGGAGGTATTCGAATTCGAAGAACGGAGAAAATTTGGGAAAGAACAGCATAAACGAGGGGTACAGAGCGCTGTCTGTAAGTTTTTGTTGTTCTTTCATAACTTTTCTGCGATTTTTGAATTCAAATATCTTAGCGAATATCTGGAAATTTTTTTTGGTTGACATTAGGAGAGACGGGGCAACAACTTTCTAATTGGAAGTTAGACCACAGGAGGACCGAATAAAAATTTAGATTTTTTTTTTATTATTATTTTGTGGCACACATTGTATTTTCACTACTATCAAAACTGGTACAGGGTTATTTTTGAACGCCTTTTGAGAATCACACTGGAATCACACCTCTACAACGGACGGTTGTTGAGATAAAAGCCGTGCTAACACTTACAGGACACCCAGTGCTGTCTTAACGCATGAGCCCATATGGGCACAGCCCGGGGTCCTCAAGAGAAGAGGGGGGAGGGGCTCAGAAAAATGAGAACTAGTTGAAATTTTCGGAAATTTTCCAGGTAGGGCTTCAGGAAAACCCCTTGGCCCGGGGGTCCATGATATTCTTATATATATATATATATATATATATACAGTCGAATCCTGTTATAACGAATACGGTTATAGCGAAAATTTCGTTTTAACAAACACTTTTCCAATCCCCCAAATAAGTTTACATAGGAACAATGCTAGGGAACTGGAATTCCTTTATAACGAAATTTCGTTTTAACGAAGGGATTTCTCCGGTCTCTTGGTTTTCGTTATAACGGGATTCGACTGTATAAGACGGCCCTCAGGACGCCATTATGCAGTATAACAAACAGTATACACCCCCGTATTATACACATTGACTTTCTCTGAAATAATGCTGAATTATGTGAAGAAAATTCAATCCTGCTTCGTTTTGGTTTTGAACACTTCAGACTGGCATTGAAATGAACGAACGTGTGTGAAAATATCTATTTTTGTATGTGTGTATACACACACACACGCGTATGTTATCGTTATTACTAACCCAGTTGCATAACAGCAGGAGCAGATGCAACTTTCAACACTCGAGAAAACACCAACCCGGCGTTGCCCTACATTTTTTCAGATAGGGGCGTCCGTCATAAGACAGTTATGATGGCTCATCCCAGAATTAGTAACTCCCATACGTTTCACCGATGGGTGAAAAACCATTTGATACATGTTATTTGTAAGAAAAAAAAATGGCGGTGAAGTATGGTGAGTACAAATAAATTCACAATTACTTCACGGAATATTTACAATTTATTACGATTTATATGCAAAACACGAGTTTCGTCCCGTTTTTTTGTTGTTTTGAATACTTGGGAATACCCAAATATATACAAAAATGAATCTATACGTGTCAATATAGTGATGAATTAGAGCCCGGATGATAAGTAAATGCATTTAAGTAGATATGTAATTATATGTTTTAGCACTTTTTATAGTAAGGCTGGGATTACACTATAAAAGTTTGATAAAATTTATTTTATAAAATTTACAAAATGCAACCAATAAGCGTCTCGGTTAAATTTGAGCAAACGTAACCGAGACGCTTATTGGTTGGATTTTTCCAGTTTTATCAAAGAGCTTTTACAAAAATTTTATAGTGTAAAATTTGTATATTATTACACTGTAAAATTTTGATAAAATCCCTTTTATAAAACTTGAAAAATCTAACCAACAAGGTTATTGGTTACATTCTAGAAAATGCAACCGGTGACCTTATTGGCTGCATTTTTCAAGTTTTATAAAAGGGATTTTATCACAATTTTACAATGTAATACCGGCCTTAGACATATCACCGAAATTTTTTAACAAGTGCATATTTAAGCTTTTTTTTCTCTATTAGAAATCGCATTTTCCTAATGTTTTCGAGATTATTTTCAACTTTTATTCATCAAATTTAATCAAATTTCTTTAATTTTCTCAAGAAAATATTTCACCATTGAGATCATTTTAGGGCACATTTTTAGGCGTTTTTCAAATGCATATTGTCGCACTGCTAAATGCATGTTTTCCTCTTAGGGCATACCTTAGTGTACTTTGATATATGCATTTATTTCCGCATATTTCATTTTTGCACATATTTTTCTTCCATTTTTCCCCATTTTTTTTCTATTTTTCCCTATATTTTTCTTCCATTTTTCCCTATATTTTTTCAAATTTATATGCATATTTTTCTTCCTTTCATTTTTCTCAGCAATTTTTTTTTTCGTAGATATTTTTCATTTTTAGATCAAATCAAATCTCTACATTTTCAAAAATCCACCGTTTTCCCCAATTTTTTTCTAGCATATTTTATCTTTTAAGGGTAGCTTCAGCGTTTTTTTTTAAATCATTTTTTTTTTCATCTAACGTACATATATTTTTCAAAATTTCCATGGGGCATATTGAAAAATTTTTAGAGCACAATATTTTATTTTATGCATATTTCAGAGCGTTCTTAAATGCATATTTCTACAACTTTTCCATTTTTTTTTTTTGGCATTTTTGAATGGATATTTTTCATTTTTTGCGTGTATTTCTTATTTTTGGTTTCCCGTACTTCGGCATTATTATATGAATTTGTTTTCATTTTTTGCACATATTTTTGACTTTATGTCATATCTCGGCATTTTTAAATGAAGATTTATCTCAATTTTTAGTGCCTATATCAGCTTTTTAGTGCATATTTTGCCACTTTTTTTAGCGCATATAATCCGGGCTCTAGTGAGTGAATTCAAATTGTGTACTACAAAATCGATCAATCCTCGATAGCGAACAAGTTTATCAAGATCGAAAAATATCTTTCATCCGCTAGGGGGTCATTCAAGTATTACGTCAACATCAATGAAGAGGGGGGCAGGGGGTTTCCGATTTTCTAAACTTTTGATGACAAGGGGGGAGGGGGAGGTTTGGATGATGTCATCAACCACCCTTTATGAAGATATGAAATATTCTTAATGGCATCTTATTCGGTGCTCCAAAAACGGGAAAAAAACCTTTCGATAGTTATTGGGCACCTGTGAACAAGGGGGTATCAATTCTTCCTATTGATAAGTCCCCTACAGAGCCACTTTAATGATCTCTAAATGTTTCGCGGATCCTTCACGTGCTCAGGAAATGTGTCCGGGCTACTTAAAAGCTATGGAAATGTTTATTTATAAGTGCCGCTTATATATAAGTGCTCTGGAACTGTGCCACGCATCACTCAAGTGATCTGTAATTATGCCACGGATCAGTTAAGTAATCTGAGAATGTTCCGCGGTAACTGGAGTGATGTAGAACCACACTGGGGGGCCGCTTAAGTGCTCTAAAACTGTGCCACATGCCACTCAAGGGATCTCTAAATGTGCCACGGATCGTTCAAGTGTTCTGGAACTTTGTCCCGGGTTACTTAAGTGATCTTTGAATGTGAAAGTGATCTTTGAGGCCTCTTTCAGTGATCTGAAAATGTGACACGGGCCGCTTAAATGCTCCTGAATTATGCCACGGGTCATTTAAGCGATTTATAACTGTGCCGCTTAATTCATTTTCACAAAATTAGGTTTGAGGGTGCAAGCCACATCAGATAACCTTCAGGGCCACATTTGGTCCGCGGGTCAAGGGTTTACCATATATGGCTCAAAGGGTGGGTCGCAATGAATTTCATAAAGAGAAATTTTGAGTTCTTACCCTTCAAATAGCATTGAAATGAACAGAAATCGATTATAATAACATATAAGGGTATTTTATTTTGCAATTTTGATTTAAAACAAAAAATATTTTTTGCAGTCTGGGGGGAAAGGCTCACGAGCTTCCTTCCCTCCCCCTCCCACGTACGTTTCTGATCCCACCAATATGCGTTAGGAGGTAGGGGACAGTGCTGACGGGGGGGGGGGGGTCAAATATGGCTAAAAAGTTGCTGACGTAATATTTGATTGGCCCCTAGTTATTTCACAGTATGTATCTCCTTAAAATTTATAATTGTTAGGGATACGAAATTTCGTATTTACGAAATAGATGCGATATAAATGCGAAAATTTGATTTTCACTTCTTTTCCGCGAAATATTGATATTATTTAAGTAAATAAATTTATATTCTTTAAAGAAAATATCATATAATGTGGCTGTGATCACAGTATTCGTAAGTTCTACCTGATCATCTTCATCCATCGTTACGAAAGCCATGAGGTTTAAAAAAAAGCACCTCTCTGAATGCCAGATAAATAAAAAATTATTACTCTTATACTCCCGCGCGTTGCGTCTGTCTCTCTCCGTGGATTTGAGTAGACTGAAGCGCGCATGCGCTAACTGCGCTCACCTCCGCAAAAATTATCCAATGAGCGCCTACTTACATCTTATCGTGTGGACAGTTTCAAGAAGAATCGGTAAGTTAAAATTAAGTTGCCAACTAAAGCACTTGCCTCGTGTAAACGGGCCTTTGTGCAAGGTGGAAGAGTAGCGAGGTGTGTGGTCCTTGATTTTTGTATGCAGGATGATTAAGAAAGAATCGTTCGATTTCAACAGGATTCTACACTTGAAATCGACCATCAAAAAAATATATATTTTCATAAAACGTACACATTTCGCCCTCGTATTCACATATATTACTTATCTCACTCTGTGTTATTAATTTTCAAGAATATTTATACACCTTTGAGAAATCGGTTGATTCTCCAAGTCACCCTGTAAAAGTATCAACTCGATATCGTCCACCGCGTGCCAGAAGCACGAATGCACAATTTTTTTTATATCATCATCATCATCATTCATCATCAACTGTTTGAATACCTCGTTTTTGCTACCTGAGTTGTGCCTGAAACGCGAATGTGTATCCATATTGAAACGCACGTTGCAAGACACACATTTTAGGAAAATAACTTCCATGGAGTAACATGGGTAGAGTAAGCATTAAAACGTCATTTACCACGTTCTTTTTTTTTTTTGCAAGGACATGGCACATTCGTGATTCTAGCATGACGGATGATGGAGCCGATATATTGATTATTGTGCAAGTAGAATTTGATGATATTACGTTATATGATACATGGTAATTAGTTCAGCTGAGTAAAGGTATATACTTCAATTTTTTACACGTTTTTAAATAAAAATGAATTTCTTATTTCTGGAAGTTTTTATTTTGCAGAATCTCTCGCGACCCCCAACCCCTTCCCCTAGTTCATTGACGCAACTTCTCGGGGGTCGCGACCCACAGTTTGCGTACCATTGTTCTAGATCAGCGATTCCCAACCGGGGGTACGCGAAAGGAAATGGTAATGGCGGCCACCCATCTAAAAAAAACAAAAAAAAAACAATTAAAAAAGATTAAAAAGAATTTTTGAAAATAGACAGAGGTTTTTACTAATATTGCCAGTTGTAATGTACTGACTTCCCTATCAATAAAATCTTCTATAACAGACGGGTTGAGTCCGCTGGAAGGTTCAGCCTTCCCCTCCTCCCGCCGGCGCACAACCTATGATCGTGAACTCCTTCCTCTCGGCTCACTTTTCTTCGGCGTTTTAGATTTGATTGTTAAGCCGGGTTTTTCCTAGGAGCAGGTTTTCTATGGTGCGCGCATCGTGAAAACGCTGATTGGTAAAAAAAACCCGAATTTCAGGTTTTTAACCAATCAGCGTTTTCACGCTGCACATGGCCCTAAAGTTCTACTCCTAGGAAAATCCGGCTTTAACACATGCCGGGCTGTGCATAAAAGCGAAGAATTAATTCGTGTTGTGTTTAACTTTTGTAAGTGGGTGTTTGTATTGAGGCTAAAAACTAGATCTGTGCGGAAGCGGACCGAAACACCAAATTGAAATACCGTGCACCCGTGAACGTGAAAATATATTTTGAATCTTACAAAAGTTGTTCTGCCAAAGCTACCGGAACCTCCTACTACATTAGCTATCGTATTGAGAGACGAGGAAAATATCACACTATTGGTGAAAAGATGCATGTTTGCAGAGGAAAGTGGTCTTATAATAAGTTTAATATTTCTGTCAAATAATATTGTGTCTCGAAGAATACAGGACATGTCAGACGATGTTGAGAGCAGTTCTAAGTCACGTCAAAGGTTGTGATTTTTTTCGTATTAAGTCGACGAAAGTACCGACATTTTGTGCACCATTCTGTCCACCATTATTTGAAGCAATTGATCATTATTTCGTTGAAAAAAGAATTCAATGGTGAAAATGCATTGGGATCACTAGAAAATCCACGGAAGGTTGCTGCTACTCAGGCCTTCGTGCACGCGTGGCAGAAGTCGCCTCCAAAATGAAATGAACTCACTTCTATATTTACAGACAGATCACTGCATAGAAAATGTTGTCTCCAAATTTGCGGAACGTTCTTGATGAAGCGGTCAAGGTTGTCAACTTTGTCAAGGTGAATCCTACCAACTACAGGTTGTTTAAATTGTTGTGTGAAGACATGGACAGCCTTCACAACACTTTGCTTTCGCACACCGAAGTCAAGTGGTTGTTCCGGGGTTAAGTCCTGACGTTGCTGTTTGAACTTCGGCACGAGGTAACCCTTTTTTAAGTGTTTGAAATACTTCACGATTTCTTGTCACAAGCTGAGCTAAATTTAACAGTCGGCCACTTGGAAGGATTAAAATCCTCGTTTTTGAAAAATATTTTTCAGAGCTGGAAATGGGTGATGGTGGATATCTAACACTTTCAAAGAATAGTATTTTCAACCGGCTTCATTGTTGATTCCAGAAAAGGAGAAATTTCTAGAGCTCACATTAGATACCACTCTGAAGATTCTCTTCAATGGTGAACCTAGTCAGTTTTTAGGCTTGCCGCGGTGACGAATACGTTGAACTTTCTAGAAAAGTCATAATGTTTTTGCTGCTGTTTGTTTTAGTACGGAGCTTGTTGAACGGGCGTTTTCTTCGCACATTTACATAAAGAATAAATATAGAAGCAAGCAAATTGAACGCGCTCCGGACTTCAGTTTGTATTTATCCTCTTTTGAGCTTAATTTTTAAAACTTTGTAATTTAATACAGTCCCCATCATTAATTTTTTCCCCAATCTTTGTGTTAATTTGTTTGCTTACTTGAAAAATAAAAAAAAAAACTATATAATGGAACAGGTTGGGATTGCATTGCATTTGGACAAGTTTTTAGTTATAATTGGCAATTTTACTTGCCTTTGACAATGCAATTTGGCTGCGAATGGGAACTTTACTTGCATTTGGCAATTTTTTTGTTCGTAATTGCCCTTTTACTGGCATTTGGCAAATTTTTTTTTGGTGATAATTTACGATATCCCGTATTAATCCCGATTGCTCGCATTTTTATGAAGGAAATATGTCGGCCTACGTATTTATCGTGTTTTTTATATTGATCATTTTCAACTGGAACACCTTTCGCGGACTACCGAAAGGAACCCCCCCCCCTTAGCGGGTCCGCGGGCCCCAGGTTGTGCACTCGTGCTCTAAAATAAATCTTAATTTTCAAATACTAACTAGATTAGAGATTGCGTGCAAAAATTACATAAGTACGTACATATAAATTTATGTTTGGCAACTGTTTGATTCGTTAAAATCCAAAAACATTAAATTCTGTTTCATAAATCCAGACTCGATTCGAATCCCGATTTAGGAAAACGCTGATTCTTTTCTGTAAACACGTTCAGAAACGACTTTGATCTTTGGGTCAGACTTTAATCAGTTCATCTAATTAGCTCGATTTCAATGCACGGAATAGCTGGCCATGGTGCTACAAAACAAAGGTCCAAGTGGCGACTCATATTGCGTGACGAAGCGCGAGCGGTCAAGGCTTTACTGATCGGCATTTATGACGAAATTCACACTTCCCGAACAATAAAGCTATGCTGATTGGGACACGCGACGGATATTTTCTGTATTGCTGATTATTTTAGTATATGCCTGACCTCGCACATGCTTTTTGAATAATTGTATCTGAATGTACATGACTCTGTGGGTCGTTTAGGTCCCGGGCAAGCACCCCCCCCCCCAACTCCTGATTTTACACTTGTATATGCACTTCTTAAGCCCCGTTTACATGTGCAAAATTGGGGATTGTGGGTCGCTTTGGTGATTATTACCTGTGGCAACTTTTTTATCCTCGTGGGGAAAAAAAGGAGCGACGGAGATTCGTCAACAGAGTCCCATCTTTGTTGCGGAATAATGGTGGGTGACTCCGACCTCCTCTCCCATAATCCTTTGTGCCGCGAAAACTTCTGTAAGCTTCTTCGTCAGCCATCTTGAACCAACCACTTCCGTTTAACCCTCGTAACCAGTGACGACTTCCGGACAGAAGAGGAGGGGGGGGGGGGGGAAGGAATACCGGCATAAACTAAACTTCATGTAAACGGGTTGTAGCGAAAATCTCTGTTAAGGGTAACTTCCCGGGATATTTTATTGCACACGTAAACGGGCTTTTGAGTTTCGTATTTGAATGCATAATGTTAAGGGGTCCTATCACCATCAATGGTACGTCAGTCCTAAGACTGGTTCGTTCTATACTGAGCAGCTGCCACTCATCTCTGTCTTGGGCTTTGTTCTTTTAGTTGGTTGTAGCTAATACATTCTGCGTCATTTAGTAGCGTTGAGATCCAGGTGACTGTGGGCCTTTTCTCTTCAATCCTGGCTTCCATCACGTCGTGTATCAATCCACCATGCCGAAGGAACACATCCCAACCAGTGTAGGCGTCTGTATTTAATCTTTTCCAGGATTTGGTTATTTTCTCCAACTCGTGTTATCACTTATGAATTTGACCTTTTTCATTGCTCATGCGCTCCCTGCGCCTCCAGCATCACATCTCCAGTGCTTCCAATCGTTTCGCGTCTCTCTCTTGTTCATAGTCCAGGCAGGTCTCTGATCCGTATAGTGCCGAGGACTACACACATACACCTTAATCAGTCGTAGCTTAATTGGTACGTTTTTGTTCGTTAACAATTCTTGTTTAGCAAGGGCGATTCTAGATCTTAATTCATTGCTGCGGTAGCCATCTTCCGTGATCATCTCTTCAAGTGCTTGAACGATGTTTCTTGTTGTAGTTGTTGATTTTTAATTTTTGTTGTGAAGCGATGAGCTTTCTTGCACATTGACATTGTTTTCGTTTTGCTTATATAGGGTGTGCAAAAAGTCCGTGGAAACTTTAAAATGAATAAAAACCGGAAAAATAACCGAAATAAAAAACAGTTTGCAGAGATACCATCGCTAATTCACGGGAATTCTTTTAAGACAGGAAAAAAAAGACCCTCAAAGAACAGCCGATAGGTGGCGCTGACGTAGGCAAGTCAAAGAAAAGATAAACAAATATAAAATACAAAAGATAAGCAAAAGCGAAAACAGAATGCCCCAAAAATCGTTTATTACAGTAGTATGTGTTCCACATGGCCACCACCACCACCACAGGGGATAACACATTGCAGGCGAGTCACAAATCCAGCAACGGTAGAATGCAGCAGGTCCACATACACGTTTTACAACGGTGAACTGGTTGTTGATTCGGAGCGCAAGTTCTTATAACCGTCTCATCTGCATATTTCCACTGAAGTCTCTCGTACAAGTGCCACCTATCGGCTGTTTTTGAGTTATTATTTTTTTTTCCTGACTCTCCCGCGACCTAGCGATGCTAATCCTGCAAACCGTATATTTCGGTTATTTTCCCGGGAAATATAAAAGTCTACTCTGGACGTGACGGTCCCACGTCAGGGTAGGCACCTTTACTGAGGACATCTGACTCTGAAAAAAATTTCTAAATTTATGGCGCAAGAGGTCCGCGGAAAGTGTGTGCTCAATCGACATCATCACTATTGCAGATTTTCTATAGATGGCGGGGATTGAGCACACACTTTCCGCTAACCTTGGGCTACCAGGTGTAGGAAATTGTGGAAATTTTTGGCTCAATACTGCAATTTCGTAGATTGCAGAAAGCGTTTCATAATAACGGGGAGTTAACGCACGAAAATTGTCCAAAACACGCAATTTTGAATTTCTGTGTTCTTAACACTTTCCTACGCCTGAATTTTTACGTCCGTGGCAGCACAGGACCTTAAAATATTAGAGCCGTGGAAATCAATCACCGTACATGGACTGTGCCTTCCATAATGATTGCCTAACGAATTCCCGTAGAATTTTAAAGCATTTGTAAAAGAAAAAAAACTCTTACATCGTTGCCGATGGAAAAAAATAAATTAAAAGCAAGCGTTTAACTTACTCTTTTTACATGTCTGACCCGGGTATTAAGCCCTTTTTTTCCAACATGGCCCAGGTATCTGACCATCTGTTAATATCTCTTCGTTGAGACAGAGCGACGGGCCATGTTCTGGTTAGGAGGAGGAGGAGGAGGGCATTCAGCCGGAAAAAGTACATGCCCGGTCACAATTTTTACATATCTCGGACAATAGATTTGTCCAGCTCTGGTTCGGAGTACTATGAAAACCTAGACTGCATTACAAACATGACCCAGTATCATTTATATTGGCAATGAAAACAGAACTATACTCACAACCGCCGCTGGTTTGTCCTCCTTTTAGTTAATTTTTCCGTTTTAAAAAAAATTCTCGTGACCTAGCGATGCTAACCCTGCAAACCGTTTTTTATTTCGGTTATTTTTCCGGTTTTTACTCATTTTTAAAGTTTCTACGGACTTTTTGCCCACCCTGTATTTATTTCCATTCCGTACTTCATCGGACTTTGCGGTAAATCCTCGAGAGTAGTCTCGTCCATGTTGCCGGGCATCCTGCCAATAGAGCAAGGTCATCCGCGAACTTTATCGTTTTCACTATCCGGCCTTCTATTCGGATACCAGCATTGTATCCATCAAAAAAGCCTCTTTTAACATTAGTTCTGCAAAGTCATTAAATAACCCTGGTGACAGTAGGCGTCCTTGTCGGACGCCGCGGTGAGCTGGTTTGGTGTCGCCTTCTTCTGATCTTATAATTGCATTTCGTCTTGCATATAGGTCACGAATTAGGTTTAGTAATTTTTCTGAACATCCGATTTTTTGCAATATTTGGGAATAGTTTGCTCCAGTTGAGACGAGCGAACGCTTTCTCACAATCAATGAAACAGACGTATAGCCAACCTTCTTCCCACCGTGCTCAGGCACTCGGCTATCGCTCTAAAACCGGGTTTTCCTAGGAGCAGGTTTCCTGTGCCGCGCGCAACGTGATTCGCCCATCGCGACACGCCGTCCACTCACCACTAAGAAAAGCAACATGACTGTTTTCCTACAGAGCGCAATACGGCTCACGAGAGCGCTTTACGTTGGGCGTTATTGGCCGACTCCTTCTGGAGGAGTCAAATGCGTCGTGCGCCGTGGTTTTGCCGATATTCTCTTCACTCTTGTATGTTTTATTTCCCTTCCCTTCAACCCGGAGCATGCAGACGACAGAGTAGCTGATGCCAAAGCCATATACTTCATATAGACGCCCTGATCTGATGCGCCTCGCTAGGAAAACACAAACGCGTAGCGTGATTATGCAACACGTTTCTGTCGGTGCGAAATAGTCTAATTCGGTTCACGCTGCGCAACAAACCTATTTCTAGGAAAACCCGGCTTTAAACTAAGAAGAAGACTTCATATACTGTGTGGGTATTAAGGAGTTCCAGTTAAAGCCGGGTTTTCCTAGGAGCAAGTTTCCTGGGTCGCGTGCAACGTGATTCGCCCAGTGCGACACGCCGTCTACTCACCAGTAAGAAAAGCAGCATGACTGTTTTTCTACAGAGCGCAACACGGCTCACGACAGCGCTTTACGTTGGGCGTTATTGGCCGACTGCTTCTTGAGGAGTCGGTTTTGCCGATATTCTCTTCACTATTGTGTGTTTTCTTTCCCTTCCCTTCAAACCGGAGCACGCAGACGACAGAGTAGCTGATGCCAAAGCCATATACTTCATAAGGACGCCCTGATCTGATGCGCCTCGCTAGAAAAACACAAACGCGTAGCGTGATTATGTAACACGTTTCTGCCGGCGCGAAATAGTCTAATTCGGTTCACGCTGCGCAACAAACCTATTCCAAGGAAAACCCGGCTTAACGCTGCCACTGCATCTCTTGTCGTCAATTTCTTACTGAAGCCCAATTCGAATCATCTAGGTATTTGCCGAAGAAATTTTCCCCATACGTCTCCGTATGATATGGAGTATTACTCTAGGCAAAAATAAGAAAAAAGAATTCCTTGTATAATCTGATTATTTTCGTATTTTCCTGATAGAATGGTTTTTGAAATTGTACCTGAATGTATATGACTCGGGTCTCATTAAGTCGAACGCCAAGGCTCCCGATTTATTTTCTTATTTTTACTTATTTGTACAGTCTCGCCGGTGCGAGCCTGCGGATATAAGTTACTGCCAATGCCCGAATTGGCCAATTCGCAAACTGGCCGATTTCGTGGAAAATTGACCCGGCCAGTGTCCAAATTTCTGACTTTGGCCAGGCAGTTTGCGAAGTAGATGGTGATCCCTGGCCAAAGTAAAAAAAAAAAAAAAACATGATTCTGGATCATCGCCAAAAGTTGTCATATTTTTCCGTGATAGTTCACGTTAGCTAAGGCCATCCTAATGTTCTACTCAACATTTTCTGTCTTTTATATCATTTACTAGCTATGATACCCGGCGCTGCCCGGGTTTTCTTCAATGAGGCTTTTTGGATCACGTGATATCTCCCTCTTTCTCTGAGGAACATACAAACCGTGTCTAAGTTAACCAATATGGCGGCTTCCTGCACGACTAATGAAATACACAAATCTATATTTAAAGAAACGTAGAAATTAATTTTTTTTCATTTTTTAAGGGGTGCTAGGTGTTCCGATTTCGCCTTTCACTCCTGAACTTTAATTTATCCATCTGCCTGTTTCAGCTTTCGAAAATGCTTAATTGAAGCTGTGGAATTTTTTCGATGTACTTTTTACGGGTCCGTAATTAATTTTAAAATATCTTAACCCACATGAATTGATGCAGTTGAATATCAAAAGACAATATGGAGACATTAATTTCCATGCGTGAGAAGATATACATAAAAATTTGAAATCAATGTTATTGCATGGATATTCAACTTAAAAGTAGGTCCGGCTAATTACTTCGTATTTAATTTTCTGGGCGCCGTATCTCTAAGCGATGTTTCCAATATTGAGAATTCTATACAATTTTTAAAATCATTGATGTGACAGAAAACCCCACCAAATTTCTGCATTTCTACAGTGAAATCGGAAATTTTAATACTGTTTCTATATGAGGATCATCACCCTTTTCCTGACTCTCAAAGCGATCCTAATGATGATTATGATGTCTATTCAAAAAGCCTCATTACTGAGAGTATTGAAAATGTGGCAAACCATTATAAAGGCATAAAAAACGTCTGAAACGCATTGCTAGGGGACCACGGTAACCAAAGTAAACGTTCGAAAGTGATTGTTGAGTCTCAAAAGCCATTGTTGCCCGACAGTTTTTTGCCCATTTGGGGCATTTGCCCTGCTCTGACGAAATTTTAAAGTAGCCTATCGTTCATGTCAGGTCGCATTTGGTATACACTATACGAAATTTGGTGACGATCAATCTGAAATTGTAGATTGGTATAGAGAACATACACACAGGCAGAAAATCAATTTTATCTTATATATAAATGTGAAAGTATGTATGTATGTTCTTTATACAAATCTACAGTTTTAGGCCAATCGTCGCCAGATTTTGCATATATACCAAACAGGACCGGGAGTGAGCCGTAGGCTACTTTATAAGTTCTTCAAAGATGGGCAAATGCCCGAAATGGGCGAAAAACTGTCGGGCAACAATGGTTTTGGGGTCTCAACGATCACTTTCGGAACGTTTATTTTGGTTACCGTGGTTTCCGACAATGCGTTTCAGACGTGAATATATGCCTTTACAATGGTTTATCACACCTTTAATTCTGTTATTATAACAGTTTATTCCTTTATAACGGTTTGTCACTTTTCCAATCCTCCCAATAATTGAAGAAAACCCGGGAATCGCCGGGTATTTCAGCTAGCCTATATACAGGGTGGCCTGTAAGTGATAATGCGGCCTTTATCTTATCGTATAGGTATAGTTTCAATTTAAAAAACTCTGGCACAAAGTTGACACTCTGGTACGAATGGAAGAATTCCCGTAGACCCAAGCACTGGACTGATTACGTTCCCAAATGGATTTTGCCAGTTGTTGAATTCAGTTCAAGAACTTGCAGACAAAGTCTTCCCAAACATTCAACAAAATCACCGAAACCATGAGTGCCTTTGTGAGAGAGCGATTCTGGCGCCGAAATATGACAGTGTGAACAAGATCAATGAAAAAATCCTAAAAATTATTCCGGAAGACTCCACATCTTACAAATCGGTTGACACTGTCACAGACAAAGCGCAGACAGTTCTCTATCCTGCAGAATTTCTAAACTCTTTGGATATTCCGGGTGTGCCACCACACAAGTTGACCCTCAAAGTCGGAGCACCTATAATGGTTTTAAGAAATTTGGAGACACCGATACTCTGCAATGACAACAGAATCTGCGTGAAGAAATTGCACAATTACATCATCGAAGCACCGATTCTAACTGGATGTGAGAAATCAGAAGACGTCTTCGTTCCACGTATCCCAATTATCACCGATGAAATGCCTTTCACTTTATAGCGATTACAGTTCCCGATTCGTTTAACTTTTGCCATGACAATCAACAAAGCGCAAGGCAAGTCGTTAGCAGTGGCAGGTATCAACCTACTTGAGCCCTGTGTTTCTCACGGACAGCTTTTCGTCGCCTGTTCGCGTGTTGGTAATAGCAAAAATTTGTACATCTACACACCAGATGGAAAAACAAAAAATATTGTGTATCCACAAGCGATTGCCTGAAGATTTTCATTAAAATATTTGAAAATAAAAGTGATTTTTTTCTTACTTGATGCAGAAATTTTTTTGATTAAGAAATAATTAATAAGCAATACGTATATAAATTTTTTACGGGACGGGCAACGTCGCCGGGTATCAGCTAGTATACTATATAGATTACCATGATTTCATCGTGTATTTATCGCTTTAATATAAATTCTTTTGTGTTGCTTTTAATAACTGCTCAAACGGACTACTATTCAGAAGGATTTGGGGGGTCGTCCCCCAACCGCGAAAGTAGCGAGACGTAGTAGTAGATAGACAACTCTCACTCTGGTGATTATTTTCATATTGATTCTCACAACAAGATACAAATCATATCGTGGTCACACGATGCTAAAAACTTTCTTTTTATTTTCAGTTTGATAGAAAATAAAACTATATGCAATATGTTGTCTATTATTATATAAATAGCATTTTTATCTAGAGTTTCGCTTTTTTGCTCTCGTCACATAGAGCTAATCCAATACAGATAATATATATAGCCATGTATAACACGTTGGCGATGAAAAAACAAGGGGGTTTGGTGCCTATCAGGACGTTTTATATCAGGACATCGAATATTGGCTAGGGATCAACGGCCAC
Source organism: Pholcus phalangioides (assembly GCF_987345545.1). Taxonomy (NCBI): domain Eukaryota; kingdom Metazoa; phylum Arthropoda; class Arachnida; order Araneae; family Pholcidae; genus Pholcus; species Pholcus phalangioides. Next base: position 2,687,371 of record NW_028301603.1, read on the forward strand.
TTCGCGGATTGGCCGGCCAAAGCCCGAATCATTTCCGAATCGGACCCTGACCACTCCACTCGGCCATTTCGTGAATTGGCCGCACTTCGGGCTGTGGCAGTAACGTACAGGAAGTGTTGTTAATGGACCGACAAACTCACAGGGTTGTTAGTTGGCATCAAGAGGAACAAAAATTGCAATGGAACATGGTGTCGCAAACCACGTTGAGTGGCGAAAATCGAGAAATAACGCATGCAGGCTCTGAATACAGAGGAGGCGAAAAGGTGGATGTCAGTTGATCGCTGAATGCGTTTGCGGGTTGGCTCAACATATCTGACGTAAGCAGCGTCGCATAACGCATTCGCTGGGATAGGATATAACACTGAGGACGACGTAAATTAGATTTTCGTCGCTGCGGCAGACATCAAAAGCATGCCTGGTATCTTCAAGCGCGTCCGGGAATCGTTTTTACCTCGTTGTAGACTGTACAATGACGTCAGCGGCGGCCACTTCCAACAATATACCTATTATTGTACTTTTTGTCGTTCCAATGTGACGTAGAAACCTTCATGCGTTTTTTGCGATTTTCACCATTTTAATTTTTGTTCCTTCTTGATGCCTACTAACAACCCTCTGAGTTTGTCGGTCAATTAACAGAACACCATATGCGCATTTATATTTGTATACGTTATTTAGAATTTTGTATTTGAATGCATATTACCAAAGGGTGCTATAGATACTCTAAGGAAGCTCCTTGAACTCCTCGTATAACCTAATTCTCTTCGTACACGTCTGACCTCGCACATGTTCTTTTTTTAATTGTATATGAATGCACATACACGACAAGAGGTCCTTTAGGTACCACCGATAGGAACCCCAATTATTATTTTTTCCCCCTTGCAACTCAGAATTTCCTCCAGCACGACCACGCCCTCCAGGCCAACGAGTTTATACCTCGTAAGCGACAGAGCGCGGTCGTAGTCGGTCTGTTCTGTTCTTTATCTCACTCTCGAGTTACACATTTTTTTAAATTTAGACAAGCCAAGACAAAAACAACACAAAGACAAAAACAAACACCATTCGACCCAAAGGGAGGATCCAGCAACAACGTTATAAAAACCTCGAGTTGCCGCTTCCATTTCAAATTTACGGTGAAATTAAAGTTATTAAATAACTTGCAGCATTACAATGTTAATCACTATTTGAAACCAAGTTGAAAGGCCTTGGGAATTTTTTTTTTTAGTGAATGCTGTTTCCACCGTTTTTTACATAAAAAAGAAAAGCTGCCAGACCAAACAAAGGGACGAACGATCCAATCGAAAGTTAACAGACCGTGCAATCAAACAAATATCTATGTTAGGTATACGGCCTACGTCTAGCCCTGCAGCCCATTTAAAACGCAGGCGGTAGGGAGGGAGGATGATTTTTCTCGCATATAAAAAAAATGAATCCGCCAACACGGAAATTTAAAACTTTCATATTATTGAATAGAAGAAATGAACGTGAATTTCCTGCAGTATGTTTTCACGCTATTGTGTGCAGGCAAGGTTGTTTGTTTGTGTGTGTACGTGGTGTGAAAGTTATGAATAATATATCTCACCCTTCTTCTCTACTTTTTTTTGCCATCAAAACAGGATATTTATGAAAACTATCTGCGTGAGGGCAAAAATGAAAATACTATTATATGATTAAAGATTGACGAGAGTTACTGCTCCCTCCGCTGAATTGAAATGGAAGTCCTTGCGGGCCCTTGTGACGTTTTATTGTCTGTGACGGTATTGAAGGTTATGGAGGATGGTGATTATATCTTGGTGACAAATCCTCAACCTTCTTTCAAGGACACTCATGGGAATGACAGTTATTCATTCCATACGTATTAATGGACATCTATATCATTGTGGTCTCATGATAAAGTGGCGCTTGTTTGGTGTCAGTAATTAGTATCATATCCGTCAAAAAGAAAAAAAAAAGTGTATTAATTTTCGTTAGCTCTTCACACGTATGGCGCAATATGTGTTACGGTCAAAGCCCGAAATCGGCAAGTTCACGAAGTGGCCGTTGTAAATTGACCCAATCAGTGTCCGAATTTTGGGTTTTGGCCAGCCAGTTTGACAAAGGAAAGACAATTCTGGCTATTGGCCAAAATTACGTCAGCGAATTTTTAGCCAATTTTGTTTCCCCCCCCCCCCCACCGTCAGAAAAATCTCGCCAGTTCCGCCCCCTACCTCCTAATGCATATTCATGGGATCAGAGACTACGCGGGGGGAAGGGAAAGGGGGCCATGAGCGCCCCCCCCCCAAACCATAAAAAAATTGATTTTTTTTTTTGTTAACTCAAAAGCATATTATTTTTTAATCAAAATTTCGATGTTTAATCAAAATTTGTATGTCATTATAATCGATTTCTGTTAATTTCAATGCTATTTGAAGGCTATGAACTGAAATTTCGTTTTTAGGAAATCAATTGCTACCCACCGTATACGGTAAACCCTTGACCAACGCACCAAATGTAGCCCTGGGAGTTACGATGTGAACTATACCCCCTCAAACCTAATTTTGTAAAAATGAACTAATCGGCATATTTACAGATCGCTTAAGTCACCCTTGACACAATGCCAGAGCATTTGAGTGGGCCGTGGAACATTTTCGGATCAACTCGAGTAGGCCCGTGGCACATTTACAGATCACTCGAGTAGGCCCGTGGCACATTTTCGGATCACTCGAGTACGCCCGTGGCACATTTACAGATCACTTAAGAGACCCACGATACAGTTCCACGACACTTAAGCGATCCGTGGCATATTTAGAGATCCCTTGAGTGACATGTGGCAGAGTTTTAGAGCGCTTAAGCGGCCCCCCAGTGTGGTTCTACATAACTCAAGTTACCCGCGGCACATTCTCAGATTACTTAAGTGACCCGCGGCATAATTACAGATTACTTGAGCAGATTACACGCAGCACAGTTCCAGAGCACTTGACGGATCCGCGAAACATTTAGAGATCACTGAAGTGGCACTGTAGGAGACTTATCAACATGAACAATGTTAGTTCAGGTGCCCATAAAACTAGGGAAACGTTTTACTCGTTTCTGGCACACCCAGTAAAGATGTCATTGAGACCGGGATTACACTATAAAAGTTTGATAAAAGTAATTTTATAAAACTTGAAAAATCCAACCAATAAGGTCACCGGTCGCATTTTGTAGAATGTAGCCGATAACCTTATTGGATGGATTTTTCTAGTTTTATGAAAGGACTTCTGTCAAACTTTTATAGTGTAATCCCGGCCTAAGAATATTTTATATTTTTATAAAAGGTGGTTGATGACGTAAGCATCATCCAAACCCTCCCGCTTCCCATCAAAAGTCAACAAATCGGGACACCCCCCCCCATTGATGCTGACGTAATACTTGAATGACCCCTAATCTCAAATTCGCTAGTTGTTGTAGACGGATGTTGTGTAAGAGAAGGACGAGATAGGGAAAGTATGACCCATATTTATATCTGAGCAAAAAAAGAATCAAATTGCTTTTATCAATACGCATGGTCCTCACAAGGGTAGGGCTCACAGGGCTCCATCCCGAGGCCCGGGACAAATCTCGCTAAAAACCCAGATAACAAATATGTGTAGATCCTGCATTTTTAGTACAATTTGAAAGATGAAATTCATGTTTTTGTTGTACTTTTTTAATATCGATAATGGAAAAGCATCTCAAAAACTGCTAAAAATGAATGCTACGGATCTGAAAGGGAGAAAACTCTTTAGATTTATAGATGAATTCCGATAAAAAAAACTTCACACACACACTGATGTTTTCGAATTCGAAATCTATAATCAAAAGTATGTATAAGAACGTTAAAAAATGAATCTACTCTCTGCAAAATCTATATATGTAAAATGATTTTCAATTCTAAATTATGTAGCCTATCGTTCAAGTCGGGTCTCATTTGGTATATATGCAAAATTTGGCGACGATGGATCTGAAATTGTAGATTTGTATAGAGAACACACACACACAGACACTGTGTGTGTCTATGTGTGTGTGTTCTCGATACAAATCTACAATTTTAGACCTGTCGTCGTCAAATTTTACATATGTACCAAATGGGACCCTGTCGAGCAACAATGATTTTTAGGCCTCAACAATCACTTTCGGAACGTTTACTTTGGTTACCGTGGTTCCTTAGCAATGCGTTTCTGACTTTTATAGTGTTTTCCAGTGTTTTATAACTGATATATAGCATATATATAATTGATGTTTTCCCCCACCCTTTTCATACATATGTACCTGGACTGTGACGTGCATTGTGCTTCCACAAATGCTTAATTTTCACATTATTTTGTGGTTACTATATATATTTTGATTCCCCCCCTACGTTAGAGGTTCCGTAAGGAATATTAACGTGGGTATCTGTCTGGTAGTTCAAGTTCAAGACGTTTATATTAGGATGGAACGAAAAAGGGTGTTTTTTCACTTTTTTTGGAAATTGATGTTGCCTTAGTATCCAAAAGATGCCTTTCAAGGTTTTAAGAAGTTATACCAAAATCTGGGAAAATATGTTAATATCTTGAGGTTCCTCACAGACCCTAAAGTTTCGAGCAAAAAGATTTTTCTATAAGTACACATTAAAAAAATCTTTCCAAACATAAACGAAGTTGATGATTTTTAAAAAGTTTAGGAAGGAAGACGTCCTATCTCTCTCGGTAACATAAGAGCGCCCTCTGACGATGTGTACGAAGCTGAGAGACGCAGCCGTCGACGTATACGTGGGTGAGGCCAGACGTGACCTCTCACGCTTTTGTTTTATTATTTTGTATCATATTTTCAATCAAGATCTATAGAATAAACTGTCTTAGCGTCCCGTTAAATGTGTTCATGTGATCATTCCCCACAGAAGCATTCTCTAAAAAATGAAAAACACTTAATTTAAAAGTTATTCAGTACATGAGAGGCAAAACTGAATATATATATATATAAACCCAGAGAAATACTCAACAAGTTAAGAGTTCTATATACTGTATAAGTTATAACGGACAAGCATATTTGATCATTTGCAGCTGTCATGGCAGTTGAAAAGAGAATTTTTCAAGCTCTCCGAATATAGTGATTGATGGAGGGAGATGAAAGTAAACCCCCTTTTGGGGGGGGGGGGGGGGGACAAAACTATAAAAATGTTCCAAATTTTAAAAAAAAAACCAGTTTGACGATATAGGTGTGATATAGGAGAATGCCTCCATTGCTTCCTCTGTTATCACACTGTTATTACATTTCAATTTTTTGCAAAATAGTCCGCTTTTTTTTCATATGATGGAAGAGTACTCCTTGATTATGTTATGGCTTGAATGAAGCCTTCACGACTGCTGATGTCACGGTTGCTGATACAGCAAGAGATGCTTCAGTTACGAGTCGTACGCACCGTTAAACTGCTTGTGTGTGACACGGAAAATTCGGTATAGATGGAAAAGCGGGTTCGGCTCATTTTTGTGGGTCCATTTCCTGATTTTTTATAATAGGTGGTTCAGTCACTAGCACTTGATCCCATGCACATAGTTCCGAATAGTGCTTAGCAGAAAAGTTTATTTTCGGAACATGGAATAGTACAGATTTCTGCTTCTGATAATAATTCATTTATAATTTTCAGAATTCTTTTGATTTTCAGAATTTTTTTTTTTGATTTCAGAATTCTTTTGAGAGTAATGAGAGCAATCAATTCTCTGGGTGGGCGTAGAAGTTTTTCTCCCATCGGCCACCAACACAATCTAACCCATAGGATCCCATGTTATACCCGTAGCTTCTACCGCCACCGCCATAATTTGATCAATGCCCACGTTGAGAATCACTGATCGAAATGCTTCACGAGATGCCTTAGAGGTAACTCATTAAAGTGGAAAAGACAAATAAGGCATTGCAAGGGATGGCCTATTTCTTTTTCTATTAATTTGATAATACCATTTTATAACCAGTATTGGTAATAGTCCCGTCGCATACACGATCGCCATCAATTCTTTCGTATCAAAATCTTGTTTCAAAAAGTCTAGGATTGATGACTTTATATCCCTTGCTCTACTACTCTCTTGGAGTTGTGTGACCTAGATAAATTGACTCGGGTTCCTGCAATATGCTTATATGTTCTTCAGATATGGAAAGAATCACCTTCTTTGACATTAGCTAAGGTTTTGGCTTTTCGACCATCAAAATATATTCCTCACACATTTTGTTCTAGGAATTTTATCTTGCAAAAGATGGAAAAACTTCAAAAGCAAATGAAGTACTTGCTTCGGCACCGATTGATGGACCAGCTTCAGCTACTGGTAGATGGAAATGCTAATTTCAACGGTAAACTGTGTTTTGGCTCTTATAGATCACTTTCCTCAGAATCGTTGGATATAGATGAGTTTTCAGTGGTTGATGAACTAGTTTCCGCCGTTTCTTCTTAAGATGACTTCAAGTATGGGATACCATTTTCATTTTTTGTTCATTGTTTTTAAATTTCTTCGTTGTTAGGACATCTACTCGACCAATGGCCATCTTGCGTGTACTTCTTTGATCTTGCAAGAAATCTCGCTCTAAATTTAGGACCTTTCTCAACTTGTCACACTTAAAGTCTTCAAAATCACAGTTGCATGCTGTAATGTCGAACTGTTTTCGTGCTTAGCACTGAAAATATTTCAAGTTCAACTTGGAAGTTTGAGAATCTTTCCTTGCTTTCATATTTTTCTGAAGATTCTTGTATTTACAGTAAAAGTCTTTGAAAATTTTGCATATCCATTGGGGAGAAACCATAGGAATTGAAGCAGTTTTCCAAATACTTTTTATCTTCGGCACGATAACTTCAAGAATGTCTGCAATAGCTGGATCTTTTCTTGATTGTTGTGTCTTCATATTGCGTTGGGTCAGCAAATGACTAAGCTTAACATCACCATAGGTGGGCGAGACCCGAGAATCCCACTCTTTAGGATTTCCTAAAATGCCACAACAATAAAAGCTGGTCATCATTTGGACTGCTATACACCGTCTCAGTTAAGGGGTAAGATTGCAAATGAATACTGAAAACAATGGGAAAACATCGAGGGCATTGAATGAATCACGTGTTCAGGGGAATAGGAAAGATTCCTCTACGGTGTCATGTTACAGAATTCTACACGTGCGTAAAACTTCAGGGGCGATGAGGAACCTCAAGAAGTTTGAATTTTGGGGAAAAAAATTAGGAATGGTATTTCTTCACATAAAGGCATATTTTAAATTCTATTACAATGGCAATTTCGAAATTTTTTTTTTTTTTCGTTCCGCCCTAGTGTATATGCCTTTACAATGGTTTGTCACTTCTTTAACGTTGCCAGTATATATGTATTGAATTTATGCCATTATCATGCCTTATCATTGTTTGCCACTTTTTCAATGCTCCCAGTAATGATAGCTTTTTGAATAGACGTCAGAATCATAATCAGCATCACTTTGAGGGTCAGGCAAAGGATGATCCTCATAGAAATCAATGTTAAAATTGCCGATTTCACTGTAGAAATGCGAAAATGTAGTGGAATTTTTCGCCACATCATTAATTTTAAAAATTATATAGAATTCTTGATTTTTGAAATATATTGAGTTCGCTTAGAGATACGAAACTCAGAAAACTAAATATGAAATGATTAGCCAGACCTACTTTTGTGAGCTGGATATCCCTGCAATAACATTGATTTCAACTTTTTAGTTGTATCTTCTCAAGCATGAAAATGAAAATGTGTCTGTATTGTCTTTTAATATTCCACTGCATAAATCCATATAGTTTAGGTTGTTTTAAAATTAACTATGGCCCATAAAGTACATCGAAGAAATTCCACAGCTTTAACTAAGCATTTATGAAAGTGCAAATCGGCAGATGGATAACTTGAAGTTCAAGTGGTGGAAGGAGAAATCGGAACACACACCTAGCGCCCCTTAAAAAAAGAAAACTATCCATTTCTATTTCGAATTAGTGTAGGTGATAGTGTATCGGACGGGGAACCTGGATACCAAGGTTCGAATTCAGCTCACGAAAGTTATCTATTTTTTTCTCAGCCACCTCGTTGGGCATTTTGCTTGTTGTGGTGTTTTATTTGTATTTGTATATCCAGATTTGTTTCTTTCATGAGTCCCGCAGGAAGTCGCCATATTGGTTAACTTGGACACGGTTTGTATGTCCCTCAACGAAAGAAAGAGGGAGATATCACGTGATCCAAAAAGCCTCATTGAAGAAAACCCGGGCAGCGCCGGATATTATAGCTAGTCTATATATATATGAAATTAATTATTTTCTGTGTCTCTATACAAATCTACAATTTCAGATCGAGCGTCGCCAAATTTTGCATAGTATATACCAAATGTGACCCGACTTGAACGATAGGCTACTTTAAATTTTCGTCAGAGCAGGGAAAATTCCCGAAATGGGCGGAAAACTGTATCAATCCTGTAATATTCAACTGCATATATTCATGTAGTTTAGGGTGTTTTTAAAATTAATTACTGGCCCATAAAGTACATCGAAGAAATTCCACAGATTTAATTAAGCATTTTTTGAAGCAGAAACAGGCAGATGGAAGTGGAAATAGGCAGATAGATAACTTGAAGTTCAAGGGGTGTTCACCCCTTAAAAAAGGAAAAAAAAATTAATTTCTACGTTTCTTTAAATATAGATTTGTTTATTTCATTAGTCGTGCAGGAAGCCGCCATATTGGTTATCTTAGACACGGTTTGTATGTTCCTCAAAGAAAGAGGGAGATATCACGTGATCCAAAAAGCCTCATTGAAGAAAGCCCGGGCAGCGCCGAGTATTACAGCTAGTCAATTATATAATTAATCAATTACGTAATTATTCACATTTCTTCCATCACCTTACTTTGGGTGCCACGACCGATTACCATACACTCCTGGACAGTCGGAGTTCGGGATGAATGGCATCTCATTTCTTGTAATAAATAAAATATATAGCCCCACAAATAAAACTCTGAAGAGTGACACTTGCATGATTTTACGTCTAAAAAAAAAAAAAAATTATAACATGGACTGAACATGAACTGGAAAAAAAGATGTGTGATGCTGGTCCAACCCAGTTTCATAACCCCTATTATATATTTTTTTTAATTCAAATGAATCACTAATTCTTTAGTGGAAGCTTCATTATTCATGACGGAGTTTGGACACTGGCAATGGCATTCGAAGAATTACGCAAAAGAAATTCCGACGGGTTGAATTAGAATATGAGAGGCGGGGGGAAAAAAAATACATCCTTAAACCATCCGGAGACCAATGTAATTCAAATAAATACCTCACCCCCATAGAATAAGAGGATTTCGGTGATGAAAGGTGATAACAATAACCGAACAAATAGACGAGGAGAGAAAAAAAAAAGTGACCATTTCTTTCCTCTTTTTCTGGCAGTGGGTCATGGTATTTTATTCTAATTGCACATCCTCAATCTAAAAAACCCGACCCAGCCAATTTTAGTGCAGGAAACTTGCGTAATTCCAGGACTATTTTGATGACCCCTTTTACCTCTTTTTTTTTTTTATATGGTGATCCATCTTCTCTGTATTTTTTTTATTATCAATTTTATCCACCATCCCATTCTTTGTATAATATTTTGTGGACGGTCCGAAGGACACTTTTGCCGTCCGAATGGGTGTGGGGCCCACCCTGTCACAACACAATAAGCTGCCTGTACCGTACGGCGTTATTGTCATAAGCACTCCGGGCGGCACCAGTTAAGCCGTTAAGTATTAATTCCTGGTATATGTGTTGGTGTGAATGTGAGAAGTGGTAGTATATCCCAGATAGTGCACCGCGGTAAAAAGAGTTTACGTACGGACTGCTATTACGCTGCCCGCGTACGTATTTTTTTTTTTTTTTTTGGTGGATGGTGTTAACTGCTGGTGTGACTCCTGAATCACTGGTAAGTCGGTTGTTTTAACATATTCTCATTGTAGATTGTCGTAATTGCCCAGTTATTCTCTTAATTTAATGACATCCGTGGCCTTCGGTGTCCATGGATGAGTTCTCTGATCAATGGACGCTCGAACAATTGATTATTTGGTCATAATTAACGTGAAAATTCAGGTGTATTATGCGCGAAAAGTAGTTACACTGCCATTGAGTAGCTCTTTCGAGATTAGTGTTTGGATTAATTAACACGAAGGCCACATTGGATGTTGTGGTGATTCTTTGATTCTATGGCACACCATGATGTGAAACAATTTTTCCCTGTCTTTTTTTTAACTTTTTATAATAGAAACCGGATCGAATCTATTTTCAAAACCACTGCTACTACCATCTGTGGGTCTGATAATATTTTACTAAATTTAATCGTATGTGCAATGCATCGAATCATTAAAACTTTTCATACGCGATTTCAACAGTGTTGAACGACAGGAACGTTCTCTTTGCCACCCCTTAACGATTATCTTTTTATTCATCGCTTTTTCATCAGTATTCGTTTAAGATATTTTTCGGGTTGATCAACCTGGTATGCAAATTGTATTTCTGGAAATCTGTTGATTTACTGAAAAATAAACGGTTGTTGGATGCCTACAAACAGCCCGAATTTACAAAGGGGCAGCAGCAATTGCGTTCATCGGTATGGCAAAATATTTTGATATGAGATTGGTCTGATAAGCTTATGATGAAAAGGACAAATGGCATTCAAAATGAGAATTATATTTCTTGAAAATGTTTTCTCACACACACACACACACACACACACACACACACACACACACAGTGAATGTGTTTTCTTAATAGCCTAAACACGCAAGATAAATGGTTTTTGGTTAATCCAATCAAATTACAGTGAAACCTCACTAAAGCGATACTCGATGCAACGATTAATCCCTCTACAATGATATTTTTAACCAATTTTCGAAACCACTGCGAAGCGATACTTTTTTTTATATATTTTGCTCAAATCGTTTTTTGAATGTAATTTAACTGCATTACTTATTTTTGAAGGCGCAATAGCATCGGTATTTTTCCATCACTGGATCACCGAAAGCGCTTAGGAAGTTATTGCTGTCGCTACTTTCTGTGTAAGGGGCCATTCAAGTATTACGTCAGCAGAATTTTAGACATTTTTGACTCCCCTTGTCAGCAAAACTCGGAGCACCCTCCTCCCTTGTCATCAAATTTTCGTCAGCACTCATCCTACTCCCTTACGCATTTAAGTGGCCCGTGACAAATTTTCAGATCAGTCAAGTAGGCCTGTGGCACATTCACGGATCCGCGACACATCTTCAAATCACTTGAACGATCCACGGCACAGTTCCAGAACACTTAAATTGTCTGTGGCGCATTTAGAGATCTCTTATGTGGAATGTGGCACAGAGTTTTGGAGCGCTTAAGCGGCCCGCAGTGCAGTTCTGCATCACTCAAATCACCCGCGGGACATTCCCAGATTATTTAAGTGATCAACGGCATAGTTACAGGTCATTTGAGTGACGCGCGACACAGTTTCTCAGCACTTTTAGCGGCCCGCTATACATTTCTAGAACACTTGATCGGCCCTGACACATTTCCAGCTCACTAGAAGGAACAGCGGGACATTTAGAGATCGCTAAAGTGGTTCTATAGAGCAGCGTTTCTCAACCACCGGGCCCTGACACCAGTCACACCGGGCCGTGAATAGCTGACCGATTCATTTTACCCATTTATACCCCCTTTGTCTCCAAAAAATGGCTCGGGGATCCATGATGTTCTTAAGTCAGCCACCTCGTTGGGCAATTTGCCTGTCGTGGCGTTGTATTTGTATTAAGCGTGCGTATGACAGGGCCTTCCACTCATTTAAAAGAAATCCAAGGGTTTCCAAAGGTTGAGAACCACTGCAATAGAGGACTTATCAATAGGACGAATGTTAGTTCAAGGTGCCCACAAACTAGCGAAAGGTTCTTCTCGTTTTTGGTACACCCAGTAAGATGGAATTAAGAATACCTCATATTTTTATAAAGAGTGGTTGATGACGTAAGCAATATTCAACCCCCCCCCCTTGTCATAAAAAGCCAGCAAATCCGAAACCCCCATCGATGCTAACGTAATACTTGAATGACCCCTAAGACACAAAAGTACAGTAAAGTACGGTAAAGAACTTTACGACGACACACGCAATGCACCTAATTAAATTTTATTAATCAACTAATTAATCAATTGCAAAATATTTCGCGGCGAATAAATACTGTACGCAAAAGCGCATTTTCCGGTCGTACTAACAAATTCCGATTTAGAAAAGACGACAGCATAAATTTGATGTCACGTGATGATATAACGCTACCTCTCGACTCAACGATATAATCTCTCTACAACGATATATATTTTTTTGTGTTCTCTTGGCCCAACAGATTATCGTTACATCGAAGTTTCACTTGAATAATTTATTGAAAAATAACCGCAAAACTGAAATGAGTTATATTTGTTCTCACCTGCGTTTCCTATTTTGATGAAATCCATTCATTACTTATTTCATGTTTTGTTTCCAAAGACACACACAAACATTTGTAAGCATGCATTTTAAGATATGTGTCCAAAGGCGTGTCAGCAAAGACATAAAAAATTAGAAAAAAATTTTTTTTCGGCTTTTTCACAGTAATATAATTTTTTACGTAGTAAATATTATACAAATACAAATACAACGCCACAACAGGCAAATTGCCCAACGAGATGGCTGACTTAAGAACATCATGGATCCCCGAGCCTTTTTTTGGAAGCCCTACCTACTACTACTACACCACACATGCACCCCCCCCCCACGCGGAACCCCCCAACGAATCGGTACATGCGGGAATGTGCGTGGACGTGTAGTGAAACCTGACGTGAAGTTTTTGTTGTTTCTCTGTAATGCTTGTTATGTGTAGTGCTGCCATCTGCCACTAGTTTTATAACCATGAGTGAAGTGTTATGATTGAATGATTTATCGTTGTAGGACTGTTGCTCTCTAAATTGAATTTAAAACTGCGTCTCTCAAAAACGTAAAATGACCCTAAGAATCACTTAACCTCCATTTGGAGTCGCTTTCAAGTGTTGTTTTTGTTCACACCCACCCCCACCAAAACCATGGAAATAACAAAAGCCTAAGATTACTAAAGAATATTTTACTAATGAATTTTATAGAAGAAATATTGATTTATTTATAAATGATTGCGCAGTTCTCTCGAATAGGTCATAAGACGCAAGCGTGGAAATTTTGGAGTATATTGAATCAGAAATTTGGGTCGCACAATTAACATTTTGAATAATTGTGACCAGGGGCGAATTTACAGCGAAGCCTAGCCCGCTAGGCTAAGTTCAGAGGGGGGTGGTGGCAAATTTGGGGAATTAGTGGCTAAGAAAGTCAGTAGAATTGAGGGCAAAGGGCAGCAAAACTTGTTTAAATCTCAATAAATCCACTCAGACAACAAGGAACAAAGTCAGTGAGTGAGCGGCAGAGTGTGCAAGCACGCGAGTGAGTGTGTAAAAGAACGACTTGGAGCATGAGCAAGCATGCGAATGACCGAAAGAGCGACCTACAGAGCGAGGGATTAGATCAGTGAGTGACCTAGAGAGTTTGCAAGCACGTGAGTGAGCAAAAGACTAACTTGATCGTGAGCAAAAGACTTAGGGCCCTTTCACACGGAGCGGATGCGGATGCGGACGCGGATGCGGATGCGGGTCCGGAAGAAGTTTTAACAATTGGAATATACTGCGCCTTTCAGACGAGCCGAAAAATCTCCGCACCTAGGAAATGTTCATGCGGGTCCGGACGTCGTCCGCATGTGTCAAAACCTAAGTGCGGGCTCCGCATCCGCACATAGAAGTTTTGACAATAGGTTTATTCGGAGCTATTCACACGATGCGGATGCGGAGCGAATTCGTCCGCATCTTTGGCTACTTTTTGAAGGTGATTTTTCACGGAATTTTTTTAATTATTTGCCATAAATACCCTTAAAAAGACCATATGATGGTCCCTGCTCATTAATATAATGTACCTACATACGTGTATCCCTTCGTTTCCTTCTGAGATTGAGATATAGCAACTTTAACTGCCTTTTGTCCATATTTCACAATTTTATACAATAAAACCTGCCAACAACGGCCACTGACGGGACCAAAATTATAAGCCGTTCTGTTCATTATGTATATTTAATTGACTACATACTTTAATAACTTTCAAATTTAATTTAAAAATAATAATTTTTTTCTTTTTAAATTTTTAAAATTATTTAAAAATATAAATATATTTAAAATATTATTTTAAATATTTGTTATTTTTTTAAATTTTTAATCTGTTAATTTTTTTAAACTTAAAAAAAAATACTTTTATTAAACAACGTTATCCACGTACGGTGTTCACTCGGGGCCGGATTAAGACGTTTGAAGACCCTAGCGCTTGAATAGTTTTGGTGGTTCCCCCCGAATACCTACAAGTATATTTTACTCAATATTTAGTCTATGAACTTAACAAAATGAAATTTTATATTTCAGAAGTGACTAATCTAGGGATGGGATTTCACTCTAAAAGGTTTAAGAAAGTTATTTTATAAAACTTGAAAAAAGCAACTAATAAATTGCAAGTGCAACCGATAAATATATTAGTTGCTTTTTTAAAAGAATTATTATAAAATTTTTATAGTGCAATCCATACTTGAGGCCGGGATTACACGATAAGGTTTTGTAAAAGATCTTTTATAAAAGTTGAAAAATTCAACCAATAGGCGCATCGGTTGCATTCAAGCAAATGCAACCGGTGATCTTAATGGTTGAATTTTTCACGTTTTATCAAAGAGCTTTTACAAAACTTTTATAGTGTAATCCCGGCCTAAGACAGAGTTGTGATGTGAATATTTCTAAGCACAGACATTTTGAAAGTCCCAACCCCTCCCTTTTTTTATACTTGCAAATTCTTTGATATTTGCTGAATTTTTTTTTTTTTTTGGAACATCGAATGTTTTGGATGTTTTTGGAATTTTCTTTCATATTTTTCCGAAAAGAGATTTTTTTTCAAAATTTTTTGAAAATATTTTAAGATATTTTCTCCCATCGACTACTTGTGAGGATCGGAATGGAGGCATCTTTAGGCTCAATGATAAAAACCACCAAAGAATGCCTCTAGGCTGCCTATGGGCACTGAATCAGGGGTGAAGGAGAAAAATAATTACAAAAATTGCGAAAAAACAGTTTTTATGCACGAATTTCGAACTAAAGATGCGGGCGATTCGTCCGCATCTTCAGTGCTCGTTTGAAAGGGTATGCGGTCCCGCGTCCGCATCCGCTCCGTGTGAAAGGGGCCTAACTTGATCGTGAGCAAAAGACTAACTTGATCGTGAGCAAGTATGATAATGACCAAAACAGTGGCCTACAGATCTAGGGACCAGGTTAGTGAGTGACCTAGACCGTGGGCAAACATGCGAATGATGAAAAGAGTGATCAAGAGCATGTGCAAGCTTGTGAATGGTTCAAAACAGTGACCTAGAGCGAGCGCCACCTTTACCAGATGCGGGGCCCGGTGAGGAAATATTAGTGGGGGGGGGGGGGGCAGAGGTGTCTTGATAATTTCGATTATCCTTATAGCCCCGCGTTTTATATATTCTGTGGGAGAGTGAAATCGAAAATTTATGAAATGAAAATCATGGAAATTCAGAATAAATACAAGAAATATAATTCCAGCACTCGTGAATATTCAGAATAAATGCAAGAAATGTTTTTAGAATTAATGAAATTCAGAGTGAATGCAAGAAATAATTCCAGAAATTGATGAAAATTCAGAATTCCAAAAATTCATGAAAGTTCAGGAAATTCCAGAATCATTTCTTTCCATGTTAAAATGCAGAATTCCAGAATTTATGAAAGGAATTATTACTGTTGTGAGTGCGGGGCCTCTCAAAACACGGGGGTCCTGTGCGCGCGACTGCACTTGCACACCCCCTAAGGCGGCTCCACCTAGAGCGCCTGCAAGTATGTGAATGACTAAAAGAATGACCTAGAGCATGTGTAAGCATGTAAATTATCAAATGAGTGACCTATAAAGTAAAGAACCATGTCAGTGAGCGACCAAAAGATTGACCTAGAGCCTGTGCAAGTATGTGAGTGACCAAAATAGTGTGCAAGCATGTGAGAGGGACCAAAACAGTGTTCAAGCACGTGAATGACTTTAGTGACTTCGAGAGAGTGTGTGTGTGTGTGTGTGAGCGTGGGAGAGACCAAAAAAGCGACTTAGACACACAGGTGTACTTACAGAAGTGGGGGGAGACCAAGCTCTTCAGTGTGGTGAATTCGAGGGAAGAGTAGTCAAATTTTTTAGACTAGAATGGGAGAAGAACGAGCCCTCGAATTTACCATTCTGAAAAATAAAACTTGTGAAACAATATCTTGTCTCGTGAATTTTTCGAGTCCAGATAAGTGAATGCTACATCTAATCCTGAACCTACCAAGGCCTCAATAGCCCAGGGCAGTCAGTATCCTTGGCCCTCTACTTCATAATTTGTACGTGAAAATGGTTTTATATTCATTGCCGAGATTGTATAATCATACTGCTGTTGCACATAACTTGAAGTCTTTATAGTACGTAGCGCGTTCTTTAAGTAAGTACCGTTTTGAAATAAAAAGAAAACAACAGCTGTACCTTAATCTACTTTTCAACATAATTTCCACCAATATTAAGGCATTAATCGTATCGTACAACCAGCTTTTGAATCCCATCCTCATAGAAGTCTGCCCCCTGATTTGGCAACCACTGCAACACGACCGTTTTGACCTCATCATCGTCGTCATGGCAATGACCACCCCAATGCTTCTTCAAATGCAGGAACATGTGGTAGTCACTGGGTGCAGCGCCGTGATAAGATGCTCGTCTTCTACTATGAAAATTAGGGGCCATTCAAGTATTAAGTAAGCAGATTTTCAGCCATTTTTGACCCCCCACCCTTGTCAGCAAAAGTCAGCAAAACACTGACACCTCCCCCCCTCCCCCGTCAGCAAAATTTTGTCAGCAGCTTAGAATATTTCCTACCTTCAAAAAGAGGTGGTTGATGACGTAAGCAACCTTCAAACTCCTCTTCCCCCCCCCCCCTGTCATCAAAAGTCAGCAAATCCGAAACCCCTCCCCCCTCGATGCTGACGTAATACTTGAATGACCCCTTGCCATCAAGGTCCATGGGTTCGGATCCGGGCATAGAACGTTAGAAGCAAGTTCTTTACCTACCGATCCTGGGGTGACCAGCGATGGATGGAACCTTCATTTCCCACCCAACTCCTCTGGTTAGAAATTGCCGTATGTCGATATATGACCGGAGCTGGTGTGCCGTAAAGTAGTAGTCACTGGGTGCTAGATCGGGACTGCACGCATCAGGCGTATTGCGCTCTGTAGGAAAACAGTCATGCTGCTTTTCTTACTGGTGAGTGGACGGCGTGTCGCGCTGGACGAATCACGTTGCGCGCGGCACAGGAAACCTGCTCCTAGGAAAAACCCGGCTTAATGGCGTCTGTGGTTTGCCAACAGATGTAGGTACACAGCGCGGGTGTACGGAATGCCGACCGCAGCGCTGCAGAAGCAGAATTTCAAAACGGTACTTACTTAAAAAACACTCCTCATATGTTCAATACACAATTTCACTTCTTTAATATTTTCCTTTACCATCACGTACCACACAATCTAGGTTCATGTAAATTATACATGTTTCTAACATGAGATTAATTAAAGGGATTTTTTTTCCATGCGCTTTGTTTTTATTTATTTTCACGTTAACATAACTGAGCTGATGGTTTTTTGCCTTCGCCAGCACACGTGTTATGGAATTTCAGATAATATTCTTCCCTACGATCTCCGGTAAGCGTGCCTCACTCGGAAAATTAACACACGTGCGAATATGAATATTTACGGTATGAAACTAGATGTAGCATTGCGGCCATGCCTACATGTGCATGAAGTTTTCCTCAAGTCGCTTGGAGAAAACTGTAGGCTGATTTGCACTACTGAACGTGACTTTGAGGGGCTGGCTCATGGACAGGAGCCACTACTTGAAGAAGCGATTATGAGCTTGGGGAAGACCATGGAGTGGAGGTGCATGAGAATGGCATTCAAGAACTAGTGGCGAAAAATGTCTAGTTGGTTGACGGTAGATGAAGGGATGGATCTCTTTTGCACGCACCGGCAACAGTTTATGAACGGTATCTCGTCTGAGGACGAAAGAAGTAAGGAGGAGTCTCTCACATAAAATGAGATTAGAGAGATGTGTAGAATGTAGCAATATGTGCAAAACTCTGTAGAAAAAAGAACCACCCAAATAAAACTCTAACAGTGTGCAAGCAATGAATCTGTCCAACGAACACCGCAATTTCCCATTTCCCAGAAATCCTAAAACGGAAGCAAAAGCAATACTGGATGAGGCTCTTTTTGAAAGTGACGCAAAACCGATAAGTTTGCAAACAAGTGAGTCTGTAAATCGGCCTAAACGATAGTCCTCATCTCCCTCGTCGTTTAGAATAAGTTAATAGTCAATAAGGTTTGTAAATATTATAGTATTGTATGTTTACTTATGGCGTTATATATATATCATGTATATTTTATTCTATTATATTTTATCATTATTGTGTTCGATTATTGGTGTTGAATGCCGTTTTTATTAGTCTTTTTTATGTGAATGAATAATATTGTGGAACGAATTATGCGAGTTTCCATTATTTAATATGGGGAAGTTTGATTCGAATAACGAGCTATTCGGATAACTAGCACGTTGGTGGAACGAATGAAGCTCGTTAACCGAAGTTCCACTGCACTAACCCCGGCCCGTCGAATGTGATTCGCCATGCGGGGGTTTCCCGGAGGGAGCATTTATTTTCTCAATTAAAAAAAAAACACCATATATAAATATATATGTATACATTCTACCCCTGGGGTTGGGCCCGAGGCCCATTGGCCCCGAGGTGAACAGTTCACCTTACAAAACAATTTACATTGTATTACAATTATAATAGAACGAAAAATTACTACTACTACTACAGCGCTTACATTATACCTCGGGCAGCACCATTAATATACCGCGAGCAGGAATTTGATGGTCCCTAGGTTATTGTACTAAGGCACTCTTTGTACGTCATTATTGCTTTAATAAATATACATTAATATACATGCGTTTTATTAGTCTTCCAAATGTTGAATATGTGATCCATTCATATCATCTAACATCGACTGGAACATACTTACGCAAACCAGTTCGAAACAGTATAAATTTACTCAAGTAATATGACATGAATAAATAAAATTCATATATTAACATGAATATATTCAAAAATTGAAATGAAAATGAACAAAATCTTGACATGTTATTCGTTCACAACACTTGCTATATGCATGTTGCTGTATATCGATAATATTTACACGTTATCCTGAGCTATATATATATATATATATATATATATATATATATATATACAGCGGAACTTTGGTTAACGGTTCGGTTAGCGAGCACCATTTCGCATACTTTTAGTGGGGGCCCCAGACTAGTTTTATCTCGGGCTACCGATGTTGCAAATTTTACAATGTTAAACGAAAAAACTAATGAGATTCATCCAGGGCCCCCGAAATGGAACCTGTCAACTTTTCCATGGGGACCCCGACCTGGAGGCTTGTCGAACATCCCCCCTGTGAGAGGCTTCAAAAATTTTTCGTTGTTATCAATTTTACAACGAATAAAACCGAGAGTCCGACATCCAGTAGTGGGGACCCAATACGCAGATTTTTATCGGGAGACCAAGGCTGGATTTATACGGGCTTCCGCTGTTGCAAATTCTACAATGTTAAACAACAGAAAAGAATGAGATTCTGGTCCAGGGCCCCCAAAATGAAACTGGGCCCCTGCTTATCGGGTATACCCCCTGCGAGGGCAACGGCAAATGTTCATTTCTATTCATTTTACCAACCAATAAAATCCAGGCCCCCTCTTAATTACCGTGGCCGAATTCACAAATTTTATGGGGCCCCCAGACCGGATATAACTTAGGCTTCCGCTATCGCAAATTTTTCAATGTTAAAGCAGCGAGAAAACAATGAGATCCATCAAGGGCCCCTGCAAATGAAAACTTCCCCATGAAGGTTGTATGTGCAATCCCCCCGGGTATCCCGACCCTGTGTGTTGGGAGCACTGGTGATATATGTATATTATACGTATACATACCTCTCGGCATGACCCCCACAAGAGCAGGGCTGACAAGGGCCGGAACGTTTCTTATCACTTTTTGGTTTTTTTTACACTATAAATTAACCACAGAGCGGCCCGTGAAAAAGCTGGTTTGTAGGCTCGCCATCTGTTCCAGCCTAGAGGCCCTGCTGTAGGATCTGGGAGCCTCTCGGTACATGCACATAACTTGGTCCCGATATATGCAAGAGTTAAATGAAAACTTGACCCAAAATCGATACAGATTTTCGTAACACAAAAACGTCACCGACTTCCGTTACGTAAAATCGTAACTAATTTTCGCTGCTTAGAAACGGGCCCTTTTCGAGTTTTTTTATTTCAAATAATTACAATTTATTTGTGATTTTATATACTGTATTATAGAGTAGATATATATATACTGCAATTTCACTTGAAAGCTCTAATTCTTCACTTCTCTTTCTATGTGTGTGGCCCCTTCAGAACTTCTCGTGGCTCCCCTTTCCATTCGTGGGCCCCTTTCTATCTGTGGCCCCCTTTTAAAGTATCCCAGGGCCACAAACGGGCCCCATGGCATCAGGTTGCGAACTACTACAGTATTATATAACATGCAAAGAAAAATCATTTCACACTGGAATTTTTTAATTTGAAAAGTTGCTGACTGGCTTCTGAAGAGCGTGATAAAGTAATAAGAAAAATATTTTATCATATTGATAATATTTTAAAAAGCAATAATATACGTAAAAATATTGAATTAATTGAAAAAATTTTATCAGTTGATTTTTAAGTGAAGTAATATAATATCAATAAATTTTATCAAGCGCAGCCGTCCTTTCCAAGACGATTGAGATGAAAGAGGACGTGAATAAAAATCAAATTGTGTCCTCTCAAAACCATGAACGGCTCTGCTTTTCATGTTTAGTGATGTTATTTTACTTCACAGAAATTTCAACCGTTAAAATTTTTAAATAAATTCGATAATTTAATAAATATTATTGTTCATAAAAATATTTTATCATACCATATTATATTATTTTTTCAATATAGTACACCAATTGGAAAACCTTTTACCAATGTCAATTGAAAAATTATATTAGTTTTATTCGTTAGGTGGCGGCAGATATTTCCGATCAATGACGTTATTAACATGGTGCCATATGGGCAGAGCACGGGCCCTCATATCCAGGATGAGATCTCGTACTACAATTTCTGAATGTAATTAATATGTAAGGTATTACTTCTCTCCAGCCAAGTACGGGTGACCGCAGAACGCTTTGTTAGTGCCGGGGTCCTCAAGTTTGAAACGGGTGCTCATGATAACGATATATGTTCAAAATTTTCGTGAGCTTCAATATGTGAATAGCATACTAGACAAGCATTTCTATCCAAGTAAGGGGCCTTAGAAAAATTACTATATCGGGGGGGGCGGGGGAGCCGATGGGGCTCTTAAGACGACCCTACACTTTTCCTAACGACCCATGACGTTGAGACACCCTCCCAGCAAGAGGGAAGTTCACTGATTTCTAGCCCCCCAGGATAGACGCGGGCCAAGGTCAATATCTCTGAAAATTCATTGACTCGTCCAATATATGTATTTTATTATTATTATTTCATTGTAATATTAAATGCCGTTCTTATTAGTAATTTTTATGTGAATGCATAATTGTGGAACGAGTTATCCGTGTTTCCATTATTTCCTATGGGGGTTTGATTCGAATAACGAGCACGTTCGCGGAACGAATTAAGCTCGTTAACCGAAGTTCCACTGATATATATATATATACACACACACGCACACACATCTATATATTCGTTTGGGTATATATACTTCTATAAATATTTATATTACCAATACTTTTCAATTGTAATACAAGTAGTATTTTGTAGTACATTTTGTATATAATACAAGTCTATAACAAATGTATACAAACGCGAAACATATGAGGTAAACATGAAGTCGCGTGGCTCGAAGAACCCTTTCAAATTTGTGAAAAATGGTTTTTTTCAAGACCATTCAAATTTGTGAAACTTGAATTTCCTGTCATGGGAATTTATGTGTATAAATTCCCATCTATCTCGATTTCTACTGCTCGTAGAACAGAAACTGAGGTACAAGATTCATTGAAAGACTGGTTATTTGTGGAGATGAAGATTAAAAGGAAGAAAATTCATCACTGCCCCCACGGGAACGGGAACCCCGGACGAGCGCTCCACCATCTATAAGCTATGGAAGTAGATAGAATATTTCAACCTTTGAGCGTATATATATATGTTGAAAGGCTCCGTACATGGAACGAAAGCAGCAATGAACTAATAGCTCGTGAATGACAGGCCACCAGATGGCCACATGCATATAGAAATGTACTCTCCACTTGTTAATACGAGATTCTGGCCATCTGGTGGTCTATGTCATTCACGAGCTATTTGGTTGATCGCTCCCGCCGTCCATGTACGGAGCCTTTCAACATATATATACGCTTGAGTACATTCTACCTGCTTCCATAGCTTCGATGGTAGAGCACTCGTCCGGCAAGCGAGAGACCAGGGCTCGTGGAGGCGGGCAATGATGAATTTTCTTCCTTGTAATCTCCATCTCCACAAATAACCAGTCTTTCAATGAATCTTGTATTAACGAGTGGAGATGTCATTTCTATATGAAAAAGTGAGGTACCAAAATGTTCACGAAGATCTGTAATATATATTTTTAAAATAATTTTTAAAAAAAAAATCGATTTCTTTCATCGTTCAACAGCCCTGTGTCCTCTTAACGGCATGTAATCCATTATTTACCTGATTATTCCAGTACTCCTGCCAGCGGTGATGTATCACTTCTCGAAGGATTGAGAAGTTGGCCCCTGGCAGGTAACAAAAGGCTATTCTCAATGTTGGTTGTTGTTGTTCGAGCAGCGGTGTCTGTTTCCTCATTGCGCGGTATTCCTACGTGACCAGGTACCCAGTAAAATTTTACTGCGGTATCGCGATGAATGAGGTGGGTGATGCAGTTCATGGAAAATTGCATGAGTGTGGAAAGTGAAGGAACACAGTGCTTGCAATGTGCTGAGAGAGTCACTATAGATGAGATGCATCGTCGGTATCGTTTGCGTAGAGCCTGAAGGATAGCGTACAGTTCCGCCGAATAAATATAGAATGTGTCAGGTAGTTTGAAACATGTCTCCTCACAGCAGATGTAGGCACAACTGACATGTGCAGGGCTCTTAGAGCCGTCGGTATATATGGAGAAGTACCTGTTGTATCTACCCCTGTACCTAAAGAATATCTGTTGATATATGACATCTGCTGTGGTGGCTCTGGATATTACTACTACTACTAAACTACTCAAGTGAGCTGGGATCTTTGGCGGGCCCCCGGATCAGACTTTTCACGTTCTTTTCAAGCTATAATGAATTTATGCTTGAAAAAAAATGATGAGAATTGTTCCGGGCACTGTCAGTCCCGCCCTTGTGCGGCCATGCAGAAGCACATATCTAAATCACTTAAGTAACCCATGGCACGCCTCCTGTCCACTTAATTGGCACGTGGTACTGTTTGAATTGCGGATTACTTAGGTGACCGGAAGGCATTTTCAGATCACTCGAGAAGGCCAGTGCCACGCTTCGAAATATTTTGAGTGGCTCGCAGCATATTTGCTGTTCACTTGAGTGCCCTCCCCCTGCATTTTTATAAATCCCTTGTAAGTAGCTCTTGACACATGCCACTGTGGTAGTCGAGTGGTCATAGTGACGGACTCGCATCACGAGGTCCCGGGTTCGAACCCCATCGGCGTCACAATGGTGGTCGCTGTTGGTTTTCGGTGGTTCCCAACTTCAAGGTGCGAATACGAGCCGATCTCCCCCTTTAAAAAGTCGCAACAGACCTACAAATGTTATTCAGTCATTACACTTCACTTCTGAAATATAGATGACAGCACTGAAACATCAGACACACATACTTAAATTTCCGAAAAAAAACTCACTATGTAGTAAATTGGCGATAGACTTCGATTTGAAAGATAAAAGGCAAGAAAGCTCTTGACACATTTCTGCAGAGCATTTCAATTTCTCGCGACATGTTTCCAGGTGACTCAAGTGGCCCGCGGCACAATTTCAGATCACCGGAGTGGCTTTTGGCACCTTTCCATGTCACTTTAATCGCCCCCTACACATTTCCAGATCATTAAAGTGGCCTGCGGTACACTTTCAGCTCACCTGAGTGACTTATGGCACATTTGCAGGTGACTCAAGCGGCCTAGACATGAACGGTCTTGGGGCGGTGCGACCTGCGCAGGGCGCCAAATAGTAAGAGACGTCGAAACAAGTTCGAAAAAAAATCTCTTAGGTATTTAAAAAAAATTACTTCAGGAAAATAGCCTATACATGAAAAATGACGGAGATGAGAAACAAAATTGAATGTTTGACTATATATTACGATTATTTCTTTAGGAAAAGAATCGATGAGCACTGCAAAATCAGAGGTCTTCAACCTTGTTCTTAGTCGCGAACACTGCCCGTATCCATCATTAAAAGAAGAGCACCCTTAGGTGGCAAGTTTCGCATACGAATGCGCATGAAATCAGAATAAGATTTCAGTCCTTGAATACAGTTTCCACAAGGTGTTTCCTTTGGGACGTTAATCAAGTGCTCGCGAGCACGAGACCGGACGCAAGCATCGAGCACTCTGGGTGCTCGCCGATCTTGCAAAGCACGACCCTCTGTAGCGGTTCTATAATCCGCTTGTGGGTACACAAACTTCCTTTGTGTCCCTTTCTTTCCTTAGTGTTCGTTGAAAAAACCGATTCCAGGTGGGTCCAGGGTGGAAACAGCTCAAGAATCGTTCACAACACCGTACAAGTTACTGAACAGCGAATTGCGAATGCTTTCGTTACGTGATCCGCTCGCTAATGTACACGCGCCTTAAGGGAGCACCGTTGTGCTCGCGAGCAACAGATTGAAGATACCTGACCTACATACGTACAGTGTATACCGATTTTGGTCATGATAAAAATGCACACGAACACACACACTTCACAGGGCCGTCATTTCAACTTTTTCCGGGGGGGGGGGGGCAGAGCACATGTACTCATGTATATGTGTGTGTATATATATATACCATTTTTATTGTATTTTCAAAAGCCAGGGGGGCTGCCCCCCCCCACCCTAAATGACGGGCCTGATACTTCAGGTAGTTTTTATTTTCGTTCGCCCCTCCAGGAGATATTTTGGAGCGTCACGGCTTTCTTTCTCTTTTGTTGAGCTGCAAAAAATAAAAAGAATGGGGAGGAGCCATCTTCTTCCGTAACACCCCCTCCCTTTTTTTTTTGTTAACGAGAGTGACGTTGTGGGGAGCACGAAGATGAATAAAAAGTTTCTATGATTTTCAGGTCCTCTTTCGATAAGAATCTTGCGTTCATGCTACATTTCTACCCGTCGCACAAAAGGAAACCAAAATGCGCGCGCGCGCACGCACACACACACTCTCTCTATCTCTCTCTCTCTCACACACACACGGAAAAAGCTATGCACAGACCTGCCAACTCTCCGGATTTAGGCGGAAGACTCCGGATTTTTCATCCTTCCTCCTGCCCTCCGGATTTTGGCAGAGAATTAGATTTTATGTGAGCTTTCACGTTGTCGTGACGTCAATGACTGCCGCCGTAGAGGACAGCCGTGGTCATTTCCATCGATCAGCCGTAAAAAAAAAGTCTTGGTGACCGCATTTAAGCAATTGGCAAAGCCGTGACGTGTTTACGTAGCGTTTATTGAGGCATGACCTCGGTTGCCGAAATTCTTGTATAATCGTTATTGTATTCCATTAACAGCCGTGTGGTAAACACAAGTTTTTTCGTCAGCAGCTTTGTATTTTGAAGTTTTTATAAATTGTTTCCTCCGATTAAATGTTCCAAGATTATCAATCACTGATAGCATCCACGAAAGGAAACACTTATGTTATATGAACAGTATGTAGATGTGATTTCTCTGTTCTGCATGGAAAGACTGATAATAGAATTATATTCTGCTCAGGGGCAATGAAAAACCTGCCTGGGGGGGGGGGGGGGGAGTGGAGGAATGAAAAATTTCCTTAATCGATTTTTAAAAAAAAATTCGTAAAATTTTTTTGTGAATTTTTTTTTTGATCAAGTCTATGAGTGCCGGGAGGGGGCGGGGTGTACCCCCTTCGGGAGAATCTTCGGATTTCTGGATTCCAAAAGTTGGCACGTCTGTATGCACTTTGGCACCCCAGACCACTGATCCGTCTGCTGGCTCGCCTGAAATTTACTAGTAGTGACCAACTAGTAGCAGGGCAGCTCGATCTCACTGGGTGCTCACTAGAAGGGGCGTCAAATCCGACGTGGAAAGCAATAAAAAAAATTAGCAACCGGGTATGGATCCACAGTAATATGTTGGGGAGGATGAATTAGTGAGAGCCAAGGGCGTACGGTGGAAAAAAAAGTCCCGTATTTACGGGCCAAAATAATTAGTCATTATTATTATTAATTGTATTACTTGCTCTTGTGGGGGGGCATCACCCCAGGGCCACAAATAAAAACGGAAGCTCATTTTGCTATCCGGGGTCATTACTCATTTTGGTGCACTCCCCCTCCTACCACATCGCCCTCTCTGCATCCGTGTTTGCTAGGAGCCTCATAGAGTCTCTATCTAGGAGGCATTGGTAAGGTACGGCCACACCGGGGCAAAAAAAGAAAATCCTCTTCTTTTTTAAAGAAACTTATGAGGAGATCGGCTCACATTCATTCACGTCTTGTAGTTGGAAAGCTTCAGAAAACTAGCTTCAGCCGTCCACCAACGGGATTTTAACTTGGATCCTCACGTTGAGAGTCCAGTACGAGATGCCCACACCATATCATAACACAGCAGCCAGGGCCCCTAGGCTGGATCTCTGTTGGGTCCCAGGCCAACTATTGAGAAATAAGAAAAAAAAAATCAAGATTTTCGTCCTGTCTCCTAGAGCTGGGGCCATGATGGCATGATTAAAACACGTATTTTTTCACTATGTGGTGCTTGGGAATACGAATCATCGGGGCTGAACTTAATCAATATAATTGCGCTGTAACTGTTAGGTAGGCATTAAAGAGGCAATTTCAATCTCGTCCCCAACTCTGGATCTGTGCCTCCCCTTCCCCAAGCCCGACGATGACAATAACCCCCCAAGAGCCCGATAATAATGTGGGAGAATGGATGGGTCCCGTACCCCTCACCCTCTAGTTTTCTGTGTTTTATTCTGCGAATTTTTCGAGGTTATGTGCAGATCCATCTGGACATTTTTGGAGAAAAAATTTCAATGCTCTTGGTTGTTTTCATAATGCTTGTTCAGATCGGCAATAAAATTTGGATGTTGCTACTTCATTTTGTAACCATAACTGCTGTGCCAGAAATACAGTAAAACCTCGCTAAGTCGTCACTCCGGTTAAGTCGTCATTTTTCTTCAGGCCCTTCCACCTCTCATAGACAACAATGCTATTAAACCCTCGTTTACTCGTCGCTAATTTCGGTTAACTCGTCACTATGAAAAAGTTTGAGAAAGAGGAACAGACTATTTTTATGGCTCCCATTAAAAAAGAGCCTGTTAACAGCATTGTCATATGCTTAAAAGCCACCATTAAATCCTATATACCCGAACGGAACAGTTTAAGTAACGAAAGTTACGCTGGGGAAGTTCATTTGCTGAATAAGGTTTTTAGAACGTTGAGGACTGTTCAGGCTAGATCTCATTTCTGCCTGGGCTCCATCAAACCGCGAGACATCCAAGCTCTGTCGCAAGAAGCAACGTAAGCACTTCGCCCCACCCCCGGGGGCAGGGCATCTCCGGCAAAACCAAAATTTATTGATACGTCAAAGATTACATATAGTGCAAGGAAATCAAAAATTATGTAAATCGAAGAATCAAATTAATCAAGTTAAAGTCAAAGTGCAACCCGCGGGCACGGATAATAAATAATCATAGAAAACATGGACTCTACTAATTTAGGGCTTGAAATTTAAACAAAATATCTGTGTTGAAAAAATTAGACATGCTTTCCCAAGTGTGTTGAGGTCTTCTGTTTACTTTTCCCTGCCCAGGGCCCCTCCACCAAGTCAAAAGTGTTCGAGATTACTTTGCAGTTGCACATCATGAACTACTGATGAAGAATTAAAATACTAAAATTTTAAATTTGATGTCTATGTAAAATTAATATGCAATAGAGTTCCGTTATGAAGAAAAGCTGCCTATTCTGACAGTTACTCTGTTAGTCTATAAATTAAAAATTACTAGTATAAATCAAAGTACATTTCACACACCACAATAATTTAAGTAATAAGAGATAAAAAAAGATAAAAAATTGCTATTATTTTTTCTTTCGCAATCTATAAATTTTATTAATATTGTTATTTTGATTCATACTTTAATAAATATCATATTACTTTAAATTGATACGATTTTCATAACATTGCCATTAAATCTGATGGAACTCCGCTTAATTCGTCACTTCGCTTAAGCCGTCATAATTTTTCGATAACTTGCGGTGACGACTTATCGAGGTTTTACTGTAAATCAATCCAAGTACCGCGGTTTCCCCGAAAATAAATCCCGGTCTTATATTAATTTTTGCTTCAAAAAAAGCATTAGGGCTTATTTTCAGGGTAGGGCTTATATTAGGAGCATCCTGAAAAAAAAAACACGCACACACCAAGGCTTATATTTTGGTGGAATAACGGTCCTCATCATTCGGTCCTCTGGTAAAACTGTACCGATTGTTTACTTATAGCCAGGATTACACTATAAAGGTTTTAGTAAAAGATCTTTTACAAAACTTGAAAAAAAAAACAACAACCGATAAGCCTATTGGTTAAATTCGATCGATTGTAACCGATACGTTTATTGGTTACATTTTCAAGTTTTATTTTAAAGGACTTTAACAAATTTTTTATAGTGCAATATGGCAATGGCATTAATTGGGTAGCAGGGATATGTCACACTCTGGGATTACACTTCAAAAATTTTAGAAAAGTTCTTTTGTAAAACTTTAAAAACAACCAATAAGCCTATTGGGTTACATTTGCTCGAATGTATCCAATACGTTTATTGGTTGTATTTTTAAGTTTTATAAAAGAACTTTTCTCTATTACTTTTACAGTGTAATCCCGGCCATGTGATTTTTTTTATTCATCATCGGAACGCTGTGAGTAGTTATTTTCTTTGATAAAAGTCTCAATTTTATATGTTTAAGTAGGTGTTGAACTCTCGTCCAAGGAGGCTTGCTTGGGTGTTAACAAAAATTTAATTTTTGCATATATTTATAATTTATTTCAAGTATAAATACGTATATATCAGTGATATCATTTATTTATATTTTTATTTGATAATAAATAGTAATAAAACCATTATCATTTTACAATAGCAATAACATACTAAACGCATCTCATTGACGATATTAGCTAGGGCTTATATATTAGTGGCATCCGGAAAAATGATAGGGCTTATTTTTCAAGGAAACACGGTATAGTTCAGATTTATTCTCGTAAGCAAATTTTTAGCCATTTTTGACCCCCTCAGCTCTGCCCCCTATGAATCCTAACTCATATTTTCATAAAGGGTGGTTGATGACGTAAGCATTATCCAAACACCCCCTCCCCATCGATGATGACGTAATACTTGAACGGCCCCTAACTGGCATTGCATTCCGCAAAGTGTGCCGCGCCACCTATGGCTGATCTCATTGCACTGCATTCAGAAATAACTACTGTACAACAACATCGATCTATTCCAATCGACGCGATGAAGTGCGGTATTCCGGTAAACGGAGCATTCGTCAGACCAGACCAGAATTGAACGTTTCCGTCGCTGCCCAGCCTTTGCAGGCTGTCTGGCGACTTACAGATCACCAGGGGTGGTATGAGAAGGAAAAAGACAAGTTTGTGCATGTGTGTAAGGTATGTAGTGTATGTGTGTGT
The DNA here is from genome assembly GCF_987345545.1 of Pholcus phalangioides. Taxonomy (NCBI): domain Eukaryota; kingdom Metazoa; phylum Arthropoda; class Arachnida; order Araneae; family Pholcidae; genus Pholcus; species Pholcus phalangioides. Next base: position 2,717,438 of record NW_028301603.1, read on the forward strand.
GTAGAGAATGAATGAGCCAGGAGAGTATTGTTTACAAATCTTCGCGAAATGAATGCTCATCGAGATAAAACACAACACAATCGAAGAACAAGGGGGAAATGCCTTAAGGGAAGTAGCTGATGATATGCTACCCAAAAACTCCAACATTATAAATATTTACATAATCGAGAGACACTAACCAGAGATGTTTGAGGTACTGTTGAACCGTCATCAGTCATATAACCATAATCAAGAACGTCAAAGAAAAAGTTATAATGAAGACATGACACATACCATCTCTGTATTGTAATAACATCAGTTTCAACACGACACGAACCCAATGCACCATTTTATGCAAGCGCAAATTATGAATAAATGAGAAAAATTATTAATTGCGAAAAAAAAACAAAAAAAACATATAAATGCCTCTGAATTGCGATCACAGCATCCGCAATATCAAACAAAACTGATATTAGATTGATAAATTGTTTTGAAAAAAAAAAAAAAAAATCAAAATCATGAAAATGTTCTGAAAATTACATCAATTCGTCACCCAATCCACGCTCAGCAAGTCCATTGGCCTAGAGTGTACTGTGGGTATTCTAGGGTCATAACAGACAATTTCTCTAAGATGCGGGTGTTCAGAAGATCGTAGCCTGTCAAAATGAGCATTGGCAAGCTCCTTGATATAGTCCAAGATTAGTGGTAAGTCAAGATCTTTACGGATGTTTTTTCCTCTCACATACCAGGGGGCTCTGGTAAACTGACGAAGAATGATGTTCTGCTGTGTCTGTAAACGTTTCATATTTGCAAGACTGGCATGAGCCCACACTGGGGCAGCATATGTCAGAATAGGACGAATAATAGTTTTAAAAAGAATTACTTTATTCCTCAACGTTAGCCTGGCCTGTGGGAATGTGATTCTGGATAGCATCCCAACTGCTTGTGAGGCCTTATTTCTTACGTACATCACCTGAGGAGAAAATGAGAGCGACTTATCTAGTATACAACCTAGATACTTGACTTGGAGTTTTCTTGTCAACACCGTGTTGCCGATGTATATGGGAGTTCTTGGAAACTTGTACCGTCTTGTGAAGAGAATATATTGACATTTTTGATGATTCAACTTTATATCGTTGTCTTGGCACCAGTCCTCAACGTCTTCAGTTGATTCTTGTAAATTTTCAATACATTTTTTCCCTTTTTTGTGATTGGTCAACAGGATGGCATCGTCAGCAAATAGACCAAGCATTCCGCGCTGAGGAGCTGGGAAGTCATTGATGTATAGCGCAAAGAGCAGTGGTCCCAAACAAGAACCCTGCGGGACAGACGCTCTTATTGGTCTAACAGTTGAGAGACAGTTGCCATTTTTGACTTGGAATCTTCGATTGGAAAGGTAACTGTTTAAAAAGATGATGAAATAGTCAGGCAAACCCAGGTCAATTAGTTTGGATAATAAGGTCGTGTGATTCGTTTTGTCGAAGGCCTTACATATATCCAGACAGAGAGCACAGACATGTTCCTTGTAGTTGAACGCAGTCATCACGAACTCGGTAACTCTGTGCAGCTGAGTGACGCGAGAATGCCCCCGCCTTAATCCGTGCTGCTCACTTCGAAGAATGCTGTTGAAGGACAGGAAAGCGTCAAGACGTGAAATATAGATACGTTCAAAGACTTTAGAAATGTTACTGAGTAAGCTGATAGGTCTGAAGTTTTGAGAGAAAAGTGGGTCAGTTCCAGATTTATGAAGACGTTTTAACCGTAATTGAAATATTTAAATTACTTTATATTGCAATAACCAAAAAAAAAGTTACGTTTCCTTAATAAATTACTGCGGCAGAAATGAACAAACAACCAACTACGTCATTTTCGAGAAAGACTGCTTCCAAAGTTGAGATCCCCGGCAACCATTGAGCAAATACTCTCTGTGCTACTACATATACGGGGTGATTATAAAAAAACTATCCCGACATATGGGCCCCTAACTATCATACCATTCACAGAAACTGAATGAAATTTTGGCATAAGGTATTTTGATGTATGCGCTCAAGAATGATATGGAAAACAACAGTGTCACTCTAACAGTTACGGTTACAGTGAGAAAATTTCGAAAATATCAAATGGCAACACCAAGTTTTTTGTATTGGCATGCGATCTCCATACTGAGAAACACTAAATAGCGTTGGAATGGCACCTGTAGCACGAAAATCCCAGGAGCTAGGCAAGTAAAAAGGACTTTGCCATGCACCAGAGCATTAATGTTCGTTTCATTCGTCACACCGTTTCTTCGGCTGAGATCCCAGCCTGATTAGTCCTCCACAAGGTCATGTGGAAACACAATAAAATGCTTTATTTTACGCTGCTTCTCTGTCCTTATTGGTTGTCCTCACTTTTAGCCTATCTACCGCCGGTGATTTTCATGCTACAGTTGCCGTTCGAACGCTATTTAATGTTTTTCACTATGGAGATCACATTCCAATACAAAAAACTTGGTGTTGCCATTTCATATTTTCTCACTGTAACCGTAACTGTTAGAGTGACACTGTTGTTCTCAATATCATTCTTGAGCGCATACATCAAAATACCTTATGCCAAAATTTCATTCAGTTTCTGTGAATGGTATGATAGTTAGGGGCCCATATGTCGGGATAGTTTTTTTATAATCACCCTGTAGATATAAGAGAGGCAAATTGCCCAACAAGAGGCTGGTGGGGGGGATGTAAAAAAAAAAGTAAAGCTCTGTAGAGCTATTTGGGCTCGGAATTTCTGAAATGAGAGGTTTCTAAGAAGACGAGATATGTCGGGATTGTCGTGGAAGGGTTTAATTCTAAAATCATTCTTGTCATCAAGATCTTGAAATTATTTCCAGAAATGGCATGAAATTATTTCCTTGGCGGACCCCGATTTAATGTCACCATTTATTTCTCAGGAACCTGGCGCAATAAGGAGTGTAGTGTTATATTGCATGGCGTGACATCGGAGCAGGGCCGCCTTTATCAGACGCGGGGGGGGGGGCCTGGTACGAAGACGATTTCGGGGCTCCTTCGCTTGGAAATCATACATTTTCTGGGGGAGGGGGGGGGGAATCGGCATCAAAAAGATTCATGTAAGTATCACAAGCTATACGGGAATACTAAAAAGTTTCAACTCACAAATTAAAAAATTCAGAATGGATGAAAATTCCGAAAATCCTGAGAGAAAAAGACTCAAAATATTTTGATGGATATTCAGAATAAATGAAGAGAAAAAATATCAGAATTGGTGGAAATTTAGAATTAATGAGAATAAAAATCCCATAGTTGATGAAAATTCAGAATTAATGAGAGAAAAATCCAATAATTGACGGAAATTCAGAGTTAATGAAATATCCGAGTCTCGATGAAAATTCAGAGATAATGAAAGAACCATCTATCGGCGATCGCTCCAAGCAAAGAACTTATTTCTGACGCTCTCTGACCGGATTCGAACCCGCTTGTACCTTGATGTTAACCTTCACGGCGGAAGATGAGCATCTTACCACTGCGCCACTCGGTTTTTTTTTTTTTTTTTTTAAATAGGAGGACTGACTCGTGCTTGCGCCAAGCCTAGGCATTTCCAATCACAAAAAAACTAACTCCAGATTGCCACCAAGATAAAGGAACCCGGGTCCGACGCGAGCCACATTAAAACAAATTAAGCCAGACCATGGGCCATTGTCATGCTGCGGTATTTACAATTATAAGAATATGTACAGTGTGCATAGCAAACATAGGGGGGGGGGATATGACGTATTTTACTGGCGAACAATTGATCCTAGAGGTATACTTCCAAGTGAAAAAAGTAGCCAAATAACACGTAGTACTCGGATATGTCACACATGTTTTCAAGGGGTTATATGGTTATTAAAATAAACAAATTGATTTTTGTACTGCCCCCGTGTGTTCCAAAATTATTAGAAAGTTGTTGCCCTGCCTCTCCTGATCCAAAAAAAAGAAATTCCGTATTTCTAAGTGCAATATTCACTGAGATATTCGAATTCGAAAAACGGAAGGAAGTTATGAAAGAACAGCAAAAACTAACGGCCAACGCCTCTTTTTCCTTCATTTACGCTGCTCTTTCTAAATTCCCTCCGTTTTTGAATCCGAATATCTCAGTGAATATTGCACATTCTAGAACCGTGGCATTGTTTTTTTTATTGGCATCAGGAGAGACGGGCAACAAATTTCTAATAATTTTGGGGCATGCAGGGACTGTATAAAAATTATTATTTTTTATTTCAATAACCAAACGACCCCTTAAAACATGAATGACTTACCTGAGTACTACACGTTATATGGATACGTTTTCTAATTGGAAGTATACCTCTACGATCAAAGATTCGCTAGTAAAATGGCATACCTCCGTTTGCTATGCACCCTGTATATATCCAGACCAGAGATCTTCAAGCCTCTCTCTAGTTACGAGCACTGCCTATACTCATCATCAAAAGAAGAGCACTCTTTACGGCAAGTTCGGCATGCGATGCATAAAGAATGGGGATGATTTTAATTCTTGAATGCGATTGGTACAAGGTGTTTGACTGGAGCGTTGATCAAGTGCTAGCGAGGACGAAATCGGACACGAGCAGCGAGCACTCTGGGTGCTTCAGGGGAGCACCGCGGTGCTCGTGAGCAACGGGTTGAAGATGCCTGATCCAGACCACAAGAACTTAATGTAATAGACAATAAGATCTTGTGGCGGATAGGTTCCAACTGACCCGTGTTGAATAGGCGACCTAAATTATTCAAAAGACACTTATTTATTCCCAAAATATTTCATTAAAATTTAGTTTTCATTTATTTTTAAATAATTTCTTTCATCACAGTTGCGATTTTTTTTTTAAATTCTTCATTTCGTTAACCCCTTTTAGCCGTTTCAGCGGCAATCCCGAGGTATCTCGTCAAACTCGATCTTCTTCTTCATTTCAGTCATCCCGAAATATCTCGGCTTCTAAAAAACGATTAAAGTTGTTTTTGCAGTGAAACGGTTTTTTCATCTTCCCTTTTCCCTTCACCCCCGACTTCAGTCAATCAACTGCCAGTGGGCAGAGTCAGCTTTTGTTCAAGGTAGATAACAGAAGGAGCGAGAAAAAGAAAATAGGCCATGTGTTTTTCCGCCTTTCTCTCAGCACAGTAAAGAAACATACACACAGTATACATAATAATTGAAAAAAAGTATAGTCCGTTTCAGGTTAAATTTGCAGTCAAGAGGAAGCTACGAGGGAACCGCATCACTCGTTGCTATGACAATGAAAGCCTCTTAACCTATATACCGATGCGCGGCCCCGGTAAGGTATGGCCGATTCTCGCCAATCTCGCAGAAAAAATATATTTTACGTGTAACGTAATGCTTTTGTAGAAAAAATTGCACAGTAACAAAAAATTAGCTAATGAAAAAAAAAATCATTGTCGATACTTTCAGCCGCTGTGGTGGTCGAGTGGTTATAGTGACGGACTCGCGATGCGAGGATCCGGGTTCGAACCCCACAGTGGTGGTCGACTGAAGTTGGTTTTCTGTGGTTCCTAACTTCAAGGCGCAAATGCGAGCCGATCTCCCCGTTAAAAAGTCTCGCCACAGAGAGCAACAGTCCTACAACGATAAAGCATTCAATCATAACACTTCACTCATAGTTAGGAAAACTGGTGGCAGATGGCAGCACTACACATAACAAGCATTACAGAGAAACAACAAACTTCACGTCAGGTTTCACTACACGTATACGCACATTCCCGCATGTACCGATTCGTTGGGGGTTCCACGGGGGGGGGGGGTGCATGTGTGGTGTTGCAGTAGTAGGTAGGGCCTCCAAAAAATGGCTCGGGGATCCATGATGTTCTTAAGTCAGCCACCTCGTTGGGCAATTTGCCTGTTGTGGCGTTGTATTTGTAAATTAAAGTGCGGTTTTTGAAATCATTTTTTTTTATTGAAAAGTATCTTAGTAACTCCTATTAACCCGGTTTTCACGTTTGAATTTGGGAATAGCCCCAAATAATAATAATTAAAATGATACGGAAAAATTTAGAATTCTTTTACTCACTTTTCTTGCCGAAATTTCCGTCGCTCACCCACCCGAACGCATATACGTCGATGCCACTTGTTATCACTACAGTTTTAGTCATTTTTTACGGATTCCCATTCTACGGAATCCTCACTTGAAGTTGTAGAACTATCGGATTCTCTATTACTTATTAATTGTTGTTGTTGCTCCAACATGTGTTCCATCAGGTCATCTACAATCCAAAATTCCTCTTTTTTTTTTTTTTCAATAACGCGCTTTATGCATTATTGCCAAAAAGAACGGAGCAGAACGTTTTAGCGTGTCTGTCTCTGGAGAAAAGAAAGATACAACTGTCACAGAAGGAAAAATACATTGCAAGCCTAAACCATTGTGGGTCTCTCTCTCTATTGCTTATTTATATTTATCTGGAGAGACACTGAAGGGGCATCAGGAGGAACAGCCTCTGCTGTGGGGGAGAAGATGGCGTTGATGGGGGTGAAAAAGAGACATTACTTATGTCAACACCATCCGCTATCGGTATTGGAATTCAGAAACCACCCCTATCCTATGAACATGGCAAGAAATAGATAATTTTTAAAAAAGGGAGGTGCCTGGAACCGTAACCTACACCCATAAAGAGAGCCTCTCACAACAGTATCGGCGCTGTCGTGAAAGAGGGATTCCTGTAATCTATGAGTGAATATCTGAATTCGTTGAAGGCTATTTTCGGGAGAAAAAAAAAACTGATTGAATATTCGTCTGGGTGTGTAGGCCTATAACTGCATGCAAAACTGAATGAAAAATTGTATTTATTGGAAAATTCAACAAAATGATGATATAAAATATATATATATATATATATATATAATTGTACAACAAAAAAAAGCACAACAGTGATATTGGCTGAGGAAATTTCTTGGAAATCGCGCCAAAATGTTCTTGAGCTCGCCATGGATTTTTGATAATTGTAACCAATATTTTTTCTAATTTAAAAATTTTAAACGAATATACATTGGTTCAAAACGGTATTTTTTCAGCATCTTTTTCAAAATCATAAAAAAATTTGAAATATTCTATATAAATGATCATCAGAAACCTCCGATGTATGGGAACTATATTTTGCGGCGAAGGAATACACTCTCTACCTTTCTCTTCACTGCAAAGTTAACCTGAAACAAACTTATAGAATTTATATATATGTGTGTATATATAGTGAGGGAAATATAAAAGCGATGGGCGGAATCAAGTTGCTTGTTTTGGGGAAGGGGATGGCAGTCATCATCCCGCAATAGGGGAAAAGATTCCTTGAAAATAGGTGGCAATTTGTAAAATGTTTCGCAATTTCCAATGTGCCAGTTGAGCCCGTTTACATGTACAAGATTGGGGGTTGCTTTGATGATTATTACCTGCATGGCAACTCTTTTTTTCTCGTGGGGGGGGGGGGGGAAGGAGGAACGAAGATCCGTCAAAAGAGTCCCATCTTTGTTGCGGAATAATGGTGGGTGACTCCGACCTCCTCTCCCATAATCCTTCATTCCCGTTTACATGTGCAATAAAATATCCCGGGAAGTTACCCGTAACAGGGATTTTCGCTACAACCCGTTTACATGGCGTTTAGTTTATGCCGGTATTCCCCCTCCCTCTTCTTTCCGGAAGTCGTCATTGATTACGTGGGTTGAACGGAAGTAGTTGGTTCAAGATGGCTGACGAAGGACCTTACAGTAGTTTTCGCGGCACAAAGGATTATGGGAGAGGAGGTCGGAGTCACCCACCATTATTCCGCAACTTTCGGTCCCTCCTTTTTTCCCTCCATGGGGGAATAAAAGTTACCATGCAGGTAATAATTACCAAAGCGACCCCCAATTTTGCACATGTAAACGGAGCTTTTGTGACACGGAAACTACTGTAAGCTCCTTCGTCAGTCATCTTGAACCACTTCCGTTCAACCCACGTAACCAGTGGCGACTTCCGGAAAGAAGAGGGGGGGGGGGTATACCGGCATAAACTAAACGCCATATAAACGGTTTGCAGCGAAAATCCCTGTTACGGGTAACTTCGCGGGATATTTTATTGCACATGTAAACGGGGTTTTATAATGCGGATCAGGAAAGTTTTAAAAAACCGCTTAAACGGTTGAGCGGTTTTTGAAATTTTGCTGATCAATATCATAAGGGCCATACTGGAAATCACTAAAAGTTTTTCTGCAAATTGCCATATATTTTCAAGAAGAATGTTTTTCCCCGATTGCATGGCCTGATAAATGCCTCCCCCCCCCCCACAACATAAAATATTAATAATAACAAAAGGAAGAGAAAAAAGCTATTTTCTCTATTATTCAAAATTGCTGTACGTATACACACATATACTACCCCAAAGGAAAAGGAAAAACATCTTTTCTCTCCCCTTCTGTTATCAGACTTTGAACAAAACTTGACTCCACCCACTGGTAACTGTTTGACAGCACTGGGGGAGGGGGGGGGCGCGAAAGGGAAGCTTGTTGTAAGGCAATGCTCTCTGTACAGAGCTATTGGGCTCGGAATTTCCGAAATGACAAAGAAGACGAGATATCTCGGGATTGTCGTGGAAACGGTTAATTCTAAAACCATTCTTTTCATTTAGATCTTAAAATTATTTCCAGAAATGACATGGAATTATTTCCCTGATCACTCCTCCCCCAAACCCCCCCCCCCCACAGCCAATCGGAAATCTTTTAATTTATTTTTTAATATTTTCGTAAAAAAAATTAAAACGTCGAAATAATCATTAAATGCTATTTTTAATCAATTTCTGTTTATTTAAATTCTTTTGAATGTTGGGGACTCAAAACTTCTCTTAAGGAAATTTCTCGTGCCTCCCCCAAGCCTCTTGTGCTCCCTCTGTAGGCCTCCGTCTGTACGTTCGCCCCTGCAGAGCGTTCAGCAAGGTCAAACCCCCCCCCCCCCAATGTTTTTTTGCACGTCGTCGCATCTCTCTATCTATCTGCTTGGCTGTTTACAAATGCAAAACCAAACGAAAATACATTGAATAAATGTTATCTTCGAGGATGTCTGAATGAATGGGCCCGGGGGGGGGGGGCCTCGTGATAATGAGATTCGGTAATATGATTTTCTGGAGTAAGAGCAGATACTTCGAGCTAGATAAGAACATAGAGCAGGGGTCTTCAACCTTCTTCTAGTCACGAGCACTGCCTGTATCCATTATCAAAAAGGAAGAGCGCCCCTTACGTCAAGTTTGACATCCGAGTTAGCATTAAATCAGAATGATTTTAATACCTGAAAGTGCAAGGTGTTTAGTTGGAACGTTTATCGAGTGCTCGCGAGCACGAAATCGGACACGAGTGCTTCAGAGAACACCGCGGTGCTCGCGAGCAACAGGTTGAAGAAATGCCGGCCGAAAAAAATTCACCTCCCATAGAGTGCTATAAATACGACCCTAGTTATCTCATAGCTTTCATTCGATGTGTTTTCGTTTGAATAAAATTAAATAAACACATTGAAAACAAGTTGCCACAAATTTTAAAGAAGGCTTACAATACGAAAACTACAGTTTGGCAGTCGAAAAATGCACCTGATTTATCACAATGAAACATTTTATTTATGTTTGAAACCAAGTGGCACTGGCGGGAAAAATTAAAACTAGTATACCTTTGGTTCTCTCTCAGAGACTTCCTAAAGTTTGACTTTCCCCCATTAAGTGTGCTTAAAAATCTCAACAACCATATCAATATGAAATAAAATAATCTAGCCTATAGAGATCCACCACCGTATAGTACTGTACATATAATCTGTGACGTGGTACCAATCACGTCAGAGTAGTGTGCAGCGGCTTTAAAACACTCCAACTTAAGTCTTTTCTTTCGAAAATTACTATTACTTCGGTTAACGAGCTTAATTCGTTCCGCGAACGGGCTCGTTATACGAATCGCTCGTTATTCGAATCAAACTCCCCCAAAGGAAATAATGGAAACACGAATAATTCGTTCCACAACTATTCATTCACATAAAAATGACTAATAAGAACGGCATTTAATCAATAATACTGCAATAATACAATAACATACATATATTGGACGAGCCAATGAATATTCAGAGATATTGACCTTGGCCCGCGCCTATCCTGGGCTGGAAATCAGTGAGCGTCTCAACATCATGGGTCCCCAGGAAAAGTGCAGGGTCGTTTTAATAGCCCCATCGGCTCCCCTCCCCGGATACAGTAATTTTTCCAAGGCCCCGTACTTGGATAGATAGATACAACCGCTCACAACCCCGGACTGATGCAAAGAAACTTATTCCCGTTACCTCAAAAGAGGCAGGGTTGTGTCGGAAAAATTAGCAAAGATTAATAGTAGTGGCCCCTTGCTCACAAGTATCAAATCACTCGCGTCGTTCTCCCTATGAAGACAGCTATCAAGTCGATGTAACGTAGAAGCCACTTGACCAAAAATAGATAGCTGAACCCGATCACCAGGGAGAAAAATTGCACGTGCGCCCAGAGGAACATAAGGGCTGGAGACCGCAGCTTGGGATTTCAAAAGAAGTGAGGAGAAGACTTGTGAAGCAAGTACGAAGATGAAATTGGCATGTTGAGCTGGAAGATGTAATTGTGTGTATTGTCTGTAACAGACAATACATACAAAATATATACAATGCCTCCACTGTGACGGGAAACGAGGAAACAAAGCCTCCATCCATAGTGCTAAGCAGTTTTGCTTCCCTTTCTTTTTATCGAATACGCCATATATACACACACAGATGAAAACACACAGAGCCTCCACTGTGACGGGAATAATCAAACAGAGCCTCCGTTCACAGTGCTGTGCATTCACATTTCCTCGTACTTGGATAGAAATGCCTGTCTAGTATGCTGCTCACATATTGAAGCTCTCGAAAATTCTGACCAAATATCGTTATCATGAGCACCCCTTTCAAACTTGAGGCCCTCGGGCCGTTCCAGGGTCGGCCCACGTATTAAGACGGCACTGACAAAGTGTTCTGGGGTCACTTGGCTGGGGAGAAGTAATAGCTTATATATTAATTACATCCAGAAATTGTAGAACCAGATCTCATCATGTGCCACCCTATGGATATGAGGGCCCGGGCCCTGCCGATATGAGCCCGCGGATTTAGATGGTACTGGTCCCATGCTGTGCTGGATTCAGAAAGTATTAAAATTTTCTCCCACCATAATTCACTTGAAATTTATCACTCTGAGGGCCCCTCTTCAGCACTTGTCATGGCTCCCCTTCATCTGATTTTCACCTGTGCTCCTCACCTCCCCCCCCCCCAAGAGACGCTAGAGGGCCATATGGCACCATGTTAAGAACTACTGCAATCTAATTTGTTAAAAACATAAATCCATTGATCGGAAATATCTGCTGCCACCTATCGAATAAAGCTAATATGATTTTTCAATCGACATTGGTAAAAAATTTTCTAATTGGTGAATTATATTGAAAAAAATAAGATAATGTTATGTGATAAAATATTTTTGTAAACAATAATATTTTATAAATTATGAAATTCACTTCAAAATTTTAACGGTTAATATTTTTGTAAAGTAAAATAATATGAGTAATTTGCAAAGTAGAGCCGTCTTGGTTCGATTCTGGTCTGGTTTTTTTGTTTTACGTTTAAGGACGTCTCCTTTTGACGAAATTTACTGATATTATATTCTTTATATAAATATTAACTGATAAAATTATTTGGCAAATTTGAGTAATTTTATATATATTATTGCTTTTTAAAATACTGTTATTACGATAAAATATTTTTTGTTGTTATTTTATCAAGCGTTTCAGAAGCTAGTCAGCAACTTCAATCGGAAAATTATAAAAGTTTTATTCGATAGGTGACAGCAAAAGTTCCAGTGAAATTATTTTTTTTTTTGCATGTTACAATAAATCATAATACTGCAGTAGTTCGCAACCTGATGCCATGTGGCCCGTTTGTGGCCCTGGGATACTCTAAAAGGGGGCCACAGTTGGAAAGGGCTTCCACAACAAGTGCTGAAGGGGCCACACACACAGAAAGTGAGGTGAAGAATTAGAGTTTTCAAGTGAAATATGTACAGTATATATAATATAATAACGCCATAAACAAACAGGCGATAAGATAATGTATACAAATTAACTTACTCTAAGCAACGAGATAAAGAAGAGGACTATCTCGTGTTGGACGATTTACGGACTCACTTGTTTTTGCATTCTTATTCTTTTTGAGTGATTTAAAAAAAAAAAAAAACGTATTCAATGACACTTGCTTTTGCCTCCTTTTTAGGATTTCCCGGGAAATTGCATTGTGGTTGGACAGATTTATTGCTTGCTTTTATGTGCTTCTATTTCATTGGTACTTTTCTACAGAATTTTGAACGGATTTCCACATTTTACACATCTCTCTAATCACATTTGAAAAGTGAGGAACTTCTTACTTTTCGAAAGTGAAATCTCTTCTCTCTCTTCCTCAGTAAAAGATGCTCTCAATATAATAAGCTCTTGATGTTGAATGCAATGGAGGTCCATCAGTTCGTCTATGGTCAACTCCTGGCCAAGCAGAATTTATATAATAAACAAACTCATATACACGCGATTATAATGCGACATCTACTAGTTTCGTATAATAGTCACACACAATTTTTCCAGTGAGGCACGCTGACCGTACACTGTAGGGGGGAGAATATTACCTACAATTCCACAGTACGTGTGTGCACGAAAGCAAAAAAAACATGAGCTTAATTGAGAAAACGTGACAATAAATAAACAAAGAGCAAAATTTTTGCTCGTAATACGAATCATCGCTTCTATCTTGTGGGGATGTGTCTAAGGCCGGTATTACACTATAAAAGGTCTTTGTCAAAGATAATTTATAAAATAAGTTTGACAAAAAAATCTGATAGCGTAATGGGCACATTCAAAAGCTACGTGAACATCTTTAATGTCTGTGACGCAAACGTAAATAATTTTCATTTTACTTTGCTTGAATTTTTAAGTCTGTTCGAGGACCACCTCTTCCATCATCGCGAATAGGTTGAGGAGTGAATTTTCCTCATTAAACTCGAATATTTACGTTGCGTCGGTTTCCACGAATATCGGATCTGTCGAATGTTTTTCACGTGCCACTTCGCTATATCCGGGCTCAACTGACACATCACTGGATTTGTTGGTTCATATAGATGATACATTTATTTCATTATCATCTGAGATAGTTGACAGTGGACCAATATTCCCAGTGGTGGGAAATCTTTCATCAGATATTGCCTCCTCATCAATGTTTGATAAAAGAGTTACGCTGATGCACTTCCTATCCTGCACTGTGCCGTATTAACTCTTCAAAAACCTGTTCTTTCTACGCAGGGCCGCAACTAGATATTTTGTCACCCGGGGCAAGTCGACATTTTAGCGCCCCTTGCAATGTAGAAGCAGTTAAAGGGTGAATCCGGCACCCTCCCCCCTTCTGGTTCAGCGCCCGGGGCACAAGACCCGCCTGCTCCCCCCCAATTTGCGGCCCTGTTGCTACGTTACCTTCTCCTCTCACTTGCCACTCCCTTCCCTGGGGAGAAAAAAAAAATTCTCTTCCGTGTGTATTTCTTGGATTAAAAAAAACTTGCGTTTTCAACAATAAATATGATAGGAAATCAAGAACGTAACTAGGCTGGGGCAAACGGGCCACTGTCCCAGGGCTCCGAGCTGAATGGGGCCCACAAAAATTTACACTTACCAGGGGTCTGGTTCATCCAAAATTTGGGTCCGCTTTCCCGGACCCTTCACAAAATTCCGGATCAAAAAAACGAACCCTTCACGAAATAAAAAATAATAATAATGAATCCATAAATTTGAAATTTCATTTCTTTTGCGATACATCAACTAGATTATTTCGCTTCCCACGAAACTACTCATTTCTCACAAAATCAATGACACTTTTTTACAAAAATAAAGAAAATGTTCACAAAAACAGGAACTTGCAAAAATGTCTGGGCAGACCCCTGCTTTCCCCAAATAGAAGTCTGCCCCGGGCCCCTTAAAGGCACAATAAGACCTTATAGGGAAATGAGTTTTATGTCACCCGCGGCTCACTTGCTCTCAGAATAATTAAAAAAGTGGTGTTTTCAATTATAAAAGTACCAATTACAAAGTAAAAGAGGAAAAAGGGGCACAGAAATCAACATCTCACAGGGACGCCTCTAGAAGCCACGGAGCACGAAAAACCCTGTCCATATCAAATCATTACCCAATATTACCTCTACATACATATACCTTCTTACCAGTATTTTTCCGAACTTTTACTGCCGCAACCATTGACCGCTGGAACGCGTTGACGTTTAGTAATCGTGTGTGGAACAGTGTTGTAATCTTGGCGCAGAGTTGTACCATTTTACGATTTTGTACCAGTTTTAAGAGTGAAAATATGGTGCGTCAAAAAAAAAAAATTCAATTTTAAACGGTCACCCCGTTCTCTAACTTCTAATTAGAAAGATGTTGTCATGTCTTCCCTGACGCCAGCAAAACAAAATTTCCATGTTTGCAAGTGCAATACTCACTGAGATATTTTAATTCAAAATTCATCGAAAAGTTGGGAAAGAACAGCATGAATGACTAAAGAAGTGTTTTTCCATTAGTGTTTAGAGATACGATGCTACATCGATTACGAACGAGAACACATAACTGAAAACTTTAATAATAAACATCCAGCCGAGACATCTGTTCCCATAGCAACCGAGCCGACATTCGAATGCCATACTACTGTTGCCATTCCGCTACGCGTTGTAATAATAATGATAATAAATTAATAACATCTTCCTCCCTTTAGGGGAAAAACCATAAGTTTCTTATAATTTGTGAGAGTAAGTTAGCCTAGATGGAAGCTTTACCAAGCGACCCCATCTTGTGACCGTGTGAGATCCATTGTCCCGGGTTGTCTGTGATGACAGGCCTGTTACCTGTTTCTGTGGTGTTGGAACCTGGCATTGGTGTGATACCTCATCCTTGGTTGCTGGAGATTTAGGATCACTTCTTTCTGGCTTTCTTACTCAGGCTCTTGCATCTCAGGTAGGGATGTCGGATTGTCTTGGTGGTGACAGGCTGGCTGTGAAGCTGTTTGCTTGATTTCCATATCTTTTTGTGGACACGTGGTTTAATGAATTGTCTGCTTCTACTCAACGTGGAACCCTCAATTTGTACGGATCTCATACGTGCGTGAAAAATATGTGATCTGCTTCGTTACTCAGGCTCCTTCCCAAATCGGTCTCTGGTATAGAGGGTTGCGGTGCCACACTGAAGCTCCAGTTGACGGAGGGTGAGGTAGTTGTTTCACCTACGGCGAAATAACTTCCAATTCGCTGCAGGTTCTTCTCCGAATGCGAGACTTGGTAACTGCAAATCATGGACAGGCGGCGGCCGTCGGCTGATGGTTTCACGCTGCGCTACTTCGTTCATGCTGAAGCAATTCGGCTTCTTCCCTGCTCTAAGATGGAGGTACAACACCGCTACCACCATGTTCAGTGATGCTATGCTACAAAGATTACGAACGAAAACATAACTGAAACTTCAATAATAAACATCCAGCCGAGACGTCTGTTACTATAACAACCGACATTGGAATGCCATACTGTTGCCATTCCGCGACTCGTTATAACAATAATGATCGTAAATTAATAACATCTTCAACAATTAGTTACGCCATTCTTTCCCAGTGTTTTTCCGACTTTCTGGAATTCAGATATCTCAGAGAATATTGCACTGAAAGAATCATGGAATTATTTTATATAATTTTTTTTTTTTTTGGCTTCAGGCGTCAAGAGAGACAGGGCAACAACTTTCTAATTGAAAGTTAGAGCGTAAAAACATTTTTTTTTCAGTCTCAAGCTCGTACAGAATGATTTTTGAACACATTTTGAACATTTTTCAAATTAGAGCCATACCTCTACGACGAACGATTGATGAGATAAAGGCCGAATCGGGAGTTACTGGACACCCTGTATATATTTTCGAATGAAAATTCTAATAGACTAAAATATTTTTTGTATTATACAACGACAAATTGACACTTGTGTTGAAAAAGTAGTTTTTATTAGCCAAATAATAATTACACTAGCACACAGACATTATAGTTCATTGCCTTTCTTAGGCCGGGATTACACTATAAAAGTTCGATAAAAGTTCGCTTATAAAACTTGAAAAATGCGACCAATAGACGGATCAGTTAAGTTTGCTCGAATGTAACAGATGTGCTTATTGGTTACATTTTTCCAGTTTTATAAAATAATTTTTATCAAACTTTTATAGTGTAATATACTGGCCTTAGACGATCGGTTGCATTTACGCGAATATAACCGGTACTCAAGGAAACAGTTATTTTCCGGATATTATGCTGAGGTGAGCTCGGAAAGAAAAGTCATCACGTCTCCGCCGGGACTCGAACCCAGGCCTCTTGCCCGGTATGCAAGAGGCCTGGGTTCGAGTCCCGGCGGAGACGTGATGACTTTTCTTTCCGAGCTCACCTCAGCATAATATCCGGAAAATAACTGTTTCCTTGATATCTCTGGCTGAGAAAGAAGCCATCTATATCTCTCTATAACCGGTACTGTTATTGCTTGCATTTTTCAAGTTTTATAAAAAAAACTTTTATAAAACTCTTTTATAGTGTAATCCCGGTCTTATACTAATGCTTTCGTGTTAATTATGCCTTACAGTTTCTTGAAGACTCGGATTAGTTTTTTTGTGGGAGAGTCTGTCGCTATTTTCTCAATATAATAACTATCGCGAGGATCCGGTTTCAAACCCCACCGTCGCCGCAGTGGTGGTCCGGTGAAGTTGGTTTTCTGCGGTTACCAACTTCGAGGCGCGAATGCGAGCCGATCTTCCCGTTAAAAAATCTCGCCGCAGAGAGCAACATAACTACACAGCGGTACCATTATTCATTACACTTCGCTCACTGTGGGTTGAGGGAAAACCTCATAGTTTAAAAAATTCATTGCAGATGGCAGCACTACGCATAACAAGCATTACACAGAAGCAAACTTCGCGGAAGGTTCACTATACGTACACACACATTCCAACATGTACCAATTCGTTAGTAGTTCCGCAGAGGAATATGGACGAGGTGCATGTGTCTGGTTTAGTAGATTGATAACGATAACTTTTATTGGGGGGGGGGGAATCCGGCTCACAACTTTATCTTCAAAACATGCAAAAAGGAAAAAAAAACTTGATAACATAAACTAAAGTCTGATAAGTACGAACGAATTTTGCTCTTATGTTACGATATTGGTCCGTACTTAGCGAAAGTGATAACAATGCCAGAATGATAACACTATCCGTGATTATAATAACAAGCGGCATCGAGACTGTATAAGCAAAGGAATTTTACGAATTAGATTTATAAAAAAAACTCAAAATGCAAATCTAATGAGAACCAAAGATTCGGACAGTGTCCATCTGCAGGAGAAATATGAAAACTAAATCGATGCAATTACTAATACCATCGATTAAACGAGTTGATTCCACTGTTCATCCACCGCTATGGAGTGGGAGGGAAAAAAAGGACAACTGGTCATTTTCTAGCTAAAATACATGTTGAAAACTTACAAAATACGCTTTTTTAGACTTTTTTTAGACCAGGGGAAAAGAAAACAGCTACTTGTCGAATTGCTTTCATTTCTGACCCATTGACCTGAATAGTCTCCAAAAGTTTCATCTTTCCCTACACGCCATGGTCCATTCTGGCGAAATTCTTCCCTAAATAAATAAATGAAAAACTATGGTGGGAATAAACTGAAAAACCCTTGTCCTCTTTTCATACCTAAAAACCTAACAATATAATCCTGGAATCCACCGTGTACACACAACGGCTATCGTCATCCATCACAAAAGGCTGAGAGAGGATCGGTTTTTTCTGGATGGAGGGGGGTGGACGGGACAACGACGATGATGATGATGGGCAAGTTCTGGTGGGCACCAAACTAACTGCACACACACACACAACCAGTTTAACCCTCTCTTCCCAACCGAACGAAACACCCATAGGCCCGGATATACGGGGCAGGGCGTTCACCCATGCTTCCTATTTCCGGAAGAAGAGCTTTTGGACAGAATATCACTAAAAACCTTTCTTTTTTTTTTTACGACTGGATATCGGTGGGTCCGGTATGTGCCTAAAAAAAAAAGAGGCACATGACTGGACAATGATCGCTTATGGTCAGCATACCGTGACGATGTGGTGAGAGTAGATACTTTTATGTTGGTCACAGATGCGACTGGACTCTAACGAGCCAACATGTTTCTTCCGTTGTAGGTTGGATTCCGAAGATGTTAATCGGCCGGAACATGGTGCCACTGGTATCGTTCTTGGCGGCCTTGCGCATACTGACCGAAGGTAAGTCTTCGATTATTCTATGCATGAATATTTGATCTATTTTTGGATAAGTTTGTTTTCCCTGGTTCGACTTCACTGGGATTGATTGATCTTCATCGTGGATCGACATGACAATCCCATCTCCTCCTATGTGGTTAAGTGACATGATCAGTTCTTCGGAGAATTGTGCAAAAAAAACATCGATCTAATAGCCAGAGGCATTTTGAAAGACAAGTTGGATACCATCCTTCCGATCGAAGCGTCTTATTTGCGGCTGGGTCTCGACGCCGAAGGATTAAGAGGTCAAGGTTTACGGCTCGTTGAGGTCTTGAACAGTTCAGGATCACTGAGATAGGCTTGAATTTGGGCCGTTTCCTGAGATCAAAAGTGACCATCGAATGAAAATTTTTTCGAAGCACATCTTGATGCGGATTATTGAGTGCGAAAAGTCGAGTCACGGTGGATTGAATTCGATAGAAACATCACGCAGCAAGATACACAAGTAGCCGAATACGTGTTTGATACGGTGAAACTTCACACTATGGTTGTAGAAGTGGTAAAACCGCCTTCTGGGACAATACTAGAACCCTATTGGAATACATTACGAGTACGTTCAGGTGCGTTTATAAGACTGTTATAAATGGCCTCTTCAAATATTACGTAACTTCAATAATCGGTTTATTGTTTGCAGAAGATGCGGAGTATTTTATCATTCTGGTATACCACAAGGCTAACTCCATTACTGAGGACACTGATTTTTGTGCCTTTTAAATAGATTATAAGATAATGAAGGTGGTAGACACCTCTTTAGGTCCTTGCCTGACGTGTCATTCATCTAACCATGCGTGTTTTGCCGTATGCTTGTAAAGGTCGGGCGACTGAACTTATCGGCACAATGGATATTGTGCATTATATAAACTATGCTGTCATCATATCGTTCAGTTTTTACGATGAAACATTGTTTTCTTAGTGTAAAAGAATATTCCCCATGACTGATAGCTCAACAAGGTACTGACTGCGAGTAGGCTATATGTTACGGTATGAGTGATGAAGCTGGTGATCACTGTATGCATTTTGGCCATTTCGACAAATTTGATGAATTTTATTCGTGCATTGAAAATTTGTCACATTCACCAGTTAAGAATTCACCAAACCGCCTGTGAAATGACATTCAAATATTCTAGACATTACGCATAAACTTCAGTACAGATAATGAATTGCATCAATAATGGTGTTTATGAGAGTAAACAATCCTTTGCCTGATATAATCACAGAAGGAAACCAACGAAAAAAGCAAATAAGAATACGGTGGTGACGTTTCCAGAGGATCAATATAACGCTATCATACTGGCCGGGAATCTCACTTCGGTTGGCAACGGCGTTTGACTTGAAAAGAAGCGTTTTTCCGCTGAGAAAGCAGAAATTAAGATTTTGTAACCAACCCTAGTGAGATCCCCCCTCTGTCAGTGTGTGATAGAGATTATATTTATTCTTGCACCCATTTTCTGTGCCAAAACGCGTTCTGTGACCGGAGACCCGCCCTTCTGTGAATAGTGGTTATGTTTGCACATGTTGATAAGTGTTAAGAAATCTAACATTATATAAGATTACTGAATAATTTTTCCTCTCAGTTTTCTCATCTTTTACGCACTTAGTTTAATTTAAATGTTTTTAGGGTAATATACGTACGGGCAAAGCTGATGAGTGGTGAAATCAAAAGTGCATTAGGCCGGTATTACACAGTAAAATTTTGATAAAAGTTATTTTATCAAACTCCAAAAAAATTCAACCTATAAGCGCATCGGTTACATTCGAGCAAGTGCAACCGGTGATCTTATTATTGGTGGAATTTTTCAAATTTTATAAAAGATATTTTATCAGACTTTTATAGTGTAATCCCAGCCTTAGAGTGATGTAGGTGGAGGTGACCTATCGCTACCTCCGTTCACTATACACCATAGTTTTCCAGCCTTTCATGCCCCCTTCTTCAGAAATTTTTTTCTCCCATCCCCCCCAACGCAATCTAACTCATAGGATCCTATGTTATACCCGTAGGTTCTACCCCCCCCCCCGGAACTTTCCATCGCCTCCAAGGGGGTGTTAACGCCCACGTTGGGGATCACTGCTTTACACACTTTTGGTGATCACCCCCCATCGTACAATGCGTTCATTTTAAACTCTTTGTTGAGATCGTGGGGAAGGGGGGGGGGACCGATATGATAAAATGTTGTTATGCCGTCATGTGTGCAACTGCTTCGACTGGGGGTACTAGTTTCGATTAGTGGTAATTCCAGATTGCTGTGCCGCGGGAAGTTTTTTTTTTTTTTTTCTAATAGTGCCGTAAATTCATGGAATAACTTACCTTCGGTTGTTGTGAATCCCATTCTCCCCCCCCCCCCCAGAAACCTTCAAGAGGAAATATGATAAGTTGGGTGGGAGTAATTGAGAAGCTATCCACACTTAATTGAATGACATATTTTCTATGTGCAGTTTATTTTCGCTTTTTTCCCTCCGATTTATTATTATTGGGTTGATGTATTCCGACTGTGGCAACCATATTTTTATGGGTTTTTTTCCAAATATTATTTATACGTATTTTTCTGATCTTTCTTAGACCGTCGTGAGACAGGTTAGTTTTTCTCTACTATTGATAGGTCAGGGTACTCTCCGGATTGATGCAGTGGGGTGAGGCTTCTTCATCTTGGTGCACGTTCTGCACTAAGCCCTAAGGGCCCCCTAGTTGCGGCCTTGCATAAGACACCTGAACAAGCATTTTGTGTGGTCGAATCGCAATATAGCAAAGGCGGTAGAGGGTGTATTTAGAGTATTGCCATGTACTGGGATGCATGCACCTCTACCCATTTTATGACATTATCTCTCCCACGAGAAGGAATGAACTTCGCAGAGATGACCAAGGAGTAGCGGTCAAGCTAGAGCGGGGGGGGGATGAAAGGGCGGGACCAGAACTAAAAGAGGAAGAGGAGGGAGGTGCTTGGCGTAGGTGGTCAGAGAAGGACACAAAAACATGAGCTCTCGGTTTACAGAAAGTTATCGTTATATCGATTAAATATTAGTCATTATCATAACTAAGTCGGATGATTTTTTTCCCCTGAAAGAGAACCAACACCGGCATCGATCAAAAGATGTCCTGCACAAGCACACACGCTCAACCATGTACATTTTTGTAAAAATGAATTTAAGCGAGATATAAACAGATCCTCAAGTGCCACAGCTTCAGATCCCCTCAAGCAGCCAGTGGAGCATTTCCAGTTTCCTTAAGTGACAGTGCAGTTCCATATCGCTCAAGTGGTCCGCAGCACATTTCCAGAGCACTTAAGTGTCTCACGTCACATTCCCAGACAATTTAAGTGACCAACGGCATATTTACAGGTCACCGCGACGCAGTTCTAGAGCACTTAAGTGACCTGTGGGACATTTATCGATCACTTAAGTAACCCACAGTAAAGTTCCAGATCACTCAGGTGGCCCGTAGCACGTTTACAGATAACTTAAGAGACCTGCAGTGGTGTCTTGGATCACTTAATCAAGTAGCCCGAGCCCCGTATTCAAAGCGACGAAGTAGCCATAAGGGTTGAGTACCCTTCATTTAGAGAGTGCTCAATAGCACTTTCACCAAAAACAAATATTTTTTTTCCCGACGGATTTGCAGCGATATGTGCTATCAAGCAAGGGTGCATATTCACCTTAGGATTGGATTGAAATTTGTTTTTTTATTGGTGCCATGACCATCAAGGTTATGCTGCGCCAAACAATGATGAAGCGGTACAATAACTTGCGGTAGAATTTGGGTCACCCAGTCTGCACCATGAAAAGGTCTACCACGTTGCAATACCCCTGAACCCCTCTAATGGGGGTGATTTCACATATCGCAGCAAATCCGTCGGAAAAAATATGATATTTGTTTATGGTCAAGTGCTGTTGAGCACTCACTACACACGTCCTCTACTACCTTTTCTATATTGCGATTCGACCACACATTCCATGACCCAAAAATGCTGGTGTAGGTGTCTTTTTATATCACCTTTTAAAGTTTGTCCCATGAATTTAGAATCACCCTGTATTTAAATGACAACCCGTAGTTCTATTTGACAACAAATAGTTTTTTAGAGAAAATAATGGAACGCTGAATGAAATTTTAATGTTCGCCAACTAAATAACAGTTCCACAGAATTTAAATTTTATTGAATAAAGGAAAAAGAAAAAACAATATGGTGCACCACAATTTCAAATGCACTCCGAAATTCATACAGAAAATTTGAAGGAACCGATCATCGATGGCCGAATGTTTGAAAGTCTACTTGTACCATCAAATATTTTTTCTCCCTCTGGAATATTAACGTGGCAGTGTCTCTGGCCTTTCGTGTATCTTAATAAAAAGATCTCGTAGAGAGCAGTGTTTCCCGGGCCGTCTTAAGAGCATCATAGCACCCCCCCCCCCCGGGTCAAATGTTTTTCTAAAGGCCCTACTTGGGAAATTCTCGAAAAATTCAACTTCTCTTCATTTTTATGAGGTCCCTGTTCTCTTGAGACTCGGGTGGGCCCATGCGTTAAAACGGCACTGTGTGTGGGTGTTTATTAAACTTTTTCACACTTGTCCCCTTTAGAGATTATTTTCTATACTCTCGTTCCCTCTTCCTCATTCGGTAGCAAGATTATTTCTTCTTATTGAGAAAATTTATAGTGAAATATTTTCAATAAGTTCAATCTGCGAACCTCTAGGCTAGAGTTTTCTTATGGGTGCTCTATGCTTTGCCATTATTACATCATGGATCTTAGGCAAAGTGATATTCTGGAGTGCCCAGAATTTTCTGAAAGCCCAGTATCTTGAAGTTATCTGATGTCAGTGCGTGCACAAAATTGTATATCCACATACTTAAAATTCGAAAAATGGCACCAGATCTCATTGTGTAGCTCTTCTATACGAACATGAGGCCAATCCCCGGTAGGGCCATCTTAACGACACCGTGGCATCAGGCAACGTGATGTTCTGGGAATTTGAGAATTTTCTGGAAGACAGAGAGACCATTAGTTGGAAGCTTTCTGGGGCCCTCTCCCATAAGTGTGGAGCGATTGGCTTGCTGGTGCACTACGTGTCCCCACACATTGGAATGTCGTTTCGGAAACTTAAACAATTGTAACAAAACAGTGTTGGAGGATTAGAACCCTCAGCAGTCACTTCGCCTTTCTAGAACAGAACTTATATCGCGTCTATGATAAGAGATCGGGGGGAAGGACAAATCACAGATCCTGACTATACAGTCGAATCCCGTTATAACGACCTCCAAGAAACCAGGTAAATCATTTCGTTACAACGAAATTTCGATATAAAGAAATTCCATGTTTATGCATTGTTCCTAGGTAAACTTATCTGGAGGATTAGAAGAGTGTTCGTTATATAAATCGAGAATTTCGTTATAACGGTATTCGTTAAAACGGGATTTGACTGTATTCACCGCCGCACTAGAGGAAAAAGTACAGGCAGAGTAAGTTTGGAATATATTCACCTCCATGTGCTAGATCAGCGCTTCTCAACCTTTCTGAAAACAAGGACCAGTAAAATGTTTGCAACAGTTTTACGGACCACTTGTGTCCCGTATTAGGGGACATTTCTGTAGTTTTTGTTGTCCCGTTTTTTCACTGATATTTATTTGAGTTTTTTAATATTCACTTAAGTCGATACACAGCGTTTTCATAATATAAGTTATATTATGATAATTATGGCAAAAAATTATAAATAATCATTTCCCATTTTTCCCAGGCTTAACGTTTTTGTTCTCCATTTTTTTTTTCTTTTTTGGAATTTTAGTTGCGTGGTTGGTGATTGTGCCGACTTCTGACAAAGATTTTTCTGAAAATTGGATATGTTGTGCCGTATTTTACGGATTGTTATTTAAGATCGCAGTTTACTGAATTTTAGTTTTCTCAATGAAATATGGTCATCAGATCATTTGGATACCTTTTTAGTGAAATATATCTTTGTCTATTGCGATTCATAGCAGCCCTTCAGCAATTTTAGAAGTAATCAGCAAATTGCATTTAAAGCAATGGATTGCAATTTTTTCGCTAAATTTAGTGATATCCTGTATTTAGGTCGAAATTTTTACATCGAAATTTTCTGCATTCTCCTCGATGATGTATGGTGGAGATAAGTATGAAGGTATAATTTTATTTGCATCCGTATGGATACTACCAAAATCAATTACAACGGGTGAACAATTTCATCAAGTCTGCATGCGGACCATCTATGCCATCGTCGCGGATCATAGATTGAGAAATGCTGTACTAGATTAAAATCAAGATTGTTGTCTCGAGATAGAACCACTCCACCGGTGACGCGTTCCCAAACAAGGCAATTGTAACGACTAATGTTCCGTAATGAGCTAAGAAGGACATCGATAAATCTACTGAAAGTGACTTGAACATTATTACCAATGACGACCCAAATGAGACGCCATACAAATTTCAAATTGTTATCTTTTACTTCTGATTGGACAATTTTATTTCGCAGGTGATGAATAGACACTCATGGAAAATTTTATATTTTCACCTTTTGAAGGTGTTGCAGCATTTTTGACCTTGTTGCCCGTTTTAGGGAATTGTTGAAAGTATTCAAGTTTCGAAAGAAAGAAAACTAGATTCGCCCATCGTTAGGGTAACGATTAGGTGTCTTGCAAAAGATGTGAGGCGGGGTGAATCTGGTCATATCGTGGGGAGAGGGGGAGAGCTCCTCTCCTTCCGGACTGAAAATATCAGTCTACCGATTTATACTTTGAAAAGTAGCATCGCTTCTCATTATCATGAGAGACAACTACCATCAGCCTCTGGGACATGACTGAAAACGCCATGACTAGAAAAGATGGGCCTGTGTACGTGCCTCATTCTAAGAGCAGTTCAGCTGGATTCTGAATGTAGTCACACCTTTTCCCCACCAATATTTCACTTAATGATTCATTTCTTCATATCTGAATTTTTTTTTTAGAGCTCTCTGTTGCCCCCATAGAATGCACGGCTCTCCTTGCATTTGATTGGCACCGCTGGGGCTCCCTTAGAATATTCCAGTACCTCAAGTGGACCATATGGTCCTAGGTTGAGAAATATTGTCCTAGAGCAGAGGTCTTCAACCTTTTTCCCAGTCGTGAGCACTGCTTGTATCCATCCTCAAAAGAAGAGCACCCATCTTCGGCAAGTTCGACATACAAATGCATGAAATCAGGATGATTTCAATCCTAAAACGAAATTTGTACAAGGAATTTAATTCTAACGTTGATCAAGTGCTCGCGAGCGCGAAATCGGTCACAAGCATCGGACACTCTGGGTGCTTCAGGGAGCACCGTGGTGCTCGCGAGCAACGGGTTGAAGATGCCTGTCTTCAAACTCCTATGCTAAACTCCTGTCTAACTCCGTCTTACTCCTCCACGTAACAAAGTTTTCTTTTCTCAGTGGTTACACCTTTCTTGTTAATCCGTAAAATTTTTCTCGATCTCGCTCCAGTCAAATGGCTTGTATGTTACATCGACTTGATAGCTGTATTCACATGGAGAACGACGAGAGTGATACTTGCGAACACGGGGCAAGGGGGGGCACTATAATTAATCTTTGCTAACTTTTCCGCGACACGACCCTGCCTCTTTTGAGGTAAGGGAAGTAAGTTGCTTTGCATCACTCCGGGGTTGTGAGCAGTGCCGTCTTAAGGCATGGAGCCACCCGGGCACGGCCCGGAGGCCTGAAGAGAAAAGGGGCCTCACAAAAATGAGACCTGTTTAAGATTTTCGAGAATTCGCCTGGTAGGGCCTCAGGAAAAATCATTCGGCCCGGGAGCCCATGAGGCTCTTAAGACGGCCCTGGTTGTGAGCGGTTCTATCAATCTATCTATCTCGTTCCTCCACAGTAACGATATCCTTGTCAACTCTAGGGAGATTTCCCTTTTACCTCGTTTCCCAATGGAAGCAACGTTCTTACTTATATACTCAGCAAAATTTTTCTGTCTCCCTCTACAACGGTGATTCCCAGTGTGGGCGTTAACGCCCCCTGGGGGCAATGAAATGTTCCGGGAGGGGGTAGAAGTTACGGGTATAACATAGGATCCTATGGGTTAGATTGCGTTGGGGAGCGATGGGAGAAAAAAATTTCTGAAGAAGGGGTGAGATGGAACAAAAAAGTTTAGGAAACTATGCTCTACAACAACAAAGTACCAGGGATGTTTCTCTAGTCTTATTTCTCCATGGTAGCATCTTTCTTGCTAATCCGCAGAATTCTTCTCTATGTCCTTGTCAACCAGGCACCCCTTTTCCTCCTCGTTTCCCAATTTTAGCTATGTTCTTGCGACTCTATGTTCGTCGTCTCAATGTTCTTGACGTCTCACACTCCTCTACAACAACAACAACAAAGTCATACTTACCCAAGGATATTTTTCATACATCAGAATCAATACAATAGATTCTCGACTATCCGGACTCCGTACTATCCGGCCTAGTTAAATAATAATAATTATCCCCCCCATGATAATAATGAGGAATTGCCAAGGCGTTCCAAGCGTTATCAATTTGTGTGATCATTTATTATTAATGAACAGTAAAATAAATGTGAATAATTTCAGTAAGATTAAGTTTACATTAATATTTTCTTTATTTTAAAACTTTACATATTCATAAATACTATACAGTTTACATGATTTTATATTCCCCGCAATTAAATTATACTTTATCAAGTTTATCTTAAAATGTTTACAATATTTTTGTTCTTGGATTCCTTTTTCTGTAATAAATTATTAAAACATGCAACACCAATGATGTGCGCCATAGGAGAGGTGGGGGGGGGTTAGAGCCGAGGTTATGGTGTACTTTTGCAGTAAAAAAACGAAACACCGGGAAACGATGGTTAAAACTCAACCCTTCCCCCGAGGAAGTTCTGCTTACGCTACTGTATAGTACAGTACAAAAAAAAATTATATAAAGTACTGGCATATACTTTTAGAGGTTAGAAAATATGAGCAGGGCCAGTATTACACTATAAAAGTTTGATAAAAAATTATTTTATAAAACTTGAAAAATGTAACCAATACGTACATCTGTTAAATTCGAGCGAACTTAACTGATCCGCCTATTGGTTACATTTTTCAAGTTTTATAAACGAACTTTCATCAAACTTTTACAGTGTAATCCCGGTCTAAGAGCGGGATTTGGTATAAAAAGTGTGTTTTCAATGGTAATGGGAGGTGTCGAGTAAGTGAGGATTTATAGAGCTCCGGGCTATCCGGTGTTTTTGTTATCCGGCCTGCCCTTCCGTCACATTAGGCCACGGTATTTTTGGTCTTTTCTGCTCTGTATTTTCACAGATCAGAAAGGGTGAAATCAGATTTTGATCAAAAATCATGATTACAAGGTGAAAATTTTATATCTAAGCTGTTTGTGAACAAGTATTTTCTATCAGGTGCTCGTCATCAAAACATGTTAAAACATAAAAGAAAAAAAAATATTTGATCAGAATTATATAAATATCATAGCAATTGAGGAGCTTTCATTTTCAAAAGGGAGCTTTTCCACTTTTTTCCGAAATACACATTTTATTGATTGACATCTTTTAGGATAAGCTCTGTCAGATTATGCAACTGGGATTATTCAAACGGGAATATTTTTGGTAGAAATTACAATGTATAGTCTATAAAATATATGTATAGTTTCTATAAAAAATTTTCCACACACTTCGGTCTTTTTTATCTCTCCATAACGGACACCCTCGGGACCGAAAATTTTGTCCGCTAACGAGGATTGTCGTCCGTTAATGGGAAGTAAAATACATTGAAGCCCAGGGCACTAAATTTCTGCTCGTGAAATGTTAATGATGCTTTTCCTGGGATAAAACTTTTTTTTTTTTTGAAAGAAATAAAATCGGGGGAAATCCCGAATGGAAAATCATATTCATCCGGCCAGTCTTAAGTACAGTAAAACCTCTCTGTTTAGGATACCGGTGGGACAAAAAAAAATCGTCCGTAAAAGAGAGGTGACCTCTCTTAACAGACGAACCCCCGTAAATCAGGGGTTTGAAATGCGTACTTTTATTATACAAGGGGAAATTATTGTTTGGCCGTAAAAGACGGTTGACCGCATCTGAGGAGTGTCCGTTAAGAGGGGTTTTACTGTATCTCATACATTGAGTCCCGTCGATGCAATTCAAAATTGTGTACGTCAGTGGAGGTGTCCGCTATTGAGGGTTCCACAGTAAAATGATCGTGTTTCTTATCTTAATGATGACTAGAGGGCAGTAAGGGTACCTTCCTGGTTAGCTAAAACTTTCTGGAATCAACAGGTGACGTAGAAATTTCAAATTTTCCAGACTTGACCGGCTTCAATTTTAATCAAAAGGTAGCATTTCCATTAATTTTCTTTCAAAACATTTCCGAAATTCAAATATGTATAGCTTTTTCGAATAGTGGTCAAGAAACATACTACAGTGAAACCTCAGTTTGACGATATTCTGCGGATCAAGAAAGAAATATCGTTGTAGAGAGATTATTGTTTTATCAAGAGGCTGATTAGACTCTTTCAGAAGAACGAAAACAAGTTTGCTCAAAACGATTTTGAGCAAAATATAAAAATATATCGATGTAGTGATTTCAGAAATCTCCTCAAACATATCGTTATGAAGGGGTTTTATCGTAGTAGGGGGATACTGTTGTATCCAGGGAAGTTCAACATTGTATTAGAAATTTAGCGAAACTGGAAATGTTCCTTTTCTTACACAGTGGACCTTCCCCTAACGGACACTTTTCTGATCCCGGTCCCGTGGAATAGTTCTTTAATATATTTCACTGCCCGTTAGCAGACAGTAAAAGGCAAGCTCTAATTTTTTCCCAAACTCTAATTTAATAATTCTTTATCATAAACCGGGAATTTATCATGTTCAACAAAGATTATAATCCTAATCCCGTTTTAGTGAATATGATTATTCAATAATCATATTTACCATATTTACGGTAATTCAATCGTTAGTTAAGTACTAAATAGGCTGAGCATAACTATCGTCCACGATGGGTGTATCGAATTTTAATGTATCGTAATGGTAATGATATCGTATTCGAATAATAATGTTGTTTTTGTTTGTGCATGTTGTACGTGTGAAAAAAAGCCAACATTACAGGACTGGTAATTTTGTTATGCGTGTTTTTATCTTCTTTTCACACTTATTTTAAATTAATCACATTTTTGTTGCAGATACATGCAGAGCACATATCGTGTGCAGGCAAAATTAATTAATTGGTTCAATAAAGAGAGGAAAACAAGTTATAAATTCTTCCATTGTTCATCAAAATTCCCAACTTTATTCGGGAAATTGTACATAATCGCCGGTAAAAGTTATAAATATTGCGAAAAAGTTAATCAAACTTTCTTTATATCGAAACGACTGGTGATTATGCATAATCACCGGTGTATCACTTTTACAGATAAGAAACAATCGCGACCGAAAACTAACGTCGTATAAATGCCAAAGTCGTATAAACGAGGTTCCACTGTATATCGTACCTCTCCGTTAGAGGAAAAAAAATTTTTGGTTCCATGGGTGTCCGTTATCTAGAGGTTCTACTGTAACGATACGTTATATTTGTATATCTTTGCACAAGATTGCAGCATGGGCAAATGAATGGAGCATGACGTTTAGCGTAGATAAGTGCATGGTCGCTCATTTTGGTTCGAACAACCCACGGTTCTCTTACGAGTTGAATGGTGTCACTATCCCGGATGCAACTAGAGTCACCGATTTGGGAATTCTCATTGACGAGCGACTTAAGTTTTCTGAACACTGTTCAGCGGTTGTCAAAAAATCGAATAGAATGCTTGGTCTCATTTTCAAAAAGGTCTCTTCGCGTTCTCCTAAAGTCATTCTTCCGCTTTTTCGAGGCTTAGTTCGTCCTGGACTGGAGTATGCTGTAAGGTTTTGGAGACCATACCTACAGAGGGACATAGACTTGGTTGAAGGGGTGCAGAGAAGAGCTACGCGTGTCCTTATTGGCACACAGGGCTTGAGTTATGAAGAAAGACTTCATTTTTTGAATATGTTTACATTGGATGAACGCAGGTGTCGAGGAGATATGATCGAAGTGTTCAAAATTTTCAATGGGATGGATAGGATGGACCATGAACTTTTAGTACACCGCCAATCGACTGCTTTTACAAGGGGACACCAGTATCGATTGGTGAGGGACAATGCAAGGTTATGGTGTCGCAGGGAATTTTTCTCCAATAGGGTTGTTAATAAATGGAATAGCTTACCCCCGGAGGTAGTAAATTGTAACACAATTGACACGTTTAAAAAGAAATACGATAAACATGTTGGGGTAAATCGAGAAGCTATCCATTCTTAGAATAAGACAACCATAAGTATTCCTTATGGGCATTGTATAATATTTTATCATGTGTATATATTGTTTGTAATTTGTGTTAATTGCATTTTTAATTGGGTTGCTGTATTTTTGAAACATATGACAACCATATTTTTATGGGCATCTTTTTATCAGCCGCCTCGTTGGGCATTTTGCCTGTTGTGGCGTTGTATTTGTATTTGTATTTGTATTTGTATTTGTATTTTATTCAGGTCCTTGAACTTTCAAAGTATAGAGGTCGAACCCATATCTTAATGGTGACCTTTATTCACATAATGGTGTAGAGTTCATCGATTCATTTTTGTTTTTGCTTGTATCCATCGCAAGTGATTTTTTTCTCTCCCGAAACCACCAATTTGCTTTCGTACATTACGTGCAAAAAACCATAAAAGTGATAATACTTCGTTTTTATTATTATGGGGGAGGGGAGAGAACCTTTTAATTCAGGCGCACGACACAATAAACAGTTCTCATCTTCCATTTTTTTTGTTGTAATAAAATGAATAAAGCAGTTAACGGCAATACGAAACGCATAAAGCAACAGAGAGTAAAGAAAAACCCTTTTGTTATAAAAAGCTTTCATGTTGGAACGTCGCTTCTCGTGCGCCGTACGCACTCGTATTATGATGATGATGGCGGTTTAACCACTCATGCGTGTGGTTCCCTAAAATGGATAACACGGGGATCAACGATCTGATTTTCGGATAAAAAATAAATAAATAGATAGCATGTTTCTTAAAATAACTCGACATCCAACCAAAATAATCCGATACTGAAAATGCAATTGAGGTACGAAATTCCATGTCCCACTATAGGCAATGCAGTCGAGATATACCTTGAAGAGAAATTCGAATAAATTAATTTCTTCAAGGTATTTTGACTGTATTGCTATGCGTTATAGTTATCAGAGGTGCACTTGTGGTTTTTTCCGCCTATGGGCTGCACGATTTTTGCCACCCTTCGCGAATTCTAGTCTCATTTTCTTGACTACTCTTTCCCCGAATGCGCCGCCCTGTGCTATGGGGTCATTACGTCCAGGTCGTATTACGTCAACATCGATGTGGGGGTGTTCCGATTTTCTGACTTTTGATGACAAAGGGGGGGGGGGGGTTTGGATGATGCTCACGTCATCAACCACCCTTTATGAAAATAACGAATATTTGTAATGGCATCATATACTGAGTGCGCTTAAAACAAGAAAAATCTTTCGCTAGTTTGTGGGCACCTGAACTAATAATCTCCCTAATGATAAATCCCCCTACAGAGCCACTTCAGCGATCTCTAAATGTTTCACGGACCGTTCAAGTGCTCAGGAAATGTTTCCGGGCCGCTTAAGTGCTCTGGAAATGTGCAACGCATCACTCAAGTGATCCGTAATTATGCCACGGATCACTTAAGTAATCTGAGAATATCCCACGGGTAACTTGAGGGATGTAGAACCGCACTGGGGGGGGGGCGCTTAAGTGCTCTAAAATTGTGCCACGTCACTCAAGGGATCTCTAAATGTGCCATGGATCGTTTAACTGCTCTCGAACTGTGTCGCGGGTTACTTAAATGATCTTTGAATGTGCCACGGGCATGGCCCCCACATCCTGGAGCAGGGCTCCTAGGATGGGACTTTTGGCGGGCCCCCAGACCAGACTTTTCATGCGCCCTTTTATAGTGAATTTATGGCGTGAAAAAACAAAACAATGATGAAAATCGTCCCGGAGCCCCGTCAGCCTCCCCCTTGTGGGGGCCATGGCCACGGGCCTACTTCAGTGATATGAAAATGTGACACAGGCCACTTAAATGCTCTGGAATTGTGCCACGGATCATTTAAGCGCTCTGTAAATGTGCCGCTTAGTTCATTTTTACAAAATTGGATTTGTTTGGGCAAGCCACATCAGATAATCTTCAGGGCTACATTAGGTCCTCGGGTAAAGGGTTTACCATGTATGGCTAGAAAGGTGGATCGCAATGAATTTCTTAAAGAGAAATTTTGAGTTATTACTCTTCAAATATCATTAAAATTAACAGAAATCGATTATAATAACATATTTTCTTTCGAAATTTCAATTTTTTTTAATGTTTTTTACATTCAAAAAAAAATTTTTTCTTCTGAGGGGGGGGGGCGCACAAGCCCCCTATGCACCCCTCCCGCGTACGTTTCTGATCCCACCAATGCGTGTTAGGAGGTGGGGGCAGTGCTGACGAAATTTTGCTGACAAAGGGAGGAGCGGGTCAAAAATGGCTAAAAATTTGCTGACGTAATACTTGAACGGCCCCTATAATCCGCTTGGCATCCCCGCTCCACTGCCCCCACCCCTAAGGGCATACAGTTAGGTACACTTGTGCCTAGCAGGTACATGCTCCAGTAGGTACACTTGTGTCTCCAAAAGTCACAACGTTTCGTCACTCCCATGCTCAAACACTCTGTAAGAGGACAAGGGACGTTCAAATGAAAATTGCTAATTATTGTAAAGTTCAGTATAAATATAATAACAATTTCAGGTGTCTTAGTTTCAAAAATATGCTTTTGGACAAGCTTGGCGCTTTATTTAGGCACCAAAAGGCGCCAAACTGTAACGGTCATTTTTTGGTGAATTTTTTTTTTGTCCCCTGCGTCTCAAATTTCACTGAAAAGCATCAATTTTTTTTTCTTTTTATTTTGCACTGTAGGCATATATCAAAAATTTGTCGCATCCATTTTACTGTGTGGTATTATTTTAATGATAATTTTGGGGAAAAAAGTTGAAAATGATGAAAAATTTGCAAATTTATGCCATAAAAACAGGTCTATATTTATTTTATTCATTAATGGTTTCTCATAATCCAAAATACATAGACCTACTACAAATCATTGATACATGCCTACATAGCAAAATTAAAAAAAAAATGATTTTTTTAAATGATTGTGAAATTTGGAATGCAGGGGACTTGAAATCACCAAAAAATTACCTTTCCAGTGTTTGGCACCTTTTGGTGTCTAAATAAGGCGCCAAGCTTGTTCAACACATATCTTTTTAAACTAAGAGGCCCGAAATTGTTATTATATTGATACTGAAATGTCATTAAAACCTTTTTAGCAAGAAATTTACAATAATAAGCAATTTTCATTTGTGCGTCCCTTGTCCTCACTCAATCCCATACATGCTCAATGCTTGCCCATTTGCTCACTACCTGTAGTCGATGAATTTTCCTGTTTATAATTTGTGTGGCGGTGAATTTGCGGGGATTTTGAGATTTTCAAGACTTATGATCTTCATCCTCGAAATTTGAAGTCACAGCGCGCACTGGATGATTATGCTCAAACAATGGATATTATCATGAACTCGATAATTACCTTTCCGACCAAGGCGTAAACATGCTCTGATATTAACGTTTTATGCTTTGTACCGTATATAGAGCAGTGTTTCTCAATCCTTCTTGAAACAAGGACCAGCAGAATGTCTGAAATAATTTGACGGACCACTTGCGTCCCGTATTACGGGACATACATGTAATTTCCGTTGTTCTAATTTTTTTATACATTTGTCCCGTTTTTTTGCAACGATATTTATTTGAATTAGTAATATTTACCAAAGTCATGAATACACAGTGTATAAATGAGATTATGATAATTATGACAAAACTTGCATTCATCTCACGAATTTGTCAGGTTCAACGTCCTGTCCGCAATTTTTTTTAAATTTTAATTATGATTGTGCATACTTCTGACAATGTTTTTGATGACAATTGGTGATGTCCCATATTTTACGGATTACTATTTAAGATCCCAGTTTACCGTATTTTTCTCAATGAAATATGGTCATCAGATCATTTCAATATTTCTTTTTCGAGAAATACAGTTTTGTCCACTGCGATTTGTAGCAGCAATTTATTTCCCACGTCCTACTGCAAATTTAGGCTAGTAAATTACATTAAAAGTAATAAACTGCAATTTTTTTAGTGGAGTCTCGTATTTGGGATCTCAATTTCCTGCATTCTTCTCGATGTTTTACGGTCTACCTGCCTACAGAGCATAGGTCGAGACTCACGGATCTCGTGAAATATTAATAGATAGTGTACGATTGACGCCATCACGAAGATAAAAATTTTTATCATTGATTTTATATATTTTTATATACCTTTACATATTGTCCATATTTGTCATCTAGCAATCCTGTATGCACTATAATTTGCAGATTTGCAACAGTAAAAGCTAGAAAAATCATTATTTTCAATAATCAAATTTATCTTGTTTTTGAGACTTCTTCCGTCCAGCGTCATTTGTACTTCCAAAAAAAGTGTCGGGAGATGGCGCTCCGTATACCGAGGCAAAGTTCGATCGGGTCGAACATAAAATCTTGAAGCGTTTACATAAGATTGGGGGAAAAACTTGTTGAATTGGAGAGAACCGTTGGGTGGAGAGACAGGTTACAACGTGTTACCACCCGAGTGTCGCAGTGGTAAGATGCTCGTCTTTTACTATGAAGGTTACCGTCAAGGTCCACGGGTTCGAATCCGGGCAAGAACATCATCAGAAACAAGTTCTTTATCTACCGAGCCCGGGGCGACCACCGATAGATGTCGCCTTCATTTTCTACTCAAATGTAATGGCCAGACATTGCCGTATGGCGGGGATATATATGACTGGAGTTGTGTGCGGTGAAGTAGTTCACAATGAACGGGGAATTTTGTGACTGGACAGGTGTGAGGAGTGGAGTCCCTCAAGGATATGCTCTTGGGCCCATGCTTTTTACACTTTCGTTCGCTAAACTCAATCAGGATGTCGGTGGAATTGTCAGAAATTCGCAAATGACGTGAAGCTAAGGGTGGGGGTGTAGTCGGGAATCCAAGCAATACCAAGATGCTCTAGACGTCTAGACCAGTGATTCCCAACGTGGGCGTAAACGCCCCCTGGGGGAGATGGAATGTTCCATGGGGGCGGTAGAAGCTACGGGTATAACATAGGATCCTATGGGTTGGAGGGGCGTTGGGAGAAAAAAATTTCAGAAGTAGGCGATGGGACAAAAAAGTTTGGGAAACTATGCTACTCTAGACCATTGATTCTCAACCTTTTCAAGCCCGAGGCCCAGTTTCATTCATTTTTGTGAGTTGAAGGCCCGGTCAAACACACGACCAAAGGAAAATGAAACGGCTAATCTCTCGTGGCCCGGTATGAATGATATCAGGGCCCGGCGGTTGAGAAACACGGCTATAGACGAACTTGAATATGATTGCAGCATGGGCAAATGAATGTAGCATGGCCTTTAGTGTTGATAAGTGCATGGTCACTCATTTTGGCTCGAACAACCTACGCTTCACTTATGAGTTGAATGGTATTACTATCTTGGATGCAACTAGGGTCACCGATTTGGGAATCCACATTGATGAGCAGCTTAGGTTTTCTGAACATTGTTCAGCGGTGGTCAGAAAAATCGAATAGAATGCTCGGTTTCACTTTCAAAAATGTCTCTTCACGCTCTCCAAAAGTGATCATTTCACTTTTCCTGGGCAAAGTTCCTACTGGATTGTTATGCCGTAAGGTTTCAGAGACCATACAGAAAAACGCAGGCCTAGTTAGGGAGGGGGTGCAGAGAAGACCTATGCTACTCTCGATGGCACACGGGGCTTAAGCTATGAAGAGAGACTTGATTTCTTGAATATGTTTACATTGCAATAACGCAGGTGTCGGGTCGCAGGTGTTTTAACGAATACCGTTATAGCGAAAATCTTGTTTTAACGAGCGCTTTTCTAATCCCCAAATAAGTTTACATAATTCCCAATCTGTTTTACCCATTACAAATTTGCGAAAACTTCAAAAAAAAGGTAGATGTTGAATTAAATTAAATGGTCTAATTTTTCAAATCAAATTTATTCATTTCCAACATACAGAGATTTAGATTAGTTTAAAAAAAACATAAACTAATCTAAATCTCTGTATGTTGGAATTAAATAAGTTTAATTTTTCCACCTGTAGTTTTTCAGCGCAAATCACGTGAGTAGCAGGTGCTTGGTAGAAAAGTTGACGTAGAAAATTGTGGGAATAACAAGCACACGCCTCAATACAAACACCCACAATAAAAGTTGAACACAACACGAATTAATTCTTCGCTTTTATGCACAGCCCGGCATGTGTCAACAATCAAATCTAAAACTCCAAAGAAAAATGAGCCGAGAGGAAGGAGTGCGCGAATTCGGATCGTAGGTTGGGAGCAAGTGAGAGCCTCTTTTCTCAGCCACCTCGTTGGACATTTTGCCTGTTGTGGCGTTGTATTTGTATTTGTAAGTCCGATCCTTCCAGCGGACGCAACCCCTCTGTTATAGGAAATTTTATTGATAGGAAAGTCAATATATTACAACTGACAATATTAGTAAAAAGCTCTACCTACCTTTTAAAATTATTTTCATCTTTTTTAATTCTTTTGTTCTTTTTTTAGATGGGTGGCCGCCATTACCATTTTCTTTTCGCGTACCCCCTAACGGCCGCTTGCATACCCCCGATTGGGAGCCGCTGCCCTAACGTATCAAATACTTGAGTCGACAAATGGACTTTCCCAGCTAACTTTCGTTCTTTTGAACAGTTTCGTTTTGGTACATAAGGCTTTTATGATGACTTTTAAGCATATGGCAATGGTGTTTTCTTAAGGGAACATAAAATGCATCTGTTCCGTTCTCTCAAACTTTTTCATAGTGACGAGTTAACCGAAATTTGAGAAGAGTAAACGATTGTTAAATAACATTGTCGTCTATGAAAGCTAGACGGTCCTAAAGAAAAACGAGGACTTAACCGGAGTGACGACTTATTAGGGTGACAACCTAGTGAAGTTTTACTGTATATGAAAATTTTATATGTGATGATTACATAGGAAACTAGATATTTTCCAATGGAAATAACTTTTATGACTACTGCACTGCTTCAGAAAAGAATTGTTTAAATGTTTTGTTTCTTGTTTTTTGTTCGAAATACATATATAATCGAAAAAATTATTTTCAATTTACCACGTATTTCAGTTCGGAGACTTCTATTATTTCTGAAAAGTACATGTTTTTTCAAAAAGCTCAGTTTTTGATCAGTGTTGCAAAACATGTAAAAATGTCTTTCACCTGGCATTAAGTAACCAGAAGGAATTTTTAATCGTAAGTTAAGGCAGTGGTTCCTCAAACTTTAGTCACCCTCGACTCCCTTGTCCAATTTGTGGGCAAGAATGGTGGTTGATTTGCGGCTTTCTGGAAATAGTTTGGTAGATATTTTCCGCCGCGACGCACCCCTTTTAGAAACACTGAGTTGAAATACTTGTAAATACTTTATGTGACTACCATATTATGTGTTTCCCTTTTTACGTCAAGTAAAATATTATTCATCATCAATTTACATATCTTCATTATCATATTAAAATGGCATTAATCGCATTACTAATGACATGTAGCATTTTCAGCGTCATACTCATCATATGGCAACTATCATCATATACAGTAAAACCTCAGTAAGTCGTCACCCTAATAAGTCGTCACTACGGTTAAGTCGTCATTTATTTCGGTCTCGGGCTTCTATAGATAACAATGTTATTAAACCCTCGGTTACTCGTCACTAATTTCGTTTAACTAGTCAATATGGAAAAGTTTGAGAGAGAGGAATGGATGATTTCTATGGTTTCCTTCGAAGAAAAAGCTTGTGATACAACACTATTATATATTCGAAAGTGACCATAAAAGCCTTATATACCGAAACGGAATAGCTCAAACAAAGAGAGAGGCGCCGAGGAAGTTCATTTTTCGACTGAAAAGACAGAAGTCCTTGATACTTTTGGGGGAACTGTTCGAGCTAGACGTAATTCGTGCATGGGCCCCCGTTAATGTAGGGCTTCAGTTTAAACAAAATATAAGCCAGATATATTTTTTCCCCAGTTGAGAAGGCTCTCTATTTTTCCCTGCCCAGGAACCCCTTGACTAAAAAATTTTCCCTGTGTTCGAAATCACTTCATATTTGTACCATGAACTACTTATAAAAAAATTCAAATCACTGAAATTAAATGTGTCATGCACACAAAAAACTAATGTGCATTAAACTGTGTTGTAGAGAGAATGATAACTAATGCTCCGATTAGAGTGTAAATCAAAAAATACTGGTATAAAGCGTAAATTTACCAGTGTATTTAACTATAATACTAAAACGCTTAAAAAGTTTAAAAATTCGTTTTATGTCTTTTATTATCTATACATTTTATTAATGTTGTAGTTTTAATTCATATTTTGATAAATGGTGTATTATTTTAAATTTATAAACATTGAAACTGACTGCACTCCGTTTATCATAATTTCTGGATAACTTGAGTGACGACTTATCGAGGTTTTACTGTATTCATGTTGCATCATATTATTACATAATATAAGTTAGCATCAATGATCCTCAGTATATGTTATCTATTAGTTCCCGTGGAGGTGGCCGGTCACCCCTCCACAGGAACTAATAGATAACATATAGTCTCATCTGTGGCATCCCGATATACTAGTGAAGATTCAAGGAGTACGCGTGATATAAGGTAAATCTTGATTATTCCGATACAGATTGCTTGTCATGAATTGATCAGTCACTTCGTCGTGTCTTATATAACCCAGTGTTTCTCAACCTTTCTGAGAAACAAGGACCAGTAAAATGTCTGAAACAACTTCACGGACCACTTGTGTCCCGTATTGCGCGGCATTCCTGTAATTTTTGTTGTTCCGATTATTTCTATAAATTTGTCCCGTTTTCTTCAACGATACTTTTATTTGAATTTGTAATATTTGCTCAAGTCTCTCGTGAACACACGCACACGGTGTTTTCATAAATATAAATTATATTACGATAATTTTGGCAAAAATAAATATTCTTATCTCATATTTGTAATGTATAACATTTTGTTATCACAGGCCCGTAGCCAGAAATTTAGGGGGAGGGGGAACCAAAGTGATAGAACAATAGATTTGGCCATGTTTTTCCCTTTTTTTCGGTCATTTTTCCACATTTCGGGGGGAACCAGACCCCAAGTCCCCCTCCCCCCGCTACGGCATTATGTCATAAATTTGTTTGGAATTTAATTATGATTGGTGATTGTGCCTACTTCTGGCAATGTTTTTGACGACAATTGGCAACGTACCGTATTTGACGGATTATTATTAATTAAGATCTCAATTTACCGAATTTCATTTCCCTCAATGAAATATGTGGTCATCAGATCATTTGAATATTTTTTCGCGAAATACATTTTTGTTCATTGGGATTTGTAGCAGCCCTTCATCTCCACGACCTTCAGCAATTTTAGCAGTAATTAGCAAGTTGCATTTAAATCAATAAATTTAGTGAATATCCCGTATTTGGGATCTCAAATTTCCTGCATTTTCCTCTGTGATGTATATGGTGAACCACAGTATCAAGTTACAAGTTATATTTAAACCCATATGGATATTACTAATATCAGTTACAACCGATGAATAATTTTCATCAGGTCTGCCTGCGGACCAGCTATGCCATCGTTACGGACCACAGGTTGAGCAAACACTGACATAGAAAATCACAGAAAAAATCATATTTTTTCAGACACAAGATCGATCTGACAATATTTATAAATCTGAAATGCCACATAAATAACCATGTTGATAACGTGTGGACATTGTTTGCCAATTAGAAAATAAGTACTTTTTCAAAACTCTTTTGGGTGGGACTCCATTGCTCGCATCTGATATCAATAATACAAGCTGTCAAGACTATTTACCTTTTACGGTCGTATTACGGCAGACGTATTTGGACCTGAAATGGATCTTGTGACGACTTCCACGTGTTCATACCCTATGCTTTCGCTGCTGCCTGAATGGGACTGAATTCTAGTCGTTGATTTGTTGGATTTCGTGATTTTCCCGACATGACCAGAGGTGCGCGACCTCTGGCCCGCGAAAGGTTTTTTGATAGAAAATTATCGATACACACACAGCACTGTTTAAATATGTATTTATATAACCATTAATTTATTTCAAATTTTTTATTGTATATGCTATCTTATGCTGGTAAAAAGTTTTACATATCTTAAATACTTATTTTTTTTGTAAATTTTCAAAAAAAAACCCATTAAAAACAACTTGCGCGAAGCATGAAAATAGTGAAAAATTCAAATGGGTCTCGTGGAAAAGAAGCGAAAAAATGACTGGGGCATTTTATAAAACAGTCGGGATTGCCAAAATCACGGGAATGCACCGTAAAATAGGGTCGTGTGTGTGGTCACTTTATAACTTTATATATACATTTCTTGCCCGCGAGCGACAGAAGTACCGCATATCCGCACAACTGCTTATGACCTTCATCCCAAAATTTGAAGTTACACCGTACTGGATATTTTTGTATTATTATGAACTCACTGATTCTTCTTCCTTGAGGGTGAAACTATGTTTGAGGGTGAAGTTTGTTTCCTAGCTTCATATTTAGAATTGCAAGAAAACTAACTTAGGGCAAGATAGTTCTTATCATAATATCATCAACAACTGGATCAGTTGCGACCCATTGGACTGCTTTCTTTTTTGGAAATTGGTGAAACCAGTGACGCAATGAATGTATTTATTGCAGGACTGTAAGTGAATTTGTACGACTCATTTAAGAAGCCCCAGCGAATAAAGTTTGGGTCATAACCCACGACTCGAAAAATCTTGACTAGCAGATGTGCTAGTTTGACCCTTTTCGGTGACCCTACGAATCGAGTTCGGGCCCTGACCCATAGCTCAAAAACCCTTGGCATGTAAGTGGTTTTGTTTGACCCTTCTCGGAAGACCCTGTGAATCAAGTTTGTATCGTGGCCCATAGCTCACGAATCCCTGGCTGTGCCTAGACTTATGCGACCCATTTTGTCAGTCCCTGTTATTTGAGTTCAAGTCGTGACCCATAGCTAAAAACACCTTTGACTGGAAGTGGATTTGTGCGACCCATCTCAGAGGACTCTGCGACCCAAGTTTGGGTCACGACCCATAGGTTAAGAACCCTGACTAAGGTAGTTCAACAAAAAAATCGGGATATTCGAGGCTTGTAACAGGCGGTTTCACGTTACACCTATAAAATCAAATTATTTTTAACGATTTTTTTTCTCTTCCTATAGCTGTGAATATTTTGATCACATCAGCTGTGTCTATTCACCAAACAGAAATATTTTCATTATCACCATTTGTTTTTTCGTACTATAGCAGCGTTTCCCAAGGTGTGCGTCGCTGCTCCCGGGGGGGGAGGGTTGCCAACCTTCGTCAGTGGCGTCGCGGTCAGGGCTACAGAGTAAAAGCTGTTTCGTCCGTTTGAGGTCTCGCTTGCCGCCTTGGCCCAGTGAGCGTGGTCTCGGAGGTACTGCGTGACGTCACCGCTCAAACACCTTTGTTTCATCGCACGATGACATCGACACACAAAACGTGCTGTTTCTTTTTTTAACATTTTAGTTGTTTTTTTACTGTTTTAAGTGAGTGATCTCTCGTTGATGACGTTGTTTTAGTGTGACTGGTATGAGCGTGTAATATTTTAATGATATTTATATAATCTATAAACTAAAAAATCAATTAAACCCAAGAAACAGTTCGTAAGTAATAGTATCTTTTGATAAAAGCATTGAAAATAATAATAATGACCTCAAACATTTTATATTAGGACTTTTATTTGACATTTACTTACAATGTTTTTAATCTTGCAGTTGTATTGATAATACACTGCTGACCACCCAAATTGCAACACCAAGAAAGACAAGAGATATCGCAACAATATTTATTTTGTAGATAACATGTTGACCAAGCATCAAATGATTAAATTTATAGACTTCTGTGAAGTGTGGTTCCTGCCAAAATCAATAGCCAGAGTAGCCGCCATTGTTGGAGATCACCGCTGCCACACGCCTCGGCATTGATTCAAAGAGACTTTGGATGTGTTCTTGGGGTACAGCAGACCAAGCAGCTTCCACGCGTTGCCAAAGTTGATCTGGTGTGGCAGCTGGGAATGTAATCTGGGTCAATCGTTGAGCAACCATGGACCACATGTTTTCTATCGGCGAAAGATCCGGAGAGCGAGCTGGCTAGGGAAGCAATTCAATCTGGCGATTGACGAAGAACCTTTGGACAATGCGTGCCACGTGTGGTCGCGCATTATCCTGTTGAAATATGGCTATGGGCAAGCCCTGAAGGTAAGGAAGGACATCTGGCTCCAACACCTCGGAGATGTAGCGCTGGCTTTTTAAAGTACCGGCAATGCGTACTAGAGGAGTGCGAGAGTGATATCCAATACCGTCCCATACCATAACACCCGGTGCAGGACCAGTGTGGCGGTGCATAACGCAGCTGTTCAGCATCCTCTCTCCACGGTGTCTCCAGACTCGAATCCGACCATCGTGGTGTTGCAGACAGAAGCGTGACTCGTCAGTAAAGACAATTTCATTCCATTGTGCCGTCCACATCCTTCTTTCATCGCACCATTGGCGGCGGAGACGTCTGTGGTTCTGCGTCAAGGGTAGACGAAGCAATGGACGTCTTGCGGACAGACCACTCTGCTGTAAACGGCGTCGAATGGTACGCGCAGACACTGGATGATGCGGTACAGATTGAATGTGCTGTGCTATGGTTCGTGATGTGGCTGAGCGATCCGTCACTGCCATACGCCTGTCATCACGTGAAGTGGTGCACTGAGGTGGAAGCGATCGATCACGTCGGTCCGTCGTACCCTCCTGCATCCAACGATCACATATCCGCATTACAGTTGTTTGGTTTCATCCAACACGACTACCGATTTCCCTGAAAGATAATCCACAATCTCGGTAGGCCACTATCCTTCCTCTGTCGAACTCGGATACTTGATCAAAAGATGATCGCTGTTTTCTACGAGGCATAATTGATCGTTTTTTTGAAAAAACCACAATAAAAACACAATTGCCGTACTTCAAATCGTCGAAATCTCCAAGCCTTAAATAGCGCTTTGAAGTGGCGCCACAGGCGCGCGCGAGGTGCGCCTGCGCTGAAATTCTAATCATTTGCATATCTCACCTCCGCTAATGCATGTTGTAAATTTCATATTATTTGCATGCTTCCTTCAGGGTGTTGCATTTACGGTGGCCAGCAGTGTAATAAAAACAAGGCTTTTAAAAGCTACACTTAGCGGGGTTTGGTGCACGCAAATTTTCTAAAAAGCGCACTTTCTAATTTTTAAATTTTCTGCGGCTAACTGCGTCGTTTCAATTCTACCTGTACTAAAAATATTTTTAAAATATTTTAATGTAAACTGCTGTGGCAGGAAATTACTCATGCTAATGTGTTTCACCAAAATGCTTTTTCCTCAAAACTTAAGTTTTTTGTTAGATAAGGAGCTTTTCGTACAGCACTCAATCAAATGTCTTGAAACTTTGTGCGTCTCTCAAAACTATGGTGTTACATACTTTAGAAGGTAATAACACGAGAAATTTTTCATTAAAATTATTTACGAAAATTTTATCGCACAAAATATGGGTAAATTTTGGTGATTTTTAAAAAAGTTGTTGAAGTTGAAAAAAATTGGAGAACCAATAACACCAATAATTAAAATCTTAAAAACTCGTGTGAAATTGTATAAAAATATCCGTAGTGTTTGAGGGAGAAAAATTGAGTGCCTAAAGTGAATAGAAAAACTTTAAATGTTCCTTGAAGGAAAGAGATTTTCCCCATTGGAAAGCATGGGAAGCCAAGATC
Source organism: Pholcus phalangioides (assembly GCF_987345545.1). Classification (NCBI taxonomy): domain Eukaryota; kingdom Metazoa; phylum Arthropoda; class Arachnida; order Araneae; family Pholcidae; genus Pholcus; species Pholcus phalangioides. The sequence continues at coordinate 2,761,848 of NW_028301603.1, forward strand.
GTGCTCCAACTCCCTTAATTCAAATGAAAACAAAAAGGCAATTAAAAAATATTATGAAGTTCAAAAGGCTATTGAAATTATTTGTCTGGAATTGGATTTCAATCAACCCAATAAAGATTAACTAACTTACGTGATTCAGCTGAAATGGATCCGAGTGAAATATTGTCAGTGGAAGTTACCTACACATAAAGCAAATGCAAAAATTTCTTATTTCCAATGTTTAAATGGTCTTAAAAAAATTTTTTTTCCTCCATGACTATGAACAAAAATATTTTTTTTTAAATAGAAAAAAAATCATTTTTTCCTCTCAAATTTTTCTTAGGTCAAATTCAAGTATTACGTCATCATCGATGGGGGGAGGGGGTTTCCGATTTGCTGGCTTTTGATGACAAGGGGGGAAGGGGGGTTTGGATAATGCTTACGTCATCAACCACCCTTTATGAAAATATGAGTTAGGATTCAGAGGGGCAGAGCTGATGAAGAAATTTTGCTGACGGGGGGGGGGGTGTCAAAAATGGCTAAAAATTTGCTTACGTAATACTTGAACGGCCCCTTATCACATGGCACAGGAATTTTTTAAAAGTCATAATTACTAAGCATTTAGAATAAATTAGGTTAATTCAAAAGTTAATTAATTGGAAACTTACTTTAATTAGAAAGAAAAACATGCTACATCAATCTTCACCTTTTTGAAACTTCTCAGATGTGTTATTTTAGCAATTAGTTATCACATTTATATGAAAAAATTGTGTAATTTGGTTATGAATTGGAGGAGTGGTAAAAAACGCGTTAAGACAGACACTTTCAGCAGCATTTATAACCAAGAAACCATCGCTGAAAGACTGGGAAAATTTTCGCGAGTATGTGGCTGATTCAATATACAGGGTGGTCGTAAAATAACTTCAGCGATACGTAAGGCCCCTAGAGGCCGCAAAAGTCAACGAATTTGGATGAAACTCGAGATGTTACGGCCACAACGAAAACATTTCGAAAAAATTTGTATTGCAAAACCCGCTTTTGTGCAATGCAAAATGATCAGCGCATCGAAAACATTAATGGCGTTGGAACGATAGCCTACCTGTAAGCACCATAAATGCGAGCTCACTCACATGCTGGACGTAGACAAAGAAAAAAAGGTCGTACCAAGTAGTTGATGCGCTAGATCAGTGATTCCCAACGTGGGCGTTAACGCCCCCTGGGAGGCGATGGAATGTTCCGGGGGGGGGCGGTAGAAGCTACGGGTATAACATAAGATCCTATGGGTTAGACTGAGTTGAGGGGGGGGGGGCAATGGGAGAAAAACATTTTCTGCAGAAAGGGGCGAGGGGACAAAAAAGATTGAGAAACTATGCGCTAGATGCTCGGTGAGGGACTTCAGCAATTTCAAGAGATTCCCCGAATTATCTCGAACTTCATCTAATTTCGGTCATTTTTGGTGTCGCTAGGGGGAGGGGGGGGGGCTAGAACATAGGTAAACTTATTTTATGATTTCCCCCCCCCCCCCCATATGTACATAGCTCTCATTGCCGTTTTTCACCTTTTTTTTTTTATCAACGAAATTATTTATTAGTTAATTTTTTCAATGGAAAAAAAAAACAAATAATATTTTTGGATCTTGTATTGGGACGTCGCGGGGCCGCCAATAGTTCCTTCGGGGGTCGCATGCGGACAGCGAGTTTGCCAACCCGATCCACGGAAATCTAATATGGAGAGAGAAAAATCGTCAGAACCGCAATATCATTGATAAATCCAATCCCTGATCCCCACGGCCTTCATCGTCATCTGTCACAAGAGCCAATCAAGAGAACAAAGTCACATGTTCCTTTTCCTAAACCTCATCAAAAAAGCCTCGTTTCAAACTTCACACACACACACACGGGACGTGATGGAAAGAACTTAATACAATACTGCGTATCCCAAATAATATACAGTGACGACGGTGAAAAAAGATAGTTTTACACCTGTATCATCCATTCAATCGTCACGGTGTAGCTGTATTCGGTGAGAGTTTTCTACTTTTTTTAGGTCATCCCATATTCGGTAAAAAAAAAACAACAACATAATAATACGGGCATGAATGGGTGGATCCTATTTATCATTATTTGTGTCGAATACTGATCTGGATGAGGATCCATTCTAATCTATTCAACTTCCATTTTGGACATCGTTTCTGACCTATTTCGATTATCACAGTTTTCGTTGTTTACCAGAATCTTGGAAAAAAAGGAAAACATTCGAATATTGTTTATATAGGACTGGGAATCGATTAAAATAATTTTTGAATGGTTAATCAAAAAAAAAATTTAATCGATTAATGGAATTTTAATCGAATATTTTCTGATATACAATTTATACATAGCAAACGTAGTGTTTAATTATTTATTTAAAAATACGAACTACAGGCAAAAGTCCAGTTACAGTTTGCATATATGAATACAAGATAAAGATAAAAATACATTAGTAACTATATAACATTAATTGGGATGCTATAAAAATATTTTTTATTCATTTCACGCATCTATCTACTGAATGGATGTAAACAAATATGGAAAAAGATTAAGTCTGGTATTACACGCTATAACAGTTCCATAAAATTTCAGTGATAAAACTTGGAAAATTCAACAAATAAGGCTATCGGTAGCATTTTCTGGAGCGTAACCGATAACCCTATAGGTTAAATTATTCAAGTTTTATAAATGAACTTTTATAAAACTTTTATGGTGTTTTACTTACTGTATGAAAGTTGTTCTTCTAAAATGTTTTGTAAAATGTTTTAATAGGAGATAAGCATTCGAGTTTCTGGCAAAACTTGGCAGAATAAGGGCCGTATTCACCGACATGGTTTAAACAGTAGTCACAATTTTTGGATAAGAGATCAATATAGATTAGTTAAAAAACTGAATTTAACCAATCCGTGTCGATCTCTCATCAAAAAATTGTGACTATAGTTTAAACCATGTCGGTGAATACGGCCCTTATGTGATCCAACCAACTAATAATTCCAAAAGTGAAAATTTGCACATTCATGTCTCTGGCATAAGGGGGACGATATGCTTGCTGAACATGCTTGTCATGTTCTGGAATTTATTAACTTGGATCTCGTCGTCTTTGTTTTTAATCGGTAATTTTAGAAATCATCACTAGTTTTCGGTGAATCGACTTATGTTTCCCCCTGGCGAAAAATTTGATCAAAATACTGATTCAGATATTTTTAATTATTCACTTATCTGAAATATAATATGTATAGGGACATAATTAAAAGCATTTAATCGGTTTTTTTTTCAAATAAATTAAGTTAAATGATAATTCTTTTAATAAAAATTTTAATCAAATTTTGATGATCAGATTGATCGGCTTTATTAACTCAACTAAAATTTTCAACTGCGATTGACAATTGATCGATTAACCGACCCGATTAATTGAACCAGCATATTACAGTCAAACCTCATACAGGGGGGTGGGGGGGTCTCTTTTTTTTTTTACAATCCCAATTGCCTTCAAAGACATTAGTTATTAAACTCCTAATCACGGGTCTCCACAGTCTGCGTATGGAAATAACCTTCCTAAATGTTCATGTATATAAATCATGAATTATTTATATTAAACTAATACAATTTACTCTTAAATCTATAAATTTTCGAGGTTGAGTTCGTTTGACGGACGACAGTTTGCTTTACGTGCATGAATTCATCAATAGAAGCGATGCTATGGCCTGCTCCGCTTACGGAGCCATATTTTTACTTTTCCAAGAGTGACCTCCTTAACGAGGTTGGACTATACGTACATACATACTTGTGTGTAATTACATTACCATAATAATGATTCACATTATTTGTATTTCTTCTATTATAAAGCTCAAAGTTGTAATAATGGAATCGGGAAACTCATGTTCGAAAGGATACCGGACTACAAACTCTCGGGATCCAGCAGCGGGTTCGGAGGAACCAGAAGAGCCGAGGTGGTGAGTATATAATACACAACTTAAGTACTTTTATGAGTGAAACTGCATCATATAACCCAATGGTTCCCAACCTGTTGGACTGTGTGCCGGTCTAGTCATAGGTACCGGAAAAATAATCAGCGATTAAAAATATGCAAAATATTAGTTATTGCTTGGGCTCGGATTTTTATGACCTAAAAATCTCAGAACGCGATTGAGCAAAAGAGTGACCTAAAGTAGTGGTTCCCAACGTTTAGAAGAACGCGGCCCGATTGATTTATTTTTTGTGAGCAGAAGGCCCGGTCATACACACTACTAATGGAAAATAAACGAGGAAAAATGAAACGCAGTGAATCACTAATTGCCCGGTTTGACAGGCCCGGCGGTTGAGAAACATTGACCTAGAGTGACCTAGTTGGGGCCGAACGGTTTATTGCACCGGGCGGCAAATTCGAGGAATAAGTGGTCAAGAAAATCAGACTAAAATGGGAGAAGGGCGGCAAAATCCATTCAGCCCGCACAGGCGGTAAAACCGAAAATTCACCTCTGAGTACACCCGTTACCAATCGGGTGAACTATTCATAACACACCCGATACCATAAGTAGTACCCAACTACTTACAGTATCGGGTGAACCAAATACAACTGTTGCCTGCTACTCGCATCCTGACAATGCGCTCTTGAATACACCCATCAAAATGCAGCCGTTTCTGAAAAGAAATTACGGTGTCACCCCCCCCCCCCGCCCTCCTAGTCATCCCCCTAATACCTTGGCTTGTTTCAGTGCCGCCCGAAAGCCTCAAATACAGAGGGGTCTCAAGATAATGAGGTCTTAGAAGGGTATTCGAAAAGGTGAGCTTCAAATTCTCGTGGTAATAGCACTAGTGTCAGGCGTGTAGCACAGGAGTTGGATAGGCCACGTTCCACTGTCCATAAGATCATGCGGAATATCCTCCGATATTATCCGTACAAACTTTCACTTGTGCAGCGGTTGCTTCCACATGATCATGACGCTCAAATACAAATACAAATACAAATACAACACCACAACAGGCAAAATGCCCAACGAGGTGGCTGATAAAAAGATGCCCATAAAAATATGGTTGTCATATGTTTCAAAAATACAGCAACCCAATTAAAAATGCAATTAACACAAATTACAAACAATATATACACATGATAAAATATTATACAATGCCCATAAAGAATACTTATGGTTGTCTTATTCTAAGAATGGATAGCTTCCCGATTTACCCCAACATGTTTATCGTATTTCTTTTTAAACGTGTCAATTGTGTTACAATTTACTACCTCCGGGGGTAAGCTATTCCATTTATTAACAACCCTATTGGAGAAAAATTCCCTGCGACACCATAACCTTGCATTGTCCCTCACCAATCGATACTGGTGTCCCCTTGTAAAAGCAGTCGATTGGCGGTGTACTAAAAGTTCATGGTCCATCCTATCCATCCCATTGAAAATTTTGAACACTTCGATCATATCTCCTCGACACCTGCGTTCATCCAATGTAAACATATTCAAAAAATGAAGTCTTTCTTCATAACTCAAGCCCTGTGTGCCAATAAGGACACGCGTAGCTCTTCTCTGCACCCCTTCAACCAAGTCTATGTCCCTCTGTAGGTATGGTCTCCAAAACCTTACAGCATACTCCAGTCCAGGACGAACTAAGCCTCGAAAAAGCGGAAGAATGACTTTAGGAGAACGCGAAGAGACCTTTTTGAAAATGAGACCAAGCATTCTATTCGATTTTTTGACAACCGCTGAACAATGTTCAGAAAACTTAAGTCGCTCGTCAATGAGAATTCCCAAATCGGTGACTCTAGTTGCATCCGGGATAGTGACACCATTCAACTCGTAAGAGAACCGTGGGTTGTTCGAACCAAAATGAGCGACCATGCACTTATCTACGCTAAACGTCATGCTCCATTCATTTGCCCATGCTGCAATCTTGTTTAAGTTGGTCTGGAGCAACTCCCTATCGCTTTCATTCCCGATTACCCCCATTAGCTTCACATCATCTGCGAATTTGCTAGTAATTCCATCGATACCCTGATCGAGTTTATCGATAAAAAGTGAAAAAAGTATGGGGCCAAGGACACTTCCCTGAGGAACTCCACTTGTGACGTCTGTCCAACCAGAGAATTCCCCGTTCACCATAACTCGTTGTGACCTATCTCTTAACCACGATTCTATCCAATTCAGCAAGTTGCCCCCTATTCCAATCTCGTGTAAACGCTTCAAGAGTTTGCCATGTTGGACCCGATCGAATGCCTTCTGGAAATCAAGGTAAACCACGTCGACATTTTTGCTCTTACCCAAAGCCTTAGTCACGTAATCATAGAAGCAAAGGAGGTTAGTTACACATGACTTCCCCTTCCTGAACCCATGCTGATTATCCGACAATACATTATTCTCGTCTATCCACTTCACAAACTGCCTTTTGATGATAATTTCCAAAATTTTCGAGAGGGAGCTCGTCAAACTCACTGGACGATAATTAGACACCACTTCTCTACTACCCTTCTTAAATATAGGAACAACGTTAGCCAGTTTCCAATCTCTCGGGACGATACCCTCAGCAACACTACTCCTGTATATCTGTGCGACTGGCCCCAACAATTCATTAGCACCTTCCCTGAGAACCCTGGGATAGATATCATCTGGTCCTGGTGCTTTGCTTGCACATACATTTCTTAGAAGATTTAGGACCTCCACGTCTTCCACTTGAATATCGTTGAGCGTTTTATTACCCCATGCAACACCCGTATATCGAATATCATTATCTCCATTAAAAACCGACGCGAAAAAGTCATTGAAAGCACTACACATGCCTACATTGCTCTCTACTTTTGAGCCTCCTATCGAGAGGGGGCCAACTGTCCCCTTACATCCATTATTGACGTATCGAAAAAATGATTTTGGGTCAGAGCCAATGTTATCTGCCAACCTAGATTCAACTCGCTTTTTACTATCCCTTATCGCTTTCTTCAACAGTCTTCTTTTATCAGTAAACAATGATAGGTCACCTCGTCCACTTTTATACTCTCTGAATGCTCTTTTCTTTTCAAGATAAAGGTTCCGCACGCTATCCGTGAACCATAGAGGGTGTGATGTACAAACACGCTTTTTTCGAACAAAGGGTATGACGTCGTGCAAAACAGAGGACAGCTTCGTACTAAATTCTTCCCATTGACTTACCACCCCTACTGATTCCAACCGGTCTTTGAAAACTTCCGCTAACCTTCTTCGCAAAACATCAAAGTTAGTTCTCCGAAAGCTCGTCTCCGGTTCTCGCTGCAGTTTCCAGCTCGACTCTTGAGGTCGATTCAGAATGGCCTTGGAATATCCTCTGGACAGACGAAGCGCATTTTCACTTGGATGGTGCAGTCAATACTCACAACTGCCCAATTTGGGAAACAGAAAATCCGCACGCTATCTTAGAGGTTCCGTTGCATTCACCAAACGTGACGGCATGGTGTGGATTTACTGTACTATTTATTCTCGGTCCCTACTTCTACGAGGAAATACGTTCTACTGGTCCAGTGACATGTTCGATCACCGGGTGGGAAGTCATATGCATTGCTGTTACAGAACGAAATTGTTCCGGCTCTGCAAGCACGTCGCTGCCTTGCAGACACAATCTTTATGAAAGACAGAGCTCTTCCACACGTTGCAGTGCGTGTTAAGAATGTTCTTCAAACACATTTTACATAATAACGTGTCATCAGTCGGCACTTCCCTAATCTATGCCCCCCCCCCCCGGTCTTTAATCCATGCGATTTTTTTTGTCTTTGGGAGCATTTGAAACGTCTGGTAAGTCCTGACAATCCAAGGACTTTATCTGACCTTAAAGGAATCAGCATTTCGCGCCACGTGCTGAACATTTCCCCGCACACACTTCGGTCAGTTGTGGAACATGCCATCTTGCGATTTCACATGGTATCTGAAAATGATGGTCATCATGTGGAACATGTTTTGTTGTAGTAACAATTGTTAAAATTGTAAATGTGTTTGCGTAAATGTGTCATTTTTTAGTAAAACGCCTTCTGGTGGCGACATGTTCAACTAATCCACCCCCCTCCCCGAAACAAATTCCCATCACTTCATGAAGTCGTCCACAAAATTTCACAATTTTCTGATGACTGGTTTCGCCTGTAGGCTGCTTTAAAATAGGGTCTTTTAATTATGGACACCCTGTATTTTAACATTGACAAGCCCAGATATTTTGTAAAGTTGATTTCTCGATGGTAAACTTTTCCCTATACCCTTTAGTTTGAACCTACTGGAAATCCTAATAGAGCCAGCCAATTTCATTAAAAATGGTATACCATTTCACTGTGTAAGTAACACCTAGGCTGCGGGAATAGTCGAAGAAATGATTCCCTCTCTGAACGGCAGTGTAAAAAATTTCCCTTTTTTGTCAGTTATTTTTGTGGAAGACAGATGGCGCTCAAACTCAGACGTTGCTCTCTAATACAGCAAAACTTATGTAACACAGTATGAGACGGAATACCTGTGTCTTCGACGGAATCAGCAAATAGTCCCTTCATTGCTTTTATGTGCACCTTTTATGAAATGGAAACCTGTCTAAAATGGAATGCTATTTCAGTCTCTTGACGTTACGTTTCGTGCAGGTTTCACGAAAATCGAAAAAAAAGGTGCGATACAAACAGAGAGAAGTCCTAGTGCGGCCTTTGTCTAATCAACCGTGTTCAGAAATCCTCCGCATCAGTTTTGCGAGTGAACATACAGTCTACGTGTGCCAGTCTCGGGTGCCCATATAAAAATTTAGTTTTAGGGCAACAACTCCCTGAATGGGTTTCTACGGACATGGTGCCCATATGAAAATTAAAATTTTTTTAGGGTAACATCTCTCTAAATTGGTTTCTACGGACAAAGTGCCCGTACAAAAATTTAGATTTTTTAGGGCAACAACTCTCTAAATGAGTTTCTACAGACAAGGTGCCCATATAAAAATTTAGATTATATTGTGACGCACTGTTATTTTCACTCTCAAAACTGGTGCAGGGAAATTTTTGAACACAACATATTGAGTTTTTTTTTTTTTAACCTTTACAACGGCAATCCCGAGATGGCTCGTCAAATTTGCTCTGCTTCATTTCGGTCACCCCGAAATATCTCGGGTTCTTAACTTTCCCTTTTACCATGGCGTCACCATTGCTTGTTCCAGCCATCGGTTGACGCCAACATGGCGTCACGATCAATGCTTTTTATTATGGGAGCATTAAATGCTAGGGATAGAGCCTTGATTTTACATTCCGCAGTGAAAGTGCGCTTCTATTTCCAATGATGCAGTTATAATGCGGATAGGAAAAATTTTAAAAACCGCTTAAAGGTTTTGATCGGAGACAAACTCTACGGCGAACTGTTGATGAGATAAAGGCCGAACTAGGACTTACAGGACACCCCGTATAGAGGAAAAACCAGGGCAGTCTTAACGCATGAGCCCACTCGGGCCTCAAGAGAAGAGGGGCCTCAGAAAAACGAGAGGTAATTGAATTTTTTCAGAATTTTCCAGGTACGGCCTCAGGAAAATCACTTGGCCCGGGGGAAGATAATGTTCTTAAGACGGCCCTGGGAAAAACCCGGGCAACGCGCCAGGTATTATAGCTAGTTAGTGATATCAATTCTTGTATATATTGGTTTTTTTTTTTGCACAAAATTATATAATTCACGTCCACAGATCACGAGGAAGGACCTGCCGATCCGAGTGCTCGCCGAATGCATAAGGAGGTGCGCGGAAGACCGAACGACGACGGCCCACGTGCCCCAGTGCAGGTCATTCGACTTCATGCCCGGGAAGAGGATATCCCCTAGCTTGGGCAACGACGCGACCGACGTGGTCATGGCCCGGAACAGCGTCGGCGCAGAATACGACGACTCGACGTGTTACCTGTACTACGATCAAGCATCGCCGGACGGCACGGAGACGCTGGTCAAGCAGCAGAACGTTTGGCACTTCAACGAAGTTTGCATCACGTGTAAGCTATGCATTTTTCACTCGTGCACATGTTTCAACAATTTTAAAAACTGTCTTTTAAAATAGTGACTCTCAACTTTGGGCCATTGCTTCCTTCCCCTGGTTATGGGATATTCCAAGGGGAGCTACAAGTTGAAGGGGCGCCAATGACAATGCTTTTTAAAGGGGGGGGGGAGCCACAAAGCACAAAACAAAAAATTTGGATGTAAAAAAATGAAGCTAGAAGTGAAATATGGTGGGAAAAGAATGTGACCACTTTTTCATAATGAAGCAGAACTGCCTATAGAGCCAGGGGGGCGTCTTAACAACATGCGCCCTCGCGGACACAGCCGGGGCCTTGATTGCGTAGAAGTGCTCCCCATTATAATGATATTTGATACTTTTTCGAGAATAAGTACTGTGTGAATTGGTATACATTTACTCCCATCCAAATAGGGGAGGGGGGGGCTGAATTGCTTCTAAAATGGCCCTGAATATAACTAGGGTCATCTTGGTACATGGGCATATCCAGGCATGGAGCTGAGCTTAATGTCGATAACGGGGCCCTGCATGAATAGAACCAGGGTCATCTTAATACGTAGGCTTATCAAGGCATGGCGTTGAGCCCATTATCTATAGTGGGCCCTACGTGATGAGATCAGGTACCATGACTTGCGAAAAAAAAATATGTAAGCTGTTGCTTCCAGATAAAGTGAGGGGCTCCTGAGCACCTTTTTTCCAGAGGGCCCACCATGGTGTTGAGATGGCACTACATAAAACCCCCACAAGAATCTTCGCGGAATCAGAGAAAAGTCCTTACTCATGAAATTGCTCTAATATATAAATTTGCTCAAAAAACCAATTCATTGAGTAAAAAGGTCCTCCCTTCTTGATAGGGAGACCCTAGATAAGTCAGGGGGGTCACGAGGGGAAAAAATGTGGTTTCACACACACACATTTTTTTTTGTGAACGGGCGGGAAAAGGTTAAGAAAAATTGTTTGTGCTAATTTTGTTAAGGCTATCACTGTTAAGTGGTACGTTAAGTTAGGGCTCGGTTTTTGAAGCGCGGGGTAGGTTCTCCACACAGGATAGGCAGACCTACAATACGATACTGACATACCATGAAAATTCAAGCATTTCCATCTTTACTTCAGAATATGGAAGACGGATGAAAGATGAAAATGCTTGAATTTTCATGTTATGTCAGTATCGTGTTGTAGGTCTGCCTACTCTCGGCAGCACGGACACGAAACAAGCGCAACTCGACAACATGAATACCTTAAGGTATGGTTACCAGACGTCCCCCTGTTTGGTGTCATTTCAAGCGTCCTCCTACGCATCGGAAAATTCACCCTTTTGTCCTCCTTCTCCAGTTTTCGGAATTATTTTACATTTTTTTCTCGGTGAAAAATTGTTTTTCCAACTTTGAAACACATATCTTTTCATTGACATCGAGTATTTTTATGGGGGAAAACTAACATAACATTACTAACATAACATAACATGAAAATGCAATCATTACATCATTCATCTTTACTTCAGAATTTTTTACACGCATTGACCAATAGCAATTACCAGAATTTATGTTTTTGCTCTCTTTTTAGCGGTTCTGTTTTAGTAGGAAAAAGTTATAGAAAAATTATTGTTGTGTGGCGGGTTTTATTGGTCAGTAATTGTGGCCCCCATCTGTTATGGAAATCGCGAAAAGTGTTATTAAGGGTGAGAGTGCAAGCGTCCTCCTCTCACGGTTTTCGAATCTGGTAACCCTACCTTAGGGCCACACATACACTCAGAATTCACATTCCGGCATATGCCAGTTCGTTAGAAGCTCTGTAGAGCAGCGGTTCTCAACCTTATTTGACTCGCAGAGCCCTTTTCAGTATATAATTTCTATGGCGAAGCCCTGTTTGACTCGAGGAGCCCTTTTTTGTACATAATTTTTATGGCAGGACCTTGAAGGACTCTCTTATTTACTTATCTATCAAATTTACTAATTCATTTTATTTTCCTCGAGTCGCCGCGGAGCCCCTGGGAGGTGCACACGGAGCCTTTGGGGCTCCGCGGAGCACCGGTTGAGAACCGCTGTTGTAAAGGAATGTGTACGAGGTGCATGTCCGATTAAGTAGTAGTAGTAGTATAGTAATAGTCCTCCAGGTTACCCAGGGGGTGATCGAGAGAGGCCATTTTCGTCCGAGGTTCTTTGGCTCTTGTCACACAATCCTAATTCGGCTCTTGGAAGGGATGACCCCCACCCATTCTGGATATGTGAGGGTTTCGAAGACCGATCTTACTTATAAAATTTTTGTGCATTACAAATTTAGTTTTGACCAAATCCAATTCAATAAATGGAAAGGGTCCCGCAAGTGGATGAAGGTGGGGATGGGGGCCATGGATAAGACTGGGGCTACGAAAAGAAAATATGGTCTAAAGTGAGCCATGGGCTAAAAGAGATTGGGAAATGCTGTTTCGAAATAATGTCATCTATCAAGTCACTCCGAATAAATTTGATACGATTTTACTGACACAATACTTTTGTTGTTTGTTTCAGCGAGCAAAGTGAGCACCGAATGCGCGAACCGACTGTACGTGATGGAAAGGACGCCAGGATTCAGGTTCGAAGGCAACGCCGACCGGGAAGTGTTTGCGGTCAACCGGACGGAATGCGAGAGCAAATGCATCAACGAGGAAACTTTCAAGTGCAGGTCGGCGACTTTCGACCGCGCGGCTCAAGTCTGCAGGATGAGCAGAGAGACCAAAGCCATGAACCCACCCGGTTACATGGCCGACTCGAACAGCGACTACATGGAAAACTTATGCCATTCTGGTAAGAATATGTATTGTACCTCCACGTGGGCATGTGCGGTGAATTCAACGATTCACCAAAGCACAGTTTACGGACATAACGACTCCACGGCTAGGAAAATTCCCCCTACGAACATTTCATCGATAAAGTGACATAGTGAAGTAACGGGTGAACAGGTGGTGAATCAGTGAGCGAGTGCGTTATTGATCAAGTGAGTCAGAGTTCTTGAATGACCAGGTGAGCAAATGAACGAGTGAGAGAGCAGGTGAGGGAGTCAGCCAGTGAGTGAGAGCGTTTGAGAGTGAATGAAGATTTTTTTTTTTTGCGAGTGAACAAGTGTGTGAGTGAGCAGAAGAGCGAGCGAGTTAGTCACTCACTCAATCGCTCATTCATATACTGCCATTAACTAACTAACTCACTCATACTCATCGTGTACGTGCTCAATTGCTCACTTACTCGGTACATAACTCACTCGATCACTCACTTGGTGACTCACCTACTCACTCGATCACTTCACTTGGTAACTCACCTACTTACTAGATCACTCACTTGGTAACTCACCTACTTACTAGATCACTCACTTGGTAACTCACCTACTCACTCGATCACTCACTTGGTAACTCACATACTCACTCGATCACTTGGTAACTCAACTACTCACTCTATCACTCATACGGTAACTCAATCACTCGGTCACTCACCTGGTGAGTCATACGATCGCTCGCCCACTTATTTGATGTAAACCATACTGTCACTCACCACTCACTAAGCGAGCCATACGGTCACTAACCCACTCACTCAATCACTCATACGGTTACTCACTCGTTCGTTCACTCACTTGATCACATACTGTCTGTCACTCACTTATTCATCGGTCATCCATACAGCCACGCTCACACTCATCGATATGTTCAATCACTCAATCGCTCGCTCACTGGTCACTAACTGTTGTCGGTGAATTTTTTCTAAATTCCATAATAGTGACCGATACGCGAATGATAAATCAAACACTACATCTACTATAGCTATTATATCAAGTTAAGTTACTCGCGAACAGTCTCTCTGTCTTATAACCTGGTCTGTATTATGGCTGTTGTATTTTCAGGCGCCGACTTGTGTTCAGCAACAGCTCTGATCCTTGAAGCCGGTAAAGAACTCGACGGCGCTTACGAGAGGGACTTTTTCACCGTCAGGGACTTCAAGGACTGTTCCGACAAATGCATACACAGTCTGACGGAAAGAGGCTTCATGTGCAAATCCTTTCTGTACTACGATAAAGCCAAAATATGCGTGTTGTATCCTGATGATCCCGTCGGCGATATGGAGGGTCCAGATATGCACAAGCCATTGAAACACAGCGGTGGTGATCTGTACAGATTATTGTGTGGAACGTCCGATAGAGGTCAGTTGCGAGATACTCATAAATTCCGATGAAATTGTGCACCGACACGTTTTACTCTTATCGTCCTTTAAATCAGTGGTTCTCAACCTGGGGTCGTATGGCCCCCTTGTGGTCCTGAGATATTCTGAGGGGGCCAAAGGTGAAAATCTGGCGAAGGGGGGGGGGGCATGACAAGTGTTGGGGGGGAGCAAAGAGAGCTGGGAAGAAATAGAGCTTTCAAGTAAAATATGATGGGAGACAATGTTACTATATACTTTCAAAATCCCACAAAGCTGTCCATAGAACCAGGAGCCATCTTAACCCACAGGCCCATGTGGGTATAGCCCGGAAACTCATCCTTGGAGGGGGGGGGGCAGCAAGATGAGATTTGGTACTATGATTTTCGAAAATACAAATATCAAATATGTAATATGTTACTTCCAGCTAAGTATGAGACCCCACAACATCACTTTGCCCAGGGACCCATGATGTTGAGACGGCCGTGCATAAAATCCTTCACAAGAAGGAAAAGCTGACTTAACTCTAGCCCAGGGTAGGCACGGACCCAGGGTGATATGTTAGGTCGATTATAGGTTCGTGTTGTGCGGATTATCCCATATTTTATGCATTTCATTCGGCTCTTGGAAGGGATGAGCACTTACTTTGTGGATCTGTGCTTGGCCTAAGATTTCAGAATTCAATTTTACTCATAAAATATTTATTAATTACAAATTTAATTTTTATTAAATTAAATTCGGTAAGTAGAAAGGATCTCAATCTGGGATGAGCGTGTGGGGGGTTTTGGATAAGACAAGGGAGGCCAAAATAGGAAAATATCGTCCAAAGGGAGCCATGGACTAAAAAAATGTTGAGAAACACTGCTTTAAATTATCGATAACAGAACTTTCCACTGAAGAACTCATCCATCAAAAATTTTCCTTTAGAAAAATCGCCCATGGCAATATTCCCCCATTGGTGAAGAGTCCACTTTTAGATTTCTCATAGGTCGATAATTGGTTCTAATCACCCATGAAAATGGTTGTCATTCAAATAAGAGATAAATTATAAAATAAGATAAATTATAAGTTTACTCTTTATTATTTTTAACTACCTTTATCCTTTTTTTATGTTTTTAATTATTCTTTCTTAAAATTTAATTACAAACTTAAAAATACGATTTCCAAGCCGTTAGGTGGAGCTGTTCATCTGTACGTTTAACAGAAAATTTTGGTTTGGTTTGTCCATTTGGGAAGTAGTCACGCGAGAAGAATGCAATCGGAACACGAACATTTACAGTCAAACTCGGTTATAACGTCATCTACATACCCTAAACCTTTATCCCAGTATTTTTGAGACACCCTGTAATTAGGCACAAGAGACATTTCCGAAATTCGCTGTTAGAGATGACGGCAAATAAATACACATTATAAGGAAATGTTTTACATGTGTGTGATGTGCACATTCAGCCTATTCTATGAATTTTTATAATAAAGATATTTGAGAATCCAGAATCTGTGATTTTCGAATTTCTCGACATGGCGGTCTCCCTCGATCGATCGATGTTTTAGGGCATGCCGCCTAATGTGGGGGAATACAGTGTATATATGTGCTGTCAAACCTCGTTAATGAGTCACTCTTGGGAGAGCAAAAATATTACTTAGTAAGCGGAGTGACTCGTTAAACGGAGTCAGCCATAGCTGTGCCAAATCCTGCCTGAGGACAAATGGGACTTCCAAAAAAGTGACCCGGTAAGCGGAGTGACGTGTTAACCGGGTGACGCACTGAAGAGGTTTGACTGTATGTTTTTGTTTTTTTTTTAACTGTGTTCATAATATGCATTATTTTGACGATTTTCATGACTGTTCTGCTCATTTTCAACAGCATTTAACGGAGATAAAATGTAAAATAAATCGGATTTTCTAGCGTGTATTCACATGTTTATCAGCTAACACATGAACATGAAAGCCGGAAATGCTATTTCAGCACGATTTAACGCTCACGCTTACAGTTCTACTCACGCTAATAAATATCACATACGCATTACGTACGCGTATGTCATAAGTTGGTAGCACTCGAATATGTCAGATTCGTATAATCCTGTATATTTTTGGCGATTTCCTTGGCGGAAAATGCTCAAATATCTGAAGCGAAGAGGAAGCAAAATTCTTAAATAAATGGAAATTTTAACTAAAAATTTTTCTTATTTGGTTTTTCTCAGATGCCCTAATCAGCAATCTGACGTTCGAGTGCTACCGGCGAAAGAGGCTGGACGGTTCGCATCAGGTCGAGACCAAGTCCTACTCGTTCCAGGAATGCCTGGACGAGTGCATGAGGCGATACTCGAGGGACTGCAAATCGGTCGAGTACAGCTCCAAGTACCAGTCTTGCAGGTTCAGTAGCTACGACAGCACCAACAAGATCGGGCTTGTCGATGACGACTTTTTCGACTATTACGAGTTCAAGTGGTGTATGTGGCATTTGCGTACCGATCGTTTGCTTAATGTTAATGATGTCCTCATCATGTCACTGCTCTCTTAATATATGTTCGTCCGTTTCATTTCAGTCCGTGGGATGGGCGGTGGCTCAGCTGTCTCTGGTGGTGGTGGTGGCCAATTCGGAAACAGAGGTCCGTGGACTGGCAGTGGTGGTGGAGGAGGTGGCGGTGGCGGCCAACAGCAGCAGCATATGTGGCCGAACAGCGGTGGATCTGCTGGAGGAGTTTCTGGTGGTAACGGGGCTGTCGGACCCTGGAGCATGGGGAGCGGAGCTGCCGGACAGTGGAGCGGTGGCAACATGGTATCTTCTGGTGGTGCCGGTGCCGGACAATGGAGTGGTGGGAACGCCAATGGGGGTTCCAGCGGAGCCAGTGCATGGAGTGGAGGACAAGTCAGCGGCGGTTGTGAGTATAGTTCTGCTTTCGTTGCCAATATAAATGATGCTGGGTCACGTTTGTAATGCGGTCTAGGTTTTCAGAGTACTCTGAACCAGAGCTGGACAAATCTATTGAGTGAGATATGTAAAAATTGTGACCGGGTATGTACTTTTTTTCCGGCTGAATGCCCTCCTCCTCCTAACCAGAATATGGCCCGTCGCTCTGTCTCAACGAAGAGATATTAACAGATGGTCAGAGACCTGGGCCATGTTGGAAAAAAAGGGCTTAATACCCGGGTCAGTCATGTAAAAAGAGTAAGTTAAACGCTTGCTTTTAATTTATTTTTTCCATTGGCAACGATGTAAGAGTTTCTTTTCTTTTACAAATGCTTTAAAATTCTACGGGAATTCGTTAGGCAACCATGATGGAAGGCACAGTCCATGTACGGTGATTGATTTCCACGGCTCTAACATTTTAAGGTCCTGTGCGGCTACGGACGTAAAAATTCAGGAGTAGGAAAGTGTTAAGAACACAGAAATTCGAAATTGCGTGTTTTGGACAATTTTCGTGCGTTAACTCTCCGTTATTATGAAACGCTTTCTGCAATCTACGAAATTGCAGTATTGAGCCAAAAATTTCCAAATTTGTGGCCCAAGGTCAGCGGAAAGTGTGTGCTCAATCAACGCCATCTATAGAAAATCTGCAATAGGGATGATGTTGATTGAGCACACACTTTTCGCGGACCTCAGAAACTTTAAAAATCAATAAAAACCCGGAAAAGATCAAAATATACGGTTTGCCACTGTTTGTATTTCCCTTTTTTTGATGTAATGTGTATAATCTTGTATGTATTATTTAAGGTACTTAGTAGTACTTTCTGGTTTTTGTGCGATTTCATATAATATATTCATATAATGTGTGAATAGCCATTCTGGCCATGATTCCCTTTGGTGCATATTAATAAGTATCTTTTGGTTTTCGTAAGATTCATGCTTTGAGTTGAAATTAGTATATAGTATGACTTCTCTTCACGTTTTGAGTTCGATAACACTAATGGTTGTGTATATATACTTAGTACTCTCTTAAAATTTGTATAGTTGATTCATGTATTAGTGTGGAAAAGCACTATTGGCCCTGATAAGATTCCTTTAAAAAAAAATCTCTCGGACTTTGGCTTTCTCTTCGGATTTATGATTGGTCACTCTAATGGATGTTATGTATAAATGTATATAAAAATATATCTTAGTCTTATATTATGTTATCTAATATTACTTTAGCATTGCTGTCACTGTCAATACATGACTGTAACGCATTCTACAATGTGATTCTGCTTATTACTCAGTAATTTGAGTAATAACCTCCTCTTAATAGAGGCCACTGAAGTTCTAAGGAACTTCACACAAATAATTACCACCCATATGGCACTATGTGCACTACTGTCTCGGATTGGCAGGGACATGACCCGGGGGTATGCACTGCATGCGATTGCAGTTGGCACCCCGGTTCCACCAATCAAGGTTTCAGGTTTCAATATACGGTTTGCCGGATTATCATCGCTAGGTCACGGGAGAGGCAGGGAAAAAATAACAAAAAACAGCCGATAGGTGGCACTTGTACGAGCGACTTCAGTGGAAATATGCGAATGAGACGGTTATAAGAACTTGCGCTCCGAATCTACAACCAATTCGTTGTAAAACGTGTATGTGGACCTGCTGCACTCTGCAGTTGTTGGATTTGTGACTCGTCTGCAATGTGGAACACATACTGCTGTAATAAACGATTTGGAGGCATTCTGTTCGTTATTTGTTTATCTTTTCTTTGACTTGTGTACGTCAGCGCCACCTATTGGCAATTTTCTGAGCTATTTTTTCCTTTCTTCCCGGTTTTTATGAATTTTTAAAGTTGCTACACGGACTCTTTTGCCCATCCTTTTTCTAGTTAATAGGCTAAAAGTTCTCATTTAAGAAAAAGGAAAAGTATCTTTTTAACGGTTTCCAGGTTATTAGGCTATGGTCTAGGAAATTTTCTTCCTGACGTTTCGCCCACATCTGTGGCAGCCATCATCTGAGGTTATTTGGACGTTGGTGTTGGTACTTACGTCCAAATAACCTCAGATGATGCCTGCCAAAGATGTGGGTGAAACATCAGGAAGAAAATCTCCTAGGCCATGGCCTAATACCCCGGAAACCGTTCGCAAGTTATTTAACGCCGGCCATGAAAGCCTCAAACAGTATCTTTTTAATCAATTTTTTAGCTCTCAGCAGTAATATGCCAAAATAACAATCGATACGGTACACGCAATCGTTTCCAAACTATCATCTTGGTATATGCCAATCTATTTTTTTTCAACTGCCATCACTAGATGACGCGCTCAATAAAATAATTTAATAATCTCTGAAACCGGGATTATACTATAAAATTTTTTATAATAGCTCTTATACCCGCTTTTAAAAGTTTTGTAAAAGCTCTTTGATAAAACGTGAAGAATTCAACCAATAAGATCACCGGTTGCATTTGCTTGAATATTGTTTCTTTTCAACTTTTATAAAAGATCTTTTATAAAACTTTATAGTGTAATCCCGGCCTTAGACACATTTTTGACATGACAATTATTGAAAAACTCTGTAAATTTTTTAATTGGATGGTATAGAATCAACAATAAATCTTTCGTATCATCAAATTTTCAATTTGTAACATTTGTCCTTGGAAAACTTCCATCATGGAGGATTATACCATCCCCAGATCAGTGAATTATGAATAATACACTAATACAGTATCACCTTACATATACAGCTATGCAAGGATCTTGGTCAAGCGGTGGTGGCGGTGGCAGCGGCCAAGTAGCGTCAAGCTGGCCATCCGGACAACCTGGGATGTCATGGCCGAACGGAAACGACGCTTCCAGTGGGGTCACCGGATGGCCTGGTGGCCAGTCTGGAGGTTGGACGGGAGGATGGAATGGTGGCGGATTATGGCCAGACCCAGGTCCTGCGATAGTCGGGGGACCTTGGCCAGCTATACCTGGCCTAGGATGGCCACCGATACCTCCACCACCACCTATCGGTAAGTAAATGTATACTTTCTTGCTTTTTTTTTTCATGTTTACATGCGTATTCCGTTCCGTCCATGACGGTTTTCATTAATTTCGACATGTTTTTTGCGCTGATATTCTAGGCCCTCATTCAGCTCACGTGCCTCCACATTTTCCACATATTCCTCCACCGTATCCACCTATACCCCCGACTGAACTCTGCGGAAAGGATGGCGGAGGAGGCAGTGCCGGGGCCTTCAAAAAAATAGGCTACGGGAACAGACTCCGTGCCCATTATGTGGTTCGTGTCCTGAGGGCCGACACGCTGCCTGATTGTGAGAGAGCCTGCGTCGAGGCACGAGAATTCATCTGTTTGTCGTTCAACTTCAGGTAAGGACGTCGGAAAGGTTTCGTTACAAATGAACATGCTTCTCAGTTTGTCCACATATTACAAATTTTACGAATTGCCAAAATTGTAATAATCGATCAAATAATCATCGATCAAAGTCGGAGATTCCGGCCCATCGATTTTACTGCTCTTTATTTGTAATTGCAGGGCATTTTATCCAGACAATTGCGAACTCAGCGATCAGGACAGTCGTTTACTCCAGATCGGGAACCCACTTTACTTTGAACAGCATACTGAATTTGAGTATTACGAGAGGGAACCGGCCGGTATCGGACCCGCTTGCCTCGACGGTAAATTTCAACCTACCTAAAATTAGTGATTTAAAGTTGCTTTTACCACTCTGAGCTCCATTTTACCATTTTCATATACTTATTTATTTATTAATTACGCGCAGTGAGCCAGTCCTGTACACTAGACGGTATGGAATTCACCCTGAAAACTCCCGAGGGATTCTATGGAAGAATATACACGTACGGGTTCTACGACACTTGCTTCTACGATGGCAACGGTGGCAACATCAACGTGCTCAGGATATCTAGGGCGAACGGGTTCCCTAGATGCGGGACGCAGCAGGTAATATGGAAGTTGTATTCACTAGTTAATTATATGCATCGATTCTACACAAGTTGTGGGTTTTTTAATGAATGCTGTTTCTGTTTGCAGTATGGTGACATAATGACCAACATCGTCGTCGTGCAGTTCAATGATTACGTTCAAACATCCAGGGACAAGAAATACAACCTGACTTGTTATTTCTCCGGACCTGGCGAGGCCGTCGTCACTTCGAATTATTTGGACACTAGAGCTGATGGGTACGTATTTCCTGTTTCTTGATTGGCCCCATCCAAAATCAAAAAATTACACACGATGCCAAAAAAAAATACACAACACATACACTGGTGTAAGAAATTAAGAGAATTTGCAGACTTGGTCGATTATCTCTAGAACTACTGTACCGATTTTAATGAAATTTGATATGTACGTACATTGATACAATACAAAACAAATAACCATTCAATAATTATAATACACACGCATGATCGTGCGTAACACTCGTTGGAGTCGGAAGGTATGAAACAGCGGTTGCAGAATAAACAAAAAATGGGTTAATATATGGGTTAATAGGGGGTATGGTCCCCTCTTACAGATATATAGGTCTCGCAGCGTGATTTCATACTTGAAATAAGGCAGTTTATCATTTCCTGTGGCAATTGGTCCCACTCGTTCAGCAACACTGTTTTCATTCCCTGGATGGTTCCCGGAGGGGGGTTGCGAGTTGCAATTGCCCTCCCAGAGCGACCCAGACATGCTCTATAGGGTTAAGGGCTGGAGATCTGGCTGGCCAATCCATCCGGTGAATATCCTCACTCTCTAAAAAATCGTCGAGCAGAAGAGCTCTATGTGGCCTCGCGTTATCGTCCATTAACATGAACTCAGGGCCAACTGCACCCCTGAAAAGGCTCCAAGACCTCATCCCTATACGTCACACCAGTCACAGTGCCTCTTTCAAAGACATGGAGGGGTGTGCGGCCATCCAACATGATGCCTGCCCAGACCATTAAACCTCATCCGCCTTAATGGTCGATTTCGCGGACATTGGAGGGTAGGTAGCGGGTCCCTGGTTCTCTCCATATGAACGTACGGCGAGAATCGATGCTTAGGCTGAACCGGGACTCATCAGTGAAGAGAACGGTCGCCCATTGATCCATACTCCAATCTCTATGCTCTCTGCACCATGATAAACGGATTCTCCTGTCCGTAGAAGTGAGCGGGACGCAAACAGCAGGTCTTCTTACAAACAACCCTCTCTCATGAAGTCTTTTGGAAACAGTCACCCTTGATACACGGGTTCCTGTGACTGCATACAAGTCACGAGAGAGCTGAGAAGCTGTAGCACTCCTGATATCGCTATAATCGACAAATGGCGATCTTCTCTGGCCGTCGTGGCTCTTGGACGACCTTGACCAGGCTTTCTCTAGATGGATCAGGTATCCTGGAACTGTTTCCATAAGTTACACACGAGGCTGGGCGTTAAATTGAACTCTCTACAAATCTGTACTTGAGATTGGCCTGCTTCTAGCCTCCCCACAATTCGCCACCTCATTCCATCATCTAAACTTTGGTGGTTACTCATTTTTACTGTTACAATTTGAAATTAACCGATTGCTGCAAAATAACACCAAGAAATTCGCCGAGGTGTGCTAGCGAACGAAATGCGTCTTAACTTACGCGCGCTTATAAAGCCTGTTTCTCTACTGGCTCCGCCTACACACACGTGTACGCTTACGTATTTGACGTACAAGATTTGC
Source organism: Pholcus phalangioides (assembly GCF_987345545.1). Classification (NCBI taxonomy): domain Eukaryota; kingdom Metazoa; phylum Arthropoda; class Arachnida; order Araneae; family Pholcidae; genus Pholcus; species Pholcus phalangioides. The sequence goes on from NW_028301603.1 coordinate 2,784,594, forward strand.
ATTTTTGTCTAGAAGCAGTGGTTTTACATTCAGTTCAGTTCTTTTCATGAAATTCGATAAAATATGCAAATTCTCTTAATTTATTTCACCAGTGTATGCACCTGCATAGGTGCCAATTCACAGACTTGTAAAATCTGTAGTTTATCACCTGATGGTACATTCTGCATCGAAGAAAACACGTAACACAAATAAAAGGGAAGAAAAAACCTGGGGACTTCTTTAAATTTCAATGGGTGACCATAGATAAATCCCATTTTCCGGGATGACTTTTTTTGCTGTCATGATTTTTTTTTCAGCAATAATTGGCCACTGCATGCTTTTGGCATCATATTTGGCGACAGTTATTGATTTTTCGTTCTTGAAATCCTCATTCCTCCATATATTTCCTGAGAAACCGGGGTGAGCCTGGAAGAGTATTTTCTTTCAGGATTTTCTATTCAAGCAAAGCACACAATATTTGAGGACTTTTAAGGATTTTTCTATGAAGATACGAAAAATCGGAAGAATCTGATTTCCGACTGGAATTTTTTATTAAGGCTGAAAAATCGGAAGGCTTCCGGGTAAATCGGAAGCATTAGCACTTATGTGTGCCTGCGTTACAGTTGTAGACAACATTCGTCGATCACATAGATCAGTGTTTCTCAACATTTTTTCGTCCATGTCCCTCGCCTCCCCCCCTATGGCCAAAAGAGGGCCATACGGCCCCCACTTGCAATTTAACTGGCACTACGCTTCGGTGCTTCAAACAGAACATCCTAAACTTGTCTTACTGCTTCCAGTGCCGGATCTTGAATCCTGTAAACTATGCGGCCGCAGAAGGCACCAACTGAAAGGGCCAATGTTTAGGGTGATTATGTTAGGGTGTCACCTGACGGAAGGGGGGCGATTTTTTTATCACCAAAACATTATTTGCTTACACTTGAAAAAAATCTAGCACTTTCTATGAACCTGAAGATTTTAAAAAACAATCACGTGATTGGCTAATCGTTAACTTTTGTATTCGTAGGCGGTATCCGACACAGATCGAACACCTACCGGCGCAGAACGTCCTCACCTCGAGCGTACTGCTCAAAGTATTGTACAGGGGGACGCCTACGACGACCATCGCTGTCGGCGACCTTCTTACTTTCAGACTGGAAGCGAGAGGAAACTGTGAGTGTGTTTCCCCTCTACTACCATAATAATCCGATTAATATAATAGTGTATATTCTTTTTAATGCATTTGTAATTGTTTTTGATCCACTCTTTTTCTTCTGAAGTCCATTGGGAATACTTCGCTGATATTTTCGCCACGAACGTCATAGCGAAAGACCCGTATTCCGGAAGACAGGTGCATCTCATCGATGCGAGAGGGTAAGTGCATTATTCTGTCCCGTAATGACTCGTCAGTAGGTGCGCGTATAGCTGGATTCACACCCACGGCGCTAAACAGCTTCTAGCTGCTTGAAAACCGGTTTTGAGATGCGACTCGGGCTATTTTAATTGTCGGTTTTGCGTAGCGTTGTTGCTGGGGGACCTGTTTTTAGGGTACGTCGACACTCAAGCCCCGTTTACATGGGAAATAAAATACCCCGGGAAGTTACGGGTAACATGAATGTTCGATACAACCCGTTTACATGGCGTTTAATTTATTCCGGTTCCCCTCCCCCCCCCCCACTTCTTCTTTCCGGAAGTCCTAACTGGTCACGTGGGTTGAACAGAAGTGGTTGGCTCAAGATGGCTGGCGAAGAGGAACTGACAGTAGTTTCCGCTGCACAAAAGGATTATGGGGGAGAAGATTAGTGTCACCCACCATTATTCCGGGATTCTTTTGATGAAGCTCCGTTCGCTTTTTTCCCCCATGAGGGAAAAAAAAAGTTACTATGCCGGTAATAATCGCCAAAGCAACCCCCAATCTTACACATGTAAACGGAGCTTCACTGACAAATTCCGCAACTGATAGGGGATTTCGTCTATAGATAGTTGCTCAAAAAATCGTGGGTTTTCTCCATGGACTATGTCTGCAGACGAAATCTATCCACGCGTCCGCACTTACAGAATGTTGCGCAACTTGTCGGGGACGTTTTCCCATCCAAAGATGGGATACCATTAGACCTGCAAATCCGATCTATGAGAAGTTGCGGAATACCCAGTTTGTTGCGGAATTGTCTATAGACAATCGCAGAACATTTATAGGCACGTGTTGTGCTATTTTGTCTATGAGTATGGACGTTCCCCCATAGAATATAGATCTTCGATTTTCGTCAATGGGAAGTTGCAGAACGCTCGATTTGTTGAACATTTTCTGTAGGCACGTGTTGCGGGGTTTAGTCTCTGTGTGTGGACATACCCTTAATTGAGTGTATGGCTAAGCAAAATCAACCCATAAAAGCGCTTATGTTGTGCTAACCGCACCTCAAAACCGGTTTCGGCGCTGCGAAGTTTTGCGGGTGTGGACTCGGATTTAGACTATTGAAAATTGTGTAAATGAACATTATAAAAACCCAAGAAGTTCAGCAATATAGGGCATTGACTATGAACAGTTTTTAATTTGTATTTTTGAACTTTTTTATCCAAAGGTGCCCAGTAGATCTCTACGTCTTCCCTGAGCTCCATCGAACACCAGATGGAGCATTAGAGGCCGAGTTCTATGCTTTCAAAATCCCGGACTCTAACCTGCTGGTGTTCCAAGCAACCGTTCGCACGTGTCGTGGACCATGCGAACCGGTAAAGTACCATTATCGATTTTACTTCAGCTTACTATGCAATAGAGGGCAAACATGCCCAACTCCGTCTCGGCAATAATAATGTTTGATATTTTGGATCATGCTATTTCAAAGATGCTTAACGAACTGATTCATGAATTTTGTCTTCACGGTTGTTAGGTGATCTGCAGTGATAAGGCGCGTCCCGGAACATTCCCGTCGTGGGGTCGTAAGAAACGTGCTGTCGCTCCCGACGGTGTCGGCAGTGTCGAGGACAACGATGATCCAGATGCGCAAGGAGACGAAGAACCCGACGACCCTGGTGATGACCTAATAGTTGAAGACGTCGGGCTCAACAATGACAATTCATCAGAAGTTGCAGAGAAAGTACACGAACTACTGAAAGTCTACCTCTCAAGAGCGGACATCCCACCGGAAGAAGCTGTGCCGCGTGAGTAGCCAATTTATATCACGAGCCTCGTTTAACCTTTACACTTAAATGCGTAGCTTTGCATATGCGCAAAGGGTTCTTCAACCCTTTAAGCGACATTGACGAGATATCTCGCTTCCATAAAATCCTCTTATTTTAGCATTGGCAAGCCCAGATATTCTGTAAACACATTTCTCAATAGAAAACCTTTCAATACACTCCTTGGTGTGTGCCTGCTTCGTTACACGAATTAATGGCACAAGATGCGGGCGATCGCCCGCATTTTTAGTTTGAATTTCGTGCATAAAACTATTTTTTTTCGCAATTTTTGTAATTATTTTTCTCCTTCACCCCTGATTCAGAGTACCCATAGGCAGCCTAAAGACATTCTTTGGTGGTTTAATCTAGAGCCTCATAGAATATGGGTATAAAGATGTCTTCATTCCGATCCTCACAAGTAGTCGATGGAAGAAAATATCTTAAAATATTTTCAAAAGATTTTGAAAATATTTTAAGATCTTGAAAAATATGACAGAAAAATTCCAAAAACATCCAATGATGTTCCAAAAAAAAAAAAAAATTTCAGGAGATATCAAAGACTGCAAGTAGAAAAAGGGGGATGGGTGGAGACTTTCAAAATGTCTGTGCTTAGAAATATTCACATCACAATTCTGTCTTAAGGCCGGTTTACACACACCGTTTTGTCGTCCGTTTTGGGGGGGACCAAACCGATCTGAAAATCGTGTCATCTTTTGGGGGTGTCTACACGCAACGATTTTTCAACCGTTTTATCTTGCGATCCAGCTTGTGACTGTTGATGGATGTCCACAATGGAAGACGCGCTCTTGCTATTCACTCTTTACCAATTATATCAGTTGCAGAAGAGCAGGAAGAAAAATAAAAGAAATCGCAGGTCAGAGACATAACTTACTATATTAAAGAATCGATGAAGTGGAGGGAACATAATATAAAATCAAAATACAAAAAAAAAGAAACGAACTATTCACAAAAAACGAAAGTTACCCAACAAAAAAATGTTGGCGCACTGCCATGGGTGGAGATACGCCTGGGGGGGATGCACCCCCCCCCCCCAGCGTCAAAATTGAAGTCGACAGATATAATGTATATGCGTATATATGAATTGGCATTATCATCATGCCCCTTCCCCCCAGACTTCCAAGTCTATCTCCGCCTATGCGCAGGGCAAGAAAAATACGTACAACTGAGGTCGGTAAAAGGCAAAAAGTGCCCTGAAATATGTCTTCTGATACGTGGATCTTATAGACTCCTTTGAATGGAGTCTGTAGTGACCTTATGTTCTTTGAATAGTGAGCACTCATGATGACAAGCATAAACAGAAATTTATTAATAAAAAAAAATAAAATAAGAACGTTAACATGAGACGACGATCCTACTCGATCGCTTTTCCACACACTTCTCTCTCCCTGTTTATTTTCGAATGTCCCATTTTGTTTTTTCAACCTCCAGTCTCCTGGGGCTTTTCTTCTTCTTATGCTCTGGAGCCTTATACCATATTGTTACGTCAAGGTTTTAACTGAGAGACGCGCATACAGAACACTACACCCCCCCCACGCAAGATTGGGTTTACATATAAACACAACCTGGAATCTTCTGTATGCGTCTGGGAATGTTTACAACTATTCACTGGCAAACAGCCTTGACAATGCATCTGCGTGAGACATTTTTGCGCCTGGGCAATGTTCAATTTTTATGTTGAACTTCTGTAGAGCAAACACCCAACGTTGCAATCGCGAGGATTGTGGTGCACACTTTGTCAAGTATGATAGTGGATTGTGATCAGTATACGCCACTATTTCTGCTCCAAACAATAATGACTCGAACTTCTTCAAACTCCACACAAGAGCAAAAGCTTCTCGTTCTATCGTGGACCATAACTGCTGAGTTTTGTTTAACTTCTGGCTAGCATACGCTACAGGATGCAGCTTACCGTCCACAGTTTGTGACAAACAACAACCGACACCAATCAGAGATGCATCAGTATGGATTACAAAAGCCTTGTTCATATTTGGAGTACTTAAAGCAGAGGCACTTGCTAAGGACGACTTCAACTTGTTGAATGCAAGTTCATGTGTTTCCTCCCACGGTAATACATCAGGAATTTTCCTTTTGGTTAACTCTGTCAAAGGGAATGCTATTTCAGCATAGCTAGGAATGTATTCCCGATAGTAGTTGCAAAGCCCGAGCAGACTTCGTAGATCCTTCTTCGTTCGGGGTCTTGATAGTCGAGTGATGGCTTTGATCTTTTCGGGATCTGCTTGATGTTTACCCGAGCCTATGATGTGCCCAAGGTATTTAATCTCTGGCTTTGCGAAATCACACTTTCGCAGATTCACAGTAAATCGTAACTCTTTCAGCCTTGCCAAAATGATGCCCAGATGTTTCAAATGACTATCCATATCATTTGAAAATATCGCAATGTCATCTATGTATGCCCTTGCAAAATCTTTATATTGATCTAATGCTCGATTCATTTCTCTCTGAAAGGTGGCTGCAGCGTTTTTCAATCCAAAGGGCATCACCTTAAATCTGTATTGGGCTCGATGGGTTTTGAACGAGGTCAGATCCCGACTTTCTTCTTCCATAGGAATTGCCCAATAGCCTTTCAGCAAATCCAAAGTTGTTATAACATTCGCTTTCCCTATACTATATATCAGTTGGACGGCATCTTCCATAGGGAAATCATCCGTTTTTGTCACGGCGTTCAGACACCTGTAATCAACGCACAGGCGCAATCCCCCGTCTTTCTTACTTACGCAGACCACTGGATGAGCAATCTCTGATGAACATTCTTCAATCAGATCTAATTCAATCAGTTCATCTATCTGGACATCCACTTGTGATTTCAACGCTTCTGGAATCCTGTAAACATATGGCTTCTTCCGTTCTTTATCGGGTTCCAGTCTTATTTTATGGCCGCCAACTTTTGCTTTCTGTACCTTCCCAGTAAATATGTCTCGATGTCGGTGAAGTAAATCCCTCAATTGACTTTGTATTTCCACTGGGAGGTGATTCATGTCAACCTCGGAGGTAATATCTGCCGATGGATATCCCGAATTGATTCTAGGTGAAGCTTGAATCTCCCCAAACTCTTCATCATCCTCGAAGATGATTCCTACTGCATTCACTCTCGGAAAATACCTCCTGATTTTATTAGCATGACAATGTCGAAATTTTCTATCCGGCAGTTTTACTTTGTTCTTCCAACACTCTTCAAGTGCTCTTCGTATCGTCTCCTCACGACAAAAGTTCTCTTCACGTCGCCTTCTCACGACGAAAGTTTTTCCGTTAAATATTGTCCAATATATTGCTCACTATCCTGCCGACTGCGCCAATGTAGTGACCTTATGTTCTTTGAATAGTGAGCACTCATGATGACAAGCATAAACAGAAATTTATTAATAAAAAAAAATAAAATAAAAACGTTAACATGAGACGACGATCCTACTCGATCGCTTTTCCACACACTTCTCTCTCCCTGTTTATTTTCGAATGTCCCATTTTGTTTTTTCAACCTCCAGTCTCCTGGGGCTTTTCTTCTTCTTATGCTCTGGAGCCTTATACCATATTGTTACGTCAAGGTTTTAACTGAGAGACGCGCATACAGAACACTACAGAGTCTATAAAGCCTATAATACCATTTCAACTTTCGGGGGTCGCCGAGAGATGTGCAAAAAGTTTGACCGTTTTCTTCGTAATTGTTTACTTAATCCGAGGTGGCCTCGGTCCGATCCTCCTCGAATTATCGAGAGACTGTCGTAACTCTCTACTTGAGTTAAAATACCACTTTCAGAAGTTTCTCGATAAGCAAAATGGATTATGGCGTGCAAAACATTTCGTACTACCCTCAGCCCGAAATTCCGTATCTACATATATAAAAAGTTTTAGGTGCCAATACTGATCAAAAAATGTTTTTGACCGGTTCAGCAATTGCAGATCGCAAAGTTATAATTAAAAAAAGTACTTTATTTATACAGCCAAACACGGTTAAAATGATATGGAAGATTCTGCGAAATTTTTTTGGTACAAACGATTCGTCCTTAGTAGAGCCCGGAAGTTCAGGCAAAATGCCACATAAATGTTTTTTTTACTTATTTTTAAACTTTTCCGGTAAAAATGCCTTTTTTGAAATTATCGTGCCATAAATGCCTATTTTACCAGTTTTAAGTTTATTAGTGAATTTCAGAGGCATAATCTGTAAAACTTGAATATTACGGGCATTGAAAACTTCAAAAAAAAATCGCTCTTTTTAAAATTTCACAAATCTCAGTATTACTTATCGTCAGAAAGCCGCCTTCCCCAGCCCCATTTAGACGCAACTAAGTGATCTGAGAGATTGGTGTTGGCACGCATTAACTTTGCTTTGACCGGATGATATTAGCCGTGAATGATTTTGTTTCAGATGAACGCAGTCCGTGTTAGAAAAGCGGAGGAAAGTTAGAAATTTGTTTCTCCTCACAGGCTTCATATAATATGTCTCGCTCAGGCATTCGACTGCGTTGTATGTGTATAGTGGACCGATGATTGTCCGAAAAGGTCTTGAATTGGCAACATGGCTTATGGAAGGCGGAATAGGAGCAAACAGGGCTCTGGGGCCCATGTTGTTTGGCTTTATTTTTTGCACCGTAAATGCACTGCAAACAACCATGGTTATTTATTAAACATGCACATTTAAAATCGATTAAATTGACTAGAGTTCCCCCTCATGGGTGTGTGACAGATGCGGTCATGCAGGGCCCCACGCTTGAAGTAGTCTTGTATACGTAGTAATATAAAAATATTTTTTTTCTTTTTACAAAAATAGAACACGATAGCCATGTTTCAACTATAGAAATGATAATGATTATTCAAAATGATACGACAAATAAACGAGAATCATTCGCAACTCGAGATAGCTCCACCGATCATTATCCCTACCGACCCCGCGTCTGGTAATCGTGGCCCTGGAATTAGCCTAATCCTGACGGTCTAGTAACATTTTATTTTTGACTTGGAAATCCATTTAACTTAAATAATAATGCAGTTATTATACGTTGTAATTAAAATAATAGACGGATTAAGTACAATCGATTTTTCAGCTATTTTTTGGGCCCTCAATACCTTAGTTTTTAGTTATTTGTAGTTTTTTTTTCCATTAAAATTATGTCTTTTTTTGTGCCTATTTTATTCATTTTTAGTGCCTTTTTGCCTGCCTATTTCGACCATCTTTAGTGCCTAAACTTCCGGGCTCTAGTCATTACAAGCGAGGCTGACGTACTTATTTTTTGGATCAAAAATGTAATCAGATGAAATCAAACATAATGTAAATAAAGTGTTCATTGACCATAATTGATATAGAACAGTACGGTGAATTGGGATCATAAATACGAGGCATCACCAATTTTTGCTAAAAATATAACCGATTGTAGGTAGAATTATCGAAAATTGGGAAAAATGGGTAATTTTCTTAAAAAGACATGCCATAAAAACAAAAGAAAGAGTGACAAAAAAATGAATCGTTGTAACCGAGGGCGTTGAATTTCTTCGACGTTGTAAGCAACGTTCATGAAAATTCTTCTGTATGGGAATTAGTCATTCCGCCAAGAATTGTTGTTATAGAAAAATTGTCATTAAAACCGCGATCGTTATAAATAGGTCTGACTGGGAAAAATAAATTCAGGAAATTAAAATAAAATACAGGGGATCCAGCTTATAACGTTTCAAAAAACCGCCATGAGGAAACGTTGTAAGCGGGAAAACGCTTTTAACGGGAAATCTTAATGAGAATCACCTAGACCCCCCCCCCCCCAAAATTATTTGCATCAAGCGCGAAAACGTTATAAATGGGGACGTTATGACCGGGATCGACTGTACCCGAAAATTCATTCGATAAAAAAAAAGGGTACGAGGAGGGAAAAACTGACGACAAAACGGAAACGCGTTTACACGCACCCTTTTATCGTAGGATTTCACGGAAACTATTGCTCGACCACCAGATTTTTTGACGCGACCTTGAACCACTTGACCTTCGATTTTTTCCATCTACACGACACCATCTTATCGCAGACACTCCCTCTTTTCCCCAAAACGGTGCGTGTAAACCGGCCTTTAAGCCCGGAGAGATTACACTCAAAAAATTTCATAATTCTTTTACAAATGCAACCAATAAGTTGATCAGTTGCATTTGCTCGAATGCAACAGGTAAATTTATTGGTTGCTTTTTCCAAGTTTTATAAAATAACTTTCATAAACCTTTTAGAGTGAAATCCCATCCTTAGATTAGTCTCACCTCTGAAATATAAAATTTAAATTTCTTTTTTAGTTTATGGACTCAATATCGAGTAAAATATACTTGTAGGTATCGGGTGTGGTGGGGGGGGGGGTACGTGGATAACGTTGTTTAATAAAAGAGAGAGAGTATTTAGTTTTAAAAGTTTAAAAAAATAAAATAAATATTTAAAATAATTTTAAATATTTAAAAAGAAAAAAAATTGAAAATTTTTAATTAAATTTAAAAGTTATTAAAGTATTTAGTCAATTAAAGATATTCGTAATGAATTACAGAACGGCTTATAATTTCCGTCCCGTCAGCGGCCGTTGTTGGCAGTTTTTATTGTATAAAATTGTAAAGTATGGGCAAAAGGCAGTTAAAGTTGCTATAGCTCAATGTCAGAAGGAAAGAAAAGGATAGACGTATGTGTGTACATCATATTGATGAACACGGACCTCCATATGGTGTTTTTAAGGTATTTATGGCAAATAATTAAAAAAATTCCGTGCAAAATCCTCTTTAAAAAGTAGCCAAAGATGCCGACGAATTCCACCCGGACCCATATCGTGTGAATAGCTCCGATAAACCCAGGGCCGCAACTAGTGGGGAGCAAGCGGGGTCTCGTGTCCCGGGTGCTAGACACGAGGGGGCGCAAATTTCATTCTGAAACCTCTCCTTCAACACTACAAGGGGGCGCCAAAATGTGCGCTTGCCCCGGGTGACCAAGCATCTAGTTGCGGCCCTGGATAAACCTAATGTACAAAATTTTTATGTGCGGATGCGGAGCCCGTACTTAGGTTTTGACACATGCGGACGACGTCCGGACCCGCATGAACACTTCGAAGTTGCGGGCGAATTTCGCCTCGTCTGAAAGGCCCAGTATATTCCAATTGTTGAAACTTCTTCCGGACCAGCGTCCGCATCCGCTCCGTGTGAAAGGGCCCTTAGGGGAAGATGGAAAACATGCTCGAAGATGAAGCTGATTTTATAAACATGTTTGAGCTTGGCATTGACAAAATATGGGGGTGGGGAAGGTTGTGTTTAAGAACGCGAGATACCTCGCCAATGCCGCAGAAAAAGTTAATGCATAATTTTTATTTTTAAAAATCAACTTCCCGACCCCTTGCTTCTTGAAATTTTTACGTTCAACGAACGATCCCCACATTCTTTGTTATCCTTAAAATGATATTCATATTTTAAGAATCCGTGAAAGGGAATAATATCCACGTTCTAGGATCCCTAGAAATAATATTGCATAACTTATGGATGTAACTACTGTACATTTTACAGTCGTCGACCCAGGTCCGACGGTGTGCGTTTCCGAAGCTGGCTATTACGGGATGATATCCACCGTCATCATTCTAATGTGCCTGGTAATAGTCGTCATCATCGCTGCTTTCTTCTTCATCAGGAAAACGAAGCGTATGGTATGTCGATCGTGTCGTAATCGACGGCGCTATCTATCTACTCATATCCGTAAGTTTTCAATAATTTAACTGCATCCGTTAAATTATTATTAATATTGCTATTTTCGTTTCATAGGTGAAAGAGGCGACAGCGATGAGTTTCCCACCGCCGAGTTCGAACCACTTCGTATCCGAATTCCACGCTCCGAAATTCGCTGACCCCAGCGAACCCATTTATACAGACCCTTCTCTATTCGAAAAGCCACGCAGCATGAGGAGCTTGACCGTCGGTAACTTCAGCAAACTCAACATCAACCTCGAATGAACAAATTACGGCGATAGAAAACAATCGAGAAAAAAAAAAAATTATGGACAATGAGAAGTGGAATTATAACGAACATTCAATAATGATTGTTTATGTAAATTTGGGAGAAAACGCAGTTATGCCCGACGATCTCTGTGCAAGTAATGAACATTCTGTGTAGTCGATGCGTGGGATAATTGAACATTAGACATTATAAATGAGTGTTTACTGAAGTGAATAGGGAGTACGCAAGGGGAGAGATATAAAACAAGTTTATGGTGTACACTATTATTATTGCATTATTATTGACATTAAGCAAGTGAAAATTATTGTCGACATGGACAGAAAAAATTAAGCGATTATCAGTAATTTAATTGCAATGAAATCTTTCTGGTATGCAGTGTAAAAATTTTAGAAGGATAATAGTTATTGTCAAATTGTACGAGATAATTATCTTGTCATAAATTGATGAATTATGTAAAGGGGGCGTCAATTTACCTAGAGGGGTGTGTGCAGTCACCTTTGTGATTTTTTCATACATGCCACTGCTTACGCGCAAGTCGAGGGATGTCAAAATTTACGAAGGTATGATTCATGTGTAGTGTTACGTGAAGATCTAAGTATATAAAATTCTGATATACTACATACAGAATTCCAGAGCCTATTTTATTACGGATGAATGAGTGCAGATAGAATCTGGTTTATACCCCCCACCTCTCCCCTCGAAGTAACTACCCTGTGCAATTATGAATTTTTGTCATCGTTCGTACAAAGGTGTAAATACGGATTGCAGGCTTCTCTTCTTCGGAACCTGAAAAACCCTTAAGCAAATTCTTTACAAGAGGGAAAAAGTCACGTGGGGCAAGATCAGGGGGGAATGTAAGAGGTTGTGGAAGTATCCTAATGTGATGTTTTGACTAGTAATATGACACCAGGAGGGACCCGTGTGCAGCCGCATTATCATGATGTAGCACACGCGACTTGGTCTCCCAAAGAACTGGTAACTTGCGTCTTACCGAATGATTGCAGATATTTTAAGACACACAGGCCCCTTCTGGTATCAGATTTTTACCTGTCAAAACATCACACACATTACAATACTCTCCCACAACCATCTTATTTCCCCTGATCTTGCACCATGTGACTTTTTTCATTTATAAAGAATGGGGCAACGATTCTAAGATTTGCAAGAGGTGAGGTGCAGCGAGCAGCAACGAAAGCACTAGAGTATGAGGCAAAAGGAGGGATTTGCAATAAACATTTACATTTCTGTATGAAAGGTGGCAAAAATACATAACTACACGGGGTGGGGTAGTTACTTACGAAAGACACCAAATAAACAGGTTCTATCTGTACTCTTCTGTATTAAAATTCCAAAAAATTTTTAACGTAGTATATTTTGATATGGAATTCTTAATTCTGCGCTACTGTCTCACTCGGTGACCCATGAGCGTTATGGGAAATTTCCATTTCATATTTAGGCATCCGTTATAACTTTTATCTTTCCAAATTTGATTTTATCTTTAATTCAGCTCTATTTACACACCGAGACACAAAAATAAACATTTTTTTTTTTTGCTATTTACATGAAAAATTAATTAATCGCAATCACACACATGCTTCAGAAAATTAATAAAATAAACTTATTTTTCTTTTTTCAGTCACTGCCATCGATAATACAGTAGTCAAACTCGGTTATAACGACATTGAAGATTCCACGAAATCTTGCCGTTATAACCAAGGTTGAAATATTCAAGACCTAAGTATGAAAAATAATCTGATGCGATAAAATACTACGCATGAAATTTAAATTATGATTAAGCATGCCCATATTTTACCAAGAATGAAAAAAAAAAAACGATTTTGATCTTTATAAAAGCCTGGACATCACGAAATCTAACCAAAAATGATGCAAATTGAAAGCAAAATCGCCAATTATTGCTTATAAACCAGTCCTTGGCTGGATGTAGTATTACAGCAACCTTGAAGTGAATCAAAAGGTATTCTTGGGGGAAAATATATTGAACATGGAACGTGTGTGTGTGTGATGAATATTTCTATTTAACCGGCAATGAAATAACTCGCTTCTACAAAAGCCACTTATTTTAGCATTGGCAAGCCCAGATATTTTGTGAAGTTGATTTCTCAATGGAACTTTTCCCTATACTTTGCACCTGCTGAAAATTGACAGGAAGCCTACTTCATCAAAAAGCCCCCTCCCCACCTTCAAAATGGGGGCTGGGGATTTACATGATTTCTAATTGTCACTTGAAGGGTTGAACATATTCATTACAATTTATAATAATTTGATATCAAAATTATCTTCGTCCTAGGTTTGAGTAAAGATTACAAACTAAAATAAGAATCGTTCACAAAAAAAAAAAAAAAACACTGGACATTTTTCAGGACGGACAAAATTTCTGGAAAATATAGGAATTTTTTCGTTTATGGATCATGCCAATGAGGGAATTAGAGCGTCAAAACATGTGATAAATCATTTTTCATCATTAGGTATATTAATGGAATGAAAAACTAGCATTCTTCCTGAATGTGACCAGCTCTAATTCTAGAAATTTCTTGGGAAAATACCATAAAAACATGGAAGCAAAAGTGATAAAAAAAGTGTCGCTATATCTGGGGTAGTTGCTTTTCCATTAGCATTGTAAGCAAGGTTCTTTAGCTTTATTCTCTATGGAAATTGGGCTGAGAGTTATTGACATTATAACCGTGATGGTTCATTACAACCGAGGTCGTTATAACAGAGTTTGATGGTATTTGAAACAAATATTCCAATTACGTAATTATTGCAATAATGAAGCATGTTAGAGCAGTATTTTTATATGTTTATAACAATTTTTTTATCGTTGTGAAATATTCATGCAGACACAAGGTGGGAAAGATAAATTTTCATTGTAATTAATAAAAAAATGGAATTTTAAATTTATAGGGTAAGAAAAAGTTTCGAGATGACTTTTTTGTATAGAAAGCACTATTATATATGTCTATTGAGTGTATTTTCCCTCATTTTTCATCATCATTTCCTCACGGATTCATCATCAGCTGTGACTCGTTATAACTTTTCCTTTCAAAAATATTTCCAGAGTATATAGATTGAAAATAACTTGTATAAATAATAATTACTCAGTGTATAATTTATATGCGGTTTGCTAAATAAAAAAGTGTTCGCATGTGAATCCTTGGCTGAATTATTTGTTTTATTTCACTTGGAATCGATTTCTACTCGCACATAGAAAGTTTAATTACCCTCTTCTGCACTCAGGCAGAGACTGGTTTAAGTATTTTGCTGCCCGGTGCTGAAACGGCTTAAAACAAGCCTGGGAGGGGCAGTGAATTGTATGGCAACTTGTATCCAAGTGTGTAAAAAAAACCCAGCAAATAAACACACATGGATAAAGAATTTGTTTCACACAGTGCATTTTCCCCCCTAGAATGAAAAAAAAAGCCAATAATTCAAGAAACCTGAAAGTGAGGATAAAAGGGAGAAATTTCAAAAAGGTATGTTGACCCTCAAAGTAATTTAAAAAGGAGGAAAGGCAATCATAAATGATAGTATCTGATAACGGTAGGCATAATGACGATATGAAATTAATGGGAAAATATTCTAGAATTAATGGGAAAATATTCTAGAATTAATGGAAAATGATTACAGAACTGATAAAAATAATTACAAAATTAATGAAAATTCCGAATTCATGAAATAACTTCAGAATTAGTGAAAACTTTCAATAGTTTGGAGCCCTCCCTCCAAGTCCAACTCGTAGTCATGTACTGGTTTCACTAATTTCAAAAGTAATTGCTAATCAGAAGTATTTAATAAGAATTTTCAAATCAGAAATAAAGCGATTGATCCTGCTGATTTTTGTTAGCATTAACTCAATCTTTTTCAGATGTACCTACACTTTTCTTTTCAGAATATTCATTCTTTCAATGTAAGACTTAGCATGAAACTGAAGCCTGGACATCCTACGAGCTTATCTTTTCCACCTTCATGTATCAGACACAAATGAGCTGACCACTAATAAATGGGGACAACTATACGAACTAGATTGGTTTGTGTCAACACAAGCTTTATAGTACACTAAAGATGGTGTTGGTTGTGTGCATACTGGGGAATAAAGATTTTCAGCATTTCTCATCTTCCTATAAATTCTCATTCATCCAATTTTGAATCTGTTCATTTTATTACACCGCTCTTAGGTGTTCAAAAAAACGCATCTTTAAATTTTTGGCAGAGGCTGGAACGAATTAAATAATTTTTCTATAGAAACATACCGGAAATCTTGTTTCGTGCTAACGAACATGGTTCTGGAGCAAATCTTCGTTAGCCAAGGTACCACTTTAATATTAAAATACAATACGTCATTGTTAAACTTGATTGTCAGTATCATGGCAATAAAAAATCTGTTACCAGGTTTTTTTATATTTATTTAAATAAATTGTGTAATTAAAATTCAATATCATTCATTTCAAATAACTATTATATTTTTAATTTAAAATATATGGCAATATTATTTATATTTCTGATGAATTTTATTTAAGAAAATTGATATACCGCTAAAACATTAGCTGAATATTCGTTATTTGGCAAAATCATTATTCGTCCCATCCCTAGAAAGAAATAGCCTTTTACTCAAGAATAACTGGAAATCTTTTTTTTAAGGAAATTTTATTTCAAAGTACGACAAATAGGATGCAATGATACATGGTGTCATTAGGGGAAAAAAAAGAAAAAAAACATTACCATGTTTATAGAAGCAGCGAAAAGAGGGATATACATAGAGAAAGAATAGAGAAGATGCCCATAAATGGTAGCACCTCTTCGAAGGCACAGCTCACGATTTTGTGCATACACTGGCTACCAGAGCCACAAATGTAATGTGTGTACACAACAACACACACACACGTAATATATATAATTTTATGAATATGATATGGTTTACACTTTGTTTCTAATAGATCTGTGTACAGGTCATTTCGCGACAAGATATCTTAAATTTCATGTTTCTTTTTAAAAGGGAGAAAAATAATGTTAGTACCGAAACTGGCCAGTATCCCACATCGTCATCTTCATTAAACTCTTCACACACAAAAAAAAGTAAAAAAAAAAATTTTGCCCTATATTTTCAAACTTAAGGTTCATGATTAAGCTCGTGTGTATCGAAAGCACATATTTTCAGTTTTATTTTTTGTTACTTTTATACTTTGACATAAGACAAGCACGCGCAAGTAGTTTGGAACAAGAACAATTTCACTTCCAGTTTGGAGGAATGTTTTCACGGTGTATCAACAGAAATAGCAAACATGTGGTTTCGGAGAAATTAGTCTAATCATTCCGAAATCAAAACCAATAACACTGAAGTCTTTTTTTTTTTTCCCTCATGTCTTCTCGATATCAAACTACTTGCGCGGGATATCTTCTACATGAAACCAAGCTTTCATAATATAATGGTGTATACATATATATATATTTCTTCAAATTTCGATTTAGTATAAAAATATAACTACATGCTATAACCTTGGCTGTGTTCAAAACAAATCCTTATACATATATATTCCCTTTTCAGATTCCGACTAAAACTATAAGAGACTATACCTAAGTGCAATTGAACTTTAAGTGCCATACAAAAGAAAAAAACCTTGAAAATAAGGCATTTTTTCATATTGTCGCTATAGTTCGCTAAATAAATCGAGGAAGCACATTAACCAACCAACCAGCAGCTAAACATACAATATAATTTATACATAACAATTTGGAGGTAGAGCAAAGAAAAAAACATGACAGCCAGAAGAAATGAATCAACCGGCCGCGTTAGGAACACGTACACACCAGAAATAGACGCCCTGCTGATACCAACACCCAGAAATGAAAGAGGCGCATTTCTGGTAACCTGAATCCATATACAAATAATGTGGAATATATTCAACATTACACGCATTTGAATGCATAAAATATAAATTGGCAAAGCTTCTGCACGTGGAAGCAATCATCGGCCAAAGTATGGCAAGATGGCACTGCAAGCTACCATCATACTTCAGCTATCAATTTCGAAATTATACAAACACTCAAAAGGAAAGCTTCTTCTAATATCAACTGTTCCTGAATAGCAATTCTATAAATTAAAATGTCGTAATTCATTATTTCTTCAGAAGGAAGTAGAAATTACACTAATTTCTTGAGGGAATCCAGCAAGTACCGCAGTAGGTTAATCAGAAACAACAAAACTCAGTCCTTGACAGCCCTACAAGTTAAAGAGAGATGTGTATCGTTACATGAATCTAATGAAACTATTTTTGTCTTGTCAAAATTTTTCCGTAGAATTTCAAACATCACTTGTGCAATGGAATGTATTAAAGATTTAAAAGAAAATAAATCGTACAAGAGGGAAACTGACCGTTCACAGAAAAAATATTTTCAAGAAAACAAAACTGATTTCTATCTAAATTGTTTGTATTCGTACAAGCACATATGGCTAATACACAGAGGAAATACTTTTTGCAAGGGGTTTTGGTACAGAGGAAAAAGATTCAAAATTTTACGAACCACACAAACATTATTTTTGGAGGTATGATAATTTTAATCTATCACCATTTGCAAAAAAATTCTAATTTCTTAGAGAGATAAAATTTTTTGATTTGCGATTCAAAGAATCAGAGTCATGCCACGAAAATGTTTTTCCAGTCAATTTCATTGGTCATAATTTAGCTCAGACTTTACAAATATTAATTTGAATGCACAAGACCTCAATCACAAGCAGGGTAACAGTGAAAATTCTCGTTGGAATTTTAATCTGAACTAAAGAAATTCAAGATAGACAAGGTGAAACAATAAAACGGGTTTTGTCTTTCAGTTTCCCTAGAGAAATTCATTAAACCAGAAATTGTAATTGCTACAAATTTCCTTGTATAAGACAGAGCAACACACAAACACACTTATCCCCATATTTAGACACTACAGAAAGATCTCATCAATTTTGAAAAGTTATAAATCACTCAAAATAAAATGCAATGAAGCTGAAATTGAATATAACATCCACTTGGATGCTTGTGTGAGATTTTGTGCATCTACAAATTCAGAGAAAAATAACGATAGATTCAATTCAGATTTACAAAAAAAAAAAAAAAAAAAAAAAAGAATCATTACTGTATGAGTGATACATAACAAGGAAAAATCCAAACAGTGATACTACAAATAGATAAGCATAAACATGAAAAATACACAAGAGAAAAAAAAAAAACAAAATATAATAAATTGGGAAAGAAAAGTATACAAGGATTATGCGCAAATCGACACATGTAAATTCCCAGACAGCACGAAAATTATGATAAAGATCCAGCTAAACACGTACCTACGTACGCAACGTTAACATCCGATAGGTAAAAGAAAACATGGAAAAAAATAAAGATTGCTTGGAATTCTTCATTAGATTTTTCCAAATAGTCTCTTGTATTTGCTTCTGGTGGTTGTCTTTCAGAGAGGACCACACAGGAAGAAAAAAAAAATGCAAAAATATGATCTTTTACACATTAAAAATGAACGAAACACTTTCCACATTCTCTGTACTTGCCATTCCGTTCCTTCAAAATAACCCCTGTTGATAGGCACAAAGCCACAAGCTAATGACAGAACACTCGTTAAAATTACGAGGAAACTCTCAACACCCGTTTGTAAAATAATTTCCCCAGAATCAATCGCCTATATATATATAACTGTGAGAAGGGAAAAAAATCCTTTTGGTCCACATGAAATCCCACATTTTATATAAATCTTATTTTTTCCCCCCCAATTAACTACAACAGAATTTTATACGATATTTTCCACTTACATATACATATATAAAATAATGCAAAGCTTCATTTTTTCACTATAACGACTCATTATCTCTGTAAAAACAAAGTCACCAAAAAAATTTGGCAATAATTGAAAATCGATTTTAAAGTTCTAATTTTTTTTTCCGTCAAAATACTGTGGATTTGAAACTTGATTTAAAATAAAATGTCTGTACACTGATAAATCTTTTTTTTTTACAAAGATTTTATGGAGTTATAAAAAAGTTGTAAAAATGTTCTTTTTTTTATCACAGACTGGTTTTGGTTGTTTTGCGCAGTCTGGTTGATATATATGTATATAAAAAGGGGGAAATTGTTTCTTCATAATAGTAAAGTAGAGATTAAAAAGAGATATATATATATATGTAGAGAGAAAGAGAGGAAACATGTTAAATCTGCGATTTGGAGAAGGACACTCTCAGGTGACTCGAGTCGCTCAACTGGTAATTGTGCATCTTCTGCAAAAAATGAAATAAAACAAGTGATTACAGACTGGAAAGATATACACCATACATGTTAGCAACAACCATCACCCCAGAATGAAACTCAATATTTCATAAGAAACTGTTTATGATTTATTGGTCGATTAGCTTTATTTACATGAGTAATTGGTTCCGTAAAATAATCACAAGTAAGTTTTATGCAATGCCTTTGTTGTGGAAGATTTAGCCCTCCTCAAAAAATCATTGTCAAACTTTTGTTCAAAACATGGTGCTTGTTGGTTAGATTTTACTACCAATAGATTTTCCAATGTTTCTTTTGCCATGGTTGACCTAAACTGAGTGTTTGTCTTTGTTACATAACTAAAAATTCTCTCACATTGGGCATTGCTGTGAGGAATTGTTAGGATGAGCAGCATCAAGCTCGACAATCTCTTGAATTTTAATCCACCATCATTACTTTTGAGTTCACCTATCAATTTCCATTGATGCCAGCTTTTTCTTCTTTGAGAATTTCATCTGGAATTTGTTCATGCTGTAGATGGCAAAATCCAGACTGGATAATATCATAGGCCTCATCTTCATGTGAAATTTCAATTGCTCTTGAGATAACTGATGAATATTTTTTCATAAAAAAACGTGCTTTAGAAAATGATTTCTCCACTAAATCGATGTCAGCCACTTCAGCATTAAGGAACACTTCATGATCAATAGGGAACTTTTGAGTCATGTAATTACAAGTAGCAATGTAAAATTCTCACATAAGAATAAAACTTTACTTTTTGTGAATCTTTCAAAAGCAAAACCATTTTTTCTGAAGACCTACCAATCATTAAATCTGCATCAGATTTTTGGTTTTCAACTGAATCATATTTGATACTCTTAATTGAAGATGCCCTTTTCAAAACAGATGGCAAAACAAATTTTGACAATACATCTTCCAAGAGATGTAGAATTGATCTGGCCTTGTGAATAATGGGCTTATTCGATTGTAACAGTAAATTTGTCTTATCAAAAGATGGCAAAATAAATGTCAGAAATGAACAGATTGCTCTGTTTACATCATTTGACAAAAACATGAAAATTCTTTCCTCCCGTGCTAGTACAGAGGGCATTGTATTCTGGGACTGTTTTGATTTCTTTTCAGACACTTTAGATTTAGCAACATTTCCAATAGTTTCTTCATTTGTTCTTTTCTTACAATTCATTATATTTCCGACTTCTGGGATGGTAGAATGTTTAGGGGTATTTGCCTTATTTTGTTTTAGTTCTTCCCTGAAATACGACAGTAATTCTTTCCACTGCTCCAGCAATCTTGTCAAACATTTGTTTAAGGAGAGCCATCTTGTTGTTACATGTTTAAGTATTTTCCTAGTTTCTTTGCTACACAAAGTTTGAAACTTCTCTTTTCGCTTAGAAAATAATAAAAAATATCGATAAGATATTCTTTTACGTTTCCTGGGAGGCATTCTGATCCCTTTTCGGCAGCCAAATGAATGAGATGACACGGACAATTTATAACAGCTAAATGGTCATGGTCAATATTATTTTTTAAAAATGCTGCCACACCATTATATTTGCCAATCATAACAGGTGCATTGTCTACACTTAAGGCAATACAATTTCCCAATGGAATATTGTTTTCTTCTAAGCAGCTGATTATCGATTTGGAGATATTTTCTCCTGTACTATAACCAACCAGAACAGGCACATAGAATAAAAAAATTTCAATCCGACTACTTTTGGAACTGAATACTGTCACAACAATAAGTGGGTAGTAATTCTGAGATTTATTGCTGCTGTCAGTCGAAATCGAAAATAGGCCTTTTTGCATGAAATGGATCAATTCCATTTTTAAAGCGTTCCCCATTTCAGCAACAATGAAAATGTTTTCATTCTTGAACATGCATATTTTTTGGCAACTTCACCATCTGGAAACATTATCTTAAAAAGAATACTGGCATGCTCGGCACAAGACAATGGTAAGTTATGTTCCACGATGAACAATGTAAATAAACACTCGGCATGGATAACGGCATCAAAAGTGGAACAGCCTTGAGCAAAATTTAATTTTTTGTTACTTTCCGTAATCGTACAATTGTCCATATGCTTCTGTGTGTGAACGTGTTTTATGACATCTGCTTTGCATTTGTGTGCTACAGAAAAATCAACTCTACAAATGGAGCAGAAGGCAAACTGCTGGCCCTTCCTTGATTCAATTATACAAGGATAATCTGCCGTGAAACATTTCTTGAAAACACTCTGATATTTTCGATCAGCCATTGTGCGCTCAAAACATCGTACAAAAAAATATGTTTCGGTAGACTTATGCAGGGCTATCGGCTGTGAATCCGAAGAAAAGCTTCCATACGTACGTTGTTTATATTCACAGGTTTGAACGGCTTTGACCACACTTTAAAATTTTGTTACTGTCTAGAAAAATATCCCCATAAAGGTACCCTGGAGCACAGCCAGCCCGGAGTCAGCATTGTACAGTGTTTTCGCAAGCGCCCCCTATTTTGGTATTGAGATTAGTTTGAATATCGATGATTCCAGTAGGAAAAAAATTGTGTTTGAAGATCCGTGTACCAGAAGCCAGGGAATGGTCACAGCAGCTGATAGCCCTGCTTAATTCAACCATAACTGTATACCCGAAGAATATTTTGATTATTTAATAAGAATTTTGGTTATTTTAATAAGAATTTCGATTATTTCACCAGAAAAATAATCCGATTTTTTTTTCGCATCAAACCAGGCAATATGTAATTAAAATCCAGAAAGTTGGCAGGTCTGTAATCATGTAAAGTGAGTTGAATTTAACATGGGTAAGATATCTACTTCCTGTGAGACTTGTAAAGTGAGGGATACCTGTATTCACGTTTTCAAATATACATTCATGCAATCAGAAATTCTCCCGATGACAAAATATGGGTTATAAAATATCAAAAATTGACAAAATATTCTTAAGAGTTTGTAATTTTTAATTAACAAGCATAAAATATTGTAAGAGTAGCCGGAACCAAGTTAAAGGAATAAACAAATAATTTAGTATGCTTACAATGAGCGCAGTGACAGCCTCTTCGACACTGGTCAACTGGATGAGAGCCATTTTCTTGTCCTTCCTATAATGTTAATAACACTTTATAACAGGGATTCCGCTCAAAAAATTAGAAAAAGTACGACTAAAAAGTAAGATGAGGAGATGGGTGGGGGGGGGGGGGGGGGTACTTAGACAGCATAATCATATCGTAATGAAAAAATCCTTATTTTTAAATTTAAGTTTAAAAAATTATAGCATCATTTCAGTACCATATAAAATTGAGTTGAGCCAAAGCAAAATGAAAGAAATTACTTGGTAATAAAATCAATTTTTGGGCAAAACAGTGTACTAGCAACCACAGATAATTGTTTTCTGTCTCTCCTCGCAATATAAATAACATTCTTTTTTGGAGTCTTCCACAGTCCAGTCTGTTAACTCTTGGACAAAACGCAGCAAATTAAGAAAGCATGTAAGTTTTTTTTAAAAAATGACACTCTTTAGAAAACACTTTCAAGAGCACAGCGTGAAATGCGCAGATTACAAGGTCCAATGCAAATAAGTTAGTATAACCATCCAGTTCATCTTATGTAGTCGATTTTTTTAAAGGGGATTTTTTTTTTTACATTTTACATTTCAATGCAATCATTTTTGACAAGTGAAACTTTCTTTGCAGAGCTTTGTAAACACTGTGCCTTGGCATGCCCTAAAAATACAGAATATTGAATGCTATTGGGTAGCATCATTATCACCAAACCTAGAAAAGACATGTATCAACTGCTTTGTTGTCCAAGACCATGAACTAGTAAATAAAAATATATTTTTTTTCCATCCAGACAGAAGTTTTTAATGACTACTTGGTGAACCCTCAAACTAAGTAAAATAAAAATTAATAAATCAAATTATCCACATAAATCCCCAAATAATCTGAAAAATGATACAATTGCTACTTTGGCAGAATCAGTAATTGCAATCTACTACATTTGTATTATATGGTCATATACCGGTAACTTTCTTCACAATTAAAATAAATTACACAAATTTAGTTGATAGAATTTGGTGGAAAAGTGAAACAAAAACTAAAAAGATAGCTGAGCAATAAACACAGATGCAATGGTAAATTAGTGTTGCTCAAAAAAGTCAATATTGCCCCTCGAGAGGATGAAATGGACCAGGGAGGGATAATACTACTATACCATATTTGCACCTCATACACATTACCCTGTAAATTTCTATTGTTTATGTGAGTTGTGATGCCATCTGTCATACATATTTTAAAGGAAAAATGGCAAGTCCATGAAGGGACAGTACAGGCTACAGGTACAACCGTGGATTTTGTGGGTTGGATTAGTGAGAGATGGGGCCATGAGATTGAAATAAGAAATATCTGATTCAAAACATTTTAATTAAAAGGTGACAATCGCAAAACAAATTTAAATGTAATGTGAAAAATTTTGACGTAATTTGTTTTTTGAAGCAACACTGCACTATTCAAGAATGTGCAAAAACAGAAGTACTGCATTTACATTATCTCTTGAATCCACAGTAAATCCCACCGTCAATTTACGAAAGAGAGAAATATAACTTACGCAAAAAACTTGAAGGCAACGACAGTTCCTCCAGTTTCAGAAAATGCATCTCGAATCTGGTCTTCTGTAACACTTGGTCTGAAATTTCAAAAATACAAGTGGTAAGTATTTTAAACGCTAACACGCTAATAGCATTTTTTTAAACACAGGCTGGAGCCACAAAAAAACTTAAAAAACTTCAATAGGTGTGTTAACCCTTTATATCCTGACGATACTTTGACATACCAAATTAGCTAATTTGTTCTGAGCTTACTGTTTCAAAAACTTATTCTTTGTCTTTAATTAGAACTAAAATGACATACCAAATAATTTATATGATAACTATTATCATTGCATTTATACTTTCATTTTAATTTATAATTTTCTTATTCCACTTTTTTCAATGTCAGATATAAAGGGTTAATGTCTATCACAAGAGGATATTTCACTCTTTCTCAAAAAGTATGAGGGGGAAAACAGGATATTTTCAAAAATATGTCTCAAAAATTCAGCAGCAAAAATATTGTACAACATTATACTCACGGAATGTTTGAAAGATGCAAAGTGGATGATGGTGCATAAATGTTTTGGTAGTTCTTGGATCCAGGTTTCTTGAATCTGTGTAACGTCGATGTCGAATAATCTTTGGTCAAACCTGCATCCTGTTAATTAAAATTAGAGAAAAAAGAAAAATTGTTATCAACATATGCATATATATGAATGATGTAGATACATAAGCGAGTTAGATAGATGCTGATTCCCAGACTTGAAAAATCTGTAGTTTATCATGTGGTGAAATATTTCACACTGAAAGGAAAACTTATCATTTTATTTATACAATATTGCTTGGCCGAGGCCTATAAAAGGAAATGTGGTGGTAAGTTTGACAGAGACGATTGATGTTACAAAGGAAATTGGAAACTGTTGTACAATCAATAATGTTTTATAAATAAAAGGGAAACAGGATTTTTTCGGATGGTGACCATGTGTGGGCTGTTTTTCCCGGGAGGTTCCAATAATTTTAACTCAATTTTTTTAAAATAAAAAATGCTGTGCAAGTACTCTTTTAGTTTTGAGTAGAGAAATGGATACAATACATTAGGGCTCCCTATTCTTTGAGATTCTACATTTTGGTAGTAAACAACAATCAGTCTTCCCCCCCCCCCAACCTCAGCATTGTATTTTTTCCCTTCTCCTGCTAAGGTTTTACAAGAGAGAAAAAAAAAAATGCATGCATAGGGGAAGGGTCCCTGAGAGAGGAAGAAAGAATGAAAAACTTACTCTTCTAATCTTTCTCCTCATTTTAATTTCTATATATTAAGAATAACACCAGTTTTGGAAATTTATCTTTGATACTTCAAATAAGCATCCTCCAAATTCGTTGACAAAAGCAGGGCTCCCACTCAACAAATTAGAAAGAGTAGGGCGAAGGAGGGTACCCCTTAGACAACATAATCATATAGCATAATGAAAAAAATTTAAAAACTTTTTTCCCGTAGCACTATTTCAGTATCTTGTATGATTGACTCGAGCCAAAGCAAAACGACAGAAATGATGGTTACAAACAATTTTTGGCAAAAATAGGGTATTAATAACCACATAATTCTTTTCTGTCTCTCCTCACAATATATATTACATTCTTTTTTTTTAAACTTCCACAGTTCAGTCTGTCTCTTCGAAAATGAACAGCAAATTATGAAGACATGCAAGTTTTTAAGAATGACACTCTTTCTATACCACTTCCAAAAACAAAATGTGTGAATTACAAGGTCTGATAAATAAATCAAGGTGTGAACCAGATGATTTTACTGCGTTGTTTATCCCTTTTTTTTTTTTAAAGAATTTGTTTCAATTTAATGTTTACAATGCCAGTCAGAAGATAATTGAATGTTATTGGGTATCATCAGAGTCAACAAAACCTAGAATAGGCCTATGTACCAAGCTGTTTTATTATGCAAACTATTGTTTCCCCTATACAGAAAATGTGCATCATAATTTTGAATGATGAATGTTAGTTACTGTCCAAGACCATGAAGTAGTAAATACAAAATTACTTATTTTCAACCAGTCAGAATTTTTCAATCACTACTCTACTCGTTGAACCCTTAAATTAAACCAGCGGTTCTCAACCTTTTTTGACTCGCGGAACCATTTTTAGTAAAAGAAATTCTATGGCGGAGCCCCGTAGGTCCATTTTTAATTATCCATTAAAGTTACTGTGATTTATTTTCACTATTTAAAAATATTTATAATTTTTTTTTTTAAATTTCACTTTTTTTATTGTCCTCAAGCAGCCGCGGAGCCCCTGAAGAGTGCACAAGGAGTCCGAAGGGCTCCGCGGAGCACCGGTTGAGAACCGCTGAATTAAACAAATGTAAAATTAATAAACCACTAAATGGTCCACATACACCTTCCCCCCCCCCAAATAAATTTAAAGCCATACAATTTCTGCTTTGGCAGAATCATTAATTGCAATCGACTACATTTGCATTATTTGACATTATATCAATGATTCCTTCCTCAATTAAAATTAATTACACAAATTTTGTTGATAGGTTTTGGTAAAAAAAAGTAGGAAAAGTAAGACAAAAGTAGGATGAGTGACAGCCCTGAAAAAGCTTTAAAAAAATCTAAATTTTACTTCAATTTAAAAAAACAAACAAAATTCAGAAATGTTTATGGGATATTCCTTCCACATCAAAACAGTATGTCTGGAACTTCACTCATAACGCATGAGTGACACACGTAAATATTAGTGTTCGAGAAAGATACGCGTCAGCTTTGATGCTGGCACAGACTACTGAAAATTTTGTGTGAACACTGCTATGTTGCAGAGCTTGACAAATCGCAAAAAATATTTAAATACCAGCCCGATTTATAAGGAGCCAGGCATGGTAGTTTGCTCAAGAAAAACAGTCCTAAATAATATTTTATTTTCCCTATATTAAAAGAAATAAGAATGAATGAATGAATGAGGTAATAAAATCAGAAAATTTTAGGGGCACCAATACCAATTTTCTAGTCATTATGGCAACCTGGTGACTGGGATTTGTCCAGCCCTGCTATATTGTCAAAAATTACAATCAAACACATGGAAAACTGTAAAATCATATTTGCATCGCCTGTGATATTCTGATATGAAAGGTGGAAAATTGATTGATGGGAAAAAAATTATATTTCAATATTAACATACAGGTTGTCCTTCCTTGGGCATTTGAACAGTCTGATGCTTTGATATTGTGACACGCAACTGCTTGCCATACACTCTCACCCTGTCCAAGTGAGTCATAGCTGCAATAGAATGAAAGATTATTAAATAGGCATTTTTTTCGCTGGATAACATATTGTCAAACATGTATCCAACTTCAGAAACATTCCAATCAAAAAAAGGGTGCAAATAAGTTTCAAAACATCAACATATACAGCAGGGGTGCTCAACTATTTTCAAAGTATGGGCTGATTAGATGATTTTATAATATTCATGGGCTACTAAAATGATTTTATATAGCTGCAAGCCGAAATGAAATGACAGCTCATAATGTTGAATATTTTTTGCTTCCAATTTAAAAGTGAGCATAATGACAAAAAAAACCTGTGTATAATTTCCGGCTGAATTTATCCCTGTCAACACTGTCACAACAAGCAGAGGGCTGGCAACCTAGAGGCATCAAATCCACCCATTTTTTATTCAAAATCACGGGAAGGCGATACCAAAATGGATGAATGATGCCTTAGGCACCCATCTATTTTTGTTCCTAGCTGTGTCCAAGTATAATGAATTTTGGTGCAGTATTTATTCACCAGTCTTCTTGGCATCTACTGTGAAAACTACCATCAAAGGTGATCATGATTACCATACCTGATCAGAGTACCCACTGTTTAATTATTAAAAGAAAAATTAAATTCAACAATAACTTTGTGCATTTTTGGTTAAGGACAATACTGATATACTGATCACTACCGATCAATCTAAATTTTTATCAGTAAATAATCAAATTAGGATTGAGCCCCAAAGCAGAATATGCAGAATGATCCAGAAGAATTTTAAGAATAATGTAGAAAACATTATATAGGAAGTTTTACTGCGGAACATTTCCGGTCAGCCGAGGGCTCATTGCAGAACAATGCAAAATATTCTGCTTTGGGTTTGAGGTTGTGGTCCACATATGTTGAACATATGTGATATACTGGTGTAGATGATAGCTAGGAGCTGGGGGTTCCGAGATCAATTTGAAACTCCATAATGGGCAATATTGATGCATGCTTGTTACATGAAAGTTCGTCATTCCTCAAATATTTTCAGGGTAGTTTTCCAAAAATGAACACTTTCATTCACAAATGACCATAGAATTTCATGGAGCATATTCTGCCAACACTGTACTACATAAAGCCAGGGTCCTTGATTCATTGGGGGAGGGTAAGATTTTCAGCTAATAGAAAAGCATATATTACACATTTCATACATAATTTGTAGATGATTTGTTGCAATGCTTACATGTTTGTTAATTTACCTTTTTATTTTGTCATGGATATAACGAGTAATGGTTAATGTGTGCAAATGCACGATTTTTTTCCCTTGCTCTTGTTAGCTGATTTTGAATGAATTTTCAATACAATTTCATCCAGAAATGTCTAAAACACCCTCAGATGCCACAAAGCACACTGTTCTGGAATCATTGAATTACAATTTAACTTCATGTGAAACACTCACCAAGTTGGGCTTGTGATGGTTCTGCCATCTGAATAAGAGCATTGTCCTTCTTATTGTACAATATCTTCACACGTTGTACGTCTCCATACACACCTAAAATGCAGATTTATTTAGGAAGAGAAAATGCACATTCAAAACACATTTGTCGCAGTCAGTGAAATTCTTTAACGAAGGATTATATTCACTGATGTGAGAAGTTATAGAGCAGATTGAGTGCGAGATAGAAATGAGCAAATTTTCAAGGAGTAAGCAATCACATTCTTTGCAAGTTAACAGGCCTTTGCATCATGCGAAGATTAAATTAAAAAAACTGCTTATGAATTAATAACATTATGAAAAGCAGTGCAGCATATAGGATTATTTAAATTATTGCACATTATTGTTAATACTCAAACCTAAAACGTGAGCTTATTTACAGAGAAAAATAGTTTGAAAATTATTAAAGGTTTGTTTATGAACCGGGTAAAATTTGCTTTGGGTACAAGAATTGTTTAAAATATTCTGGCAATTATTTTTCTTTAAATAAAGATTAAAACTTTATCATGTTAAACAAGTTAGGTGAATGAACGAACTTTTGCCACATTCAACCATCTCAGAGATAAATTTATGATTAACGAATAAATTAGATAGGGCTGACAAAACTAAGCTATAAAGTATTCAATTAGAAATTTTGTTTCTTGTGAATACAGTGAAACCTTGATATAACATTTTGTAGACTGTAGAAGAAAAAAAAACTGAGTAATGGTTCCTCCACTGTGATAAGGCCACCATACAGGATCTTATGCTGAAAGGGCGTACACAAGATCAATCTTTGGGGGCAGGGGGGGGGGGGTCACAAAAATTTTATTCGAGAAATTTTGAGTTACCACCCTTCAAAAAGCATTTAAATTAACAGAAATTAATTATAGCATATAAAGGGTATTTTCTTTCAATATTTAAATTTTTTCATCCAATTATTTTTTTAATTTTTCGCAGGTTTGGGGGGGGGGGACAGGCATTCTGAGCATGCCTCCAATTCTTTGTTGCATCAGTAGCTTTCACCTTTCAACATCTAGTTATGCTGTGGTTTTGTAAAAGCATGTTTTTCGCACTGCATGTTGTGCAAGGGTGGGGATTGGTTTAAGAAAAATCAATCCCCCACCCTAACGCTGCACTTGGTGCAAAAATCCAGCTCTTAGGAAAACTGTTTTAATGACATTTTAAAAGGCATGTTGTACAAAATGCAGATGTTAAAAATGCCCCTTTGGAGTATAGATAAAAAAAATTTCTAGCCCCAAAATCTCTTCAAACAATAACAAAAATTATTTAGTCAATAGTCATATTTGTCCCAGTAAACAACATTCCTATATTCAGAGAAGCTAGTTCAATATAACAATAAAATTTAAGAAAATGTCATTGTAAAATAAGATTTATTATCATATTCAGGGTTTGACAAACCAAGAAAAAGGCCAGGCGAGAACCAAATATTTCAGGAGCGAAGAGTATTTTTGTAAGGCATTATTTTTTGTATGCATGAGTTACTAATCACACACAGAAAAAATTTCAGGCAACAATACAATTTTTAAATCGCCATGGCGATCTGGCACCAGGGATTGGCCCTGATTATATTAGGTATTTTTGTAGCAAGGTTCAACTGTATAAGGTGTCAAAAGTAGAAAGTAAATCAACAATTACATTTTCATTCAGGATGGAAACTAAATAAAAGATTTTAAACCCAACTGTGATAAGCTTGTTGCCATTACAGTAGATAAATTTAATGAGTCAAAGAAACTTTTTTCAAAAATAATATTTGCTATTTATTTACAATCGCTTGAATCGTAGCATAGAAAGAGGTCTTCCATAAGATCATGCAGATTGTGCGAGTGAAGTTTTTTAATTCGTGAAACTGATTAGATAGCTTGTGAAAGCAATTATTTTTAGGCTTTTGCTGAAAGTTAGGCAGGAAACACTTTCAACAATTTTGTTTTTTTTTTCAATTATTAAACGAAAAAAAAGAAACACTTGCAAACAAATATAACAAACAAAAATATATCAAATAGAATAACTGGGTACATTCGGGAACTTAGTGGGTTATAGGGAAAAAAATTAAAAAAAGAAGAAAAAAAAGTTTCATAAAATAAATTCAAGTGCTTTGTAAAAAACATACCAAAAAGGGTAAAGAGAGCATCAGGCGTGACCATCTATAACAGTTTTTTCATAGCAGCAGCAGTAGAGACAGAAGACGGGGAAAAGGATTCAGTAAACCCCCGAGCAAGTATAAGAAGTCCACATAATATATTTTGGGGGGGATAAAACATCAGCAGACCAAATAGAGGGGGGAAAAGAAAAAAATGAAGATAAATTATTAAGTGAAATTAAACATAGCAGCATTGTCAAAAGACTAGTTTGAAAAAAAAAGTGCAATGCAATGACATGCAAATCAATAAAAACACTAGAATCAGTCTTATAGGTGTTTTTTTTTTTTTCACAGTCACATTTTGCTCTTATTTTTAAAAAATATAAAATGCAGTCAAACTCCATCATATTGTTGCCTCACAGGATTTTATTTTTTTATTTTTGTAAGGAAGGAAATCAAGATTTTTCTGATATCAAATCTATACCTACAAATATTATAGATTGTATCAAAGTTTTGTGTCCATAAAAATGATAAATAGCAGCTCCAATTTTTGAAGTTTTTTTCAAAAAAAATTCACATTTCTTCAAGTTCAGGTTAAACTTTTGTTCAAAATGTTCAGAGATTTCTTAGAAATTAAGGAATATCCTCTTTACGCTGGGTATCTGACTACCCCGCAGGCGATCGACTACAATTTATTAAGTAGAACTCTACAACATGTTACAAGACTGGCCACATGAGTAAGAATATTTCAGAAAAATAGAGGTATTGATATCCCTATAAGTGCTCAAGTAATGCAGTGGTAAAATGCTCGTCTTCCACCATAAAGTTTGTCATCAGGTTCACAAGCTCGATCATAGAGAATGTAAAGTTATTTCCCCTCCCCGAGGCAACCATGATAGATGGCAATTTCCAACTCCTCTAGCTCAGTAATAAATTGCTATATGGCGATATGGCCAGAATTGGTGCATGATAAAGTAGTATTAATATCCTTACGAGTGTTTGAAAAATTTCCTATGTGCCACATCAAAGACAAATGAATACAAAATATATGTCCTCTATTCATTTCATTCAGATTTTCAGGAGATGACATTATTTGGTAGAGCAACATTATAACAAAATTTGACTATTTCCGCTTTAGAAGCATCATCCTCGCAACCAAGCTACTTTCATTCCAGACAGAACATTCACCAACTGGGAAAAATTAGCATTCTACCATATCAACCTGTCACTGTGATGACCAAAATATCACCATAAAAATGATCGTATGGTCAAAGATTAATAATAAGCAAAACCATAGATTGTGTGCTTCCATTCAATTACTTACTTTTTCAAGGGACATAAAAGTGGATAAGGAAGCCTATTCATCCCCTTTTGACAAGCTCTTTATTTTAAATTGCAACTTGACTCATAATTTAACCTAATCCTAAACCCAAGCACTTTAGGGACTTGCAAGCTTGGGTCACATGACTTGTTTCAGCAAAGATAAAATTTAAAAATAGATCTGATTCTAGTAATTTGCAGATCATTGCAAAAAACAAAAACTAAAGAACATCAAGAAAATATGCAGAAAAAAAGTACAACACAATAAATGGCAAGAAACACAAAACAGGAAAAAAAAGTTGCAGCACAGAATAATTTTCCTTCTTGAAGCAAATCTTATCATTTTTTAGATATTAGGAAACAGAAATCGCAGTCAGAAAAAAATAAGCACAAATATTTATTATTAGTTTAAGGCATGAATGAAGGTAATTAATATGAAATAATACTAGATGCATATAGAAGTATAAAAACCCAGAACCTGCCATGAAGCTGTGGAGATCTTGGAAAAAGGATTAGTCTGGTGGCAGAGTTCTGGTATTCATTCAGAAGTGTAAAAATAATGTCAAATACTTATTTATTTTCCTGTGTAAAATTCATAAGTGAATACAGTAGTGTCTCAACATTAGACTGTAATAGATATCTTTTGAAAATGGGGAAAGATAAGAAAATGATTTCAGAGACTAGAATTATTGCATTTGAAAGTAATATAAGAATTCTCAGGCTTGCTGCAAAATATTTTACAAAGAAGCAAGAATGATATGCCTATGTGTGTCAGCTTAATCCAGTTTCATAAAGAAAAAAAAAAAAAAAAATTAACAGCCTTTCAACTCTCAAACTTCAAGAGAGAGGGGGCAGAGATCCCAGGCTCCCCAGAATCAGTTCATTTATAATAAAATTGAAGACTTTCAGAAGTAAATAGCATTAATTATATTGATCTAGTGCAAATGCTAAAGGTTTATTAAAAAAAAAAAAAAAATTCTGAATAAAGACCCCAATTTTTATTTTACCCACATTGAATTCAATCAACTTCATGCAATTTTGTGTACGTCCTGAAACCAACCACAGGTATCCGGTGCTTTACAAGATTTATTTGTTCCATAGAATAATCATGTAAAGTGAGCTGAATTTAACAGGGGTGAGATAGCATAGCTGCCAACTTTTGAAAATGAAAATTCGGGAGATTTTCGCGCAAACCCGTATTTTATGCTAAAACCACTCCCTAATAAATACAATAGGGATTTTTCCAAATAAAATAGGGATTTTCCAAACATAAAAGTTAAAGCATAGGGAATAAAATCCCTACTGAAGTCAAATTGAAATAGGGATTTTTTTACACACATGGAAGTTAAACCCTTGGGAATAAAATTCCTAAGCAAAAAAACAAGTGAAATTGGAGGCCAAAACTTCAATGATGTAAAAATAAATATTGTGTTCAATCAGAAACGCCGTGAACGAACATTCTGCGCGAATGACCCCAAAATCATCGGAAGATGAAGGAAAACACCGTCAATTTTTGAAGAACACTGACTTTTTGTGACACTTGCTTTTTTCATTTCACGAGTGATGATGGCAGTCTTTCCATGACCGATGTTTATGTACTCCGTACCACAACTTGTACAAAAAGGAAAAGTCGGCCCTCTTCTGGAACGTTTGATGAAAGGAAATTTATCGGAATAATTATCTTTAAAATTGATTAAATATGTTTTTGCTTATCATTATGCATGCTTTGTTATATCGCACGTACGTACTTCAACAAAAGAAATTTTGACCATATGCGCGTCACTAGAATCTTCAATTATTATCCAGGACTATTGGCTGCTAAGCCATTTCCCTGCACGATAAGACAAACAACTTTCTTGTTACCATCAGAGGGTTTGTAAAACTTCCTTAAAAAGGGAATTTCCCCATTTACGACGTGTGACGTCATTTCGAAAGGGGAAAAAAAAGATGCTTCATGCCCCACAAGAAATTCCTTAGGGATTTTTTTTATAAGCGGGGATTTTTTTTAATGAAGTAGGGAATTTTAAGGGACAATTAGGGATTTTTGTGATTTTTGTAAAAATTCGGGAGATTTAAGAACTTTTCGGGAGGTCGAGCGATGAAGCTAAAATTCGGGAGACTTGGCAGCTATGAGATAGGAATACAAAGAGTTTTTTCAGAAGGATAAAAAAGTAAATTTAACTCCAGCAGTAAAATAAAAGTTCGTGAATGAAAATTAATTACTTAAACTTATAAACCTCACAAAATGATATATGAATTAATTTAATTATTAGTTTTTATGCACCTGTTTTCAGTTAATGGACTGTTTCTGGTGAATGTTGATCTTTCTATCCTAAAAGCCTTGGAATGAGAGGATAACTTTTTAATGAAATGGTCAATTATTCAGATAAGTAACATTCCTTATCCCTATAAAAATTGATGTTATTAGCAAGAGAATTCTGGATATTCTTTGCAAATGGTGTTTTTAGTCTGATTCTAATCATTTTCTTATTGAAATTCAGATGCTGTTGTCAACAGGTTATCAAAAGATGTTCATTAGTAAATTTTCATAACTACAATTTGATCATTTCATGCACATTTGTTTGATCTACTCATGTATCTACTAATCTCACATTAACAAATTGTCATTGATAATATGCCATACTTTTAATTTCCCAACGCATTTTCATAATTAAGATCAAACACCAGGACAAAGTTTGCTGGTTGATATTTCTCACATTAATTTTTCAAAATTATGTATATATGTATAGCAAAATGCATAAAGTGAGATTGCGTAAAGCAAAGTATACCTGTAACCATATGAAGCAAAGGACACCTGTGCCTACTCATATGCTAATGGATTTTTATATGACTTTCAATATTAGGGATATAAGGAACATCATTTTGAAAGCAGAAAATCTGCTCTGAGACAAGATTTTCATGATATGAATGATTTTCAGATTCAAGCCATATGTCAAGGTACTACTGTAGTCACATTGGTATACTCACAAATGGATAAACAAATCAAAAAATACACTGAAACTACAGAATTCCTATGCATTTCAGCATACTTTTATATGGATTTAGTCTTCAGAGGATAAAATATCATGCTGACCGATGATCTCACTTGGGTGAGTTACCAAAACTCTTGGCTGCTTAGAAGAAAGAAAATATGTCTACAGTGTTGACATGCATTAAAATTTTCGTAATTTCAGTGTATTTGTCTTTCATTGCTTCTCTATTTGATTATATCAGGCAAAAGGTTATTTTACAAAACCACATCTGTATACATCTAATTTACTAATTCAAACCAAAAATATTGACAAAATATGGATCTAACATTTAAACACAAACCATACTAAAAAAATTCTAAATTTGTTGCATGCAACAACACATGCTTCAGATTTTTCTTACTACTGCAGCTAATGCACTTCAATAACATTCCTCCCAGGAAATTCCAATGAATTGCTGCATTCCAAAGAGTGTTGTGTGCATAAGTGTCTTTAATGTAATGTGTGTGCGGCATGTGTTGGAATTGCTACCATTTATAAACCGAACTGAAAGTGAAAACAAGATAAAAGATTGTTTTTTGAAAGTATCATACGAAGGCCACAACAAGCAAAGTGATCAACAATATTTTTATGGACAGTCATCTTTACTATGTTGCAGGACTGACTGCTATCGGTAAAGAGACTCATAAATGAAAGAATGGATTGCATTCCATCCTCAAAGTCAGCTAACCAGAGAACCAAGAACAGATGACCAGAGCAGCCTGCAAGGATCAAACGTTAACATTCAAAATGTCCACATGATTGTACAGCATCAAGTTTGAAGTGCTCCAATCTGGCTTCCAGCTTGGAAGTAACAGTGGTGGGTGATAGTGTTTTTGGGGTCTGATGCTAGAGATGAACATTGGGATCGCATTTGCACCAAGATAAAAATTTCTGGTACATTTTTTGCACTAAAGTAAAAGATTTATACAAATATCATTAATAAGTAATGATGGCAAACATTTCACCAGTATTTTTTCTTTGTTTCTTTTTCCCCCCACAAAGCATTCTGAAGTGAAAGCTCATACAGTAAACCCTAATGAAGTGACCACCTGGCTAGGATGTTTTTAATGTTTTAGCGCACACACAAATGTGATTAGATAAATAATACATATTATGATCGCATTCCTGTTACGAGGTCACCCGTCTATTATGACCAGTAAAGCCTCTTAAATGGTCAACTCAAATGGGTCCTACTGTATATTTCACTTGTTACAAATTTGAGATCAGAAAAGTTATTTGTATTCCATTGTCACAAACCTGCTCGTTGAGGTTGCTGGCCAATAAGACACAGCTCATCATGGGCTGGCCAGGAAGGCGAAGTCCAGCAGCTCCTAATGCCGAGTTTGCAGGTGAAAGAGCAAAGCCGCCAAGAGGACCTAAACCTATCAATCAACAGAAATGAAATTAACAAAATGTAGCACTGAGAATAAATAACTTTAGTGATACACCTGCCAATACATTTTCTTTATGACTGAACCATTCTAGAAATAGAAACTGAAATCAGGATACCCTTCCACATTTCTTGTAAAATAGGGCGATATCCTGGATGCATAATATTCATGGTCTTGTCATATGTACATGGTTTTGATATATACTGATATAGAAATTATAATATTTGTTCTGTCATTCAATTTGCAGGCGAGATGAAGAATAGTGGGTAAAGTCGGCCACAGATTACTGCACATTAATCTGGAAAAAAAAATCGTATACAGATTTTGCTATAGTAAGGTGATAAAAAAACAAAACGAGTAGCTATTGGACCCTTATTTATTAAGTCGGGAAACTATTTCTGATACTTTCAGCTTGCTGAATAAGCTGAAAAATTTGTGCACCAGGCCATATTTTATTTTATTAAATTAGATGAAAAGCATTATTGGCCAACCAAGAATGGGTTGAGGTTGACAATATACTGTGAGTGGTCATCAGAAGTATATGGCCATATCAGCAATTACCACAGTTGTCCAGAGGAAAACTGATGTTTCTGGAGTTTGTTTTTATTTCAATGATATCCATACCTTATTTACTTAAGCATGATGTCAAATCCAAAGCCTGTTAGAAGAGAAACTTTATATGCACTCAAACTATAACAGTAGAGGGTTTATCCTGTCACAGTTTGGTGGGGGTTGTGTCCAATAGCTTCATTTGTGATAAAATGGTCAAGTCTCTGAAAGATATTGTTCAAAAAAATTCGTAGTGAGCATTTGACTCACACAAACATCAAAAACTAACTGTGTGGAGCTTTCAGCAAAAGATTCAAGACAAGACCATAACTTAGTCCACACAGGATTGACTTCACACCAATTTATCGAACTTTATCCTTTGAAGTCATGATTCCTATGTTTTGAATTATATACTCTAGCCTGTGAAAGATTCATACCTATAAAGTGATATCTTGGCTAACAATTTCTTTGGCAAATGAATATTTTTTTATGTGATTTTTCTGTTTCTATTAACAACCATTTGTGTTGATATGAATGCTCATGCTAGCAGCTACACAGAGAACTGAATTTTTGTGCCAATCATCACAATTGCTGTCACTCGAGCCTGATCAACTCATGTCCATGTCAGAATCTTTTTCAAGATGTACCTCCATTTCTGTTTCAGACAGTTTTCGAACCATTTCATGTAAAATGAAAAATTCAGCTGTGATAGAATATGCATGAGAAAAAATAAAAAGGTTATGTTTCAGAGTATGCATGCACCAACAGCTGTACCATGCTGAAAACACCGGCTCTTGTCCGATCACCAAAGTTAAGCAGCGTCGGATGCAGTTAGTACTTGGGACGGTGACCACATGGGAACACAGCGTGCTGTTCGCATCACTTTTTATCCGTCGATAGCTCAGTTGGCAGAGCGGCGGACTGTAGATGGTTAGATTCAGAGTATGCATGTTTCTTTCAGTGATGTAACTTCAACATGACTCTTAGAATCAAACTGAGCAGTTTGGACATTCTAAGAGCTTATGTATTTTCTATCTGCATGTATGAGACACAGAAGGGAGTTGACCAAATACCACCATAAATGAACTTGACTGAGTTATGCCAACACCAGCTTTAGTCTACTTAAGCCACTGTTGGTTGTACACATAATATAAAATAAAAAAATCTTCAGTATCTCTCATCTTTCTGTAAATTCTCATTTATCTAATTTTGAAGCTGTTCATTTTAGTCTTTGGTCAGTTTGTTATTTTTATAATGTTCCTTGGTATTAAAAAAAAAAAAACTTATCAAGTTTTGAATAGTAAATAGAGCAAATTATCTTTGTTAGCAGAGATATCACTGTATTGACAAATTAAAATATCTTTGGTTTCTGCATTGAAAAAATTGGATAATTTTGATAAGTGAGCATAAAAATTGACAGATTCCGTGAGGAGCCCCTTACATTACATAAAAAATAGACTAAATTATTTTTGTAAACATGTGTTCATTCAACTAGCAGTCAGTATTTATGATAAGCATGGAGAATTTTTCAACAACCATCATCAAATAAACTATCATAAAATAATCAACATCAATCACATGAAAATCCATATGCTGTGAAACTTATGGATTATGGTTTTGTGTGTTTTCTTCTCTTAATCAAAAATCATTAGATGGAAGTATTTTATTCGGTTTCTCTTATAAAATTATTTCATTTACAATGAGTTATTTGACCTTAAGTGTGCAACATGGCAGGCCGCACAACATGCCAATGTATAAAAATGAGATTATCACATATAAGCAAAGAATAACAAACAAAATAGACAAGATAACCAAAAGCACAAACCAAAAATAGAAAAACTCAAATAAACATTAAAGAAAGTAATATTCAAATTTGAACATGCAGTAAAGAAAATGTACACAAAAAAACATACAATAAATTAGCCAGATAGTAAGTAGTCTTAGCTATTAGAAATGATTATTTTTAAGTCGTTCACTTGTCTAATTCGATCAATTTATTACCTCCAGCGCCAGCAGCATATGCAGCAGTTAGTGGCGATCCTAATCCAGAGGCAGCAAACGGGGAAGCCAACACACCCATAGAACCTTTAAAGTGGGATCGGGTAGCTACGGGTTAGTTTGATATTTTTTACCGTGCAAACATTTTAAATTTCTGACACGCAGCTCGTCATACGAATAATACATAACAAGAAGTTCAACCCCTTTTATATAAGAAGCTATGCTCTTTGAAATATTGAAATTTAGTTCACAGCCATAAATGAAAGATAAGAATAAGCAGAATAATTTGTTTTTTAATTCATGACAGAACGTCAAGGTCTTAAGACATAATTTCCAAATCACAAAACACACCAACATTATTTCTCAGGTGCGGAGACACAAAAGTTAGCAAAACTTTCAGTCCTTAATCATATCAACTTAGTCAATTTCTAGGCAGTTAATAGTACTTAACTATTCAGAGGGGTGGAAAACAAAAAGGATAGCTTCAAGGGTAAAACTTCAAAAACAAATCAAAATAAAGTAAACAAAAACTTCAAATAGAAAATCTACATTTAAAAAAAGGGAAAAAATTACAAGAAATTAGTCACACAAAAACTTGAGAATTGCTACTACAAGAATTCCTAAAGCAAATCAGCATGCGAGTAAATGAATTAAAAAAAAAAAAACAAAAACACACAATGTGCATATCAACAAACCATTACATATTCTAAAACGTTATGCATTGGATAAAATTTGTGACAAGCAATATAATTTGAAGAGTTGAATGTACTCAATAAAATAAAGTGAATCAACATTAAAAGTTTCATTCATTCAATTAAAAAAACAAATTCAAATTACATAACTAATAAAAATTTAAATTTAAACATTCAAATGAAAGGTCAGAAAAAAACCTTAATAAAAAAGTATGTAAATTTTACCACTTGAGAATGTAGAAATATTTCGAAGGCCTCTAAATTTTATCATTTAATAACAGAATATTAGGGAAAATTTTTGGTTTGGTTTAAGCTCAATATTATTATTAGCAACTCAACAAAACACATACCAGCAAGTCCCAGGTTATCAAGAGTAGGGTCCCCAGTAGGTAAACCAGGATTTGTGAAGTCCCTACTCTTATCGTTGTTATATTTGACATTGAGGCTGCTCAGCTTTGAATACTCAACTCTGAGTGTGCAACAGGCATTATAGATGTTTTGACCATCCAGAGACTGAAAAAAAAAAACATACACAAATGGTAATCACCAATTCTGGATACTTAAGGGAAAAACCCATCTCACACATAAAAAAAAATCTTTTGTTCTCCAAGCTAATAAATCTAATTTGCATTTGTTAACAGTATTTTCAGATTTTACAAAAATAATGCATAATGTTAAAAATGTTGGCTTAAAAAATCTCCTGTGAAGATACTGTGATAGACAAGTCCTCATGTCTATAGTCGTCATATAGAAGAGCTTAGTAGGTGGCTGTATCGCTTATCAACGATTAGTTTAATGCACAGGAGAAAATATACTTTAATACAGCGGTTCTCATCCGGGGCTCCACGGCCACTCGAAAATAAAAAAAAACAGTATTTTTTACAAAAATAAATCAATAACTTTGATGGACAATTAAAAAATGAGCCTACGGAGCTCCACCATAGAATATTTTTACTAAAGAGGGCTCCACGAGTCAAAAAAGGTTAAGAACCGCTGCTTTAATGCATAGGTGCCAATTATAAGACCATAAATTTTTCACTCTAGTGAAAAACCTACAGTTTGTCACTTGAAAAATATTTTGTTGCCAAAAAAAAATCATACAAATAAAAGAGGAATGAGGATTTTTTTTTTTGAGGGGGGGGGGGGGGAAAGGAGGATATGACTGCATTAAGTGACCAGAAACTAGTTTCCTGAGACAATCCTGTATCCCTCAATTATTAAGATGCCCTGCTTTTCAACAAAGCCAACATGAATTTGTGTTCTTCACTAAAAACAAGGATCAAAATTATTTTGAAACCTATAAATTATATTGTAATTATGACAAAAAATATGAATATTTCACATATTTGTCATGCTCAAAACGTGTGTGTGTGTGTGTGTTTTTTTCAAGGAAATCTTGCCATCTAGGATTGCAAGGGGACTGAAGGATCTTCTTTACCTATGGTTCATTGATTTTTGTAAAGCACAATTTTAAGGATTTACAGGGACTTTTAAATAAAGATACAAAAAATTGAAAGAATTTGGTTTTCGTCCGGAAAATTTCAATAATGCCAGGAAGTCTGAACCATTGGGTGCAATGTAAATGGTAAAATACTCAACTCCATTACAGATCTTGAAAAAAGGTATCGCCAACTTTTGATTGAAAAGATTCATCAAATAGATCAACAAAAAATAAAAGGATTTATAATCTGAATCGTTTGTGTGATCTAAAAGGTGTTTTCAAACTTTGGTACAAGTCTGAGACTTTCTGGGAATAATACCAAGGCAAACTTTGGAGAAAAAAAGTTAGTTGCCTCCTCCGGGAATCAAACCCAGGTCTCCTTGCAAAGCAAGCAAGTGTGCTAACCAATACATCAGAGATATATCTTTTGTTTTCTTATAACAGGCATTAGTTATGTAGTATACTGAATGCAGACCCATCACATCCTTTAACTACAGCAATAGCTGCCCCAGGTGGCAACAGTACAAAGAGAGATGTTCTTTCTTGGCCTACTAATAAACCCTTTCCTAGATGTAAAAGCTTATTTTTCCAAGATAACAGAATACATTATAAATTCCACTTATAATGTTTCCCACTTAGTACCACTCACTTTCATGGCCCCAACTGTTAATTCTCATTAAGATTAAGATTTTTTCCATTTAAAGCATTTTCCCGCTTGCATTTTTTCACGAGAGATTTTTGAAAAACATTGCAAGTTGAATCCACACTATATAAAATATCTCCACAACCCTTTTTAAGTTAGGTGCAATGGAAATGCTTGAAGTACTGTCCACCTTAAAAAAAATTGTTGCAAAAAAAAAAAAATTGATTTTTTACTTGTGCAAAAGTAAAACTTGTATACATTGCCAGTTAAATTTCAGTTTCCATGAATTAGTGATACTCTTGCTCTCAAGAATTAAACAAGTCTTAATAGCTCCATAAAGCACATGCTTGTCAACTGAAATATAAAACACTTACCAGCTTGGCGGCTTGGGCAGTTATAACATCTGGATACTGAATAAGAGCCTGGAATGTACCTGAATGAAAAACAAAAAAAAAATTGTATTTATGAATATTGGTAGAAAATAGTTGGCAAAATATGTACAATAAAACAATATATGTTGAGCAAGCCTGTGTGTGTGCAAGCTGTCAGATGTCCCCCCAGGCCTGTTTTGGAATTTTTGTTCAGACGTATCTTTTGTATACCATTGGTATATTTTCACAAATATCTATCTGAAGTCATCATGAAATAAGAGGCATACATGAATATATTTTGACCAAGTTGAAAAGAGTGTGTAGTTTTACATATAAAATGCACTAAAATAAAATCTACTGTGCACGGCTACCTTAAATCAGATTAAAGGGAGTAGAAGGGTGATTCTGGATCAAGAAAAATGTGAATTGATGTGATCTTCCAGATGTCATTTTCTGTAAAGCACTTGTACTATTGCACTGAGAGGTAAATTTTCCTGTTAACGGAAGCAGTGGAGTAGATTTACAGCAGATCCTTTTCAGGAGGTATTATTGGAGATCCTTATTCAACCAACACAAATCTGATAGTGATTGAATTTCTCAACATGAAACAACAAAACCAAGGAATTGTGTTCTTAGATGTGTACAATCAGTCTTTTCAGCCTGAAAGGCAACGATCTAACACAGGGCTGGACAAATCCTAGGCACCAGGTCCCCATGGCGAGTAAAAGATTGATATTGGCAACTAAAATTTTTTCATGTACAGTCGGCCATCTGTATTTGCAGGGGTTACGTTCCAGGGGTTGACCACAAATAGAGAAATCCGAGAATAACCAAAACCACAGGTTTTTTTTTTTTGTACATCCAGTTTATTGAACATCAGGAGAAGAGCAGGGTGATGCAGGGGTAGAAGGATGTGTAAAAGGGAGTGGAGATGTTTTCTGAAAGAACATTGTGTGATTTCTGTTTGTTGTTTCTTCTTCATATCATCAAGTATGTTCAAGTATATTGATAAGGCTTCCTCTACATGTGAAGAACGTACCATAGAAGGAATCTATGTCATGAAAATATGAATTGTTTATCTATTGCTGATTTGAACTTGCAAAGCCCTTCAGCTATGTTACACAAGATAAACTTGTCTTCTACTTCTTCATCTGGCACAGCTTCAGTTTCAGGAGCAGTCAGCTACATTAATTCGGCATCAATGCCTTTGAATTGCTATTAATTATCTGTTCAATTTTTTCTATATCCATATCAATGAACCCTTCTTTCCCCCCCCCCCCCCCGTTTCACTAACGTGACAAAATCTTTTATAATTTCTTCAGCTGGCTTTGTAAAAATGTGTCCTGGAGCGCACGTTGTGCCCAAAGGTTAATACAACCCTAGTTAACCATTTCTCTCTTAAGAGTTGCCACGGCTCTAGTGATGAAAGTAATGGCATTAGTGATAGTGTAATTCTTCCATACCTTAAGACATTTTCTGCATTTATATCATCTTCTATTGCGTGCACAATCGTCTTCATTGTGTGGAGTGCATAGTGAGCCTTGAAGCTTGCATTACCCTCTAATCAAGAGGCTGAATGATAGATGTATTAGGAGGCATATAAAGGACTTCTACACCAACAGCTTTGAACTCGTTGACATCTGGGTGTCCAGGAGCATTATTCAATATTAAAAGAACTTTGTGAATGGTATGTCTTCAATCTCGAGGTACCTCCTGACTTCAGGAATGAAACACTGTTTGAACCAATGCAGGAAAAGTGTTTTTGCTGTCCAAGCCCTTTTGTTCATCCAAAATACTAAGAGCTAAAAAAGAGCAAATACTAATGCTCGCAGATTAGCTGATTTGAAAATAAGTGAGCTTTATCATGTGCCCATATGCATTTGCAGAAAACAACATAGTACACTGTTTTGAAATGACAAGTTTGGTTTTCTTCTTGGGTGATAAATGTTCTTTACACATTTTCATCCAAAATAGTGTCGTTTCGTCAGCGTTAAACACCTGCTGAGATGTGTAACAATTCTCTTCAATAATTTTCTGCGAAGTCTTTGGAAATTTTCCAGCTTCCTCCTGGTCGGCAGATGCTTGATCGTCAGTAATTTTTTTTTTAAATTGTGTAATTCAAATCGTTTCTTAAACCTATAAAACCAACCTTTACTTGCATAAAATTCTGATGGAATAGACATTTCACCA
Source organism: Pholcus phalangioides (assembly GCF_987345545.1). Taxonomy (NCBI): domain Eukaryota; kingdom Metazoa; phylum Arthropoda; class Arachnida; order Araneae; family Pholcidae; genus Pholcus; species Pholcus phalangioides. Next base: position 2,829,054 of record NW_028301603.1, read on the forward strand.
GCTTTCCTTTACAGAAGAGTAAAATTTTTTACTTTTCCTTTATTATAATATTACAATCAATTGGAATATATTTTTTGTAGCAGTCTTGACCCCCAAAAAAAGCATTTTCTGTACACATGGAGCTCGCAGGCAATGCAAGGTTTTTACTACCATAGGTACAGCTACAGTCCCGGCTGACCGAGTTTGAGTCCTTTATCTTGATATATCTTACCATAGAGTCGTTGACTCCATAATGGTGGGCCACAGCAGCAATTGACTTACTTTCTCCAAGCATAGTCAATATACCTAATTTTTTGTTAAATTTTAACTTTCTTTGTCTTTTCGAATCATTGTCAATGGCACTAGAAAAATGAGCCATCCTAAACACGTACAACTCAAATTTTGCTGAGTATTGGCAAAAAAAATTCATTTTTTTTGCCAATGGGGAAAAAAAACCCCCCACGAATATAGAAATCGCGAATACTACGGGGGGGAGGGGGGGGGTGTCGACTATAGTTACTAAATTGAAGGCCAAATGCTCGGAATTTATAATCGTATACCTACCAACATGAAAGAGGGTCATTATGCTCTGAAAAAGTCAAAACAAGCATTATTCCGTATTTTTTACTTCGGGTGAAACATTTTTTTGGTGCCTAGATTTGTTTTTATGATTTGTCCAGCCCTGATCTAACATTATATGGTCCCCCACATATTACGCAAGAACAGCATGACCAGTTATTAAACTGAGTAAATAAAGCACATTTTGTGAACATTATGAATCACTGTTGAAATTTAAAAGCTGTCATGAATTTATTAGCATAACCAGAATGTTTATACAGTCAATGCTCATTTTTACGAACCTATATGGACATGAAAAATTAATTCAGAAAATTGAAAGTTTGGAAATGGGAAAGATGTTCAAAGGAATAATATTTCTTGGAACCACAAAATTAGTTTGTGAAAATGTATGGTTCAGGAAATTGAGCTTCGACTTTACATTACCATCTTAAAATATTTCATAGATGCTATAAGGTATGTTTTATAACTTTTACCAAAAACTGCATGTGCACGGGATATGAAAAAAAAAAAATTTTAATAAAAAAAAAATCATTTTTTAATTTAAATCAGATTTTTTCATTACAATTAACTGACTGCCTATTAATTAAAACTAATCTTGTTAATCATTAAGAATGCATATTTTCTCATCATGTGACTGCTTCTTTCTCCTAATCGCTTAAATTTAATTAAGCATTAATGAATAAACTACAAACTATAAGGAAAAAATACAAAAAAAATCTGTTCATGTAACTTGAAAGGCCACAGAGTCCCAATTAACTTTCATGGATTAAAATTAATTTGTAGAGAAAAGTGTTTTTCTTCATGAATCCCTTCCCCCATCAAAGTGAATGAGTGGTGGCATCTCAGTATCACACATCTGTTGCAGACATCTTCAATGCACTCAATGTTTATCCAAAGGGCCATTCAGCATCAACTAAATGAAATAAATTCTATTGGCAGGATTGTCTCTTGAGCAATGAATGGATGTTTCCGACTTGCATGATGTTGCTTAATAATTTACAACATTTTCATTCTTTTACAGATTTAATGAGTTTTGGTAAAAAAAACAAGCAAACAAAAAATTTTGATACGAAAAGTCCAAAGCCCAATGATATTTATGTTGGTACATCTATGTTAGGTATGAGGGAGAGAAGCCTCTCCCAACCTTAGAGAGGAAGGAGAGAGAGATGGTTCTGGGAGGAACTAAACCCCTGTGCACTTAGGAGAGAAGAAAAAAAGAACAGTTGGTGTCAGAATCTGTTGGGGGCAGACATGGACAAAGGACAGAGGCCACTGGAGGTGGCAAATGAAAAGGAAAAGCAATGTTTTAATGAAATGTTGTAAAATGAATTGGTAGTTTTTTTGTACATACAAATTTTCATTAACGTGTTGACAGAATTATTAAAATCCAAGATAATACACAAAAAGGCGTAGTGCTTTGGTGTGGTAATTGAGCTATTTTTTCTGAAGAAAGGGTTTTGCTGACGAGAAACAGTGAAATGTAACAATCTACTACTATTTTGAATCAGCAATTAGGGCAAGGCATTCTACAAAACGTTATTCCTGTTTTTTAATCATGAGAACCCTAGTGCCACATTGCAATGCATTGAATATATAACATCAGTTTAGCTCCCTTTATTTTTCTTCAATGTTTTCCATGCACAAAACTTAGAAATAGAGCAGCTTTCTGCACTGTATCTAGGGATTAAATTCAAGTCCATATTAACCCAAAGATCTTCTATACTTCTTTTAGGGCTGTATTCACCAACATGGTTTGAACTGTAGTCACAACTTTTGGATAAGTGATCAATATAGATTGGTTAAAAACTTGAATTTAACCAGTCCATGTTGATCTCTTATCAAAAAGTTGTGACTATAGTTTAAACCATGTCTGTGAATACGGTCCTTAATCACAAACTTTTTCACATATCGGTAACATGCAAACTATACCAGGTTACATTTACTTCAATATCATTGAATTTATGTAAAGAAAAAACAATTAAAATTTTGTCATTTAAATCAAATGATTTTTTTTTCAAAATCTTTGATTCAAATCATGATATTTTAATCATGATTTAAATCACAGGCCAATTTAAATCGGCATCCCCTGCCTGTGCGTGCAAAATATAAGCAAAAAAATACATATAAATTTCTAAATTCAACAGGAAATCCAAATTTAGGTTGAAAAACACTAAAAATATAAATCTTTTGCAAGATTATCGCACTCACTTTTTTTGGTGAAAGTTACAATTTTCAGAACTCGTCCAACCCGTGAGAAAATCTGTGAAGATGCAGAGAAATAATAGAGTTAGTGTCACATTTTAGTCATCGTAATTTCCCATGCACAATCTGTAAATGTCATTTATACTACTTTGAATATACTACGTTGCACAGTTCACAGTAGCGGCATATGTAATTCTTATATGAACATTTTATTCATCAATCACAAAAGCTAGAGGAATAGAAGGGGTCGTTTTGTCATATTTTTTTAAGCAGGAGTACGGTATATTTCAGCAATAAATTCAAAATCAATGCTCATAGTATGAAATTATGTTTCTCACCTGGTATAGTATGTCCAATGTCACTGGATATATCTGGTTGTCAATTATAACCCTCAAGACTGTGTTAGGCCCGCCTTGAGTATCACACTGATTGGCTGCAGCCTGCGCAGCTTGAAGGGCTGCCTGTGTGGTGGCAAGCTGCTTAAAAATTAACATAAACCAAGTTTTAAGATCATAAAGCAAACGATACACTCACATAGTACGTTACCGGATATGCAAAGTTTTTCTACTTATTTATCTATATATCATGATTATCATGATTTTTACAAGTACACATATTATATATATATTTAACATTTTATATTACAAATCTTTTTTCGACACAATATTCTTTTCAAAAGTGGAAAATTTCAACATAGTGTAATATAAAATTGTTGGATTGAAATGCAATAACAGAAATAAAAATATATATTACTGATTCAGTTTTTCATGAGAGAATTGATTCATATAAACTTAACTGATCTAAAACTCAAGGACTACAACAGTTTAATATACGATTTGGTTATTTCATTCCACTACTCATTCATGTACAGGAGTGCATGCCCCCCAGTAGGGAGGTGGCACTCCAGGGCATGCTGGAGTCTCCTGACTGGACTCCAGCTCAGGGCAAGGGAAAACTCAAGTTTTTTTGTCACACTATAATTCACTTTGGAGGCTTGTCTTGGAGCCTGCGTAAGATCCCAGCTTAGGGGCCCTGCTGTAAGATAGTTGGGAGGAATGCATGAGTGCCAATTGAACCAGGATCTTCAGCTCAAAGGAGATTCCTTTTATTATTTTTCTCAGCATATCAGAAGCAGGTGAGACCACTGGAGTCCAACCAATCTGGTATCGTAATGTCTTCTTAGCTGCATCGGTCATCAGCAGAACTGTTCTCACCCACTACAGGGTAGTCTGAAAATCTCTATAAAGATCCCGACACCTTTTCTGTTCTTTTCTTCAGGGAACTTTCAGCATCAAGTATAACTCATCAACCTCAGCATCAAGTATTCCAGGGTTGGGAAAAAAGTAATGATTTTTTACTAAACATATAGGAGAATTTTAAGGAGTTTTTAAACACCTTAGGAACCCAGTCTATCAGAAGTTCTGTAGCATTTTTTCATTAATTATAAATTTTCAACAATTATGAATTTTTTTCAATTCTAAAATTATTTATTTCATTAAGGTGCTTTTCACTATTTGTGTAAATTCTGTAATCAGGTATACATTTAGGATGCTCAATTTTGATTCCCGAAATATGAAATCATGGGCCTCGAAAAGTGTTTGTCTATGGGGTCTCCAGAATTCATTATGATGGCTCTTTGAATGTACGAAATGAACCATTAACTATTGAATGTGAAAGGTATTTCACAGTTCTAAATACAGCAGTGCAGATTTCAATGGCCAGCACTCTATAATTTATTTTTGCTTTTAATTTAATAGTTTCCCATATTGCCCCCTTAACTGCAGACAAAATCTTACACTATCCGGTCCCCAGTGCTACCCTTTTTCAATCACAAAGAGTAAAGACACATGAATACACATGTGGTAGTTGAAACTGACACAGACTTCCTACGATGTATATGCACGTCCGTAGCAGTTGGGGGGAGGGGGGGGGTTTAATGGCTATTTCCTCAAAATGGTCGGCAGCAGGGCCGCAACAAGGGGGGTGCAGGAGGGTCTGGTGCCTCAGCACCGGACGATAGAGGATGCAAATTTCACTCTTTAACCTCTCCTTCAACATGATGAGGTGCCAAAACATGCGCTTGCCCCAACTTACCAAGCATCTAGTTGCGGCCCTGGTTGGCAAGCCATAGCAAAAAGCTTAGAGGGCCATGGGTGGACCTCTGACCTAAACATACTGTCATGACACTAACAGACTTTATACACAGTTGACTTGTTCAACTGTGACACAATACAATGTAACCATAGCTACGGTTTTTTAAGCTGTTGATAGACTGAACCAGGAGTGGCCAATCTACGGCACAGAAGCATGCTGTGGCCCATAAATGTGGTACCTGAAGAGTTTTGCACAAACATTTCCAAAATTTTTGCAAAATATTAGAAGTTTAAAAAATTTTAACATGTATCTTTGTTTAAGTTAAAAAGAAAAATATTTTGATACTTATTGGACAAGACATTTGTAATTGCAATAAATTAAATTCATAAAAGACTCAAATGGCACATACAGAATTCGAATGGCTGTTGTCTGTCTTTAGCTCCTTGTGGTTCGAGAACTGTACATAAACTGTTCGTCCACGGACCAGTGGTGCTCCCGATCCATTGAAATAGTTGACCATTGAAGTTGCTGCTGTTTCATCTGCCATTTCCAGAAAAGCCTGCAATCACATCACAAATTTAGCACAACAGTGAGCTAATACAAGGTTTAATATTCACAGCAAAAAAAAATTCACCCCTGCAGATCCAAAAATTTTAATGACTGAAAAGAATAAATTCATTGTTTTTTTCCCCCTTTGATACAGATAAACCATTCACAATACTTAACCAAACTATAAATCTAAAGATGGAACTCTCTTAACACAAGTTTCAAATTACTCTAGAATTTCATCTTCAACCATTAAACTGCTCAAATAGTGAGGGTGAGGAGATGCACCTCCCCATATGCACAAGAGAAAAATTTCAAATTTATTTTCATCATTGAAAATCATCAATAAGGGGTCATTCAAGTATTACGTCAGCATCGAGAGGGGGGGGGGGTTGAAGTTTGTTTACGTCATCAACCACCCCTTTTTAAAGATATGAAATATTCTAAGCTGCTGACGAAATTTTGCTGACAGGGGGTGGGGGTCAGTGTTTTGCTGACAAGGGGGGAGGGTCAAAAATGGCTGTAAATCTGCTTACGTAATACTTGAATGGCCCCTAAGGGATTGAAGCCAGCCTACCAAACGTATCACAAAAAAGTTCAAGCTGTTCATTACCATTTGACAACCTCCATACAAGGCTGTATTCTGTGCCAGTGCCGTTTCAAAGCATGGGGGCACCAAGGTGTGGCCTAGAGCCTAATGACTACAAGATGTGCTACTGTTATTTTCGATAGTAAATTTGTAAACTGGCTGGCAGGTGGTTTCTGCCAAACAGGGAGGAGACAATGTTTTGAGACAACTCTGTTCAGTGCTGCTATTTCCTGCAAGTGGTGGGGTTACCAGATTCGAAAACTGAGAAAAGAGGAGGCCTGTGCACACAACCCAGTGGCGGATTAAAGTTGGTTGAGGCCCCGGGCGCAAATGAAACTACTGGGCCCCTTGAATTAGAAAAGAGTGCAAAGTTTGGGTTTTTCTGGGCCCTTCAGAAGTCGGGCCCCCCCCCCCACCTGCCATTAAATTTGCCTCTGACACACCCTTAATAAAATTGCTTTTATCAATTTCCACAACAGATGGTGTCGTTAAAGTGACCAATAAAACTTGACAAACAACAATTTTTCCAACTAAAACAAAATTGTTTAAAAAATATTTTTAAAAAAAATTCTGGGAATTTTGACGGCTATTGGTCAATGCGTGCGAGAAAAAACAAAAACACTTATATCAATGAAGAGATATGTGTTCAGAGTGAATAAAAAAATTCCTCAGAAAAACAGGAAAATAATTCTGAAAACTGGAAAAGGGGGGACAAAATGACAAATTTTTCAAAACTTAAGAGAACGCTTCAAATGACTAAAAAGGAGGATGTCTGGTAACCCTAGCATATAGTAATCTGTTGCATTGCATATAATCATACATATCATAATTGGATGATAATTCTACTACTTTGAGGGGAAAATGTCATGCTGTAAATCACAGCTGAGTACAGTCAAACCTCATTAATGAGTCCCTCTTGGGAGAGCAAAAATATGACTTAGTAAGTGGAGTGACTCGTTAAATGGAGTAAGCCATAGCTGTGCAAATTCCTACCCGAGGACAATCGGGACTTCCGAAAAGTGACCCGGTAAGCGGAGTGACGTGTTCACCGGGTGACGCACTAACGAGGTTTGACTGTATAGTGCATGCAAAAATATAATTATTGCTTCTATACCGGGGGTTCTCAAACTGTGCAAACTATTGCCAGTGGCAAAGGTTTTTCGAGATTTTTTTGTTACACTGCTCTGGGGAGCAGCAGATAAGCATTGATTAAGTAAAGGGGCGTCACGGGTGGAAAAACTTTCACAACTTCAGAAAAGCTCTATACACCATCTATAAACCTTTAAATAAATTTTTTTTGCCAATTCATTTTTGAAAATATTCATCCCTATTCCACCCTCTTGGAAGAAACTGCTGCAGATAACGCATAATAGTATGTTACATAAACAGAAATTTCAGATTTTTTTTTCCCAAGTAAGCCTATATGTACAGATTATACAAGCTAAGAAAAAAAAACATCATGTATTTTCTTTTTCTTCAAATTCTCAAACTATAAGCAAAACAAAGGAGAGCATCAATCAATGTTTTATTGCTTTGGGCAAGAAAAATTTTCTATTGGTTTCACATCTTCATCATGTCAGACAAGTCACATCATTGGGGAATCTAAAAAATATTCAATCCCCAATTGGTCACACCAACTTATACCTAATTACTGTGATGACCTATTTTGAGAGACTGTTTCTCCAAAATGACATCATTACCCATTATATTTAGTCTGCATAGAACTGGCAGAATGATCTCAGTTATGACAGCATTGTGGAGGAAAAGAAAACAACGTAGTCAAGGGTTTTGATATGGAAAAAAGAAGGGGAGAAGACTTAAAAACCACATGCCAAGGTCAGAGCAAAACAATAGCTCCATCTACTCTCACACATTCCTCTTTTCTATTGTTGGGAAGTGAGATTAGGGGGGGGGTCCTAAGTCACGGGTGTTTCTATTGCTTTTCATCGCGGGTGGGGGAGAGCAGGAAACATTGGCTTTTCGCATTATAAAAATGTGATCACGCACGAAATCCAACGCGCCAAACAACGCAGCCAACCAACCGGCCAACAACAACAACGGCCATTGCTCTTCCCCTTCCATTTCAAACTAAAAAGCCGCGCACGTGTGACTCATCATATACCAGCTTTTCTTGCTCAAGGTCACCGCACACAACCGCACGCTGCAACCCTGCAAGGCATTCATTGAGCGTGATCCTTTCCACTCGGCCAACCTCTTCTCTACTACCCCCACCAGTATCCGCAACAGGAATGAGGTGGTGTTTGAATCCTACTAATGGGGATAGTGGAAGGGAAAAAACTGGGCTGGCTGGCTGGCTGTCTGCATATTTGCTCATAGATGAAGGGACTAAAGTATTGGACATATGTATATACGTCCTTAAAAATAAAGGGTGTAAACCGGGCTATGCGTGTGAAATGCCGTTTTCTCCGCAACAGGTATTCAAATTCACTTTTACTCGCCCGAATCACGATGTCAACTCCTGAACGAGTAAAATAACAAAGGACTTGCAAATACACATTTTCACAAAACTTTTTTTTTCTTTTTTCCGCTGAAATTAAGGATGCAAGTGCCCCTAATCCATTTTAGAGATGGACTAAAAACGAACTATATCTGCAATATAAGGAGTAATTTTTCTGTGAAATGCCAAAAGTTTTGACATAAATGGTAGGAGAACGAATAATTCTAAATAAATTTCCTTCACAAATTGAAGCCCATTTAAATTTTTTCTGAAGTATCTTCGCTGTCACTGTTAAAGCATGCTTAGTGAAGCATTACTGAGAGAAATGACGAATAAAAATTATTAGGCTTTTTTTCGAATACACCATGCATACTGAAAGCCTAGACAGCAAGAATTTCTGCTGCTTGAACACCAAAATCTTATTCATCCTTCTACAGCAAAAAAAGTGCAGATAATAAGGGTTTCCGTGAAAAAAAAGTTAGCTTCTCACATAATTTGAGGAATGAAATGAATAAATTTAAAAACGAAATTCATAAAAAAGAAAAATTTAAATACCTTATTTACTTAAACAATTTCTCAACATAATAACATGTTAATAGATTAAGCGTTTTATTTTTCCTGCTGTTTTCTCAGCCTGAAGCCTGTTACAATATTTTCTATACGAATCACGAGTTGCTTTCAGAAGTTCAGCATCTCAATGACAACTTTCAAATTTTTCATACCTTGAACCTAAGATTTTGTCTTATTCCATTAATGCAATGGATGGACAGATTTTTCACTGTTCAAGCAGACTTTTGTTAACACAAAACTCTCTCTCACTGTCTAAAGATAAAAAAGGCTTCACCAAAACTGGCGAAATTTTTAACCTTGGGCTGTTTTCAAGGTTACAAAGTTGAAATATATGTCTGTCCAATATCTATAACCTACTCTCTGAACTGATGTCACTATTTGCAATTCTTTGCATTGTACTGTAACCCATTGATCAGAGTTGATAGTTCTGTTGGTGATAGAATGTTATGTAACATCCCAATAATTTTAATTGCAGGCAGTGAACAATTCTGTACAAGCGAGTACGAGTAAATAGAAGAGAGGGCGGGAACATTTCATTCTCTCCAATATGTTTTGGAAAGAAAGGTAGGACATTTATATACATAATAGGTATCTCACAAAAGTTACATAAAACGAGCATGCTCCTAGTACAAACTTCCTGTGACAATTGTTCAGAGCAAACAGCTGCATGCTCTTCCCCCATCAATGCAGGGGTGTCCGCGGACCAAGCGGTCATACTGGGTGCCGATATAAAAGGGGCAAAAAATCCAAGTTGAAAGGGTGAAATGAGCTTTGTCGACCAAAAAAAAAACAAAACGGTCAGTAGCGCCAAAAATAGGTTCCTCATGGGAACATTTTTTTTTTCTTCGAGCCGCCCCTGTTCATCAAATCCGGATTTTCGCGACATGAAATTGTCACAATCGGCAACGGCCGATGCCTACCACACGACTGCGTAGTGGCTAGATGGCAAAACTGGATATCGAGTTTATACAGATCCCATTTTTTCCCAACGATCTCCGAAAATTTTGGCAATTTAAACGAGTGAACCAATCCCCTTTTCAATTCGGCGCGAAAGCAATCTTGTAGGAAATGAAGCGAATTTACGCCGCAGATACGCTGTCTTCCAACGTAGGTAGGTAGGTAGTCGCGAAATTACCGTGATTTTCGGTATATAACCCGCAGGAGAAAAAATCTCCGAAATCGGAAAATTCGGCATATAGCCCCCCCCCCCACCCTTTAAGGACTTTGATACACCGCGGATTATCCAAATAACAGTACAGGACTTTGTACTTCAAAGTAGTACAACTACTTTCTAAGGTCACGAGATGGCGCGATTATGGTTGATGGTGGGAAGCGCAAAAAATTGTGAGGAAGTTTCCCCCTCCATACTTTTTCTGTGTCTCGGAAAGAACGCGTCCTGTGAACAAAATTTCCATGCTTTCTTTTCCTAAATTACGGGTACTTCACGCGCTACAGTACGTCAGCGACGCGTACCGCAAACAAGAATTGGCGCAAATGCGCAGGGATTTAGCGCACCGTGTAGCACGAGAATGGTTTTGGCGCAATTAGCGCAACTCCTGCATCCCTGTGAAATTCGAAAGGGTAGGGAGAACTCTGTCAGTAGCCGCTGTGGTCATAGTGACGGACATAGTGAGCACCCGGGTTCGAACCCCACCGGTGCCACAGTGATGGTCAGCTGAAGGTGGTTTTATGTGGTTCCCAACTTCAAGGCGCGAATGCGAGCCGATTTCCACACCCCCCCCCCCCCCCTGAAAGAGCAACAGGCCCACAAACGGTACATATATTAAATCATTATACTTCCCCTCTAAAATATAGATGCCAGCACTGGAAAATCAGATGCAACACTATATATGCACTCAGAGACTGTTAGGTACATATATTCACATTTCCGGCACAACTCATTCGGTAGTAAATTGTCGATGACGATATTGACCGGAGTTAAGCTCGGTCCGAAAGAAAAACTCCACCACGTGAGGAAGCATGGTACTGTATTTACTACATTACTGTTAGTACAGTACTGTTATAGCACTGTATTTACTGCGGACAGACCGTTCAAAGTCGGCATACCGTACTTTTGTAATACTACTGTAAACGTATAGCACAGCAAAAACTCGTACCTGAGCGTACATTCACTCCAGCAGGGTCTCACCGGATTCGTCTAAACGAGAACACATTTGGGAAAAAAAATATATTACAAACTTCTTGAAATGTGAGCGTTCAAGGTATTTTCGCGACGGCATCCCTTCAAAAATGCAGCAGGTTCTATTAGGTAGCCGATTTTAAAAACATGTTCAAAAAATGCTTCGTGGCCGGTGCCATCGTTATCATTACATGCGTTTTCAATCGTTGTGCTGGCATGCGTCATTGAAAGAAGCAAAAAGTAAGCTAATGGGTATATCTTCCACCCCTTGCAGGTGTGGCTCGAGGAAAAAATATCTACCCGTGCGGAGTCCATTTTTAGCGACCCCGACCACGTTTTTTTTTTGGTCTGCAAAACTATTTTCCCCCTTTTCAACTCGGATTTGATTCCCTTCCTACAGCGGTGTCTGTCCCGTGCGACCGCATGGCTAAAGAGCCGCCCCAGTAGCAAACTCCCATCAATAAATATACATGATGAAATAAATTCTAAAACTTCGGTTTCTCATTCAAATAAATGGCAAACCGAAAAAGTTTTAATCCACTTTAAAAGGCTGAACGATCGAGACAGAAAATATAAAAGGACTCATTGCGTTATAGAAATCCCCCCCCCCCCATTAATATTGGAAATATAAATAGAAAATCTCGAGAGAAAGAACTTGCCCGAACTCTAGAAAAACGACTCGCTGTCCTAACCTCCAAATATCTTTCACGCTTGAAAAAATCGTTCTGGAATATCGTCAAATTCAAGGTTGCTGGAGGTAGGCTAGGGAGAAGAGTATATTCAACCAGACCGAGAACATAATTACGGCCAGTCTCACCACTTTTGCCTCCGAAAAGAATACTATCATGCCATGCCGCTATTATGGTCTGGCTGAAACAAGACTGCAGGAAAGGATAAGAAAAGAAGTAAATGGGGCAACTGTACCCCTCACCACATTATATACTTTCAACAAATCAAAGTAGTCTGGGGAGGTTTTCAAAATATCGCAGTCAGAGGCGCCGACGTGAAGGAAACATTGGAGGGGCTGAAAGTTGCTGGCCGTCCCTTATATACGGGACTCAAGCGTATACGCAGGAGGAGGAAGGTGCGTTGCATTTTTTTTTCCAGAAATTATGGGGGGCTCAGCCCCTTTACAAAATCTATTGGGGGGAGGGCTCAAATGACCTCAGCCCCTAGGATCACAGTTCAAATTCCTTAACAATACAGTCGTCAAAAATACACAGTTGTTCAAATTCCTCGACACGCAGAGAAGACTGTGGGTTAGATTCCATCATACCAGGCTATTTTTCCCCCTTATTACCATCTTCGTTTTTTAATATGTGCAAAATCTTAAATTTATATTTAATTTTTTTTAACCATCGCACAGGTTAAATGTGATTCATTATATCACCAATCGCCAGATGCACGGCGCCACGGGGGTTGTTTCCAAACAGTGAATGTGGGGCAAGACGGGAGTACTGGGGCCGCCATGTACAATAAATTACCATTTATTGGCTCACTAAAAATTCTTTCATTTTTTCCCGATTTAATTTAAATGTAGTTCAGCTGTATGAAATTGACAATAAAAAAACTCCTTATATTATATATACAGTGGAGAAGCTTGTTTACCTGAACTCGGTCACCCGAACACCTTATCAACCTAACTCGTTTTCAGTTTCCTATAGTCAATATGATGCTTAAAACAGTTGCAGTGGTGGGAAGTGACTAAGTCCATTTCGGAGCAGCTTTGGAGCAGCAAAATTCAGGATTCGGAGCAATTTTGGAGCAGCAAATTCTGGATTTGGAGCAATTTTGGAGCAGCAAAATGTGGGATTCGGAGTAGATATTTATAAATTGGAGCAGTGAAATTAACAAGAATATTTTCGTTAACCCTCAACCCTTTTCAAAATAAAACTGCACTGTCTTTTGCTATGAAACATCTCTTCATCAGCTTGATTTTTGTTTTTGGTGTTTTAGGCTTTTGACACCTTGTTTGAAAGAGCGGCTGTCATAAAATTTTTTGCACCCGTCTATTTAAGATGATTTTTGCTTACTGAGGGCACTATTTGCTGCCTTGAACAGCAGCACTTCAAATGAGCTAAAAACAATTTTATAAGTTTTTAATTTTTTTATACTTGGAAAGAAATTGTTGCAAAATGGGAGAAAATTTCGGAAGTATCAACTCGATGTTTGGCGATTCAGCACTCATTATCTGGCGAGATTGGCGATCTGACACTCGTTATTTGGCGAGATTGGTGATTTAACGCTCGTTATTCGGCAACATTGGCGATTTAACACTCATTATTGGGCAAAGTTTCTAAACTAACATTCGTAATTCGGCGGACATGCGCTTTTTACTCCCGGAATGATAATTTTTTTCACGAAACATCGGGATTTAACACAATGACAATCGACTACAGTAATTTCTGCTGCTTCCAGTGACGACTTTTTTTTTAAACGGAAACACTCGAATTTGCACTTTAAAGCTGAAAGGCACTGCAAACCATCTTCAGTTCCACGATCACGGACAATATCGGGGTTTCGCGATGGAAAGCCCGATCAGGGGCCTATAGTTTAAGTATAGTGAAATAAAACACGCTCTTTTCGTAAAGAAACGTTTCGTGGCTAACAGGAACAAAAAAACTTTTGGCGTCCTTTCCGAAATTCCGGGCATACTGAAGCAAAATTCGCTATTTGGCGCAGAAAAATGCGAAAATACGCTATTGGAGCAGGATGGCGCAAGATATTAGTTTTGGCGCAATTGGCGCAAGATATTAGTTTTGGCGCAATTGGAGCAGAGTTCCCACCCCTGCAGTTGGTATTTTCTTGGGACTTTAATCCTCTTATCTCCCAACTCGATAGCTTCCTTCTATTGCACAATAATCTGCTTTCAAACAATTGTGCATACTGTACCTATGAGCTAGCTATAGATGTTAAGTAGAGGCGGATCCAGGCAGGGGGCGACTGCCCCGGGCGGCAAAATGTAGGGGGAGACAATTTTAAGTGAAAACAAAGAAAACCATCTTAAAATTGTAGAATTTTAAAGTTGGGGGCGGCAAAAATCCTAGTTACGGCTCTGGATCCAAATACAGTTTATGTAGGCATAAACTATTGACAAGCAAACAAACGCGTGAATAGCAGCAGATTTAGCTGCCATCTTTTTTTTCCTCCGATGAATTCATCTTAATCCCACGGGTGTGCCTTAATAAAAGGGAGGAGTGTGTCTTCTTGACAACAAAACAGTTCCTATCACTGTTTTGCCGGGAAGGGGGTTATCATTTGCTGCTGAATTTCAATTTTGTCCTTTTCGTTATCGAATTGGTTTCGAAATCAATTTCCCGAACTTTTCAATTTTCTGAACACTCTTTGGTCCTGATGTGTTCAGATAATTGAGGTTATATTGTACTATATATATATTATACGTTTGGCGAAAAGTTGCCAAACGTTTTACTGGAAGAAATCGCTTATTCTCATATCGCACATGCACGTTCTGACAATGTTCGACCCACTCAATACTGCAGTAACTCTCCTAAAAAAATACAGCATGAGACATAATAAGACACTTAAATTTTAGAGAAATCAGAAAGAGCACGAGAGTTTTATGACGGTGCAAAATAGCTTTATACCAAATATCAGGAATTTAAAAGAATATTTTTACATCATTTTATGTAAAAACAAAAACTATAGGCTACTATGGACAAAATTATAAGACACCTATATACCGATTTTTGAGGGAAAAGTAAAATAAAATTCAAACAAATTATATATAAATTTACAAAAATCAAAATCAATATTTTGTACAACCACCTCTGTTGCCAATCAAAGCAAAAATGCAATTTGGCTGAACTGAACCGCCACCTATTTGACGGCTCATAAATTGCTGCGACACAGACCTCCCATATCGACTATCAAGATTGAATTTCTTTTCATCAGAGAACATAACAGAACACCACTGATGAGTCCAAGGCACGGTACGTTTTGCAAGATTCAAACAATCCTGTTTGTGTTTCAAAGTTTGTGGAGGTTTTTCTTCATTTCCATGAATTTGATATTGGTTGTAGAACTTAAAACTATTGAAATTGTTTGCTGTAAGCACTGTAGTCATAAGGCAGATTTTATATTTCTATGTGAATGGCATTTTGCTCCTTACTGCTAGAGCACAAACATTGTGCTTTGATCGGGCAGACAAACATTGGGTGCCCAGACCATATTTTTTTTTTTTTTTTTACAAAGCCATGTATATATTCCACGGTATAAAACATTTATGACGGCACATCAGGAGGAAAATGTCCAATTTTATTTGCTATGTATGTTTTCAAACGTTTTCACAAATTGCACTTTCTTGCAACTCTGTACCCCATGGCATTTTTTCGAGTTAAGAGGGAATATTTTTATTGGTTTGTTATCCAGTGACATAAAAAGAATGATTTGCATAAAGCAACACATTGCTACACTACTTTAAAATGGTGGAAATGAAAATGTCTTATATTTGTCTCACTAATTTATTACTGGAAAATTCACAAAAATATTAAAAACCATTTGTCGGACGTCCATGTAATTCCACTCGCAAATGTAAACACAATCGATACATGTATTTAAGTTTCATTGTTGTGGAAAGTTTCCTTTCGTCTTTTTTTGTGTGAATATTCCTGGCGTCTTATGTCTCGGACTGTACACTCAAGTTATCACAATGAATTACATAGCATTTATGGATGCCATTACTCAAAATTGTTTCAAAAACAGGTAACCAGATCCTTTGGTTACTAAAAAATTCTTTTGAACAACAGTTTGATCCTGAAGTGATGGCTGATAGTTATATACAGATCAAAATTGATTAAAAAATAAGATTGCTCATTAAAAAAATTTTAGTTTTAAATTGCTCAAAAAATATATAACAAAAAAAAAAAGCATCCATTACATACCTGGTTTTTTCCTTTCAGAAGCAGGACATTGGTCACTTTACCAAATGGTATCCCCAGATGTATTATATCAGGCTCACTGGCATCATTCGGAATGTTACGAATGTGCACTACCCGAGATGGAGCCCCACCACCATTTTGTGTTTTGTCTAATTTGACCTGAAATACATAAATTGTGCATCTTTAAAAAACTAAAATGCACACATGAATATAAAAGTTACTTGGTGGCCTGATCAAATAAAAATTAATCTAAAACAGATGTGCTCCAGGGGCCAAATACAGCCCATATAAGTGTTAAATCCCGCTCTTCTCAGAAAAACAGTCCACATACAGTAAGTATACTAGTTTATGGCACATGAACAATGGTCATCTTGCATAACTCATCCACAGACTGAAAAAGTGATGCACCCTTGCTCTAATACAAAAGTGGCTGAACTCTTGGCCATTCTGGCAGACTTTTTATTTTTTACACCCTTGCTATATTTACTACACCCGAATGGTGCAGTGGTAAGATGCTCCTCTTCCACCGTGAAGGTTACCATCAGAGTCTACAGGTTCAAATGCAGAAGAACACCAAAAAACAAGTTCTTTACCTACCAAGCCTGTGGTGACCACCGATAGGTGGCACCTTCATTTCCCACCTAACTCTATTGGTTGGAAATTGCTATACATCTATATGACCAGAGTTAGTGTGTGGTAGACTAGTGCAGTCGAATCCTGTTATAATGAACTCCAAGAGACCAACCAGAGAGACCACTTCATTACAACAAAATTTCATTATAAAGGAATTCCAGTATTTTTTGCATTGTTCCTATGTAAACTTATCTGGGGGATTAGAAATGTGTTCATTAAAACGAGATTTTCGCTACATTGGTATTCGTTAAAACGGGATTCGACTGTAGTTTGAAGGTAGCGTTTTTCTTCTTTAGTTGGTTACTCACAGAATTGCCTTTTACAGCCATGGAAGATAACATGACTCATAAATTTTGCATTTCCTAAATACCTCACGATTTTCTCACAAGAAATGATTTTTTAGAATATTCTAAAAACAATAATTCTTTTAATACTATTACAAACAATAAGTGAATTCAGAAAATCATTGACTTGGAAATTTCAAAAGAATTTTGAACTGTACAGTAGAACTTGGATAATTCAAATTTTGGATAATTTGAACTTTAATTTAGATAGAAAACTCGAGAGAGTGTCAACATTTACGAACTCATGGGAAAAAAATCACCTTTGTATGAGCAAATTTAGTTTGGAAAATCCTACAAGAGAAGCCACACTTTGCTTTTCTTGATCAAGTTGTTGAACAATAAATTTTTTAGACTAATAAAAGATTAATTGAATAATTTGAATTTTTTCCACACAGTGTGACTTTGGACTTCCAATATACGCTCTCAACATAGATGAGTTGAATATTTTATGGCTATCTTCAATAAATACACTAATCTGTATTGCATAAATTCATATAGACTCAAACAGGAATAATTTTCAGATGACTCACTTTTTTTGCATCATTGTTGTTCTCATGATGATCAGATTCTGGGCTCATTGCCGTACCGTTGCTAACAGCATTGCTGTTGTTCTGGGAATTCAGCTCGTCTGAACCTCTCTGCAAGAAACAATTATGATGAATACTTCAATAAACGATTGAAATTCATGAAAGCATAAAAATTTAATAAGAATACAGGATAGCTTTCGATTTATTGAAATAATTCAAATAATTAAATTTTCAAGCTCATTAAACAAAAAATGTTGATCTAAGATAATTAAAAAAAGTTTCAAAACAAATGAGAAGCCACGGATTCAATTACATGAAATGTTAACTTCAATGCATTTTTTTTATAAAGCTTATATCGATTTCTGCGTGTAGGAAAGTAGCAATTTAGTTGTTTCTGAACGGGCATGCTGCATTTTACTTCAGCATGCGTGAAATCAAACCGAAAAGCTAAGAGGTTCGTGAAATTCTGATCTGGGTCCCAGGGATGCTTGGCGCCAGAGTGGGTCTTCCACTATGAAGGTTGCTGTCAAGGTCCATGGGTTCGAATCCAGCCAAAAAGACATCAGAAAAAGTTCTTTACCTATCGAGCCTGGGGCAACCACAGATAGCATCTTCATTTCCCACCCAACTACACTAGTTGGAAATTGTGAGTTGGTGTGCGGTAAAGTAGTAGGAATGTTTGCTACAAATGCATTGATGTCAGAAATGAACAACTCAGATTTTAGATATCTGAAAAAAAAGTTCAGTGCAACCCTGTTTATATGTCACACATTTATACATTGTCTGCCTTCAGTCGAAATTCACTCCTATATATTTTAAAGTTGAAAAATTTCAATTATTCACTATTGTTTGTGATTTATTGATCATGAACCTTTTCTTTGAAATCTATTGCATACCATAAAAAATTCAAAAAATATTTAAATACACGTGAACCATAGGAGGAGATAGACTTGGAAGTCTGGTGGGGCATGGTCATTATTGCTGGGGGGAGGGGCAAGATGATTATGTCAATTCGTATATACATTAGATCAGCCGACTCCACCTTTGACGATGACGTGAACGAGTATCTTGAAATGTTTTCACGTCTTTTTTTTTACATAATGGTCAGTTACACCATTTTAAATGGTCCAAAAGTGAAATCTTTTTCCTGTTTTTTTCAATTTTGTTTCTAATATTGTCTAACCTTGAAGATATTGCATCATAAAATTCAAATAAATCAAGAAACTTATTATTGCATTGCTGCAATTATTAACGTCTAAAAAGTTCAAAATGTAATGTTGTCACTGTGGAATTGCCCATTACGGTATTCCTCACATTAGCAAGCATGACTTAAAATTTGGGGACACACACCAGCTTTTTGAATGTTGCAATCAGGTCAATTCACCCATGCTGGGTAAAGCAAGGTTTAATAAGGATCACAGTAAATTTAAAAACAATATAAATTTATATTAAGTAGCAATCTATATTAATAAATAAGTAAATCAAATTAAAATGGTTATTCACTATTAGCAAATGTGTTTTGCCCAACAAGTTGATAATGAAAACTAAGCATTCATTCAGGGCTCTATTAATTATTTATTGTCAAACTGACAGAAATATTGATACTGATATATTTCACTTTTTTCTGCATGTTCACAGACTGAGGTAATATGCAGCAGCTTTTGTATTACAATGTGATGTTTTATCATGCAATTTCTTTCATTTTTTGTTCTGCTAAGTCTAATTTTACACATGATCAATGATTGCAAAAATTCTTCAAAGTATACTTATACAATATGTTTTCAAGAGTCTGTCCTCATTGGAGTTTACAAATTTACTTAAATTTCATAAAATTACTAGCCAAATCGTTCTAAAATAAGTTTTGGTCATGTGAACGCTGTGTTTGCATTCACAATTTTCAGTGAAAATTTAGTGGCAAGTGCAGTTAGGGGACAGAAAATTAAATAAGAAAGAAAGGTTTTTCGATTAACCCTGTATGATAAAAAACTGCAAATGATTTGTAACTTTCACAGAGTATCATACTAATTTTGTGCAATACTTGCATGCATTTTTGTGAGAATAGCATGTACATTCATGAAGATATAAGCGTTTTCCATAAAAACTAATTTTTATAAAATTCATTGAAAATCTGTCACTACACATGAAATAACATGTATAGAAATTTAGTTAGATAATTCTCTATTCAATGAGAATTTTATTAAATAATTTTCAATTGTGCGTGTGCACGATATTATAAAATTGTGCAAATAAATATTTTTATTTTATTTTTTCACAATTTGGTTGACAAATATATAGTGAAACTTATATGAAATTCCAGTTCAATGTTGTGATAATTCGAAAAGATATACCGTATATACTCGTGTATAAACCGAGTTTTTTTGTGGAAAAGTTCGTTCCCAAAGTGGGGGGAGGGGGGGGGGTTGGCTTATACTCGGGTCAGTTTTTTATGAGAAAAAAAAAAAAAAAAAAAAAAAAAAAATCGACCCCTGCAATCAGTAGCCATTTTTGTAACAGTGTTCGAGAAATCGGCATTATCGGTGTGAGATATGGTCAAACCCCACAGAACTGATAATGTCAAAGCCAAGGCAAAGAAATCGAAAACATCATTGGGTGCTGGTGACTAACGTTGATTGTAAAGCCTTAGATGTGAGCATTAACAAGCCTCTCAAAGATAGAGCAACTACAAAAAAGTGGTGCCTTGAAGAAACTTAACATTGGCCTGGTGTGCAAATGGATACATGAGGCGTGGAATTCTGTTTCCGCCGAAATTATGATCCGATCTTTCAAAAAGTGTTGCATCAGCAATGCGATGGACGGAACTGAAAATGATATCCTCTTTTAAAGTGACAATGGCGATGACAGCCCAGATGAGGGTTTTTTTTTGTTGAAGATGCCGCACACCCTATGATTAGCTGATGGATTACGATGAGCTTGGAGACGGATTAAAAAGTTTTAATCACATTTTCTATTGTAAATTTCCGTAAGCTATTCATTTTGCATGAAAATATAAGAATTTTTTTTCTCTGAAATGCACAGAGTTTTTAGGGTCGGCTTATACACAGGTTTTCAATTTATTGTGATTTTGGTGGTCCTGAAGTGGGGGGGGGGGGGGTCGGCTTATATACGAGTCGGCTTATACACGAGTATATACAGTATATATAATATGATATTGTGAGCTGTAATTTAAGTTACTGGCTGAGAGTACTTGGATAAGAGATTTTCCACAAATTGGTACTTCAATTATTTTATGTAATTTGATTACTTCAAAAACAAGCCCAAAGCTATATTCCATTGAGCAAGGACATGTGTCTGATGCTATAAGAGAAATGCTTGAACATAACACATGTATGATGTGAAAATGAAGAAATTAAATGAAATGATCAAAAGATAGAAAATGATCGTAATGCCAATTTGTGGAAAATCCCTTACCATCCAGGTACTCTGTGTCAGAAACGTAAATTACAGCTCATAATATCGCGCATATCTTTCGGAATTTTCAACACGTTCAACTGGAATTTTTATATAAGTTGCATTATATATCTGGCAACCAAATTATGAAAAAATGAATTTTTCTGTAAATTTCATAAAAAATTGATTGAAAACTCTGCATGTTATAAGCGAAAAACCGGTGATTAAAATTGGAATTTTTATACAAAACATTTATATCTTCATGAATATATGTGCAATTCTCACGAAAACGCACACAAGTAATGCAAAGTCAGTATAATATTTTTATGAGTTATACAGTATAAGTTACAAATCAGTTGCAGTCTATCATACAGGGCTGATCAAAAACTTTTTTTTTAGTTTTTGTTGGTCCTCTAAATGCCCTCCAGACTAAATTTTCACTGGAAATTTCAAGAACAAGCATGGGGGTTCATGTGACAAATTTCAAAACGATATTTACACCATTTTTGTAGAAATTCAAGAAAATGTTTGAGTTCCAAAACCCACAATCTTTTGGAAACAATGTATGTCCCATTAACTTATCTAATCAAACTGATATGCTTAGTTCTGTTATTTCCTATAGATCTAGATTTGTGGTAACACAAGCAAATATAAAGCTGGAACTATCTAAAAAAAACCTTTTAAAATGCAGACACAGAAAACATTTTAATCAACCAATTCAATCAACTCTTAGAGTCAAGATATTTCATCCTTTTTCAGAACCTGTGACTCGAATTTCAAAGCATACAAATAATACAGGGGAATACAATATTCATATTTCTGAAATTTAACACCTAAAGATTATCAAGATGTTATTCACACCATACATTAGGGATTGACAAATCTCAGGTGTCAGTCGATAGGGCGTACACCCCGCTTAACAAACAAATCTATACTGACACCAAAAATTTCATGTATGATAACAAAATCACATTTGAGGACAAAATTTTTGAATTTATTTTCGCACGTCAACTAACATAGAAACTAAATAAAAAATAAAACCTTTTTTCTCTTTGGAAAAAAATATGCTTAGCTATGAAACAATTTGGCTGCCAAAATTTTTCTTTGATTTAATAAGCCCTGATTATATTATACATACTTGATTATATTGCACACTGATATTACACATCAGGGAAGGTGAGTGAAACTCTCTTGATGAGAGCGGGCCACTTTATCGACAGTCCAACTACTTCAAACACCAACTTCAGCCATATCACTATACTGGAATTTCCTGCCATTAAAGAGTTTGAGTTGGAAATGAAGGCTACTCATTTTACCTGACAGCTTATAAAATTTGCCCAACTCTTGCAAGAAACACAGCGAATGTTGCCAATGAGTACGAGCACACGAATCGCGGAAAATGTCTTGTGTATTTTCATCTCCTCCGTGGTCACAACTCCACCCACACGCACATGTATGCTTACATATTCAACACTAAATATTTGCATACTTCTTTCAAGGCATTATTAGTGATACCTTTATTTAAGTAAGTAAAGTACCTTTGGTTAAGTACTTTTCGTGGAAATAGACACAATGTTCAAATTCTATTTTTGCACACGAGTGTAGATTTGATTTTAAATTGTATTTTCATTTAAATGAATATCAAAAAGTGGCACAGTGTTTCTTTTTCCACGTGTTTTTTTTTTCTTCAGAAAATTTCGATTTGCGGCGCACTTGAAATATTTTTTTTGAAAAAGTGGTCTCAATAATTTGATTAATATTATAATTAATAAACATTATGATAAAAAGATTGAAATTCCTAAAATAAAAATAATTAGATATCTGAGCATGACTTTATTGCAAAATATTTTCTTCTTTGCAACATCAAATTTCAGACAGGTATAATCTTAAGAGTATTCACATCTAGACACTCACAGTGTCAGGCACGGCAAACATTCTTTAACATAAAATCAATGAACATATTCATATCCATCAACATTTTTATGTTAAAGAATGTTGCCGTGTCACGGTGAGTGACTGTAGATGTGAATCCACCCTAAAGGTTCAAAACCCAAGGATTCTAGTTATGATCGGTTTTCAATTTTTATATTCTTTGTTACAAGAAAGAACTGGTTTCTCACAAATGTGAAGTAAAGAATGGAAGAAGTGCTGCCTTGTTCTTTTTTGCAGTTAGGTTATTTTCATCATTTTTATATATACCATAGTATTCAAAGACGAAAATAAAATTTCATTGAATCAAATCCCTCAACAAAGATTTTGGGAATTGTACATATCTAGTCAAAACCACAGCACAGTAAAAGCTCTATATAAGCATATGAGAAGCATTCTTCCAAGAAGATAATCCTGTAGGTAAGTAATTTTATTGCGATGGACAGTTTTCTCGAATGTTCAATAAATTAGTCTCATCTATGATTACTTTCAGCTGGCATTAATAGTTTCAAGGCTAGCACTTCTCTGTAGAAAATAGTGCATTGAATATTACTCAATTGTTTTATTTTTACATTTTGCAAATGGAACAAACTACACCTTCGGACATAGATGGAGCTACAACTATATTTATATTTGAAATTCAAGCAGGAATACTTAGACAAGTTATGACTGACATAATTATTGATGAAAATATCAATATTGTGTCTAATATCAATAAAATTAAATGTCAATATTAGATTTTTTTTTTGCTGAAAATAATTGAAAAAATAAAAATATTCAATGATATCTTTGCAAGCATACTTAGTGAATGCTAAAAGCTGGGCTTTATCGCTATTATCAGGAAATTCATTCAAATGAATTGAAAGAAAATGATCCACATATTACGAAAAAATTTTAAATATCATAGACTCATAATTATCAATTGAACTGGATTATTTGAAGCTTGTGTATGTTTTCTACATTTCACAATCCTTTAAGATTTACGAACTTTGTTAGTAATAATTAAAATTTCTAATTAGATTTTGCTACCATAAATCTTTATTTATTGTAAATAATAGATACAAAGCATATTCATTCTCGTAGACTAGATGGGCTAAATGGAAAAATTAGTGTACTCCAAAGTAATTTCGTAAATTGTTTAAAATTTTTAATTGTTTAAAATTTGAATAAGCAGAGCGCAAGAAATTAAGCATTTATTTAGCCGTGTTGCTCTAAAAAAGACATGAATTTTAAGGTATTTTATATATTTAGCTTTTTTCAGCATTGATAAATTAACATTCAATTTTTACTTTTGAGCTGTTAATGAACTTCTATAATTAACAGCAGAATGGCTCAAAGGGACAAATGTTTTGTTTCTTGGCAAGAATGATTTTTTACCCTTGCATTTCCGAGGGAAATGCCACGTGTGGAGAGGAAATATTACTGTGCATTCTTCAATAATGATAGAAAAGTATGTTGGCAAACAATATATAAAAATAAATATTACATATAAATGATTTTTTGTAGTATCCTAAACCTATGTAAATAATATAAATGTAGTGTGTGTTGTTTGAAGAGCAGCATCCCATATTTTTTTCAAGTATTCACAATATATTTTTTTTCATCTAGAAGCATTCAGGGACCTACCTCATTTGCTCATTACAACATTAGCCAGCATGCCGCCAAACTTGAGGGACACTATATTTTTTAACGTTAGAGTCTAACTTCAGCATACCAAGAAAAACTGGATCAAATTTCCCAGGATGTGATTTGAATTTCCTGGCATGCCGGCCAGTACGGCAGAGTATGGTATTACCTCTTAAAATTTTTCTCTGCTGGATATATCAAAAATAGCAAATTGGAGGGTTAAAGAACTACATTGTAAAACATATTGTAACATAAAAGTGACAAGATATTTGTTCAATCTCTGAGCACGCAAAACACAGTTTTTATTTAAGGCTGCGATAATTCTTTAAAAGCGCTGAGTAAGTACTTGATTTTCAATATCGTTATTAAATTCCTTTTGGATGAAAAAAATATTTGCTACAATTTTTTATTCTGATTGACGTGTTTATTCAGTATTCAACACTGATTAATAATAAATTGTGAATTAATTGTGAATGAATGTATCCTGTAATCAGGGATTACAGGATACATTCAGAAGACCAATATTAAGGGAATAATAACCATATAACAGGGGGGGGGGGGGGAGTCTGTCCAGAATTTTTTTTGTAGGGTCCTGTTTTGTGAAAGACTCAATTTTCTGAAAATAATTTTGTGGGATGCAGAATAATCTAGTTAATCACGAAAGAAATGAAATGCCGCATTTATAGTTTTTCATTCATTTTTTTATCTGAAGGGTCCATTTTCCAGATCTCAAAAACGGACCCTAATCTTGGCTGGACAGACCCCCTGATCATCCCCTTATTCCACTTCAATTTTTCCAGCATGCCGTGAATGGGCAAAATTGTAACATTCAAAAAGCTGGTGTCCTTCAATTTTTACGGCTTATTACTTGTATAATAGATATAAGGTCCTCAATTTAGGTTTGCACATTAATCGTTACAAAATTTTAACTTTGATGCGTTTGAACTTTTTCAGAAAGTAATTTAGTTTCCTCCGAAATTTTCCGCGGCGCACCTACGACCCTTTCGTTCCTGCCGCACACCGGTTGAAAACCATACCCCATAGGGATAAACAATGAGTCAATGGGTGTGTACCATAGTAAAAAAAAAAAATTCATCACCAAAAAAAAAAAAACCATAACAAAAAATGACTCACCATCGATACTTTTGTGTTCCTCACGATTTATTTTCCCACGAAATCCAATCACAGAAGAAACACACAGTAATGTACATGCAATAATATCACCCGCAAAAAAAAAACGTGAACTTTTTCTAATTCTTCACGGGCTAGGCCTAAAGTTCTGTCAAAAGTCTAACAACAACAACAGATGTCAGCCCAGAGCTAGAGACCAACCAGCCAACGGGCGATCTCAAACAACAGTAGGGGGGGAAAGAATCACGCAGACAAACACACACATACACACAGTAAAAGTCCTTTTTGTCGCTGCTTTGTAGTTATTCAATAATATATCTCTTTGGGATGGTCAAGAACAACGTCAAAAACAAATAAAGAAAAACGCTCCTATTTTTTCACATTTAAAAGGGGGGGAAAAAATAGATCTTTTCAAAAATGAGAGGGAAATTTTTAAAAAGGAAAAAAAAGGAGGGGAGAAAGAGAGAGGGGGGTAGAAGATAAAAAACGTCGAAAGCGAAAAAAGGGGAAAAAAGGCACAGGAAAAAAAAAGCCACGGGAACTGCTGTCGTCTATCTCCAGCGCCTAACAGAAGGGAAAGTGAAAATTGATGGCCGGGGAAGAACCTGGCGTAGAATGGTCGATCCACTATATTGGCGATATTGAAATGCGGCTTTTCACTACGAAACGCCATCGGACCGGCCATCGCCAAAAACAGCCAACTGCGGCAGGAATTCCGTGCGGGTGAATTTACAGAGGAAAAAAAACACAAGGGTCATTTCCATATCAAATATCACATAAATTAATGGGCGCTATCCAACTTTTAGGAATTGTGGTGCAGTGAAACGCCGTTTATACGACCTACAAGAAGCGTTTTAAAACGTCGTAAAAATTCGAAAAACGCACAACTCAAGCCTAGTTTTAAATTGGAGTAAACACGTTCAAATTCTCAAAAATGAATTTTATTTTTAGATTCTGCTTAAAAACTATATGAATACATGAATAGTTCGGGGGGAGAGGGGAATCATGAAATCAATCAAAATTCCTTTTAAATCAATACTTTTCATAACAAAGCCTCCACTTTAATCTTTAGAATTCTTGGTATTTTTTGAAGTTAAAAAAGAAGGTATGAAAAAAGATTTTATAATTCTTTTTATTACATCTTTCGATACATTAAAATTATTGCGTTTAGGCCTCTTCGCCGCTTTTCCATAAATTCTCAAAAACAGACAAACAAATAACGTATTTTAATAACTACTTTAGTAAGTGGTCATCAGCCTGCTGAATGCTTATGTACCTTAGCAATCATATCAATTATGTGACTGTTGACAATCACACTATAATTTATGGCTTTCGCGACGAAAATATTCATAAAAGATTATTGCACTGATTTTTTAATGACGCCGACAAAAAAAAAATATTGACAAAACTTTTTACCAAAATTCGGGAATCGGAGTGAAAACGTCATGAAATTTAAGTAGCGCGATGCACAAATGAAATGTAACATTAAAATATAGGAATGATCTACAACCGAAGCCAAACGTGGTACGAATGCGAAAGTCGTATAAATTTGCACTGTACCGCGACTTCCTGTGTATAATCCGCGGAATTTGACAACTGCGTATTATCTGCAGCTTTCTATTCCGAGAATAAAAAATTATTTGACAGTACTTTCGGCCTAGCCGGTGAAGTATTAGAAAAAGTTAGTTTTTTTTGCGGGTGATATTATTGCATTTACAGTACTGTGTGTGTTTCTTGGGATTGGATTTCGTGGGAAAATAAATCTCGAGGAACACAATATTTTTTTTTGCAAGGTGCAGTTCCCGTATGAGCAAAATAAAATCGACTTTTTAACACTTTACGATTAAGGACCTAGTATTGCGTCCAAATGCCTGTGGAATAAACTCAAACAAGCTCTGTTTTCTTTCCTCTCTCCTCATCGCCAGGTTTTGTTCTAACCCTAGGAAGGTTTTTTTTTTTTTTTTAACCTTTCACATTTCTAAATAATCATGTGATTTTCCCTCCACATATGATGTATCCTTCTACTATATACAGATAAGAGCAAAAGAGAACAAGGTAGACTGAGGGTGAAAAGAGAACTTTGCTTTGTATACCTGCTCTATCTTACCTCTATCCTCTCTCATATATACCTGTACTTATCTATTACACCGTTTTCCTTTTTCATTTGTTTTTTTTCTTCTTTTTTCCCCTCAACTTATTTCACTTTTTCTAACATGCAGTTAGGTTGGGACGAGGTCACCATATTTATCGCCCATTCCTCAAATAGAGGTCATCCAAATTTCTTGCCAACACCCTGTAAGCGAAGGCGTTAAACCAGGGTTGGCAGGTTACTGTCAAAACCTCAAGTATTGCTTTTCAATATAAAAATTCCAATTGGAAATACACACGTTAACTGCATGTAATGTTTAAAGTGACTAAGTTAATGTTATACAAAGAATAAATACTTAATGATTCCAAAATAATATTCCAACGCTCCACAGAATTATTTCGGACAATAGAAATGTTTTTCTTATAAAATATACAATTTGAATACAGCATAGCATAAAAGCTGAAGGAGAAATTATGAAATGATTTGTTATTTTCTCCAATTCAACATGATTCTTGACCTCCCAAAATTTCTTCAACTGTTTATATATACATATAGATACAAATATCTGTGCTCTTTTTATAACAGATAATTGCTTAAAAGTTCTTTTATGCCATATATGTAATACTGATTTGTTATTAATTATCTAGATAATGACTGATACTTAATACAATACCCCTATTGTGCTTAACATCAGAATATATACCTAGCAATCAAAATACTAAATTGTAGGACTAAAATATCCTATAATTTGGCCGTGGTATTTATGTGCTTAAGAGCAGAAATTATTTCTTTCATTGATTCTGAAATTATATCTCAACTCCTATAACTTATTCTTAATGCAAAAGTAAGAATTACTAAGTTTGACTATAATATGGTATATTAACTAGCATCTGTAATACAATGGTTTTCCAATTGAAGCTGTATCTTAGGCTGGGATTACAATATAAACGTTTAGTAAAAGTACTTATATAAAACTTGAAAAATACAACTAATAAGATTTACGTTACATGCGAGCAAATGAAAACGATCAGCTTATTGGTTGTATTTTTCAATTTTTGTAAAAGAGCTTGTCTAAAACTTCTACAGTGTAATGACAGACTAAGGCTGGGATTACACTATAAAAGTTTTCTAAAAGTTCTTTTATAAAATTTGAAAAAATTTCAACCAATAAGATTATCAGTTGCATATGCACAAATGTAACCTATGAGCTTTATTGGTTGGAATTCTCAAGTTTTATAAAAGGGATTTTATCAAACTTTTATAGTGTAATCCCAGCCTAAAACATGCAAAATAATGCTTTGGTTATCAAGTCCTGCCAGATCTGCTTTGATTGAAAATGCTCACAACCTAAGCTAAGAAATTTTTAGGAGAGAATAAATTAGTTTAAATAGTGCAGAGCTGCATGAGAATTTTTAATGTCCAATGAAATTTTAGGCAGATCAGAAAATTTAAAATATCAAAATAGAACATGTTTCATACTAAGTAAATGTTTCAATTTAAAATATGAAAATACTTTCATGCACATAAAAGTTTTTTTTTTTTGTTTTTTTTCGTTATTCAACATCAGGTTAAAAAACTATTTGACAATACTGACAATAAGTTTTTGACTGTTTTTATACCGAGTTAGTTTCTGAGGTTAAAAACCTCACAAAGTAGCTAGTAAATAAACCCTGATTCCCTATTGCATATTTTGAGAGAATGAACTACTATATTTTGCTTAGCAAATCTAGCACAGGTAACCAGTAGTTTAGATAAAATAGACCACAAAATTACATATATGTTTTAGACTCATTGTGTTGAAAAATTCAAAATTGCAAATTATAATTAATATTTTGTTTTAATTATAATAAATTGGTGTTGAAAAAAATGAAATATTTTCATATACAAAAAAGTTTCTCATGTTGTTAGCCTATTGTGTTCAAAATAATATGCAAAAGCATACATTTATATTTTTGTCAGTATTCGACAGTTGTTGATGCTTGTTTTTGACGTGACAAACTGGTTTTCGACATCAAAAACCCAACCCTGGGTTAAACCCTAATTATACACAGATGCGGAATATATGCAGAATGTTTTTCATTCCTGGAATTATTCCAATATTAAGTGCTGCACGGTATATCTACCGCACTTTTCCCGGATGCAATTTAATATCAACCAGAATTAGCAGGGTTTTGGACATCTAATAAATGTGTTCCGTTTATTAACCATACTGTCAAAAACATCTATTTGAAGATGCAGTGTTTTCTTTATCTTGTGGTCCGGAGACACATCCTGCTATCATTTTCATTTACTTCCATATCATGATGCCATATTCAGTGATGCAAAATTGTGTTCCTTATTGCAGCCTGAGGATTATCCTCGATGTGTGGAATTCACATGCTAGTGCTTGGACAAATGCAATAAGAACCTGGCATTTCCAACCTTCATTGTGTTCACGGATGAGGCCATGTTTTTCTCGTGAAGATCTCTAATCAGCACAATGTTCATGTGTGGAGCCACGGCAATCAACAAAGTACTCATCCACATGCTTCCCAACAACAGTTCCTCACAAATATACAGGAGGGTACTATTGATGATTACTTAATCGGGCCATACTGGAAGAGGAGCTGCCAGAATTACTCAACATTGTTCCCACATATGTATGACGTACAATGTGGTTGCAGCATGATGGAAACCCCCAGGTACTTTTGTAAGGGTTTGACAATCAACGTGTCACCGTTGGGAAGTGAATAATTGGATGGCAAGGCCGCAGTGGGAAGGGGGATTTGCCCCCCCCCCCCCCCCCGATATGTGAGAAAATGACCAAAAAAAGGGAAAATATAAAAAGATTAGCCAAATCTATTCTATCACTTTGCCCCCCCCCCCAACGAAATTTCTGGCTACGGCCTGGTGGATGGTAAGAACTTGGAGCACTTGTGAAACTTAACGTGTACACGTGTTGTTCTCATGTAAGTATCGCTGAATAAGTTTTCGCACCTATTATTTTTTGGCTTGTCATTTCTGTATTTTTTTTGTCAATTCTGTATTTATCCTTCAGCTATCAGGTTGGGATTTCCGGTCATACATTCCTATGTGATTCTGTTTAGTTTTTGTGTTTTTCTACCTCCCCTAAAAGTTTTTACATCAAGTTTTCAATCATCCTGTCTATAACTGTATATATAATTATAAAAAAACAATTTGTATTTTATGGGGGGGGAGCACTGTGTGCGGTGCATTGACTAATTTTTACTGGGGGGGGGGAGGGGTTCGTGGCATCAAAAACGTTGGGGAACAATGTCATATTCCAGAGACATAACTTTTTTTATGAGGGGATGGAAACGTGATTTTGCCACTCCCCATCACTACAAAAATTTTAAATAGTCCTTATGTTTCTGCCTCGGTAAGTTCTTCATCCCCCCCCCCCCATCTTCAGTTGCGGCCCTGCATAACACACACACATTAAAAAATTTGATGTCAATTGTACTACTGTATTTATAACTAAAAAAATAATTGAAAAACAAAGTTGTAGCAGTTATCTGCTGACATGATTTTCAGCTTAAAACCACCAAGTTTGTAAAATAGCTAATGAAGAAAAAAATTTAATGAGACAGTTTTTAATGTTTTTTTTTTTTATTCCTTGGACAATGAAGGAATCAAGAATCCTTCCCCCTTTATTTAATTCTGCTGTGGGAGAAATGAGTGGAAACACTGGAAAAAAAAATTAAAAGATGTGATTATGCTACAGGAAACATAACAGCAATATAGGGCGAGGCCTAGACAACAAAAGGTGTCTGTTTATGCCAAACGAACAGCAGCGATATTGTCACATTAACGCCTTACATTCAGAGTTAACTCTCACAATACAATCTATTTTTAACCCTGCTAGAAAGATTTAAGCTGAAAAAGGCCTACACACACACGTCACCAAAACCAAATCAACAAAGATATGTCTGTCAAAAACAAAAAATCCATTCAGAGGGGCAAAATATTGGTGTGTGTACGCACGCACGCACACCAAACGCTTCTCATGATTATAATCAATCGCGCCCTTCTCACTAACATATGGAACTGCTGCAATAGTGCCATTAGAGGCAATGACGCAACAAAGCGCGCCAGTTGATACCACATAGCCACGGAACCGCTTCTTTTAATAATGAGAAGGAAAAAAAAAAAACAAGGACGAATCAATCTAGTGACACCCACACGTCCGCTAATCACGGACAAGATTTGCACGCGTAGAGGTCTGCTGGTTGAAATAAGTTGTTCCAGGTAGTCGTCTTTCAGATAACCATAACCAGCAACGTGGAGAAAAAAATATATCATTTTTGAAGAAAACTGCCAATAAAAATGGCACGGCCCGCCGCCGTGTCTAAATGAAGCTATATAAGCAGGCGGTAGAGATGAAAGAAATCGAACTTATCGCAATCGATAAACAGTGGTCTACGCAGGGCAGGGGCCAAAAGGGGGGAGCACCTCAAAAAGTGGAGAAACTCGGATTTTCAATCATCGAAGGCCATCGATATCTCGGCAAAGTTTTGTCCCAATGCCAAAAAGGGGGTAGAATATCTTTAAATATAATCGGGAAAGCCCGAAGGCACAAATTTTACTAATAAGGATTTTATGAGACACCGTAGTAAGTTGCATGGCTGTATACTGTATAGCTCTCTGCGTTTTCAAGTTATTCCCGGTCGATTGGGTCTCCCCTCGCAATAAAAGCTAAAATGTAGTACCCACGCTAAATGCCTTAAGTTAATAATTTAAACAATCTGAGAGTGGAATTCGTATCCTACTCAACCAGTTCCATTCATAATCTTTTTCCAGAAAACTACATTCTTTACATAAGGCCACTGAAATGAGGGTACAAAATAAAACAAACAACCTGTAAAGTAATCAAAGGCGATTCAGACAGACTTCAAGGAATTGCAAAAAAAAAAGTACTTCATAAATGCGGTTTAATGAGCTTCACAATGCTGCTATTAAAATTGAAAAATCAATTACATTAGATTTTCTTTTGTTCACAAATAAAAAATAAAGTTTTCCATTTTTTTAATTACTTGCAAAATTCAAGTCGTACAGGTTTATTACACAGATATTTAATGAGATTTTAAATAAGGATTTCCAGATGGAAATATCTGACTTTCTTCAGTATTAGTAAAAAAACCGTAACAGAATTCAAGAAATGAGTTCATATAAGCCAGAATTGGAGGAACTTGAAAAAAACACATGAATCCTGAAAATTTATTTTAATGCAATATATATAGGCTATACTGCATTTAATGAACTCAAACTATTCCGTGAATGTTCATAGAAAATGATTTCGAAGAGTCATCAAAAAAAAAAGGGGGGGGGGGGGCAGGAGAAAAAGATCCGAGAATTCTTCTCAAATTAGAATGTCGGATAGTTCGGATGAAGAGAAAGAAGCCATTTGTATTATGGTTCGCTGTTGAAAGAATTTTCTCCCTTCGTTCGAAAAAAACAAAAAACTATTATAATTTCCGGTCTTTCTCCCCTAGTCTTTTATTTTCATTATGACTGGAAAAGAGTAAAAAAAATAGATAAAAGGCAGCGTTTATCCACCCACGCTCCTGGAAAAATTCGATTGAGCCAATGAGAAATACGGAAATGGAGAAGCATTAGAGTCGTTTGTCAGAAAGAACGAAAAAAAAAAGTATGCAAGAAAAACAAAGAAAAAAAAGCAGTAAAATGAAATAAAACGCACTTGCGAAGCTTCCAGAAACGACATCTTGATTGGTGGTTTCCAAAAAAGACGATCTGGCTAATTAAAATTTATCCGAAGGAAAAAAAATGTCAGGCAAAGTTTCCTATGCTTCCATTATGAAGGCTCCAGAATCATACGAGGACAACATACAACGGCATTAGTAATCACGATTTTAGCACTACACACAAAGCTTTGAGACATGTGAGGGCTTGTCGGGCAAATATGAATTTTTTGGGGTCCCCTATATATAGTGTTCCTTGAGACAAGGGCGAAGGGAGAGAATAGGAACTTGTGGTTATAATACAAAAGGCATCGAATTTAGCGGCCCTGGACACATAATTCCGTTTGCCCCATGCAGCAACGAATAGTCACTTATACCTCAAGTACAGTGACTCTCAATAAGGAACACCTATGGGTCGACTTTTTGTCCCTTAAATATAGAATTCTTATTCAAAGGGACACGGATCAGGAAATCTCCTTTACGCCGGGATTACACTATAAAAGTTTTATAAAACATGAAAAATTCAACCAATACCCTTATTTGTTGCATTTGCTCGATTGTAACCTATGAGCTTTATTGGTTTTTTTTTTTTTTTTCAAGATATATAAAAGGTATTTTATCCAGAGTTGTGAAAAACCCGGGTTTTTATTTAAAAAACAGCCTGGGCTGGTTTTTCTAAAGAACCCTTTTTTTTTTGGGGGGGGGGGGGAACCCAGGTTTTATTTAGGGAAATTTTAATTTCCTTTTTCCACAAAATCTAATTTAAACATGTACATCCTTTATGTGTACACACACATCTTACATCTAAATATACTTTTTTGGTGCATGTTAAACTATGTATTTGATTTATAAAATTGACCATACAATAAGGGGAATAATTGTTCACTTAAAACAATTATTGTTGTTTTAAGTACAAATTGTAAAAGTATTGTTTTGTACCCCCACCGTAGCCGGCGGGGGGGGGGGGCAAAATGAGAGGAAAATTGAATTTACTTTTTACACAACTTCAAAATATCTAATTTGATCGTGTGTGTGTACATCTTGTATTATGTCTATAAATACTGTATAAATTTTTGGTGCATGTTAAACTATGTATTTGATCAATAAAACTGACCATACAATAAGGGAATAATTGTTCACACTCACTTCTGCATAATTGTAACTGAACCTTGAGTTGTATGCAGAACTGTAGGAAGATTGTGCGAAAATAAATGAATTTGGACAATGAAAATTCTGATAAATCAGGATGGTACCCGAATTTTTTTCTCCCCAAATTTTCCAAACCCTGCAGAAAAGGTATCCAAAATTTTCCTGATCCATAAAAAATAAAACCTTTAGCTATATAACCAGAACCATAATTTTTTTTTTTTAATCGAACCCAAACGTTCAGGAGCTAAAGTCACGTGCTTCTCTTTTTCTTGAATTCCTCACTATTGAAGAATATCCCTGCTTCATTAAATTAAATTCTGAAATATTTTTAAAAGAGCAGTAATAATTGAAAAAATTATCTGGTTAAGAGGAGATAGCAGTCATTCTGAGGATTCATTACTTTGGAGGTGTTTACTTGTCCAAATTAGCCACATACATTTTTGGGAACTTGATTCAAGTTATGCTGTAATTTTATCATTAAATACAAATGTCTAACACTGTTATATTAATATCACTTTATACAAGACAACCTGTTATGTATAGCGACAGACCTACAGAATGTCTTCATCTGGCTGACGATTTTAACAGGCCAATTTTCAAGGTAGGGCTTTTATTATGAGCATCTTGAAAAATCAAGCCCAGGCTTATTTTCTAGTTATGTCTTAGTTTCGGAGAAAAACTATACTTTTTGTTCTGTTGCACTTGAAGATGTTCATTACCAATGTGCAATTCAAGAATTCCACAAAGTTATTTTCTTATCGCTATGAGATGTTATTTCTCTATTGATATTTCAATTATGAAAGTCTCATGTACCTGTATAAAACTTATAAAAAAGTAATGCAAACATGTAAATATTTTTTGAATCAAAATTCAGTTTACATACATTGGTTTACTTCTTCACAGAGGCTTCAATTTATATATAAATAAGCAATAATTTCTTTGGATATGTTTATCACATACTACATATCAGGTGTAATACATACTGGGTTTCTATCTATGGACCGACAAACTCAGAGGGTTGTTAGTAGACATCAAGAGGAACAAAAATTGCAGTGGAACATGATGTCGCAAATCACGTTTAGAGGGTGAAAATCACGAAAAACACATGCAGGTTTCGACGTCACGCTGGAACGGCAAAAAGTACAATAATAATTACAAAAAGGTTTATTTGATTAATTATTACAAGAGTTGCTGGAAGTGGTAACCGCTGATGTCATCGCACAGTCTACAACGACGTAAAAACGATTCCTGGACGCGCTCGAAGATACCAGGTATGCTTTTGATATATGCCGCAGCGACGACAATCCGCGCTAAGAGATCGTCCAGTGTCTCCACAGGCATCGCATAAACGAGTGATTTAAGGTGACCCCATAGGAATTGACCCACGGATTGACGAACGCATTCAGCGATCAACTGACATCCAACTTTCGTCTCCTCTGGACTCGGAGCTTGCATGCTTTTTTCGCAATTTTCACCCTCTCAACGTGGTTTGCGACACTATGTGCCATTGCGATTTTTGTTCCTCTTGATGCCTACTAACAGCCCTCTGAGTTTGTCGGTCCATTAACAGAACACCCTGTATATTACATATCTAAGTTCATGATTACATTTTCTGTTTGGGGTTTCTTGAACATTTTAATACGTGAATCTCGCACTAAATGCTCACGTAAAGAAAAGGTAGCCAAAAGAATTATATATAAAAAAAAGTATGTGATTCCAAGAAATTATCACATTTTTGCTCCCAAAAAATATTTTAAAAATACTTCGAACATACATATTCTAAACACTGCACTATGCAGCAATTTTTGGAATGCATAAACTAACCTTAAAATAAAATTTTAACCTGAAAGCAACACATTTTCTTCGAAAACAATTTTCTCTAAAAAACCCATTTTCTCCGGGAGGAGCAAATTTGTCAACCCAGCTTTTATCAAACTTTTATAGTGTAATACCGGTCTCAAATAAGTGTACCTTATTCACAGTATTCCTTGAAGAGAGGCTTGACTGTACATACACAGTCCTCAGTGTTCACGAACGTCTCTCCCAATGGGTCCTATATGATTGAAGTTCTATATCAATACACCATGAGCTATCCAGGAAATGAGAGACAGTACCCACAATCGCAATTGACACATCCCACACATGTATTGAACATTGACGTTCGCCTACAAGAGAGCTTGGTGCTGCAAGATTAGGGGATGATCGAATACTGTATTGGAAAACAACAGCTGGGGAAGTAGGTCAAAATAAATACAGTATCTCATTTTAAAAAGCCTACACCATGCCGGACAAGGATATCGTGGAGCCTTTTTGCGCTCAAATGAAAAACTATATTGTCTATCATATAATCCATCCTTTTCCAAGTTCTGTCACGCGTAAGTGCTCCAAAACGCATATCACTGGCTTTATTTTATTATTTTTTTTTTTTTTTTGTTCTCAAACATCCATTCACTCCTACAGCTCATGGAATACTTCACTGGCTGCCAAGTCCATCTAAACCAAGAACACTAAATCATGGAGTAGAGGAGAGAAAAGAGTGGGGGAAAAGCAGTATAATGTATCTGCTAGGAGTCCTAAAAATATCACATACCATCATCATCTCACTTTCTTCTTCCTCCCCCGCGTGACGACACTGATACAACAGTAAAGTATCGGTTGGGGTAGAGGGTTCGAATTCCGATGAAGTGAAAAAGAGCGGCCATGCTGACAGCTGCAAAAACAACAAAACTCATTTCTCAGGGATGTCTTTCTGAAACTTGTAACACCATTAGACAATAAATGTTCCGCTGAAAGGAAGAATAGGGAGGGATGAGTGGAGGTAAAAATGCACAATATTCATCGCCTGAACGAATACCTATAAATAGATCAAGACAGGGGACGGATAAGTACGTTTTATATATACAAGACAAATTTTGTTTGACTATCGGGTCCACAAAATGTAGAGGGATTTTTCGGGATGAACAAGTTGCAGAGTCGTTCTTTCACCAAAGCATCCATGCAGGTCAGTGACTGTCTGGAATTAAATCAACCAGACAAGATTATATAATCAGAAATATAAAAAAAAACCCGAAGCATTCAAAATCGGTAGAGTACCATAATAAAGGCCGTAAAGTGGGGACTGTTCAGCGATCGGACTTTCTGCCGGAATATCATCGAGCAGTTGTTTCTGAATTTAAAATTTCTCGATTAATTGGGAGAAAAATCACCGTCAAAGCATTTGAACGAACTAAAGGGGTGTCACGACCCCTGAAGTCGAAATTTCAAAAAATATTTTATTCGAATACAAATAAAATGCTAAAAATTTCGTGTCAATCGGTTAATTTGTTTTTCAATATAGAAGAAAGAAGTAATGAATTATAATGTAAATATGTATACAACAAAAAACACTTTGAACGTGGTCAAATTGCAGTTTTTAAGTTCATCCGTAAGATTAAAAAAAAAAAACCAGTACACCAAAAATTCTGAAATGTTGCAGAAATGTTTATTCGACATGTGTTAGTAAAATGAACCTTGAATATCAGACGATTCGTTAGAATTTTATGAATTTTTAAAGTTTGAAAAAATATATAAATTTGAAAAATCTAAATTCAATTAAAAAAAAAAATACTTCCCCTTATTCAATTGCTAAATCCGAGATTCATTTTAGTAACACGTCAAATAAACGTTTCTGCAAAATCTGGAGAAAACAACGTTCAGTGGTTTTTTTTTTTTGTATACATTTACGTTATAATTCATTACTTTTCTTTTATAGTGAAAGAACAAATTAACCGATTGAAAGGAAATTTTGAGCATTTTATTTGTATTCGAATGAAATATTTTTTGAAGTCATTTTTGAAAATTCGACTTCAGGGCTCGTGACACCCCTTAGTTACTTAATTAGCAGGCATCCCCCCGTATACTATTACTACGTGGAAAAAATATTTTCTCCAACTCAATACATAGAGCAAGTTGGATTATTTCAATTAGTTTTTATTCGCTCCATCGCATTTCGTCTGTAGCCATTACTTAGAATAACATTTCATGACTTAAACTCGACACAAAAAAAATACTATAGACTTTTCATAAACTTATTGGACCTATGAAAAAAAGGAACCGAATCTTCCAGCAGAACAAATTATTTGAAAACTGTAAACAGGATGCTTTTAAGAAAAAAATCCAAACGAAATTCTACAAAATGCATAAAAGAAACTTTTTCTGAAGACGGATATAGTAAAAGAAAATTATATACAAGATTCTTCGCCACTAACGCCATGTGTTTCATAGCCGAGGGGGGGGGGGGCAGTGAGAATTCTGTTTGGTTCATAGAGCAGATGCCGTTGTCCCATTTGTAAAAACAAACGCGGTTTCTCTTTTTTTGCACTCACTAAGGACATTCAGCAGCAGGCCTCTTCGTAGGAAAAAGGCCAGCACACGCCGCAGCCTAAAGATAGACATTGCTTTCCCATAAGCAAGGCAGACTTTGGCTGAAAATCCTAACTGCTGTTTTCCACACGGTAAACAATTTGTCTTGTCAAAAGCCCATGGTAAAAAAATAAGAATTGAAAAAACTGATGGGTCAGAGAGGAGGAAAAAAGATAAACACACCGTCTGTTTGAGTTAAAATATTTTCATATATGCTAGAAATGGAACAGAAAATGAAAAACATTGAGCCGCACCATTCATTCACTTGAGCATAAACCTTAACTCAAATTTAAGAATCGAATTCAAGAGGGAGAATAAAACAAGTTAATAGATCGCGACAATCGATGATAATGATCGTGATAAATTAAAAATCAGCAGATTTTCAATGTAGTATATGTACACCGTACATAAACATCCGTGACTACTGAATGAGCGTCGACTGTACAATGTACAATCGAAACTCTTTTTGCGAATTAATTTTCTGGTTCCAATTAATGTGGTGTTTCTTCAAACATTCTTTCTCATGTACGAACTTTCAATTTCACTACCTAAATTTCTAACGCCCGTACGCGTTCGTAAAAACGAGCGAAGACTTGGTAATTGGTTGCTTTAAGGGGTGTCACCACCCCTTAAGTCCGATTTTTCAGAAGACTGAAAATAGTCCATTTCAACGCAAACCGAATACAAAAAATTTCGTATCAATCCCTTAATTCTTCCAAATTTTGCATTTGAATGAAATATTTTCAAAGTGAATTTAAAAAAAAATCACATTTTGAAGCCTCAGATCGTGGATACCCCTTAAATAGAATAGTTTCAGATGAATTCGGCTATCATTTGGTTCCATTTCATACGAACTCTAATAGATTAATGGAACTGATACGCACGTGATGAAAATGCATGCATAAGAAGCTCCCATCCTTCCTCCATCCAGACTCATGAAGGCTAAAACCGTATCAAACTACTATCATAAACCAGGTACTGCGCTTATGACATCATTAAAAATGTGGTATAGAAAATGTTTCATTCATGATTTATTTTACCTGTTTTACGCTACACTTGTCCATCGTTCCACATCACATCTCTTACAATTAAAAGTATTCTATAAACGTTTCAAAGCAATCGACAGCCATATCAAAAATATGCTCAGAATTTCTGGACGACCGGTCTTCACCACTCAGTGGAAGACCGGTATTACACTATAAAATTTTATAAAAGGACTAATAAAATTTAACCAATGCAACCAATAAGCTTATCGGTTTCATTTGCTCGAACGTAAACGATAAGCTTATTCGTTGCATTTTTCAAGCTTTACAAAAGAACCATAACAAAACTTTTATAGTGTAATCACGGCCGAAGTAACAATCTTCAACTATTACGCATACAAATCATTAATTATAAGAACAGAAAAACGTTGATAGCCAAAACGCAATTCCCATCTCCGAACGAAATTTCCTGACAACAATCAGGAAAATCATGAACTTCCTTTCGATTCCAGCAATTTCTAGAATTCCAATCTCCCGAAGTTTTAGGCACACCACTGTCATTCAATTTGCCAATAATAACTACAATAACGAAATTTCTCGACGATCAACAAGTTTGGAGGTGATGAAGAGAGACCACATTATTGGGAAGCGTCATTACGCATCATGTACCTCCCCTCCAACGTCCGGGAAGCGCGCCCGACTGCGCTTCTAATCCTACAGAAAACCTAATTTGTCAAAGGTACTGCTGCTTGTTGGAAGAACGAACATTCCCAGCCCAGAAAAAGCTTTTCAATTCTAACTCATCATAAAAGACTAGAGGGAAGAATAAAAAATATATATGAACGTGAATGGAAGCTTCTACTGCTAACAAGAGGAGAGCACAATCGGCTTTCTCCAAAAGAGCCGGGAAAAGCTTCTCATTAGTGGCTCGAAATCAGGATGAAAAGGCTGAAGAACAGGTTACTAGCTTGGACACCTTCCACGCAACTTTCGTCACGTCCTCCTACGGCACAATGGCGAAGCACAAAGGAATGACGGATTTTTGGAAGATAAAACTAGAGATCAAGCAAAACAACTGCAGCAATATTATCACAACCGGCCAGACAAGAAAAGGGCCATCTCCCCATCTCTCCGCTAAAGAGATGAACAAAAGATGTCGCTGGTGTTGATGATGATGGAGGTACAGTGAGTGGGAGGGTTCGAGCCCTAGGTGAATTGAAGGTGGAGCTGATCTCAGGATGCGGGCAATTTCTACGGCCGGCCAAGCGTAACATTTAACCAGAGAAAAACAAATAATAATGGTTAGAGAGCAGAGCGGACGAATGTGTTTATCGTTATAAAGCACAAACACCATCAAAAGGCACCGAATATCACATTAACGAACGAACAAAGAAAAAAAAAATTACATTTTAAAAATAATCTCAAGGCCGTTCAAGTCGTAAAACCGACAGGGATGAAGAACAGTAATGTAGTGAATAGGCGAAAAGTCCGTTTGCGTTTCTTTCAATGGACTGATCGACAATTAAGATGACCAACGTAAGTAGGCATGCTAGAGAGTGTGTGCACATCACATGCACTCATCATTAAATATGATCTGAGAGAAGAGTATGTCTTTCGTATACAACGCCGAAATTCACTAAAATGTTATATCCATATTATCACATTTACACTGGGAGTTGAAATCCAAGATCGAATAATGTAAATTCGCCAAAACCCTCCCCTCGGGAAGTAAAAATTAAGACCCTTCATTCTTCCTTCCCCCCCCCCCCCGAGAATGTCCTGCGCACGCTCATGTGTGCCACTGTGAGGTCGTGTGAGGATCCAGGTTTGAACCCATTTGACGGCAAAATGACGGTCGGCTGAAGTTGGTTTTCTGCGGTTTTCGAACTTCGACACACAAATGCGAGCCGATCTCTCATTTGAAAGAGTCTCCGCAGAGAGCAAGCAAACCTTCAACATAATACTTACATAACATGAAAAATTGAAGCATTCATCATTTTTACCTCAAAATATGGAACACAAATACGGCAATAACAAGAACATGAAACAAGCACAGTTCTAACAAATATGTTAGGGTCATGTATATAGATATACTCACG
The DNA here is from genome assembly GCF_987345545.1 of Pholcus phalangioides. Taxonomy (NCBI): domain Eukaryota; kingdom Metazoa; phylum Arthropoda; class Arachnida; order Araneae; family Pholcidae; genus Pholcus; species Pholcus phalangioides. Next base: position 2,871,127 of record NW_028301603.1, read on the forward strand.
CAACCCGTCCCGACATGTACCGATTCGTTAGAAATTCCGCAGAGGAACGTGTACGAGGTACATGCAACTCGTCCACATTCCTCTGCGTAGTAGTACGCTTATGTGAGGGGGTTCTACGCATAGCCGTTTCAACATCATGGACCACGGAGAAAATATTTTATGGAGAACCTACATATTTTTTGCACACACACTCTTGAAAAATCATAGTATGCAGATTTTAGTATCATACTGTGCAGTTAAATCATAGTATGCAGTTTTCATCTTTCGGGGGTGATTCATCTCATCACGTTTGCCCTTTTTGGACATAAGTACCTCCATCGCCCCCCCCCCTAAAAAATTGAGCGAATTGTACCATCCTGGTATTATTTACACATTTCTATCTACACATTGTATTTGTCATTATTCAATGTTCAATAACTATGAAAGCTAGTGTAGAATTCTGAAGGATCTCTCCGTTGGCGTTCCCCTCCAACCCCAAATAAGAAAAGGCACGTATCCATTCACGCACCAGCGCGAAACACCGGCCGGTCTCGGATACAAGGCCAAAGGCACCACCTGGATCACGTGACCAAGAGAAAAGCCTCACGAGCGAAGCCGTATGAAAGAAAATTCCACACCATCCTTCTCTTTTTAGATCACACAGTCGCTGTTCGCTGCCTATCGTGTCCTTGACCGCTATGTGAAGCGGTCGGAGAAAAAAAAAGAAAACGTCCACGAAAGATGACGGCAAGAAGGATAGAGACTAATATGAGAAACATGTAACTAATAGAGAGTTACTGGCCGCTCAACGGATTCCAACACCAGACTGTAAAGGGGAAAAAAGTTGTAGTACACAACTGAAGTAATACAAGCAGTAGTGGTTGGAAATGGGCGTGTAACTTTCACTGGTGACTCTATAAACCAGTTTTCATCTTTCGGGGCCATTAAAGAAACGCAGCGATGTGTGCATAAAGAAAAAAAAAATGAAAGGGTTGATGGAAAAACGTGGAGGGGTGGGGGGCAATTCAATGTCAGAAGAAACATTAAAGCATTGAACAAAAAAAAAAAATGAATATATATCACCTTGAATCCCGGCGTTTATTAAAGCAGAAAAGGGCCCAAAGTGGTTTACGTCATGGGAGAACATAACCGGACGATATTACCATGTAATAACACAGGTGCCTCCTTATTCAAAGATCGGCTTAATGACTTTTTCTTTCAAACGATGTGACAAGCAATGAAAAATGTTATTTTTTAATGAACCTGGTACGATAAGAAGACATACAACTATCTGAAAAAGTAGAAGTGATTCAAAATGTCACTTCGCAGAGATTGACTGACACGAGGAAAAAATGTTTTTAGACATGACTGACAAATGCTAAACTCACAAATTATGGCTATGATACTGAATTTTTCAATGCTTATTACAATTTCTACCCTTTAATATCATATATGAACGGGTCTCCCGGTATCCTGAAGTCAAACTCATAAACAAGAAAGAGTACATTCAGGGTCATTCAAATATCATTACATAAACTACGAACTTCAAGCTGGATAAACGAAATATATTCGGTCGACAAAATTGATGACGTCGGGGCTGAGAACACCCAAAGTATTTTTTTAGCTCACAGCCCAACGTACCCAAATATAATCCAGGTTATAAAATCTCCCACAAAAAAGCTCAAGCCAAGCATACAAGAGTCTAAAACACTTTTGGCGCCTGAGAACAAAATTATAGACACAATACAACTGTGATTTTTAAAAAAAAGCATTGTACATCTACGAACTACTACTACGGAAACAAAATTGGCTGAATGAAAAGAAAAATTATATATATTCATTTTTATTTAATTGAAATAATACATTATAATTAAATATAATTTGTCCTTCAAATAGTCTCTGCTCATTAAATAGAGAAGACCCTCTGATAGCCAAGATATAAATTGATATAAAAGATTCTTAAGCAAAGATATAAATTTCAGTTGTCTGGGTCAAACGATTTTGGGTCACACCCTAAATACAGTACAAAAAAAAAAGCGGATCAAAACATTAACCCCTTTACGTACAGGCTTTTCGTGACAAATTTGGACGATGTAAAGTTGAATTACCAAAGATATAAATCTTCAAAATTGATTATTATTGTTAACATATGAAATCGGGGGGAGGGGGGGGGGATATGACGAGGTTTTCGATTCCATTTTTCTCAGCCACTCTTTGTCTGAATAACACACACAATACTATACATCTTTTTTAACTTGTCAAACTAGGGAGGGAGAAAAAACGATGAAGTGAAAAGAAAATTAAAGGGTTACCAATGAGGAGTCTCGATCGATGGAGGAGAGCTTAAAATGTATTTCTTCCATCTACTGGAGACGAGTAGATGGAAGACGAGAGTCTCTCTCCTGCAGGTAAAGAGGTAAAAATCGAACTCGAGAAGTAAAAAAAAAGCTTCCGTGTGGAAAACACTCGAAACTCACCCGAAAATGTATCTTAAAATGGTTTAGAATTGCTTCTTCAACCGTTGATCAGGCCCAAGGGCTTAGGACACCTATTCGCTGAAGCAACACGAACTTGTGTCCCTTCAGTGCTCGTCAGTGTAATTGTTTTTGTTAAGGCCATGCCCCTACCTTCTGCAACAGGGCCCCTAAGCTGCCAACAAAACACCAACTCTGGCCATATCGATATATACCAATTCACTGCCGTTAATGAGATGGGTTGGAAATGGAGGCACTGTCTATCGGTGGTCGCCCCAAGCTCGTCGGGAAAATATCTTATCTACAAGGTGGGCAAAATGGCTATAGAAACTTTAAAAATGAATAAAAACCGTAAAAGTAACCGCAATGAAAAACGGTTTGCAGGGTTAGCATCGCTAGGTTTTTCAAGATAGGAAAAAAATCACCCAAAAAACAGCCGATAGGTGGCACCGGTACGAGCTACTTCGGTGGAAATATGCAAATGAGACGGTTATAAGAACTTGCGCTTCTAATCCACAACAGTTCACCGTTGTAAACAGTGTATGTGGACCTGCTGCATTCTGCCGCTGTTGAATTTGTGACTCGCCTGCAATGTGTTATCCCCTGTGGTGGTGGTCATGTGGACCACATATTGCTGTAATAAACGATTTGGAGGTATTCTCTTCGTTATTTACGTATCTTTTCTTTGACTTGTGTACGTCAGCGCCACCTATCGGCTGTTTTTTTCTTTAAAAAATTCCCGTGAATCAGCGATGCTAACCCAGCGAATCGTTTTTTATTTGTTATTTTTCCGATTTTCATGAATTTTTAAAGTTTCTACGGACTTTTTGCCCACCCTGTATATATCCTTCCTCAGGTTCGAAATTAGGACTATGACAGCAACCTTCACGGTGGTTGGCGGGCCTCCCAGGGTTCCCAGAAAAAACTGCTTAATAATTTCCCTGGCCAAGACCTTCAAGATGAGATACGATAACCCATCAATCCAAAATGTCCCCCATACAAACCCACACTTCGACTTCCACACTCATAAAACTAAACCCTACATGAACCATGTGTGTGTGTATGAACACTCCACAATTTTTTTATCACACTGTATTGAGAAAAAAAAAATTGTCCGACAACAACCTACGACATACTCCTTAATTGAAAATATAACGTCACTTTGACAGCTGCTTCTTCTACACACTTTCCACGTATTCATGAATGGAAGAGTTTTGTATAGATTTTGCGCCAGAAAAATTATAAAAAATGACTCGACTGTGACAGTCACTTAAGCAGCTGACGCCTGAGAAGTCTGGCGCCACCTGGTGAAGCCTCTATGCTTCAGAAATTACATCACGAAAGATTTTTATTTTTATTTTGTGCTCTACAGCAGTTTTCAACGTCTTCGTTGGAGCGGGAATTGATAGTTTTACGAGACACTTCCACGAAACTCCAACAAACAAAAGAATTTTTTTAACGTAGGTATTTTTATATCAACACGAATGATTTGTTTGTTTTGTTTTTTTTCAGATATCTCGGAGAAACCCTCTAGTTGGAGACCAATGCTATACAGCAGGTGGCAACACACGGCTCACGATGGTTTGCAGAGAAAATAAGCAAAATAACTTCTCATCCATTAAACAATAAAAAAACTTCTATTTGGCGATTTCTAATGTTATAGAGCAGCGGTTCTCAACCGGTGCTCCTTGTGTGCTCTCCAGGGGCTCCGCGGAAGCTCGAGGTAATAATATTTAAAAAAACAATTATAAATATTTTTAAATAGTAAAAATATATCACTAACTTGATGAATAATTAAAAAATTGGCCTACGGGGCTCCCCCATAGAATTTTTTTACTTGTGAGGGCTCCGCGAGTCAAAATGGTTGAGAACCGCTGTTATAGAGAATCAGGTGTTGAGAACCACTGATTTAAGCAATCAATGGTTGTTTTATCACTTCTAGCACACCAAAAGTTATATTACGCAAATTTGATGGATAGTATGTAAGCATGTACTTTAAATTTTTTACTGTTTTCAAACAAACCAGAACCTGAAACAAAAAAAAAACAGATCCCAGAAAAAACACCATGGGTGGTCTCACGCGTGAGACAACAGTACTAGCATTCATTGACGTAACGCAGGTGCGGCAAAAAAAAAGCCGGTGACATACATGCCGTTTAAAAATTCATTAACGCCACAGGCAACACTAGAGAATAATTGGTACCACACAAAATAGGGGGAAAGGAGTGAGATTAAAAAAAAAGTGATGAAAACGCTTGCCAAGAACAGAGAACTCTTCATTCTTCCGCCATGAGGCACCAGGAAAAATGATAAATTAATCTTCTCCCCCCCCCCCCCTACACTCTCCAAACCACAAAGTGTACCTGCCGCTTTCGATGCGCTATCCACGAACAACACGGAGATGTATATATTTTTAGATTAAATTTAGTGTCACCTGTTGCAGATGACACGGTAGAGGTGATGTGGCCCGCACCGACCCTGCATTTTCAACCTCATTAGCATGTCTTAGAATCAACTACACGTGAAGTGGAATAAGGGGGGGAAGCGGTTTTTTTCTTTTTCGCAACTTTTTGATGAATTATGATTCAGGCAAAGAATGCTGCATTTGTTTCCTTTCTCCTCCTCTTGAAATTGAAAACGCACTTTTTCTTTAAAAAAGATTAAAAAGAGAACTTTGAAAAAACGTGGGGTTAGGCGAGAGGTTTCCAGGAAGTCACGTTTCTCGAATTTGTCGCATTTATTTTGAACGATGAGGTGGTAAGTATGTCATATCTCGGTCATCTTTCATTCACTCGAAGACATTTCGGAAAGATTTAAAAGAAAATTTAATGATAAAAAAAATTAATGAAGGCGTATTTCTTCTGCAGGCATCTTCCCCGACTAAGAGCTTCCAGAATTAAAATTTGCACAGGAAAGGGACTATTACAGTGTTTCAACGCATTGGTGTGCCACAAGACGAAAGAGGATGAAAATAGCTGGAATTTATCAGGAGGAATCGCTACATTTTTTTCCCAATTCAACCGACTTCTCTCCACAGCGAGAAAGATTGACATATTTTTTTTACACTCGGAAAAATAACCACCAAAATGGCCATTTTACCACTTCCGATTTGAATAGAATAGATTTGAACTGGTCTGTTTGCGGCCGTATTCACCGACACAGTTTAAACTACGCTCGCAGGTGAAGGAATTGGAAATCGACACGGATGGGTTAAATTCAGGATTTTTACCAATCCATGTCGATCTCTAATTCTTTAACCTGCGCGTTTGTAGTTTAAACTCTGTCGGTGAATACTGCCGTTAGAGAGGAGGAGGAGCCAGAGCAGCCCCAATTGTAGCGATATCGCCACAGTGGTGGTCGGTTCGGCTGAAGTTGGTTTTCTGTGGTTCTTAACTTTAAGGCGCGAATGCGAGCCGATCTCCCCTTAAAAAGTCTCGCCACAGACCAATAGACGTACAAATAGTACAAATGCAATTCAATCATAACACATCACTCACTTCACTTCTGAAATATAGATGGCAGCACTGAAAAATTCAACAACACTACATGCGCACTCAGACAGGTACACAGCTACACTTCCGGCACAACTCACTAGGTAGTAAATCGCCTATAGATGGTGACAGACCTGAGTTGCGCTCGGCTTGAAAGACTGGAGCAATGTGCTGACATTACCTAGAGTGACAAAGCCTATGTTTCTTGGTTCTTATTATCACTATCACTTACAATTTGTAAGACATGGCGGCGCCTGAACACATAACATGCACTGTTTGGTTCCACGAAGAAAAATACACATCAAACACGTTCATCTCTTCCGCGGTAAGACAGCAGAAACGGCCTCGCGTCAAAACAGTGTCGTTTCCCACTTCAATGTGCGTCAGTGTCATCCTGTGATGAGCGCAAAGAGCCACACCCTTACTCTTGCCCTATACAGGACGCCCACTCAAAAATTAGAAAAAGTAGGACTAGGATGGGAGAGGGCACACCCCACCTAGACGACATAATCATAGCATAACCAAAAAATAAATCCAAAAATTTTTGCCATTAAAAACATATACCTATCTTTTTCTTTTACTAACGAACGCCGGGAGACCGGAGGAATCACTTCGTTATAACGAAATTTCGTTATAAAGTAATTCCAGGTTACCTAGCATTGTTCTTGTGTAAATTTATTTGGGGGATTAGGAAAGTTCGTTAAAACGAGATTTTCGCTACAACGGTATTCGACTGTATTTCAGTATCCTCTAAGTCAAAGCAAAATGACAGAAATTACTTGGTTACAAAAACATTTGTTGGTCAAAACAGTGGTGCACCAGCAACCACAGATAATTCTTTTCTGTGTTCTCACAATATAAATTACTTTTTTTTTTAGTGTTCCACAGTCCAATCTGTCAACTCTCTTCGACAATACATAACAAATTATGAAGGCATCTAAGATTTTTAAGAATGACGCTCATTCGAGACCCACTTTTAAAAGCACAGTGCAAAATGTGTAAATTACAAGCTCCGATGCTTATTTACATCGAAAGTCAAGGTGAACCGGATGGTTTTACCGCGTTGAAATCTTTTTTTTACAGGGATTTGTTTACATTTTACTGTTAAATACCAGTGTAATCGTTTTTGAAAAATGAAACACTTTAATTCCTAGCTCTTTGCTGAGCATTGTAAATATCGCTTACGCCTTTGCATGCCCTAAAAATACAGAAGACAATTGAATGCTATTGGGTAGCATCAGAATCACCAAACCTGGAATAGGCCTACGTATGCAACTGCTTTGTAATGCAACTCGTTTCACCTATACACAAAATATGCACCATAATTTTGAATAATGACTGCTAGTTACTGTCAAAAACCATTAAAAGTAAATACAAAATTATTTTTCCATCCAGACAGAAGTTTTTAATGACTACTCTACTTGTTGAACTCTCAAATTAAGCAAAAGAAAAATTAATAAACCAAATGGTCCACATACAACCCCCAATAACCTTGAAAACGATACAATTTCTGCTTTAGCAGAATCATTAATTGTAATCTACATTTGTACTATTTGGCAATATATCGATGAATCCCTGCTCAATTAAAACCAATTGCACAAATTTTGTAGATAGGATATGGTAAGAAAGTAGGAAAAGAACAAAAACTAGAAAATATTACAAAACCGAGAAGAGGACATTTTACCGAAAGTAGGACGAGTGGGAGCCCTGCGTATGTCTTCAAATTACTATACACCAGTACTGTGGCGACCCAAAAATGCTGGCGAAATCTTGATAGAAACCCTAAATCCCATTCGAGATTTCTCATTATTTTGGTCTCAATTTAAGCACATCAGAATTTATACTCATTTGTACTCTTGCGATGCTCCCGACTCGGAAAATATCGAAAACTAACCCCCTCCTCCCCCCCCCCTTTATATAAAAAAAGTGAGTGAGATTGGATGAGATGAAATTGTTATCCTGAGGATGAAACACTATTTAACAAAAAAGGATGACTCGCTTCACCGAACTATAGGGCTTCTACAGCAAAAATAGCCAAGTACCATTTAAAATTGAAAAGATGTCACTAGGCACATCATTTGAAAGAAATATGATTGGGTAATATGAAAAAAAATTAATTGACCGCGCAATTAAGTGTCTGCAGATCTCAACCTATCGCTATTTTCATTTTGCCGATCGTCCCTCCAACTTCAATAACCCTAAGAGCTAAGACACATTATACGCCATCTTGGCGAACGAAACTATGCAGCTGAATATAAAAATAAAAAAGACCACCATTAAATGCCGATTCTTACCATTACAGTAACCCTTCAAACTCCTCAAGGTACATGTGGATTGGTGGGATTCTCAGACAAGCCTGGCAGCATTTTTTTTTTCTTTTTAATCTTGTTTGAGGCAGCATCACGATTTCTTACTCTCAAAAAGTATGGTACTTCAATCCCGGTATTTTGAGAGAGAATAAAGAACCCTTTACTGCGCGTTGGAACGCAATTGCTTTCCATCTTTTATGTGAACACTTTTTCCCCCCAACCAGAGGTCAGGTGGTCAAAACTTTTTCCCAAGAGATCCACCACTAACATAATGAAAGGCATTGATATCTTTGCACGTGTTTTTAAAAAAAATTTTAATAATTGAACCTCTTCATTTTTCCTGGATCTTAAACAATCCGCATCCATTCCAAATGGAGATAATTCACATTTTTTTTCAACTAGAGAAGGTGCGAGTTATGTAATTCCGTGGTGGCGAATGCACCGCTGTCGTTGTCGAGTGCTCATAGTGACGGACTCGCATCGCGAGGATCCGGGTTCGAACCTCACCGGCGCCACAGTGGTGGTCGGCTGAAGTTGGTTTTCTGTAGTTCCCAAGTTCAAGGCGCGAATGCGAGCCGATCTCCCTCTTAAAAAGGGTCGCCACAGAGAGCAACAGGCCTACAACGTTGCAAATATTCAATCATTACACTTCACTCACAATTTGAAGTATAGATGGCAGCACTCAAATATCAGACAACACTAGCTACACACTCAGACTGTTAGGTGCACTCACTTTGTTCCAGACTCTGCCACGAAGCTGGGCTGGAAGATATCTCGGCAACGGGATAATTCCGGTGGCAGAGATCCTGGCGTTCATTCATTCGTGGTGGCGAATGCTCGTTTTGTGAGCGTGCGCCATCTGTTTTCCAAAATAGAAGTGAAAAATCCAGCACTGCGTGTAAAGTCTTCACACTTGTGTTTTTAATCTATTCGGCGAAGTGTGTATAGATTTTTTTTTTTTTTGGCAGGAAAGTCTATTTGCATCGTTGATTCAAAGCTAGGAAACCAACTAAATCGTCAGGTTTAATCCTTCATATTCTGACGGTACTTTAAAGTACCGGGTTAGATAATTTGTTTTGAACTAATTGTTTCAAAAACATTGTTTTTACCAACTAAAACTGAAATGACCTGCCAAACTACTTACATGGTAACTATTTATTACCATTACACTTATAATTTTATTTTAATTTATTATAATTTTATTCTCATTCTGCTTTTCGCAAGTCGGATATAAAGGGTTAAGAAGGGAATGAAGACCAAAAATAGCAAAATTTCTTGCTGTACACTAAAGCAGTGTTTCTCAACCGCCGGGCCCTGACTTCATACCGGGAAGCAGTCGTTTCCTCTTTTTGTCTATTCATTTTCCATTTTTGGTGTGGCTTTGATCGAGCCTTCCACTCACAAAAATAAATTAAACCGGGCCGCGAGTTGCCAAAAGTTGAGAACCACTGAAATCTCCAAGCTTTGATTTACACGTGAGTGGTAAGAAAAAAACAAAAACCCGCCCCTAGAGGCAGATATGAGACTAAAATATTTGGCAGTTATTGAAGGAATATATATATAACCCTTTCAATTCAACAGATTTTTTAGATTTTTAAAAAAACTTGCAAATTTTGGACTTATTTCCTTCATAAACCTAACGATTAAATTACAACCGGCCACCAAAGTGTAATTGCTAGGATCGAACTCGCTCCCACAATTTGAAACTATCAGGATGCCCACACAAACACAGCAGAAATAATTGGACCTGGAACATTCAATTACAGAAATGGCTTTTAATAGAATGAACCTATGAAAATAATTCTCAAGGGCAAGATTAGAAAAGTCCTAGGTTCTATAGTCACATTATACTCACTCCTCCGTATAAAGCATGCACAACGGTATTCATTCGAGAACACAATCGATCACAATTTCAAAAAACACCACCCACATTTTCTGCGTCCGTTGGCAACGAATGTGAACTAGCAGAGAAAAAAATTGCTCCGGAAGCCACCATTTTTGCACGTCTGAACCGAAAAAATACAAGTTTCTCCAAGTACTCTCAAAAGACGCATATCCCGGACTTTTAAGTGCGCTAAAAATACACAACTGTCAGTTCACTTACGGAATGTAAGTAGAGGGCGTATACAAAGAACAAATATAAATAATTACTTCCGACACACAACAAATGCCCAGTATTCAATCACTCAACTAATAGGGGGATCTACACATATTGTACAAAAAAAAAATTCTTTTTAAGAGTTGGTCTTGCCATAATTAATAGAGGGTGGCGAACACCGGGCCTTCACGCAACGACACTCACGAATACTCATGTGCGCACACACTTTTTTATATTACCCAGGAAACTAATATATCACGCCAGAGATTTCGTTTGCACTATACCCAAGACAAAGGAAGACTTTATAACCCAGCTAAAGAGGCAAATACTTGGGAAAGGATAAGCTGACATAATCACCACAAAGAGAATCACTAAGAAGAGAAAGAGATTCTGATCCTTTGGCAAAGAGCCCGTTCAAAGGCTGGAAAATATCGTATGAGGCTCGAAGAGAACAGCAGCAGGAGACCTCACGAGCCTCATACTGGAGAGATGCTGGTATGTAGAAATGAGAAATCCAAGTGCCAACACGCAAAGCTTTCCAACCCGACACACCTCATTCATCTGAGTTGCTTAATGGATAGGCAAAACATTTGTATGTCTCGTAGGTAGAATTTTCCTCGTGTAGAGATTGCCAACAGCTCCCAGGCAAAGGAAGTGGGAAATTTCGCGATCACTCATACGAGGTATGCTTTCAATAACACGGGCGCGGTAGCCCGGTCGATAAGATGCTCGCCTAAAGTACCAAAGGATGTTTAGAGGTGTCGCGCGTTCGATACCCAGTTCGTCCTTGTCAGAAAACTTTCCTGACACAGGGGTACAACAAAAAACGGTGACTTGACCGCAGCAAAAATTGCTACCGCAGGGAGTCCCCCATCGAGGGGTTAGCGCACCAACCTCTCGATGAGTATGAAAAACAAGCCTGCCGTTCGGAATCGGCAATAAATTGTAGGTCCCGGTCTAATTAGCCCTCGTGTGCAGAAAATGACCGTGGTGCGACAAAAATGATCAAATGATTTCAATAACACTCCAAGAAACGAGAAAAAGTATGAGCTAAAAGTATTTCAACTTACTCGAATTTGCAGAACTGCACTATTAACAGTATTTGTCTTGGAAGCAAAACTACTTTTATCAAGAATAGAAAAACACACACACATAGCACGATAATTAATTTCTATGCGGGTATTAATAATTTGGGGGTTGGTAAATTCATTAGCATTTTTTTTTTTTTTGTTTCGAGATAAAAGTTTAGGAATACCATTGACTAAGGCTGGAAGTACACTATAAAAGTTTGATAAAATATCTTTTACAGAACTTGAAAAAAACAACCAATAAGCGTATTGGTTACATTCGAGCGAATATAATCAAGACGGGTTCCATAATAATGGGGTTTTTTTTCTGGTTTTGTAAAATAACTTTTCCAAAACTCCAATTCCAGCTCTAGGCTCTAAAATTCCAAGACACCCGGTCGCCTACATAAAACACTTTCTATACATTTCTAAATTGAAGTCTGAAGACAAAAAAATTGCTAGCTTTTCTCCCAAAATGGAAATGGGATCAGATACGGGAAAAGTCGGAAAAAAGATAGAGTCGTTTATCTTGAAGATAAATATGCTTGATTCCTTAGAAATTTGGTTGGCACCTAAACACCTAAATTTTTCCTCCCAGCGAGAAACTTGAGGAATCGCTTTAATTTATTGGTTTTGCTTCTCAAATGGTTCATCAACGACTTGATGAGCACCCAAATCATTGGGGAAATAAACTTTTCATTTCTTCAATGCTTCATTTTTTTAATAAGTTTTTTTGTTCATTTTATTTTCTTATTGGCGGTTTCATTCTTTGTTTCACGGCCAGAAGATATTTTTTGAGGATGCAAAAAAAAAGGGGGGGGGGTCTCATCACTTAAGACGGACTTCGGGTGTGACTCGATTCGACGACCCACAGCATGAAAATGCGTCACGTGAGAGTCGTATAAACATTTCCAGTCCATGCGATTGGATTTTTAGTTTTCTAACTTTTATGAACGTTTCCGCCTTCATGCATAGCTTTTTGCCTCGGACGTTTCGAAATTAACTCCTGTCCGGGATTAACGCTGTAATCTGGTCATAACTTTTTCTTCCCGACTCCTCTTGTTTGGTTCACGTTTTACGCAGCACGGGGAAAACCTTTTATTATCATTAGTGCCTCACCGGGTTCAAATTCCGGAAACGGAAGGAGCGTGCGATTTCCAGAAAGGCTCATTTCGGTATCAGCGTGTCGCCGGGAACCGCAATATACTGTATATACATACACGCAGCGCTGGGATTAAATTAGATGATATCCCGCTGCCACCGATACCATTTCCGCAACACGCGGAAGAAGGGAACAAAAGGCGCGATACGAAAATCGCTCTGATATTTCTTTTCTAATTTTGTTCCTTTTCTTTCCGGTTACTTCATTCCACCTGTGCCTCACAGCAGAAGCAGGAGCTGAAATCCCAACCACGGGTGTTAAAAAAATTGCAGAGTAAATATTTCCGTGATCATGGCAAATGAAATGTCCCACGAATAACTCATTAAAGCACAGAGATAGCTAAAATTAGATCGGCACATTTCGCACTGAGCAAAAGAAAAAAGAATAATAAAATAAACTGTGCTGGGAGACACACCCGCAAGTGTTTAGCAAACTGGGAAAAGGCCTATATGTTCACCCCCCCCCCCCCGCTCCAATCGAATACTTTGACGTTGAAGGCATTTTTCCACTATTCGATCTTTACACAGATCAACGTTTCTCAACATATGTATGGTACGCAGGGAGGAGGGGGGGAAGAGACCAAAATTTGATTCCAATCAAATAAAAATTATTCAATTGTATGCAACGAATATTGATCATACTCGCTTCGGTTGAAATAAAAAAATACATATTTTGTAAGTTAGTGGTCCGTCAAATTTTCCAAGATTTTTCACTGGCCTTAAGGTTTAGAATGGCCGAGGAACGTTTATACAGACATTCGATTGGGATAACATGAGTAAGAAATTTTTATCTGGTCTGCACTTCAAATGAAACTGAATTGAAAAGAACACAAGGTTTAAGTTAGGCTGATACCTTCATGGCCCCCATATCCTGGAGCAGCGTCACTAGGCTGGAATGTGGCGCGGGCTCCCCTATGTAGTAGATTCATAGCGTGAAAAAGAAAATGAAAATCGTCCAGAGCCCTGTCAGTCCCACCCTTTACGAGGGAGGGGGGCACTATGTCTCTAGTTATAGGCTAGCCTACTAACGCATCAAATAAAAAAAAATTATAGAATTCGTCTTAACAAGATGTATCTATCGATATACGTTCTGTCTATTTCGGCTGGAGATTGAAGGCGAAAAACTTAGGTGGTATGAAATATTTGTTGCAAAACTTCACCTAAATTGTCAAACCATTCAATAGATATAAATTGTAGGAATGAAATACAAGTCACCGTTTTATACGTTTCAACTCGATCGGACTTACAAGTATTCGGGCGCGTTAAAATAAATCCACATTACCGATTCCTGTAAATAACCCTGAAATTTAAATCCAGTATGCAGGAGCAAAAGACACCTCTCTGGCACTAAAAAAATGTGTTTGAAACTCAGATGCGTCTTACAAGCCGGCGAATTTGCAAAGTTTCCAGCAAAATCTGCTTGATCATTTCTCTGAGAAAAAACTCATGAAGTTCCGGGGTTTTTGTTAGGGAAAGTTGGGAAGAAATATAATTCAAAAATCAACCTTTTTACAAATTTCCAATTTTTGTTTTTCGAGTTTGTTTTCCCTGGTTTTTTCAAATATTTGCACATTTCCCTGACTACTGCCTTGACTTTTCAGGTAACTGGGAGCCCTAATTTGCTTCATGAAGACAGTAGGGAGTGCGAATGTGTGGACCAATCAATATATTTTGCAAAAATCGACACAAGATGCCAGCACCAGCCACAAAGAAAACAGGTATATAAGGGGGGGGGGGGAAATCTGAAAGGGAATAAGTTATTCAAGATTGACACAGCAACGGAAACCGGTTTCCCGTGCCAAAAATAGCAAAATATAATTTACTCTTATAATCTCAAGGATGTGACCTCCGAATGGTTTTGAGTCTTGGATCGGTAGTTGACTTCTTGTTTCGCTGCTGCTGCTTTATTTTTACGGGAATGAGCCCAAGACTGAGAAAAAGAGGGAAAAAAAAATCTGAACAATAGGAAGAGTTTTATATAGTTCGGAAGGAAACAACGGAGATGTGTATGGTAGCTCAAAGAAATCTGTAAAAAAAAATTCACCTAACTTCATCCTGATACGATTACACGTGTCTAGGTGATGGTTGAGGAGACGAAAATGCGGAAAGCTCGGCGAACCCCCTCAAAAGCCAATTTTAATTCAATGCTGAGAATTGAACGCCAAATCTCAGGGAAGTATCCGAAGAATTTTGATTGCCACAAAAACTTTTTGCTCATCGTACATGTTTTGAGATCCCATTGTAATCTCATTTCTAAGAAAAACTATCTCACTCAGGCATACTAGGACGAAAACGGCCTCCGATTTCAGATCAACAAAATATCCAAACGTAAGAAGGAATACGAAAAAATATGTGTAGAATCAAAGAAAATTAATGGCAAAAGCAAATCGATGAGATCCATATTTGCAGGCGCATTTTTCTCAAATATTTTCAAAATCAAATTTCAAACTGATAGATTCATCATAAATCTTCGTGGCGTGCAGGGAGACATTTTTAATGGATATCAAAGTTGATAGTGATATTTAGATAAATAGTATAAGAATCGTACGCTAAGATGCCTTTGTCGATTTCGATTCAATTCGTTATTTCCCAAAAACAAAAAACACTTCCGCCATTGGCGTTGGAGTGCTTCAAATACCACAAACACGGAGGGAGCACACGCCCACCATTAATTGTGAAATCAATATATGTAACATATGTATCATTCTAACAAAAAGTCAGTCAATAAGCACCCGTAGGTCTAAAATACAGTACTTCCGACGCACATGCCAATATAAAACTCAACTACCGCAATTTCCTACGTACAATCCGCATATGCGTATTTCGTCAATAATGAAATCTTAAAGAATAGAGAAAAAAAAAAAAGTGTACTTTTTTTTAATTTCGATTTTTCTATTCGTCTATACGCCATCTATGAACCTTTAAGCAATTATTTTTCACAAATTAATTTTTGAAATATTTATTTCTACCATAAATCCGTAGGGGGAAAGCCACCGAGAATACACTGTAAATACCGTTCCCTACAAAAACCCTACTCATTTTCACTACCTACATGTCATGATACTTGATGTCATATATATGGTTCCGAGATTTCTTATGAATAAATGCATCCTTCATGACATTAGAATATACAGTACGTGCATCAAGTAAAGGGTAAACACTTACCTTCCAAGAAATCGTATGGGGGGGGGGGGAAGGAGGGGTCTGGACAATATTCCCACAGCCCATTGTATGCCTCTCTAAAAAGCACATATTCTCACAAGCGTCCTCTATGCGTTTCTTTCCTCACTGGTTGCAGATACTGGTACACACGGTAGTTTGTTATATGTGACAGGTAAAACTATAATAAAAGAAGGTTGAAACGTCGTTGGTAAGAATAATATTGCTGATGCTGGGACAGACAGGAAGGAAAAACATTATATGGAGTCAGTATAGGGAGAATGTTGACACTGTCAAACGATGTCTGGAGTGAATTTCAGCCGGAAGAAAACACCAGTCAGCAGTGATTCTGAGCATGGTTAGAAAGTGGATATACTGTCATGTTGAGCGGGGAGATAAGAAGCCTACCCATTTTCTCTTTGTGTGAAGGCATATCTTGTTATATCTAAGGAGAAAAATTCATAGATGGTAGTATGAGGAATTTACACTCCCCCTTCCTAGCATTTTCTGATTGAGAAAAAGTGATATAAAAAAAGAAAGTGTGGGAGAGAATGGACAATTTTTTTTTCTCTCCTTGCTCCATAGACTACACATACAAGCGCGAATAGGGCTGTTTTCTATTTTCGGGAGCACTATTTATAAAGAGAATAGCTGAAATGTGGGGAATATATTTTTTTTTTCTGATGGGATATTTTACTGAAGTTTTCTACAAAACCGCTTCTCTTTCCCCATTTTTTTTTTCTTTGAGCTGGTCTTGTGTCTTGCCTCATTTGAAGTTTCTACTCCTTCCAGTGCTCTCCATCTCAATGACACAAAGAAAATTGGCAATTCTCCTGAAAAAAACTTTCTTTGAATGGGAGTGAGAAAAAAAATCTATCAAAAATCATATGGTAGGTCCATGGGTCAACTATTTCTTGTTTGCACTGTGGGGGGGGGGGGGGGAGAATTCCACACACAATGCGTGTCAAATAAAATTATTTCCAGTGTCTAATAACCATCAAGTGTATATAGTATATATTAACTACAATCGATCGCGCCTATAACGTTTTCCAAAAATCGCAACTAGAAAACGTTACAAGCGAGAAAACGTTTTAAGCGAGAAATGTCTAAGAATTAATAAAAAATAAAAAAATAATAAAACTAATAAAAAATAATTTAAAGAAAACCATCAATGTAATATCTAGTGAATATTCTTATTCATCAAATATTGATTATAGTTCTGATTATAGATTTGATATACATAAACTTTATATATATCGAGTTTTACTGTTTCTACAAAAAAAAACCAAACATGGTTCACATTGCGACACACTCCTATGCAAACAAGACAATATGGATATCTATATGAGGTCATAAAACCTAAAAAGACACTTATTCTGAAGCAATTTTTATGTTTAGCACCAAGATCTTATAACACATTAAGTAATGATATAAAATTCGAAAGAAACATAAACCGCTTCAAAAAATTGCTTGTAGACTACATTAATTCCTGTTAACTCAATCTAAAGAAACACCAATATCTGTCATGTGTTTAACTGTATTATATTTGGTGAAATGAAACATTACTGGTGAAAATAATAACCATACCTGGTACTGCGGCCTACTGTTTGATCAACTTGTATTATTTATGTATATTTATGATGCTGTGTATTGTGTTTCAATAGCCTGTGTTTGCCAATCGATAAAATTATGTGGTTTGACCCTGGACAGATCATATATAGATCTCTTGGGTCTATTATGGATATTTGCTGATTTCCCCCTCCCCCATCCCACTGTAATATGTTTTGTCTTCCCCCCCCCCCGTTTTGTATGGTTTGTGTTAATAAATTCTATTCTATTTCTATTATAAGGCGTAGTTTTTCACCGACCACAGCAATTTTATGTAGTGTTTTTAATTTATTAACAAACATTACGGTAGAGAGATATTTAACCGTTTAAAGGCTGAACTATGAACAAAATCACTCATTGTTTTGAAATTTAAAATTGCAGGTCCTTTTGCATAGATCAACTTTGAAATTTGAAGAACAAAATTTTTTTTCTTTGTTTTTCACGATGTTCCATAAATGGAACATTGGCACTTGGGGAGAGGTGAAAGCGGAAGCTGGTGTGTATCGCCTATATTCTCGTTATTTATTTCTGGAGTATAGTTATCTCAAAATTTTCTATTTTGGACTACAATTTCAAATTCGCAACACACACCGATTTTTTTAGCATAAAAAATGTGCGTATGTGAGAGTGAAGAAATTTTAAATTTTTTTATAATGTCCGCGTGATAAAAGGAAAGCATCTTTGATGAACCCGTTTTTCACATTGGTAGCATTTATATAGTGTTTTTTGGCAAACGCACACCGTCCTTGCGTCGCAGACACAATATAATGGCCATCAGATGACCTGACATCTTTTTTCAGTTGACAACGTGAACCTGGATGATTACTTAACCCCTCCTCCTTTCGTAGAAGGTTCATTGTCACTCCTCTTCGGAATTCCAAATGCAAAACAAGATCTGCTCCTCGCAACTCTGAATGAATTATCCCAACGTGCTATAATGGTTATATGGCAAATCTTTTCAAATGGAATCCAGAGCTGAGGTTTTTGATCGAATTCTAGAAAGAATTTTTTTTATCCCATCCATTGTGTTTCTTTTTTTTTTCGGATTGCTTAAAACTGCCTTTTCTTGAAACCTTCACAGGAGTGTTGCACTTTTCCTGCCCTACATTTTCTTAAAAACGCGTTACGGGAATTTCCAATACCTCATCCTCGATGTTGCAAAATATATATCTATCATTCCACATGCATCAGTTGGAACTGTTGTCACTGGATCATTTTCAATAATAACAGCATCCGTGATGTTCCCATTTTCATTAGCAAGTAATTAGCATATATATGCGAGTTATAAATATCCTTCTAATTATGTATACATATATATCTAAATGTTTCTAAATATCCTACAGCTTCTTCTCATTTCTAATGTGCGATATCTTCCGGAGATGGTTACATACAGCTAAACATAAAAAGACTATCTACGATTACCGATCACGGTTTGATTTGCGCGGTTCACAAAAACATGTATTTCTAAGAATGAAAGAAAAAGTACTCAACCAATATAAATATAAACAATTCCCCCCCCCCCCCCAGAAAGCACATTCCTCTGTTTCATATTACCCAAAATTCGCCCCGACAAACCAGTCACGACCCAGGCTCTGTCCCTCCAGGGATATAAGCCTTTTGCCCTTGCGGGTTGGGTCGCGCTGGGGAGAAAAATCGCCAAAATTCGCCCCCGTACACATGTCGAATTATGACACCACCCTGGGATTCGAACGGGAAAATCGACGCAGGGCACTGCACATTAGATATTCCTAGAATCCAGCTCTATTGAAAGGCCAATGTTCCATAAATGGAACATGCATATTAGAACGCGCGTAGCTCTTCAATGTTTAACAGTACAAAGAAACTAATTGACTTACCTTGATGTATTAAGTGGTAGAAACACACACAAAAATTTTCAATTTACTTCAAAATTGAAATTTTGGCGAATTTTAATCCAAATGGGGAAAAATGCCCAAAAAATGACAAAATTCTGTCAAAAAAGATTAAATTAACATCCGAATTTATTTCAAAAAATACTTTGATAACTTCTCTATATACGATAAAAAACGGGAAATATTTGAATCAAATTTTTATCTGATATTGTTGCATATAAAAACTGTTCCATTTATAGAACATTGTCCTTTAAACGGTTAATAGGAAGAAATTATGCATTTGTTATTCCAATAAATATTTACGTGTATTATACGGGATATAGTTTGTATGGGGGAAAACTTGATTGTTTAATGTGTTGGGAGGCAAATTATATTTTCTGCTATTGTAACTCTAGAAAGCACAGAACTATCATCTACAAATTTTAAAATTCTTATTTTTTCCTCTGCACTTAGAGCATTTTTTTTTTAACTTGCTCCGAGACATTTTGACTCGAAAAAAAATCTAACGTTGTTACTGCTTCATTTCCCGAAATTTCAAAGGTCATGAAAGCATCGTATTGGCTGTTCTGTGAAGAATTAAATTCCAAGGAGTACAGTTGGGAAATCAACATTTTTTATCCGAAAAAGGTCGCCTTTAAATGCTACTTGATGCTGGCATCTAAAAATCTGTCAAGTTGTTAACGTTTTGTATCCACGTTACTCTTTTGCGGATTGATTTTGTATCAATAGATTAAGAGGTGGATGAGAAGACTTTTATTCCTGAAGTTGGTTTCCTGTGGTTCCCAACTTCGAGCCGATCTCCCCATTAAAAAGTTTCGCCACAGAGAGCAACAGGCCCACAACGATAAATCATTCAATCATTACACTTCCCTTATAGTTATAAAAACTGGTGGCAGATGGCAGCACACTACACATAACAAGCATTACACAGAAACAAACTTCACTATACGTACATTCCAACATGTACCAATTCGTTAGAGGTTCCGCAGAGGATTACGGACGAGGTACATGTCTGGTTTAGTAGTAGCGTTTTATTCCTCTGTTATACGCAGACGTCGTCTAACACCACTATGAGAACAAGTTTTAGGATGTCATTTTGTTGGAATCTATCTAGTGCGGCAAATTTGAATAAGACCGCAAAGGAAAAAAAATTAACCTCTTCTGAGAACTTTTTCTAGTTCTTATCTGTTAATTAAACAAACATCTGTTAAACTGTCAAATTAAACAGCCTTAATTCAAATTATTATTGTGCCTAAAACCCAAAAAAAAAGAAAAAGTACTTTTCAGTCAATTCTTTATGACGAAAACCGGCTTCCGAAGAGCCATAAAAAAAGCCCAATCTCTAGTTTTCACATAATAGTTAATCGCTGGCACATAAAAAAACCTAACGTTTATTCTAACATTTTCGTTTCTTTACCTGTGAAAAAGGCGAAAAAGTACGCTGTTTTTAAGGAAGCAAAAAGCCTGATGTAAATATTTTTCGAACGTTGTAGGCGGGAATAGCAAAAAATTCAAACGCTGTATCCTGGAAAAATTATCAATATGAAAAAAAGTTAAATTCGCAAAAATCAGTCGTACTAAGCGGGAAAACGTTATAAGCGGGATCGACTGTATATAAACAAGTAACAAACCATCAGGTTTTTATGAATGAACTCCTTACAGCAAAAGATTATCTTTGCTCTCTAGCTATATGCCGACCACACCCAAGATCAAAAACCATGAAAAGCTACCCGAGACAAGAACTAGCGTCTGATGAATGTCTTTTCCCCGATTTGGTTTGCAGATTATGTCACACCATGGGTGATTTTAACCACACGAATCAAGGATCAATTAGACTAGCACCATTTGTTCGAGGAAAATTCGAAACTAACGTAGTTGAACCGAAAGCCTTTATGGAAGTGGGGGCCAAAATTTTCAGTTTGAACAAATAAAATACGAAATTTTTCAACACTAGAAGGAAGTGCTCTTGTACACCAGGGGTGTCCGGCCGACGCAGTGTGTTATTTTGGCAATCTAGGGCAGTGCTCAATATTCGGAAGCCCGCGGCCCGATAAACCTCTTTTGTGTAAGTGAAAGGCCCGGTCATACACACACAACGAACGAGAAATTAATGGGAAAAATGAGGCTTCGAATCACACTCACGGCCCGGTGTGACTAGTGTTAGGGCCCGGTGACCAAGCCACGGTTGAAAAACACTGATCTGGGGGGAACAAAATTAAATTTTCGACTGATCTGAAAAGGGGAAAACATATTTCTTGATGGCAGAATGTTCCCCCACATTGTGGAAATGCAGTTAGTTTCTTTTTTAAGCATGCACAGTTTTGTTTGAGCATGTCTAAACATGCCCGTTCTCAAACATAGAACTCACAGGGCTTCGTCGCCCACTTAATTCCGTCAACTTGGCTTGACTAATGTATATTAAACATTTTCTTTTGCGCTGTTTCGTTCGATGGTAATAATTTGCATCCTTTTCTGGTATTTTTAATTCCACATTTTTTTTAAAATTGCTTATAATTAACCTGAGGACCTTTTTTACTTTGTCAATAAGTGTGTGATTTTTATCCACATATATATATATATATATATAAATCATTATTTTTTCTAATTTATTTTAAGATTTTAGTACATTATTAAGCTTGTTGAGCGCTCTGACCATATACAAGTTACAGCTAACTTGTTTGACTAATTAAAACTTCAAAAACGTGTTGCGGAAACTTGCGGACAAAAATAATTTTTTTCCCTAGATTTGGGTCCTCAAATTACTCTTACGTCATTGTTTGACATATGGGTAGGAAACGAGATTACAAGATTTGAAGCCATTTTAAATTTTATTTTGATTGAAATCGGCAATACAGATATTTCTAAAATTTTCCGGTGCATGTTCGAAATATGTCTGACAAAAACGGTGGCGAAAAGTGGCAAGATAAAAGGGACAATTTCCTAAAGATTATTCATTATAGCTTTACGAAAATATATTGCATGGTGAAGATTTATTTGGAGCTGCTCCCAGGCCCATCACAAAAAAATTTTACCATTAAAAGACCCAATAAGTTGTTCACCGACTGCGTTCCTAGAGTGAAGTCGCAAAAAGTGAAACCTCTTCTAAACTCCACTTGCCCAGAAGAATTGTGTACAGCTATCGAAGTAACACTGAGAAAAGAGGCTACGGGTGTTCCGGCGACTATAGTGAAATATAAATGCCTCTCTAAACAGAGAAACTATGATTAAGAATGTCCGCAGATCAATTCTTCAAAAGTCACCATTATCAGCAGATCAAGAGCTTGCTTTGTGTGTGTATGTGATGAATATTAATCTTTCAACGTATGAGTATAAGCCCCGTGAATGCCACTTAAATAGAAAGAAAATATGCTACCTTCGCGCGAGCATATGCTTTCGTGCTATTTATTTAGTAGCATGTGTATCACAGGTCTAAATTCTTACGCCAACAAGCAAAAGATTTTAAGCGTGAACTCTATCCTGCATATTACAAAGGCGCATATTAAAAATTGCTGTATAATTGTTGTGTTCTTTTTCAAAGACGGTTATATACCGTAAAGAAGGTTAACGGAGTGCCCATACTTTTCAAATTGTTTCTTCTCACGTGGAGATTAAAGAACACTTCCAAAACCTTTGATAAAACTCCTACACATGAACATGGGCCCACCCTTCTCACGCCCTGCTGCCAGGTTGTCCGGTTCTGATTTTTCACGGGCCCCTTGAAGTGCATTTATAGTGCGGAAAAATAAAAAATAATTGTCCCAGGCCTATAGGCTCGGGGCTCCGTCTACTCTTCCTTTCTGGGAATCGTGCATACGATTAGATAAAAAAAACGGCTACATTTTTATATATCTTTGAAATAAGCTCATTACATGGGTTAGAAATATGAAAACTGACGGAGTTAATTTCCAACCAATATTCGAATTTTAGACATTATGCTAGTACATTACATCAAAATAACCTGAATTAAGTTCTTTATATGACTTATCTACATCAGAAAAAAATCCTTTCATCATAAATAAAAAACAAACCGACACACTCCCTTTCAACAATGTTCAAAGAAGAATCACATAAAATTCCATTATATCAAAGTGGAAAAGTAGAAGGCAGTAAGCCTTCAATAATTATTGGAAACAAAGGCATGGAAGGTAATGAACCGATTAAATAATGTGAAATAGTTTAAATCTGATAAAACTCTTCCCAAATAATTCTTGGGATGGTAAATCCCCCCTCCCTAAACACTAGATAGGGGGAAAACACTTACCACCACGGATTCTGCTAACATCAACGGAAATTCCGCCCTCGCAAAATATAATAGTATATATAAATTTGATCAACAGAGTTCATAAGTAGAGTTGAAGGCCACAGCGTCTTTTTCTTCCTCTTTCCTACAATAAGCACACAACAGGTGTCTAGCCTAGCTTTTAACAGGAAAAAGAATCAAAGTCGTTTATACCCCTAGAGGGGGAAAGAGACAGCAAACAGACAGGAAAAGACAGATCCCGCAATCGACAGCAAGTCGAGCAGCAAAGCTGAATGAATCGCCATATGGTAACAGGCGCCCGATAGACCACGCCGGGGCGCGCCCACCAGTCGTAGTAGCAGCAGCAGCAGCTCCTTATAGTCCAAACCCCTCCCACGCTATTACACATAATGCGCTCCGCTTCCGGAATGCGCCCAGCATCATCGGTTAAAAGGGCGAAGTCAAACCGGAGAAAGAAGTGATGAAATTCTTATTTTCGAAAAATGAATGTTCTTAAAGAAAAGAAAATTCGAGTGCTGGACGCCTACATACAAAACATCGATCGGTGAGAAACACTGCGCCCTTCGGTCTTCACGAATAAATTAAAAACTCTCTCCAACCCATTTTTCTCCTTCCAGGATGAAATCTGGAGGCTGAAAGCATGGGTAATTGTGAATGATGTTGAGCAGACCCAGGGTAAAAGATCGTTTTCTTTACATCCGTTGAAAACTATAATTATGACCAATTGGCCAAGTTTTTAATAACATAAATGGTTAAAATCTCAGATAAAACTCAAGTTTCAGCAAGACAGGTGACTAACGAAATTAGCACTGAATTCTGGGAAGGGAAGCAATGGAGATTTCAAAAATTAATAGTTTTTTACGGAAGAGTTCCCGCCCTGCGAAAATTTTCTTTCGAAGCAAACGACATGCATCAATAGTGAAAAATC
Organism: Pholcus phalangioides; assembly: GCF_987345545.1. Classification (NCBI taxonomy): domain Eukaryota; kingdom Metazoa; phylum Arthropoda; class Arachnida; order Araneae; family Pholcidae; genus Pholcus; species Pholcus phalangioides. The sequence continues at coordinate 2,895,533 of NW_028301603.1, forward strand.
TGTTTTTTAAAAAAAATCGAATATTTTACCTACCTTACCTCTCACTATTGGTAACCGCAAATAGACCATTTCATTGAAAGTAGTCGAATCCATACTCTATTCCCATCGCAATAACAAGGAAGAAGCAGCACGATAAGCGGTGGAACAGTATCGACAACACAACGAAAACTCATGTTGCCGCTGCATCAGAGGGGGGTACCCAAAAAACTTTCTGGAGCACTTTTTTCAACAAAAAAAAAAAAAAAAAAAAAGACTCCAGTGCGCCACTTCGTGTCAGAGATAGCACTGCTCAAAGAAAATGTAGGGGTAGTTTTCTTGAAAGGTAATTGCAGGCAGAAAGAGAGAGACAAGACCGATGACACAGACAAGCGCGCTCACACTCTCACATAGGAGGATGATGCATGCAACAACAAACATCGTTGGTGACGAATGGCGATCGTTAAAACTGTGACATTGCTTTTTTCTCCCCAGGTGATGGTGAGAGAAAGGGGGAACATAATATTTCACAATGAAGTATAAGAAACAAAAATATTCTCTACATCCCTGGAGCACTTACAAAATAAACATTCCTACAGAGGAAGAAACGTCTCTCCCTCCACCAGACAAATTTCACTGTTTCAAGTCGCAATGGAAATTGACACACATTGAGAATGGGGTTCAAGACCCTCACAAAAGCATGTGTTTTGAATGATGTATAAAAAAAAAATCTTTTTTTATACAGCACCAGCGTTCCCCAACACCAGTCGAGTGAGAGATGAAACGAATTCGGGTTGGAGAGGGGGGGGGGGTTATTACCTACAAACACAATATGGGATCTCATGAGTTGGTATGGCAAAGGGAGCAATGGAATCATTTTTTTCCTTGTGAAAAAGGGAGGTGATGGGACAAATGTAGATCGTTTCTATACAATATTATGGGCCAATTAATCAACGGCCTGTAGTTCAAGCCAGATTTCAAACGGCTAGACAAGATACAGCAGAAGTCCATAATAACGAGTACCACTTATCACAAGTGTCTTGCTGATAACAAATGATTGTGAAATCGCTAATGTTAGCCGAATTCGATTCTGAACAGAATCAGTACAAAATCACTGTACGCTCTCTTTCCTTTCTTTGGAACTCTAGTTTTAATGCATTGATTACAGAGCCAGGATCATTGAAACATCTTACATTAGTCTCGATTTAATCCGAGGTGAAAGGGACCGAAACCACTTCGAATTACTGAAAACTCGGACTATCCGAAAATAGAAAAAAATGAGGGAAGGGTGTACCTATCCCTGCTTGTTTTGCCCTCAGTTCCTTACATAACTGCTCTTGGACTCCACATAAGAACCACCTGCCCACGAATTCTACATAAAGGTAGCTGACAGGGACTCCGGACCCCCGAAATCTGGTATGAATGTTATTCTTCACACTAGAAATTCACTATAGAGGGACCTATGAAAAATTCTGACCCCGTGAGACCCTAGTCTAGGCAGACAGAGGTTTTGAAAAGTTCCGGCACCTCGGGTTATCCGGAACATCGAAGTTTCAAGACTCAAATTATGAGGACTCTGCAGTACTACCATTTCAACCAGAAGCAGGGTCACCTACACAAGACGCGGAGGCTGGCGTGGAAATAGATGTCCCCTCCCTCCTTCACGAGCTGGGAGTATAAAATTTTTAACCATTTCCCTCAATTTTAAAATTTTCATTAATTCTAGATTATTATGCATTATTTGATGTTCGCTCATTAATTTTAAATTGTTCCTGTAATTAATTTTGGATTTTTCTCGAATTAGATTTTTTATTAATGCTGGAATGATTTCATGAATTTTCAAATATTTCTTATTAAATCCGAATTCATATCAATTCTCAATTTCTAGTAGTTCCCAAATAATTTCTTTCATTAGATTTAAATTTACATCAATTCTCTTGTTAATTTGCACATCTGTGTGTAAATTGTATCGAGTTACGAGTACATATTTTTATACAGTCCAGTATCCCAGAAGGAACAATGTCTGTAATAATGCACGTTTTGTTTTGGGATGCCCCCGCCGTATGGAAGAAAATGTTTGGGGAAACACTGGAATCTTCAAAATATCAAAAGATCCTGGTTTTTCTTTCAAACCAGAATTGGTTAAAACACTTAAAATTGGTGGTTTTCAACCAATTCGTAATGTGGTTGTATTTTTAAGTCAAAAATTCTAGCCCTAGTGAATTTGTGTGTTTCCACCAACATGGGAGACGCCACAATGTCCTAGAAAGCCTAAAAAAATTATTTTGGGCATGTCTATAAAAAAAATATGCTCCGATCATGAGAAATTTGTCTGGCACCTATTTTGATATAAGGAATGGATGAAATAATAATAAGCAAGGCTATCTTAACCCTTAAATGTTAGACTTTCTTTGAGCTAATAGGAGATACATATTATAAAGGAAAAATCATTTTAAAAAAACTATTCCAAATTGTACTACTCATACAGGGCCTCAAAGATTGTATATAAAATCATACATAAAGATCGTGATTCAAACTATAATAAGGAAGGAAAAATAATCAGAGAAGCAAACTTCAAGGTAAAAAAAATTCAAGCAAAACATTTTGATAAGTTATTGAAGTCACTGATAAACATGCTCTGCAACAAACAAGGATTTGTCGTTAATTGGGACATCTACTAGAAAATTCAAAATATAAAATGGAAAGAATATGACCTCACCTCACGGGCAACAGCGCGATTCTGAATCTTTTAGCTTCAAACTGGCTGCAGTAATGAATGTTTAAAGGACCCTTTGCATGTAAGCAGCAGAGCTATGCATTTACGAGTTGAGGCATGGGAATGGACTATGATCGCCTGTTACATGAGGAGCTTTGATAATTTGATAATCTTGCATGGAAATTAACACCAATTTAGTCAGAAAAATATAAGAGGAACCACAATTGTATCTAGAAAATTTTTAGGCACCAATGAAATTTTTTTTAGTCAACATTGCACCTGGAACTTGTCAAGCACTATTCCACGTGAGAGAAAAATTGCTTACTAGATGTCTTCAATTGGACTTTCGCAATTTTCAGTGTATTAAAAAAAGGGTAGATTGAACTTTAAGAAATTAAGAGACTACTGTAAAATTCTAGTTATATGTTTCAGACAATATGACGTGCTGAAAAATTCTTTTCAATTTCTATTTTAAGAACATTATTTTTAGACAGTTTTTTTTCTCAAGCCAATAAATCAAGGAAACATTTTTTTGATATTATGCTGAAGTGAACTGGGAAAGAAAAGTTATCCCGTCTCTATTGGGACTCGAACCCAAGCAAACATGCTACTATCTACAACACTGAATGAATGAACGCCGGAACTTTGCCACTGGACTTATCCCATCGCGGAGATTTCTTCCAGCCCAGCTTCGTGGCAGAGTCCGGATCACTTTATTTTTATATTTTTAGTCAAAAAATAAAATAAAAAAACAATTTTTACAATACATTTTCCCTGGACAATTGGGTACTGTCACGATTAACAAATTTTGTGGTGATTACAGACAAGATGAGGTTGAGAGTTGAAGAAAAGTTCCAGGGTTTCGTTAAAAAAAATTAATGTACACATATTAGGATGAAGATATATTTTAGAAGCAATTGGAGGGGGCCCATGCCATCTTATCTGTTATCTTACACTTGCCATATTATATACATAGAATACAACAAACATGAAAATCTTATTGTAAAACTATCTACACCAATATGGAAACAAGACCTTTCTTATTTCATGCACTGTGCGGTGAGGCATCAGTAGATCATCTTAACTTCAGCAAAGAGCCCCAGGCGGGACGGTATAGAGAGAGACAGCTTTTTTTTTCTTCAGCCTAATATATGAAAGCAGATATTTTTTGGATATTATGCCAAGGTGAACTCGGAAAGAAAAGACATCTGGTCTTCGCCAGGACTCTAACCCAAGCACTCTTCTAAACCAGGCAAGAATGCTAAACATGCTTAGCAGCTCATGCCACAGTGTGTGAAATAAGGAAGGCAGGGTCATTCCTCCAAAGGTATTGATCCATGATTCCCAATGTGGGGGGGCCCCCACGCTCCACAGGAGGGTAATATGATTTTTTAAAGGGAGCCATCATGATTTATGAAAATTCATATTTGATGAAAAAATTTTTCAGAATTAATGAAAAAATTGCATTTAGTGGGAAAATGATTTCACAATCAATGAAAATTCATATTTAATGAAAAAATTATCTACGAATGGTTAAATTCTCCAGTAGGGCTCCTCCTATTTGCCCCGAAGCCCTAGGCCCCATTGAGTTTAACCATTAAAATACTACGAAAATCAAGATACCAGTGACCTTTATTGGCCATTCTGCTTCATGGAAATTATTTTTTAGTCTGCCTGTCTTAAAAGTTTAAACCCCATGCTTTAGACCAGGTTATAGGGCTTTCCAGTTTTTGGGCTTCCTCTATGCAGATTCTGAGGGGGGAGGGAACACACAGGCTAATTTGAGGTTTCAGAAGAGTAGAGAACCTCTTCAAAGAAAAAAATTCTAGTTTTTAAACTTCCAAAAGAGTTTCAACTTTAGAGAAATATATATAAACAGCAAGCATTTTTAATATTTTGACTTTTTTACAATTTTTGATTATCGTGGGGAGCATATCTCCCCCCCCCCCCCCCCATCATGTGTCTTTTATGGGGGGCATCAAGATTACAAGATGCTTAGGCAAGCATGGTGCAAAAAAAGGTTGGGAAACACTGGTATAGATGGCAGCATTCTTGCTCAGTTCTCTTTCAAGGGGCCAAAATCCAAACTGTGCTCGCCTCGACTGCCCAAGCATCTATTTGCAGCATTGACAGGATAGGTTCAATAGTTTTGACCAGTCTTGCTGAAATCGGTTTTGTCTGGTCAAAATTAAAATCTTGACTAAGATGGGCACTCCACAAGGTTCATACTTATTTTCATACAAAAATATCTGACTTTCCAGGTTTTCTAGTCAAATTTTCTGAAAATTCCAGGTAATTTTTTAATAAAACATTTAGTATGAATTATAACAATCAATTGTAGTTATCATAATCTGTATGTATAAAATTGATTTTCTGTGTGTGTGTGTGTGTGTTCTTTCTATACAAATCTACAATTATGTGAGCCAATTGTCTACAAATTTTGCATACGTAACAAACAAGACCCAACTTCAATGATAGGCTACTTTAAAAGTTTGCGAGAGTTGGGCAAAAAAACTGTCGAGCAACAATGGTTTCAGTGCCTCAACAATGTCTTTCAGAATGTTTACTCTGTAGTTACCCAACAATGCATTTCAGACATTTACGCCTTTACAATGGTTTTACTCTGCTTTAATGCTCCCAGTATATAGAGAAAACCCAGGCAAGTGCCAGGTATTATATACAGCTAATAACATAAAATTATAGATTAATTATTAAAAAATTTTTATACATGTCATTAATGCTATTCAAATACACCTGATGGAAAAACAGAACACAATCAAGGAATGTAAAATTTCCCTTTTTTTGTAATATCACTGTTTGGAAACCAACTTAAAAATTTCTCACACATCCTTGAATTATAGAATGAGTGGGACATCACTAATTTCAATGCAAACAAGATGAAAGCCTTCACTGTTGTTTCCTTCGTGAAATAACCAAAGATTTAGTTTGTTTCACAGCATCACAATTGTTTGAAGTTGACTTTTACACCCTCCATTCATATTGGTGCTAGAATCAAAAAGTTGGGGTTGGAAAAAAAACGGGGGTTGTTTAAAAACTCCTGAATTTACATACTTGGCATGTGTCTGTGAATAGCTTGTCTGTCCATGTTGCTCAAATTGAATGTTTTGCTGCAAAGCAGATACCATGGTTTATATTTGTCATTTTTGCTGCTTCAATTCAATCAGCCTCTGAAGATTCAGGTTTCTATCTGTCCATTCTAGATTGAAAACTGTTTCCTTATACCACCCATTGTTTCCAATTTAAAAAAATACCCACATGTAAATCATAATATACACATGCTTCATCCGGCATTGTTCAGTGAAGTAATTTTATAAAATCATTGCAACTGAGCTTTTGACACTTTTTACATGGCTTTCTATGATGCACAGTTATGATTAAGTTTTCAGAAACACTTTGTATGCAGTTAAAATATGGTAGCAGCAATGCACTTTGAATAAATCATTTCATAAGTGTTCCATGTTATAACAAAAGACTTACGAAATCCTCATTTCTCTGCAATTTTCACGGTTTTTTGCACTCTATTACAAGATTTACAGATTACCACCATTTAGGATATTATCGAATCACAATTTCCTTTCCAGGAAAAAACTTTTTTCTCAATCATTTTTTGCTTTGAATTAGATGGCAATTGCAAGGATTTTCCAGAAACTTCAGGTTTTGGAAGAAAAATGGGCTATTTTCCCAAACTTGTTTTTAATAAACCTCTCCCTGACCCATAAAAATCGTGCTCCACGAAACAGAAATTGGTCTTGAACGGAACCAAAAGACAGACCTGTCAATGATTAATGCATTGATGTGTTTATAAAAACTAAAATATAAGAAAATATAAATTATTCCTAGGAGCCATTTTTTACCAGAGTGAAAACTGAAAAAAAATCTTGTCAATTGCATAAATTTTTAAATTTTCACATTCAAATTTAGTCATCACAAAGCACACACACAAAATTTTAGAAATCAATGTTTTTTTTTTTAAATCGCCATGGCGACCTGAGATTTGTCAAGCCCAGCAATAATTTGTCAAAAATATATATAAATCATTAATGCAAATGCAGAAAAAAAAAACTCACCTTAACTCCTTTTTTCCTAAAACAGAAAATCACAATGTAATTGTAATTAAAATGATTGTCAATATCATAATTATCAAATTCATTCACTATATAACACGAACGAATTAAACATGTACATTTCACTTTTTTACTCTGGCTTTCTTTTTTTGCTTTCTGGCACCCGTTATTTATTGCACTCTTAAGGCTGAACATATAGTGAGGTGAGACCATGAGGTACGGAATCTGGATATTTTTCAAAAAACTTTGAATCATATTTTATAAATATGCCATAGATGAATTAAACTGACAATAAAATTTTGAAATAATAAAAAGAAAATTATGAAAAACTTTTTTTGTGTCCCGAAATGTTTTCCATTTTAAAATGTCCACTGTGTTACGGTCATTTCAAAAATATACTGAAAGGTTCACTTTTAATTCTTCACCAACAATTTTGGATTTGACTTTTGCAAAATGACAATAGTCATGTTATGTCTTTAGTACCAGATTTTTCTCTGCCGTATGTCCACTCAGTTACGTCCACGATTATAATTTTTTTTTTTCTCATCTATATTAACAGTGAGTGATAGGACATGGAGATATGCTTCAAAATATTTTTTAAAAAATTTCATCAATAATTCAAATTTATAATGAAACAAAATAAGTTAGGCTAATTTGTCCACTCTGTTACATCTTCCAAAAACTCAAGCAACGCAACAGAATAGAAACCAGGGTAGGGTTGGTAAAAAAAAAATTTTGGTTTATTTATTATGTTCCAAAAAAAACTTTTTTGGTTTAAACTTGTATTTTTGGTTTTAATGGTATTTACATTATAAACAATGAAATTTCTGAAAAATCATTACACTTCTAATTACTGACAGGGCTCCCACTCAAAAAATGAGAAAAAGTAAGAAAATGCAGGACTAAAAAGTAGGATGGGGGAGGGTAACCCCCTTAGACAACATATTCATAGCATAATGGGAAAAAATTTATTAAAAAAATTTCTTTTGCAAAAAAAAAAAAAAATTTAACTTTTTTTTCCCTAGCACTATTTCAGTCAAGCCAAAACAAAATGACAAATGGCTTGGTTACAAAACCAATTTTTGGGCAAAACACTGCACTATCAACCACAGATAATTCTTTGCTGTCTCTCCTCATATATATTACATTTTTTTTTTGGAGTCTTCCAAAGTGAAGAGCTTGTTAACTTTCTTCGACAAGGCACAGCAAATTTCGAAGACTTAAGTTTTTTAACAATGACGCACCTTCGAGACCACTTTCAAAAGCACAATGCAAAATGTGTAAATTACAAGATCCGACATAAATAAGGCAAGGTGAACCAGATAGTTTACATCTCCTCAACCTCTGTAAAAATCGTGATCTGAACTTTTTCCACCGAGATGTCCGCAGTAGACTTCGTGTATCCCGGGACATACCAACGCTAACTGTGAATGGCACCACGATAACGGAAGATTATGAGAAAGCAAACGTTTTTGCGGACATATTTTCTGGTTCATATAATTTCAGTTGTTCCGGTTACGACTATCGTTATCAAGGCCTTATGAATGATCATCCCTTCTTTCGTGACATGTTCAGCACTCAGACGATAAAAGCCATTATTGCTTCTCTTCCTGGTCGATCATCTCCGGGTCCTGACGGAATACCCAGTTGTTACTACAAACGTCTTTCAGACCCGATATCTTCTCTGCTTAGCTCCATCTTCACATCCTTCTATGACTACGGGTCTATCCCATGCTCTTGGAAATCTGCAGTTATTAGTCCAATTTATAAGAATAAAGGCTCCAGGGCAGATCCGAATAATTATTGCCCGATATCGTTAACCGATATATCCTGCAAAATTTTCGAGAGATGCATCGTCAATCAGTTACTTCCGTTTGCCGACGATATGGCTTAATCCCCTCAGTTCAGTTTGGCTTCATTCCTGGCCGCTCCTTACCAGTGCAACAGTTGATTTGTCATGATATATGGGAGAGTGCTATAGACTCTGGACAAGAGATTGATGTAATTTACGTCGATTTCCAAAAGGCATTTGATAAAGTAGACAGATTGCTACTACTGAGGAAGCTAGCTTGCATGGGGGTTCCGGATAAAGTTGTGAGGATAATTCAAGAACTGCTGTCAGACAGAGTTCATCAGGTTCGCGTAGCCAGCGTGATGTCTAGAGAATGTCAGGTGCCAAGCGGAGTTGTCCAGGGATCGGTGTTAGGCCCGATCTTATTTACTTTGTACACTTACGATATTACTCAGGCTGTGTCACCCATCTCTCTATTGCAATTCGCTGATGACGTGAAGTTATTCTCTCCAGTGGAAAACACTAGGGACTTAAGAATTGCATGCCAACAACTTTTCCAGTGGAGTTGTCAGTATAAGCTACCTATTTCATCATCAAAAAGTGGATCAATGCATTTAGGTAGACGCACCGATCCTGAATATTACCAACTAGGTAATAAAACGTTACAGCAATTGGATACATGCGTGGATTTAGGTATTGCAATGAGCCGCATTCTGGATTTCACTGATCATTATCATGGCATAGTCTGCAAAGCTAATAGAATTTCATATATGTTACGTACGGCATACCGTAAGTGTGATGCGCATACGTTGTCATATGCTTTCTGTGTGTACGTTCGCCCGACCCTGGAGTTCTGTTCGCAAGTATGGAACCCTTACAAAATCAAGGACATACAGCTCCTTGAAAAGCCACAGAGGTCGTTTACTAAACGAATACCTGGCATGAGCGGTCTATCTTATTGCCAGGGACTTCAATTTCTGGGTTTACACTCACTGGAATGGCGTAGAATCGATGCAGATCTGAAGATGTGCTACAAACTAGTCCACCAAAATGTTTATCTACCATCGAGAGAGCCTTTCTTTGAGATCATAGACAGGCGAGTTAACCTACGTAGGCATCGCTTCCAAATAAGAATACCAATGGCTAGAAGGGATTGCTTTTTCCACGGATATAGATGCCGTGTGGCAAGAATATGGAACAGTCTTCCATCAGAACTTGTATGTGCCTCCTACGCAAGATTTGCTTCCACTATTGGGGATTTCGACCTGGCTCCGTATGCGAAGTGCTTCCCGTACTGACTATTTTTTTTTTTTTTCTTCCAGTATAACTGCATTTCATGCCTTCTGGGGTTATTGTAAATAAATAAAATAAATAAATAGTTTTACTGTGTTGTTCATCATTTTTTTAATTTTACTGTTTTGTTCACATTTTACTGTTCAATGCCAGTGTATTCATTTTTGACAAATGAAGCACTTCCATTTCTAGCTCTTTGCTGAGCATTGTAAATATTGTTTATGCCTCTTCATGCCTTAAAAATACAGAAGACAACTGAATGCTATTGGGTAGCATCAGAATCACCAAACCTAGAATAGACCTATGTATGCAACTGCTTTCAAATGCAAACTGTTGTTTCACCTATTTTCACCATAATTTTGAATGATGAAAGTTACTGTCCAAGACCATGAAGTAATAATACAAAATTATTTTTCCATCCAGACAGAAGTTTTTAATGACTACTATACTTGAACCCTCAAACTAAGCAAATGAAAAATTTATCAATCAAATGGTCCACATACACCCCCCCCCCCCCTTCCAAATTACCTTAAAAATTATACAATTTCTGCTTTGGCAGAATCATTAATTGCATTCTCCAACATTTGTAATATTTGGCAATAATTTCCTGCTCAATTAAAATCAATTACACAAATTTTGTCGATAGGATTTGGTAAAAAAGTAGGAAAAACCGAGAAAGTAGAACAAAAGTAGGACATTTTAGCAAAAAGTAGGAAAAGTAGGACGAGTGGGAGCCCTGTACTAAAAATAAAATGTTTATTATTGTAATTAACACAATTCCCACATATATTAATTACTCTATCAATATTTTACATTTTAATAAAAATTTTGCAATTTAGTTATTTAACTTAACTCAAGGAAATATTTAGTGTTTGAGAATTCTTAATGTTATTATTAAACCTATAACAAAGATGTTTTCTCCCCAGTTACTTTCAATATGCTTAATTACTGCTGTTTTGCAAAAACTATGGTAAAAACTAGGCAAATACAATGATTTTAATGAAGCGTGATTAATGCAGATTTTTCTCCCCAGTTACTTTCAATATGCTTAATTACTGCTGTTTTGCAAAAACTATGGTAAAAACTAGGCAAATACAATGATTTTAATGAAGTGTGATTAATGCAGATTAATTAGCAATTATTTGTGACACACAGGGTGATTATAACTAAAGTTCTGATTTCAAAACACTAAAATAAAAATCACTGGTCAGAATGACTTGAAAATTTTGAAATGAATGTTCCTAAGGCAATGGAATTTTGCATGACGAAGGGGAAAAAATAATTAAAAATGTAAAACAGACGATGCTGTACTCCTCCAGCACGTGGGAAACTTGCTCACAGAGTGGATATGATAGCCAGTCAAGACAAAATTATGGAATTAGCATGGCACGATTTCATAATTAATGGAAACATCACAAAAATATATGAAGTCATTTAAACTACAACTTACACAAGAAATATTAAATATGTTATCCAAAGTGTTCAGGTTGCGAGGTGAAAGAACAAAAATGCTTGTTCAACAACAGATCAGAGTAGACCTATGCCATGGTAATGATGTGGATGTGCTTTCAATTCACAAAAGTTTGCAATCCTACCACTGCACATAACATTTTAGGGTATCGCCAAAGGTTACAAGTAATGTTCACCTGTCAGGTCAACATGGCAGCCAAGTGTTGTGTGATCTTGTTATTGGGTAAATGGTGGTTCAGCATCTGCTTCACTGATGTTGCAATGTGCATCTTGATAAAAGTTGTGCTATCCACCAGGACCAGACAAATCTAAAAAATATTTAGGCGCCAGCCACCAAATTCACTATAAACGAAGCATGTTTCCCCCCAAGAAAAATAGTACTGAGTAGTGTTGTTTTTTACTTTTCCAGGACTTTGACTCATTCTTACGTTGAAAGACACATTATTACAAAATCAAAAAAAAATTGTCTCATACCTACATTTCATTTTAGCAACGATGCATATAAAATTTCAGGTGCCAAAACCAATTTTCCAGTCACCCTGGCATCTGTGATTTGTCCAGCCCTGCTATTCACATATTGATGCTGTTGAAGTGTAGAAATGATGCGATTGTGCAAAATAGATTATACCGCTGGCCAAGTGCAGCATCATCTCTACGTGTACGTTTTAAAGTGTTTTTTTTTCTTTCACCAAAGAAAATTTCATTGCTTCATGCAATGGATCCATACAAATTTTCCAGCTATTCTGACCAGCAGCACCTTCGTGTTTTGAAATCAGAACTTTAATTATAATCTTGTATGTAGCCAATTTATTTTTCATAAATCACTCACTATTGTACATCCTAAATAAACGGTGACCCAGTCCACATATTCCAAGGAATACCCAACTGAAAATTATTTGGACAACAATCACCAGCTGCTTCACGAACTGGCCAATTTTTACTACTGAACAGTAGAAGTAGAACCTTGATTAACTGGGAGTAATGTAAATATGTAAAAAAAATTCAATATTAAGCCGGGATGTCAATACACAGTAAGAAATGTGCTGCTTCCTATGGAATGAAAATGACTGTGAGGTAAGGTACACTGGTCTATGTCCTTTAGGGGCAGCTGGTGTCTTTTTGGATTATAATACCACCTGCCGTTAGCATGACAGTGAAGTCACTACTGTTGCTGCTTCTTTGTGAAGGAAAAAAGCCCGAGAGATTAATACACCACCACATGTGTGTGATGCAATCCTCATTCATGAATTTGCTTAAGATTCAGAACGTAGCGCAGTTAGAAAATGCAGTAAGAATTATAAATTTTGATACAGTATGTAATTTTAAGTAACTAAGATACTTAATATGAAAGAAAATTTATATTCAGGTCAATTTTATGATATATTTTGAAAAAACCATTTGTATCATCTTATACCATTTAAAGATACACCATCCGAATGTACCCCAAGGATAGAAAATGTGATAAGAATTAATCATTTTGGCTAATAATGAACCAATATATTTTTCAGGGGGAAAAATTATACTTGGGCCACATTTATGTAATTTAAAAAAAAAAAAACAAACTGCCTTTTAAAAAAAAAACAATGCTTGGTTAAAACCAACGTGTTTAAACCAAACAACCCTGGTATACTTCCTTGACATTGAAAAAACATGCATCATTTACCCCACCGAAAGGAAAGACAAGAATAACCATCCAAAGATGTTGCAGAAATGCCATGGACCGTTCAAATGCATTTCCTACAAAGAAAATATTCTCGACCACCAACATCCAGCATTTCTTAACCCGGGTGCGTGCTGTCTCTTTCCCCCCCCCCCAACTTTTTTTTAAGCCAACAGGTCGAAGTTTATATACAAGAAAATAGGCAAAAAAGGTTACAGAGGAGTCTCTGGGTCACCTATCACATTTTTTATATAATTTTTGAGATGATAAAAGTGTATTTTGCATGGCCTATATATTTAGAATATTAGAGATATCTTTCTTTCAGTTAATCATTTCTGTGCACTCCGTTACAATGGTGTACACTCTGTTAGGGGAAGCATTTTTGCAGTTCAAAGGCAAAAAAAATTTAAGAACACTTCAAACTAAGATGTTAAATTATAAATTACCAACCCATGTCTGTGGATAAAATCCATGACTTTTCAGTCATAAACCCCAAAAAATAAAAAAATTAATACGAAATAAAAGTGAAAAATATGAAATATTATGAAATATTAAACTTCAAGTCATTGGCCATAATTTGAGATCACTTTTATTTCGAAAATCAAACTTTGAATTTTTCATTTCAAAAATATGGAATGTACACATTTTTTGGGAATGGCCCATAAAAATAAATATAAGACTGACTTTTAGGGAAAAAAAGTAAGGATTTTTCAGTAATAAGAGTTGCAGGGATTTTTCCCCTTTTGTAAAAACGTAACATCTTGCAAGTCATCTCCAATTGGGGCCAATTCATCAATCATTGCCAACCAGTAAGTAAAATTGTATGCAGATGTGCCAACTTTTGGAATCCAGAAATCCGGAGATTCTCCCGATGGGCCCCCCCCCCCCCCTGGCACTCATAGACTCAATCAAAAAAAAATTCACAAAATTTTTTTTTTGATCAATTAAGAAAAAGTTCCACCCCCCCCCCCAAGGCAGGTTTTGCATTGCCCCCCCCCCCTCCCCCGAGCAGAATATAATTTCATGTCAGTCTTTAACCATGCAAAATATAAAAATGACATCTGCATATACTGTTCATAAAGCTTAAGTTTCCTTTCGTGAATGCTATCAGTGATTAAGAATCTTGGGTATATGAACTAAAGCTTCATATTATATTTTTTTAGCTTTATACAGCGTAAACGTAAAGTTTTATATTTTCTTTCTGAAGACATATTTAATCGGAGGAAACAATTCAAAAACTTTAAAATACAAAGGTGCTGACGAAAAAACATGTGTTTACCGCACGGCTGTTAATGGGATGCAATAACGATTATACAGGAATTTCGGCAACTATAAGGTCATACCCCTGATAAATGATTGCTGATAAACGCTACGTAAGCAAAGTCATGTCTTTGCCAGTTGCTTAAATGCGGTCACCAAGACTTTTTTACGGCTGCTCGATGGAAATGACCACGGCTCTCCTCTATGGGCGTTTTCCCTAATGACGACGGCAGTCACTGACGTCACGACAACGTGAAAGCTCGCATAATATTTAATTTTCAGCAAAAATCTGGAAAAATTATAGCAAATCCAGAGAGCGGGAGGAAAAATAAAAAATCCGGAGAGTTGGCAGGTCTGTGTATGTCATTACTACTCAAATAAAAACATGCCAACAAAAAAAAACTGTCCATCGTGTACGAAACACGGTCAAAGCACATGGATCTTGCTAAATTTGTATGTTGAAAGGCCAAATTGATGCTGGATTTTTGGTGAATTTTGTAACCCCCCCCCCCCAAATGAAATATTTTTTGTGATCTGATGCGGCGACAATTTGCATTATACTTCTGTGAAACGTTTTTTCGGGGGGGGGGGGGAAATTAAACACTTTTCTTTCTTCTCGTCAGCTATGTTATGTGGTTACCCTTCCCACAACTTGAATGGCCACATGATCCAGACAAGTTGCAGTAACCAACCATAGCAGTTTTTAAAAATACAGTAAAACATGTCTTCAACGGAATCGCAAGGGACCAAGATTTTTTTCCCGTTGAACACAGATTTCCACTTAATAGAGGTTCAACTGACAAGTGTAAAATTATGTAACAATCTTGTATGTAATTGAAGTACAGTATAATGAAAATAAATCACCGGAAAATAAACTAATTAATTTAAATGTACATAAAATAATGTACATTATTTACTCTATAATTGCTAAATATTTAGGTTTTCACAGCATCTGTATGAAACTTCACCCCCACCGTTCATAGTCATCTGTAGTGTCAGGTTTAGTTTGTACATTGTCTATGTTTATGTAATCCTTAGCACCAGGTCCATAACTAGCATTTTCGTGAGGGAGAAAGGCAACATGATTTTGCTGCCCCGACCACTGTAAAATTCAATGATTTTCCCACATAAAATCTGTCACCTGAGCGAAACAGTCAAAATAAGTTAAAGGGTAAAATTTTCTCTTCCGTTTCCGCATTAGACAGGTTCCGTTTAATCCAGATTTTTTAATGTGTATTTTGACATTGAAAACACAAGACCGCGATTTTTTTCCCATTATGGACAGGTTTCCACTTAAGACAGGTTCCATTGAAGACAGGTTTTACTGCGTAACAAGTCAAGATTTCAGGTGAATAATAATTTATTTTAGACTACGATTCCATTAAATGCTCATAATTTCCCTCTGTGAATTACTGTATACTTACTTATCTACAAAGAACAGCGGCTCATCACTGCAGTCACCATTCTTGTACGCCACGTTGTTCGGCTTTGCATCCACTTCATGTCTGACATCAGTTCTAATGTGATACAAAAACACAAATAACATGTTACAATATCAGGTACAGATAGTATGGAAACAAGTTGATAATGCAACTTCACATAATTTTACTTCTCATCTCATTGGTGCAACTTAGAATAATCACGATTTTACAAATGCGTTCTTCCCTGTGTATTTATGAAACAGGTAATTGCTTAACATTTAATATTAATATATATCAGGGCTTGAAAAATGGAAAACATATTTAGGTGGCAGCCAAATTTTTTAGAAGCCAAGCATGGTTTTCGGCTCAAGAAACATGGAATCGAATGTCTGTAAATCCAAGCACAACAAACTAATTTTAAAAATCAATATAAATTAGAATTTTTCGCACGAATTAAAAATTTACAGATTATATTTTATTGTGCGGTGTGCTCTTCCTGTAAGAGAGGCTATATGTCTGGAAGATTTCTAGTATAAAGAAAACATGAAAATGGGAATCAAATCCTACCACAGTAAGTTGGAAATGAGCATTAATTACACAAGTTCATTAATTGAATGAACTTGTGTAATGATCCCCTAGGAAAGTAAAGCTACTGAAAGAGGCAAAATAAGAAAAAAACCTGGTTGACATTCTTTTAATTAGAAGTAAAATTGTGAGAAGCGATGAAAAAAATTGATTTTGTACGCAATATAAAAATACAACAAAGTAGAACTTAATTCATTTTGGATAATTCAAACTTTTACAAACTCTCATTCAGTTTCCTATCTAATTTAACGTTGAATCGTTTAATACAATTTTTTCTTTCAACGTTTGGAATAATTTGAAGCTGGAAATAAAAAAAAATGATTTTTGTGCCAGTAAATTTAGTTCGGAAAAATTCTAAAAGAAGCCACACAAACTTTGTTACATTTGACCAAGTTGTTAAACAAAAAATTTCCAAAAGCAAAAGTTTTGAATATTTTGTTTCCCTCTGTTCTTTGGTAATTTAATGGCCATTTTCTACACTGTTTGACTGGACTTCATTGAGAATGTGTACCTCTTAATCCCGATTATGCTTTTTTTACCCTATAGATCAGTAATTCTCACCCTTTTTTCTCGCAGTAGAGAACTGCTGCTATAGAACAAGGTGTACCATTTTCAAAAAAATCTGAATCTTTTTATAGCCAAAATACAAATTGTAATACGTTAATGAAAGTATATTTCCTTGATCGCATAAAAATGACAAGCAAAATTTGGAAAACAGTTTCGTAACTGATGATCAAGAATTGCTTCTGTAAATCAGGCTTAAGCAGAGCAAGAAATTTTGCAGTGATGTAGATTCCAGAACAGTAGCTAAGATCATTATAATTATAAATAATTAAAATATGAAAAACACTGCTTTACACCTTTTCCTAACTAAAGAGCCTAACCTTTCTGAGCCCAGGGTCTCAACCGACCTTAATTCACATCTGCCCTGGTCCGTTCCCGGCATGATAGGAAAGGTGAGGCTAAATAAGTATCCCAATATGCATTGTGTTGATTCAATGGATTTTTATAATTAAGTCATTTAAGAATTTCCAGAATGACTCAAATTTCATGGCATGCTGTTCTCCCGCATTGTTTTCCGGCATGCCAGCTAATTTTGCAGAATATATTTCATGATAGCTTTATTCAAAGGAGGTGTAAGAATGTATATTCAAGTTTACTGAGGATGCGAGTAAGGCTGCAGCTAGATGCTTGGTCTGCCAAGGTAAGTATGCATTTGGACACTACTTGCAATCAGGGCTGGATTAAGACACTTCTGGACCGTAAGCACTTAATTTTGGTGCCCCCCCCCCCCTTTTCATGCCATTTGTGATTCATAGATTTTACATTTAAAGGCTAATCATTTCTACTTTCAGGCTTTCTTCATGTTGAGAAATTTTTTTGGAGAGAATTGACAATATCGGCATAGGCGGAGATAGACTTGGAAGTCTGGGGGGGGGGACAAGGTCATTATTGCTGGGGGGGGGGGGTCACGATGATGTCAATTCATATACACACATATACATTAGATCTGCCCACTCCACTTTGACGCTGGGGGAACAATGCCCACCACGTATCTCCGCCCATGAATATCAGATATTGCCAATTCTCTCCAGGGTGACCATATGTGCCATATTTCCCATCTGTCTCTTCATTGAATCTATCATTTGGAAAAAAAGCATAAGAAACGCTAAATTAAATTTCATACTTCAGAAGTAGGCGGAATATGATGTGAATATTTCTAAGCACACATTACAATTGTTTAAAGGTTCTCTCCCCTCCCTCCGCTTTTTCTAGTCTTGCAAAGTCTTTGACATTAAAAACCTATGCTATGCTACACATCTGCTTCTACTTTTAATAGAAATGAAGCATCAAACCTCTCTTGTACAGCAATTTTAATTTATTTTATTTATTTATTCACATAATTCTGACTTCAAAATAACAAAGTTGCATTGCTGTAACATTTTCATTAATATTTTGCTTGATTCAATATTTCTCTTGATTAAGAATTCTACTAAATTTCATATCTTATCTGTTAGAATTGCGCAAGCCAAAAACACTATTGAAACGCAAATTAGGGTTGTTATCACTGTTTTTGAATTTACCAAAATGTACGTTTTGGAATTTTTCCATTCATATTTTCCAAACAGACAAATTTTTGATTTTTACCTTTTGTTCTAATCCTTTAAAAACATTTGAAGATATTTTCTCCCATTGGCCGCTTTTTATATTATTTCCCAAACTGGTTTGAAGAGGAATCACTCGACTTCGGCATGGTCAAAATATTATCCACAAGTGTTGTACTTTATTTTTGGTTAATCACCATCATTGGGTATCTTTTCGTTGATATATTTTCAGAGTTTGTTTTCAATCTAGATCTGGTAGCATTTCTTTTGCTTCTACTGCAGGTCAAACTATTGCATGCCGATACTGAGTTGACCTCTGACATTGATGTGCAAAGGAAGGGTTCATTTTCCAAGGAGGGGAAATGGGGGGGGGGGAGAACTGACTAAAATAACGCAAAAAACGCGAACAGAAAATACCCACCTCCCTTTTTCCCTGTGACCTCTTCACCAAAAGAAGATAAATGGAATTGGCCATCATGACGTTTCATGAAGTAGCCAGAGGCCAACTCAGCGTGAGTATACAACACACAGTTGATCCACTTGTGATCCATATACGTGTATACACGCAGATGATGTCATTATTCTGCATAACTTTAACCTACTTGATGCCTGGGGCTACCCGGCATGCATCGGGGAAGTGCTGAGAGGACCCCCTAACAATTATATCTAGTTACAGTTTTTGAGAGTAAGTATGCAAATTGGAAAGGAGGTATTTCAGAAGGGGGGCATGGAAAAATCACTTTGCCCAGGGGACCCCATCAGAAGCATACATAGGATTGAGAGCTTTCGTGGGGGGGGGGGGAGGAGACAAAGAATCTTTCTAGAGTAATTTTGAGGTAGTACTTAATTTTCAAAAACAGTATTAAAAATTTGGTAATTATAAATTGATATTGATTTTTGGTAACATAAAAGTATTTTCTTTCGATATTTTAATTCTTTGAACAAAAATATTTTTTAATTACCATATGAAGGATACAGGACCCTTACTTGCGAAAGCCTCTGGAGCCACTGATACTGTTAAGGAAGCTCTGGTCTTACTTTATGGAAAATTTTGGGACATCTCTTTCCAAAAACTTGGCATTAACATGCTCTAGTTTGCAATATTATTAGTTTTTCTAGATTTGAGATTTCAATATTGTTGCTGTGGAAATAACATACATGCGTATCTCATCTTGCGTCAAAAAGAAATTTCAAGATGCTTTCATTTTCAATATGATCTTATGAGAATTTTCTACCCAATGGTTGATACTGTGAGAAAAAAATTATACATTAATAAAAAAAGTATAATATGATAACTTTTTGGGGAGCCCTTTTTCTCCTGATGGCTCTAATCACGTTCTTATTTTGCTTAATGGTTAATCCAGCCCTGCTTGCAATGATGAAGAGATTAAAGGGCAAAATTTGTGCCTCCTCGGAGTCGGCATCCACAGCAATCAGACCTGCATGTTCCATGCTTGTTAATGCCCTGGGTGTGAGAATATGAAGCAAAGTTCACTGGAAGGAACAGTTCCAGTACAAAGGTAACCCTCTGTCTGATGCAACTGATCCAAAGCACAGCCTTCACATTTTCTCGCCTTTCCTAGATGGCGCTGGTGCTATTGAGTAGTCATCTCTTATTTACTTTGCTTTGCATGCGTAAGTCAGTTCAATAGTACTACTGAACCACAAATGCACCTTGTCCATATTCCTCCGCAGAACTTCTAACAAATTGATACATGTTGGAATGTGTGTATGCAGGGCCAGATTAACCATTAAGCAAAATAAGCACATGCTTAGGGTGTCAGGAGAAAAGCACACAAAAAATTATCAAGTAGTACTTTTTTTTTTAATTTAAATTTTTTACCCCAAGCATCCGGTAGAAAATCCTAAAACTTTGAGCACTTGATTGTAGAAATGAATATCTTTATCGAAAGATTGACCAGGGCTGCAAGTTAATGAGGGCATGGAGAAAAAGGGGGGTTGGTGCGCAGTATCTGGAACAAGGTGGTTACAGATTTTACTACTTTTTCGTTAAAAATTGTGGGGAAGGGACGCCAAAATGGATACAGAAAAATTCCAAGTAACAAGGTAAATTTTAGTTTCTACTTGCGGCTCAGAGAGTGACACAAATGCAGAGAAACTAAGTTAATTGTGAACAAGAACTTGAGTCAATGCTCAGTATTTGGATTGAAATTTTGCTTAATTCTATAAAGTACCGTAAGCCCAGAGCTATCTCAATAACATCATAGGCCACCTGGTAAAACAAATTTTTCTGAGCCGCCCCCCTCCCCCTGTGCCCCCACATAGATATAAATACCTAGCTTACCTTACTTAATACGCATACTTACTCATTCCAAAACTTTAACCAGATCAACCTCCCAGGCAATCGATGTTCCCAAGCTGTGGGAGAGATCCTTGAGTGAAATTATTTTTCTAAATCGCACCCTCTTCCCCTTAAAAATAATTGCTTACCAATGTACACACCTATTCGTGAAAATTGTAAACCGATCTAATTGTCATGAGGTCCTGGGTCATGCGTTAAGGTCAAAAGTAAAGGGGGGCACCAAAATCACTTGTGCTTCGAGCCTTCATGTGGGTTAATCCGGCCCTGTGTGTATGTGTGGCGAACCTGATGTGAAGTTTGTTCCTGTGTAATGCTTGTTGTGTGTAGTGCTACCATATACGTGCCATCAATTTTTCCAACTACGAGTGAAGTGTAATGATTGAATAATTGCATTGTTGTAGGTCTGTTGCTCTCTGTGGCGAGAAAAGTTAGTTCACACAAAACTTTACAGAATGTAGTTGGTGAACGAAGTGATCTGCTAAGCTCACCATGTATGAAACTTACCATCGCCATAGTGGTGGTCGGCCGAAGTAGGTTGTCTGCAGTTCCTAACTTCGAGGCGCAAATATGACCCGATCTCTCATTAAAAAGTCTCGCCACAGAGTTACAGGCCACAACAATACAACTACTCAATCATTACACTTCACTCAATTAGAAAAATTGATAGATGGAAGCACTACATAAAAAGCTTCACATCAGGTTCTCTACACATACACACTTGTACCAATTCGTTAGAAGTTTCAGAGAAATATAGAAGAGGTGCACGAGTGGTTCAATAGGCTTATTACACAACATTTTGAAATTCGAGTATTCCAACTCCCCAGTGAATAGGTTGGGACTGCGAGACACATGCACATGTATCTCTCATTCATCGACAGGAACGATTTTCACGAGGTTCTCAATTATTCCCTTCTGCAGTCGCATTTGATCGCTGCCATTTTTACACCTTGCCCAACCACATTAAAATCTTCTATTAATGACGTTAGGTGTATAAATGAACATTCAGCGTTTATCACATTTTTTGAATGCTCACCCATCAAGCACATTGAGCCCGAATTCAGCTATCAACACGTTGCGCCTCACCGAACGTTAAGAGAACCACTGTTACATATCCTCGGCCAACTCAGGGCAATTATACATTATTTCATCACACTCAACTATCATACATATTTTTGATGGGGGCATAAAAATTCCAGCCAAAATTTGTGGAAAATTTCATACGGGAGATCAATTAAAATTGAAATGAAGTGTGCTCAAATTTAAAAACTTATCACAACAATGTGAAAATTGAGTTCAAACCCTGGACAATGAACGATGGGCTCGGACCAGACTGTACTCGGACCCATGACTCAAGGGTCGTTAACAATATCAAAATTCAAAAATATCCAACAATCAACAACAATTCACGACTAACAATACAATAAATGCAATCCGAGTCACAAATTAAATTCTCCCAGAGTGCCATCTGTTGTGAAAACGCTGGAAACAAAACGTGCTTTTCCCGCCATGAGCTTCCGCAAACAAGTGGTTTATCAAAGTAAATAAAACCCGGAGGAAACAAAATGTCGGGAAACAAAAGGGAAACAAAATATTCAAGTATCACGGAATTCGAAACATTGAAATTGAATTCTTACCCGTTCATCATCTCTCAGAAATAAAAAAACTATATAAAAAGTTTTGTTTATAAGTTTCTAAGGCCAAGAAAAAAAAACAAGCCCTTTGTTTCCAATATGGCGCGCTACACTATGAAACACTTTTTTTTTATGCAGGACAGACGACAGTCACAGATACAAACACGGCCCCACTGAATTTGTCCAACGAAAAAAAAAATTATTCAAAAAAAAATTAAATCATAAAAAAAAAAATTTCTAATCACTCATCGAAAATCATCAATCGTAATATTTCAAGCTCTCAACGCAGGTAAACGTTTAACTTTAAAAAAAAAAATTGCTCAACAGGTATGAAGATCGTTGCCAGATATGGCTGTCTAATCTGATGATGAACAAAAAAATATTTCAAAAACAATAATAATAAACTTCACCTTGAAAAACATTTATTAAAATTATTGAAACAATAGAAATAATTGATGGAATTAATCATTTACTGTAACATTAATGATAGTTCACTTTTTTTTCATCCTTAATTACTGTTGACAACTATGCTGACCATATTTCACTGCTGATTATTGCTTGTGTTATGTTCCATATTGATGAAAATGGCAGTTTTCATGGGTTTCATTTTATATTACTTTGATAAAATATAAAGGCGCGTATACACTAACGTGCGTATCATGCAATGAAAGCATTCGCAATTGGTTGTTCAGTAATGTGTACGGTGTTGTGACCGATTCTTGGGCTGTTTTCACTGGACCCACTTGGAATCGGTTTTTTCAACGAACACAAAGGAAAGAAAGGAACACAAAGAGAATTACAGCGGATTAGAACCGCTGCAGGGGGGTCGTGCGTTCCAAAATCAGCTCGCTAGTGTATACGCGCCTTAAGCAGTCCCGTCTTACCACATGGGACCACCCAGGCACGGCCCGGGGGCCTCAAGAGAAGAGGGGCCTCAGAAAAATGAGTAGTTGAATTTTTCGATAATTCAACAGATAGGGCTTCAGTGAAGTCGTTGGCCCGGGGGCCCATAATGCTCTCGAGACGGCCCTGGCCTTAAGGTAATATTTCAAATGGACAGCTTTTTCTCAACCCAATGTATCAAGGAACTTGATACTTTCAGGATATTATGCTGATGTGACCTCGAGAAGAAAGGTCATCTTGTCTTTACCGGTACTCAAACCTCTTGGAAGGAAAACGAGGTCGTGTCTCCGGTGGTGTAGATGGTAGCATGCCTGTCCGGTATGCGTAAGGGCCAAAGTTGGTTAGAGAGTAACTCTTCAATCAGCTTTACTGTGGGCTTCAGTAATTTTGCCGCCCTTCTCCCATTCTAGTCTAATTTTCTTGACTACTCTTTTCGCCACCAGGCGCGGATCCAGAGTGATGTGTTGGGGGGGGGCGGATTTTTTTTGAAATAAGCGTGTCGATTAATGAGGCCCAAACTAGTGTCCGCAGACGCTAAACATACTCAAAATATAAAAATTATATGTATTTAAAAAAAGATTAAAATTTTAAATTAATAAAAATGGAAATTAATTGAAATTTAAATTAATTAAGATTTATACAAGATATACAGTTGATTGGATGTTGTGAAGATATTTACTATTTTAGATGTTAATTTTTTAAGGAAGGAAAAAACTCATCGCTGCCTCTACCGGGAGTCGAACCCGGGTCCCTCGATTGCCGGACGAGTGCTCTGACCACTAAGCTACAGAGGAGATAGAGTTTTTCCTTCGCTAGAGCGTATATATGCCGAACAGAACCGTGCAATGGACGGTGAAACCGATCAGCTAATAGCTCATGGACGACGAGCCACCAGATGGCTATATATATGACATGAATGTCGCTCTCCACTTGTTAATACAAGATATACAGTTGACTGGATGTTGTGAAGGTATTTTTTTTCCTTCCTTAAAAAATTAACATCTAAAATAGTAAATATCTTCACAACATCCAGTCAACTGTATATCTTGTATTAACAAGTGGAGAGCGACATTCATGTCATAAATTAAGATTTAAATTAATGAAAAATTTAAATTGATTAAAAATTGAAGTTAATTAAAAATTAAAACCAAATTTATATTTATAAAAATTATATTTTTTCAATAAAACCCATACTGATTTAAAAAATTGGTTTCCAACAACCAATGTTACAATTAATGAATTAGCTGTTTTTGACAATAAATTTGGACATTTGTGCCCACCACCTTTGCAAAAAAATACCGTACGAAAAAAAATTTGAGAGGACCACTGACATATATGTAATAATATGTGTGTGACTTATATTTATATAAATGTTGTAATACTGATGCACATTACAAACTGAAAAAAAAAATTATTAACAGTATCAAGTACGATTGTAAAATTCGATGAAAACTTAGCAGATGAAAAGAAAGCAGAATATCGAAAGCATATGAAGAATTATTATTTTAAAATGTTCTTAGAACCCTACTTTCTTCTCCTTTGATTGATAAAAATTATGGCTCACAATTAACCGGACAAACAAAACACAAGTAAAAATACATACACATGTGCTATATATGATACATACAACTATATCGATGAATGCTTTTTTTCCAGGTTTTCATGTCAAAGTAGGCGGATACTGTCCTCATTAATTTAATTTTTTGATCTTTGTGAAAGTGTTAAATGTTTCTTTTCGCGACGTTTTGATAACACTTAGGAAAAATAATACAAAATAAAGTAAGGATCTCGGTCAACCAGAAGAAATGCATTCTGAGCTACCTAGAGAAAACAAACCTCGTTTAATAGAGATGATCCTTGAAAATTTGAAGAAAAAGAAGTATTCCTAAGTCCCGGCAAAATCGAAGCAGTTATCAATTAAGTTGGCTAAGCCTCCTAGATGACACTAGATATATGTAGGAGTGTTTGGTACCGCGCAAACACAATGAAAGTCCTTTACCCGTAACGGGTCGCACTGCACTTGCGAAAAATGTATGCTGCCGCTCAAACTTGAAATGATCACATGGTATCAATGGTATCAGAAGAAAAAATAATATTTTCTCCTGTAGCAAACAATGTTTTGTATAGGAATTCAATAAGTATAATAAAAATTGAGCACGATCAAGGAATAAAGAAATACTTTTTCGCAGTTGATTTATATGTTCATTTAACTCATATAATCTACGCGAATAAAAGATGTTTATCATATACGGCATTTTTAATGAATCAAGATTTGTGGTACAAAAGCAAACATAAAGCTGAAACAATTTGAACGTGTTTTCATAAAGCAGTAAGGATCCTAAAACTCAGAAGTTACGTGGTTCAAATCAGCCAATTCAATCGGTTTCCCCAGTCCAGATATTTAAAAATTATCTAGAATCTATGACTCGAATTTACCGGTACGCTGATCGACCTCGCTGTTTTCTGACATTTCAGCTAAAAAATGCCGGGGAATACGGTATATTTCATTACGTTATGGCTGGATACGATCTGTTCAATAGAAATAATTGACATTTTCATACGTATTTATTTTCATTACTTTTCCTATTCAAATGGAAAGTTTTCACACATGCATCTAGTAGGCGCATTGCACCTGATCTTTCAACTTTTATACTCCGCTCGATTAAAGGTTAAAAATGAGTCGGCTCGTAATAGTAAAACCCATGTTATGTTTATTTCAATTTATGGATGAAAATATTATTTTTATCTACTCTGTTGTAATCACCGTAACTCGTCACTGAAAACATTACCTTTTACCTTCATTCCACAGAAATGCGCGCATGCCGTATCATATCGGTATGCTTGTTTAAATTGAATATTATTTTAACATGACTTTTCCCCTCTCTCATTGGTCCACGTCTGCCCCCCCCCCTGCAGAACCCGGGAGGCCACTGTCTTTTTTAGGGCCACAATTAGGGGGAGCAGCAGGTAGGGCTAGTGCCACGGGCGCTGTACCAGAGGGACGCACAAACTTCACCCTGTACACACTCCTTAAACATTACAAGGGGGCACCAAATTGTGTGCTTGCCCGTTTGACAACGAATCTACTTGCGACCTTTCTTCTTCATCCGCTCTCTTCTTTTCCTTCGCCCCTGTCTTCTCTCACCTTAACCATCCCCCCCCTCCTCCAAGGTGGGGAGGGTCTCTTGGCAACGCCCCTAGAAGACGCGACGCACACTTTAAGGAAGCACTGTTTTAGACAATTAATTTGTCTGTCTGCGAACGATTTTAGAAATCCAAAGAAAATTTTATGACAAACCAATTTTACATCCTCTTTTAAAATTAAAAAAAAAACCCACTGCAGTACTACAAACACTAAGCCTTTATTCATCGATGACACGTCTGTATTTCCGAAAGTAATGGCTTCAACTTCCCCATTTACCCCTTATAATTTTCAAACGAAATGATAAGGTCTGGAAAATTCATTAAAAATTTCCACATGATTTATGTAAACTAGCTATAATACCCGGCGCTGCCCGGGTTTTCTTCGATTAGGCTTTTTGGATCATGCGATATCTCCCTGTTGCTTTGAGGGACATGCTAACCGTGTCTAAGTTTACCAATATGGCGACTTCCACCGCGACTCATGAAAGAAACAAATCTAGATTTAAAGAAACGTAGAAATGAATATATATTTTTTCGTTTGTTAAGGGCGCTAAGTATTTCGATTCCCCCCCCCCCACTTTTGAACTTCAAGTTATCCATCTCTGCCTATTTCAGCTTCCAAAAATGCTTAATTAAAGCTGTGGAATTTCTTCGATGTACTTTACGTACCCATAATTCATTTTAAATCAACCTAAACTATATGAGTTTATGCAGTTGAATATTAAAAGATAATACAGGCACATTTTCATTTTCGAGCTTGAGAAGAAAGAAATTAAAAGGTGAAATCAATGTTATTTTGTATGAATATCCAACTCAAAAGTAGGTCCGGGCAATTACTTTATATTTAAATGTCTGGGCTTCGTATCTCTAAGCGAACTCAATATTTCGAAAATCTAGAATTCAATAAAATTTTTAAAATTAATGATGTGGTGGAAAACCCCACCAAATTTCCGCATTTCTACAGTAAAATCGGCAATTTTAACACTGATTTCTATGGGGATCATCCTTTGCCTGACCCTCAAAGTGATGCTGATAATGATTACAGCATCCATACAGAAAGTCTCATTACTGGGAGGATTGAAAAAGTGGCAAACCATTATAAAGGCATAAACTATTATACATATGGTAACAGGATTAGAGAAGTGACAAACCATTCTAAAGGCATATACACGTCTGAAACGCATTGCTAGGGAACCACGGTAACCAAAGTAAACGTTCCGAAAGTGATTTTTGAGGCCCAAAAAAACCATTGTTGCCCTACGGTTTTTTGCCTATTTGGGGCATTTGCCCTGCTCTGGCGACCCATTTGGTATATAAGCAAAATTTGACGACGATCGATCTAAAATTGTAGATTTGTAAATTATCGAGAGTAAGCATGTAAAACTCAATTTACATGCCTAATGCCCATACTACTGCAGTAGACTCTCGATAATCCGGCCCGTCGAGTAATCCAACGTTTTTAGGACGACTTTCTCCGAGCTCTATAGAAGAGAAAAAATATCACTGCCTGTCTATGCGCAGAAGTTCATATTACAGCGGCTGAAGTTGGTCTACTGTGATTCCCAACTTAGAGACGCAAATGCGAGACGATCTCCCCGTTAAAAAGTCTCGCCACAGAGAGCAACAGACCTACACAACGTACTAATTATTAAATCATTACACTTCACTCCAAGTGGAAAAAAATGATGTCAGATGATAGCAATACACATACCAAGCATAACACTGAAACAAACTTCACGTTAGGTTCGCAACCCGTGCAGGCACGTTCCGACGTGTACCAATTCGTTAGAATTCCGTAGAGGAATGTGAACGAGGTGTATGTACGGTTAAGTAGTAGTAGTAGTAATCCAGCACATTTGGTCTGACATGCGCCAGATTGGCGAGAGTCTACTGTACTATTGTAGTAATTCATATCTCTATTAGTTCCAAAAATATTTATCTCGATCTGCGTTTTATTTATTTATTTATTTTTTGCTGCCATTTATTGTTATTTTTCTTCAACTTTTTTTTTGCACCACCCAGATTTTAAACCCGCAGACCCTGCCAATGAAAAACATCTCGCTGGGTTTTAAATGAACACTCTCATAAAGGGGGGGAAAAAAACTTGATTTTGGAACCACCTTAGCATCAGTTCGTAATTACTAATCACGAACTAAGCAAAATTTAAGAACAAAAAACTGCATAGTGAAATTTTACTTGTACAATTTAAAAGAATAAATTTCTCTTTCAATTTTGTGCAAACTAGGGTTGTCAAAATCCTATTCAAATGGGTTTTTTTTTCCCGCCAAAGATAAGTTCAAAAAGCTTACTTTCATGCAAAATGGAATGATTTGGATTTTTAAATATAATTTATTATAATTATCACACACACAAGTGTTCCATATGAAATTTACGATTTTTTTTTGGTCTGAAAAGATTCTTTTTACGGTTAAATTTAATTCCCACAGAGCATCCGCGCGATACTGCTTTATCAATTTTATACAGTGGATTACCCGCTTATAACGTTTATCAGGGCCGAAACTGGGGGAGGTAGGCAAGTCTGGTGCCCAGGGTATTGGACGAGAAGGGGGCGCAAATTTCACCCTTTTACCTCCCCTTCAACGTTATAGCAGGGCACCAAAATGCACACGTAGCATGTAGCTGTGCTCCCCTGCTCTTTAGAACTTTTCCTCACTTAGTACGACGCATTTTCATGGTCTTATCCTTCACAAATACTCATTAATATTTTCCGTTTAAATCGTTTTTTCGCTTACAATTTTTTTAAAAAAACGTTATAAGCGGGATCCACTATACTCATTTATTCGTACCTGAAAGATTTCAAATGATAAAGGCTTTATATCATTGGATAGGACCGAAGCCTATATTTTCATAGATATTATAGAGGCTATGTTCAAACGCCTACCTTCTGCAGCAGAGCTCCTCAGCTAGGATTTTTTTTGGGGTCTTTGGTCAGATTTGGTCGCGGGCCCCACTACAGTGAATTTATAGAGTGAAAAAGCAAAAAAATGACGAGAGAGAGTCGTCCTGAGCCCTGTTAGTGTCACCCTATGGAAGCCATGTCAATGTGCCAATATCAGTAAATCCGCAAACGAATGCAACTTCATTCCCTGGGAAAATCCTCAGGTGTGCTACTAAAGTTGTATAAATTATTTTCTTCACAACAACACAACACACACAACCCAATTATTTCAAAACGTTAAAATTTTCACTTACCGAAAATAGCTTTTTCTCGAAGATGCTGTCATTTTTTGGTCCACCTCAAGCTTGCATGTTTAAGGACTGTGAATATCCCCCCCCCCCTAAAAAAAAAAAAGAAGGAATGGCTAGAAAACGATGATTCATCTTATTCGATATTGTGCATTAAAAAAACTGAAGGATGTGTGTTTGCGCCCCTCGCAAAAAATGACACATGTGCCTGCCCTCAGGCGCTAGGGGTATGTAAGTAAGCGTTATAGTTGCACCAGAAAGCCAGCGTGTCGGTGGAATCGTACGAAATCACTGCAGAAATCTAGGCTATCTTTGGCGAAAATACAACTGACCCTCCTTGTGGCTGTGGATTCTATATTATTTTTTTTTACCTTCCACTAAAAGAAAGCTCAAGGTCGCACTTCCTGGAGTGCATAAATTTTAGCGAAAGGAGATATTTGAGAAAAATAATAATAAATGAAAAAATTAAGAACTAATAAAGAAAAAAAATTTAGGTAATTAAGGGAATTAAAATTAAAGTATAAATTACATATATATTTTCCTGAAGGCTCTTGGGGGGGAGGGGCGATCGCCCCATCGCTCCTCCCTGGATCCGCCACTGGGCTCCACGGAGCACCGGTTGAGAAACACTTGTATGGAGTTATATAGAGTTATTATATATTATATAAAGAGTATATAGATTTGTATTATATAAAATCAATTTTATATATAAATATATTTTTTCCCTTTTCTTATGTTGCCAATGGGCATAAAGTACACTGCTCAAAACAATTAGGGGAGCACATGGTTTTAACAAAATTACGTGAAGATGTATACCGATAAGTAACATAAAATGAATCATCCATAATTTAAAGCCTAGCAGGAAACGGAAGAAGAAAACTTCATATGCAAATCAAAGTTCATGACGTCAAAAAGCAGAAAAAGGAGACAAGGGCAGAAATCGGGATGTTGCAGAAACGTCTGTTTTACTGCCGTAACTGTGAAATTCAATTGCGCAGTATTTTTTTGAGACAAGGTGACTTGAGGATGTCGCAACAACGTGATTTACCGGAATACATGGCATGGCGTGTTATAGGCAGACTGGAATCCGGGCAAACACAACGTAGTGTTGCGGACGCTGTTGGAGTCGCCAGAAGTGTTGTTGCAAGGCTGTGGAATCGATTCCAAGAAACAGGAAATGTTAGACGTCGACCAGGGCAAGGTCGGCCACGCGCCACTACAGCAACTGATGACCGGTATATACGGTTAACAGCCCGTCGAAACAGAACATAGAATGCTACGCAGCTGCAAAGACGGTTGCTCTTGGCAACAGGAAGAAGGGTGTCCAGCCAAACAGTACGTAATCGGCGTAATAATGAGGGAGGGCTCTATGCACGTAGGCCAATGGTCTGCATTCCCTTGACCCCACGCCACCGTGCGGCCCGAAGAAGATGGGCTGCTGAACATCGAGATTGGGAGCAACATGATTGGAGCCAAGTGCTGTTTACAGACGATCCAGTCTGGAGTGTGACACCCGACGTGTTCTGGTACGGAGGGACAGGGGCACTTGAAATAACCCCGCATTCGTTCGTGAAAGGTCACAATACAGTCGAGCTGGTTGGATGGTATGGGGTGGAATCAGCATAGGCGGACGTACGGACCTGCATATCATTCGGAATTGCACTTTGACGGCCCGAAGGTATGCAGACGAGATACTGCGACCTCATGTCATCCCTTACGCTGGAGCCATTGGAGATTCCTTTGTTTTCCAGGATGATAATAGAGCTCGTCTGGTGGAGAACATGCTTGAAGCTGAAACAATACAGCGTATGGAATGGCCAGCGTGCTCTCCTGACCTGAATCCAATCCTGACCTGGACGACGCATTGCTGCGCGACCAAGGCCGCCTGTTACTGTCCGAGACTTGCAGATTGCACTTCTTGAGGAGTGGAACAGTATTCCCCAAAGTCTGATCGATAACCTCATCGCATCCATGGCAAACAGGTGTGTAGCAGTCTTAGCTGTTCGAGGAGACCACACGCCCTATTAAACCTCATGCATTACTCATGCATCATGTCTAAACAGTACTTTTTTTTATCGTTTACATGTAACCAAACTGTTGCCCTAAATCATCTTTTCATGTTTTTTCCATATTTTCAAAGAATTAAAGCTTAATTCCAAATTTTTTTACGTCTTTTTTCTGTATTGCGCATTGATACGCGTGTACTATCCATTGTATGCCAATACGTGGCTGTCTCGCACGGTTTTCTTCACTTTTTTTGTTTGCTCCCCTAATTGTTTTGAGCAGTGTATAATAGACGTAATGAACAATGCGTACTTGGCATCACACAGAAACGTATTTATGATTTTGCCACCTGAGGACTATACGAATTTTGCTGCCCTTCTCCATTCCAGCGTATTTTCTCGACTACTCTTACCCCGAATTCGCCACCCTATGCTATATAATCCTCTTTTCACAAAATTATTCCTTACAATTTTGGAGAGGAGTGAAATTTCTCTTTAAAATTATTTTATCGGACAACATTGATTCTCAGTCATTATCAGATCTTTATATAACTTCCATATTTTGTAATTTTATTCATTATTAAAAAGCCATAGACAACCAACGGGGTAAAAATATAAATGTTTTCAGCCAAAACATGATTTCTATATATATATATATATATATAGATATAGAAAATGACTGTGTGTGTGTGTGTGTGTGCCCATTCTAGTATATTGATATCGAACTAGAGTACTCTTCTGCCATCTATCGAATAAAAATCACAACTGTTACGGTTCGAATAGGTGTGAACGGTTTTTGACTAATGCGTTGTATAAAAAAAATAAGTCGGTATGATATTAGTTAATATTTTATAAAAAATAATATTAATTAAAATGTGAAGTTTGTTGTAAAATTTTAACTGTTGATATTTACATATAGCAAATTAACGTTAATAAACTCGCAAAGGGTGACCGGACTTAGCTATCATTAATCAAAAAACGTATAAACCATGTTTTCAATTTATATGATGTTTGATTGCAAACATAAGAAGCCCAGGTGGCCACAATTCTTCTGGTTTTACTCATATTATTTTACTGTACACAAAAAATAACTGTTAAAATTTTGCAATAAACTCAACATTTTAATTAATATTATTGCTTTGAAATTATTTAACAATATCATACTGCACTGATTTTTTGATTTTTTTCATATAATACATTAATCATAGACCGATCACCAATTAAAATCATATCAGTTGTGATTTTTATTTGATAGATGGCAGAAAATATTCCAGTTTAATGATATTTCTCAATATATATTCTCAATAGTCTCTCTAGCTCACACACAGTGTTAACCAATATGCATCTAGATGCGTGATTTAAGCATCAAAATTCAATTTTTCTACTCCAGATTTCGTTAAAGAATGAAAATATTCCTTCAAATTTTTGGATAATTTTTTTGTTCTCTAAGGGAAATAAAAGTACCCATCCATTACGAAAATACCCCTAAAAATTTTGGAGAAGAGTGAAATTACTCTTCAAAATTACATTTTCGGGTAACGCTTTACTAGCTGATACTCGGCGACGTTGCCCGCC
Organism: Pholcus phalangioides; assembly: GCF_987345545.1. Taxonomy (NCBI): domain Eukaryota; kingdom Metazoa; phylum Arthropoda; class Arachnida; order Araneae; family Pholcidae; genus Pholcus; species Pholcus phalangioides. The sequence goes on from NW_028301603.1 coordinate 2,928,682, forward strand.
TGGTAAAAAAATTTATATATCTGCAGTCGATACAGCTTATAATGTTCCCGCTTAGTACTAATTTTCGTAAATTTAACTTTTTTCCCATATAACGTTTAAATTTTTTGCTATTCCCGCTTAAAACGTTCGGAAAATTCATATCGGGCTTTTTCCTCCCTTGAAATCAGCATACTTTTCCACCTCTTTTTCGTGTAGAGAAACGAAAGTGGTGATTATGGTGTGTGTGCTAGCGTCAGGGCCGTGTTAAGAATATCAGGGGCCACCAGGCTACGTGATTTTTCTGAGGCCCTATTTAGAAAATTCTCGCAAAATTCAACTACTTCTCGTTTTTCTGAAGCCCCCGGCAATGCCCGGGTGGACCCATACGTTAAGACGGCACAGGCTAGCGTTGAACATTTTTTTTCTTGTTCTCTCAATTTGTCCAACAATAGTGTGCAGAGCATAATTGCCCTTGCCACTGTTCAAATACACATGGTTGATGGAAGTTATGTCTCTGAATAGGAAGATTATTAAATAAGAACTAGTAAAAATTCTCGTAAGACGTTACATTTTTTTCCGTTGCGGTCTTATCCAAATTCGTCGCGTTAGACCTATTTGAAAAATGTATCTTCTCATATTGATGTTATAGACCAGCGGTTCTCAACCTTTTTTGACTCGCGGAGCTCTTTTTAGTAAAAAAGTCTATAGCGGAGCCCCGTAGGCCCATTTCTTAATAATTCATCAAAGTCACTGATTTATTTTTACTATTTAAAAACATTTATAATTATTTCTTTTTAATTTTACTGTTTTTTTTTTTTTTTTTTTTCCTCAAGCGGCCGTGGAGCCCCTGGAGAGTGCACAAGGATCCCCAAGGGCTCCACGGAGCACCGGTTGAGAATCACTATTATAGACTATTGCATAAACCAAAGGAATAAACGGCGGTCTTTCTCATCCAGTTCTGAATCTGTCGATACAAAATTAAGCCGCAAAAGTGTGACATTGACGCGAAACTTGACAGATTTCGAAGCACCAGCATCAAGTATCATTTAAAAAAGCGACTTTTTCAGATAAGAAAAATCGGATTTCCCAACTGTATTTCTTGGAATTGGATTCTTCATAGAACAGCCAATATGATGCTTTAATGACCTTTTAAATTTCGGAAAATGAAGTAAAAGCGTTAGATTTTTTGCCGAGCACAGTTCCAGTCAGTGTCTCAAGAGCAAGTTAAAAAGAAAAGCTCTAAGTTTAAAGGGGAAAAAAATATAAATTTTCTTAAATTTGTAGATGATAACCAGTCAGCACCAGTTGTAAGGTATGCAGAAGCAATTAAAGGACCGGAAACTTTTCGATATTTTGTTTAAAGGCGAGACAATGCGCCGTGAGTGATGCCATCCGGATATTACGGAAACTTGACCGTTATAAATGAAAACTGTTTGTTTGGTAGTAAATTAAAAATGACATAAAGAAGCTATGGTCGGTGAACAAATATGTCATAATTCTTATACAGTCGAATCCGGTTTTAACGAATACCATTATAGCGGAAATCTCGTTTTATAACGAACACTTTTCTAATCCCCCCCAAATAAGTTTACATAGGAACAATGCTAGGTAACCTGGAATTCCTTTACAACGAAATTTCGTTTTAACCGAGTGATTCCTCCGGTCTCTTGGCGTTCGTCATAACGGGATTGGACTGTATATAAGCATTTCCCGCTTATAACGTTTTTTAGTTGCGGTTTTTGAAAAAGGTTATAAGCGGGATCGGCTGCGTATTGCTCAATTAGCTGTTATTTTCCAGGCTCATCTGAAAGAAAGTGATTCAGTAATGTTAGAAGGGATAATAAGATTTAATAATTTGAAAGTTCAAAAATTCATCTGTTTTTATTAATTATTTCGTAAAAACAAAATTTCTGCATCAACTAAAAAAAATTAGTTTTAATTAAAAATTTCAGGCAAGTTTGTAGCAGTCCTTTATTTCCACCCACTTCAGTAACTTCAGCAGTGATTAGTAAATTGCATTTAAAGCCATAAATTGCAATTTTTTGGCAAAATTTATTGATGTCCCGTGATTAGTATCGGAATTTCCTGCGCTCTCACCGATGAGATCATACCTAAGTATGAAGGTACAGTAAAACCCCTCTTTTGCGGACACCGACGGAACAAAAAAAATTCGTCCATAGAAGAGGGATGACCGTTAATCAGGGGTTTGAAATACATGCTTTTATTATATAACTGGAAATTATGCCGTAAAAGAGGGGTGACCGCATCTGAGGGGAGGGGGTGTCCGTTAAGAAGGGTTTTACTGTATAATTTTATTTTAACCCATATGAATGTTACTAATATCAATTACAACGGATGAATAGTTTTATCAAGGTCTGCCTGCAGACCACCTACGAGAGGGGTCTTCAATCTTTTAGGCAAAGCGGGCCAAATTGAAACTTCCCACGAAGCCCGCGGGTGACAAACTCATGCAATAGGAGAATTCAAAAATAATTTCTTTCCATAATTCTGATTTTCGGGCCACACATGTGACCCGCAGGTCATGCGTTGCACGCGGCCGTGTTTAAACCTGCGGAAGAAAATGGTACTAATTGACAGTGCCGTCTTAACGCATGGGGCCACCCAACACCTTCTAAAGCAGAAGCTGCTCTAGAAGGTGGTGGATCGCCCAAGGGCCTTTCAAGAGAAGAAGGAGGGGGTTCTCAGACAAACGAGAAGTACAGTCGAATCCCGCTATAACGAACACCAAGAGACCGGAGAAATCACTTCGTTATAATGAAATTTCACTATAAAGGAATTCCATTGCTCCTGTGCAATCTTATCTGGGGGTTTAGAAAAGTGTTCGTTACAACCGAATTTTCGCTATAACGGTATTCGTCAAAACGGGATTCGACTGTAGTTGAATTTTTCTAGAATTTTCTTGATTGGGCCTCAGAAAAATCACTTGACCCCCTGGGAGACCCATCACGCACTTAAGACGGCCCTGCTTGTTGAAAAATAGAAAATAACAGAATGAAAAAATAGGTGAAAAAAACATTTATTTTTCCGAAAATTAGTCATTTTGAAATTGATGTCCAAAAGACAATAAATGAAGTTTCAAAACACGGAGCAGGAAACTGAAACCTTTTCGCTGCCAATTTCAGAACCTATAGGCGACATATAAATGTCCCGGTGAGAAATGAATTCGTGTCTGTCAATGATATTAATGTGTCACGAATCAGGAAATTAGAACTAAATTTTTCCCGGAATTATTTTAAATATCCTATATTTTATCCAAATATTATACTCCAATGCTGTCCCGACAGCAGGGCCGTCTCAAAATCATCAAGGGCCCCCCTGGGCAAAATGATATTTTTGAAGCCCTACCTGGCTAGAAATGCTTTTCTGTACCAATTTACACGCTTGCTCTAGAAAATCTCAGTCGCGTCTCATATTTATGAGCCCCTAGCTCCCTGCTCTTGGGGCCCCTGGGTCGCTCGTGCCATTAGTTAAGGCGACACTGCTCGGCAGAGGCGGTGGATTTATTTATGATTATACATATTTTGCCACCCTTCTCCCATTCTACTAATTTTCTCGGCCACTCATTCCTCAAATTTGCTGCCCCCTCTGAACTTTCCGACCTGGGCTACAGTCCGATAACCCCCCCCCCCCGCCCCACTGTAAATACGTCACTGCTTGGCATGTAATTCAAAGTGGAGACGCTCTCGCAGAGAAAGGAGAAATTTTATTCTTACATGAAATGTGCCTTCCGACTTTTCCCCCCCAGAGGGGAAGAGGGCAGTACCGTCTTAACGCATGGGTCCACCCGAACACGGCCCGGGGGCCTCAAGACAAGAGGGGTTTCAGAAAAATGAAAGGTAGTTGAATTTTTCGAGAAATCACTAGGTAGGGCATCAGAAAAATCACTTGGCCCGGGGGCCCATGATGCTCTTAAGACGGTCCTGGGGGGGGGGGAGACACATTTTAATTTCTATACGTGCGCAGACCTGTTGTTTCTCTGCGCACAGAATTTCGCTATCTGTGCTGAACGACAAAATAACACTCTACCCTTTATGCAATATAGGGTAGGGGATTTTTAGAGTAGGGAGGGACCACGTCAGTGAACGACCAAAAGATTCACCAAAAAAGCGTAGAAGCGAGTGAGTAGCCTACCATGAGCCCCCCAGTAGTCCTTCAAGTAAATAATCGTAGACATAAATTATGCGTAATAAAAGATATTTAATGCAAGGAAGGAGAAGGGGGAAAGGAGTCCCAAAAATAATTTTCTCGTTACCGAACTAAACGACCCTGAACAGGGACGAAATTTGACATTTTTCTGGTAATTAAAAAATTAAAAAAATATATAAATATATATATATATATGTATATATGAGAACAGTACTTTGCAAACACTCAGTGCTTAACCGGAGCAGGTGCTCCAAAAATTTCCTGAGGGCCCCACCAAAATAAATTGAAAAAAATCTTGTGTTTATTAATTCAATAACTTTTGGTGGCATTCGTTTGGTCCGAGCCCCGTTATAGGAGACCTTGTTTTTGAAGTCTCCTTACACTCCCAAGAAAGAACTGAACTTGACATTCAGTTCAGTTTGTTTCTTTGCTCGCAGGGAGCTGTTGTGAACGAAAACTTCTGCTGCCGTCTGCTTCACTCTAGGTACTTTGTTTTTGATGGCTCCTTATGCTCTTGAGAACGAACTGAACTTGCCATCCAGTATCCAGTTCAGTTTGTGGACTTGGATCATAGGGAACTATTGTGAACGAAAACTTTTGCTGTTGTCTGCTTCATCCTAGGTTCTTTGATTTTGATGGCTCCTTATACTCCTGAGAAAGAACTGAGATTGCCATTCAGTTCAGTTTGTGGGCTTTCCTCGTAGGGAACTATACTGAATAAATATTGCTGCTTTTTCATCCGAAATTCATTATCCACGATTTGAGTCATCTTCCTTTTTGACAGTAGATGGCAGCAAAAACCAGTGTATTAGAACAGTAGAAATTCACACTATTTCTAGTCTGCTTCTTCCCTTATGTATTAGTCATCTCTAGAGCCCGGAAGCGTATTTTGACATAGTTTCAAGTTTATTAGTGAGTTTCAGAGGCCATTAATCTGTAAAAGTTGGATATTTTGGGCATTGAAAACTCCAAAAGAATTGCTTTTTTTTAAAATTTTCCAACACTCAGTATCAATTATCAATCAACGCCCCCTTCCCCCTTCAGCCTTATTTTTACGCAACCAAGTGATCTGAGAGATTGGTGTTGGCATGAATAAACTTTTCTTTGACCGGATAGTGTTAGACATGAATGATTTTGTTTCAGATGAACGCAGATTGTATTAGAAAAGCAGAGGAAAATTATAAATTTGTTTCCGAAAAGGCTGTGCACATAATATGCCTCGCTCAGGCACTGGACTGCGTTGTATGTGCATAGCGGACTGATGATTGTCCCAAGAGGTCTTGAATTAATGACATAACTCACAAAAGGCGGGGTAGGTGCAGACAGGTACTGAGGCCTATGTTGTTTTGATTTTTTATATTTGCACCATAAATACTCGGAAAATAATCGTGAGTATTTATTAAATATGCATATTTAGTGTTCAGTTAAATTGACAAGAGTCGCTCTCAGGGGGTGTGTGACAGAAGCAGCCAGACGAGTCCCCGCGCTTAAAGGAGTTCCGCATACATGGTAATATGAAAAAAAATATATTTTTTTATTTTTACAAAAACAGAAAGCGATAGCCATGTTTCAACTGCAGAAATGATGATGATTATTCCAAATAATACAACAAATAAACGAGAATTATTCGCAAATCGAGAGAACCCCCCACAGATCATTTTCCTTACCGACTCCGCGTTTGGTAATGGCGGCCCTGGAATTGGCTTATTTCTGAGAGTCTAGTAACATTCTATTTTGAACTTGAAATCAATTTAATTTGGATTATAATGCACTTATTATAAACTATTATTAAACAATGGACGGATTAAGTACAACAGATTTTTAAGCTAGTTTTTGGACTCTTAACACCTCTGTGTTTAGTTATTTTTCCTTCCTTCCAAAAATTATGACTTTTTTTTAGTGCCTATTTTAAGCATTTTTAGTGTCTTCTTGCTGCCTATTTGGACCATTTTTAGTGCCTGAACTTCCGAGCTCTAGTCATTTCTAATTTTGAGACTAGATGACAGCGCCAATAATTTAAATCAAACAGTGGAAATACCCATTTTACGAGTTCAAGCTAGGGTCAGTGCCGTCTTAACGCACGGGCCCACCCGAGGGAATCAACTGAAGAGGGGCCTCAGAAAAATGAGAAGTAGTTGAATTTTTCGATAATTTACATTATATCTATGCTTTGTCCATGATATTCTTTGGATGTCCCTAAGCTCAGGATCCTGAACCAAACAGGGGGACCCAACATTACCGAAAGCTTTCACTAATTCTGGGATTTCTTTCTTTCATAAATTCTTAATGTTCATTAATCCTGGAATTATTTTAATTAATTTACAGCGTTTCAACAGGTGGCAGAGGCGTTGACATGAAGGAAACATTGCATTTTAGGCCAGCATCTCGTTACAATATTCTAAAATTAGTTGTATGTGCTCTTCAGGGGCGTAGCCAGAAATTTCATTCGGGGGGCGGGGGACCAAAGTGACAGAACAATGGATTTGGCCATATTTTTCCCTTTTTTCGGTCATTTTCTCACATTTCGGGGGGGGGGGGGGGAGGACCCGACCCCCAAGTTTCCCCCCCCCCCCCCTCGCTACGCCCTTGGTGCTCTTGCTGATCAGCCATCATTACTAACACTTATCTTATAAATAGAAAATAACGAGGAGAATTTTTTAAGAAATTTATTCTAATCTCATTTTGGTGTTTCAGAGCGAGACATATAATAAGAGAAGCAGGATTTTTCCTTTCCCTATATTTCACCGTTCCAGAAAAATTGATTCATTTCTGTGACAAAATATATTCTTGTCTGATATTACGGTCCCACGCCTTGTTCCCTCAAGTTTTCTCAACCTCTTCATCGTCAAATTTTGGCTCAAAAGCGTGATATCATTTGAGTTTGTACTATTTGAAATTTTCAAAAATTTCGATTTGCAACTAAGGGCCAAAGTTGCCGCCCCTAACAACTTACCGCCCGGTTGCACCCGGCATCCTCGCTTAAGCCGCACCTGTTTCAGTGGCAAATATTTTGGGAAAATTCGGACTAAAATTTCTTCATAATTTTTCGACCACTGACCAAATCCCGATTTGACTTTTTTTTCTTTCGAAATTACAATTTTTTTAAAAATGTTTTTTACATTAAAGAAATATTTTTTCGTATGGGAGGAGGGGTAGGTGCACGAGCTCCCTATGGCCCTCCCCTCCCGTATACGTTTCTGATCTCACCAATATGCGTTACAGACAGAAAGATATTAGAAACAATGGGAGGGCTGAAAACATTTTTTTTGGGGGGGGGGGGGTTGTCCCCGAAGCCTATATTATAGGCATAGGTTCTTATGGAGATGTCGGCAAATATAATGAAGGAGGGCTCTGAGCTTATGGGTAGATACAAGCTTTTGCCCACGGCGATCAAGAGTGACCCAAAAAGTTTGGAAGCATGTGAGTGACCAAGAGTGCGTGAGATCAGGCCCATCATAAGAGTGACCTAGAGCATGTGCGAGACCAAAAACAGTGAGCAGTCATATGATCAACGAAAAGAATGACGTAGAGAGCAATGGACCAATTCGGCGAATGACCAAAGTAGCGACCTAGAGATTGCACGGGAATGGGGGAAGAGACCTAGGGACTATGTAATACATCACTTAGGAGTGACCAAAAGAGTAACCTTGAGAGTGTGTAAGCATACATAGGAGTGACCTGGAGAGTGCTGGACTAGGTCAGTGAACGACCAAATTATTGAGTAAAAAATGTAACCAAAGAAGTGTGCAAACATGGCGAGTGATGAAAACAGTGACTTTACAGACAGAGGCATATTTTCGAGGGAAGGGAAGGCATAAAGACCTATAACCCAGGGAGGTTAATTTGAGGGATGAGTGATTAAGAAAACTAACTAAACAAATAAGACAATTAATTAGAGAGGTAACATATTTTCACTAGCTAACAAACGAACACCTCTGACATCATATGCAGAGTCCCCAATTTCTGCTTTGCTCATGGTCCCGCCCCCCACCCCCAAATCAAAGTCAGGCTCTGATAGTGGTATCTTAAACTGATACGTGCAGAGAGGGTACGAGCAGCAGCGCCTCAATCAAATTACCAGACACAAAATATTTGTGTAAAAAATATTTAATGCATTAGTCCAGGGTAGGGGGAAGAGGGTTCCCAAAAAATGTATTCTCGTTCCCGAAGTAAAAGACCCTGCACAGGGACGGAATGTGAAACTTTCATATTGATTAATTAAGGGGACCACAGGACCTGTGAAAGTCGAGAAATATAGCATATATATTAAAAAAATTCATTAAAAATTCCTGGTTCACCCAATTTCTTGAGGGCCACATTTAAAATATGTGTAATTTGATATGAATGCATCAAATTTGCAAAATATGTTTTCATTTGTTTTTGCTTGCAAGCAAAAGTTGAAATTTTTGAAAAAAATTATCATACATACCACCACAGTGCAAGCAATTTCATCTGCCTCAAATTGAATTTCTGCATAAAAAATTTTTTGTGTCCTAAAATATTTGTTTAACGCAATGAACTAAGATCTTTAGATATATAGTGAAAGTATTTTAAAAAATTCAGAAATTTTAAAATTTCAAATTTTATGAACATTTTCACAATTTAAATTTTAATAACAATTTTAAATTTTGATGGTTGTCTACCATTCTAGTTCATTTTATGCACCTAGGTAAGGGGCACATACCAGACAAATTTCATGGAAATAGGAAACATAGTTCATGAGATATCGTGCACGCAACGACAAGAATTGATGTTTTGAGAAAAACTCGTTGAAAGATTGTGAAGTATGAATTTTGGTGAAATTATTTTTTCTCTCAAACCCAATACCAAAGGCTACAGATTCATGAGAATAGCCTCAATGTTCAATATTATAATCAGTTTTTAACATTGTCATCATGTTTTCATACTTTAATTTGTCATTTTAATACTTTGAGATGCCTGCCGCTTTAAATGCTCGACACACAGTAAAATCAGGGGGTATACCACCTTCTGATTCTTAATAACCAATCATCCATATGTAAGAATTGATTCGTAATAAGCGCCTTAAGAATCGAGCTCCAAATGCAACCACGATGCGATTGTTAAAGGCAATTGTTAAGGTCACGCAACGATGGACAGGCCGAGAAATTTCCTCTTTGGGAAATTTTGCCACTAACCAATCAACACCCAGCTAAAAATTAACGTGTTGTTGACAAGATGGGAGAAAAGGAAAGGAAATTTTAAAACGACGCTAGCCTGAAAAAATGGCGGAGTTAATTTAAGGAAATGTGAACATGGTTGCGAAGAAATGATAAATACATAATGCTTTTTGAGCCATGTTGCAGTAAAAAAACTGAAACATATTCATACTTAATTATTCAATATGTTTCAAATCAAAGATTCTTCCCATGTCCACGGGGATGAACACATTGGTCATCCCTGCCACAAAGAGTGGCTATGCTGTATATGTTATGGTGAAAGTGCAAAAGAGCTGCTGTTATTATGAATAATCATCAGCTATTTCGTTAAGTTTGATAAATTTTGCTCACATTCTGCAAATCTATCACATTTGCAGGTCATTATGCATAATCGTCAATCTATGGTTAATGTGATAAATTTTGCTCACATACCGCGAATCTATCACATTTGAGGAATCATTATACATAATCGTCAATCTATAGTTAATGTGATAAATGAGTCATCATTATGTTTACATTATGTATGTAAGTAAAGCTAAAATTACAAGACGAACAATAATTTTTATATGCTTCTTGTTTTCTTAAATTATTTTTCATGGCAAAATGCTCATGGTATTGTACATGCATCGCAGAGCTGCTTCGTGACCAAATAAAAAAATAACAGTGATCCGATAATACACAGTAATAATAAAAATTGGCATTACTTCCGTAATGTCTGCTTTTTTACTTACATTCAAGTGTGTGGGAAAAAAACAAACGCTGCAGTAGGTTAATAATGATTTTTATATTCATGTGCAGTTACATTTTGGCCGATTAGAGCTTCTTCTCACATATTTTGTGTGAAAAATTGAATTTTCTCTCACTTTTTAAGTTTTAGAAAAATTGTCAAATCTACAAATTGTCATTACATAAAAAAATTTGAAGTATTTACAAACCATCAATCATGGTATTTATGGATTCAAAATTTGAGAATTATGAATAAGGGGCCGTTCAAGTATTACGTCATCATCGATGGGGGGGGGGGGTTCTGATTTGCTGACTGTTGATGACAAGGGAAAAGGGGTGTTTAGATAATGCTTTCACGTCATCAACCACCATTTATGAAAATATGAGTTGGATTCAGAGGGGCAGAGCTGATGACGAAATTTTGCTGACAAGGGGGGTGGGGGGTCAAAAATGACTAAAAATTTGCTTACGTAATAATGGAACGGCCCCTAATCACTGGTAAATTTGATAAATGTAGCAAAATTTATCGAGATGATTTGATATTTTATATCACTATTACCAACACGTGCTTTATATAGACTCCAACACTGTTTTCCACCCTCTCCACACAACCTTTCGATAGATTCAAAAGTTGCCGAATTACTTATTCGGAAATAAAAGTGCATCTGTTAAATACTTTTTAATTTTTTAAATATGATTGTAAATACAAACGAGAGAGAAAAAAACGTCTATTAAAGAAAGAATTTAAGTTATCTCGCATGGAAGAAAAAATTGCCTACTAAAAACGAGCTAAAAAGTGCGGGGTCACCCGATTCTTAACTACAGAAGGAAAACGATTCTCAGTTAAGAATGTGGTAGCAAAATTGCCTCTTGATTCTTAACTAAAGATCAAATCCATAGTTAAGAATCGGATTCTTATTAAGAATCAGAAGGTGGTACACCCCCCTAGGTTTTTCTCATTCACAAGGTGTACACTTATTTCTGATGCACAACATCACAACACAGAAAGCACAACAAATCGCACACAACAGCACTACACGTAAATATGAATTTCGCATTGCCTCTATGGTTTTCAGCGATATTTCAATGGAATTTTCCCCCATTTTATGTGAAAAAAATGGTTTTATATTCATAGTCGACATTGTAATCACACTGATAAATTCACTGAAGATATGAACTGTTGCATGCACATAACTTGAAATCTTTGAGTATGTTCAATACATTCACATCTTTGATATTTTTCCTTTACCACCTCACAATCTGGGCAGTGCCGTCTTAAGGCATGGGCTCACCCGGGCACGGCCCGGGGGCCTCACAAAAATGAGATCTGATTGAAATTTTCGAGAATTTGCCTTGTAGGGCCTCAGAAAAATCACTTGGCCCAGGGGCCCCCATGATGCTCTTAAGACGGCCCTGAATCTGGGTTCATGTAACTTATATAGGTTTCTAATATGATTAATTAAAGGGTGATTTCGCTGAACAATAACTACACTAACAAATAACCACTCACGGAAAAATAATTGTGAAATAATTATAAACTAAATTGTAATGTAACAAAAGAGCATGATACACTCGCTGAAGGCACACCCAAGAAATGCAAATGTAAACAAACAAAAAAAGAAGTATGAGTAACAGTTTTTTTCTTCAACTCAATGAAGAAAAAGGAAAAAGACTCACTATAGAGTGAATTCGAATGTAGATGGGGTAGCCTATAACAAAGGTATGTAAAACGAAAAACATGAGGTAAACATGAAACCACATGGCTGCCTTTAAACTTGTGGAATTTGAATTTTATGTCACACTTATTCCCATCTATCTCGATTTCTACTGCCAAAAAGTGAGATATCAAAATGCTTAAATCACAGAAAAGTCGTCAGAAATGAAACTAAATTAGCTCGATTAGTCGAAATGAAGCTGAAAAGGCATTGATGTCTGGTTAGATATAAATTTGATTATTTATATTTGTAATGGACAATATACTTTTTGCTGTGACATCTAGTGAGTCTTTATTGGCTACGATGTCATCATTAACTGAGAGAAGTTGATTGGACTTTTAGTACATTTTAGACCCTGATAAAAGGTCAAATTTGTTTACTTACATTTGTTACAGACAACAAACTGTTCGTAGTGGCCTCTAGGGAGTCATTACATGCTTCAACGTCATCATTAGCTGAAAAAAGTGTATTGGGCTTTTACTACATTTTAGGCATTGGTAGAAGATCGAATTTGTTTACTTATATTTGTTACAGACAACAAACTGACTGCAGTGTTCTCTAGCGAGTCTTTATATGCTACGACGTCATCATAAGATGAGAAAAGTGTATTGGGCTTTTACTATATTTTAGGCATTGGTAGGAGATTGGATTTGTTTACTTATATTTGCTACAGACAACAATCTTTTTGCAGTGACATCTATTGGGTCTTTATAAGCTGGAGTATCATTATACGTTCACTGGCCATATCTGCTTGAGAAAAATATGGTAAATTGGCTTCGAAATACGGGAAAATACGGGATATCGCCAATTATCGCTAAAAATGATGCCAAAAGTGAGCGAATTTGCAAACTCGTGCAAAATCACAGAAATGTTGCCAATCACGGGAAATCAAGCACCACTTCAAATTGCAGTGAATGGAAATAATATTAGATGATTATTCTTATTTTTCTAGTCGTAATTGTCGTAATATAACTTCTCAGTTGGGAAGACAGTTCTATTAGTTGATTAGATGAATAAAATAAAGAATTAACAGTGAAGTTGGCTGCGTTGAAAATCGTATGCTACCGAGTCCGTCAGAGAGCGAAATAGTGAGTGAGCGGGCGAGTGCGTACAGCCCGTAAACGTGAGCTGACATTTCTTGTAGTGTATGTAGATCGTATAATCGTAGTTTCAGAAAGCGAGTGAGTGCGTAAATGAATGCGTAAGGGAGTGAGACAGTGAGCTACCGAGTCCGTGAGCGTTTGAGTGAGGGAGCGAGTGAGTGTGAGAGTGGTTGGGCGGGCAAGCGAGCTACTGGGTCCGTCAGCGGGTGAGGGAGGGAGCGACTGAGTGGGCGAATGAACTTGTGAGTCTGTGTGCGGATGAATGAGCGAGTGAGTGAACGGGCGAGTGGGTGAGTGAGCTACTCAGTTCATCAGCGGGTGAGTGATTGGGCGAGTGGGCTACTTAATTCGTGAGCGGATTAATGAGTGGGCGAGTGAGTGAGTAAGCGAGTGAACGTGCGAGTGAACGATCGAGTGTAGAGGTAAGTGAGTGGGTAAGCGAGCCACTGAGTCCATAAGCGGATGTGAATGAGTGGCTGCCCGAGTTACAGAGTTCATAAGCGGGTGATTGATGGAGCGGGTGAGTGAGTGAGTTACTGAATCTGTGTGCGGGTGAATGAGCGAATGGGTGAGTCGGTGAATGAGAGAGTGATCGAGCGAACTGATGAGCCCGTGAGCGATTGAAATAGTAAGCGGGTGAGTGAGCAAGTGGGCAGGCGAGCTACTGAGCGGGTGAGTGAGGGAGCGAGTGAGTGGAAGAGTGGTTGGGCGAGTGAGCAAATGAACTGGCAAATGGGTGAGGGAGCTACTGAGTTCGTGAGCGGTTGAGTGAGGAAGTGAATGAGTGGATGAGCGAGCTATGGAGTCCATCAGCGGGAGAGTGAGCGAGTGAGTGAACGGGCGAGTGGGTGAGCAAGTGGATGAGCAAGTTGGTGGGCGAATGACCTACTCTGTCCGTCAGCGGGCGAGTGATTGGGAGAGTGGGTGGGTGAGGGAACTACTTAATTCGTGAGAGGGTTAGTTAGTGGGCGAGTGGGTGAATGAGGGAGTGTTCGAGCGAGTGGGCAGTCGAGCTACTGAGTCCATGAGTGGGTGAGTGAGGGAGCGAGTGAGTGGATGAGTGGTTGGGTGAGTGACCGTCTGGGCGAGTGAGTAGCGAGGGGATGAACTGGCGAATGGGTGAGCAAGCAGGTGTTCGAGGAGCTACTGAGTTCATAAGCGGGTGAGTGAGGGAGCGAATAAGTGGCCGAGCGAGCTACAGTGTTTATGAGCGAGTGAGTTGGTGAGCGAGCTATGGAGTCCGTCAGCGGGAGAGTGAGCGAGTGGGTGGGTGAGTGAGCTACTCAGTCCGTCAGCGGGCGAGTGGGTGGGCGAGCGTGCTACTTAATTCGTGAGCGTATTAGTGAGTGGGCGAGTGAACGTGCGAGTGAACGATCGAGTGTAGAGGCAAGTGAGTGGGCAAGCGGGCTACTGAGTCCATGAGCGGGTGATTGAGGGTGCGTGTGAGTGGGCGAGCGAGTTATTGAGTCCGTCCGTGGATAAGTGAGGGAGCGGGCGAGTGAGTGAGTGGACGAGTGGGTGAATCAGAGAGTGATCGAGCGAGCTGATGAACCCGTGAGCGATTGAAATAGTCATCGGGTGAGCGAGCGAACTACTGAGTTCATGAGCGGGAGAGTGAGGGAGCTAATGGGTGGCCGAGTGAGCTACAGTGTTCATGAGCGGAGTCCGTCAGCGGGAGAGTGAGCGAGTGAGTGAACGGGCGATTCGGTGAGCAAGTGTATGAACAAGTGGGTGGGCTAGTGAGCTACTTAGTCAGTCAGCGGGCGAGTGATTGGGTGAGTGGAGGGGCGAGCGAGATACTTAATTCGTGAGTGGATTAGTGAGTGGGCGAGTGAGTTAGTGAGCGAGTGAACGGTCGAGTGTAGAGGCAAGTGAGTGGGCAAGCGAGCTACTGACTGCATGAGTGGGTGTGGGAGGGAGCGAGTGAGGGACGAGCGAGCTATTGAGTCCGTCTGCGGGTGAGTGAGCGAGCGAGCGATCTACTTAGTCTGTGTGCGGGTGAGTGAGCGAGTGAGTGAGTAGGTGAGTGGGTGAATGAGCTACTGATCGAGTGAAGTAATGAGCCCGTGAGTGAGTGAAATAGTCAGTGGGGGAGCGAGCGAGTGGACAGGCAAGCTACTGAGTCCATTAGCGGGTGAGTGAGGGAGCGCGTGAATGGTTGAGTGAGCGAGCAAACGAGCGAATAAACTGGCCAATGGGTGAGCAAGCGGTTGGGCGTGCGAGCTACTCAGTTCGTGAGTGGGTGAGGGAGGGAGCGAATGAGTTTCCGAGTGAGCTACAGAGTACATGAGCGGGGGAGTGAGGAAGGGAGTGAATGGAAGAGTGGTTGGGTGAGCGAGTATTTTGGCGAGTGAGTGAGTGAGGGAGTGATCGAGCGAGCTAATGAGCCCGTGAGCGAGTGAAATAGTCAGTGGGCAAGCGAGCTACAGAGTCCATAAGCGGTGAGGGAGGAAGCGAATGAGTGGGCAGGCGAGCTATTGAGTCCGTCAGCGGGTGAATGAACGAACGAGCTATCGAGTCTGTGTGCGGGTGAGTGAGCGAGTGAGTGAGTGGGCGAGTGGGGGAATGATGTAGTGATCGAGCGACCTAATGAGCCCGTGAGCGAGTGAAATAGTCAATGGGTGAGCGAGCGAGTGCGCAGGTGATCTACGGCGTCCGTGAGCGGGTGAGTGAGGGAGCGAGTGAATGGAAGTGAATGGTTGAGTGAGTGAGCAAGTGGGTGGCCGAGCGAGCTACTCAGATCGTGAATGGGTGAGTGAGGGAGTGAGTGAGGGGTGAGCGAGCTATTGAGTCCGTCAGCGTGTGAGTGTGCTAGTGAGTGAACGGACGAAGGGGGGGGGGGTGGAAGAGCAAGCTGTTGAGTTCGTGAGCGGGTTAGTGATTGGTTGAGTGGGGGCGAGTGAGTGTGTGAGTGAACGTAAGTGTGAACGGTCGAGTGTATAGGCAAGTGAGTGGGCAAGCAAGCTACTAAGTCCGTGAGCGAATGAGTGAGGGAGCGAGGGAAAGAGTGGGTGAATGAACGGGCGAGTGGGCTAGGAAGTGTGTGGGTGAGTGAGCTACTGAATTCGTGTGCGCGTGAGTGAGGCAGCGAATGAGTGGTCGAGCGAGATACTCAGTCCGTGAGCAGATTAGTGAGCGAGTGAACGGGAGAGTGAGTTAGCAAGTGGGTGAGTGAGCGAGCTACTGAGCCCTCAGTGGGAGAATGAGTAGGTGAATGTAAGGATGAGTGAGCGAGTGAATGGGCGAGTGGTTGGGTGCGTGTTTGGGAGAGTGAACGAACGAGTGGGTAAGTGTCTGGGTGAGCGAGCTACTGAGTCCGTGAGAGGGGGGGAGAGAGCTAGTAAGTACACTAGTGGGAGCGAGTAAGCGAACGTGCGAATGAACGGTCGAGTGTGTGGGCGAGCGAGCTACTGTGTTCATGAGCAGGTGAGTGAATGGGTGATTGAGAATTGTTCGAGTGAGCTACAGAGTCCGTGAGCGAGTGAGGAACGCTTGAATTATAAATATGTAAGGAATAATAATTATGTCGAATATTATTAATTTAGTACTGCATTTCTTGAATGAAAATTACCAATTAAACATGTAATGAAAAGTTTGTCGAGAATTATATTTCCCGTACCATTGCCCAAAAGGGAGTGCTATTTTTTTTTTTTTTTTTTTTTTTTGAAGCTCAAGTTTCATGAGCCAAGTTTTCGAAAATGTTCTTTGTCACCCAAGAGGTTTTTATGCTTAAGAATTGCAAGTTTAAAACTAGATAACTTCACAGTTTTTGAACTCAAGCATTATTTAAACAATAAGAAGCTGAGGCTATCTTTTATCGTATTTGCTGATGGAGAAAATTAAACTTATGTGTATGTTGCCTTTATTCTATTAATTTCTTTTCCAGCATCAATAGTTATGCATGGGTTTGGGTCATATTCCCAACAGGTCAAAATTCCAACAGTGTCAAAATCCCGACAGGGCCGAATTGAAAATTTTAGTTCCACCATATACGCCGCATTTCGCAATTTCTGTCGAGATTTGCATTTCTTGTGGTTGGGGGGCGTTGTGGGGCGTTGTGGGGCGCCAATCAAGACGATAAATTTCAATCAAGTAAATTTTGAAAATTTCATTTCACCGTATAAGCCGCACCTCGCGCTTTCTGTCGGGATTTGCATTTCTCCTAGCGAGGGCCGTTGGGGCGCCGTTAAAGTAATAAATTTCGATCAAATACAATTTTGAAATTTTAATTTCACTGTATAAGACACACTTCGTGTTTTCTGTTGGTAATTTTATAACGGTGTTCTTTTCTCTCACCTAGAACTATCGCCCCTAAATGTTTCCACCCGGGGCAGTTACCTCTCGAGTTCTGGCCCTACCGTGGGTAAAAGAGTTTTTCTATGTTTTTTGTTCTGCGCTCTACTTGATCGGAAACACCTGCTAACCAATTTGCATTTTGAATGTCGAAATTTTTGACTAGATCTTATTGCCATAAGGCCTATTCTGCACTTGGGATCCCCGGGCGATATGCCTTGGTGGGTCCAGGTATTAAGAATGCTTACATCGAAAGGCTGATAGTGCAACTACCCTGGAGGCCTCATGATGAATCTATATACTTTTTACGTGATAAAATTGGCGAATTAGTTATAAATGATAAAAATTCTCTCAGTTTTATGATGATTCAATTACAGGAAACAATTACTTCAAAACTGATTTTAACTGAAGCAATAATTTCAAAGTAATTAAACGTCCAATTATTTCGCCCCCTTCCCCCCCGTTTAACTAGGTTCCGGTTGGCCGATTGTACACTAAATTCATACGTTGTGAATTTCCGGATTCAGAGTTGTTGGCCCGTGCGGTTCGTTGAGAGTTATAATTTTTTGTCGCAATATTTAATAAGTTGAAAACTCCTGGAATAGGTATTCGAGGTTCCTTTCCATATTGTTATATCGCACCACTGGAAGAATATGTATATAAACTGAAGAGCCAAAAAAACTGGTACAGGCATGCGTATGCAAATAAAGAGATATGGAACCAATCAGAGTACGGCGCTGCGGTCGGCAACGCCTATATAACACAACAAGTGTCTGGCATAGTTGTTACATCGGTTACTGCTGCTACAATGGCAGGTTATCGAGATTTAAGTGAGTTTGAACGTGGTGTTATAGTCGGCGCACTAGAGATGGGACATAGCATATCCGAGGTAGCGATGAAATTTGGATTTTCACGTACGACCATTTCACGAGTGTATCGGGAATCCGGTAAAAAATTAAATCTACGACATCGCTGCGGCCGGAAAAAGATCATGCAAGAACGGGACTGACGAGAATCATTAAGCGTGACAGACGTACAACCCTTCCGCAAATTGCTGCAGATTTCAATGCTGGGCCATCAACAAGTGTCAGCGTGCGAACCATTCAACGAAACATCATCGATATGGGCTTTCGGAGCCGAAGGCCCACTCTTGATGACTGCACGACACAAAGCTTTACGCCTCGCCTGGGCCCGACAACACCGACATTGGACTGTTGAGGACTGGAAACACGTTGCCTGGTCTGACGAGTCTCGGTTCCAATTGCTTCGAGCTGATGGACGTGTACGGGTATGGAGACAACCTCATGAATTCATGGACCCTACATGTCAACAGGGGATTGTTCAAGCTGGTGGAGGCTCTGTGATGGTATGGGGCGTGTGCAGTTGGCGTGATATGGGACCCCTGATACGTTTAGATACGACTCTGACAGGTGACAGGTACGTAAGCATCCTGTCTGATCACCTGCACCCATTCATGTCCATTGTGCATTCCGACGGACTTGGGCAATTTCAGCAGGACAATGCGACACCCCACACGTCCAGAATTGCTACAAAGTGGCTCCAGGAACACTCTTCTGACTTTAGACACTTCCGCTGGCCACCTAAATCCCCAGACATGAACATTATTGAACATATCTGGGATGCCGTGCTGTTCAGAAGAGAACTCCACCCCCCTCTCCTCTTACTCCTATGGATTTATGGACAGCCCTGCAGGATTCATGGTGTCAATTACCTTCAGCACTACTTCAGACATTAGTCGAGTCCATGCCACGTCGTGTTGCGGCACTTCTGCGGGCTCGCGGGAGCCCTACACGATATTAGGCAGGTGGACCAGTTTTTTTGGCTCTTCAGTGTGTATATATATATATATATTGTATACAATTGTCTAGATTTACCCAGGTTCCTAGTGGTCCAATACACATTTGAATACGAAGTGATGACTGATGAAGTCATGTCATCGTAAAGTCATTTCATGTCATGCTCAGAGCATTAGGAAGTTCCAACACCAGGGTATTGTCGACAAAAAGTACGATGAACAGTTGTTACGGACTCACACTTCCCGAAGCTTTAAACACAAAACGATTTCTGTTGTGCAGTCGACATTTTGACAAATACTGCAGTGGCGGCCGAAGGAAGAGCGTTAGCGCTACCTGTCGGCGACTTCGTGAAACTCGAGATTTCCCTCTTTCTACCTATACATTATTCAATCAAAACGGATGAAAAGCTGAATAGTTATGATTTCTTTAAATCGGTTTAATCGATGTTTAGATACCCTGTATATTTACTGCGAGCCGATCTCCCCGTTGAAAAGTCTCGCCAGTGCGTTCCTGGCAGTGCCGTCTTAAGACATGAGCCCACTCGGGAACGGTCCGGGTGTTTCAAAAGAAGGGGGAGGCATCACAAAAATTATATCTGGTTGAAATTTTCGAGAATTTGTCAGGTAGGGCCTCAGAAAAATTACTTGCCCCGGATCCCATGATGCTCTTAAAACGGGCCCTGGTGGAAGGCTGAAAGGTCTAAGGCCAAAGGGACTCCGAACCTGATTTTTCATCCGTCCGGAGCAGCACGCAAGTGATCAATCTTACCCCATAAAGTTCTCAAGGCGGAAATGAGCATAGTATGGGAGGAAGGGTTACTGGTGCTTCAGACCCCCCCCCCCCCACACACACACACACACATAGAATAAGAACTCAAATTCTTTCTTTAGCTTTGTTTGACCGCTCCCGAAAAATTACTGGGTGGTGCTGACAGGGCTCCAGCCGGGACGATTCTTCTGCTTATTATTATTATTATTTTCACACTATAAATTTACCTAGCCCCGTGAAAAATCTGACGTGGGGATCCGCCAAAGATTCCAGAGTTGGGGGGCCATGTTGCAGGATGTGGGGGCCATGACTGAATCAAAATGCCAGCTTGTATCATGGGCATAGACGCCGGAACCTAGGGGCTGATGCCATTTGAGCCCTCCCAATAAATTTTATAAAGGGCTGTGTGTGTGTGTGTGTGTGTGTGTGTGTGTGTGTGTGTGTGTGTGTGTGTGTGTGTGTGTGTGTGTGTGTGTGTGTGTGTTTTTCAATTCAACAGCAATTTTCAGCGACCTCCAATGTTTTCTGCTCATTTCGGCACCTCTGACCATGGGTGCACCATTTATTTTTGATTCTGTCATTACGACCCCGGTAATTAATTTTGGTTCCCCTGTAACTTTAACGCATGCCCCTCCCGGGGGCCTTATGATAATTAGATGTGTTTACAATTTTCTAAAGTAAGTAAGCATGCATTTTTAAGTGGAGGAGGGGATTCAGAAAAACCATTTCTGGTGGGTATGAGAGAACCATATTGTGGGTATGAGAGAACAATATGTTACAAGACGGGAGCATTCCCCCCTCATCAAGGAAAACAAGGCCCTCAATCGGTGCGTTATTCTTGAGTACTTATGAAGTTATTTGATTTGTCGACATTCAATATTGTTCTCCTTGTTATTTCCTGCACCTCCAAACTGTCTGGTCTCCTGTCCCTTTTCACTAGAGGAGTTACATGCGGGTGCGACAGGCATGGTTGCAATTTGCCAAAAGTCATGTGCAGAGAAATGCACGTGCCCACATCAAAAAATACTGCAGATATATAAAAAAAAAAAAACATGTGCAAGAACAGTGCAAACAATCCAAAATCGTGCGCCGCTTATGCATGTACCACATAAAAATTCAAAAGTTGGTGCCACAGCACAAAATGGAATGGGGCGCCGGTGGGCCAATCTGCCTCTTTTCCAATGTGGCCGGCTGGGCTTATACTGGCCATCTTTTCCCCCCTTACATGCCGGATTTACATCCCAAAGTTACATGCGGGATTTGATCTGGTTAAAACTTTTGAGGAAGTACATATGCAAATTGGTAGGCAGGGGATTTTTAGTTAGATAGGGAAGGCCTCAGAAAGATTTGTTTCGCCCGGAAGCCTTTGGTGCTGTGCAGACGCTCATTGCTTACTTTATGGAAATCGAGTGAGATCTCAATCTAAAAACTGGGCATTTCAACGCAAGTTCTTAACTTAGTTTCTCTGCTTTTGCATCACCCTCAAAGCTGCAACTTGAAACGAAAATTTACTTCGTCACTTGAGGGGTCTGTATCAATATTGGTGCCCCCTTCCCCCCCCCTTAATTTTCATCGAAAAAAGAGTAAACTCAGAGTTTTTAATGATCCAGCATTCGGAGAGCCAGACCCCCCCCCCCGTTCCATGTGTTACCCTCTTTGCAGTGCCGTCTTAAGGCATGGGCCTACCCGGGCATGGCCCGGGGACCCTCAAGAGAAAAGGGCCTCACAAAAATGAAATCTGGTTGAAATTTTCAAGAATTTGCCTTGTAGGGCCTCAGAAAAATCACTTGGCCCGGGGTCCCATGATGCTCTTAAGACGGCCCTGCCCCTTTGTTCTGGCCTGGGGGGGGGTTGACCTTTCGATAAATATCAGCAACTCTACAATCAAGTGCTCTTAAAATTTCAGATTTAAATTGAATTTTCTACCGGATGGTTGATGCTGGGAAAAAAATTTACATTAAATTTTATGGTGCCCCTTTTCTCCTGATGCTCTAAGAACGTGCTTATTTTGCTTAATGGCTAATCCAGCCCTGCCCCTAGGCTGAGATCTTTAGCGGGCCCAAAGCCAGACTTTTCACGGGCCCTTCTATAATGAATTTATTGTGTGAAAAAAAATGATGGTTATTGTCCCGGATCCCAGGAGCCCTGTCAGCAGTGCCGTCTTAACGCATGGATCCACCGGGGCACGGCCAGTGAGGGCCTCAAGAGAAAAGGGGCCTCGCAAAAATGAGATATAGTTGCAATTTTCGAGGAGCATACATTTAAATTTGCCTGGTAGGGCCTCAGAAAAATCACTTGGCCCGGGGGCCCATGGTACTCTTAAGACGGCCCTGGCACCCGAATAAAGTGATATATCGGAGACCCTTCCCTTCTGGCTGGAAATCCTCACCAAATAATTTGTATGAAAAATGCTCCGAAAAAAAGTTCACCAAATCCTATTGTTATATCCCCCCCCCCTCGGATGGACCGTGGTCCGTAAAAAGGCTGGGGCAACCAGAGTCCTGCCTCGAGCAAATGGGGGGGGGGGGCTTTACAATAAATATACACTTATTTTACATGATAATAAATCTTTTCAAGAGCCCCCCAAGAAAGTCTGCCCCGAGGCCCAGAGAAGGCACGCTACGTCCCTGGATGGACCCCATAGGCTCCTTCCCACAAGCAGGGTTGCAACAGGGTCGATACTTGGTCAGCCGGACCAGATCACATTTTGGTGCCCTCTCTGGTCCGGTGCCAGGGGCACTGGACCCGCTTGCCCACCCCAACTAGTTGCGGCCCTTCCCACAAGAGTAGGCAGGACTGCAAATAGATGCTTAATCAGCCGGGACAAGGACGCATTTTGGTGCCCACCCCCTCTGATCCGACGCCCGAATCACAAGACACGCTGCTCCCGAGGGCCGCAACTAGAGGGGAGCAGACACGGGATGATAATTGTAATTTTTTTTCTGTATTTTCCAACGTTATAAACTGGCTACAGAGGGGGGAGGGGGCATGAGAAGTTTGACCTGGAGGCGTACCAGAGATTCCAGCCTAGGAGCCATGCTGTAGGATATGGGATCTATGGTTTTTTATAAATTTATTACAGAGTAATGAATATCCGGTAAAAAAAAAAATCTTACACAGGAGCCCTGCTTCTGGAGGGTGGGGGGGGGGATGGCACCAATATGCGTTAAGAACAGGAGTGACTCGAGAAGATATTTTTACTTGTGCGGGACCTATCTTTGGTGCCCTCTGCCCACGTTTTTTTTTTTTGTCGACAGAGCTTCTTACATATACAACACGATTTTCGCACTTTTCTTAGAGCAGTGCCCAAGTGCGGATCCAGACGGAGTGGGGGGGGGAGGGGGGCAAGAGCCGAATAATATGGGAGAAATTTGTCTGTCCCGTGAAATACGGATGATCCGATGCGCCTACACAGGAAGTCGCTTCTCCGACACATCGCCCTGGATCAGCCTGCCTTCACTCCATTCGCAGCTAAAGATATCTGTCTCGGCTTCATTAGCAGCTGGAGATACCTGCGTTCGTTCGATTCGCAGCTGAAGATCTCTGCCTAGGCTCTATTTGTCGCTGAAGATCTCTGCCTAGGCCCTATTTGTCGCTGAAGATCTCTGCCTAAGCCTAGGCCCTATTTGTCGCTGAAGATCTATGCCTCGGCTTTATTCGCATTTGAAGATGCCTGTACCTTCGCTCCATTCGGAGCTGAATATTTCTGCTTCCACTCATTTCGGAGCTGAATATTTCTGCAGCAGTTTAAGATGTCTGTCTCAGCTTCTTTCCCAGCTGAATATTTCTGCCTCTGCTCCATTCGCAGCAGCTGTCTGCTTTTTCTTAAGAACGGATCCGGGGGGTGGGTGATAGGTAAGAACCAAATATTACTGGACAATTTTCCTGTCCCGTAAAATACGGGACGACCCAACGAACTTACACAATTCGCTTCTCCCGACACATCGACCTTTATCCGCGCCTAGTGGTGCACCATGCAGCCGCGCAGGTCAACATTGCAAGAGGGTGCCAAAATGCTTGCTTGACACTGCTGACTATAGTTGTGGTCGCGGGTCTACGATGGTCTTAAGGTGGCCTTGATGTACAAATGGGTAGGAGCAGAAAAGAGAGAAAGGAATCTCTGCCCGTACGGGATCTATTTTTGGTATCCCCGAGATGACGTTTCTCAGCTCAAAAATTTTCTTTTTACCTTCGAACTCGGATTTCGCATCCTTTCTTAGAGAGGTGCCCCATGTGGCTGCACAGGTCGAACGGCCTCTCTGGGGACTGAAAGGCTTCCGCCTAGTTTCTTATATAATTTTTGCTTTTTTTCATACTATAAATTCTTTATCGAGGGAACAGTGAAAAATCTGGCCTCTAAGGCCCCAACAAAGACCCCAGTCTAGCGACCCCTGCTGCAGGACGTGGGTACGATAAATGCATCCAGTCTTCCCGCTAAGCGAGTACGTCCTATAGATATTGTATCTAGGAAGTAATGAGTCCCGTATATACCGGGTGACTCGAAACGTTACGACGTACGCCAATAGCATTTTTTTTTTTTTGCCTTGTAGCATTTGCCACGAATTCACAATGTCACTAACAATTTTCATGGAATTAAAATTAATTTAATACTCTAGAATACTTTAAGACATTCTTTTTTAAAAATATTGTTGGTACTTTCAAAATCTGAAGTGCCTTATGTGGTGATGACGAAGCTCAGGTATAAAAAAACCAAATTCTTCATTCCGCTTTGCTCCCTATAAACAAAGCTTATAAACTGACCTGAAAGATCAGTAATTTTTTCAAGACCCAAGGAGACATCCAAAACACATTAAAAAACACTCTCCACACAAGTAGACGACAGGTAAGATCGTAAAAAGTGAATTTTTCCTCACTCCACTTTACAGTAATGTGCTGCCATCTAGTCTCAAATTTAAAAGTGACTCATGTGGTGATAATGAAGTTTAAAATAAAAAAACTATATTCTTTATTCCGCTCAGCTCCTTATAAACAAGGCTCATAAACTGAACTGGAAATTTAAACTGAAAGTTCGGTTATTTCATATGAGCATAAGGAGACGTCCAAAACGAATTACCTCTTAATGAGCAGACGACAGACAAGACGTCGTTTTGTTTGGTTCCCTACAAGCTGAGCTCACAAACAGAACTGGAAGTTTGAACTGCCAGTTCAGTTATTTCTTAAGGGCACAAGGAGGCGTCCAAAACAAGTAACCTGGAAAGAAGCAGACGACAGATTGAGGCTTGCATCGAGCTTATATTAATGGAGGGAGCAGCATCCAGCCACCGCGACGGCAGCGACATCAAATGCAAGGAAATCACGGGACTCGGTGGAAACAAAGTTCCCGCCCGGCAATTTGCCCACAGTAATGAACAGTTCGGGCTCTAAATATTGGGTTTTAAACAAAAAAGTATAGAGTTAAAGAGATAAAGACGATAGGTTAAAAACAGGATAGAGAACTCATCTAAAAAGGTGTGTGTGAAAAAAGATTAAATTATTTTAAATTATTTATTTTTTATTAATTCTGGAATTATTTCCTTTATCAATTATTATTTCTTTCATTACTTCTGGAATAATTGCTTTCATCATTTCTAGATTTGTTT
This sequence comes from Pholcus phalangioides, assembly GCF_987345545.1. Lineage (NCBI taxonomy): Eukaryota > Metazoa > Arthropoda > Arachnida > Araneae > Pholcidae > Pholcus > Pholcus phalangioides. The sequence goes on from NW_028301603.1 coordinate 2,954,027, forward strand.
CTTTCATTAATGCCGAAATTATTTCTTTTATTAATGCTGGAATTATTTCTTTCATTGATTCTGAAATTATATCTCATTAATTCTGGAATTGTCTCTTTTCATTAATTTTGGAATGATCTCTTTTTCATTAATTTTGGAATGATCTCTTTTTCATTAATTTTGGAATGATCTCTTTTTCATTAATTTTGGAATGATCTCTTTTTCATTAATTTTGGAATGATCTATTTTTCATTAATTTTGGAATTACCTCTTTCCTTCATTCTGGAACTATCTTTCATTAATTTTATTATTATTTCTTTCATTAATGCTGGAATTATTTTTAATTAATTCTGGAAATATCACTTTTATCAATGCTGAAATTATCTCTTCCACATTGATTCTGGAATATTTTCTTTCATTAATTCTAGAATATTTTCTTTCATTAATTCTAGAATATTTTCTTTCATTAATTCTAGAATATTTTCTTTCATTAATTCTAGAATTATCTCTTTCATTAATTCTGTAATTATCTCTTTCATTAATTCTAGAATATTTTCTTTCATTAATTCTAGAATATTTTCTTTCATTAATTCTAGAATTATCTCTTTCATTAATTTTGGAATTATCTCTTTCATTAATTTTGGAATTATCTCATCGATGCTGAAATTATTTCTTTCATTTATTGTTTTAAATTCCTGTGGATGCCATAAGAAAATAACGGGGGATTGTGTTTGTTTGTTTTCACCGAGTCACGTGATCTTCCGACGAATGATGCTGAGAGACACCGTTCTCAGCACTGCCAAGGCGGAGACCGCTCCAGTCGGGGCTAACGAGAAAGAGAAAAGTTCTCTTTCTATATTTATATTTAGCCTCGCTCTCCAGTAATATAAGCTCGAGAGAGGCTTGATTTATACTGTTGGTGCTGCCATCTGATCTCGAAATTTCAGGCAACTCATGCGATGATGAGAGAGAGAGAGTGCTCTCGTTATTTTTTAGCATAAATTTTTTTATGAGACGAAAATTTCAGTAACGAAATCCGTGCATTTGCAATAATCGATTTTATGTAGAAAAAATATTTGTTTCTTTCCACAAAAAAACCCCGACAATGTGGATGATCGAACAAATAAGTGAAAATACGGTACTATGTCACATAATCCATATTTTCACTTATTTGTAATCCTATCTGATAGGGAGGGTTACCAGATTCAAAACTGAAAAAGGAGGACGACTTAGTGCGAACTTTTGGCAGTCTTAGGCCGTCTTAACGTATGCCTCCCCCACGCCGGGCCGTGCCCGAAGGGCCTCAAGAGAAGGAGGTGCCTCAGAAAAACGAGAAGTAGTTGAATTTTTCAGGTAGAGCCTCCAAAAAATCCCTTGGCTCAGGGGGCCCATGATGCTATTACGGCGATCCTGTCTGTCAGCTCCACCCTTGTGAGGGTCATGGAATTCCAGTAGGAATGGAACTCCTCTACATGGAATTCCTACTTGATTCCTTTACTTCTATTAATTTACATTGAATAAACAAAATCATCAATAAAAAATTCGAAAAATGATCAAAGTTATCGAATTGCTACGTGTATTTGATAAAGAGATGATGAAGCGCTTTAAAAGTATGACAAAATTTATGCCTGTTCAATATGATTCGAGCCACGATGAAGTGTCAGCAGGTGGACCATGTGCTAATTATTATTAATAATTTATGAATTTTGTAAAATTAATTTAAATGCTGTTCCCTCTCAATGGATCGTGGTTGATTACGATCCAGACCATCAACGCGTTCCTGAAATAATGAAAAAAAAATGAGTGCAATAGAATGAGTTCATTTTGTGAAAAAAAAATTTCCCCTTCAAGATTTACGTTCGTAACTCGAAAAGTTTGTAAGTCGGGGAGCAACTACATAAACAATTTTTTAGACGGGGGCCGCAAAATATTTTTCGCATTGGGGCCGCGAAGTTCTCCTAAGCCCGGACATGTCTCCTATTTCTGAATTTAAATATCTCAGGGAATAATGCAGTTATACAAATACAAAGCCACAACAAGCAAATTGCCCAACGAGGTGGCTGACTTAAGAACATCATGGATCCCCGAGCCATTTGGAGGCCCTACCTACTACTGTTACACCCCGCCCACATCCTCCCCCCCATAACTCCCAACGAATCGGTACATGCGGGAATGTGCGTGTACGTGTAGTGAAACCTGACGTGAAGTTTTTTTTTGTTTCTCTGTAATGCTTGTTATGTGTAGTGCTGCCATCTGCCACCAGTTTTTCTAACTATGAGTGAAGTGTTATGATTGAATGATTTATCGTTGTAGGACTGTTGCTCTCTGTGGCGAGACTTTTTAACGGGGAGATCGGCTCGCATTTGCGCCTTGAAGTTGGGAACCACAGAAAACCAACTTCAGCCGACCACCACTGTGGGGTTCGAACCCGGATCCTCGCATCGCGAGTCCGTCACTATAACCACTCGACCACCACAGCGGCGAAAACATGTAATTTATTTGTTGGGCTCAGAAGAGACAGATCAACAACTGTCTAATTGGAAGTTAGAGGACGGGGTGAAACGTCGTATATAAATTTTCATTTTTTTATTTTGTGTACACTGTATTTTCATCTTCAGAACTCGTACAAGATGATTTCTGGTTACATTTTGCGATTTTTTAAAATTAGAACCACATCACTACGACGAACGGTTGATGAGATGAAGGCTGTAACAACACTCCGAGGAGAAACCATTGAATGTTAGAATGGCCATAATATTACCAATACGCAGGGCCGCAAGTACTAGGGGGGGGGGGGGGGAGGTCTGGTGCCCCGGGCGCATCACAAAAGGGGCCGCAAATTTCACGATATTCAACCTATCCTTCAGCATTAAGGGGGAGATGCCTAAATGAGTGCTTTCCCCGACTAACCAAGTCTCCGGTTGCGGCCCTGCTAATAGGTATCTTATTTCTGACTAATCACCGTTATATTGGGTATTTTATCCTTTCAGATACATTCTCAAATTTTTTAATTTACACCTGGTAGCATTTCTTTCATTTCTATAGATCAAACTACACAGTTGATCCACTAATGATCAACAAAAATCATGTCCTTATTCTGGACATGAAGAAGATTATTAGAACATTTTAGAACTTGGTTTACTGAATGGGTCCATCTGGGCACTTCTGGCGCCGGGGTGTCAAATGACAATTCGATCTGGTTCCGATTTTCAAGAGTAAATATGCAAGTAGGAATTTTTAGCAAGGTAGTAGTGCCTCTCTGAGAAAAATCGCTTTGTATGTGGGCGTGTGATAATGTTAAGACAGCCCTGGGCGTACTTCATGAAAATTGTGAAAAGCTAATCGAAAAAATCAGCAATAATGTGAAGTCTAGTTTGCAATATTATTAGTTTCTTATCTTTTGTGCCATCCTTGTGATAATGATCTTCAACTGTAGAATCAAGTGTTCTTAAAATTTTAGGATCTTCTATCGGATGATCGATGCTCACAAAAAATACCATTTGATACATTTTTGTGGTGCCCCCCTTTAGTACTGATGCTCTAAGCACGTGCTTATTTTTGCTTAATGGTTAATCCGGCCTTGTTCTTTCTGTACCAACCCTTCCCCAAGCTTTCTCAACATTTATGTTATCAAGACATGGCTCAAAAGAGTAACAGCGCGGGGTTGTCGTGTGAATTTTTATTGTTATTTCAAAATTTTGAGAATTTAGGTACCTATACCTACACAAAATCTTGAGCTGCCGCACCTGCTACAAATTGCCATCCGAGTGCATGGCATAAAAAAGGAGGACATGCCCTCCAGAATTTTTCTGCTTCTACTTTTTTTTAGCGGTTCTGTGTTAGGGTTGGGGCAAAATAATAATTGTCGTGGCAGGTTTTATTGGTAGGAATACTGACGCCATCTATTGCGAAAATTAGTATAAGTGACGGCAGAAGGGGTGCGAGCAGGAACAGCACCTCCTAGAGATAGAAAGCCTCCTCAGCTGCTTGTGACGTCAGTAAGTAGTCCATTTTCACTCAGAAGTATTCAGGGGGAAAAAACCTCCCTGTTCGTGCCAGTATCATCGTTGTGAGGAAAAGGAATGATCGGGTTCAGAATTGGCGATTTCTATGCCCCACATCCAATCACTTTGCGGTATTTGTGAGCCAATCAGGAAGATTCTACGCCAAAATAAGAAGAAACGAAATAGGATGCTGTGTTTCAAAATGTGGCAAACCTGCTAGGTAGTATGAATGACGTTTATGGCAAACGGTGCAGAGGCCTTCCATCTCTAGGAGGTGTTGGCAGGAATCCTCTTTTCTCAGTTTTCGAGTCCATTCACCATACGTCCGGTATTTCCGGGACAGTTTCGTTTCTTTTTTTTTTCTGACTGTCCCGACTTTTTGGCAAAAGTGTCCCGGTTTTTCCCGTTTTTTACACGACACCTACTGGAATTTTATTCATTATTGAATTCGAAAATTGTGAAATTATTTTTTCAACTCATAGTTTATACTACGATAATTATCGTAGTATAATTTGTTCTTATAAGAACATTAATCTCCCACATTTGCCCTGGTGAACGTTTTAATTCGTGGAATTAAATTTAATCCACTGCAATTTGCAGTAATGTTTCATTTCCCGCCACTGGAATTTTTCCGTAATTTCAGCAATATTTGGAAACTTTTTTCCTCTTTTGGCGATGTCCCGTAATTGGGATACAAATTGCCCGGACTTCTCTCGTTTAAATATGGTCATCTTAAGTAACCCTACTTACACCTCATTTCGATTTACAAGCTCCGTTCGTGCTGTCATCTAACGTGCGACTATCACAACTCAAGTTTCAGGGCAGATGTTCGGATGTAATTTTTTTAATACGTTTCTTACAGTAATTTGATATTATTTGAATTTACATAATTCCTAATTAAAAGACTTTAATCTGTTTTAAATATTTTTCTCCCTTTCACCTCGGATTTGGCGCCCCCTCTTGGAGCGAACAGAAATTATTTTCCTCTAACTGGTTTCGGTCATTATCGCCCTTTTAACATTGAAAAAATGCCTTCCTCTCCCCCTCCCTCCCCAGACATATACAAATGATTAAAAATTCAATGTGTTTAATGGCATTTCGAATTCTGTCATAAAAAAATATGTGTATAATTTCAATCATACTTGAGAGGGTGGGGCTCTCATTTGAATCGCTTATAGTAGTGATTCTCAAACTTTTCTCCCCCGCGGCTCCCCCTTACCCAATCCATAGTTCATCTGCGGCTCCCCAGAATACTTTGGCAGATATTTTCCCATGTAAAAGAACCACTTCGAAGCATAAATGGGCAAACAAATCAATATCTGAAGCTCACCGCGGCGTGCCTGACAAAGGTTGGCGAGGTACCTAGGTGCCGCGACGCACACTTTGAGAACCACAGGCTTAAAGAAATAAAATTTAGCAGAACCTTTGGGTCATTTGGCTCATTCATTACCTTTGGGTAACGACATTGCGCGAAAAATTGTAACAAAATCTTCTGGACTTGGCAAAAATTTCCCATCTTGGACTCTTATTTTTTCGGCAGTAGATTTGCAATCGGCAGATTTGTCTTTGATTTAGTTCCTTTCTTTTATAATCGTTTTCAAAGTCGACACGGGGATGTTCCACTGTTTTGCAAGATCAACTTTCGTCATTAATTTAAAATTCTTGTCGAATTCTTCCAAAAATTTCGTTTTTCTTTTAGAGAAACTCGTTCCGTTTCCTCGACATTACGAACAGCGGAGCAAGCAAAGAACCACAACGAAAGAAAAAATTGCGCAGGAAATGATCGAGGAAAAAAAACTTACTGTGTATGTGTGCACAGTATATGATTCTTATCGGCAGACCTATTCCCTACAAGTGCTTACAATGTGTGGATTTGCTTACTCTCTGGGGATAATGCTGAAAACACTGGGAGAAAAAAAATAATTCTGAAAGGACATATGGCCAAATCAAAACAATCGAAACCCGTTTCTTTGCGACTCGCCGCATCTACATATTCTGAGAAGCAAGCACTAAACAAATCACGCGTGCCCACTCTGAACAGTGCGGTCTTAACGCATGGGATCACCCAGGCACGGCCTGGGGGGGCCTCAAGAGAAGAGGAGTCTCAGAAATACGAGAAGTAGGTGAATTTTTCCAGAACTGGCGAGGTAGGGCCTCAGAAAAATCTCTTGACCTGGGGGCCCAAGATGCTCTTAAGACGGCCCTCACTCAACTAAATTATAGTTTCCAAACCTATTTTGTCCCATCGCCACCTGCAACATTCCATCGTTCTCAGGGGGCCGTTAACGCCCACGTTGGGAATCACTGCTCTAAATGGTCACCAGTCAGATTAATGGGTATTTTCATATATGTTAGCAATTACCCTCTTGTTGCGATAATACGCAAGAACTGTTGCAGCAACGCGTTTTGACTGCATACAAAAATTGTGTGCATTTGATGTGGATATAAGTGACATTTTTTTTCTTCAAAAGATTCGGAGTTCGAGTTGAAGTGAAAATAATTGAGATTTTGTGTCGAATAAATGAATTATTTTAACACCAACTGGGTTTTTAATTTTGATTCACTTATTAACTACTTTGGAGAAATTAATTTTTTTTTCAAAAGTTGTCATTTGAATTTATTTGCATATTATAAAAAAATATTCTAGTTTTTATATACAACCTCTGACAATAAAGTTCGGTGAATAGTCCTGTAACATTAATGTAGATGAAATGTTAACGAAAGTTACCTTACTGTCTTTCGAAATAGTCACCTCCCATTACTATGCACCGCTGAGATCTCCTATACATGTCCTGGAAACTTTGCAAGAAGTCTTCTTTTGGGATGGTGTTCAAAAGCCTCGTCACGTTTCGTTGGATGTCAGGAATATCGTCAAATCTCTTTTCTTTCAAAGCGAGTTTGAGTCGTTGGAATAGGAAGAAGTCTGGAGGATTGAGATTTGGCGAGTATGGTGGATGTTCAATTTGCACCAACCCCTTTTTTGCCAGGAACTGTTTGACGATATTGGCTATGTGAGGGCGAGCATTGTCGTGAACAAGAAACTATGAACCTTGTTGTGCGTACTGAGGGCGTACCCTGCGTAGACGTTTCATGAAACGGGTCAAAATTTCAATGTACCTTGCAGCATTCATCGTCGTTCCCCCAGGTAGAAATTCCTTGTGGATAATGCTTTGACTATCAAAAAAGGCGATTAGCATCGTTTTGATGCGTGATTTTTCTGCTCTGACTTTTTTCCGACGAGGTGATGCAGGAGAACGCCATTCCATGCTTTGCGGTTTCGTTTCAGGATCGTACCCGAGACACCACGACTCATCCTCTGTGATCTTTTGTTCGTTCATTTTCCTGTTCTCAGTTAAGAACCAACGCACTGAACAAGCACTTTGTAAAACAAGTCTTTCACGGAACACAAACGACGCTCAACTGAACAACGGTGGTGGCAGATGGTCAACACCTGCCGCTACGCATGTGCAGCGTTTTGCTTCGCCAGTGTTGCCAGATCGGCCGTTCTGACTTCATTCACCGAACTTTACAGAGGTTGTATATTATGTAACTGAACTAGAGATTGTTCGCGTCTATGTAATTAGATTACAAGATTGTGTATTTAGATACTATTATTACTGTTACAGAAAGCTAAGCGAAAAGCGTTTGCGCAGATTTAGTTAAATTTTTACATTTCGTTAGCGCCTTCTTGGGGCAAAGATGCCCGTACCACATTTGGGCAAGTCAATTTAAGGAACAAGCGGATGCTCGTGTCTGACCAGCACCTCCTAGGGATAGAAGGCCTCTGCACTGTTTGCCATAAACGTCATTCATACTACCTAGCAGGTTTGCCACATTTTGAAACACAGCATCCTATTTCGTTTCTTCTTATTTTGGCGTAAAATCTTCCTGATTGGCTCACAAATACCGCATAGTGATTGGATGTGGGACATAGAAATATCCAATTCTGAGTCAGATCATTTCTTTTCCTCACAACTATGATACTGGCACGAGCAGGGAATTTTTTCCCCTGAACAATTCTGAGGGAAAATGGACTACTTACTGACGTCACAAGCAGCTGAGGAGGCTTTCTATCTCTAGGAGGGGCTGTTCCTGCTCGCACCCCTTCTGCCGTCACTTATACTAATTTTCGCAATAGATGGGAGTCAGTATTCCTACCAATAAAACCTGCCACAACAATTATTTTGCCCCAATCCTAACACAGAACCGCTAAAAAAAAGTAGAAACAGAAAAATTCTGGAGGACATACCCTCCTTTTTGATGTCATGCACTCGGATGGCAATTTGTAGCAGGTGCGGCAGCTCAAGTTGTTTAGGCACCTAAGTTTTCAAAATTTTGAAATAATAATAAAAATTCACACGAGCAGGGAATTTTTTTCCCTGAATGTTCTGAGGGAAAATGGACTACTTACTGACGTCACAAGCAGACTACGGAGGCCTTCTATCTCTAGGAGGTTCTGGTCTGACACGGGCGAGTCAGGCAAATGGTTAAAATGTGTGGAAACCAATCGCGATCGAAGCCAAACGTTGTATATAGGTGAAAGCCGTATCGCGCTGAGTGACGTATAAACGTCTCGGATTTGACGCCCTTCTAAAGTGTAGAAAGTCAAACTTTTTCCAGTTGTTTTTAAGGTCAATAAATTTTTTTTCACCCTTCCACCTCGGATTTGGCGCTATATTCCCTGCGTGTTCTTCTAAGGCGAACAGAAATCATTGTTAGAGGACATGGGTTCAATTCCCTGCAGAGGCAGTTGAATTTTCTCTTCCCTAAAATTCATCTTCGCATTAGCCAGCTGTTGAAAAAAACTTTGTATAGAAATCATTTTCCCCAATTTGTTTTGGTGAAATTTTTTTTTTTTTTTTTTAATTCTCACTCTTTCAAATTTGGCACTCCTCCTACAGTGGGCCGAAATAATTTTCCCCGATTTTTATTGATCAACAAAATTATTTTTTCGCCCTTTTCAACTCGGATTTGACACCTCAAATTTCTGGAGTGATGCCCCGTGTGGCCTAGGAGCTATCCCTGGGTATCACGATGAAGTTTTTTTTTTGGCAAGAAATAGTCCCTTGTGAATGAAAATAGAACTGCCAAAAACTACAAACTATCAAGTGATTTGAGGCTCGATATTTAATATCCCATAACACGTGTCAAAATTAAGTTTAGGGTAGCGGGCAGCACATGGGCATTCCTAATTTAATATCTTATTGAGAATCAAAATACTGCGTCTACTGAATACTTTGAATTTAAATTTAAAAAAATCTCAAATTTCAAAGAAAAAACAAATGCAAAAAAATTCAATTTTTCTTCCTTTTATTTGAAAAAATGTCGTTAAAAAGGAAAAAAAAAAATTACACACAAAATAAAAAGCACAATACAAATACAATTTCTCTTCTAAATTCCATCAAACAACGAAAAAAAAATAATAATTACATTTATTGCGGCAAAAAAAAAAAAAAAAATTACAAATAAATTACATCAATATGAGCATCATCACAATTATTCAATAAACTAATTACTAATAATAATCAATTTATTTTCTTATTTCAATAACCACATCTCGAGCTTTTACATTCCATCAATGTTAATGCCACTGGATATTATTATCAACGCAATAATATAATTCATTCATAAAATGTAATTAATACCCCGGATTACAGAACATTTCTTGATATGGTACCACACATATAACATCTTGGGTGGGGGCCCCCCCCCAAAAATTTGATGTTCTTCAGATGTACATACAATACCAGAATCATTTTTGTGGTGGGGGAGGGGGGCCCGAATAACACATAAATCCTAAAAACGGGTAAAAGGGTCTTTCAGTGCATTTCAAACACGATATAACATCAATTACACATTGATCTTTCCTATTGATTTTTAATCCATCAAATACAATGCACAGCTCGTGGGGGTAAAAAAATTAATTGAAAATTAATACAGTAGGACCTCTCCCAAATATACGGACAATTCGAGACACAAATTCCCTCCCTCACTTCAAACGGGGAATTTGAATTTTTCCCCCCTTTCAACCTAACTCCGTTTCAGCTTTTTCTACTAACCCCCTTGAACTACATGCCTTTGGCAAATAAATGTGGATTATCTCTATTTGACGGATCGGAAATAAATCCGATTATCTTGGGGCTTAACCGCACGTTAGAAAAGGGTAGAAGGAGAAAGAAAACAAATAGAGAAACGGAAGAAACCAAATAGAAAAGGAAAAAAATATTCGGTGTAATAGAATAAGTAGATAAGAGAGTATACAGTATATTTCTCTTCACTACCAACCTACGTGTTCTCTTTCGCTATTACATGTGTATATAGTAGAAAGGTACATTACTAAAGATGTGACGGAAATATTACCGCTATAGCCAATAACTGTCCTGCGTGCCGTTTCATTTCTAACGATTGGGCGTCACTTTGAACAGAAAACTGGTTTTTCCACCTTCGATAACTCCACCAAGGTATGTAGACACCTTAAGTCATGGCCCCACTCAACGGCAGCCGATAAGTCAGCCTGGATTTTTTTCCAGTGGCTGTAACCTGATCATGCGTTGTTTGAATGACGTCACTTTAAGGCTCTAGGGTTGAGGGATTTGTAAATTCATTCTTTTAGCTTCTATTAAAATTCAGGATATATATATTTATATTTAAATTTTTTTAGACGTTACCTTGGAACCTTTTCCTTGTAAGAAAGAAGCCAAGAGTGATGTGGCAGATACCATTCAAGGGCATCAAAGTACTCCCCACATAATACAGATCAAACAAAAAAAAGCATGGATTTTGCTGGAAATATTCACTGATCGGTTAACCCTTCCAGCGGCTATCCCGAGATATCTCGTCGAATTTGATCTGCTTCATTTCGACCACCCCGAAAAAATCTCGGCTTCTAAAAACGCATCGAAGTGGTTTTTACAGTGTGTGAACATGTTTTCCATTTCCCCTCCTCCAATCAATTAACAGCTAGTGGGCGGAGTTAGCTCTTGTTCAAGGTTAAACAACAGAAGGAGCGAGAAAAAAAAAAAGACCATGTTTTTTTCCTTCCAGCACTGTAAAGAAACATGCGCTCAATATGTAAATAATACAAAAAGATTTTTGTTCCCAAAAGAAAATATTTCTCTTCCCAGAAAGACACACAAGTCATGGCAGGTGTTTTTTGTATCATAGTGAGGGAAATAAAAGCGATGGGCGGAGTAAATTCCCTTGCTGGGGGAAAAAGAAGGTTATCTGCTCGCAATTGGAAAACAAATAATAATTCTTGAAAATAAGTGGCAATTTGTGAAGGTTTCCCAATTTCTAGTTATAAAATGTGGATCAGGGAAGTTTTAAAAACCGCTTAAAGGGTAAAAAAAACCACTTTATGACAACTCCCTTGTAAAAGGAAACATTCTTGAATTCCCCCCCCCCCCTCCAAACTGCACATTTCCTTTGCAACCGATGGATATCGGCCTTCTAAGGTCTATGAAGTATCAAAAGCAATTTTTTGAAAAAAAAATGTTTACATTCCGTAATGATGAATGTCCGGATTATATTTTTGAGAGTTCCTACTGTGATAACAATACACAACATTATTACAGTATTTTTTTTTATCCCCTAATGGGTTCCGAAATACAGCGCACAATACAAAAATTGCGAAGGAGAGAATTAGATTGCCCTATAATATACACAATACAAAGAAAAAAAAATTTACACGCAATGTATTTACATGAAAAAAAATACACGATAAAGGACTAGCAAATTCATAGATAATAAAATATTTTCTTTCAATAAAATAATTAATGTTAATCTATTATTAAATGATATTTATCATTGAAATTCCATGATTTTTACATTATTTAGAAGAAAAAAAATTTCCATCACTAAAATTGAATCTCTACATTCCCATACTTTTATCAAATGACTAATTTATTATCGTTCCATTAATGTGATAGAAACATTATTCGAGAGAAGAGAGAGAGAGGAAAGAGCTTAATGGTTAATTGATAATTTCTATAATGAAATCTTTATAGTAATAAAGCCTAAGATAGAAAAATGGCTAGGCATGTGTAATCTGAGACTCCAATTATAAGGCACTTTGTACCGCAATCAGCATTAATTAGCCTTCGTTAATACATTTTTTTCTTTTAAAATTATTTGGCACTGATATATTTGTTCGTTTATGTGTAGAATTTTCCTAAAAATGTTGTGATTAATGATAATTTTGTGAATTTCTCAGGGCAGGGGTGTTCCCATGATTAGACAAATAATAATGATGTGTTTATAATAATGGCGATGACGTGTTATTAATGCTATTAACTAATGCCGATAGTTATTTTTTTTCAACTAAGAGGGATTGAGTTTTGCCTTGTTGTGAATTTGACTCGGATATTTGCTCTGTTATCAATTCATGGGTGATATTTGCTATGTTATCAACTCATGAGTGATATTTGCTATGTTATCAACTCATGAGTCTGATATATCTTCTGTTATCAATTCATGAGTCAAATATTTGTTCTATTATCGATTCACAAGTCTGATATTTGCTCTGTTATCAATTCATGAGTGATATTTGCTGTGTTATCAATTCATGAGTCTGATATATCTTCTGTTATCAATTCATGAGTCAGCTATTTGCTCTGAGTCTCATATCTTCTATGTCATCAATTCATGAGTCCGCTATTTGCTCTGATATCAATTGATGAATCAGATATTTTCTCTGTTATCGATTTACAAGTCTGATATTTGCTCTGTTATCAATTCATTGGTTAGATATTGACTAATCTAATTTGTTCCATTATCAATTCAAGAGCTGGAGCTTGGCACTATTGGTGATTAAATTGAGCTGGAAATTGACACCATTGACGATTCAGGAGATGGATTTCAGATCCATTGTGATCTCCTGAGCAGACCTTAGCCCTGTTATGAACATGAGTCTAGTTTAGTTTTTACTCTGTTATTCATTCTTGAACTATATCTTGCCCAGTTATGAGCTGAATCTGTGCTTTTTTTAATTTATGAGTCTGTTTCCTCCTGATCTTGGCTCAGTTACAAATTCATAAGATGGAACTTAACACTGTTAATTACTTAAGAGCCATTAGCAGCGTTGGGATTTCATGAGTCAAATTTTAACTCTGTTGTGATCTTTGAAAGACTTTAAGTCCTTTGTAAATCCACGGGGCTGACATTTAATTTGACATTATTGATTCATGAGCTAATACTTTCCCACTTCTAAGGGATTCATAAGTATGATTGTGGCTCTGTTGTGAACATCAGTTTAATTATTACTCAGTTTTTCACATTCATGATTTGTGAACCAGCATTTATCTCAATTATAAAAATTCATGAGCTGGATCTTTGCATTCTTGTGAATTAATGAGGCTGATATTTGCTCTGTTATTGATTTGTAAATTTTAACTTAGCAGTATTGGTTATTCGAGAATCAGCATTCAGCTCTGTCGTGATAAATAATAATTTTTGATCTGCTGTAAACTCATGAGCAGGATTACAAATCTGTGGTGAGCTCATGCACAGCTCTTAGCTCTATTGTGAGATTTATGGGTTTATAGTTTGGACTCTGTTGTGAACTAATGCATAAGACTTCATCCTTGTTGTGAATTCATGGGATTTGCTCTGCTATCAATTCATGCGCTAGAACCAAACACTGTTTGATGATTTAAAAGTCGTTTTTTAGCTTTGTTTTGAACTTATGTGTGATGCTAGCTCTGTTGTGAACTTATGCATGGATGTTAGCTTTGTTGTGAATTCATGTGTCTGATGAAGTTATGAATCGGAACTGAGCTTTGTTGTCGATTCAAGTACAGGATTTCAGCTCTGTTTTGAGCTCATGTGAGAATCTTTCAGGTCTGTTGTGAATTCATGCACAAGACTTCAGCCCTGGTGCGAGTTCATATGGATGGTTTCGGTTATTAATTCATGAGCTGAAACCTAGCATTGTTAGAAGTTCAAGAGCCAAATTCCAGCTTTAATGATTTTACTTTGTAGTGAAATCATGTTTTGGACCTTAGCCTTGTTTTAAACAGCAGTCTAATTTTTTTATTATGAGTTTCGACAGATATTTTTACTCTGTTATTCATCACTGTCATCAATGAAATAGATCTTAGCTCAGTTATGATTTGATGAGATGGATTTTCACGATTTTGTGAGATAAAAATCTGAGTGAGCTGAATCCTGAAATAACATTGAATGCTAAAAATAATTAGAGGATTTTGCTACTCAAAAGGCTAATCAGCAGAAATGAGTGGTAATTTTTTTTAAACTAAATCTAGCTTTATACACGAGTGGAATGATTTGAAAGGTGAGCTCCCCTGCCCCATTTAACACAAGCCATGTAAAGATTTCATGAAAACTCCTCATGTTTACATCAACTGAAAAAAAATTTATCTCGCGATCATAGAAATAAAAATCAGAGATTCGTGTAATCTGCTGCAGTTTCTTGTCAGTCCCGCTGCAGCTTAATAAATAGACAAGACTATAATAATAATAATGTACAAAAAAAAATTTCTCCGCATGTACATCTTGGACATGCACGACACATTAAACAGACAATTCATACAGAGGCGAGGGGGAAAGAGATGTATCCAGAGAATTATTCTACTACAATGAATAAACATGTTACACACACCGATTTTGAAAGTGACGGCTGAACATGACAATCCAAGGATACACACTCATGTTCACAATGCAGTCTGTTTTATATATTTTGTACATCACAGACAATTATAATTCACCATTTTTAGGGGGAGGGGATTGTATAATTAATGATCATCGGCAAAGAGAGGAGGAGAACAACGAATAAGTTACATCCGTCAAATAATGTCCGGTTTACACAAAAATGTCTGTTTCCAGCACACAACACCCAATGTTATTGCCTGATAAATAATAATATCTGACCAGATTCAGCAAATGTCCACTGTGTGTGCCGTCCACTCTTGTCTGTATACACATCATCTGTGAGTTTTCTTCTTCCTGCGCTCGTCCGAGGCAACTATTTTAATATAATTTACACTGTCCAGGGGAAAACCGAAGGAAAAAAAGGTCTCATCTGGTACTGAATATGTAATATATTAATGATAATGCAACTAAAACTATGCAATTCCGAGAAGAATAGTTCATGGATGCACTGTCCTTGCTGTTCACTAGTTCTTCGTTCTTGGCTCTCGTTTCGTTTGGCAATTTGTCTCTGTCTTCTACAAAAAATTAAATAAGTTTGATGTAAGTTACGAGCATTAAAAACATACAGTTATTCATTTGTACCATAGAGAGGGTTGAAAGCTCACGACACATTTGAAAAAATTTATTCAAAACCACTCGCCATATAAGAGTGTAGTTTCCAATGAAATGTGCTCATTGTGGATCAGGAATTTTATTTCAGAAAATGAACGAAAATAATTCGAAATTTCACTCATAGATGGCGACCCTACCGTTTGTGTGTGCACTGTACTGCCATAAACTATTGGACAGTTCGAAAATTCATAACAAATTGAAGGAATCTGTATATTTGAATGTGGTTTGTGAAAAAATTCTCACGTAAGGGGAATCTCTTTTTTGCTACCAAAAAAAAAAAAACTGATAGAGGGAGCTGCATGAAAGTAAATCACTGAAAATATGCAAATCAGAGTTCTATAAAATGCAGGGTGTACAATATACGGCTCATTTCTGAATTTTCCTGTTACTGGCACTTGCATAAGGTTTTCATTGCGACATTGCCATTGATGCACTATTGGTGAAGTTGTTTTACCTCAGCTACGAATCCCCGACTAAAGTTTACGAACGTTTTGAAAGCAGAAGAGATTGAAGAAAGGTTCAGGCCCAATCACTCCTGCTGGACTGCCATGCAGCACCCTCTATCATTTATCACCCTCTATCGACAAAAATTTGAACTGATAATTTCTCTTGCACCAAAACAAATCCTCTTTCGTGAAAAAATAACTTTTTCCCTAACCTCATTCAAATATACATATCGATTTCTTCGATTTTTATGAATTTTTATACTGCTCACGAATTTATGGGACAGCCTGTATATGGTTAATAAAAGACTCAAAAACGCGAAAATCACGCAACAAACCCATACGTGAACTGATGTTAAGAAATGTTAGGCAAGTGATTCCCTACATCAGTGTGCCCCAACATTTTTGATGTCACGAATGCTCCGCAGTAAATATCGATGCTGCGCGGACATTCCCCTAAATGTGTCAGAAGGTCAATTTAGACGTCCCTCCCGTAAAGCAAAAGTGTACTGTTCTTTACTATTTGCACATCATAAAAAACTGAATACATATAAAATTTCACAGCACAAAATATGTCATTCATGCAATGGTAGTGTATGAAACGATCTCGACCATCTTACAATGTGCTCACAGACCCTCGTGGATCCGTGGACCACAGATTGAAAAACACTCCCCTACATTCAATGGTTCAAGTACGTAGCATCTAGAAATGTACAAACAGCATGCGCAAGCTTAGAAATACATAGGATGCATGCATACCCCTGGAAATGTAAAGGATGTTTAGTTAAGTTGATGGAAAGGTGTTAAAGGTCTTAAGGATGTTAAGTCCAAGAAAGACGAAAGAGGCACGTTTGAAATGCGCAGGAGGCTTGCTTACCCCCTCCCCTTCCAAGAAATTCGTTCGAGGGCTCTTTATCCTTAAAAATCTGAAGGAGTCTTGCCAACTAGAAATGCAAAAAGGACATGCGCGCAAATAGCTTGCTTATCACTCTGAACATGTGTAGAAAGAACGCTCGTGAATGCGCAGGAGCTTATCCCCCCACCCCCCACATAGAAAAGAGTTTAAGGCCTGCCAATTCCTAGAAAGGCAAAGGGCACGCTCGGAAATGGCCGGGAGGCTTTCTTACTGCTATGAACATGCGCAAAAGGAACGCTTAGAAATGCGAACGAGGCTTCTTTATTCTTGGAAATGCGCAAGAGGTTTGTTCACCCCCCCCCCATAAATGCGCAGGAGGTTCACTTACTCCCTATAAATGCACAACAGGCATGCTTACCATGTATAAATTCGAAGAGGACAAAGCTCGGGAATGCGCGGAAGGCTTGCTTAACACCCTCATCATGAGGAAAAGGCACGCTTAGAAAAGGAGGTTTAATTTCTCCCTAGAAGAGCAATATGAAAAAAACTTGAGTGTCCTTGAACATGGGGGAGGGGCGAATGTACGCTATGCTTCGAAATGCCATCAGGTATCACCGTCACCTTCTCATTTTTATCAACCATATCATGCTAACTCATGCCAGCGTTGGCATGGAAATCATGCAGCAGGGCACCTTAAGCTGGGGACTTTGGTGGGTCCACAAAGCTTCCTCTATGGCAGCGGTTCTCAACCGGTGCTCCGTGGAGCCCTTGGGGCTCCTTGTGGCTCCACTCTCCGAGGGGCTCCGCGGCCGCTTCAGGAAAATATAAAAAAACAGTATAATTTAAAAAATAATTATAAATATTTTTAAATATTAAAAATAAATCAGTGACTTTGATGAATAATTAAAAAGTTGGCCTCCGGGGCTCCGCCATAAAATTTTTTAACTTAAAAGGGCTCCGCGCGAGTCAAAAAGGTTGAGAACTGCTGCTCTATGGTGATATTGTGTTGTGAAAAAATTATAAGAAAATCGTCCACGACCCCTTCCTGGCTTTAGCCCCGTCAGCATCGCACTTGTGAAGGCTATGGTAGAAATTATGTAAAAATTGCAATTATATTATATATATATATATATATATATATTCGGTAATTAATTACCTGTCTTTTTGGACGAAACCTTGCCCCTCTCTTCTTCCCTGGGGTAATCGAAGCTCTTGAGGGAAGGGTATTTGTTTGTGATGAGAGGCGGGAAACGGAACGGGCTCAGCGTCGTAGGCCGTCTGTAGTAGAATTTCGGCGTGGTCCTCGCTGGCATCATCGACGTCGGTCTGGTGGTTGGTGCTGGCGTTGTCGTGGTTGTTGTTGTAGTCGTGCTGGGGGTGGTTGATGTTGATGAAGCTGCAAAACAAAACAAAAATTGAGTTCAAAATACATAAATAAATTAGGCACCAGAGAAAACATTATACTGAACATGACAACATGCTTGCAGACACCACAACACAGAAGATACATACTCTTAGCGGGATCACAGCAAACTTTAAAGATGACTTTCATGTTGTGGGTGGCGCATTTACCACCTATCCTCTGATCGAGGGCCTCACCAGCACCACCTGATGTAGCTAACGATAGCAAAAATAATTTAATTAATGACAAATTAATGAATAATACGTTATTTAATAATTTTTCAATATAGTTACCAATCGCAGAAAACTTCCAAATTTATACCAAAGTTTCAACCACGCAACATCTTTACAAACAAGGATGATTTTGGGGATATGGGGGAGGCGCGGAAAAGGGAAGGAATTTCGAATACCGATTTCCTGCAGTTCAGAGGGTGGATTCGGCAAATTCATGAAATTTTGAAATTTAGAGAAGAAATAACTGATGAAAAATTTTCCAGAATGGAAAAAAATTTAAAAATAACAAAAGAAATGCACTGTATAATTCCAGAATAATGAAGAAATATTTTTCTCAGAGTCAATAAAAATTCATAATTGACGGAGAAGCAATTCCAGAATTTGGATAAAATTCAGGACTGATGAGAAGAAATGATTCTGGAATAAAAAGAATAACTGAAAATTAATAAGAGAAATGATTGCAGAACCGTTGAAAATTCAGAATTGATGAGAAGAAAAAAAATCCCAGAATAAATGGGAAATGATTCAGTAATTAATGAAAACGTCTTCAGAATTGATGAAATTTTGCAATTAACGAGGGAAACAGAATCTCACAAATGATGAGAAAATAAATGACTGCAGAACTAAGGAAAATTAGGAATTAATGAAAAAATGTTTTCCGGAATAACGAGAATTAAGAATTAATGAAGAAATTTTTTCCCGAAAATAACGAAAATTCAGAATTGATGCAAAAATAATTGCAGAATTAATGAAATAATTCCAGAATACCATGAAAAAACTCAAAGAATTGGTGAAGAAATAACCCAAAATTAATGAAAATTCAGGATTCACGAATTGTCCAGAATCACTGAAAATTCAGAATTCATAAAAAGCAATAATTCTGGAAAATTTTTTAAAAAAACGAATGAAAAAAAATCATTCTAGAACAAATGAAAAAATTCAGAAATTATAACAAAAAAATAATAATGAAAGGAAATGAGACAGCATTTTTAATGAGAGAAATCAATCTAGAATGTTCCTTGAAATCCAGAATTTGTGAAAGAAACAATTTCAGAAGCTGCCAAAATATTCTGTAATAATTGACAGTTTGATTCGAGGACTATATTGATATAGGTAGTTGGATTCGGGGATCCGGGGCCCTAACAGGGTTTAAGATACGGTCGCATTTTTCGCGAAACGCGAAAGAAAATCTTAGAAGGCGAAAGAAGTATGTAGTAGCCGCTTTTTCGCAAAAATGCGTACAGGAGGTACAAAATGGGTAGACATCCAACCTTCAGTCATTAGCATTGCAGCATTTTGCTAAAGCTCCCCCCCTCCTTTCGCTTTTTTGCTAAAGGAAGCTTAAACACCCTGTGGTCCCTAATAAACTCCTTCGAGACGCCACCGCTTACAAGGAATAGCGCTAAAACGAAATGAAACAAAAATTTAACTTACATATAAAGTAGTAGTCTTGCCCAGGCCTAAATTCCAGACCACCAGGCTGCGGCGTAAAAGACCTGAAGGTAATGGTGAAGTACCTCACAGTATGAGGTTTATCACAGAGCGCGATGATGCGGGAGCCTGGATTGGTGATGCGACACGAATCGTACTCCTCTTTTGACACCTGGAAAGTATTAAAACAAAAAAAAAGGAGATGAGTCCACCGAAATATGCAAATGAAAAGAACGTACCAGTAAAAAAAAAAATCACTGGAGTATTTCTCTTACGTTATAAATGATGTATGTTTCGACATCCTCTTCCCTCGTTCCTGGTGTGTACACGGGACAGATGATGTTCACCTGATCGTATTCAAATGGAATGTTGCCCTTGTTTACGTCTATGATGTGGTCGGTGTTGTCTATCCGAAATCTAGAAAGAACAAAAATGAATATTTACATTACCGCACAGAGTAATAATTGTATTTGTTATTCGATAATCCAAAAAACCGGGAATGGCGGCAAGACATTCGAGGTATTATTGCGATTGGGAAACACTGTTCTATGGTGCTTCATGGAGTACCGTGGTGCTCGCGAGCAACGGGTTGAAGATTCCTGCTCTACATCATGGTAAGTAATCAAACTCGGTTATAACGACATCGGAGATTCCACGACATTTTGTCGTTATAATCTATGTTGAAGTTTGTGAGACGTTTTTTACAAAGAAATATAATCAAATACCGTGCATTAAGTTTTTATTTCTTTATGATGTTTTTATTTCTTTATGATTCGGGTGACCATATTTTTGAAAAATAGGGGAAATTGGGTTAATTAATACGGGACGTCTAGGATTCTCGACAAAAATTTTGATGTGCATTTCTCAAAATGTATTTCTCGCCAAGAGTGATTTATAAGTAGAGCCCGGATAATACGCAAATGCACATACATAAGTGCATATGTAATTGCATATATTTTAGTACTTTTTTATAGTTACTGCATATAAATGCAAAAAATCACCGAAATTTCAGAAAAAGTGTGTGTATATATACAGTCAACCCCGTTAGTGCGTCACCCGGTTAACACGCCACTCCGCTTAGAGTATCACTTTTTGGAAGTCCCAATTGTCCTCAGGCAGGAATTGGCAAGCTATGGCTTACTCCGTTTAACGAGTCACTCCACTTACTAAGTCATGTTTTTGCTCTCCCAAAAGTGACTCATTAACAAGGTTTGACTGTGTGTATATATATATATAGATTTATTTATTTCTAGCATTTTTTCTATTACAATTCGCATGGGTTGTTTTACTCATGTTTTTTCAATTTCTATGCATATATTTCTGCAATTTTTCGTAGATATTTTTCATTTTTAGGTCAAATTTCTGCATATTCAAAAATGTACGGTCGCCTCTCCCCTCCCATTTTTTTGCGCATATTTCCCCTTTTAAGAGAAGCTTCGGCGTTTTTAAATGCATTTTTTTTTTCATTTAACGTATATTTCAATGGGGCATGCTGAAAAAAATTTTAGAGCATTTTTATTTTATGCATATTTCATTGTGGCATATTTCAGCATTCTTAAATGCATATTTTATCAATTTTTATGAACTTTATCCATTTTTGGCACTTTTAAAAAATGCATTTTTTATTTTCATATTTTTGCGTATATTTTTCATTTTTAGTCCCACTATTAGATGAATTTGTTTCCGTGTTTTGTACATATTTTTGATTTTATGTCATTTTAATAGATTTATATCAGATTTAATCAATCTCGGCAATTTTAAATAAAGATTTATCGTAATTTTTAGAGCATATTCCAGCTTTATTTAGCGCATATCTAGTGTATATCTTGCCACTTTTTTAAGCGCTTATAACCAGCTGTGCCGTCTTAGGGCATGGTCCACCCGGACACGGCCCGGAGGCCTCATACAAATGAGAACGCGTTGAAATTTCCGAGAATTTGCCTAATAGGGCATCAGAAAAATTACTTGGCCCAGGGTATGATTAAGACGGCCCTGATAACCGGCTTTATTTATGAGCAATATTTGACAATTTCGCCGACATTTACAGTGCTAGTGCAACTCTACTAAAATGTATTTTGCGGGGGAGAGAGAGAAGAATTATTGACGTTATAGCTGAGGTGTCGTTACAACCGCGATTGACTATATTCTAGTTTAAATCGCACTTTTAAATGCCAAGTGATTGATTTTCTATTAATATCAAAACGTGTCACGGACTCCTCTCCCACCCTGTCTGCACATGGATTAGGATAAAAGCCGAGCTGCACATCTCAGAAGATATTCAACTACTCCGTGTTGCCACAAAATAATTATCTAATAGAAAGGTCCAAAAGAAACAGCTGGAATATTCGTGTATATAAAAGGTATCTTCAACCCGTTGCTCGCGAGCATCCGGCGCTTCCCCTGAAGTACCTAGAGTGCTCGATGCTCGTGTTCGATTTTGTGCTCGCGATCAACGTTGCAATTAAAGACCTTGTACAAATTACATTCAAGGATTGAAATAATCCTGATTTCATGCATTTGTATGTCAAACTTGCCGTAAAGGGTGCTCCTCTTTTGATGATGGGTACAGGCAGTGAGTGCTCGCGATTAGATTAGTTGAAGACTTCTGCCCCGTGACGAAGTAAATACACAAAACCCTGTAAATATAATTAACACCAACTTTACGTTTGGTTTGTCCAACTCTAGATGGCGCTGCAATTCCACCAAGAAGAAAGTATCTCTTCTAATAGGGAGAGAAAGAGATCCTCACACACTCCCATAAGTAAAAAAAGTTCTTCCTTCTTTTGTCTTTTCCTCCTCTTTTTTTTTAACTTCTCGTCCCAACCGACAAAACAAAAAAGAAGAAAAAAAACGTACGACGATTGGACGCGCAAATGCCACAGGAGGAGGAGTGAGCGCCGAATCGCGTAGTTTGCGAACACATGGTAACGCCCAATTGGACGAAGTATGCTTCTTGACCACGCCTCCATCCAGGAGACACGCTCGGGCCGGTGGGCGTTACCGACGCGGGTTAATTCCCGAAACCTCTTCGTGACTAATTGACGGCGGAGATCTCTGGCAAATGAATCACACAAAGGATTTGCAACTTCTCAAGAAAGAGGATGCAATTTTATTTTTTTTTTCGTTTTTTGAACAATGAGCCAATGACTATCGAATTAACCCACAGAAATTTCTAGGAATCTCCTCCACATTATAAAAGAGTTGCACGCAATGAAGTGCAAGGTTGCGGTCTATGTGCCAAATCTCGAGTCTTCCCGCCACTTCGCAAATTTTCCAGATTCCACAGAATTGTCCCTTTAACAACCACAATACATACCACAATGTTGACAGTTACCATGACATCAAAAATAAAATACAGTAAAAGAAAGTATTGAAAGATTGACGATCCCCTACGTGTAATGGAATGGCATAGCTTTTTGATTCCAAATTGTTAATTGCAAAATGGTCAATGTACCGGACTTTTCCTGAGGAACTCAAAAACCAGTAATTTTAAAAAAGTCTTCCTCTTAAGTTAGTAATCAGCAGTATCGTAACTAGCCATTCCTGTGAAAGAATTTGCGTTTAGGTCCCTTCAGGCCCATTCTGTCCCCGCTCCAAGTGGGGGCACCCGCCCAGGCACTGGTAATCAGTGATCACGCCAGTAGCGATCCCCTAGCGCCCGAGTGGCTGCTGGTAAGATGCTATGTTTTCCCCCTAACGAGCTTGAGGCGACCACCGATAGCCAGCGCCTTCATTTCCAACCCACCTCATTAATGGCAATAAATTGCAATATAGCGATATGGCCAGAGTTGGTG
This sequence comes from Pholcus phalangioides, assembly GCF_987345545.1. Taxonomy (NCBI): domain Eukaryota; kingdom Metazoa; phylum Arthropoda; class Arachnida; order Araneae; family Pholcidae; genus Pholcus; species Pholcus phalangioides. The sequence goes on from NW_028301603.1 coordinate 2,977,449, forward strand.
ATTTTGGTGAAGTAGTAGTGATCCTCATGATGAAGGAGATGTAGACCTTTGAATTGTATAATGGGTCTGCCACTCTGCATAATTGTTTGGAGGTCACAGAATTGTCCTTTCAACAAGTGGCTGGCCACATCACGAAGACGCTAGACTCGGAGGCCGCGACCATAACTTATACAAAGAGTACCACATAGCAGCGGAGGAATGTATGGACGAACATGAAAATACGAGGGCCCGATTTCTTGTATGGAAAATAGGGGAATTAGCCCAGCGTCCCACATACTGTATGTATGTGTACATATATATAAGCGAGATCTGTCATATATATATATACAAGATTCATCGAAAGACCGGTTATTTGTGTAAATGAAGATTACAAGGAAGAAAATTCATCACTGCCCCCACGGGGACACGATCCCCGGTCTTTCGCTTGCCAGACGACGAGTGCTCTACCATCCAAGCTACCATCCAATATATATACAGTCGAATCCCATTTAAACGAATACCGTTACAGCGAAAATCTCGTTTAAACGAACACTTTTCAAATCCCCCAGATAAGTTTATATAGGAACAATGCAAAAACCTGGAATTCTTTTGTAACGAAATTTCATTATAACGAAGTGAATTCTCCGGTCTCTTGGAGTTCGTTATAACGGGATACGACTGTATATACAGTCAAACCTCGTTAATGAGTCACTCTTAGGAGAGGAAAAATATGACTTAGTAAACGGAGTAAGCCATAGCTGTGCCAGCTCTGCCCCCCCCCACCTCCTAACGCATATATCCGAGACGTACGAGTGGGGGGGGGGCATAGGGGCACTCGTGCCTTCCGTCAGACAATCAAAAATCTATTTTTTAATGCAAAAAATATACTTTTTTAATTAAACTTTCGAAAGAAAATACCTTGATATGTTATTATAACCAGTTTCATATTAATTTCAATGCTATTCGAAGGCTAAGAACTCAAAATTTCTTTTTAACAAATTCATTGCGACCTACCCTCTAAGCCATATATGGTAAACCCTTGGCCCGCAGATCAAATGTGGCATGTCCCCCCTAAACCTAATTTTTGTGAAAATGAACTAAGCAGAACATTTACAGATCGCTTAAGTGTCCCGTGGCACAATTCCAAAGCATTTAAGCTGCCCGTGGCACATATTCAGGTCACTCTAGTAGGCCCCTGGCACATTCACAGACCACTTAAGTGACTCGCGACGCAGTTCCAGAACACTTAAGTGGTCCGTGGTACAGAGATCCCTTCAGTGACATTATGCACAGTTTCAGAGCACTTAAGCGGCCTCCAGTGAGGTTCTATATCACTCAAGTTACCCGCGGTACATTTCCAGATTTTCTATATATATATACATACACACACTTCAGTCTTTTCGAATATTTATTGTTCTCTAGAATTCTTTTCAAAATCGAGTTGTTAGTAAATTCTTAGGCCTTACGTAATGTTGCTTTCTTTCATACACATCACAGCTGATGGTGTTTTTGAGATGTTCTATGTTGGAATTTTCCAGCTTCCCAAATCACACGTCAGAAACCTTAAAAGCACAAATTTGTCGAGTCCGAATAGAAAAGTTTAATTACCGTAATGTGGGGGCAATTTCGCACCAAGAAGGGTTACTTTGCACGAATGCTGAAAAAAAAAAAGGATTCAACGTTACCAGGCGGCTATTCTAATAAATGTTTCCAAACAGTTTCGATAATGCCCAACAGGAGACGCCCAATAGGTCAACTCATGTATTTGAGTTACTGATGCAATCTTCATTTCATTTATGACAGCAGCATAAATGTTTAGCAAACGGTACTGAAAATGGCGGGTGCATCAATAACGCAAATACTTAGGTTGACCGATAACTAGTCTTCTTCTTGGACAGAATCGAAACTTTTCAAATATTCCTTAGAATAACCGCCAGGTAACGTAGAGAATCCTTTTTCAGCATTCATTCATAAGTAGCCCCGTCCCGGATTACGGTAATACCCCCCCCCCCCCCCCATGTATTAAGGAGAGCAAATGCTAGACATTTCACGAAAAATAAAACCGGAGGGTTCGACTGTATTATTTAAGTTCGTACTTTTTGAATATCACTCGGTTCTAGCGAAGGGGGATGGCTCTGCTGGTTATGGGGGGAGGCGGTAGAATTTGAATAGCCCCATGGGCGGTAAAGCCTTAAATCCGCTTCTGGGTTCGAGAGTATCTCAATACAAGGACAGTGCTGCAAAGCAACATTTAACGACACAATCGAAAATTGCCACATGCCAAACAACCGACATACGCAGGTCATCACATTGTTCAATTCACATACATTACAAGTTACATAACAAGGATTCGTAGCTTCAGAGTCGACCGTGTGTCATACACAAACGTTCGAAAACGAAAGTCACAAGTCTGCGCGATGAAAACCAGAGTGAAAGTAACTTAAGATATTTGTTATTGTTACAAAATTGATCTCATTGTTAACTAATCAAGTGGAGAATTTCGAGAACAGGAGAAAGAATGGGAGAAATAATTTGCAAACAAGGGGGGGGGGGAGATGAGAATTTCCTAACCTTCTGCCTCTTTCTTATTTTATGCTCCATTATTAAAAATGAGAGAAAAAGTTTTACGCTGGGACCCTTGCTGCCTCCTATCAAAAAAAATATATAACTATTTGTTGTAATTCTGGTAAAATTGGGTTTTGGAATTGAAGCCGGTGTTCAAAATGAAAATGAACAACAAGATCAACAAGATATAGTACAATATAATGTATATTATTTATTTTTATGCTACCTACAGGTGTAAAGTTTTATGCGCCACAATACCGATTACTGTATGCCAAAAATATAATTTTACTGCTGAATAAGTGATTCTGCCACAAACATAAAAACGCAGTAACCGGTATTTTAACGTACGCGCGCGCGCGCGGTTCACACTGGCATGCAATATGAAGTATGCATTTATATGGTGTGATATCATATATTGTCCATTTTCATGCTGCACACCGGTTTAAAATAAATAGTAATTTATACTTTAACGAGCACAATCTGTAACACAGTTTTGTTTTTATTTGATATAGATATACATATATATGTAGATTGATATAGATGGCAACAGAGGTCCCAGTCTACGGGTCTAGTTCAAGCAACATATATACATCTATACGAAAATATAGGAATGGGGGAACGAATAAAAGACTATTCGATAACCAGAAGGGTTTTTTTTTGCTGCGTAATGTGTTGAGGCGCGTACACATTAGCGCCCCAATCTTGTAACGTCAGTACCCCCCTAGCAGCGGTTCTACTCTGTTCAAGGGTACACAAACTTCCTTTGCGTTTCTTTTCTATCCTTTGTGTTCGTTGAAAAAAAATCGATTCCGGGTGGGTCCATTATTGAGCAACCAATTACGAATACTTACATTATTGCATAATCCGCGTGCTAAGTATACATGCTCCTTAATATACGCTTAAGATAAGGGCTGCATGCTAAAGATACCGCGAGCTCATAAGATTCAACACCGTGCAGTGTAGAGTTAGTAAACTGCACAGAGATGTTCCTAGAATCCGCGAACAATAACAATAATTAACGACAAAGCGAATTCGAATTTGTTTGTTCGTTCGTAACCTACTAGTTACTATAAATAAGTTCGGATTTTCCTTCGAAAAAAAAACAACCAGCTCGAGAGAGAGAGAGAGAGAGGAAAAAGTGGAAACACAATCTTTACTAATCGTGGCGGGATTCTTGACAAGTGTTGAAGATGGAATGGTCTGCCAACCGGACTCCGACCGCAGGTGGCCTCGCCATTCTCACGAAAACTCTCTGGTTTGTGACGGACGTTCTGGTTAACTTCTTGTTAGTACGTAGCTGTGTTTCTTTTTTTGTGCTTATGAGCGAGACGTCCAAAGAAAAATTGCAATCAAGTAAACACGCCGACTAACAAGGCAGGAGAACCTGTAGGTGTCCAGAATGTTCTACACACGTGAAGAACTTTTTTTTGTTTGTCGCATATTTCAAGCCTGGTAAGGTTACCAAAGAAGAAAATTGTTTAATAATGTTTAGCATAGGAGAGCCTAAACGAGAGAGGAGATGAGAGTCAACATCAGCCGCTCTATTTGGACGATTTTTGTTCCGAATTCCTCACAGTAAATAATTTGGTATAGAGTATGAATTGTGAAAAGATGCAGTATTTTGCAGTTTCAAAATACAGTCAGCCTCACCGATTCTAGCATAGAATATCTGATTATGCGAGGGAACAATTTAATTGCCATTGTACAACGTTAGTGCAGTTTGTATATTGAAAACTGATGAAACATCTATATATACATATTGATTTTTTGTCTGTCTGTGTGTATGTTCTCTATACAAGCTCTCTACAAGTTTAGACTGATCGACGCCAAACTTTACATATATACCAAACGGGACCCGACTTGAACGATATGGTACTTTATAAGTTCATCAGAGCTGGGCAAATGCCCCAAATGGGCAAAAAACTGTCAGGAAACAATGGTTTCTGAGCCTCAACAATCACTTTCGAAATGTTCACTTTGGTTACAGTGGTTTCCCTAGCAATACGTTTCCGACATCCATATGCCTTTACAATGGTTTTTCACTTCTTTAATGCCGCCCGTATTATGTATAATAGTTTATTCCTTTGTAATGGCTTGTCGCTTTTTCAATCCTCCCAGTAATTGAAGAAAACCCGGGCAAGTGCCGGGAATTGTAGCTAATATCTAATAAAGCTTCTCGAATACATCAGACATAAAAAAATGAAATGGAAATTATATATATTTGCAATGACCACAATACCTACAATTTTGATTTTTCATCGGGAAAGTTAGCGCTCTCTATTGGCCCAACAGAGAAGGAAAATAAAAATAACTAAATGTTCGAGTTGTGAAGACAACTTGAATACTTGGAGGCCAGTACCTACTAAAAAATTTATCTATCTTTACTTAGTAACATATTTTCTAGGGAATCCAAACGTTTCATTCAATAGAAAGTATTGTGTTTAGTTGATGTTACTAACAGTTGACGTGTGCAGCGTAACATTCGATAAAGCAGGGGCAAACCGTTGAAATTATCATATTAGAGTGGGGAACTTTAACATTTTCTCTATGGGAGAAATGCATGGTGGATTTTATCCGTTTAATCGGGGTATCCGTTATCCGATCAAGCGGGGCCTACCGTGTTTGAAAAATGTTTCTTATAATACCATAAATGACAAAACGGGATTTTTCGGCAAATTCTCGGTGGTAACTGCATGGAAAACCAAACAACCAGAACTCGTGCCCTCGAGTCGGGCTGAGACATTTGCGGCTTGTTGGGAAAAATAATTCGCCCCACTCTACACATAATAATTATTTTCTTGATCAAGTTAATAAAAATCGTCTAATTCGACACTCGATTCACACTACCACCAGATACAAAGCCCGACTTTGGGGGGGCCTTCACGACTTGGTGAAAGATTTTTTTATTACTTTCATAACATTGATTTACATTTACAGCAGATCCCGCATATAACGTTCTCACTGAGAACGTTTTCCCGCTTAATACAACGTATATTTTCGTGATCCGTATAGTCTTTCGAATAATCATTGAGTTCTCTAGCTTGCAGCGCTTTTTCATAGTAGCTTTTCAAGAAACGTTGTAAGCGGGATTAACCGTATCTACCAGGAAATTAAAAATTTTTATCCTCAGTCGTGAAGGCCCCCAAAATGTCTGCTGTATCCAGAACACCCTGTAAAGTGAAAGTCGGACGCTGTATCTAGGTTGTGATCAGGCCCGTTGCCAGCAATTTCGTTCGGGGGGGGGGGACCAAAGTGATAGAACAATAGATCGGGCCATCTTTTTCCTTTTTTTCGGTCATTTTCGAACATTTCGGGGGGCCAGACCCCGAAGTCCCCACCCCGCTTTTGGCCTTGGTTGTGATACCTTAGCTTCTCAAGATACTTTCAAACTTCAATGAAGGCTCCGCAATCAAACTCCAAGGTAATAATGTGTGGTGTTATTTCTTTCGTGAGGCCGAGCTGAGAAAACTGATATCATTGAATAGAGGTAACATTTAGGAACCAAAAATTGTGGGTTCTCGAGGCAAATGCCACACTTCCCTAGCAAAAATCAGGACCAGTGCAGCTAAATAAATGTATAAGTCAAATGAAAATAATAACAATTAAACAAGCTTTTTCTATGCATTTGCTAAAAAGACAAGACAGCGGCCCTTATTTCTTACGGCCCGCTGGTCTTACTTGCATCATACATAAGAATCGATCTTTGAAGTCCACAAGTACAGCATACCGGGGCAGGAAAAAAATCCCAGGGGCCAGGTCACCATGGCAACTAAAAAAATTGGAATTGGCGCTTAATTTTTTTCATGTATGATAATGTGAAATGTTCATTAAATTATTATTAATTTAATAAATTAAATCGGAAATTATGCCAGACCGAAAAGGGGGGGGGGGGTGTCCCAGTCTGACGTATGCGAAATCTTTACCCTTTTTTTACAGTATATCCAATGACTAAAGGTGAAATGGACGACTTCAGTGACGTCACGAGCTTCGAGCGGAGGCAATTTGCTGTAGAAGGTGCTGTGATCGGTATATTCGGTTGCCGACCTGTGGTCTAGATCAAGCACCAACGTGACGAATAGCACGCCAAAGATGAACCGCAAAAAATATCTCAAATTCCATATACCTTTGCAGGATCCCTTTTTCAACGCGAAATTGCTCAGAAATTGAGCAATTTCCCAATTGACCTACTGAAATATCAATTAATTGCACGTAATTTCCCAAAGGGACGAGCAATCTGCGCGTGTAAAGATAATTTTGAAAGAATGCCTATAACAATGACAGCAAGTAACTAAATGTGATTAAATTAGGGCGTCAACAGGGCCAAAAGAAAAAAAAAGCGCACAAGTGTTTCGCGTGAAAAAAATCACTTTCTTAGGGCTACCACACGCACACATACATGCAGGGGGAAAAAAATCAAAAGGACCACATGGGGGGTGAATTCCATGTCAGATACGAAAAAGATAGAGGAAAAAATGGCGGGCGGTTGAAGTTTGATGGCATAAAGATGGAGCGCTTCTCTTCGGGGGGCCCCCCGACGCGACGCCTTTAAAGGGAAACGCCCCTAGGAAAATGGCAACCTGGGTACGCCACCCAAAAACCACCAGCAGCTAATCCTCACCCACAGCACATGTGAGAGGTGAAAAAGAAAGAGAGACAAGGAGAAATAATAATACCGTAATACTATTTTACACCACAAGAGTCACATAACCCACACTTTTTGGGAGAATGTTTCTTCCTTGAGCTACCATCATAGGGTACGCCCATCCGTTAACAGTGATATGACTGAACGAATACTTTTATGTTGAAAAAGAAAAAAAAAACACATAAAAATCCGTCCTGAAAAGGCACTGACCTGTCTGTCCATAGACGGTGATGACAGAATGCATAATGCACGGAACTAAAATTCTCATCAGAAGAGAACCAAGTATTATCGTGCCCGCGAAAATACCTAATGAGGAAACCACTACTAAACCACACATACACTTCGCCTATATTCCTCTGCGGAACTTACGACGAATTGGTACATGTTGGAATTTGTGTGTGTCTGTGGTGATTCCGTGAAGTTTGTTTCTGTGTAATGTTTGTTATGTGGTGCCATCTGCCATCAATTTTTCTAACTATGCGTGAAGTGTAATGATTGAATAGTATACCGTTGTAGGCCTGTTGCTCTCTGCGGCGAGACTTTTTAACGGCTAAGGAAACGACTGTGAAAAACACAAGGCACAAGTCCGAAACAAAGTCTGCTCAGTTGCCAGAGGGAGACTTTGATTTTTATTTAAATCGAGTGTCGCGCCTGTTCAGCTAGAGCTCAGTCTGGTACACGGTCTCATTTCTGGATGAGCTAGCTCTCCAGCGTTAAGCGGTCGCGACTCCGCCGAGAGCAGGCACACCTTCAACACGACAATTACGCAAAAATTAAAATTTAAGCGTCCGCAATTTCCAGATCAAATTATGGTGGCGGCACCAGTACAGCGCTGAAACACGTAACTCGGACAACAAAAATGTGCTTGGGGGTCTCACATGCACTCGGCGCACACGTTCTGGCATGAGCCATTTCGTTAGAAATTCCCCAGAGGAATGTTTACGAGGTACACGTGCAGATAAATGCCATCATTTGATTTTAATTTGCCGAGAAATACCTTGATTTTACTGGTTTTATGCATGTACAGTTAAGTAATAGTAGTCACAGGAAAAAGGTGGCGGCACTTAATTTCTTTCTTTCAAACCGAGCACAACTCAGGTCTATGGCCAATTTACTACCTAGTGAGTTGTGCCGGAAGTGTAAGTGTGTGTGAACCTAAGTCTGTGTGCGTATCTAGTGTTGTGTTTGATATTTAAGTGTTGCCGTCTATATTTCAGAAGTGAAGTGTAATGACTGAATTACATTTGTACTGTTTGTAGGTCTGTCGGTGATTAGTCGAAGTCACATCCCCATTCCCGTTGGATATCACGAGGTTTACAATCAGTAGCGTACGAAGGACTATCTGGGGCGTTAGTTTTTTATTGCAAAATAACACTAAAATCTCGTCATGTGCGTTGATGTTTACACCAATTCGATTACTTAATTCTAAATAGGCGTCTACCGTGGATACCAAAAAACGAGGAAAAACTGCATAACGGTACGGCATTAGAATTAGACGGTGTAATTAAGACCAAAAGCGTTAGCGTGGGGGGGGGGAAGAGAAGAAGAGGGCTCGTGCCTCGTAAATATTTTTGCACATAAAATATCTAAAGAAAATACCTTTTATGTGCTGGTTTGATCGACTTCTGTTAATTTAAATGATTTTTGAAAGTTAGTAACTCAGAATTTCACTGAAAGAAATTCCTTGTGCACTCCTTCCCCCAAGGCAGGGCCGCAGCTAGGATTTTCGCCGCCAGGAGGCAAACATTATTTTGCCGGCCCTCACAACTTTGACATTCGAAACTTTTATCACAGAGTTCTGTGTTCCCTACGAAAATTTCCGGCCCGGGGCAGTTTAAACGGTAGATCCTGCCCTATTTAAGCACTCCCCTCCCCCATCCACACATAAATAATTTTGAATTAATTGCAATAAGATTTAAAGAAATATTTAACCGAACCACAGGTGACATCAATCGAGGAGTTTGATTTGTTCACTGACATCAAGTGCAATACAGTGAAGTCACCTTATCGTAAGTCTCTTACGCCCTCGAGCCCCGTTTGTGGTGCGCTCTAAAAATTATAAAACACGGAATCCGACGTCGAATTGTCGGTATCTCGGCGCGTCGTTTCGGCGACACTCCGCATCTATCCCACTGCAAGTTTGGTAACTTTTTTTGTTCTTAGGCCGGGATTTCACTATAAAAGTTTGATAAAAGTAATTTTATAAAACTTGAAAAATGCCACCAATAAGATTATCAGTTTCATTTGGTCGAATGTAACCTATGAACTTTATTGGTTGAATTTTTTGAGTTTTATACAAGGGATTTTATCAAACTTTTATAGTGTAATACCGGCCTTAGGCACTTATAAAAAAGAGCCCATGCTGCATATAAAATGGAACCAAGATAATACCTATTAAACCCACGAGTAGAAGAAAATAAAAATCCGAGGAGGGGTGGGAGGGAGAGAGAGAGAGATGACGCGAGCGGTGGTAATTTGTAGCCATTTTTCACACCTCTCCTGAGAGGAAAAAAAAAAGGTGCACCTTCTCTTTTCACCTTCATATAACCCACCATCTTCTTCTGGAAGAGGTTCGGCAACCAATGGCATGTCTCGAATGTCGGCAAAGAGACGAAAAAAAAAAAAAAAATGAAAAGAAGAAGTGGAAAAAGTTGTGGCTGCCAACAACAACTTTTTCCTCAAATTCATAATCGAATGTAACAAAACACTGCTCACTATAACACCGTATATAACTACGAGGGCTTCCATTTCCAAGGCCATCTCTGAATCGCCTAGGGGCCACTTTTTTTTTTTCTTCCAAATAAGAAAACCTTGGGGATATGTGGACAGAGTGCCTGTCGCGACGTTTTTAAAACGCCGGTCTTCCACCGATAACGATAACCCGTGACTAAAAGAAAACGAATCGTCATACATGGAATAAATGCGAAAACGACTAACGAATCACAATTCCTAACAGCGTCATCTATTGACGCAATTAATGTGTGTGTCTGTGGCAAAATATTCACAAATAAAAGATCTATCTGTTGGGAAAACAATAAATATAGTAGAAAAGTTTGTTATTAAATGCACAGAAATGTGTATTAATTTTTTATTTGTCTCATTTATTTTGAACTGTAAAAAAATTATGAAAAATAAAAGCAAATAACTTTATGACTTTTATAATTTAAATTTATTGCTAATATTACAACTAACTAACCCCGTATTGTTTATACAAAAAAATGAATAAATAAAAAATAGGCCTATGGGGCTCCGCCATAGAAATTATATACATGAAAGGGCTCCGTTGGTCAAGAAAGGTTGAGAAACCGCTGCCCTAAGACAGTGTTTCTTGCCCTTTCTCAGTCTACGCCCCTCTATATTTACCATATTTTCATCTCGTGTGCCCCCTCCACCCCTAATCCACGAGAGACCTTTTCTACTACGAATTGAATTTTATCAAAACTGAATTTATAATGAACGGAATTTTTTAATAATATCGATCTCTGGAATCCTGGGCAGACACGGATCCAGGGGGAAGGTGGGCTTTTTTTTTTTTTTCGTCACTAGTAGCTATTATGTACTCCCGTACCTCTTGATCGCCTCACTATGTGTTCGGCTTAAACAGCCGAATTATTTGAGAAAAATAGGCCACAGTAAAATACGGGACGCTCCAACGAACAAACCAACAAACAATGCCGCCTTAACGCATTGGCCGAGGTATACGCAGGGGCACGAGCCTCCTGCGTACGCCTCTGTCACCAATCAAATCCATCATCATATTTGAATGGTCATCTAATCAATGCCATATCGGGTAGCTTAATCCATGGAGTTCATTCACTTGTACACCATTCGAGGATGATGTCACTCTCCACCACCATCCTGTATATTAGGGCACTAAAAGCACATAAGATTAAAAAATGAAGATCATGTGCTTAGAAAAAAGTGCTCTCTATCCAGGGTTATTTCTAGGAATATCACGATCACGGGCCTGCGGGAAAAATGATGCTCTGGGGAGGGCTACTTGGCGAGAAGCAACATCTATCAATTTACACTGGTGTTTCCCAAAGTGGGCAATATCACTCCAAGGGACCGAAAGAGGAACCAAGGGGGAGGTAGAAGCTTCAAGTTTTGTATAGAATTCTTTGGGTTGACTTGAGTTGGGGGCGATGAGAAAAGAAAATTTTTGAAGGGGGCGATGGCGCAAAAAGTTTGAGATAATCCGATTTACACGTATTCAAACTTGATTATAATGGAGGGGGGGGGGAAGCAAATGGGTGCGACCATGCGTTAATGCAGCTCTGGTTAATCAACTACTTCTATTCGTATTCTAAATTCCGTTGTATTTCATGCATATTTTCATGGTGTTGTATTGTTTCTGTCAGCGTATGTTAGTCATTTGATATTTCAAGGGGGGGGGGGGGGAAAGAGGAGACCCGAGAGAACCGGCGTCGTCATCGAGAATCACGTTCATCCGAACTAGATCACCCACGGGGAGACCACAATGACAGCGCAAGACATAATTAGCAATGCCAAAAATCACGAAAAAAGTAAAATTATTACTATTTTCCCCTCTCCCAAGAGTCAATAATAACACTAATCATAGCAAGAGACTATTAAACAAAAAAACACGCCAGAATGTCGACCAGGGATTTCACACCTGCCAGCAGCAGCAGCAGCAGAAACACACAACAAGGATACAAACTACGAATAGCGACACGTTCCATCAGTTGGCATAAATAAAAAAGGTGTGAAGCAAGCCATCAACGCTTTCCTAATAAATAATACGTTCCCCCCCCCCATAGAAAAGGAACATCTGCTCGCGAAATGATGATGGATGCGGACATGCAATGCCACAAAACAAAGAAGCCACTGATGTTATCCGTGTCCGCAGTGATAATAATTTCTGGACGCGTGCTCCCCTCCCCCCATCGCCTTAATTTCGCGACACACACACAAACCGTGAGATCGATCGATGATATCGTCCTAGGTTCAAATCCAGAGCTGAATAAAACAGATGGCGGTCTGATATAAATAATAGGAGTCGCACACTCGGCACCTACTCCTGCTTCACTCCCGAGAAGAGGGTCACGTGTTGATTCCGGAGATAAGCAGGTGCGAATACATCGGGAGGGAGGCGGCAAAAATACCACCTAATTACCAACAAATTACATAGCAATGGTGGTACAACGATTTCTATCTCACCAGGACAGTTAATTAGACTGGGAATTCGATTTCTCGTGCTACTCTGAATTTATGTATTTTGGTTATTTCTGTGAGGAACAAATCCTCCCCGGATCCATATATACGTTTAAGGTAAATGTGATAAATCGGTTATTATGCATAATATAAACAGATTTGTCACATTTACCGTAACATAGCTGATGCATATTATAACTCATGTTGGTGGGTCTGAGATATTCATCAATGTCTAAGGTAAAAAATTTGGACAGAGATTGATTGGTTTCTTTCGGACACGGAGGTGTTCAATGCATTGTCACGTAGTGAGAGGATCATACCAATCTTTTTGCTTTAGGACAGTGGTTGCATTTGTGATAAAGGTACTCATTCGGGGTAACGTGAAGAGTTCTTGTGGTGCATATTATGTGTGTGCGCGGATACGTGAAAAATACCTCAGCAATGGGTGAAAAAAAAAAACCAAAGTAATAGCAAAAAAGGTAAACATAAATTATGACACAATACGCAAGAGGAGACTGCAAGTTTCCAAAAATTTCTGGGGATACGCAAAGCCTTTATACATTTCTATGGGGAATATGATATATTTTTACGCATATTTAGGAGGTACGCAAACATTTTCCTAAGACAAGACCAAATGGGTCTCCTACGCATTCCAAGGAATACGAAATCTTTTTACTTATTTCTAGGCGTACACAAGCTCCTAACGCATTTCTAGTACGTGCGACTTCTACTCACATCTAAGAAGTAAGTAATACTTTTTCTAGGAGTTAATAATCCTCCTATTCATTTGAAGAGATACACGCTTCTTTAATGCGTCTCTTGCTCTTATGAAGAATGAAAATACAACGGACTAAAAATTTCGGTGCTTTGAAGTTCGTTATAACTGGGTTTGTGGTTTGATCATAAGCGGATATAGGTTCCTCGAACGGGAAGGGGCGAATTATCGAGGGTTTGTACAATGAAGGGGGAGGGGGAACGAATGTCTACCTCCACCCTTTTTTGCCAAATGCTAATAATAAAATTTTTTCATCGGAGATGATTGTTTCCTTCGCCCTCACCATGTATCTGCCTATGGGGTTTGATAGCAATTAGAAAGATAGAAAGCACCCGTCATCCGGGCTGGGAAAATCTCCAAAAATGTACGTGCCCAACTAAAAATAACTCATGCCAAAATCAATATTTGATATGCTAGAGTCGGGCATGTTGTTGAAAAAAAAATACATGCCCGATCATAATCTCTACTTGCACCGGGCATGTCGAGACATACCGTTAGAAACATGCAGAACAACACTAGTAGCTAGCAAAACCCTGTTATAACGAACTTCGAGGGACTGCGAATTTGATTCACTAAATCCAATCTAAATGAGAGAAAATCCTACAGCATAGTTTCTCCCAAACTTTTTGTTTCATCGCCCGCTTCTTATAAAAAATTCTCTCCGCCATCGCCCCCCGAACCAATCCAACACATAGGATTCTATACTAAACCCAAAGCTTCTACCTCTCCCTTGGAAACTTCCATCGCACCCCCCCCCCCGACCCAGGGGGTGATATTGCCCATGATATCGATTGGGAAACACTGTCCTGCAGGAAGAAATAAAAAATTCTAATTCTTGTATACGAGATTCAAAGTAGGCCGGATTCGCTGTAGTGAGGTTCGACTGTATCACATAACTGTAATGAAAACTAATTTCTCTACAAGGAGGTTGCACTAGCTTATAGTCCCAGTGATTGATCTTATTATTATTTTTTTTGTAATTCACACTAAAAATTTACAATTAAATCAATATAAGAGGCCGCACTGAAATTCCTCACCAGAAATCCTCGGGTAAGAAATAAAAAAAAATCGGTAAATTGGCTTTTAATGACAGACGGTGGATGTAATCTTATCACTCATGTATTTTCAGGTTGCTCATATCAATTACAATATTTTTAATATTATCACTAGAGCACGGAAGTTCAAGCAAAATGCTACAAATGCGTTTTTTTTTTGCCTATTTTCAAACTTTTTTTTGGTAGAAATGTTTTTTTTTTAAATTTTCATGGCATAAATGTGTGCCTATTTCAACAGTTTTAAGTTTATTAGCGAATTTCAGAGGTGTGAAACTTGCGATATTTTGGACATTGAGAACTTCAAAAAAGAATTGCTCTTTTTAAAATTTTTCAACACTCAGTGTTAATTATCTCCAGAAAGCTCCCTCACCTCCTTCCAGCCCCATTTAGACGCAACCAAGTGATCTGAGAGATTGGTGTTGGCACGCATTAACTTTGTTTTGACTGGATGGTGTTAGAGGTTAATGATTTGGTTTCAGATGAGGAAACAGAGGAAAATTAAAAATTTGTTTCCCCACAGGATTCACATAACATGTCTCGCTTAAGCATCTGACTGGTGGACCTATGATTGTCCCAAGAGGTCATCAGTTGATGCAATGGCTCACAAAAGGAGGAGTAGGAGCAGACAGGGCTCTAGATTTGTTTTTGCATCATAAATGCACTGCAAACAACCATGGCTATTTCTTAAACACATATTTAGTATTCGATTAAATTGACAAGAGTCGTCCTCAGGGGTGTGTGACAGATGCGGCCACACAGGGCCCCATGCTGGAAGGAATCCCGCATAGATGGTAATATGAAAAAAAAAATTTTGTTTTCCTTTTTAGAAAAACAGAGAGCGATAGCCATGTTTCAACTATAGAAATGATAGGCCTAATTATTATTCCAAATAATGTAACAAATAAACGAAAATTATTCGCAACTCGAGGGAGCCCCACAGATCCTTTTCTCCATCGACTCCGCGTCTGATAAGGATGGCCTTGGAATTGGCCTAATCCTGAAGTTCTGGTAACGTTTTATTTTGGATCTTTAATACCTTTGTCTTCAGTTGTTTTTTCTTCCTTCCAAAAATTATAAATGCCTTTTTTTAGTGCGTATTTTAAGCATTTTTTTAGTGCGTATTTTAAGCATATTTTTAGTGCCTTTTTGCCTGCCTATTTCGACCATTTTTAATGCCTAAACTTCCTGACTGCAGTTATCACATTCATGCTTAAATTTTAGGCATATTAAGTAATCTTTCGAATGAAAATCAACGTGAATTAATGATCCTGACATGACGTAATTTCTTCTTAACGCTTTCGAAATCGACGTATAAATACACTCATCATTGGACAATTGTATTTCTCGGTCTCCCCCCCCCCTTTCCTAAAGATATCCCATTAAACCAAAATTTTTTATATGAAGAAAGAGAAATGCCATTAAATAACGGCCATTTTCTCCGCTTATAACAATTTCCATCCGTTTTCACGAAAACGGGGTAGGGGAAAAAAAAAATTCTATATCGGAAAAGAAATCAGAACAATTCCTAGTTTTCCCTTTCAGACCAATATATTTAAGACGCTGTTCTTCTTCCTGTTCTTGTTAAAGAGGAAAAATATACAAAAATTGGATTTTTTTTTTCCTGATTAATTTCCCTAAAAACAAAGCAGAAATTTTGGAATTATTTTTTCCTCTTAAAAAAATGAAAAAGTTACAAAAATAAGACATTTTAATCCTAAAAAAGCATTTAATTTTTTCCCCCTTTCAGACACATTTGAAAAATGAACGAAATATTCAATTAAGAAATTCATAAATTATCTAGAAATTTCTTTAAAGTAATTTTTTTAAGGGGGATAATTTCGAGGGGAAAAATATTGCATTAGTATTTAATCTAACAATCCCTATTTTTGTTCGTCCTTTATCCCTATTGGTTGATTTCAGTGATTCCCAAACTGTTTTTCGCGGCAGTTTAGGTTTCACCTGCGACTGTGAGATCAGTCAGTCACATGTGAGATAATTTGATTGCAGTGAAATCCCTCTCAGGAAGGTCACCTTTCTGAAAAGCCTTTTTTTTTTCTGATCTATTGCATAATTTCCACGCTTAATCTTCTCTCTCTCGCTCTCTAAAAAGCTAGTTTTAATTAGGGACGGGTATATATTGAAAGCATGCATTCAGGGTTTTTAGTGGAGAACATAAGCCTGATTTGGCCAAGCACCTGATTTGAAAAGCAATGTTTGAGGTTTCTCACAGTGGGTTCTTGACGTGGGAATTTAAACCAAACCGTCAGAAATTGTCATGCGTCAAAAAATTGTCAACCCTGGTATTGGCGCCTAGCAATTCTTTTATCTGTGAGTACTAAATTATTGAGTTTGAAGACAGAACTAAATTTTCGGAACTTTTGTCGACGTTTTACCTACTTAATTTCTGGAAAAATTAATTGAAAAATTACTTTGCAGTGGGTTTTTTGCGGGACTCAAAAAATACTAGGGACGTGAGAAATTTGTCAAGCCTTGGCCAAGATATCCTCCAACATAAGGAATGGTTACAAAAATGATCAAATCATATTCAAGGACCCACAATCACTTTCATCCCAATTTCTAGAATTTCCAACTTGTCAACATTACTCTCGTACACATTTCCAGATATCTACCACGTCACAATGAATATGATCCCATAATCTTTCTCCACTTTTATTGAAGAAAGAAAATTGTAAAATGCTACGAAAGAGATACGACGATACATATGACACAGTGGCGATCGGCAATTTCAATATGGTTGGGAAGAAAATATGGTTGAAAAAGAAAAATCCGCAAAAAAAGGGGGAGTAATGTGTGACTCGCGGAATTGGCAGGAGAAAAACTCCCCAAAACCCTGCTGAGAGTGCCATAAATAGTGACGAGCAGTCAAATCCATATTTCTCTGCCACAAAATGGATAAAAAAAAAATCTGTAAGTCTTCAGTGTTTTAAAAAAAAAAAGAGATGGGGGTAAGATGGGTACGTGGATGGTTGAGTTCCTTCCCAGTAAAGGAATTCCATGGTTGAATGTCCTTTTTCTGGATAAAAATCCCGTGAAAAAAAAAAGGGGGGGGGGATGTCGTCACAAACTGATAGAAAGTGGATATGAGGGAAGTGCAATCGGCAACATGAATGTACATCAAGGAAGGAGGAAGGGAGGCATGGATAGTGGTAAATCGTCGTCTTTTGTGTTGCCCTCTTTTGTACTTGCCCTATCGCGTTTCCTTCCGTCGCCCTTCTCAATTCCATTTCTTCCTGCCCTTCTTGATGCGGGGTGGAGGGGGGGGGGGGAGAATGGAAGAAGTGATTGAATGGATGTTATGGAAGTGGGGAGTGCGGATCGCATTCTTGAGACATGGCAACAAGAATCGGGAACGGCTATAAAAATATCCGATGGAATCTTCAAGGTTTCTTCCGAAGAACTAGCGTCATTTTCGACACTGCTATGAAATTTGCATAGAATGTCCTAATGGGTACGCAGCGTCAGATTTTTGCATATTCTGATGGAGAAGACCGAGACCAGCATTTCCATGTCTAACATTATTGGGAAGATCTCTGATGATATCATGATCCCCGCATCCTGCATCAGGGTTCCTTAGGGTGGGATCATTGGCGGGGTCTTCCAGACCGGACTTTGGAAAAAAAAGTTATAAGAATTATAATTATATTACAATTATTAAGAATTACAAAAAATTATAAGAATTGTCACGGGCCCCCGACCTAGACCAACAGCTTCTAAAGCTCTAGCTAAAGATGGCGCTGCATAGACCCACGCTGAACACAGACCGGGGGAGGGGTCTGCATATTTATACTATGAAGTTATATCCAGAGAGTCCCTCCCATCCTCTATGTTACAAATCATAATGCTCGTCCCGATGTGGTCTCTATCGGAATCTATATAAATCTGTATAACCATTGGAACACTCTGTACAGAAACCAGTAACAGAAAACGTACAATGAATTCCGCCGCCCATAACGTTTTCTTGCTTAGTACGACTTATTTTCGTAGTCTCACCGCTAACTGTGATACTCATTGAGAGTTCGCGTTTAAAGCGTTTTCCAACTTACGACGTTTATTCACGACGGTTTTGAAAAACGTTATTTGTAAGAGGAATCCACTCTTTATTGGAGGAGATGCAAAATGTTTAGTGAAACCTTATCCACATCCTTTTGCACCATCTTTCAGAAAATGGTGTTCCCAGAGACCAGGCGTGGTTACGGGAGATCCCCTGCCATCCTCAAGGCAGGTTCGTCTTCACAGCATTACGGGACGTCCGAGAAAATCATTGCGCTGGGGCCCTCCATGCTATTGGAAGAGAACCTGCCTACCAATTTACATACTTCTAAAAGAAAAACGATTGTACTGTGTCTGATCTTAATATCACGGGAGGCTCCTGTGCTTGAGTGGGCCCATGCAAAAAGACGACTGTGTGCCAGGCCTTGAGAGCAGATGACACGAATTTATTCAGGTGAAACATTTACAATGTAGGTTTTCAAATGGAGAGTTTCTTGGGGCGCGCTTCCAGAAGAATCAAAAACATCAGAAGTTTTTATTAGCGGTGAAATAAAAATGCATCGTTGAAATCTTCATGTTTGTTTTGAGTTCCGTGGAAACCGGCTATCAAGGGTTCCGCGCGAACTGAAACTTCCACCTTAGAGCATGGGCTGCACAACCTTTTCACCCCAAGGGCCAGATGTGCGAAATTGCTACCACCCGCGGGCCGAAAACTGGTAGATATAGGGTGATCATATGATCCGTATTTTACGGAACACTTCCGTAATTTTTGCCGTCAATGACATTTCTATAAACTGTCATTCAGGTATTTCTGATGAAGCTAACTGGAATTTTTTTTCTTGACCAAAATCAAGGATTAGATTTTAATTCATTGTAACTTTCTTACAGCTTTTTAAACTGCTTATTTTCCACCATTTGATTTTTTTTTTCATCATTTTTAGCGAGATTTGACAATTTTGATTACCTCTGACAATTTAAATATTAGCTATATGTTGCAAGTTAATTTTTACAATTATTTTGCTGCAAAAGCCACAACTTCTTTGGCTATGTCGAGTATGGGTCATAAATTTTCCGTTGTTTTTGGTTGGAACAATTGCATCGTTTAATGTGAGTACTGATACTTTTTCATAGGGGTCATTCAAGTATTACATCAGCATCGAGGGGGTTTCGGATTTGCTGACTTTTGATGACGGGGGGGGGGGGGTTTGAAGGTTGCTTACGCCATCAACCACCCCTTTTTGAAAATGTGAAATATTCTAAGTTGCTGACGAAATTTTGCTGACAGGGGGGGGGGGGGGTCCAAAAAGGACTGAAAATCTGCATACGTAATACTTGAATGGCCCCATAGCTGCCAACTTTGGAGAATGAGAATTCGGGAAGTTTTCGAGCGGATCCAAATTCCGTACAAAAGTAAATGTAAAAGGGATTTTTTAAAACATTTTAGGAATTTTTCATTAGTAAAAGGGAAATTTTGGGGATATTTTCCCGTTGCAGAAACTGTGACACGGGGCAAGCCATCGCTAATCATGGCCAACCAGTAGGTTAAAGTCCTTTGGGGGGGGGGGGTTAAATTTTACCTCTCAGAAACAAAATCTCGCAAACCAAAAAATCTCTGCCGGGCCCGAAACGGGACTTGTAGATAAAGCAGATACACGCGATTGTGCCAATTTTGTATTTCGAAGGGCAGAAGATGGGCGAATCTTGTGTTTTCTTCCCAAAATGTTTTTTTTTTTTTTTTGCGACACAATTCACGCAGTTTTTTTTTCAGATCAATTCTTGGGGAATAATTTTTCCCTAAATGTAGGGAATTTTTAAAAATAGCTAGCGGGCGAAATTCGGGAGGTATAAGAATTTTTCGGTAACCGGGAGATAGAGTAGAAATCCGGGAGACACTTGGCAGTTACTTTTCCACAACCGGAGGTTGTGCACAGGGCCGCAACTAGAGGGAGGGTGTAGGCGGCTTTGGTGCCCCGGACGAAAGGGGCCGCAAATTTCTCTCTTTAACCTATCCTTCAACATTATGAGGGGTATGCGTGCTTGCTCTGGCTGACCAAACATCTAGTTGCAACCCTGCACTAGGCATGAACAGGCCTACTGCAAACACTTTACTAGTATTAGCGATAACCAACGTGGCATAAAATGCTGATGCCACGCCAACGTACAAGAGAACGATATTGCGCGGAACGCAAGAAAACTTGCCGATCTCTGCCCTTAGGGATATTTCAACGGCTTACAAAAAATCTTGTAGATAAACAACAAATCCTGCAATAATGTTTATCAAAGACATTGTTGATATTTCCAAAATATTATAACATCAATTAACTGACAAAAATTTTTTTTCTTTTCAAAAACAAATCCCAACAATTTGAATTTGCCACTAAATACATACCGATTGTATTTTAAAACAACAGAGACCGAAAAAAAAATTATTAGCCAACTTACCTCAACAGATGGCAGCACTTAACAGAAATTCTATTTCAATTTTTTTTAAAGAAAATTCGAACACCATTTTGGGATGACTCACGCACTGATTGCTTTTTATGAAAAATTCCCCGAATGTTTTCTCCCCTCTTTCAGCAATTCATCTTTCATACTTTCTCCCTCAATCTACAACTAGAACATTGTCCACCCAACCAGAAAAATACATATTGGTTTTCTCCTCGTCCCAAGGAATAGGATGGATGTGCCAGACTAAAAACCACGCTACTATCGATTTTTATGGCACTTTCCAATTCATAATACGGTATGCCTTGTCCTCTTTTGCATCATCATCAACCGCTAAGTATGTTGGATGCTGAAGGGAAAGGAATTCATTCGAACCGAGTGACGGGGATATCACGCCAAGGAATGACGATAGCGGGGGAAGTATAAGACCATGAGTTGATGATACTTGTAATACACCGAGAGAAAGAAAAAAAAGATGTACACCCCGCATATTCTCTCGAAACACAATGTAATCCGGATCAGATCACGAGTCTCAGACACGTGTTTGATGTTGACAGGATGCCCTCAGGGTTTAGTTATTGGTCCATCACTAAATCTCTCAGAAAGCGGTTCTGATTTGAGGGTTCGCCACTATCGGGTTTCACTTTCTCCTCATGCAACAAACAATAAGCATTGGCCAGGAGGAATTTTTTTTACCCCATAGACAGGAGAAATCCCTGACCCTATAGGGGGAGTAATAGAATACAAATTTCTACGGAATTAATACATATTCCTCTGAAATATGGTACGCATTCGGTTTCCAATTCCTCGATATAAAGTTGGGATATTCCCAGTTTATTTTCCTTGAAGACATGAAAAATGTCGCTCCCTAACGATTTCCTTAAGCTGCGTATTTCAGCACGGGCAAAGTATTATTAAAAGAAAGCATATTATTTATAGCACAGATTTCCAACTGGTGTTCCACGGAACCGTTCCAAAAGAGGCTTTCAGGGGTTCCACGATATAAAAATTTTATTTTCGTTGGTTTTAAATGTTTTTCTCTGCAAATATCTTGGATATCACTATAAATAATACCGCATATATGGTATATTCATGCTTTTTTAGTTTGAGTTCAGTAGAACAGTCTCGTAACCATCAAGGGTTCTGCGGAACACCCGTATAACAACCAAGAGTTCTGTGGAAACAGTCTCGTAACCGTCTAGGACTCCATGGAACAGTATCAGCAAGGGTTCTGTGGAACGGTCTCGTAACCATCTAGGATTCTGTGAAACTGTCTCGTAACCATCTAGGATTCTGTGAAACAGTCTCGTAACCATAAAAAGCTCTGGGGGGAAAAAGTATTATCCAGGGTTCCGTGGAACAACCTGATAACCATAAAGGTTTCCGCGCAAACTAAAACCTAGGTAACCCCTGATTTACAGGACCGTTTTTCTTGAGCAAAATACCATACTTGGCTCTTAAGAAATTGGGCTGATACCTAAATATTTTTTTCGATTTGCCACGCTTTGGGCTACGCAAGAGACTATCAGAGATAAGTTTTTCAATTTTAAACCATATGTTTTAAATCAAACTTTCGTCTCGTTGGCTATTTTTTCACCCAGAAATATTTTAGAGGCGTATAAGAGCTAAGTTAGCCCTTCGAGGGGACCAGGTGAGTGATGAGAAAAACACTGGTGAAATCAATTGAAATATTTTTTTCATATATTATATATTTTATATATTATTTGATATGTGCGGTCTTTGTGTGTGCAACCGTAATCAATACTCGTAATTTTTTCAATTATAATGGAGTTCGCTTATAACAGCGTTTCTCAACCTACGGTCCGACATAGGTGGTCTGCAGGCAGACTAGATAAAATTATTCACCCGTTGTGATTAGTAATATCGATATGTGTTCAAATAAAATTATGCTTTCATACTCAGGTTCACCATACATCATTGAGGAGAATGCACGATATTGCTATCCTAAGTACAGGATATTACTGAATTTTGCAAAAAAAAAAATGCGATTTGCTAATTACTGCTAAAATTGCTGAAGTGTAGAAATAAAGGTCCTGCTACAAACCGCAGCAAACAAAAATGTATTTAGCGAAAAAAAATATTCAAATGATCTGATAACCATATTTCATTGAGGAAAAATAAAATTTATTAATTGGGATCTTAAATAACAGTCTGTAAAACATTGCCAATTGCCATCAAAACATTGTCAGAAGTAGGCACAATCACCAACCATAATTAAAATTCCAAAAAAAAAAAAAAAAAATTGAGGACAAAAATATGTGAGATGAATATTTTTTATAATTTTTGCCATAATCATCATGATATAATTTATATTATGGAAACGCTATGTATTCACGACTTCCGTATAAATACATCACTAATCCAAATAAATAATGTTGAAAAAAAACGAGACAAAGGTATAAAAAAGATCGGAACAACGAAAGTTACAGGATCGTCCCGTAATACGGGACACAAGCAGTTCGTCAAATTTTTTCACTCATTTTACTGGTCCTTGTTTTCAGAAAGGTTGAGAAACACTGGCTTACATGTACACCCCCCCCCCCCCGCCGTTAATTTGAGAAGTGTATCTTATAATCGACGTGCATGCTATAAGCGAGGACTAAAAATGAGCTTTTACATAGTTGTAGATATGCAAAAAATAGAGAGAGAGAGAGAGAATGCTCAAATATATATATATATTTTTTTCAATTTTATCAATTGAACTGCTATTATTTGAGTCTATGCTAATGGGTTTCATTCAAAGTTGTCAGCATAAAAATAATTAGCATAATTTTTTTTCATGACTTTTTTTATAGACACAGAACATTTTTTTAAATAACAAAATAATTTACCGTTAGAATACTTTTGTTTATTGCTAACAGACAACGCCTTTTTTGTAGACCATTACGGTGCTAATCTGTCCGTTGTAAATGAAATTATTTCGACAATAAATTTTTCGTTATTATAAGAAATTTGACGGCTTTTCGTGAAAAAAAACAAAAAACAAACAAACCAATAAGATAATACCACCGGACAATGATCAGTGATGAGACCAGGTTAATTTAGAAAAATTTCACAAATAAATTGTAGAATTTAACTCGAATCAAATTCAGAAGTTCCTGCGGAATTTCTAACAAATCGATACATGCCGAAAGTGTTTCGCTGAGTGTATGTGTGGCAACCCCTAACATATTTATATTGCCAGAGTTGTGTTCGTTTTGTGTTCTTGCTGGTAAACTGCCACATGGCTTCCATATTTCAAACGGAAGATGGTAATGCTTGAATTTTCACGTTGCATAAGTGTCATGTTGAAGGCCTGCCTACTCTTTCCCGAACGGAAGACCGGCTCGCATTCGCGACTGAAAGTTCACTACAGTTCCCACAGAAAGGGTTTGCGGCAAAATTTACACATTAAGTTGGGAAGATCTGACTGAAGATTTAAAATTTGACCAGACTCTCATCTTTGTTCAATCAGAAAGGAGAAGAGAGGAAGAAATCATTGATCTCTTTCATACATTAAATCCGGTTATAACGACCTCGGTCTCAACGTCAATTGACGGTCCCAGATAATTACCGCACACTTGCTGTAGCAGTCCATTTATCGTCAAGGGTTACATATAAGCAATACAGTATTTGGTAATTTCGCCGACGATTGTGAACATTTTTGGTGAGAATCGACGTGTCCCGTATTTTTATCAACCAAATATGTTTATCATATGATGATTAAAATAATAATTTCATGCACAGTAGTATGCTATTGCGTCTGAAATAACGTTAACGTCGGTTGTAATAGGTATAACGACATAATTTTGAGGATACCTTCGACGTCGTTATAACAGAGTTTGCGTATCTTCTGTGTACTTAACAGCGTATTTCGTAATTTAGTGTGTTATGAAATATAGTAAAACGGGAGAGATGAAACAATATATTCCCTATAGATTTAAATGAGAAACTTGTCCAGTAATTTGAGTTTCGCAATCATTCGGCATTAGTTCGCGAACGGATTAGTATTGAATTGCGAGGCACCACTTCACATGCATCGCATTTCAAAGAAGACAAAATGTTGTTATATTAAAAAACAAATAACGTTCCTCAAAAAGAGTATGTATAATATTTTAGAGAATGAATAAATAGGACCGAGCCCTAGTTTTTAATGAGAAATACATTCTAAGAGTTTTGAAATGAAGGTGGGGGGGGGGGGGGAGATGGATTGAGCAGGATATTAAAGCAAAGCGTGAGCTTTCTTTAATTTATTTTCCTCCGCCAGGGAAAATAATCTGCCCATGACTTGACGATTTTACTTTTTTTTTCCCCTCCTTCACCAAGTTTTAATCCCTTGGAATTTAAATTAACATTTTGATTTTTCGTGTTGAGAGAAATATTAACTTTTTTTTTTTTTTGAATTCAACAGTTGGTCGAGAGACCCTTTTCCTTCAGGAAAATAGGGTCTTGAATTTCTCTCGCCAGCTCAAATATCTCATAAACAGTTTGTTACTTTCTCGAGTGTTTGAAAGGTAGGTAGGTGCCTTGGAGGTGAAAATTTTTCTGATCTCTCATTAAATAGAAGAGAAGGAAGGAGAAAAAAAATAATTTTCTTGAGATTTTTGGACAAAAAAACTTAGGATATGCGGTCGGGAATATTTTCATAAAGCGTTTTAATTTCCGCGTCGGTTGAGAGAGAAGTTGGGAGATGCCTCAAGGTTTTTCAACAAAAAAATGTTTAAAATAATTTTTTTAAAAAAGTATGTTTTTTTTTTGTGGATGCTCATAATGTGGGATTAATTGAAGTTTGATAAAACATAATGAATGCAAAACAAATTAATTTTCAAGAAATTCCGCGAGATCCCGTGGTTGTTATGTAATAGGTTAGACTGAAGCTATACTACATCATTCTTCAAAACGAATTTATCGTACTGTTTTTTTAAGAGGGAAAAAAAAGGGCTTCGATGACCCCTATTATAAACCAACCCATAGAATCCAATATAGTACCTCATACAGGCTCTCTACTTTACTGCACATCAACTCGGGTCATATCGCCACATACGGCAAGTTTCGACCAGTGGATTTGGGTGGGAAATGAAGGCGCCATCTATCGATGGTCGTTCCAGGCTCTGTTATTTTAGATGTTCTTCTCCCGGATTTGAACCCGTGGACATGGACGGCAACCGTTATGGTGGAAGACGAGCATCTTCCCATCCCGGGCATATCGCTTCCATAATACGCTGTTATGAATTTCGCAATTTTTCTGTTGTCCTCATAATGTAATTTAGTTATCACCAGGGCTCGACAAATCGAGAAAAAAAATTAAGAATTAAGGCACCAGTAAAACTTTAGACCAGTGATTCTCAACGTGAGTGTTAACGCCCCCTGGGGGGGGGGCGATGAAATGTTCCAGGGGCGATAGAAGCTACGGATATAAAAGGATTCTGTGGGTTAGATTGCGTTTGGGAGAAAAAAATTTCTGAAGAAGGGGTCGGTGAGGGACAAAAAAGGTTGGGATACTATGCTTTAAGCACTAAGCATTTTTCCCCCAGACAAAAGCAGTTCCAAATATGTATTTTTTTACTTGTCCGGGACTTATTCCTATGCTAACAGACAAGTTAACATAATTTACGATAATCCTGTGCTGTCTTCAGACTTCACCTCAGTTTTCGCAAATAAAAGAAAATTCGGCACCAATGCCAGTTTTTTAGTCGCAATTGCGACCTGGTGACGCCTGGGATTTGTCAAGTCCTTATATAGTCTATTTCGGGAAGCATTGAGCTACACAACACCAGCAAACCTTGTCCTAATGTGAAAACCATCCACTGTCATCCACCGGCTGAATCTGCATGCACAGTTTGGAAAGAAGAAAAAAAAATCTGACATTATATTACATATTTTTGTGGAGCAGGCCTTGACAAATCGAAAATATATTTGGGTGCCAACCGATTTTCTAAAGAGCCAAGTTTGGTTTTTGCTCCTGAGAAAAAAACGGTCCTAAATTTATATCTTTTCACTTCTTCGGGACTTATCAACTCCTTCCCATGTCAAAAAGACAGACCGTAATGATATCAGAAGATTTTGTGTCATCTTTATGCTGTAATTTAGCAATTCCGTGAAGGAAAATTCAGGCGCCAATACAACGATTTTCTAGTCGTCATGACAATCTGGCACCTGATATTTGTCGAGTCTTGTAGAGCTGTAAAAATAACATCAAGAGGGCTTCAGAGATAATGGGGATTGTTTCTAAAGATTTGCTTTTTTTATTTGGAATATATAATAGAGCAAGGGTGTTCAACATTTAAGTGAAGCGGGCCACTTCCCTAAATTGAAAGCGTGACGCGGGCCACTTCCCTAAATTGAAAGCGTGACGCGGGACACTTAATTTAGTGATCTGGACTGTGCCGCTTGCAACAAAAAATGCTCTGGACCGTGCCGTGGGTCACTTATGTGATCTGAAAATGTGCTGCAAGCCATATGAGTGATCTCGGAAATATGTCGGAGGACACTTACGTGAGCTGGAACTGGCCAAAGTAGGTAAAGTACTCTGGAACATTGTCGCGGTAATCTGTAAATATGCTGTGGGCATATTGTCACTTAAGCACTCCAGAACTGTGCCGTAGGTCATTCGAATGATTTGGGAATGTGCCGCTGGTCACTTGAAAGATCTGAGAATGTGCCGCGGGACACATGAGTGATCCGGAGCTATGCTGCCGGTCACTTAAGCGATCTGTAAATACTGCAGCGGGTCACTCAAGTGATCTTTACTGTAAAACCATCTACTTTACCACACACCAACTCCGGTCATATATCGCCATACGGCAATTTCCAACCAGTGGAGTTAGGCGGGAAATGAAGGCTTCATCCATCGGTAGTCGTCACAGGTTCCGTAGGTAAAGGAGTGCTTCTGACGTTCATTGCCCGGATTGGAACCCACGGGCCTTGATGGTAACCTTCATAGTGGAAGACGAGTATCTTTACCACTGCGCCACTCGGACACTCAAGTGATCTGGAAATTCTTACTTGAGTAATTTGAAAATGTGCCATTAAGTTCATACAGTATTTAAAAAATTGGGTTTGAGGTCGCGAGCCACATCAGATGACTCCGAGGGCCACATTTGGCTGGCGGGCAGCGGGTTGAGCATGCATCAGTTAGAGAGACCAAAAAAAACTTCGTACAAGTCTGGTTCGCAATAGCCGGGATGTACCGTAGAAACGGAGAAAGAAAAGAGACTCCGAGATCGATCGTTCATTTCTCACAGGTTATTGCTATCCGAACGAATATAACACCTATCGGACAGGTAAATATCACTGCGCTACACGAGAAAAACACAGTGGAGGAGACTATTTAATTGAGGTAGTAGGAAATGAAAAATTACCCAATACGCGTGAAATATATAAAAAAAAAACCACCAAAGTACCAAACAACCCACATAAAAAGACGCCAACACACACACACACAAAAAAAAAACACCACATCACCCGTCAACGCCGCCTCTTGTACTAAAAAACGGCATGAATATATTACACAAGAAGACAAATATATATGTATAGTAAAAAAAGAAAAAAAAATACATGAACGAGAAAACTAATACAGTAATAATCTACGGTACAATGTTCATCACATGCACATTAAAATGTAAATGACCTTTACTCTTCACACCCGGCGCTTCAATGAAAGAGACGAGAAAATAATAATGAAAAAAAAAAAAAGGGGCCGCGTATAAGGAGTGGCCGCGGAGGTACGAAAATTAATGTTTCGATGGCCGACTTACGGCCGGGCCGCAAGAGAAAAAAGAAATGTTCTCGATATATATATACTAAGACATTTTTCTTGAAATATAAAAGAAGACGAAAAGAAAAAATCTCTTGTGATTAGTCCAGCTAAAAAAAAAAAAAAAGAAGCTTTATATGATAATAGCGAGGCGTCGACCCCGGGCAGTCACAGGACATCCATTTATCTTGAGCTGAGTTCGGGCAAACAAAAGCCTCGCTAAAGGATACATACATATATATATATATATATATGAGTGTGCGGATATTTAAATGGACGGGACATGAAGTGGGGTTCACGTGACTAGGAAGAAGATTGGTCTCTCTCTTTGTGGTTTTAATCCACGAGTTTCCTCATTTCGGCATGTCGGGAATATTTTATACAGCCAGTCGCATGCAAATTCGACGATGATGATGATGATCATGAGGCTGTAATTGCACAGGGAAGTGTGAAAGAGTAAGAAAAAAAAAAAAATCCAGGCAATACATGCATAGTACGGTAATGAGCAGAGGATACATGTCCTCATCGTCCCCTGACCTCATGCCGCCTACTAATATGGCAGTACCACGGTATTAACTCGGAATAAATACGTTGACCTCTCGAGGCACCGTGGTTCGCGTTGCATTTGCCCATTGGGTATCGCGCCTGAAATAGAAAAAGGTCTGCGTTATTTGTAATTATTTTCTTCCATTCGTTATAATTACATTATTAAAAATAAATACGAAATCATGAATAGCACCATTTCAAATACGAGTTCCGTAATTTATCTCGGACGATAATTTATTGTAATGAAGTTATTACAAACTAAATGGATTCTTTGCCTTCGTTCCTACTTCTAGCGATCAGATTCAGAGAGTTTGAGTAGCCAACATCAACAAATAAATGGTCAAGAGTCGTTTACGTGCGCGGGGTGGTGTTGTCAAATATCCAAGAAACGGCTAGTAATGAGGTTAGAGTTCAGGCGCCAAGGTACTCAGATTTCAAATTGAGGAAAAGACCCACCGTAAACGAACCCCCCAGAGAGGCATCCCAGGACTTGCTTCAAATTTCTGAAGTTCCTCCTAATGCTTTGCTTGACAAATCAAAGTCGCCGAAAATTGAAATTGAAGCCGGAAATTCTGTTCATGATCGCCAAACTGGGACCTGAGAGAAACTCAAAATATTAGGAACACTGAAGGAGTTCACCAAGTCTCATAAAAGTCGAAAAAAAAAGACTATTTTTGACCATTTTCATTCGAAAAATGACTCCCAAGAAGTTTGGCTGATGCCTAATTTCTTTTAAGATTTGTCAAGTCGCAGTTTTACATTATCTAGCAAAAATAAATGTTTAGGGTTAACTAGGTTCCCGAACAGGAAGCTCCTAACATGAAATTGAACCCATCAAACGAGCTGTTCCAAGTAGGGCTTCCTACAGAATCCCGAGATTTGTATGAAATACCCTGCATTTGTCGTGGGAATTATTCAAAAGTCGATTTTAAGAAATAAAGCACACACACACACACGTCATTCGCCAGCAATGACGAATTTTTCATTTCCAACAGCAAGTGATATCAAGTGTACACGAGTAAATGATATTCAGGCCACCTACAGGTGGCAAATCTCTTCCGAGCACCGACACACACACACTGGGCTTTCAATACAGACGCAGCTCCTACTGTTCCGAAATGAACTCAGCAGCGGACGGGGCAATAAAATAAATAGACCCGAACAAACACAGTTTGAGTGGATGAATGGATTGGGACTCTAGTGTAATATACTTTCCTAGAGTACACATGCGATTCGATATTCGCGGGCGGTCTTCTCCAGCTCCACACGCATCAAATAAGTCCTTCAGAAAAGATGTAAAAGAATTGCCGAGATCTGGTGGGTCCACATGTCGACACGATGGCCGCGCGCAATAAATAGCATGATTTCCTACTGAGAAGGGCAGTTCCTATCTTTGTGGCTCTTCCTAGAATAAGAAGGAAAAAAAAAGCTCCCGTTGTTTGCTTAAGGTTCATCAATTTGATGCGATTTGCCTTAATCTCGAATCATGGCTAAGTATGTGTCTTCACTGCGGAGCAGAGATAATAAACCTTTAGTGACGATGTTTAAGCAAAACGTACGACACAAACTTCCTAATTACATGAATGACAAAGCACGGAGCAGTCGCAGTCAACTATTACGAATCACGCAGTAAATCCATCTTCATGTTTCCACAGAATATGACACATGTTCCGTCATACAACAGGCGCCAGCCCTGAACAGATTGAACTTCAGTACAATAATAGTCAAACTCGGTTACAGCGGAGACTCGGTTGCACGACACCTCATTTATAACGTCAATAATTGGTGATCTGGGCTTATCCCCACAGATAATAGTGCTTATGAACCTCGCTTACAAAGTCGGTGAAAATGCCGTGAACTCTCGGATACAACGACACAATCTTTCGTCGTTTTATGGCGTTTTTGATACCTAACGATGGGGGGGGGGGGGAGAGGAGGGAGAGAATGGATGGATTGAAAAAAGAAGAAATGAATTTTAAAAAGTTTGGCGCTCCGACGTGCTCCTAATTAATACGGCTCGTATACGGGACATTTCTGTATTCTCTCGTAATATCTCCCTTTCTGTTACTTTCCATTATAAAAATGTCCTGTTTTTCCCAGTTTTCTTTGGGACGAAATTTTTACAGTGATTATTTAATCTTTACTAGAATCAGAGAGAGAGAGAGAGAGAGAGAGAGAGAGATGGAGGCATTTTGAATAATTTATAAACTGTGTGAAAATGAATGGCAATAAATATTCATCTCGCTTATTTGCCGCGTTAATTTTCTACCCCGTGAAATGCATTTTAAATCACTGCATATATTCTCCAGTACAATGAACTTCTCGCCAAGGGCCTTTACTTTAGCCACGTTCGCCAATTTTTTTGACAAGAATTCGTGTGTGATGTCTTGTACTGTATTCATAACTCCGATTTTCCGTTTTCTCTTAATGAAATATGGTAACATAATGAAATAACAGTTTCTCGCACAGCATTCGATTGCATCTGATTTCATTTCTCGTCGGAAAAAAGTTCTCGAAAACTGCAACCTCAATTATAACGGCACCTCGATTTTTCGACAAAAGTTCATAGAATCTTCGATGTCGTTATAACCGAGTTTGACTGTAATACATATATTCAACCATTTACTAGTGCTTCTTTTCCCTCCAGAAATTGAGTGTTCACGTTCAGATTTGTATGCATGTGCGTGTAAATGCGTATACATACGCGCATATCGTATTGACATTTATGATCGATATGTAACATATCTTGTAATCCAAACCCCCCTTGTCGTCTCACAAAAGAGAAGTGTCAAAACTAAATTGATAATAGCGTGATAATGGCTCATTATATTCCGGGGCAATTTTCTTTTCGCACGTAACAAAGTAACTGGCTGCCTATTACCACGTTAACTCTCTACTTTCTTTCGGTAATATAACTTGAATGAGGATTAGGATTCGAGCCTACGACACAGCCTCCCCATTTCCCCGTTGTAATTACCAACTTCCTGCCGTTCAGCAGTTATAATAACGTATTTGGGATGTATATCGATAGTGTGACACTTTTAAATGACTTAATAATAGGGCAGGGCTGGAAAAATCGCAAAAAATCTAGGCACAAGAACGATTTCTTAGGCGCCAAAAAATTTCTACCCGAAGAAAAGGGTGCAAAATAATGCATCTTTTAACTTTTTCAGGGCATAGTGACCCTTTTCATGCTGGCAGATATAGTGCTATAAGGTCTAAACATTTTGTGCTCGGTAAGTTAGTAACTACAAAAAGAAAATTTTAGGCGTAAGTGAAAATATTTTAGTCGCCATAGCGGCCTGGGATTTGCCCAGCCCTAATAGCGTCACAATGTACACTTTTCTCGCCTACGAGAAGAAAACCCTTATTTCTTCCCTGGTGTTAATGCATTATTTACTTTCGAATACAACCGAGCAGTCGAAAACAGTGCGTATACATGGACAACGAGGAATCCATAGTTGTCGGGACACAACACAATTAAAATATCCCACGAAATTATGAAAATACAGCGGATCCTGCGCTTAGGGATTGAGAAATCCCTGGCGCCACGTAACCACGGTCACTAGAAAATGAATATTGGCACCTCAACTTTTCTGTATGTGATTGCTAAATTGGAGTCTTTACAAAATTTTCTGATTTAATGACAGTGTGTATTTTAACATGGGAAAAATTGGGAAGAGTCCCAGAAAAGTCGAGAAACGTTTTTCCTATGATTAAAATCATTATTGGCTCCTAAAAAAATTCGGCTGGCGCCTAAAATTTTTTCGATGTGCTAAGCCATGATCCCGTTTACAACGTGTTTTTCTTTTGAAAAACGTTATAAGCGGGAAAATTCTTTAAACGGGAAATCTTAATGCAGGTTCCAAGCCTGTTGTGATTGATATTTCCATTTTTTAATATCACAGGGTTCCCAGCATAATCTGGTCAATCCTTTCCCCGTTTTTTCTCGAGAAAACTCAGGAACAAAGAAATATAATTCAAAATCTTGACTTTTTAACCAAAAAATTCAGAATTTGTGTTTTTCGAGTCGCCCCCCCCCCCCCACATACACAGAACTTTTCCCTGACTTTTGTCAAATATTTTATATTTTTTTCTGACCATTTTTAATCTCCCCTGACTTTCAAGGTTGCTGGTTTACCCTATATTCGTTTACTAAGCAAAATTGTATTTATAAACCAAATTTAAGGACAAATATCATAGCTGGAATCACAAGCGCCATCTAATGCTATTGAATAAGAAAAATTCATAACATTTTTCCATTTTGAAAATTTTCCATTTATCTTTAAGTTGATAAAACTCACAAAAATACCCTTTATAATAATACCCCTCAAAAATACCCCTTATTACATCACAAAAAGTACGTAAATGCACAAAAACGAGTTTTCTTATATAAACGTTCAACCATTTTTCAAAATACTGAACAATTCTCGAACGTCTTAGAACCGTTTTTGGGGGAAACTGGGTCTATCCAGGGACAAAATTTAATTCATACCGCAATTTTTGATCACTATGATCTCACACTCCAACAATTAGCACGCCAAGACTTGCCAGCATGAACGAATGAATGAACGCCACAAAACTTTGCCACTGGAAAGTTTTACACTGTTAAGTACAAAAAAATTTCAAAAAACCTCTTAAACCAAAATTTATATTATGGTTTTGTAAACTTTGGAGCAAATGAAAAGTTTGCAATTTTCTTAATAGGTGGCACTGAATATCACATCCTGTTGAAATGACATTTAATAGAAGGGAACTTGCTTAAATGACACGCTCTGGCTTCATTAGACTATGTTTCAATGGTGCTTCTCTCAGCCAGAAACTAGGCATCCATTCGTGTGATGTGTAGATTGATACTTTATTTAGGAACATCTTCCGCAGATGAACCAGATTTGGCCGTAAGACCAGGGTGAAACTTAAACTGCTCCCATCGCTTTTGGATGATGGCCTTATATTAGTGCTGCTTCACAAAATGTGCGTCGGGGCTCCCACGGGCTTCACCAACCTTTTTTCAGAGTCGTCGTGGCGAGCTGGAGACATTTGTGTGCTTATTTATGCTATGAAGTGGTTCTTTTGTAAGTAAAAATATCTATCAAACCAATTTGGAGAGCCACAGATGAACCATGAATTTGGCAAGGAAGCAGTGGGTGACAAACGTTTGAGAACCATTGCCTTAGTGTCCTGCTCAATCATCAGGAGACATGAAATTCTGAAAATGAAGTATGAAGTATGTTCTAGTATCTCTTAGTTTTTTATTACTTCTTCATTGTCTGATAGGTTTTTAACTATCTTCGTGAAGAAAACCGAAAAGATGGGGGGGGGGGGAGATTTCTTTGATTGCACAGAGCAAGAAACATACCTCCGACTCATGGCCTCCACGTCCTGCAGTAGGGCCCCCCGACCAGACTTTCTTTTCACGGGCCCCTTTATGATGAATTTATAGCGTGGAAAAGCAAAAAAATTGTGAAAATTTCCCCGGGCTCCAAGGCTGGAGCCTTGTCAGCCCACCCCTTGAGGGAGCCATGCTCCGACTATTAGAGCAGCCAAAGGGTTAAATGAGTCTTTCCAAGTGGCACTCATTCTCAACAAGCACTTATACAGTCGAATCCCTACTAACGAATACCGTTGTAGCGAAAAAAATCTCGTTTTAACGAACCCTTTTCTAATTTCCCACTAAGTTTATATAGGAATGATGAGCAAAAAACCTGGAATTCCTTTATAACGAAATTTCGTTATAGCGAAATGACTTCTTCGGTCTCTTGGAGTTCGTTATAACGGGATTCGACTGTATCAAATGCGGACATAAACTGAAAAGAAACTTTGTGGATATATAGGCAGTTGCTTCCAATACTATAACAATTTCATTTCATTTCCGTATATCTAAGCTCTTCATATAGTTGCGCAATCTATCAACAGATTTATAAACTAAATTATTTGCAGTCAATTGTTCTTTTTAAATTTTTTTTTTTTAAAACTTTTGTAATATTTGGCTTACTTGGCGTATTCTTCCCCCATCCCACAAGCAATTTAATTTTCAAAATAACCAAATAATTTAAATATATTTTCGGTTAATCTTCAACGCGGCAATTACTTAGTCTTATCAAATCTGTAAACTCGAACTGACAAGTTTACGAGTCCCACGGAAAGTCTCCGACTAAAATAAGTAGAACGATGTTACGGAAATCCCCCCGTTAAATAAGACATAACAACAAAATAATGCTCAACCACTTTTATCCACATTTATTACGAGAAGAGAACCGTCCATAATAAAACGCAATCCACCCATGCTCCAAGAAAATAAATACATATTCATATACACATAACCACCACCAACCTCATTTCACGTACTAATTATTTCAGATTAACTGGGGGGAGTTTTACATGCCGGGTAGATGGCGGGATAGAGCGGTTTTAAGCCTCTTTTGTTCTCTGGTTTCGAACAACCGAAGAAACCGGGAATATATATATATATCCCGGAAAATACGAGAATTAGAAAAGAGGGGGGGAAAGGGGATAAAGATGGGGTTGCGGATGAAAAGGATTTCCAGCCCAATTAAAAGGAAGAGATCATTAATTCGCGACTTCCGAATTCGGAGAGTTTGTTTCGTCCTAATTGGAATTCATATTCGGAGAAGAACGGTAATTATATAGGTACTTAGCTGGGGACGTGTGGCAACACGAATAAGAGTACGCACGTGCTCATTATGAGTATTCTGGTGGGAATACCTAGTATATAGGTTACCCTTCCTTCTTAAAGCGTATGAATATTCGTTTCCCATAAGTTCGAAATGATCCATAACGTACATGACAACTTTCCCACGCCTACAGGCTGATGCCACGCATTCAATACGTATGTTTTTTTTTTTTTTTTTTTTTTTTTTTTTGCCTCCAAATTCTGAGAAGAGAGAATAGAATTGAAACATAATCCTTTTTTAATTACTGCAATTAAGAGGAATTTCTCCTTATTATTCAATTTTTTTTTCCCCTCTCTCTCTGGGAACAAACAACACATTATTTTTGCAGGCATATTCGAATAGGTGAAATGCAACGAAGACATATGTCGAAATCTGACAGATTTATGCTGTTTCCGAGAACATACTAGTATTAATTAATATTCATTTCGGTATTATAATTATCCTTTTTGGTTGATTTCTAATAATAATGATGATGAATAAGCTTTTATTTTCCAGAAATTAATTGGATGCCATATATATACATGCGATTGGTACAAAATTTTAATGATCATTTTTTTTCCCCCAGTAATTTCTTATTTATTTCGAAATAATTGGAAAAATATGTCATGAATTTTAATTTTTCACGTTAATTATAACGATACCTAAAGATATATATAAGGGTTTCCGTTATGCGTTACTTTATTTTTTGTGGGTTTTTTGCTTCTTTGAAGAAGTTATCATGACCTATGCATAGTGTAGGAATCCTAATAAAAACCTTTTTTTTTTTAGCGGACACTGGCGGCACAAAAACGTCCGTCCGTAAAGGTAGGGCTATCGTGAAAAAAGTTGTTTTATTGAAGCCTTTAAAATAAAACGTAATTATTTTTTGTCCGTAAAGAAGGGTTAATCGTCAAGAGAGGTTTTCCTGAATAATATAGGAACCTTTACATTCGCAATATACGTTGATATGCTATTCCAGTGATTCTTAACAAGGATGCTGTGAAATTTTTTTAGGGCAAAATCTTTAACCTTATTGTGAGTCGGAAACACCTTGGAAGAATAGAGAGCATTCTTATATGAGAGCTACAAATACCAGCTGAAATCAGGGTAACGTCAATCCTTAGATATAATTTGAATGTTTTTATTAATTGGGAAGGGTTGATCTGAGTGAGCTCAGAATCATAAGCAACGTCGAGCGCCATGGGGATCGCGAGCACAAGTAGCCATATTTTGGGTGACTTATTCTAATAAATATAATGCTACTCCTTCAATGTAGCTTGAATAGCGCGAGTGCCACATCAAGCACAAACATTAAGCACTGCTCGCAAGAAGCACACTGAAGATATTGTCAGGGTTTTAACGGCACCACAAGCCCCCCGGGCAGAGTGATATTTCTGCGGCACCATACCTGGCTAGAAATACCTGCTACCCCAAATGTATGTACTCATGTCGAGAATTTGACTAGCTTTGTTTGCACTGAGTCCTCTGGGCCACAACCGGGAGGGGTCACACGTTAAAACGGCGCCGGATATTGCATTTCAAAAGAACCAATGTCCACACACACACACACACACACACACACACACACACACACACACACACACACACACACACACACACACACACACACACACACACACACACAGAGAGAGAGAGAGAGAGAGAGAGAGAGAGAGAGATTGCCTGCCATAGGCTGTACTAGGCCGTGACGAATTGAAGAAAAAACAGTTATTAGTCGTCAGAAAAACTCTTAGGAGGATATTTTAAGGATATTTTTCCCCCCTAGAAAAAGGGTCAAAATAATTTTTTAGACTTTTTCTGTGTAACCCCCGACAAGAATTCGTTTAGATGCCTTTTTTGATAAGCGATATTTACAATTTTGGAATAGCCTGTAATTGACGCACATTCAAGGGATTGAGACAAAATAGAAGCTTCTTTTCCCTTAAAGACTGAATAAACTTGTACCAATCACTCTTTCGATAAGAGCAGTAATAAATCTCAACCCGATTCTCAAAATGGCAACAATTCATGCTTATAAAAAGCTTCCAGTCGAAACAATTTGAGACGTTAGTAAGGGAAGAAGAAAAGTTTTCTCAAGAAGAAAATAACATGATAGAGTTACTGGAGCAAAGACTCAGATATTCGCATCACGTGGGTTCGAAGAAACATCGAACCCACAAGCTCGAATTGATTGATTATCAGAAATATCCGGAGCACACACACACACATATATACAAAACTTATTTTTTGCTCTCTGTGTTTTTCTTTACGAACTACAGACTTTCGGAGTTCGTACGATTTATCTTATACTATTGATAACAGCTACCCTTACAAACAGAGATCATGAAGCAATCAATATTGTCTGCAGGTACATGTTCATGAGTACTACGAACTCTCTTAATAAAATGTTGCCCCCTTTTTTTTTTTTCTATTGCTTATCTGGAAATGTTGACGGTGAAAAGCACAGTATGTACGGAATTTCAGTTGCAATGATGCACGATCATTGCCTCGAAGGTTTCTTTGATCCCCGCCGAAGTCAACTTTCTTCCAAGATGTGCGTCACAGTCAACGCAAACCAAAACCGCCTCGCTAACTTTTGACATCCATGTTGGAATGAAACAAAACAAAATTGACTATCCAGTGAGACATGGCTATGATGTGTCTCAGCCCAACAACAAAAAAAAGTAACTTCTATTGACATTTCTATGTCAGTGATCCGATTCCATCCGTCCACTCAAGAGATCCAAGACAGGCATTTCAAAAAAGAGTACAGAAGGGATTGTACAAATCGTTGCCATTCAGAGAACTTTTTTTTCAATGTTTCTCCCGCTGGGAGAATAAACACATAGAGAACGGTGTTTTATTTTTCTACAAAAATGAGAGGAAATGGCACGGAGGGCGTTGATGGAACACGCCGGGTACATACATGGAAAAACTGAAGGGGAAAAAAATATTCAGTGGAAATAATGGGATACAAGGCTTTACATGTTAACACAACACAGTCGAAATGGGCGTGACATCTGCGAACTATTTCTATAGCACCGTATTGTTCACATATGAGAGCGAAAAAAGGAATCGATTCTTCTGTCAAAAAAATAAAAATAAAATAAAAACCACCAATACTTTCCTTGGGAACAGGTGCGTGTATTCCGGAGAATACTTGTTATACATGACAGACTTTTTCTAAGCCCATGAAAAGTTTATTTTTCAATATATAGTGTACAACAACCATCATTGATCGTATTTTTTTTCTCAACAATATTATGAAGCGATTCATTTACATAGCTCTGCTCTAACCAGTGGTCACAAACGCGATAATGAAGTCAAAAATAGTGAATATGTTGCTCCTTACTCTGGAGCAGTAGTCCCCCAACATGCAGTACGCGTACAACCACTGGATGCGTGAAGCGTAAGCGGACACAGGCACTACGAACGGGGTGGGTTTTTTTGGGGAAGGAATGGGGAGCGGTAGGGGTGACCATCCCCTCTATCAGCCTATGGCGTGAAGGACCATTTTAGGGGATTACGTGAAAGGTGTTCAGCAATTGCAGAAAAAAAACGACTAAAGTAATGAAAAAGTGCAAATTATTATTTAGGTCGCGGTATACGAAGGGGTACTCATATACAGGGTTAGGAAAGCTTTTTATGCATGTTCAAGGGTAAGCGATCCTCCTGCGCATTTCTAAGGGTGCGTAGTACACACTTCTTATGCATGTTCAAGGGTAAGCGATCCTCCTGCGCATTTCTAAGGGTGCGTAGACACTTCTTATGCATATCTAGGTGTACGCAAACCTTCAACACATTTTCAGAGGTTTACTTGTAGGTTGGGCACCACTGCTCTAGAACAGAGGTCTTCAAACTTTTTCTACTCGCGAGCACTGTTCGTACCCATCATCAAAAGAGTACCCTGACGGCAAGTTTGGCATACGAATGAAGGGATTAGGGTGATTTCAGTCCTTGAATACAATTTCTACCAGGTGCTTAATTGTAAAGTTGATCAAGTGCTCGCGAGCGTGAAATCGGACACGAGCATCGAGCACTCCGAGTGTTTTAGAAAGCACCGTAATGCTCGCGAGCAACGGGTTGAATATGCCTGCTCTAGAACAAAGTTTTGCCCTTATGAGATCTTTGAAATAATATCCATGGCTTAGAAACTGGAGCAGAGTTTCTCGCTGAAAAAATAGGGAAGAAAAGAGCATGTAAAAATTCTCGTAGACGTAAAAGAGATCGTGTGGAAATTGAAACACGTCGGAGAAGAAAAACTTATAAATTGAAAATATAAAAAAAATGTCAGTTTGCAAGAAATGATATACTTCTGAGTTGGGAAACATTCTTTTATAAACTAAATAATGTAGAAAATAAAAAGGGAAAGAAATGAAAACTGGAAAAAATTCTTAAGATTTTTTGTATTTGTGACTTATCCTCAAAGGAAGCATGTCAAATGGTTTACAGTCGACCCCGCTCAATCGGATATCAACGATTCTAGCACACAATATATCCGATTACCGAAAACCATAATTGGTGATACGGGGTTCCAATGGGTAATGATAACCCTCAAATCCCCCTTCATCAAGGATCTGCCAATTCCTGTCGCAGTAGTGCGCTTTGCAATGACATTTAATATACAATAAGGGTTATATAAAATATAATTTAATATACATATAAGGGTGAATACATAAGTTCACCCGATACTCAGGGTTTTTTCGAGAGGAATAAAATGCATGATCACACTGAGAACCAGCGTGTGTAATTCAAAAACATGTGAAATCATTAATGTAATATTAAACGTGAGTAAATGCGATTATGTGAGTAAATATGATTAAATGTATGAGCACCTACATCAACGTATAAGAAAACCAGGATCATCACAACATCTACATCTGTTCAAGGAAAGCCAATAGCTTCTATATTGAAAGCTGAAGAAGGATCAATATTACTAAAGCTTTTCGAATAAATTGGACATCAAAAACGAAATGAAAATTATATTTAATGTAGTTACAATGATCCCAAGAATTTTGCTTTTGACAAAGAAAGTTAGCGTCCTCTAGTGGCTCAATACAGAACAAAAATAAACAAATTAAATGCAAGTATTAAAGATATTTTGAATGCTTGGAGAGAGAGAGAGAGAAAAGCCAGTATCTACTCTTAAATGTATTTTTTTTAATTTCAACTTATTGACATTATTTTCCATTTTAATTTCAAATGTTTCATTCCATAAAAACATTATGATTGGTTGATATGTATTAACAGTTGCCGTAAGAAGCGTAATATGAGATTAAGCGGGAAAAGTTTGAATTATATTAAAAAAGCGGGGAACACTTTAGCATTGTCTCTATGGGAGAAATTTCGGTGCCGGAGGATTTCATCTGTTTGAGCGGGATATCCATTATCCGACTAAGCGGGGCCGACTGTTTCTGAAATTTTAAAAAAAAAAAATGAAATTCATAAAGATTACGAATAACATTTCCAAGAAATTTTCACGAAATGTTCAAGGAATGCAGAATAACTGACGGATTCAATTTTGAAAATAAAAATGCATTTCTCTTTTCTATCCATAATGATTATCATATAAAAAAGAAAAAAAAATTCTATATCTTCTAATCAGCTGATCAAAATAAGAAACTCACAAAACCAATTTACATATCCGGGGTATTTTCCTCCAGAGATCAAAAGCGTGAACAACGAGCATGGCGGATTCTTCGTTTGATAATAATTAAGGTAGTGGAGGTATTTTTTGCGAGGAACGTGATTCATGGAAACAAAGACAATAGCAAAAAACAAAGAACAAGAAAATTAAACATCTGTAGACGGAAGGCCGCTTAAGGTCACAAATCAGAGCACGACCATAAAATATACCTGCGCAGCCACAGCTGGAAAACTTTTTATCAGCTGCAAAAATATGAAAAAAAAACCAAATAGTTTCATTCATTTCTCTACAGAGTGAGTGGTTCGTTGTCATTTGACCTCTTGGTATTGACCAGAGTTCGGGCCCCGCAAGCGAAAAATGCTTTAAATATCAAATCGGGGAAAAAAAAAAGAAAACTATTTCTTGGATCAAAAAACGTATAAGACCAGCAAAAAGAATATTTCAATAGATCTGTCTACAAGAAAATTGCATGTGTGTGTTTATTGTTTGTCTCTCCCTTTCTCTCGAAGAAAATAAATAAAAACCTGCATCAACAGGTTCACGGACCTGAACCGAGTCCGAACTGGGTTCTCTATCGAACAAGAGACCAGCTTCGAAAAAAAATAAAATAATAGTAATAATATATCAAAATCACAAAGATGGATGTCGTTCAACCACAAACATCGGAATGCTTTCGAATTGGAAAAAAAAAAAAAGAGGAAAAAAAATGGAACTTATATCATATTGGATCTTGGATACAGGTTTATTATTATTATTATTAAATACTGCGATCCAATCATGTTTTGTTTGACATCATCTAAGACAAGTACTCTTTTCATGGTTGATTACAAAAATTGATGACTGTAATAATATATACTATACATAGAAGAGGGAATGGGAAAAAAAAACACGTATTTTTAGGTTTCACTCAATTCTTTAAATTTATTTTTTGAATTTAAAAATGTTAATTTTTTTTTTTTTAAAGTATCGTATTTTGCGGATTTGACTGATGTTGTTAGCGTAAATTGCGAAAGTTTAAAAAGAGATTTTAGCGGGAATTATTCTCTGAAGCAGCATTAGTGGGGGGGGGGGGGGAGAGGATGCAAATAAGCTCTCGTTCGTCACAAGGTCACCGGAAAAGTCTTACGTGGAATGATTATATCCTGAGTCATCAGACATAATAAAACAATTTTACGAGCATACAAATTAATTCGATGTATCAATATTCTGTAGCATTCCACTACGTATTTTTACTGTGATTAGAAATGCCTGTACGAAACCTTTCATTTTAAATTGTAGTGAGGATTATAATTCTCAATGGTTGATTTACCCAGATCAACGTTTTTGGTCGTTTCATTGGTCAGTTCCCGAATGAAATCCTCTCTATGTCAATGCAGTGGACTGCGTGCTGAACTTGTGAATGAAGCGTCCGAATGCTATTGGCCATGAAATTCCGTGGATGACCGACGGGAATTGGTTAAAAAAAAGAAGTAAACAATAAAAACCGACAGCAATGAAAATTATATATTCATTTTTAAACATTTATTTTCAAATACATTACTACATACACTAACACAATCACGCCAATTTCGTTAATACAGGGTGCGAGGGGAAAAAACAGTTCGACATTCACATGCGTCACTAGAGGGCGTTTCCTAAGCAAAAACTTTGTTGCAAACGTGTGCCCATATTAGAGAAAGATGTTACTTTTCCGGCCTATAACATATCAAAGAAAGAGATTTTCTGGATATTAGTGCCAAGATGAATTTCGGAAAGAAAAGTTATTTGTCGCCACCGGTAATCGAACCCGGATCCTCTCGCAGTCCACAAGCGCGCTATCTAATACACCAGAGACACAACTGCTCTTACTGAGTAAACACACTGGTGGAGACGAATAACTTCTCTTTCCTAAGTTCATCTCGTCACTAATATCCAGAAAATCTTTCTTTGATGTGAACAAACTGTTCCGGTCACAATCATCTCCAGCGGAACCATTTCCATTCTACGAGTAATTTCTTCACTAACGCGTACGACACTGAGTTTACGGCAGGGCTGGGAATGGCGACTAAAAAATTGGTATTGGGTACTTAAAATTTTCATTGTGTAACTACTTAATTGCCGGCTGAGAGCATCAGAAAAATGTTTGGAGTTTATAGCAGCATATCTGCTAACATGAAAGAGGGTCATATGCCCTAAAACAAGTCAGAAGAAGCATTTTCGGACCCTTTTTTTGTTAACTTTCAGGAATCAAGAGCAGTCTATGCAGAGCAAACTAAGCAACGAAAAAAACCTGCAGAGAAAACTTGCTAACCAAAAAAACTTTAGAATTTTAGTTTTTAGAGGGGCGTTTTTTGAAAATTTTTCTCACCTATTCATTAAGACGTTCGTGATGTTTCATAATTTTCTGATGGTAGTTATGGCTGTAGAGCAGGGGGTGGACAACCTTTTCAGTCCGCGGGTCAAATATGCGGTAAATTCTGCCACTCGCAGGCAAGAAACTACCACATAGAAAGGGTTGACTACAGCATAGATTTCCAACTGGTGCTCCCCGGAACCCTAGGGAGAGCTTTTTCGGGGTTCCGCGGAATCAAACATCCCGCATTTATTCTGCCGAACCAATCCGTGACGTTTGATTTACGTTCTGATTTTTGACTTCAGAAATCCCAGAACCCAGAGAGCTTTCACAGAAAAAAAAAAAATTTCTAGTTATTTTTCGATATTCGTAAAGCTGTTCTTTAAGGATATTCTGAGAATAAAGTATGCAAATTAGGAGGTGGAACCCCAGCATATAATTTTACCCGAGATCCCTCATCAAGCATCAAGATGTCAGGACGGGCTTGGGGAATACCACTTCAATTAGAGAAATATTCAAAATTTGTTTGGGTTCTGTTAGATAGGGATTTCATAACGTTTCCATAATCGAATTAAATTTTTACCCACTTACAGTAGCCCATTATTTCCCGCTATTGACAATTTTTCAGCCATTTTTCCGAGAGATGGTAACTTTACTTGCCTTTGACAATTTTTTGAGATAAATATCAACATCCCGTATGAATCCCGATTTCTCCTCGTATATTTATAAATGAAATATGGTCAGCCTAGGCCCTCGAAGCAGA
Organism: Pholcus phalangioides; assembly: GCF_987345545.1. Lineage (NCBI taxonomy): Eukaryota > Metazoa > Arthropoda > Arachnida > Araneae > Pholcidae > Pholcus > Pholcus phalangioides. The sequence goes on from NW_028301603.1 coordinate 3,021,814, forward strand.
ATGTGTTGCATTGTTCTTCAGTTTTGCAACGAGCCACGGCCGACTAGACATTCATTGTTTAGTGAGCTTTGAGCGAGCCCTCGGCTGACTGGAAATATTCTGCGGTAAAATCCCCATACTTAGGTATACAAACTACGTAGATATTTCTACACTTTTTCACTTTTTCTTAAAATTCTTCCAGATTGTTCTGCAGTAGCACTTAATATCGCATGTCAATCAAATGCACTTTCAGCGCGGTGAAATTCTGTTATTGCAAACTAACAGCATAAAATTATGCCAATCATGCAGAAGCCCTACTGAACATACCTACTATAGGTGTCGAACCCCCCCTAAACATCAATATGGGCCGAACACATCTAAGTCAACATGAACAATCATTTTCAAAAGTGGAAAGAAAATCTACCCTATATTTATTATCCCGTTTTTTTTTTCCTTTCAAGTGCGTTCATAGAATGCTCAGTTTAAAGCAGGAGGCTCCAGCGTTGTTAGGAACCTATCATTATAGAAGAAAATATTTGCGTGCCCATGCACCTCTGAGCTTTCCCGACTTATCAGATACTAGGATACTAAAGCCTCATTTTTTTTAAAGAAAATTCCAACTCAGGGGAGATCGGATGCCCCCAACCCTCTCTTTTCAGAACCTCCCCTTGACATTTGGGGTCATTCTTAGCCCCTAAAGGTCAGGAGATGGATACAATTTCCAGGAAACTATGTAGGTTGCATTCAGTTGTGTGTGTGTGTGGCCATAGCAATATATATTTTCTCTTCAAAACCCATGCCGAGGGGATTTTTAAGGCGTTTTTGTTCCGAGGTGCCTATACTACTGATTTTTATTTATTTTTTTCAAACATACAGTACTACATTATATAGAAAGGGGTTGACCATGGCGAATAAAATACAGTTGAACTCGGTTGTAACATCAATAATAGGTGGTCATAATTACATATAATCTCACATACAGTGAAACCTTGCTACAACGATACTCGATGTAACGATGAAGCTCACAACGATATTTTTTTGTCTTGTTTGGAAGTGTTTATACTCCAAACTGCTGTCTCGAGATATAACAATAAAATCTCAGTATAACATTTTCTTTCTTGGCCCGCAGGGTATCGTTATATTGACGTTTCATGTTAATTGTTTTTTTTTTTTATGTGACTACATTTTAAATTCACTGCAGACTTGTAGCACTGCACTTCTCGCCAAGGGATAAATAATGATTGGCGATTTCCTCGCCAATATGCAACATTTTTGGCGAGAATCAACGACGGTGAGTATTTATAATCCCAACTTCCCGTATTTTTTCTCGATAAAATATGGTCACCCCCCCTCCCCGATCATACTAAAATAAAAACTTCGCGCAAGGTATCAGATTGCATTTTATTTTGCTTTGCCATACTCGAAAGGTCTTGCTAACAAACAACCTCGGAGTTATATAAACAAAATTTCACGGAATCTTTGATGTTATTGTCCCCCCCGATTTACCAAGCCTTGGTATACAGAAAAATGTCAATCACTTTGAATCTATAAATCAAGGGGGGGGGGAACTTCAAGAAACAAACGATTCATCTAAACGTAACCGGTTCCTTGTGCTAGTCGTGATTTACAGTTGGGGGGGGGGGGGACCCAGTATATTACGGGCAAATTTTTATCAGCAGCAATACGAAAAAAACTATCAAAAACGAAAAAAATATATTAAAGGACAATTAATTGGCAAATCAAAGTCCAATGACACGTTATCATCAATAAACATTCATTTCCTCGCAGTGCTTTCCTCATATTAAACTTGCATCGTGATTTCCCAAAAGGGGGAAACCGGGGAAAAGGGTGAGCCCAAATGACAAGAAAAATTACTCAGAAAAATTAAGAAAAAACATAGATCTCCCCCCCCCCCCCATTGATTCTTGGGACACGATATCCTGGCCCAATAGGATATATACGTATGTATATAAAAGAACGGAAAAGCCCATATAGTAATTGATATCCCAGTTGGCGTCAAAATTGTATGTTAAGCAAAATTCGAGCTCAGATACGACCAGCTATACATTAATCAAACTTAATATCAACGCATGGGAGGTGGGGGGGGGGGGGGGAGAAACTAAAAAAAAGCTAAAACACCTATCAGTTTAAGGAGGGGTCCCACTTTTCTAAAAAAAAAAAAAAGAAGAAGAGGTAAACAGCCCTGTTTACAGCGCCACCTATAATTAGGCAACTAGTTCGAAGGCATATATACACCACTCCTTTTCTTACCTTATTGTTAAGAAAGGAGGAAAAAGTGAAATAATAAATTTCACCAATGGCTCGCTGGCCTACAGAGAGTGAGTAAGATATTTTTCTTTTACAATACACATAACACAGACCTGGTATTAACTTTCTTCTCATGGGAATTCTCATTTTGGAAATTTTTTTCTTGTTTAAAAAAAAAAAAGTTCGTATTTCCCAGAAGGAATAATAAGTGCGTATACATATAGATATATTTATTCATAATTTTCTTTTGTGGTTCTTATTTATATATATATCAAAACACGTTTGCTTCGTTCGTAGAAAGGCGTGGTTCGAGGACCAGAGAAAAATTTTCTCGTAATAAAAATCCACACATGGGTGGAGTATGAACGAGGTATGAATGGTCAAGAGTGGGGGGGGGGGGGAGATAGTAGAATAGGGTAAATGCCAACCGAAAATTCATCATTATCGTTATTTTTTCTTTTTTCCCCGAATCAAATTTCAATGATATGAATGTAAACAAGTTGAATAACCTTCTACACCGAAATGAAATGACATTGAGAAATATTTGAACAATTTTAAATTTAAGTCAAGTCTCAGTCTGTTTTGATAGGGTAATTTTTCTCCCCACCCTTGATAGACAAGACGTTGAACGATTGGCCATGACTTGTCATTGAACTAGAGCACCAGTTTCTCAACTTGGAGGTATATGGCTTCCCTGTGGTCCTGAGATATTCTAATGAGGAACCACAGAGAGTTGTGAAATAAAATTGAGACGAGAAAGAAATAAAGCTCTCAAGTGTGAAATATGGTGAGAAAAAGTATGATTATTTTTAGAATCCAACAGCAACGCCCATATATACGCCATCCTAATGTATTGGCCCATCTTGAACTTGGGAGGGTTGGGTTCTTGTGGAAGAGGGGGGATTACACGATGATATCTGACGCTATGATTTTTCAGAATAATTATGTAAAAATGTGCAAGCTGTTACTTCCAGTTAAGTAGGGAACCCTCCCCCTCCCCCATCCCACGAACATCACTTTGTCTGTAGCCCTACGATGTTGGACTAACTTATGGTCAGGGGTTCGGAAGACGATTTTATCTATGAAATTTTTGTTCACTGCAAATTTACTGAAAATAAATTCATTCGTCAACAATTGTAGAATGAGGTTGGAGGGGAGGCCTTCCTGGGTAACACAGGGGCGGCCACAAGAAGGAAATATGGTGCCATGGGCGAAAAACAGTTGAGAAACGCTAAATCAGAATGTGACACATAAGAAAACGTGAATGTAAAAAGAAGAGGTAATTTTCTCTCGTAGATTATAACTTTTGAAAAATCTAAAAATTGATAATAATTTTAAATAAGTACTCTCTGTTGATTGGTGTTGGCATTCATTTATTTCAACCAGTAACAATTGAAAATTCAATTCGGCTGAATTCCAATTCAATATTAGAGTTCTACTTAAAAAATGAACAAAATATATATATTTTTAAACAAAACATGAAATGCCGATTTTTTAAATAGAAGTTGAAATTAATATGTAAAAGATAAGTTAAAAACTACAACTCTGAATGGTTTTTCATCCGTGTATTTAAACCCAAAACCCTTTTCACTGCAGAAGGGAGTGCTCAACTATGTCAGTCCGCTAATTATCCATCCTCTCTTAGTACATACCCGAAGATGGGGGAATCTAGTCTCAGCGTTCTTAAAAACAGTTCATGGTCGTTTCAATGTCTTAGTCAAAGTACGTGGAAAGTGCTCACAAAGTCATATGGCATACGAGACCATCTACTGCCCGTTAGAATGAGTCTTTCCGTAGAACGAGTGACACATAAGAGAGAGGCATGGTTTTTATTTTTTTTTTCTTTCTTCATGAGTAATACTTTGTACAGACAGAGTCGTCGTGAGGATCGGATTACCTGTTCGGAGCCTCACCACTATTGATAAAACAGATAACAAAACCCTCAAAAAAGTACTACAACGGATATAAAAACGAAAAATGGAGATGGATCAATGTTAACAAGTAACTTCATCGTGAACATGAGCTTGGAAACGACATGGGGGCAGGAGGGAAATACAAGAGAGGCCTTCATTTGTATTAGGGGATGGTAGACTGACGAATAAAAATGTTATTATAAAAAAACAAAATTCCACTTCTCAAGTTGAAAGTGGTTTCGGAATCTGATGTTAAGCCTCACGCGAGACACGTGTCAGCAACCAAATGACAACCGGAAAAAAAAAGACACGGGAGAGAGAGAAGTGGGTTCTTAATCTTTTAAGACTTAACCTTATCTGATACAAGTCATATTTTCTTCAGAGAAAGAAATACTCTATGGACCATCTCACCGTCTCCACGTTAAATTAAGGCACATTCCGTTAAGGTGAAACCGGTAGTTTCATTTGTGCAAATTTAACCTAACGTATACGTTGGAGAAATCAACGATTCTTCTTGAAAATGTGAGTGCCAATTTTTTAAATCACGGTTTTTAGGGGTTTTTAATGTTCTGAGCTCACTTTCCTCAGTGTTCCTTTTTCAAGATTAATTTTTTTTCAGTTCACAGTGGGTGGTTCCATTTGGCTGGATGAGTGGAGAACCTATAGCGGGAACCTATGATTGTGCACTCCTACTAGCACTCATAGAATGGTGATCATGAATGATTCCTAAATCAAGGAAGAGTGAGCAGATTGGGGAAGAATTAATTTGAAACATAAAAAAGCCCAAACTTTTTTATTAGTTTTATAAGTACAAAGCTAATTAACAATTTTAGTGTGTAGAGAACTCACAATGCAATACTTTCTTCCCCACCTCTAAACATTAGTCCACATTATATGAGGAAAATAAGAAGAAACATAAGATTTTTCTCCAGACTGTCAAACTCTTCGCTTACAAGGTTTCGGCGAGAAATTCTGTATAATACATATAAGTGCAATAAGAGATTGAGATAAGAGAGTGTAGTTATACGAAGTAGATTTCTCTTTTCACCCTCATCCAACCAGTTCTCTTTCTCTCTTATACGTATATAGTAGAAGGATAGATCATGTGTGAGGGGAAAAAAGCCACTAATAATTGTATATAGAAATAAAAGGAAGGTAACAGCTTCCTAGGGTTACAACAAAGCCTGACGGTGTTGAGAAGAGAGGAAAGAAACACAGAGATAGAGCTTGTTTGACTTTATTCCAAAGGCGTTTGGACGCAATATAACGTCCTTGATCGTAAAGTAGTTGATCGCTTGCAATGGTACTTTTGTCTTGAATGTTGATTATTGAAAGATAGATTTAGTTTCGCGATTTTTCGTTTAAATTTTGCTTCCCTACGAGTTTCGGTTTGTTGTCTAACAAACATCTTTATTGACTTTTTATTTGTGAGTTTCACAAGAAACCAGTCACCAGCTTCTGCTTCTGAAACGGTTTTTGACATTATGTCTATGTGAAAATTCGTTCTCTTCTCTTATTTCACGACACTCATGTTTCAGGTCTATAGAAGAAAGTAGTAATGATCAAGGAGCGTTATTCCCTTCTTTCAGTTTCGTACCACAGTTGATAAAGTCGATGCAATCAGGTAGGGGTTAGCGTAAATCCATTGAATTCCACTTGCCTCAGCACAGAGAAAACGCCGGGAAATTATGACCCTCTCAATTCTCTTAAGAATAAATTAATACCCTTTCCCCTTAAGAAATATCATAATTACGTAGTAAAAAAAATTACACATTAAACAATAAGCGAGCAAGGACATGAAGCCGATAATATATATTAGGTATATTCACACTTTCACGAATAGCTAAAACGTAAAGAGCACAACAGGTAGTAACGCGATCAAGAACCTAACGAATGAAAATGGAATCTTCTTATAACCTTTTAGTGAGCAATCTATGAACAGCTAGCGTACCAAGCTCATTTTTACTCAAAAAAAAGTACAAAAGAAAAAAAACCCGCCGGGGAACTGTTCCTAGGAGCCAACTGAATTTCACAAACTTACCACTTGGGGTTCCACTTACCCTGGTGTACCTTACATATACAGTCAAAGCCGCTTTATAGAATCACGGATAAAGTTATCGTTTTGGTATTGTTATCACATTCGCAAAGTAGGGGAATGGGCCGATATCATAACACAGGCAAAAATTCGGATACTTTGTTAGGTGTTTTTTTTTTCGTTCAAAGGTTTTGCATAGTTTGTGTGTGAGTGTGAAGCTAAGATTGAACCAAACTCATTTTTTGTCGCTATAAGTTATCATTACTATAATGAAGACTATGTAGAAAATCAGAAGGCTCCCTTGTTGACAAAAATTTCCGTACTCAGTTCACAATTCCTTAATTCGGGCCGTAATAGCCGCTATGATTCCACGTACGTGTAGCGCTGCTTTTGCAATCTCTTATAGGGAAGGACTGGGTGAGTTTAAAAAAAATTCCCTTTCTTCAGTCCTTGCTGAGTGTATTTCAATTGACCACATTCACGGTTCCCTCGGCCGCAAGACTTTCCCCCAAGGGATCTAGAAAGTATACCATACATTTCTAAATCCTCACAATTTCTAAGAAAAGAAAGAAATAAAAACTTTTTGGGGAAAAAAATCCTGTTTTAGAATTAAAAAAGACCAGTTTTTTCAACATTTTGCAAACAGTTACGCGTGAAAGGAAAACAATGTTTCCCCGTTTTCATACGTCCCGCTCGACCAAACGGGACATATGGTCATCGTACTTATTTCCGAGGATTTTTTTTTTTTTAACAAGATATATTTATTAATCGGTCATTGTTATCAGAAACCCCCAAGTTCCGATGTCATCATATAAAGCGCCATGTACTGTATTCGCATCCAAGACAAAAAAAAAAAAAAAATTAGTCATGCCGAGGAGTTAACACCTTATGTAAGGACATTCGCATGACCGTTCTAAAATAATAACACCCAAGGGGGAAAAAATGTTTTCAGTCTTCTTGGTACAGTACTATACTATATACAGGGTATAGGGTATGATCTCGTCTCTGTAATTTCATAGCAAAGGAAGAAGGAGCAATGCCAGCCAGTGAACAAAAAAAAAAGCTTTCAGAACGAGGAAAGCCCCACTATTATTAATTTCACTCACCCCTCGTTGCTGATACATTGAACTAATAGATAGGAAAGTTAGCGGAGGGAGAAGAAAAGAAAGATTAAAGATGTTCGGTTATTGCCAAAAGACAGTTACAGTAATTATCGAGAGTTACTGATGATGAGGTGGGTCATCCACATTCTATTTTTTCCTCGGTTACTCTCTCTCTCTAGAAGCCCCCCATCCATTTCAACCTACTATTAGGAAGGTATTTTTCCCGAAGATTTCTATAAGAACTTAGGCAAGTAAAGGGAAAAAAAAAATTAGAGGTGTAATGTAAACTTTTCCGTGTACATACTATGGTAGAAGAGCACTATAGTGAATGATAATTAAGGTGGGAGATAATTTTAGAGGCATTTGTGTTATATGCAAATCGTAACTGATTACCATAAATGCAGACACGTTCTTGAAAGATGGGAAAAATTCTTCCTGTAATGTGTTACCGGTAATTTTCTGTGGAAAAATTACCATATTTTCAGTTGGAAAAATTATATTATATAGTACAAATTTTTTGAGAGAGGGGACTAAAATTATTGGAGGTTAATGACAACGCACGCAGGAATTCTATTGAAGTGCTGTAGCGCCCTCTGGTAATGGTACCGTGGGAATAAAAAAAAATTTGTTTTGACGTGCGTCAGGTTTCTTTGGAATTTGAAATGTAAAAAAATAAAATAAACTCACAGTAAAACAAATTATTTATAAATTTGAATCGATTAAATTTTAATACAGAATATTCAATAAAAGGTTTTTCTCTTTCACAGAATGAATATTTCAATGTTTCAAACTAGTTTTAAATCAATAAACAATATAAAACATTTTAAAATTAATTTTAGTAGTCTTCCAATGTATCCTAGGTAGGTATTAAGTCAGTAATTGCTTATTGTATGCATAGTAATTATTATTTACTCGACAACTTGCATATTTTCGTGATTACAAATTTTAGATGAATTGATCAACATGATCAATTCGCTAACAAAATTATTAATAATTACAAAATTAACTCCATCCATTTGTCACAGAAATGATTATATTTATGTAAATGGCATTTTAACAGAAAATTATGTTTAAAAAAAAAATGCTGATGTGTAGCACCAAAAAGCTTGTAAAAATTTGACCAAATATATGTAAATTTCTCGTCTTGGAAAAATATAATACGATTCGAAGAAAACTGCGTGATGATTTCGGGTTTGAATTGAATTCGAAGGGAAATCCCAGAAGACAAAGTCCAAACTTTATTGCCTTCACTGTAGATGTAATCAGTATTCTAAAACAGTGTTTCCCAAAGTGGGCGATGGAATAGTCCAAGGGGGTGATAAAACCTACTGATTTAACATAGGAACCTGTGGGTTTACTTGAGTTGGGGGGCGATGAGAGGAAAACATTTTTTGATGGGGGGGGGGCGATGGAACAAAAAGTTTGGGAGACTATGTTCTAAAAGTATCAGCTCCCACCGGTACCATTCACGCTTTTTCCATAGCCCCCAGGGAACGGAGGGGGGGGCGATATTGTTCACTCTGAGAAACACTAGTTTAGCATATCTGACTACTACTTCACCAAACACCAACTCTGGCCATATCGATATATTGCAATTTACTGCCATTAATGAGATGGGTTCGAAATGAAAGCGCTATCTATCAGTGGTCGCCTCGAGTTCGTTAGGGGAAAAAGCACATCGGACTGGTTTCAGTTAGTTATATATACAGTATTTCTCTTTTCGGTTATTAGTAATATTGACGCGTAAAACAAAGAAAAGAGATTTTTATTACATTGATTTTATTTTTTATTTTATAAATACTGTCATATTATCAATACAGTAGACTTTTGCTAATATCATACCAAGATATGATGGATTACCGAAATCACTGGTTTACTGGTAGTTAATTAAAAAAGCCCATGAAAATAACAAACTTCTGCTCACAAACACGTTTTCGTCTTTTATGCCGAAGAGAACCCGCATAAAAACGCCGGATTACTGGACGGGTCGGACAAGCACACTAAGTCTACTGTAGGCCTACTATGCTTGAGGAGAAAAAAAAATGGTTGAAATTAGAAAAATAACCGGTTAAAATGATCGATTAAAACTGTGCATTTAATCAAGATAAATGTTCGATTGAAGAATTGAAAATTATAAGTAAATCGTATCTGTGGCAGAAATGAATAAGTCCCACAAAATTCTCTGAGGTTCTAACCTTTACTTTCGAAGATTCCCTAAGGGGCCGTTCAATAAGTAAATTTTTAGTCATTTTTGACCCCCTCCCTCTCTGTCAGCAAAACTCTAACCCCCTCCTCTCCCTTGTCAGCAAAATTTCGTCATCACTGCCGCCCATCTTAACGCATATTGGTGGGATCAAAAACGTACACGGGAGGGAGCATAGGGGCTCGCCCCCTCCCCCCACGAAAAAATATTCTATTATATAGAATTTTTTTAATAAAATATTTTTCTACAGTATTTTTTAATGCAAAAATATTTTTAAAAAAATAAAAATTTTGAAAGGAAATACCCGTATATGTTATTATAATCGATTTCTGTTAATTTCAATGCTATTTGAAGGATAGAAACTCAAACATTTCTTTAAAAAATTCATTGCGACCCACCCCTTTAAGCCATATACGGCAAACCCTTGACCCGCAGACTAAATGTGGCCCTGAAGGTTATCTGATGGGACTTGCCCCCCCCCCCCAACCTAATTTTATAAAACTGAACTAAGCGGCACATTTACAAATCGCTTAAACGACCCGTGGCACAATTCCAGAGCATTTAAGTTGCCCGTGGCACATTTTCAGATCATTGAAGTAGGCCTCAAAGATCACTTTCACATTCAAAGATCATCTAAGTAACCCGTGACAGTTACAGAACAATTAAACGATCCATGGAACATTTAGAGATCTCTTGAGTGACATGTGGAACAATTCTAGAGCACTTAAGCAGCTCCCAGCGTGGTTCTACATCATTCAAGTTACCCGCGGAACATTCCAAGATTACTTAAGTGATCCGTGGCATACGTACGGATCACTCGAGTGATACGTGGCACAGTTCCAGAGCACTTCAGCGGCCCGGAAACACTTCCAGAGCACTTGAAGGATCCGTGAAACATTTAGAGAGCGTTAAAGTGGCTCTGTAGGGGACTTATCAATAGGTAGAATGTTAGTTCAGGTGCTCAATAATTATCGAAAGGTTTTTTCCCGTTTTTGGCGCACCGAATAAGATGTCATTAAGAATATTTCATATCTTCACAAAGGGGGGTTGATGACGTAAGCATCATCCAACCCCCCCCCCTTTTCATCAAAAGTCAGCAAATCGGAACCCCCCCCCTCCTCCTCCACAATCGATGCCGACATAATACTTGAATGACCCCTAAGCCATATCGCATACATAGAATCAAAGTGTATCAATTAGTAACTAGCACATTTATTCCAATATACGTCCTATCTGATGCAACATTTCAATATTGATAACAGAGCTAAAGCCCCCTAAAAGCAATTTAAAAAAAATAATCCCTTTTATGTAATTATATTCTGACAATTCTTTTGAAGAAAAAAATTAACGTAACAGAAAAAGATTTTTCTGAAACAGCGCTGAAGAATCGAACAAGGACGATACTCTCGAGAAACTCTCGAAGAAAGTATTTTTTCAAGGAAAAAAACTTTTTTTTTCTTGTGATTTCTCGATCGCTTCAAGTTAATGGAGTTTTTTTCCCTTTTTAAAAAAGAAGCCTCTAATGAATAAGGCAGTCAATTAACAAGAAAATCGGGAGCTGTAAGGGTTAGAAAGGCAAAAAAAAAAAAACCCCTCTAACAAGTACCTTGCAGCAAAGTTAACATGGAAAACCCAAGGGGAGCGGGGGAGAGAACGAGAAAAAGACCACAATTAAATTACACAATGGTTTACTGAGTCGTGCTCAAGAAGAGATTTAATTTAATTTTTTCACGATTATTATTTCCTGTTTAATTGGTATTCGGTACCGGATCGACGAGACGCTCGATACTCAGCATTCGGCGATTTAATGTAGACTTTTGATATCCGTTTGGAGCAAACAGAACGAATACTGAGATTTACTTCAGCGACTTGCGTGATATATTTAAATCTGACCATAACAAAAAACAATAATATCGATCCTCACGAAAATTTCTCCATAATATATATAACAGATAAGTGACCATCATTCTTATTAAACCCTCACACATGAAGTTCCCATTATGACCACCAACCAAAAACCCGATAAGACATCGAAACCTCTTAGTGCTGGGGAGAAAAAAAAACCCGTTCATTGACTAGTATGGGGGGAGGGGGGGGGAGAAGAGATGAGGCTGAGGCTTATAAAGAAGCATGTCAACTATTTCTACAAGTCACCTCCCTACGATTATCCTAATACTAGAAAATCACAGGTATTCCTATGCGGCCTACTCTTTTTTTTTCTCTCATCATTATTATTATTATCATTATTATTTCACTATCTTCTCGACTGATTTAGGGAGATCACGCTCTACCAGAAACAATAATAGAAAATAAAATAAAATAAAAAACGAGTGTAAAATATTATTATGTGTGGTAACAAAAAGAGAGAGAGAGAGAACAGAGAATAAAGACCATTTCTTTTTTTAAATCGTTGGCCGCCATTGTGAGGTGGAAAGAAATCGGTCCTCGGCATCAGATCTTAACACCAGATAATAATACCGACTAAAAAAAAAACCTCAGAGAAATGACAGACAGAGATCAGAACTTCAGAGAGAGAGAGAGAGAGGACGATTTATAGAGATAGATTTCTCAACGCAATTTCATATATATAAAGCTCACCTCGCGTGTCCATGGGGAATGATGGAAGGTGATCGCCATGTTTTCTCTTCTTTGAGAGAAAAAAAAGAACAGTAGAAAATGATAATAAAAAAAAACTGCCAAAGACGCCAGCGGTAATGGTTTCAAATGAGAGGGTAAAAAAAATAAGAAAATAAAAAGATTCTCAAGCCACAAGTTGTATGATTTCTCCCGAGTCCGATGATCATTTACAGAGCAATGGGCGGAGATTCGGGGAATAGCTCGTTAATTTAATCGAATTCACCCGATTGTGAGTTCGCCCCATTTGCCTTTTCTCCCTCTTTATAATAATGATAAAAAATAAAATATAATATAAACTCCACAGAGCAGAGAGAGAGAGTGAGAGAGGGTTGGGAGGGTCAATGGCAGGCGGAGAGAATTAGTAATTTTTATTTTTTATTTATTTTTTTTTTTTTTGGACGGGGAGTATGTGTGTGTCCGTGTGCGTATTGTATTTCTGTTTGGATCGTGTTCGACTTATATCCCGGATTTTTTTTGCATGTGGGGGAAATATATTCGTTTACTTGGATATCTGTATAACGAGAGATATATATTGTTTTCAAACGTAATATTGATTGTGATATCATGCACCACACATGATATCACGTGCATTAGAAATACACTTTTTTTATGATCCGTAATTTTTGCATAGAAAATAGTAGATTTTTTCTTCATTTCTATCTGCCTTTTACTCCGTCAACGTCAGGGCTTGACGAATCGGGGAAAAAAAATTCATAGGCAACAAGAATCTTTTTTTCCCCGACAAAATTGGTCCAAAATAGTGTATTCCTTGACTTAGACCCTGAGGTCGAGGATGGTCCCTTGCTTGGCACCCTTTTGTACGGAAGAAGACATGCTGACATCATAATTTCTACAATTTTGTGCTGTCATCAGATCAGCAATCATTCACAAAAAAAAAAATTGATGCTAATGTCAATTTTCGATCAACTACGATGACGTGGTAACTTGAATTTGTCAAGCCCTACTTGCTTAACCTTTTACCGGCTGAATTAAGATTTGAATAGGTTTTCTTAATTTTTTCAGTCATATTTTTCAGAAAAAATCATCCATAAAATTCATGATTTTTTTTTTCTGGACTTGCCCATGTCCATGGAAACAACATTAAAATTAAATTTTATTCTTCCTTGGAAATAGGCGATTCAAAAAAATCAAATTCATGGCGTAAGTGCTGAAATGAATGAAATTTTTGTTTAGTAAATCAATCGCGGGGGGGGGGGGGGGGGGGGAGAAGAGAGAGAGAGAGAATCAAGATCTTTCCATGTAAAGGCTTAAAGCCACTTTTCGATGGCTTTATTTTCCATCATAGGAGGAGAATCACTGCAGTATGATTATTAATTAATTAATTGTACACCTTGGTGATTCTCAACCTGTGTGTGGTGAGTGTACCCCCCCCCCCTCCCGTTAGATACGTGACGAGCTATCCAGTGGTGCTTGAAAAATGACCAACAGTGGCGGGAGAAAAATTGAGTAAAAATTAAAAGTGTAAAACACCTTTTATGGTATAATATACACGCAGGGCAGCACTAAGAGGGGTAGTAGGTGGGTGTGGTGACCCATACAAGCTTCCTGCTCATTTCTAGTGGAAATACGAACATCTGCACATTTATAGGAGGAATGAACAACGGTACACAAGCTTCCTACGCATATCTAAGCATTTCTAAGATATGCAAACCTCCTACTAATTTCTAGGGACACGGACGCTTCCTCTGCATTTATAGTACCTAAAAGCCTTATACTCATGCCAAGATGTACTCACACTACCTGTGCATACCTGAAGATGAGCAGTTTTCATGCGTTGCAAAGGGATCAATCTGAGTTTCAAACTTCTAAAACTATACTGACGATATTAAACGACAATTGAATTGTTCCCTTTATAATCGAATACTCCCCTTAATCGGATATTGTGTACTGAAACCGTTGATATCCGTTTAAGCGGGACCGACTGTATTGTACACCATGGTGTAATAACTGCAGTGTTGTCTGAAAACCCCTGCTATTTCTTGTATTGTTTTTATTATTATTTTGGTAAGCTGTTTTATTTTGCAAAGCTTGTCAAATCAGCGTTGTCTGATTCGATTGATAAGTAACAAGTATAATTTTACATGTTTTTTAAAGCACAAAACCTGCAGAAAAAAGCCTCAGAATCTACTAGCAGCACTTTCTTTCTGCAGCAACCAAAAAAAAGAAAAAGTCGTTATGCCGAACTGGCAGCGCACCAATTTTTTTTTTTTTTTTTTTACTTTTTAAACCCCACAACGCACGACATCCATCCTGCACTGTCTTGTTAACTAGAGGGTTTATATATTGCCACATGCATTTCGAATGTAACGATAAACGACTAAGACAAGGATGAGGACGTGGTGGGAAAAAGAGGAGGCATGAAATATACCGAGTCTAAGGAGGACACAAGACAAGACTGAGAAGCTGAGGAATGAATGTTAGAGTTGACGCGCGTGACATTGAGATTTCCAGAAGAAAAGCAGAAAGGGACAAGAAAAAAAAAGTTATAAAAATAATGTATTTCATAGAGTCGGGGGATAGATAGTACGGGTAGCACCGTAACCGTAACACTTCTTTGCTTGGCAGTGCTCAAGACTAGATCTCTAAGGACGATAATGTCGCAGAAATGATTTTTCCTGACTTCCCGGAACCGCTTCCAGAACTTCTTTCGATGATGGCTCTTCAAACGCCACAAAGAAGCTCATAAGTCTCAACATTAAAAATTACAAGCTCGTCAAAATACATAAACAATGGATTGTTTTTGTTTCCAACTAGTAACATTTTTTTAAAACTGTGCCAACACTTGATAAACAGTTGTTTCCCCAACTCCCCGAACTTTGATCTCATGATATATGTTGCAAAATATATTAAATCAGGGCAGGACAAATCCATGGCGACTAAAAAATTGATATCGACGCCTAAAATTTGCTTTTGTGTAGTTACTAAATTGTAGGCTGAGCAGCACAAAATGTTTGGAATTTATAGCAGCATATCTGCTAACATGAAAGAGGGTCACTATTCCCTGAAAATGTCAAAAGAAGCATGATTTTGGACATTTTCCTTCGGGTGAAAAATTTCTTTAAGCGCCTAAAAAATTTTTTCTGGCGCCCTGATTTTTCTGCGATTTGTCTAGTCCTGTATTGAATAACGTTTAATAAGATAGAGTTAACAGGAATGTTTTTCATTGGTGAATTTTTTGAAAAAAAGTTCGATTTTTTTTAAAATAAATTTATTTCATTAATAACATTTTCTAAAAGGTTAACGGAGGGCTACGAACGTGCCAAGCTTTTGAATACAAAAAACGAGGTTGCAATGAGCCCTCGTTTATGTGCACTGCTATGACTGATCGTACGCGCTGTGCAAGACTTTAAAAAGGGACTCTATTCCATGAGGTTATGGACCTAAAATTAACCCCAAAAGCTGAAGTTGAGACTATTTGTTTGAGAGCTGGTCGGTAGAAAGACGCTTATCTTGTACAAGTTTTCGAGCAGTGATGCCGCATCACATGTCACGCGATGGTGTTGAAATAGATAGTAACTGTTCTAACCCCCCCCCCCTTCCTTCTCAGAGAAAAAAGGGAACCATTTTCATCTCTGGACATGCCAACACTTCAAAAACCCCTTTTCTGCTGTATCACAAAATTCGTCCTTAATTTTGGCACGCCAGTGTATGTGTAATGCGAAAGAAATGAGAAATTTTTGAAAATAAGCACCATGCTTACATACACACAGAGCCGCCGACATGAAAACATTTGGGGGGGGGGGTGTGAAAGTTGCTGGTCGTCCCATATACACGGGACTCAAGTACATATGCAGGAGAGGAAGGGTGCATCGCATTATTTTTCAGAAATTATTGGGGGAAATTCGGACCTCTTACAAAATTGATTGGGGGGGGGGCAGTTCTCAGCCCCCTAGGTTCTGGCGCCTATGCATATACAGTTATCTAAATTCTACCCGAATAATAATATTTATACATTTTTCACAGTTCAATTTTCGCATTTCCCCCCTCCCAAAATAAATCAATACCAAGAGAATCCATCGCTCCACACACACATAGGAATCGCGTATGGGCCACTCTATGATCTGAGAATTCATGCATTACACACACACACACACATAAGCACAGTGTAGGCAATACACGGGCACCTGATTTATTACGGTGCGTTCGATATCTTTGATTCATGTGTCCATCCCGGACAACAATGCCGTTCATGCCGATACTGGGCGTGATACCTCCGTGGTCGGGTGTTCAGAATGGATTGGCGGTCGATACCGGAAAGAAATTAATCTAAAATAGACGCTCCCACTCTCGTGCGAACGTTAACCTCTGTACCAGAGTTTCCCCCCAAAATGGGCGATATCGCCCCCTCCCTCCCCCGATATGGAATGGATTGTAGGGGTGGTAGAAACTACAGATAAAACGTGGGATCTTATATGAATTGGTCTAGCGGGGGGGGGGGGGGGCGACGAGAACTTTTATTAATGAGAAGTGGGGGGAGGGTTGATGAGATGATAAATTTGAAAGATTGCTCTGTACCACGATAACGGTACTGTGAGAACGAAACTTTCACTGTCTCAAAAAATACGGAAGTTATAGGATAACTTGAATGTGTCAACAACAGGGCTTGACAAATCCCAGGCACCATACTAAAAAAAATTATAAGGCACCATATATTTCCTATGCATGATTACTAAATTGGAGTCAGGATTATAAAATATTTTTAAAATTCATGTCTGCTTGCAGAGATGCCACTGTACTCTAATTTACCAAGATCCCGGAACCCAGGTTATTGGCAAAATCTGGGTCCTTTTCGAATGGAAGTGGGTCCCTATCGAAAAAAAACTAAAGTACGCCCCCCATCCCCCATAATTCACTGGTATCCCCCTGTGAATCAAATAAATAATTCCTTTCTAAAAACATGTTCAATCGAAAAGTTCATTGAAAAAGGATTAATTTACCAGCTTTACAACTACGTTCTTTTAATTTTCATTGTCTGCTACTAGAGAACGCGTCTCGTGAGACGTGAGAATCAAATTTTTACGCGCCCTTTTCCGAAATTCCGTGTCAGCGGCATCTCTGGCTTGTCCGCCAACGTGGAAAGGGTTCCCAACTTCCAAAAAAAAAAAGGTGAAATGTAATTTTGAACTGTTTGTCTGTGTGAAAAAATTGTTTAGCCCTCCCCTATATATAAAAAATTTGGCTGGCAATAATTTTTTGGCGGAGAAAAAAAAGTTCTGGTCAACAATGAATACTAGATGCCTTTTACAAGCCCATATCCAACACTTGTTCGGATAACGACACCTTCGTTCTTGAGAATCGACATAAATTCAGACAATATAACATACCCCCCACCCGTACACTCTTTTATAAGGCTGCCTTGCAATAACAACTATACATGTAACAAAGAACATGTTGGGCCAATATGGCATCTCTTTTGAAATGAGCGTGTTCCCAAAAAGTGGCCGCGGGAATATATTTTTTTTCTTGGAACAGCTGAACGTTCCGCTACATTAACGTAACTATGATGTAAAAGGAACGAATAGATGTGCTAACCCACCCCCTCCCACCATATTGGTAGGAGCCGGGGTAGGGTCTCTCACGGACCCACGTGGATAACAATGTGCGGGCCCTTCCCGACTGAGCACAGAGGAAAAAAATTGAAAGTAGGGGGTAAACTATTGTAAACGATTTGTTTGTCCCGTTCGGTGTTGGCTGTATAAGCTGTTATATATAGTAAAAAAAACCAAGGTGCATGTGTCGGCAGTGACCTGCATCGATTCCCCATAAATAAATCGATCATACTTGGGGTTCAGGCATGGTCATGCGAGGATGGTAAGGATATGAACGAGCTCTGCCTCAGCAGCTAGCCTCGCAAAACTATCAGCGTATACACTGAGCAACGAGATTCATTAAGTGACCTACGTCACATTTACAAATCAATTAAGTGAGCTACGTCACATTTACAAATCAATTAAGTGACCCGGGGCACTCTTCTAGATCACTTAAGTGGCTCACGACTAAGCATAAAACATGTCCAAATACGCATTCGTGACAAAAAAAAAATTTAAAAAGGGAATTTTTGAATTTTTCAAAAGTTCCCTTTTTGAAAAATGGGATTCAAAAAGGGAACAAAAATGTTTGAAATGGGGCAAAAAAAAAGGTCACTTATGGGAATTTGGTCTGAACTTCCGGACTCCAGTGATTACTGAACTAAAGAAAGCTCCTTATCGACCACGGACGAGGTATCTCGTCCAAACGCAAATGGAAGAAATTCATTTCAGCGCTATTTTTTTTACCTCTTCTCTCATCATCTTGAAACTTCACCATAATCCTATGAACGGGAGTTGTTTTTTCCCTTCCCCGTTCTTTCAAAACTTCTGGTTAGTGACTTTTCCTTCAACACATTACGTTTTTCTTTACCCTTCATATTTATAAAAAATAGAGAGAATCAATGGGGGAGGGTAAGAAATAGGAAGCGAGGGCGAAAGTGAAATCTACTGCCACTAATCTTTTTTCCCCTTCTATTTCGAATATGAGAACGAGAGAGAAAACCAGTTTTATCACTGATACTTCAAATACAGATAGTCGGAAATTGTAGCCAAAAGCCTGTACGTGAAGGGGGGGGGGGATAAGCAGGATATAGAGCAGCAATGAGATCCGTAAGATGACTGGAGTTGACTATGCGGCAAAAAAAAATATCACCCAGAGGAAAATGGAAGAAATTAGTGGACGCTTATATTCAAGAATGAATTAAAAATGGTTGACGGGTGATTCACAACAGTACTTTCTTGCATGTAGTGAATAACTTTCTATATAACTCAGAAATCGCGTCATTTTTTGAAATCGACGCGTGCCATTTCCGACGCCACTTAACAACGTGACTGACACTGTCTTACGAACCCGGGGAATCAGTCAAGGAATGATGCATCGGAATCTTCTCACGCCATCTGGATCCCGTTACCCTCCCCCAGTCCGGAAAAACTGTCCTATTAGGAATTGAGTAACCTTTTAGTGAAGGGATGTGGAATTCGTCTATAAAAGGGGAGTAAGGAGAGGACTTTTAAAAACACATAACTTGACATGCAACCAGCTGTTATGAGGAGGAACATATAACTTCCTTTTTAATGTGTAAATGTGCGCACATTTTCTCTGAACCATGGAAAGGGATTTTTTTTTGCAAGGAAGATAAATAAATTGCAGCTTGTTAGGGAAACTCACCAAACACCCTGTTGAATAGCAGAACCTTATTTCTCGTGGCAGGGAAGACGTGAAAGGAAATATGTATATAAAAATTGCTGAGTTTTGGGGATTTTGTTCTTTTCTTTTTCTCAGAGACCCTCAAAAATGTTCAAGAATTTTTTGGGGGGAAGTAGATACATATGCTATGTTATCCGATACTTGTTTTTGAAGTGTTCGGATCGGCATGTAAAAAAAAAAAAATCTCGTAGCTTATGTACTAAAAAAAATTGTCTAGTCCTCCATTAGGAACACGTCATGGACAAAGCTTCAAAGGAATGTCTCCCCCCCCCCCCCATGAATAACCGTAGCCCACGCTGCCTTCTCATCCTATAAAGAATAAAATTTAGTGGCCTGCTGATGCATATAAGTTGCATTATATGAGAAAATCGTGGAAATAAATATCCCAAGGCCACACTCCCCATCCTCGTTGCGAGATCCAAGGCTTATGTCACTTTGCTTTGTCTTAATCCTTTTCGTATGACCTGCTCCCACCTGTTGTAAAGATGTCTTTTTTCGCCTTCTTAACCTCTCTGAAGAAACAAAGGAAAGAAAAAGGCTTCCTTCAGTGATTTAACCGTTGTTGGCGTCCATCTCATATCTCAGAGCTCCGCAAAGCGTGTTGCGCGGACGCTTTATCCGACAGCTGCGCTTGTCACTTGGGATTTTCATGGGTGCTTCGTCAACGGCCTCGTTCCATACAAGGAAAATGCATCGGCTTGGATAGTTCGAAGGATGTGTATAACAGCACCATTTATATAAATTTTTTTTTTATTATTTTTTGTATTTTTTTCCCCCGTCTGTGATGCTTGATGTAGTTCCTGAACACTGGACTGAAAGTTTTATCCGATAACGGGGTACTAAAATGCAGAGAGTGCTAAAATCTCTCGCTTATATACGTTTCTCTCAGTAAATTAAAAATATTTTTATTAGACTAGCCATGTATACTGGAAGCAAATACGGAACATTAAATTTCCGAATACGCGTAAATACGGGAGACATCGCCAATTTCCACCGAAAATGATGGCAAAAGAGTGATGTTGCTAACCGTTATCGAAATCATTGAAAAATTGCCAATGGCGGGAAACGAAGCACAGCTGCAAATTTCAGTGGATTACAGAGAATTCACGAAATAAAAAATGTAAATATTGTACATAGTCTTATTTACATTCACAATTGTCATAATATAGTTTATGTGTTGTGGAAAGTAATTTTAATCCTTGATTTTAATAAAGAATAAAAATTCAAGTTGGCTTTGTTGAAAATACGGAATGCACGATCACCCTAATTTTTACCTTTCATAGGATTGTTAGTGCACCCTTCCACCGCCAAGGGGAAATTTAAAAGAGCAAAAATAAATAAAACCGACAACCTTCAATGAAAGCTGGTGTGATTAGTAATGTGGTGGTGATTATCCAATAAAAATTGCGGGGGGGGGGGCGGATAAACAACAGATGCGAGGAATACGAGAGAGTCAGCAAGATCCAACGAGAGGACTTCGCGCAAAACAGAAGTTACAGGTTTCCTCGCTTTACGTAATCTCACTTCGCCCTTTTTAACTATAACGCGATTTTTTGAAAATCCAGTGTAAGAAATCGCAACCAATGAAAATCGACACAAAAATGAAAAATTCAACATGATTGATTGGAGCATTGCCAATATTTCTCAGATGCGTAGCGGTGAGCTGGAGATACCTATGTGTCTACTTATTTATGCTATGAATGGTTCTTTTATGAATGCTAAAGTATTCTGGGGAGCCGCAAATGTGTGCGAACCATGAGTAGGGAAAGGGAGCACTGGTGCAGGGGTTTAAGAACCACTGCACTACAGGCAGGGCCGGAACTGGAGGTGGAGTAGGGGGGGCAAGGAGGCACCTGCCCCGGGAGGAAAAAATTTAGGGGGTGGCAAGTTTAAGACGGAAACAAAGAACACCATTATAAAATTATCGAATTTTAAATTGGTGAAGGCGGCAAATATCCTAGTTACGATCCTGACTAGAGGGAGCAACAAGCGTATTTACATTTAATTTCTGACCGTGAATTCCAGCTACAAAAAAAATAACTGTCTTAATATTTTCTTCCACCTTTTGAAGGCCCATATTTTGGGAAACACCCTGTAGACTATAGAATGTGTCAGTGACGGGCCACCTCAACCTTTAGGTCAATGGTTCTAAATTCGAATTAGACATTGGTTGAAAGTCTTGTCCAAATAATAAGATATTCTCTCTTCATTTTTTTTAATCACGGAGTCCTGAATCTCGAAACATATTCATGTCAATGTATATGAGCTTGAACATGAAACACATGTTAAAATTGAATATAAATGATGATGGATGTTGACGCATTTCTATTAATCAACTCTGCCGAAAGAAGAACCGCTTTTGGGATGTGTTTCGTATCAGATGGAAATCACACTCTTCTCAGAAAATTTCTCAGTTTTCTTACTTTCCACTTAGTCACACGCCTCCTCCCCCTAGACTCTCTCTCTCTCTCTTGCATATTGTAATATAGACAACAGCGCTTGTGTTTCAAGTGCCAAGTCCTTAACATTAAAATATATATCCACAGCTCTCAAGTACCGTCTCTTTGTGAACGTCGTCATCAGTGCATTATAAGAATTCAAAAAAGAAAAGATGTGGGCGCAAGAGGAGAAGAAAAGTAAAACTGGCGGAAGGATACATCATTCATGGTAGGTAGTCATACTTCTTTTTTTTCACATGGGGATTCTATTTTTGGTCACCAGAGTTGTATAATGACTGATTTCTTCCACCTCTCTCCAGGCCCTGTACCTCCTCCCTTTCGAAACGATTCCCATCTTTTTACTATTCTTTTTTATGCACTTCGACGGATATAACCTCATTTCTGCAGCTTACCAGCTTACACACCACACCAAAGTTACTTACTTCTCTCTCTCTGCACCTATATATCTTTTTTTCTTTTCTTATCCATTAAACTCTTGCTTAGAAATCAGGAGAAACACGGGAGGCCGACCACGGGAAAAAAAATAGAGAGATGGGTGTTATTATCAGGAATGACATGGTTGCGTGATTCCTCAAAGCCTGTCATCATCAGAAGCAAGCGAAAAAAGACGCCCCCGATGCTGGCTGATGTATCCTTGGTGGTGCTCGTGTCTAATCTCAGCTCCTGGACAACGAGATTTACGTTCTCCTATCAGTTACTTTTGTCCGAACATTCGAAGTACTTGTACTGTAAAAATGTGATACAGTAGGCCCCGCTTAGACGGAGATATCAACGTTTCCGGCACGTAATATCCTTGGAATTCGATTATGCGAGGAGCGATTCAATTGCCGTTTTACACCTTTAGTATGGTTTATAGAATATCTTATATAGCCCGCAATGTCTTAAACATCTAATTGTCCCTTTGCTGCCATCTGTGTAACCGTCATTTTGGAGCAGAAAAATGTTGTT
This sequence comes from Pholcus phalangioides, assembly GCF_987345545.1. Lineage (NCBI taxonomy): Eukaryota > Metazoa > Arthropoda > Arachnida > Araneae > Pholcidae > Pholcus > Pholcus phalangioides. The sequence continues at coordinate 3,044,616 of NW_028301603.1, forward strand.
TTAAAAATCCCTTTGGTGATTTCCTCTATTTTTCCCCCTAATCATGGCGCTGTTGACTACTACACTTTTTTTTTTTTTTTTGCTCTTTTAGCATGAAACAATTATAATACAGTTTATTCGACACTGTTGAAATCAGATTTTCTCTTCCATTCTTTCGCCGATCTTCAATTTCACCCAAATTGTTCTTGACCTCATTTTGATGTGTGTCTCCTTTTAAATGGTTTTTAATGGTTCTTTTACCTCAGGTACGTAATTGTACCTAACTCAAATGATCCTAGTAAAGATCTCGACCCAAATTAATTGACTGATTAACTACTTTTTTTTTCTTTTCAAAGGGCATTTTGATATACAGTAAACACAATTAAGTGTGATAGTACACGTAAGTGTGTGTGTACGCACAGTATCAACTAAATATATTTTTTTAATGGTCAGTTTTGGCTCAGGTGTGAAGAGGTTGGTGCTTGAAACCTAAGCATCCACGACTATTAATTTCCCTGCATAAACTCAAATTTTTAACTTTTTCGCGTTCATATTTCAAAATTTCAAGACATTGCATAAAGCTGGCGTTTTCGCAGATTTTTTTGATTTTTACTTTTATTGGAAAAGTTAGCGTCATCTATATACTGTATATGGGCTTAACGGAGAAAAAAAATTAAATGTACCAAAGCCAGCTTATACACTAAAGGACCTCAAGTCTGAGTTTTAATTGGCATAATTTTCAAATGTTTTATTTAATAAAAATACATAGTGGTTATTATATGTTTACAGTTCTCATTTGAAATGTAATACAGGGAAACCTCGATATACAATGACACTCGATATAACGATAAATCCCTCTAAAATAATATTTTTGCAAGTCTTGTTTCGAAATATCTATACTCTAATGTTAAACTCTGCTACAACTACGTTTTTCTTGGTCCGCAGAGTATCGTTATATCGTGGTTTCACTGTATTCGATTAAGCGGGGAGTAGGTGTTAATAATATTCTATTAGATAGGGGAACTGAAGCATTGTTTCCATGGGAGAAATTTCGGTTCCACCGGATTTTATCCGTATAAACGGGGCATCCATATATCCGTTACCCAATTAAGCGGGGACGACTGCATTTCAGGTACGGACTCAAAACACTTTCAAGGAGTACTTGAGTCTATCCCGGAATGATTTATGAATATGGATGTTTCTTTCTCTCTCTCTCCAATCCTGGTGGGGAATCTATAAATAGTGGCATGTTATCGTCCAGTTTATTGGGTGAGAGGAGATGACTAGCCAAGTTATTTAGCCTCGTGGAATGTTGATTGAAGCAATAGCATGGATTGAGTCTTGTCTCGGGGATGCATACCTCAATCTCTGGACTTTATTGCTCACTGAGTCACTTCTCCCGGAGAAACTTTATTGCTCGCTAATGAAATTTGGCACCTGTCCCTTTCTTTTTGCCAGGTCTTTTCTTTTGGCAACTACTGTACGTATTTTAATGTTGTTTCTAGTTCATCAAACTAACCCATTTTTTGTGAATTGTTTTCTTTTTTCGTTATTACTGCATTTTGGGTGGAATTTAAAGTGACGCTGTGGTAAGGCAAGAGCTTGAAGAATTGGTTACAAAATAATTTAGACGTCAACTAAACTTCTTAGGAGCCAAAGAATTTTCTTTCAGGAAAAACGGTGTGAAACAGTGTTTCCTCAAACTGTGCCTTGCGACTACCAAGGGGCAACATCAATCTTTTTCAGAGGAAGTATTGATGTGTGCATGTGCTTATTTATGCTTTGAAGTTTTTTTTGTTTTTTTTTATAAATGCAGACAAAATATCTGCTAAACGCATTCTGGGGAGCCACAGATGAACCATGAACAGACAAAGGGAACAGCTGCAAGTGACAAAAGTTTGAGAATCTCACTGGTGTAAAATATTTCCTCTTCCCTCCCCTGAATTTTCCGGGACTTGGAATCCGTTTGTGACTCTTTTCCCATGTTGCTATACAATGCTGACATAAATTCTGATAATTCCAAGTTGTCAATAACACTTAAAGGGGAGCGTTAAATTTTCCAATATATATTTAATGCATTTTTTATTCATTTTTCTTTTTACATAATTTTTCTAAATTTTTTCAAATATATATTTTTCTTCTTGAAATATATTTTTTATATCTATTTAAATGTTATGTATAGGTCTTATGAATGTGAAATGTGTTTAGAAAAAAAAACCTTAGAGAGGAAGTGGGTAGTCGGTGATACAGCGGTGCAAAAACTACCCGTTTTATGTAAGAGTGAAATTGATAAATTATTATTTTGATTTTACAACAAAATGCTCAATTTGATAATTTATCGTTTTGTTGGTAAATATCGGTTAAAACTGAAATTCATCTATATCTTTTAAAGTATATTACAACTGACATATTTGTATTTACCTAAGATCACTTGCAGCAATGTGATTATTCATATGGAGAAGACTATCTGGAGAAATAAGCGATGGCAAAATTGAAATTCATTTTCAGATTAACTTTATTCACAGTGAATAAGATTAACAGACTCCATTTTATGTTATTATCTGAGATCTTTATCAAGTGACAGAAAACATTTTCCCCCATCCTTCGAAGTAATAATTCGCTGATTATACGCAAGAAAATACGGTCATGCTTTACATTTTTCTTTTTTTTTTTTCTAAGTTTCCACTCCATTCCCGATTATTTTTCGCGTACCCCGGAATGGCACGTCCCGCACCTTAGTGGGGGAACGCGTGCTGCAGTGTGGAAACGACCGATTCTGGTAGACCTTCCGAATGCTATACGAAGGCATCGCATGCTATATGCGTTGTCCTTGAGCGATTAGATGAATTTTTCCCATCAATGTGAACGAGGACTTGACGTCCAATCCGCAACTTCTCGTGGTGTACTAGTAACTAGATCCCCTTCAATACAAATATATTAATTGTGCGGTAGCCACCACACAGTTGGTGACGCGAATGGGCTTCCTCCAATCCACACTTGGTGTTCCGTGATAGTTCTTTTGGAGGTTCCGCATAATCAAACGCCACGGAACCCTTAAAAATCCCAGAACCCGGAGAACTTCCAGAGAAGAAAACTTTCTTGCTACTGATATTCTCAAAGCAGTTCTTTACTTTGAATTTCAACGAGCAGGCTATAGTTCAGGGTGGCTAATTTATAGGAATGAGGAGTCAAGAAAACTAGACTAGAATGGGTGAATGGCGGCAATATTCGTATAGCACTAGGCCACAAAAAGGTAAATATACCTCCGGAAGTGGGGGGGGGGGGGAGGGGCTCTCATCGGAGAGCCCTAACATTATGTGGCACTTGTCAATTGCTTGAATTTCCATGTAGAAAAATGAAGCATTTGCCCAAGCGCACGTGCTATTTATCATATACCACCTGATCCCATTATCGTGGAATGCGCCTATGCTCCAAACAAGGATCTACGGTCCGTGTTTGGCGGGCCCATGCGTTAAAACAGCCCTGGTTTATTAAAGAATCAGGCAATATCTGTTCCGCCCGAATCCAGGCATAGAACGTTAGAAGCAAGTTCTTTACCTACCGAGCCTGGGGTGACCACCGATGGATTTACCACCCAACTCCTCTGGTTGGAAATTGCCGTACGGCAATATATGACCGGAGTTGGTGTGCGGTAAAGTAGTAGTCAACCTATTGGCGCCCAATAGGATGACTGGGCTATAATATTTTAACCAAGAATTTTGTGCCCTCTTCAAAGGTCGGTCCTGCGTACGCCTCCGATTGAGAGGTGGTGCCTAAGCCCTCTTTCATTTTACACTGGGGATATGTTGCTGCTGAGACGGAAGTAGGAACACACTTTTTTTGGAATAAATATTGAAAATTTTGTTGGAGTTCCCTAGAACAGCCTCATTGTCATCAAGGGTTCCGCTGAACACGGTTTCCGCGAGAAACTCTTACGTTGGAAACACGTTATAGAAAAGCCTACATGGACGGACCACCAGCGAGTCTAGACTTTTCCATGACACAAGCAATCAACTCTCTCCTCAAAGAAGAAATAGAGCCAGAGCTCCCCCCCCCCCCTTCACAGAGAATAAGTTCCCAGAGGCTAAAACGGTTTCACAATTTCGAAAATGGCATTTATATCATAAATCTTATTCCCAGTCCAAAGCAAGAAAAGCCATAAAGATTAGACATCCAGAGAGAGCCAGAGAGATGGCAAGTAATTGCCGTAGCGGAAGTCGTATCTCCCTTCACAGCTTTTGAAGAAGTGCTTCTATCAACAGCGAGTATGTGTACGCATCTTCCCCCCCCCCCATTTTTTATTTCTTGCTGACGAAGTAGCTTATATACAACGTAGCTTATAGTCTCGTCTCGCTAAGGCAATCAGATAAACTATTGGTTTCGTGTTTACATTTGTTCCGGCTCCTAACGTTGACGTATAAGAATACACACACACTTCGAGAAGAAAAAAATACAACCCTATGTGAAATCAGTAGAGGGTTATTCTTATGGCCCTTGAAAATGTTTCTCAGTAGCAGCACTCAGTGGAGTAACTTGGTAGCTGTGAATGATTTTTTTTCTCCTCCTCATCCACAAAGATAACATTTATCTGTATAAACACCGAAAAACTGAAAAATTGGGCTTGTTTTTATAATCTACACAGTTTATTAGAGTGGTGTGAAAGCCTCACTCACGCCGTTTCCACCATTGCTCTCTGTTATCAGATGATTCGATAATGAGTTTATCACTCTCTCGGGAAATTGTAGCTGAAAGCTATATATTCACTTTCTGCGCTCATAAATTCCACTTTTCTGCAGAAAGTTCTCGATGTTCAGAATACTGTGAAAAATTCTTGTAAGATGGTTCCCACTTCCTGTTTCAAGGGGGCCCAACTAATTGATGATAACTAATGTGCTGTGAGAAAAATCCCAGACCACTGGGTAGGCCCCTTTGAAATAGATGACCTTTCAGAGGTTTTACTATATTTTCAAAATACTTTCAGCATTGTAACATAAAAAAAAATAATACTCATAATCTTATCTCCTGTGTTCTTCTAAACGTATTTGCCTAATCGCCCAACCCTCCTCCACTTGATACAGAATCTTTTCCGCGTCTTCCTGGTCTGTTCCAGTGTCCTCAAGAGGTGATTACGTCCATTTTAGCAAAATGTTTTTCTAATCCAGTGGTTTCCAACCCGTGCTCCGTGGCCGCAAAAATAAAATAAAACAGTGAATAAATACACAAAGATATTCTAAACGGGTTCAGTAGTAGAAATTGGTTCTAAAAGGGCTCCCCGAATTAAAAAGGATCGGAACAGTTGCTCTGATCCACAGGTTTCGAACAGTTGTTCCGCGGAACCCCAGCGTTGATAAGCTTTTTAGAGGTTCCGAAAAAAAAGTAATTCCGTATCAAAAGCTGTAAATTTTTCCATTAGTGTTACAATTGTATTGCAAATAGCTACATTGGAGATGTATTCATGTTTGCTTCGGTTCCGTAGGACAGTTTCGTAACGTAACCATCAAAGATTCCGCGGAACAGTTTTGCAATTACCAAAGGTTTCACGGAATAGCTTTGCAATTATCAAAGGTTTCGCGGAACAATTTTGCAATTATCAAAGGTTTCGCGGAACAGTTTTGCAATTATCAAAGGTTCCACGTAAACGAAAACGTTGGAAATCGCTGGTCTAATCATATGTACCGTACTGGTTTGTTTCAATGCTCGACTGATGTTATGTCGGTTATTATTAATTAATTTTATTATTTATGATTACTCTGGAGAAATCCGACTGCTCTTATTCATCCAGGTAACAGGTATGCAAGTAAATCAAATCGAATTGATTTTCGGTTTACCGTGAAACCTCTTTCGGAAGGTAATCTTCTGTTCTTCAAATAACATGGGAAGGTGGCCACATAAAAGAGGGGGGGGGGAACTAATACAGTGAAGTTTCTCAATAATGGAGTCGCCTTCTCTTCCATGATTTCATTTCTTCTTTCATGGTATTCCACATGGTGGGCACTCTCCCCACTCGTATCTTGTCTAAGGTTTCCAGTTTAGGGAAGTTTGTTTTGTTTATTATACTGAGGCCAAAATGAAGTTCTGGAGAGAGATCTCATTGTATTCCAGTGAAACACAAATAATAACGAACCAAACGGAATCGAAAATTTTATTCGTTAAATTGGAGTCGAGATAATCGCAAACATTGATAAATTCGTTAAATCGATGAGTCGGGTTGTCCGACTCTATTTCCTTCATTTCGCTTAAAAGAAGAGTGAGTAAAATTAATATCAGTGTCCTTTTTCTCCTTCACTCACGATATCTTCCATTATTCAAAAAATCATTAGGGATAAGCTAAAAATGTCGATGAATTACGTCATGGAACTACGCAATACCAGTCTTTTTCCCCAGAAACATCGATCATTTCTGCGAAAAAGTCCAGAATTCCCCCGTATATACACACACACCTGAGTCAACAACCACAAAATGTCTCTAATCAAATGAGATACAATTTTCCCACCTATTTTGACACGAAAGCTCGCTTTTTTTCATACCTAACCCTATCGGCTACATAGTAATTACGGCAGCGGCAAACCCGCCTCCATTTTCACCTCCGAAACAAAAACCAGCGACACCCTTCGCCGCAACCAACCGCAAGCAACGGTTAAAAAAAAAGGGTGGGTGACAAAGAAAATGACTTGTTTTACCATCTATCGTCATTCCCATGGATAGAAACTCTTCACAACACATATATCATCTCTCTCTTTGCAGGTATATTAAGTTTTGGAGCGAGAATCATTTACCTTTTCCAGATCTTGTGGTACCCTTTAATATCTTTACCTTTTGTTCAATGTCTACTGGTAACAGTTTGAGACATGTACCTACATGTGTGTGTATTTATACACATGCACAAGTGTAAAAGAAAAGACTGGAGAAGTTTATTGTGAAGTAAGTTGAAGAGAGTAGTGAGGAAGGTTGAGAAGAGTTCAGTTGGTTGGTGGTGTGCTGATGAGGTCACGTTCGGGTTCAGATCGTGATGGTGGACGACCTATTTCCCTCTCTACTCCGCGGATTCGTACATACTACAAGAAGAGAAAAATGTTTCCGTTTCTTGGCGAGAAAGCGCACATTTTCCTCAACGTTTTTTTAAAGCAATATTTCTCGATATAAACTGAAATCATTGATTGGGATTCAGGCTTCAGCGAAAAAGCCTCGATGTGTGTGGGTTATCCAAGCCTTTGTAAGTAGACCAAATTGATGGAGTGGCTGACTAACTCACCGGCTTCTGATTGAGTTGGGGATGTCTGCAGGCATTAGGATTGGTTCAAAATGCTCAAAACCTTTTAACGCCTAATTAATACCAGTTTTTATAAATTAGAGTATTTGATTTTTTTTCCCCTGAAAGTGTCAGATTTTAAACCTCATTTAGAGAAGAAAAATTCTATTAATATTTAAAAGCACTATATATATGTATAATACCATCAATTTATTTCATTTTATTTTTTTCTCTCTGAAATCTTCCATTTTTGAAGTAGAAAATAATCTAATTATTTAGTTTTAATTTTTAATGCTGTTGTGTGGACATAGGCGGAGTCCATAAAAAAATACAGGAAAATTGATTTATCGTGTATCTCTCCGTTCACAGCTCTGAGGAGGAGGAGTAAAGGGGGGGGGGGGGAAATAATGAAAATTATTTCGAAGCTGAATCCGGCCTTTAAAAGGTTTATATGCAAAAGGGTGAAGGAATGAAAAAATTTTGTTGGTAATCTCTCTCTCTCTCTCTCTGGAGAAAATTGATGATATTAATTTATGTGAAATAACAAACAAATCAGCAATAGCCATGAAAAAATTTTAACTCTTATAAAAAAAGCAAAGAAAATAAAAGAAGTATGGACTTTTTGTGACCCTTTGTATAAATATTATTAAGTAAATATTTCGATAACAGAATTCGGGTCTTTTATCAACAGTGAAAATTACAATAATCAAATTTAAGATGAGAGATATGGTCTTTTGGTTTTTTTCAGCACATAAAATGTGGATAATCACGTTTTCGGTAACTGAGAATGCAGATCCTTTTTTTTCAACAATTAATTTAGCATGACTTAAAAAGTCTTTTGAAAAATAGCTCAGGTCTCCCTCCATTTTTTTTATAACAGTGGAAGCGACAAGAATAAAATTTGAGACGGAAGTTTTTTTTTATTTATAAATCAAATTTGTGTTTTTAAAGATGGAGATTAAGGTTTTCAGCAATAAAACTGAAGAAAACTAAAAAAGTTTTTCAAAAAAAAAATTACCGAATTTATGTTACATATTTTATCTTTTTTTCTCTCAGCAGAAATTGACAAGTATTACATCTTCCAACAGGTATTAAGATTTTTTTTTTCTCAAAAGTGAAGCTGACAACAATAAAATTTGAAACGAGAATTCGAGATTTATTTTCTTCAATAAAACTGGTTGAACATTTTTTTAAAGATGGAGATTAAAGTTTTCAACAGTGAAACTGACAAAATCAAGTTTTAAACAGCAGAATTCGGGTTTCTCTCCCCCCCCCCCCCAATAATCATACAGACATCAGCTAAAAAATTTTTGATCAAAATAGTATTGTTTTCACCAATGAAAGTAATATAAAAATTAGGTTATTGTTTTAAAACTGAAATTCTGCAAGTCTTTCGTCAACAACGAAACTGACAGCAATAGCGTTAATTTTTACAGAACGATCCAGTTCTTAATCTCAACTTACAATCAATGGGTAATCAATTCCTCAAAAGTGCGTTAGTCAACGAATTTAAAAGTAGAGCGTCATTCCAAGAATCAATTACCTACAACCGATAGGAAAAGGAGACAAAACTCGATCAAATTGATGAATAGACAACACTGGTCGCAAACATTTCCCAACATAAGCACACTCATCATCAAACTACAAAAAAATAAATAAATAAAAGTACCGAGAAAATAACAGTTTGGCGACATCGCGTCGATTCCCGTAGACATACATCATACGAAAAGAAAAAGATAAAATATAGCAACCCTTCAACCAAAAAAAAGAAAAACCAAAAAATCATGCAACGCAATTAAGTTAAATGGCCTCTTCTCGATTTCTCAAGGTGTCAGAGGCGTCAACCGCTTCGTCAGTAATTGCAGGAAATAATAATATAAGAAAAGAAAAGAAAAATAGTTATGAAAAAAAAAATGTATATTATAAGAAAGAAAAGTTTTCAGTCGGGAGAGTAATAAGGGGATGAAAATAGGGTCAGGAATATAAAGGTAAAAATTACCTTACAGTGTGGTCGGTGTGAAGTTGGTTTTTTTTTTTTTTGCTATAGAATAAGAGGTAAAGAAAAAATATATATATTAAGACTACATGTTCTTTTACGTCATTTCCAACTTTCCATTTCCTATTCATTCTCTCCATCTCAACACATTCCTCTTGTATCTCTCTCCACCATCATGGTATTATATATTTATTTATTTCGCCAATAAATAATGCGTCAATGAAGATTGCTTGAAGGGAAACTTGGCGGAAGATTGCACACGATTCATTACCAATTTATTATTATTTTTTTTTGTCAGTTTCACGGAATAATTTCCATGCTTTCCATGCTGTACACGTTCCCAGAAAACAGCTCACATAGACCGTCTATGCAAAAAGTTTTCAGACGGTTTTTTTCTTTGGATGTGTCTGACAGTTTGACATTGATGTCACTAAATTATATGAAATTTCTTCTGTCTATACGATTTTTTTTACATTCTGATACTTTCATAAAGTGGTTGTTACCGTCAGAATTTGTTTTTACCTCGTTACGAGTTTAGATATCAGCATAGACAAGGCTACATTAAATTTTGTTTTCAAATGAGATTTTTGGATCGAAAACTTATGAGCTCGTAAATGTAGCATGCGTCGAGGCTTGACAAATAAAAAAGGAGAAAAAGAAGATTAGGAGCCGTATCTTCTTTATTTCCGAGAAAAAGGTCCATATTTTGGAATTTTTGTTGTGACTTTTCAGACTTAGACCCTTTCCATGTTCGTAAACACTCTTACATAAACTCCAAACATGTGTTGTCCTCAGCTCCAGTTTAGTAATCACTAGGTATATGCAAATTTGCGCAAACAAAAAAATTCAAGTTTCACCAAAAAAAAAAAATTGCAAATCGGAAATTTCACATTTATTCACAAAAATAAAAATTTCCATGTTCAAAGAATTTTGCATGCATTCGTAAACAAAAATTTTTTTTTTTTGATCGGAAATTTTGCGTTTATCCGCAAAATCTGAAAAACCAAAATCTACAACTCGACTGAAATAACATGGAGTTGAATGCAATGCGTATGATGACCAGTTAACTAGACATGTTGTTTTTCTTCGTCAAACATATAACCATATAACGTGACCTCTCCCCCTCCACATTTATCAAACTTGTCGCATACAGTTTCTAAACATAAAACCGGAAATAAAATAAATCAAAATTTAGCCCTGTTCGTGACATACAGAACAATCACTTGAATAGTGTACGACTTTCTTAACAAAAAGCACGGGCAGGCAAAATCCCTCAGTTATATTGGAGGGTCCCCATAATGATGAATAACATCTGTTGCACACTACTATGATTTCCTAGACTAGGTATGCTCATTGCTTGGCTGGTTCTAAAATACCAGACTAGTAGAGGGGAACCTCAAAGCATCACTTTGCTCAGAGGCTTAAATAATGCTGTTGAAACGGCCCTAGAACACTGTACTAAAAATTGGGTTGTCTGATGAACAATATGAAAATCTGATGAACTCTCCAAAATGTACGTCAACAAGCAAGAATTATACGTACTTACTTGAAAAGTGAATATCAATAGCTCTACTTACCTGCAAAAGAAGAAAAGAAAAATTAATATGCGTTTTTGGTTAGGGTAATAAATATTTGTACACCACAAAATATCTGAATTGAAAAAATCATACACATATAGTCTGCTCAGCAAACAATACTTGGGGATCAGTACACATAAAACTTTCTCCAAATGGTAAAAGTTTCTTTTCCCCCCCCTATAAGATTATTGACACTTACATATCCTTCGGAAACGAGAAGAATCGAAGGAGTGAAAACCAATTCTCCACGGACGTGGATTCCAAGATATTTGGCCCGTGGCGAGGAAAAAGCAGCCACCGATCAGTGAAATTTATTCGCCTGGACGGTGACTTAATCCTCCCCATCCCAAGTTAAATTTACATTTCTCTTCGCACACATAGCAAAGCCCTAACTAGTTAGTAAAAGACATCGCATGTATATAACATATACACGTCATCAGTTCGCCATAACCGACTAACCACTAACCCACTCACCCGAAAAGATCACTGACGGACGATAAAAAGAGGATCAGGCGAGGTAGGAAAATAGTCCTGCAATCTTCTCTCCTCTCTCTGTTATTTCCCCCCCCCCCTTCTACAACCAACGACACATTTCAGTCCTCCATCAATAAAGAATAGACAAGAAGAAACATTTTTCTCCATCCTTTATCTTCAAAAAGCAAAAAAATTACAAACGTGGAAATGCGAACGTGATCCAAAAATAAAAATGGCAATGATTTTTGAGACGTCCCGTAGTCTAGTCTCGTAAAATGTAGTCTTTGATTATATTGGATTGCCCCCCCCCCCCGAATATCGTCCCGAATTCAAAATATTTTCTGCATATCAGAGCAAATTGCATAAAAAATTTAGAATCTAGAAAAAAATTTTAGGACCCTATTTTTTTTTGGAAAAAGGTAAAACATAATTTTTTTCCCTCCAACTTTTCGGCAGGACTCGGCAAGCTTTTCCAACATCTTCCCCCCCCCACTCTTCCATACATGCTGATATGAATTTAAAAAAGAATTGTGTTGTCCAGACGGACCACCACCAGTAACCACTTGTAGAAAATTTTAGAAGCCTATCCCAATTTTTAGTCGCTGTGGCAACCTAGCCCCTGTTCAAGTCGGGTCCCGTTTGGTATATATGCAAAATTTGCATATGACAGATCTAAAATTGTACACACACACTATTGCGTTACATGGTATTGCGGCGTTTTTCCCCCACAAACTAAGGTATTAAATAAAATATGAAAAAAAGCTTATTATGCCACAAATAAGCGTGTTACGCATATATCTAATTTCAATCAATACATGAAAGTGAGTTATGATCGGTTGTTTAAATATGAAGCGATGACTGGATTTTTGCATTTGGCCATTCAGAGAAGTTGAGTGTTTCTCAATCTTATTTCGCCCATGGTCTCCCTGGTTCTATGAATCCCCCCCCCCCCGTCATAATTTCAATTAAAAGCTCTATTTCTTCACATCTGAATTTTTCACAGCTCTGTGGACCCGTAACTACTTGTCATAACTCTCCCTTCCAGATTATTTTCACCTGTGCCCCCCAGAATATTCCAGAAAGGTGGGGGTAAAACACTGGTCTATATGACAGAAGAAACGAGTCAAAGGCAGAGTGAGAAGAAACTCTACCCGAAAACGCCGCCGAACAAATCGTATCTCCATGCCAATACATTTCCATAAATAATAAATTTTATCCGATACCTCATAGAAAATGTATAAGAAACATATTCCAAGATTTGAATTAAAAAAATTTTCCACTCAGGGAAAAACAAATTATCATCAACCAAAGGGTCACCATCTTTCCACACTTTCTTTGACGATGTTTAAGAAAAAACAAAATTCATAATGGAAGAGATTTTTTTTTTTTCCTACGAAGACGAGAGGCCTATGAGATTGTATGTGCAGGCCGACCTATCAGCATTCAAGGACTATTTCTTTTAATTGACTCGAGGGGGCTCACAACTCACGACGGAGACCGAGAAATAAATACATGAAAGGAATCGCATGGCTTTCAAAAAAAGTAAAAAAAAAGATTATTATTTTTTTCCTATTCAAAAAGAGAATCCGCGATGTGCAAATACAAATGCATCTCAACTCAACATCATCAAAGCGCGTGAAAACGAATGAATAGAGGACCTTTCGGCGACTTTAATTACCACCACCAGGAGAAGAGGGGAAAAAAAAATCTTTTATACGTAACATACACACTCAACACATCCGGGCATTAGCCACGTTTTCCACAAACTGATTGATGATGATGAACGGGGAGCACACAAAATAGGGGGCAAGGGAAAATGAAAAGATAATAATAATAATATTAACAGAATTGCATCTACGTGCATTCCGAGAACTAGATCTCGCCAAAAAGTTGGACCAATGTCGCCAAAATCCATAGTTTCAATATTTCAAAATTTTATTGTTGTTTATTTTATTTACTTATTTGATTTATTTATTTGATTTGGTCGGTTTAGCGTAAATACGCCTGAGTTGATGAATGAGTGTTCTTCTTCTGATTTAGATGAGGAACATCTAGAATTGGCAGAGCTCGCGACTCGCACAAATATATATATATATATATATATTGAAGGCTCCTGATACACGGGGTTCCAAGGAAAGTCTGTGTGTCCACTGAATTTTATTGATAAGGTGTTCTCTCTAAAAACGAGTCACCTTGGGTTCAGAGCTCAAATTTAAAATATTTAGAACGTGGAAAAAATTATTCAAAAAGGCTTACATAGTAACAGAATTATGGCAAGGCATGAAAATTATTTCACAAAAATGTGCGTAGACCATAGGCGTACGCAGAATTTTCTCGGGGGGAGGGGGTGTTCAGATTTTTTTCCTTCTGGGGTGGGGGGGGGTTACACTGTTTTTTCCTGCAATATAACTACTATAATATTGGCTCCTATAATATTAATTGAGTAAATTATAATATCCCCCCTTCCGCATACGCCAATGGCGTAGACTGAACAAAAATTTATAAAAAAAAACTTGTTTCTTAAACGAAATAGTTCCAGAATTGGAGAGATTTAAAAAAAAAAAAAAAAAAATGGAAGGAAAATTTCTCAGAATCTATAAAAGTTCGTAATGTGATGAAGACAAATTTTCAAATAAAAGGAAATTTGGGATTGGTGAAAGAAAACATTTTGACAGGAAAATTTTGAGAATCAATAAAAGAAAAAAAATTTAGAATCACTGAAATAAAAAATTTAGAATCACTGAAATAAAAAAAAATAAGAATCCATGAAATAAAAAAAAATAAGAATCCATGAAATAAAAAAAAATAAGAATCCATGAAATAAAAAAATAAGAATCCATGAAATAAAAAAATTTTAAAATTAGCAAAATAAAAGAAAATTTTCAGAATTAGTAAAGAGGAAAACATTTCAGAATCAATGAAAGAGAAAATTTCAGAATCAATGAAAGAGAAAATTTCAGAATCAATGAAAGAGAAAATTTCAGAATCAATGAAAGAGAAAATTTCAGAATCAATGAAAGAGAAAATTTCAGAATCAATGAAAGAGAAAATTTCAGAATCAATGAAAGAGAAAATTTCAGAATCAATGAAAGAGAAAATTTCAGAATCAATGAAAGAGAAAATTTCAGAATCAATGAAAGAGAAAATTTCAGAATCAATGAAAGAGAAAATTTCAGAATCAATGAAAGAGAAAATTTCAGAATCAATGAAAGAGAAAATTTCAGAATCAATGAAAGAGAAAATTTCAGAATTTTGAAATGAAAGAATTTTAGTATTACAGTATGCGATATAAATTTAAGAAGTATAAAAAACATTCAGAACTAGTGAAAGAAAAAAATTCAAAATTAATGTAAATACAGAATGAGTGAAGAGAAGACGCTACTGTCTGTAACATGCTTCAAGTGAGTACTTTCGAAGGAAAGAGACATTTTCTGCAGTTTTCATTAGTCTTAAGTATAATTCGTCATTACACTATAAAAGTTTGATAAAAGGTCTTTTGCAAAACTTGAAAAGAAGAAAAACCAATAAGCCTATTGGTTAAGTCAGCTCTAATGTAGTGGTTCCCAACTTTTTTTTCGCCATGTCCCACCTACGCATCTTGTAATATCCCGTTGCCCAACCACTTTAGCACTTTAAGAAACACGGGAAGGGGGGATCAAAAATCGAAACAAAATTATAAAAAAAAAGTTGAAATACTGAAAAATCATTAAATGCTGTTTTAATCAATTTCTGTGAAATTGAAATACTTTTTCAAGGTAAAAACTCAGAATTTCTTTACAAAGATTTTCTGTGCTTTCCCCTGGAACCTCAAATTCTCTTGTGCGCTCCTCACTCCCGAAAGTAGGTCCTACTTACACTCTTGCCCCGTTTTCCGTGATATATACAGCTTGACCTCTCGATAACGAACACCCATGTGACCGAAAATTTTGTCCGCTAACGAGGAATGAATAACAAAACGCACTGAGGCCCATCGATGTAATTGAAAAAAAAAGGGTCCGTTATTGGGAGGTGTTTGTTGCGGGAGAGTTTACTGTAGTTACTATAATTTGAAAAGGGATATCTTACCCACTTGGAGGAAGCTATAAATCTATGAACCTGGTCGAAAAAGCAGGAGTTTTCAACCTTTAAGACAGTGCAAATCAAAAAGAAATTTCCATGAAGCCGAATGTGGTCAATAAGTATATTATGTAATTATACTGTGATATCTATCTCTATTCACACAGTGGCGTCTTAATAGGTGGACCCAACGACGCCCAAGTGTTTCTAGTCAAATAGAGCCCTACATCACTGGAGAATTTTATTTATTTTGACATCAGTTTTTTTTCACCAAATCGCCCCTCCCCCAAAAAAATCATATCGTCCCTCAGTGGGACGTGGGCCCCACGTTGGAAAACAGAGCTCTAACGGAACCGATACGCTTATTGGTTGAATTCTTAAAATTTTATAAAACAACTTTTCCAAAACTTTTTCTTGTAATGCCGTCCTTAAAAAGAAGTAAATGATTTACATGTTCGAGCTGAACGAAAAAATATCACTGTTATTTTCCAATGTAATCGAATAGAGAACATCCACCGCGGTTCGTTTATATTTTATGGCCTTTGAACAATCACACAATATACCATTAGAGAAATCAATGCTTTCAAAAAAAAAAAAAAAAATCAATATCGGGCAAAAAAACCCCACGGAAGAAAGAAAAGGTCGCATACACAGCTAATATTTTTAATCATAATCCTCACCACTTCGAATTCGAAACTAATACACAGCATCCATTTAATGAAGGGTCAAAATCCCAAACGTTGGGAACCCAGTATCCCTCTTTTTTTTTCAATTAAGTTTCTCCGCAACGAACGTATAAGCCGATCCGATACATGAGTACTTTAGCACATTACGATCTTTCATTAGAACGATTATAATAATAATAAGAGGAAAACGAAACAAATAACACACATACACTGACGGCTTCTCTACAAGAAATCGTGACACTAACATTCATTAAAAATATTTAAAAAAAAAACATACACACGGCTTCTCAAATACGTCAAGTTCCTCGTTATTGTTCGAAGCGGTTCAAGAAAAAGAAACCACGGATAACAACAGAAAAAAATAATCATAACGATAATAATAATAACAATAATGAGAATATTTGAAACACAGTTTCTTTCCGACACCCCTAATGAGAAAGAACAGTTCCATTTAAAATAACGAAAAAAAAACTCCAGCAAAATCGTGATAAATATAAATTACACGAGAAGTAAGAGGAAATCCGCCATTTACATGTGTGTGTTTGATTTTTTCCCCCCCATTTCTTATATTGTATGTTCATTTTCATGTTTATATGTGTATTGGTACCTGGACTGAGTTAATAAGAGTTGAAATAATAATAAGTTACACTGAAGAAAAAAAAAAAATTGGAGGGAAAAAAGAGATAGATATACGGCAAAGAAAGAAATCGTCCATTTCATGGCGTAAGTTTTCGGACACACCTGAGCAATTCTTCTTATTCTTTTTACCTCCTTTTCTTCTTCTATGGGCTCGGTGTCAAAATTGCTATAAATTCTCGGATGTTATGGCCAGCGGTTGATGAAATAGGTGTTATAAGCAACCGACCAGAATATATACAGGAAAAAGAAAAGAAAAGAATAAGAAACGAAAAGAAAAAGAACTGAGTATGTACTTATTGTGGAGAGATCAGATGGGAGTCGACTGAGAGAGACTCGTGTTTTTAAGACCCATTTGCCATTGGTTTTTGAGTTAGTACATTTGAATTTTTTTCGCTTCTACATACTTCTTTGATTTGCATATCGCTAATAAAATGACGCAGACTGAATGCCCAAAGAAGTGCACACCGAACTCGCAGGAGATAAGCGAAATATATGAACAGTGCGATAAGAATACGCCCATGTATCACTGAAGGAAACGAGAATTTTTTATTTTTTTTTAAATATGTGCGGTGTTTTATCTGAATGCGCAATGAAAATATGAAATGTCTCGGTTTGATATTGTGTGGGAAATAACTTATAGTACATATTCTGTATGTATTTTACTGAATACATATGATTTTAGTGCGTGCGTGTGTGTGTACGACAGTATGAATATTTTGTTCTTTTCATTTTTTTTTTTAAATTCCACACACGTGGCGTTTATACAGGGTTACATGTAATGAAACCCGTTATACCACAAAAGGCTAAAGTAACTTGATCGGGGATGGAGAGAAAAAAGTTTTCCTAAAGAACCACGCGTGCTGTTAATATTGATGAGCTCTAGTTTTTTTTATTTGTCTTGTACAATCCCACACACAAGGCTGGCTCAACCAAGCATTTTGGACCCCTTTGGGCCTAATTACAGAGACTCCTGCTTATAAAATTTTCCAAAAAAAACGAAAAAGTTGTAAGTGAGAAAACGCTTTAAACGGGAAATATTAACGATAGTTGTGTGTGTGAGAGCAGCAAAATAAGTAGTACTAAGCGGGAAAACGTTCTAAGTGGGAATGTTAGAAGCGGGATCGACTGCGTATGGATAAAAGTTCGTGCTTCTGTTGACCCTTGAAATGCCACTGCTACCACATCCTGAATTAGGGTCCCTAAGACAAGAATTTTTTACGGGTCCTTTTCTGGTAAACTTATAATACAGATAAACAAAAAAAAAAAAAGGTTCATTTAGGGGTGGAGTGGGGCACTCTGGATTCCTGTTAGCCTTCGTCAAGGTACTTTCATACTGTAGTACTTTTTTGGGAAGTCCCTATTTTTTTCCTGTCCGGAGAAAGGTTGCCATTAGTCTTTTTGCGCAGGCCATTCAATCGAGCATTCACAATTTATGAAATGACATTAGTGCCGTTGACAAGAATTCAATTTCCCTAACTATTATGGGTCTAGTATGGTAAGGAGTTTCCAAACTCAACAACTGATTAACTTAGTGACACGTCAGTCTATTTTTAATTTAAAAATGCTTATCAAATATACGTAATTAACAGAATTTTCAGTTTGCGAAATTAGTGAACCCAGTCAACAGATAGGCCAGCGAGACTCCCGAAATTGAAAGTTTTCACTAATTCTGAAATTATTTTTTTCATAAATTCAGAATTTTCATCAATTCTGGAGAGAATTGTTTCTTTCATTAATCTCAGAAATTTTTTATTTAATGGGCTCATATTTTTTCAAATGTTTTTTAAGCATTCCCGTGAGCATTCGATAATAATGATATGCCTTTTCTGGGTGCCGATTTCTCTACAAAAATACAGGGCATGAAATCATTGCTCAAGAGGCCCACAAAAATGTCTGGGTGTAGGAAGCCAAGGTCAGCAAAATCGGATTGTAAAATGTATTTGTACGACCCATCTCCGAAGCTCCTACGACCCATGATCGGATCGCGACCCATAAGTTAAAAACCCGCTGCTGTGGTGGTTGAGTGGTCATAATGACGGACTCGCATCGCGGGGACCCGGGTTCGAGCCCCACCGTCACCACAGTGGTGGTCGGCTGAAGTTGGTTTTCTGTGGTTCCCAACTTCAAGGCGCAAATGCGAGCCGATCTCCCCGTTAAAAAGTCTCACCACAGAGAGCAACATCCTACAAACAGTACAAATATTCAGTCATTACACTACACTCACTTCACTTCTGAGATATAGATGGCAGCACTAAAAAAAAATAATCATACACAACACTGAATACGCACTCAGACTGTTAGGTACACATACTTACACTTCCGGCACAACTCACTAGGTAGAAAATTGCCCATGGCGATAGACCTGAGTTGTGCTCGGCTTCAAAAAAAAAAAAAAACCAAGTTAAAAACCCCTGATTAGGGATTCATATAATGGTTCCAGCAAAATCCCCTCGATCTTTTACCTGACTTTCTCAGACCAAAACTCACAAACTTCCCTGACTAAAACTCCTGAAGAAAGAAATGCAATCCAAAATCTTAATTTAATATTCCCATGTTTTCAGAGCCCCAGTTTTTTTCCTTCACAGAATTTTTCCTGACATTTTTTTTTTTTCATTATAAAACATTGCATTTGCATTTCTCATTATAAAACAATGCATATTTCCCCGACTTTTGCCAAATATTTCACATTTTCTCCAACTTTCCGTGTTATTAGGAAACTTGTAATTTGGGGAAATGATATAATTTGAAATTAGTCGCTTCGTGCTAATACGCATCGCGTGGACCCCTTGGCCAACTTTCAGGGAGTCCACGGATTAAAAAAACGGAAAAGCTTTTAAGAAGTAATAGATTAAATAAAGTGTACTTGATTTCGTAGTATTTGAATGACTTTAATTCATTCCAATTACAGTTTTATCTGATGAAAACGAGAATTTCTGTATCTGTCATGTTGCGATGATTTAAAAATTACAGTGAAAAAAAAAAGCTGTCTTTCGATTTTTATGACATGATGTCAGTAGGAGATAAATAAAAACATATAGAAGAAAAATTAACTCCACAATGAATAATCGAAGAACACCAACGGAACAACTTTTCGCAATAGTGAGAAACAAGAAAATGTTATGTCCTAACGCTCCATTTTTCGACTAACCATTAGGTTGATTAATTTTACCCGTAACAGTCAATTTTTCTCTCAAATGTGATTCGAACGAAACCAGAAGCACAAAATAAGACTCGAAGCTATTCGTGATTATCACAATACCGTTAACTAACACTAGAGAGAGATCACGAGGCACGGTCCGGTCAAATTACTACATAACATTTTTTTTCTTTCTCTTTCTTCTCAACTCATTTTCGTTACAATCATTTTTTTCAAAGGTTTATGAAGTTAATAAGCAGGTTATAATGATAATGATAATAAAAATGAAAAAAAAAAAAAACAATAAAAAAATTGCCGAACCCTGTAATTGATGATGACAGTAGCCTCACACGGAAGCCACAATCGAAACTGGTATCTAGTTTCCCCTTTAAAAAAAAAAAGCAACTAAAATACATAATAATAATAAAATCAAGAAATAGATACCAGACTAATTTGAGGTCGATATGACCAGTCAACCGCCGTAACACGAACAGACTTCTATTTTTCTTTATTATTAGTTGGTTACAGGGCACGCGAAAAAACCTGCTGGTAGGTTTCAGATATGTTACTTCTTTTGAAAGTTCATAATAACAACAGCAGCAGCAACAACAACAATAAAAATAAAAAGTGGATCACATTGTTACAGGAACAAAGTAATTTGGAATATGAGCATGTATGTAACGCTGGTAATACACGTTGAGAAAGAAAGAGAAGGAAACCAGTTTCTCCATCAGTAGAGAGTGAGAGAGACATGCCAGAGTCCTTTAGACATAACTTCAGCAGGTAGTGTTAGAGAGAATATATATGTACTTTTTTAAAAAAAAGAAAGGGGGTGTCTTTTTTATTTTTCATTTTCGGAGATAGATGCATATCTTGGATTTATCTTTTAATAATAACGCTGAACTCATTGGGCTAACACCGCCCTAATCTTTTCCGTTCCGATGGCAAGGCAAAACTTTATGAGGGCAAGGACATACGTATTATTACGTGTATGCAGAAACCGCTGGTATTTCCCAACGGAAAAAAGAGCCTTGTTCCATCCAGGCAAGAGGAAATGCGGATTAAAAACACGGTCGAGGAAGATTAAATTTTATATTTATTGTTTATTATTCAAAATGAATCGAATTTCCATGAATGGAACTGGTACCAGCATGGACCATTTAGGCTATAATGATAATTATCTTGATGTCAAAAGCTAAGAATTTCAATTTATCTTGGTCTTATCTGTGGCTTGTTATCAGTGTCGTGTTTCCTTTTGGAATTGAAATTATTATTTACTATTATATGTGGAATGCTGAAAATCATTAGCAATTTCTTAATTGACTGTCAAATTTATTTGCTTTTATTAGGTGTTACATAGAGCTTTCTCAAGGCACTAACGATATACTTAACCTCTCTCCATCACTTTCGGTACATAATTAAGGACGTCCGTCGGTAAAAAATTTCTGCATTTTAAATGAATGTTAGTTTGATTTAAAACTCTCTGTACCAATTTGAAGAGAAACTGCTGGTAATGTTAGCGAAGAAATGGAAGCTTTTAGTAACGGAATGAACAATAGAAATCGATAAAAGGAAGGCTTGATAAATCGAAAAATACTTAAGGTAATTAGATATACATATTATTTGCCAGCAAATTTTCCTAGAAGTCAACCATATTATTCAGAGAAACACTTTTGGAACACACACCAGAAACACTTTTTTCTGGATAGATATCTTATTTTTTCCAAATAATTAACTTTAAGGTTGGCCAACATGGTTACATAATTATCACAAAATTGTGTGTCCTATCAGACTCCAATTTAATAACCAATCATAGAAGATTTTAGGGACCTATGCCTATTTTTTAGTAACTATTGTGATTTAGCTGCTCGGATTTGTCAACCGCTGATTAAAATGGCAGAAAAGTGTAACGTTAGTACTTCAAAATGAACTGATGTAAGATATTAAAAACTTTTTTTCTAAGTTCAACCGGAAATAAAAGTCTACATGATGTCAGCGTTACGAAAATGAAACTGAAATATGAAAGATTAGAAGTAATGAATGGTGAGAGTAAATGACAAGTGAGAGAAAGAAAGATTGCAGTTTAAGATATTGAGAAGAGTAGAGGAAAACTGTGGTAAACGTGAGTTCAAGAATCGAGATCAAAGCAGAATGAGGAATAATTCTAACAAAGTAGTAAGCGGAAAAATTGAGATATATTTTAAAGCGGAAAATTTGCAATGATGTAGTAAGCTCAAAATGGTAAAGTAGTAATTGGGAAACTGAAATAAAATGAATGAATTAGTGAACAGAAAAATGAAATAAAATAAAGTAGTGAACGGAAAAATTACAATCAAGTTATATTATATTTGGCTCAATAATTGAGGAATAAGAAGTAAACAGAAAAATTGAGAAAGGTAGTAAGTATGAAGTACTGAGATAAATTAAGAATCGAAAAATTTGAGATAAGGTGATGGTTTAGTGAGGGACACGCACATAGAATTGAGATGAGTCGAAAAAAAATTGAATAAAACAGCGGTTCTCAACCAGTGCTTCGCGAAGCCCTTGGGGCTCCGTGTGCACTACCCCAAGGCCGATCGAGGAAAATAAAAAAAATTATTATAAATATTTTTAAATAATGAAAATAAATCTGACTTTTTGGTGTATGAATAAAAAAATAGACCTACGGGGCTTCGCCATAGAAATTATGTGCTGGAAAGGGCTCCGCGAGTCAAAACAGGTTGAGAACCGCTGGAGTAAAATAACTGAGATAAAGTTACACTAGTAAACAACATAAAAATTGAGAAGTAGAAGTGGAAAAAAAAAGAGAAGGAACACATACAGTTAACATTAAATTTAGGTTTTAAATCATCGAACAATATTTTAACGTGGGTTGTCCCCAGAATTTCCATAACAAAAAATACCGTTGCAAGTTAGTATGTAGCCTATACTGATATTTATTTTCTTCAAATATTACTACTAGCAAATGTAAATGTATATTCTATTCTGTTTATGTGACTTTTTCAACGTACGGAAATTCAAGAAATAAAACTGCTTTTCACGATTAGATAAAAATTTTCAATTCTGTGTTTTTTCTCTCTCCCCCCTCTCTGATGAAATTTTGCAAATGCTATTCTGAGGATATATACATATGCTATATTCATGAGTTTCTTGTTCTTTGAATGATGGGAAATCTTTGTTTTTATTTTTTCCATTAACCGAGCTGGAAATCCGGAAATAAATAGGAGAAGAAAAATCAGGAAATAAATAACATAAAGAAAAGGGGGGAAGCACTAGCAATGAAAATCGCATTTGACTGTCGTATCAAGACGATGGGGAGCGGGGGGGGGGGGGAATGCTGAGAAAAAAATATGATAATAACACGAACAAGATTGTGACGAAGCGATTCCTTCAAATGAATTTATGCTCTTGTTGTTTGTAAGCAGCGGGGGAAAAAAAAACATTGTGTTTAGGATACGAAAGATTGAAATTGAATATTATGTCAAACAGTCCGGCGGCAAATGATACATTGCGATTCGTAACTGATGTTTTATATCATTCTACAATTTTTGTTTTCTTTTTGCCAAGCACATTTTCAACGAAATGATATGTACTGCATACATACACGGTGATTATAATTAAAGTTCCCGTACTCTTGAAGTTTTTCCTCAAAACTACTCACATCCAAACACAACCGAATTTTTAGGATATCTGAATGAGACCATGAGAGAGAGATTTGTGCATTTATATAATAAAAAATAGTTCAATTTTTGACCACCAGATAAAAAGTGGCTCTTTATCGCTGCATTTTTTTTTTATCGTCCATATAGTGTATATATATATCTGTATGCATTGGCTAAAAGATTTCTCCCAGTAAGCCACTGTCTTGAGTGTCGTTTCTCAATTGGTGTTCTCTCAGGAATAGTAATGAATAACAATGACGAACAGTTCTGGAAATATTATAGAGAGCTTTTCCAGCATGAAGGTTCCGTAGATATTTTTGCAAGGGTTCCGCAAGGGCGAGAAATGCTGATTTAACCTTTCAAAAGTTTTCCGGGCAACAAGGCTTCGAATTATTCAATATTCAATTACATCTGCGTATTTTTTCTTCTAATACTTTTCCTATAACACAGACATCATAAGACATGAGAGATGATTTGGAGTAATTGGAGTCATTATTCAAAGACTCATTTTGATTCACAAAAAAAATAATAGTTTGAATTTTATAAATTACTGTCCTAACCACGGCTTGACAAATCCCAGGCGCCAGATCGCCATGGCGACTAGAAAACTGAAATTGTCACTTAATTCTTTTGCATGCATGATAACTGAACTTTAGCCTTAAGATACCAAATTATCGAAAATTATGCCAGAGCCCTGTCTGCTAGCATGGGAAGGGATGCATTAGTCCCGGTCAAGTGAAAAAATAGACTATTTTGGACCGATTCTGTTTGTTGTAACTTCTGTAATGCTTGGCGCATAAATTTTTTCCGATTTGTCAAGCCCTGTTTTAACTATTTAATAGTTTATTCCGCGTACACTTGGGTAACGCATATGAGTCCCCGTTGATCTACATTTGTGCACTTTGGTATAACAGATATTTTTTATATCTATTTATATGTACAGGAATGACAAATTCTAGGTACCAGGTCGCAAAATTTGACAGGGACATGTTACCAAGATGGAAAGAGAACACCAGGTGCCGGAAAAACTATTAAAAAAATATTTTAGGATTTTAGACGTTTTTAGGCATTCCTTGGAATAAAAATATGCTTGGCCCAAAAAAAATTTGGCTCACGCTTTAATTAATTAACTTATTCCAATTTTCCAAGAACTGTACATAAATATTCAAAATATGGTCAAATTAAGGCTTTTTCATACATTTCTCCAGTGCATTTTTCTTTTAAATTACTCAAATTAAAAAAAAAAAAGACATTCACTTGACAGAAAATGATACTTTAAAAATAATTGAATCGCCAATGAATAGTGGATGAAACTCTGTCTCACTCTGTAGGGGGATTCGCAAAGTAGTCTCATGAATGTATTCTCAGACAATAAGTGATTTGGAGGCCAATTTTTTGACCTGATGTCTTTTTTGAAGATGAGTCAGCAGACAAGCCATACCAAAACGCAGACACAACCTGAACATCAAGGAAATGGAATCGAACCCGACTTCACTGACGGGACAATACATACATAATAAAACCCTCTCCATCCCGGAACCATTAAAAAAAAACTAACAAATAAATAAATATACGTCAATATTCGAGAAAGTCATCACTGCGATAATAATGATAACACACACACAACTTTTTTTCCCCCAAAGAAAACGAACTATTTCGATTAAGGTTCCCTTCAACCCTATTCAACAAGTATGTCAATTCACACATTAAATAAAAGAAACTTTCGCTATCATTAAAAGTGTGGGGGGG
Source organism: Pholcus phalangioides (assembly GCF_987345545.1). Lineage (NCBI taxonomy): Eukaryota > Metazoa > Arthropoda > Arachnida > Araneae > Pholcidae > Pholcus > Pholcus phalangioides. Next base: position 3,069,819 of record NW_028301603.1, read on the forward strand.
GGGGGGGGAAATAAAAAGAGGAAATTGAAAAGAAGGGCCTAGTTTTACAGGTTCAGAAACATAATGTAAATGGGAAAAAAATACTGAATTGAAAAGAAAGAAAAAAAAATGTCTGGAGAGAAGGGCGGGATTTTTATTTCCCGGGAGCCATCTAGGTCATTACAATGGAAAGATGATGAAATGATGACGCAGAAATGGTACCAGAAAGAAGTGGAATTATAGATAGGGGGAAAAAAAAACCGAGGAATGGCTATTCTATAGACAAGACGTCCATGACATATAACATATAGACGAGAGAGAGAAAGAGAGAAACATTTTTATTGTGGAAATAAATTGCATCGTGACGAGCTGAAGAAAATAAAATTCATACTTGATCAAGGTTTTCTTTCTCTTTTGCCATGTTATTCGCCCCTCGAAGCAGTATGGAATCACGTTGGTTCATGGCGTGGAAAAGCAAGTAATCATTATGTTAAGAAGAAGAAAAAAACCTTGATTCGCGGTGGCAACTGGAGACATTACTGCCTACTTCGGAATATATATCATTCCACGAAAATTTCACTTTTTTTCGGACAGTTGATGAAATTTCCGATTATTACATTGAAAGTGATCCATTTCTCTTTGCTTCTTATCTTCGAGTGAATAATTGGTATTGATAATACAGCTCATCAATGTGGCATCATTAGAATCCGGACTTCTATCATTGTTTATTGTCATATTCCGGAGAAGAAGAAAAATAACATGTTTATGAGCAGCTACTGGTGTGTCTGTCTGGTTCACTTGATTTCGCTGATGATATCGAATAAATCACGAATGTTATGAAGGATGATGAACAATTTTAAAACTTTCGAATTTGCATGACTGACTGATGAATTCAAGAGTCTCAAGACTCTTGAACCATTATTTTTTATGAACGCCCAGGAATCATATTCAACATGGCAATATTTATGCATATAATATCTGTATAAGTTTAAGTTATCGCTGAGTTGTACGTTAATAAAAGTTTTTTCTTTGCTGAAGAAAACGTTTTTATTTCGAATTTATGTCTCCCATACAGTGGATAGGAAACGTTTTCACGCTAATTACTTTTATTGGTTGTTCTTACTGTCACAAATAGATGACGCTGCTTATAATAATTTTTGTTAATTATGAAATTGACTCCAGGTCGGGAGAAGGTTTTGGTTCTAGAGAAAAATTTTTCGTACCAGTGCATCAGTGCAGTACGTGATTGCAAATAATGATGGATAATTGTCATCGTTATAGAAAAAGAAAATTGCGTACAGTCGAACCCTGATTAAATGAATGAGATAAACCTTATATGTGGGTTGAGATAAATACAAATATTTTCACAGGGACTTCTAGAAAATTCGTTAAATCTGGGTCTGACTTCATTTGATGCATTGTTGTAGCGAACTGGAGGCCTATTGGCTGGATGCGGTCTCCAAAAGCTTCATATCCAGCCCAGTCTGTAATTTAATCGAACTGATCGTTTTTGAAAAAAAAAATACATTTAGGCCTACTTTTATTAGAATTTTTTACTGGAACTTTTTTTTTTCTTGCACTATATGTAATCTTTGACATACCTATAAATTTTGGTTTCACCGGAGATGCCCTGGCTTCCCCCCCCCCCCCCCCCGGGGGACCGAAGTGCTTACGTTGCTTCTTGCGACAGAGCCTGTGTGTCTCGCGGTTTCTCCAGTTCTCCAGTATATTTTACTGTATTAGTATCTTTGAAACTTTCATACATACAAAAGTAATAATTGATTAACTGACATGATGCTAAAAATTGTATATACAGTTGATCCCGCTTATAACGTTCCCACTAATAACGGTTTTCTGCTTAGTACGACTTATTTTCGTGGTCTCAACCCTAAGTAATTCCCATTTTAGATTTTCCGTTTAAAGCGTTTTCCCGCTTACAACGTTTTTTCATGGTGGTTTTCGAAGAACGTTATAAGCGAATTCCACACTAGCAACAAACCACGCGCCCAGCAACAAAAGACATTGGTTAGAGCCTATTCTTTTAAAAGTGTATGACTTTAGTTCATAGAAACGGCCGGGGTGTGAGTTATTACGCACATGTAAATACGTATCGTACCCTAATTTTATCCTTTTCAGACCCGAACATTCATTTTTTTTTTAATTTTCAAGATTTTTTTGAATTTTTAATACTCAAAAAATACATTAGAAACTTAAATACCACAGAAATTTTTTTTCTAATTTTCTAATTTTTTTTTTTAATATGTGAAGATATAATTCACTTTATTCAAATTTTTTCATGCTTGCACACTGTTTCAGCCACTCACATGCTTGCACACTGTTTTAGCCACTCACATGCTTGCGCACTGTTTCAGCTACTTACATGCACTACTTACAAATACTTGTAAACACTGTCTAGGTTACTCACTCGCCCGGTCCCTCGCTTTGTCGGTGACTCGTTTGATCATTCACATGCTTTCTCACGCTCTAAGTCACACTTTGCTCCCTCACGTGCTTGCAAACTCTCTGGAGGGCCACTCTTTTGGTCACTCACTGACCTAGTCTCTTGCTGTCAGGGTAGAGGCGTATTTATTGAGGGTTATACAAATTTCACCTCCCTTTCGCCCATTCTACTAATTCACTTATCCACTCATTCCCCGAATTTTTCCCACCTCTCTGAACTTGCCGCCCTGGGCTATAGCCCGCAAAGTCCCCCCACTCCCTGCAAATACGCCACTGACCATATTTCTAACTCAAAACTTATGCAATCCTTTAAGTCTGGGCTTAACTCCCTGAGGTAAAAGAAAAAATTCCAGTGAGAAATAAAGCAACTACCACATTTATGCATGCAGAGTCTGAAAGGGTTATGGTAATTTAATAAAAACTATGGCATCCCATCATTTGAAATGTGCAGCTTTATTAATGCGGTGATGGAAAATGAAACTAAAAAATTCACATATTTTAACAGAACTGTACTTATCAAAAATAAATTGATTACCATCAAATAAACACGTAATATTGGATGCGACTCATTTCTGGCAAATGCTACTTTGAAGTAATGTATATGCACGCATATAATGAACATTTAATGGAAATATCCCACTGGGGTTTTTATTCTTTCCATTCCCTTCCGGCCAAATTCTTCAGTTCTAGCATATCCGGAGCCTCCCCTGTTAAAGCGACATCTAATGGCCTTTCAGAACCAATTAGACATCTCATCATACGTACATAACGACGACGAGGAATGCTTTTATACACACCTACTTTTTCCTGCTCATACCCCGGTCACTGATAGTACTAGAAGAGAGAGGAAACATCACCATATAAAGTTCCGACAGAAAAAAAAGGGTAAAAAGGTACCAAAAAAAAATATATATATATGTTCCGAACCTAACCAACCCTTTTTAGGATGACGACATTTACACATGGTGACGGCAAGCCAATCTGATTAGCTAATTCGATTTACTGTCCTTAAAAGCCTATTTTCTAAAAGGAAAAAGAAAAAATGCCCAAAGACCAGGTTAAATTTTACTACTTACTTACCCGGAGCTGTTCGCGCTCCAACATTGCAACGATGAATCAAGACACGATAACACCGATGGCGGAAAAGGGCCTTTTTTTTCTCTCTCTCTCCTCTTTGATTCGATAAAAAATCAATTAATTTCAATTTGCTGAATCCTTTTAGAGACCGATTCGGAAAGCCTAATAAAGGGGGGTGGGAGGGAAGGATACGCGAAAGCCTTTCATCTCCGCCGGACACGCGCGGCGAAGGGAAAGGCTTTTATTGCATTACTGATGGTTCAGAAAATTCTCCCAACTGTGTTTCATTTAAAACAAACACGACAGAGAGAACATAAATGCTTCGCATAAAATGAAGTGGATGTTAATCTCGGATGTGTTTGGGAATCCATTCAAATTCGTGTTATTTCTCACCGTAAGCGTGAGTTTAAGAGAGAGAGAGAGAGAAAAAAATTAAGAGAGAAGGAGTGTTTCTAGTTCAGTTAATTCCGAAACTATATTTGATCTGTATTATAGATGTTGTAAAATTTTACGAATTTCGCTATTAGCTTTTGACTTTATTGAAATCAATTCATCAAAGAGTTTTACGCTGGGTTTGAGTGTTCACAGGTTTGGAAAATTTCCACGCCGATTGATTAATTCAAAAACTTGAATTCAAAGGCATTAAAACTGAATGAATTGCATATACTGAAACGTACATACACTATATAAACATCACTGTAAAAATAATATAATGAATGTATGGAACGAAATGATTGGATATTTAAATGGATTTTATAATGAAACATTTTGTGTTTTTCCATAGTGATTATTTCCTATAACGAATCATCGCTTGAGAAGTTTCATCTTAGAAAAAATTTTGAACTTACTAATTCTTGCTGTAAAAATACATTTAATATGGAGTTTATATTTCGTTCGAGCGTCAGTTATAATTCGTCTAAAAGATAATATTGGACATGCCGCCATGGGTAAGGGTAATAAGCATTGCGTGGCTCTAAAATATACATGATGTCAGATTTATGCGTGTTTCGTGTTCGAGATACGCTGCCATCTGTGGTCCACATTGGAAGATACCTGAGAGTTTTCCTGTTTATGTAAGTATCGTGTAAAAGATATGCTTGCTCTCTGTGGGGGGGGGGGGGGGGGGGCTTTTGAATGACGGCGCAGCTCGTTGCACATATTTTCAGCTCCTAAGAAATTTTGATGGAACCTTAAAAAAAAAAAATTCGATTTGCCAAGCCCTGCAGTATACAGAGAATTGTGGCGACGCAATATATATTACTCGAAATTGCTGTTCTGACGCGCGCGCACACTCCAGCTCTACGGTCGTCTCACGCGCTCACGTCTCTGTCCGATATTCTCATGTACCTGTATAATATTCCAGAGTCTTCTTTTTGTTGTAACCGTCAGTCGCGTACTCATCCAAAGTTCTGACCAGCAGCCAGTTCCAGCACCTATATTCGTCGAGAGGATTCGTCAACACATGTCTGAACTGAGACCAACACCAGCTTCTAACCATGCCAAACAATCAGTGTTCGTGTCAAAGGACTTGAAGGACTATTCTCACGGTTTTCTACCAACTAATGCTGTAAGACGTCTATTGGTTCCGCCATATCAACGACCATATCATGTCTTATCTAGAGACACTCTAAAACTTTTTCCTTACTAATTAACAATAAGAAAGTTTTTTTTTTTGTTTCTATAGATCGGGTAAAGCCTGCATATATCTAGCAAGAATCCAACACGTCTTCCTTTCCCAGTGTTGTTAATGTGCCCATACCTAACTCATGTAATACAAAATCTGGCCGCAAAATTAAGCCCGTAGTCCGTTTCCAGGCGGGGGTTTGATCTGCGGAGGGGGAGGGGGGGGGCATTGTGTCAACGCAATATTCCTCGAGATTGCTGTCGTGACGCGCGCGCGCCCTCTACGGCTCTACAGTCGTCTGACGCGCTCACGTTTCTGTCCGATATTCTCATGTACCTTTATAATATTCCAGAGTCTTCTTGTTGTAACCGTCAGTCGCGTACAATTTCACTCTCAAGTTAATTGAATACATGTTAATTATTTGTTAACTTGCTCATATTAATTTTATGTCATGGAATAACCTAAGATATCAAATAACTAAAGATTCATTCCCAATTCAAACTCGACATGAAAAAAGAAACTACGTTCCCTTTACGTATACGAATATGTTCTGATTGATCCCTTGAAAAATGGCACGTACTTAACCGTACGATTTTGAGAATATCAAGTCAACCGAATTTCACTTCCATTCAAAAAGAAAAGGGTTAAAAAGAGAAAAAAAAACACTGCTTCCAGGAAAGGAAAAGTTCACATATGTAGACAAGACCTATAACCTTATTTGAAGAGGTTCCATCATCGTTCCTTTACGCCTACGAATGTGTTTTGTTCTGGTCTTGTACATTCACAGCAATATATTTGTAAAAATACAAGTACTTAGAGATGGAGGGAAGAGGGAGTAAAACAATGACCGATAATGACTTTTCTACGACTAACGGAGAGATTGGACTTTATTTATAGATTAACGGGGGTCCATTGAAGTGGAGCAAAGAGTCAAGGAAGATAAAAAAGAAGACAATTCCTAAAACACAATACATATTGTGTTGTTGTTCGTTTGTCTTTTGAGAAGATCGAGGTCTTCTCTTTTCTTCCTAAAAAGAAATAAAATCGGCCCCAGTTCTCTCTCTTTTTAACCAATTTTGTAGGTCGAGACCGAAACAGAAACAAAATTCTATAGGTTGATTTTTTGAGGTAAAAACTTCCTGCTTTATGCAAATTACAATGCAGTTGTGTGTGGTTTATACACATTATATCTGTGGTTCGGATTACGCTTTGTTATTTCCATGAAAATTTCTTGTGTCTCCGTGATCGAAATACAGAAACTAGACCATGTACACAAAATATGAAATGCAATATTTGTATTTATGTTATGAAGCACAGTGAATTCTCTCTAAAGGGTCACTCTTTTTTTCTTTTTTTTTCTAGTCAAGAATGCTCTTTGCATACTGATTCAATGTTGTTTTTATCTAAATTAATGAACACTGCTTTAAAAACCGTTTCATCCTTCAAGAGTCATTTTTAATGAAAACAGATGGTTTCATTTTCACTTTGACATAATTTTATAATTTATCGACGGACGCAAGACTTTCAAAGCTGCCATCCCGAAGAGTGAGAATTATGGAGATTTTTGTGTTTTTTGTGAACAAAGTGGCCACAAATTTGAAAAATATATTCGCGGATGAATGCAGAGTTTTTGATTTGAAATTTGTTTTTGCGAATGAATACAATATTGTTAATTTGAAGGAAAAAAATTGCGGGTAATCGCAAAATTTTTTATAATTTTTTTTTTTTGCAAATTATTGCAAAATTTTCAACTTGAAAATTTTTATTTTTTCGAATAAATGCGAAATTTGAATGAGTTTAAAGGCACAAAATTGGAGAAAAATATGAAAACAATTATTTTTTACAAGTTTTTTCTCGGTGGGGAAAAATATTCTTGGCTCCTATGAAATTTAGAGGGCACCTAAATTTTTCTCCCAGTTTTCATGCATTATAAGGATGAAGACTACTCACAATATAAAAATTTCCGACTCGCGTCATCTCAAGATCCGGCAACCGTTTAAAAGGGAAAAAAAAAAGAAAAGAAGAGGCGGGGCTCGGCCGACCATCATTAAGTGGGTTCGAACTCATCTCTGATGCAGGACTCATACCATCAATAGTGCCCCCCCCCCCTCTCCTTCAATCATGAAAACGCAACTAAACTGAGTGCAACTCGCCATGAATAATAACCGAATATTTTTTTGTTCTTCCCCTTCCTTAATTTTCGTCTCCCCGTCCATTCAAAGAGGGAAAAGGAGACGCGTTTTTTGGTCTTTTTTTTTAATACACAGTGTATATATTTTTGAATGCAGCTGGATTCAGTATTCATAATTGAATAGTGCGGTCATTATTCTTATCGTCTAATTATAGTAATTAACGTATTAAAAGATAAGGGACTGGGGAGAGGCAGTGAAAGTATCTCTCGCTCTCTCTGCCTTTCTCTTTTTTTTCCTAGAGCAGTTCGTAAATAATAATCAAGTTTACATGATAGAGGGAGAAGTACTTATATTACTGAACTTGCATCGTTCGTTTTCATTCTCTCACCCTCTGTATCATCAGCGAATTCCTGAAGATAAATTTTCGGGACCGAGGCTTTCGTGATAGATGTCCAAGTAACAAATTCAATGCCAATAACAAACTAATCAGGGACGTAAACAAACTCCATATTTTAGCACCGTTTATAAGTTCAAGAGTCTTAACCCTTTGTATTTCAAAAGATCATTTTTCTATTAATAAGATGAACTGGACGGACTCCCTGTGCCAATAGAATGAACGCAATGGACCCCTTCACAAAATATAATTCAGCAAGAAGTGATGTAGAAACAATGCGTAGATTTTTTTTTTTCATCCAAGTTCACGGACCCCTGAAATCTTGGGGCCAAGCGGGGACCCCTGGTTTATTTATATGAGGAATGAATAGCGATGCTACGGGAAGTACGGGATTATCGAAATTAAACTACCCCAACTGAGAAGATTATAGAAAGCAGGGCAAATTGAATTGCATAAAATAGTACAAATATTCACCGGTAGGTAGCACAAACAGTAACTCAAGTAATATAACCAACATGCTTTATTTTTGGCAAGAGTGCTTTATATGTTCACCGATTTACCGAGAATCGGTCCATAACCCTACCACATTTGAAAAGGTCACCCATTCTTCATGGCAGGGCTTGACAAATTAAAAAATTAATTTAGGCATCACCGATACTAACGCCCCTTCCCCCCACAACATCCCAAGGAAAAATGGTTCTTATAACCAATTTTTTTTCTACTTTTCCGTGTTTTTAGATAACATAAATTTCGTATTGCCCTTACACAACTTCCTCCCCCCCACATTAGTGATCACACTTAGAAAATTTTAAAATTTTAGGCGCCAATAAACCAAGGCTGTAGCAAGAGACTGGGGAGGGACCAGTGCCCCGGGAATTTTAGAAAACGACTGATTTTTAGTCACTACGATAGTGTTTCTTAACCGGATAAAATCTCCGGGGCACCGAAATTTCTCCCACGCAGACAACGTTAAAGTTCCTGGCTTAACTAATATGATAATATTTAACGGATTTTTCCTCCTTTTTAATCGAATATTTTTCTGTACACTTCTATTGTCAATACACATCAGCTATTAACATACAATGTTTTTATGTTTTTATTGAATAAATCATTCAGAATCACTAGAAAATGTGTTACGCTAAGGTACTGGCGTCCGAGTATTCAAGGTGTTTTCAATACGTACATTTGATTATTTTATTTTTGTTCTTCATTGAGCCAATAGAGGACGCTAACTTTTCCAATGAAAAGTAAAAAAACCTAAGTGTGATCATTGCAATTAAATATAATTTTCATTTCTTTTTTGATGTCTGATTCTTTATTCAAGCTTTATTAATATTGATCCTTCATCAGTTTCCAATATAAAAGCCATAGATTTAACTATACTAACCTACTAATGTTGTGAAATGGCAATTGAATAGTTCCCCGCATAATCGGATATTGTGTCCTGGATTCGTTGATATCCGATTAAGGGGCTTGACTGTGTATTTTGCATTTGATAAACAGCGAGTGCATCATCTTATGTGTCTTTTTTTTACTAAAATTTCCTCAAGGACCAATGCCTCTGTACTTCGATTCACGGTAACGTTGAAACTAAGTGTCTGTTACTCGAATTCGAGGCAACTTAGACCGCTAGAACGCCCTCCACAATCCTCTGAGTTACGAATGTTCCCCAATTCACTGTATTTCACCTTTCTTGAGGTTTTTCCAAATTATCAACCTGAATCGGTTTCTAAAAATACGATTATAATGAAGTCGAAAAAATTTTAATGTTAGGCATATTCAGGCAACGACACCGGAGATAATGGCGCATGAAATGTGTGTGCGTATTCGAACTGCAGAAATAATTCATTTCTTCTAATTATAATCATTTTTATATTCAAGAACAAATAATAATGAGATAATAATAAATATTATAAATAGGAGACATTCAATTACGACACCGATATAGTATCAATCACTGTTGAAAGTGCTGAAATGTTGAAAAACACGTGGCTGATGGATCGAAAATCGAATGCAACCTTCATCTACGCATAACGAGAGTGCGTATAACCTTCAAATGTTCGTTCGTACAATAAGTGGGGATGTAAATGGGTTTTCGTCCATTATTCAAGTCAAATTGCTGCTCAAAGTGTGACCCGCATGTGTCTGAATCCAATACTATAAATCGGTACGGGTAATCAAAAGGCTTTAGAAACAGATCATCATCAAGATTTCCTGCATCAGAATATTCGAGAAATGTGATAACGTTCGACCTCTCGGGATAGACAATTTCGTACTATCATCACAACTTGTAGCTCCGTGTATTGCTTGCTCATGAGCAGCGTTTCTCAACCCAAGGACCAATGAAAAGCTTCATTTGATGGACCACTAACTTATAGTATGTAGATGGGGGGTCATTTGAACTAATCTAATTTAATGTAATTATAATCAAATTAAGGAATGGAAGGAGTTGTTGGCCACATTTTTATACAAATACAAATACTACGCCACAACAGGCAAAATGCCCAACGAGGTGGCTGATAAAAAGATGCCTATAAAAATATGGATGTCATATATTTCAATAATTTGCGTTTAAATGGCTCGCATTTATTCGTTATTTATAAATAGAGTCGATACCGCTTATAACGTTCCCATTTAGAACGTTTTCTCGCTTAGTATGACTTATTTTCATGGTCCCGACTCATTAAGATTTATACAAGGCTGACGTCACTCTCCGCTACCATACGAAGGTTTGAACAACTGGCTGTTGCGAAGATATATTTTTGGAAAGAGAGAAAATTCAACTGCCTCTGCGGTGAATCGAACCCACGTCCTTTCACTTTCCGGGTGAACGCCCTAGACCACTAGACTACAGAGGCACCGAGTCTCTCAATCTTTCCTTGGAGCTCGTGTACACTGAAAGGGACCGTACATGGACGGCCGGACTAGACTCAGGCCAAGCTCACAACTGCTGACGCTGCCACCATATGGCGACTTATACAAGGATGACGTCAGTCACTCTCCGCTACCATGCGAAGGTTTGAACAATTGGCTGAGGAGAAGATATATTTTTGGAAAGAGAGAAAATTCAACTGCCTCTGCGGGGAATCGAACCCACGTCCTTTCACTTTCCGGGTGAACGCCCTAGACCACTAGACTACGATAGGTGTTCAAACCTTCGCATGGTAGCGGAGAGTGACGTCATCCTTGTATAAGTCGCCATCTGGTGGCAGCGTCAGCAGTTGTGAGCTTGGCCTGAGTCTGGTCCGGCCGTCCATGTACGGTCCCTTTCAGTGTACACGAGCTCCAAGGAAAGATTGAGAGACTCGGTGCCTCTGTAGTCTAGTGGTCTAGGGCGTTCACCCGGAAAGTGAAAGGACGTGGGTTCGATTCCCCGCAGGGGCAGTTGAATTTTCTCTCTTTTCAAAAATATATCTTCGCAACAGCCAGTTGTTCAAACCTTCATTAAGATTTGCCGTTTAAAGTGTTTTCCCGCTTAGGTTTTTTCATGACGGTTTTTTGAAAAACGTTATAAGCGGGATCCACCGAAATTAGAAAATCAGTTTTTAACAAATAATTTTTTTTTTGACATTTATTTTCTATGCCAACTTCTCAGAAAAGAAAGAAAAAAAAAGAATTAAAAATCTGCAGAATAAGACGCAACAGCACATAATCCCACTAAGGATATTACGCAATATCCTTAGGCTTGACAAATCCTTCCCCCCCTAAGAGTAAGGATTTTTCAATAACGGTTAAACGGGAATCCCGGAGATGGAGTGGAAATCCTATAGCCTCCCGAGAAAATCTGGGAGATTTGGCATAAACTTTATTTTTTCTATGGAGGTGCCAAAATGCATGCTTGCGTGACCGATAAATCTGGGCACTGGACATGACCCCAGCAAGGGTGGGAGCTGACAGGGCTCCAGTCCGGGATGTGATTCTCATCATTTTCCGTTTTTTTTCACACGAAAAATTCACCGTGGAAGGTGCCCATGAGAAATCTGGCTTAAGCCCGCCAAAGATCCCAGAAAGGGACCTTGCAGCAAAACGTGGCGCCATGGGCCCTGGACCCCCGTGTAATGGAATTTAGACTTAAGATCAGCATCAATGCATCGCTGGACGGATTATCTTCCACTGACATTAAATCTATTCAGAATCAAACAAACCGTATTCAAGAACATAGAAAAAAACGCCTCCGTTTTTTCTCTGTTAATGTTCGGGTTTTAAATATCTTACAAAAATGCATGTAAAATTATACGGCATTAGGTATAATTATTTATCTCTGTCAGCTGAAAAAAGTATATAGAGAGCCCTACAGACGCGAAATTCAATTTAATCGAAAATCATCCGTGATTTGGCGTTTCCTCAGTGAATTAATATCATCATACCTCGCTGATTAGTATGGGCCTCATCAGAACGAAGAAAATGGGAGTGGACAGGCTCTCTCTCATAAGTGAGACACAGATGTCGAAGAAATGCGCATTCGCGGCGAGAAAGGAATGATTTCACGCCTACCTTCTTATACATTCGCCCCGTTTAGCGCCTCAGAGCCGCAAAAAAGAAAGATTATTAGCTGGACGTTATATATAAAAAGCCGAGAAGAAGAAGGAAAGACACCTTCAGGCGGTGATGTTTGATGCGACAGGTTTTCAGGTAGCAAAAGAAAAAAAAGGGGGGGGGCCCACAACTATTCCCAATCCCCCCTTACCTTTAAAAGAAAAATATAAAAAAAGAGAAGAGTGTTTTATTTGAAGCCATTAATAATTTTCGGAGAAAACATCTCTGGTCATTTTTCACGCTTATGATGGGGACAAGCAGTCAGTTCTTAATGAGGACCATACTTTATGGGGAAGGCGGTCCGCTTGGCCCGTCGCAATGTTTTCCAAGGCCCGTGGTAAACGGATGTATGGATATCTCATGGGGTGGAGTTGGGGGGGGGGGGCTTTACTGTATATGGGTAAAAGGTGAGACAAGTGGTCGGTTGGCTCGATGAAATGACATCTTAACAAGCGTCCAATCGAGTTTATTTATTCGGTGGTGGTTGATCAAAATCATAAAGATGATGAAAAATCTCCTCGGGTGAACGGTTACGCTAGGCTCGCCAATGTCATGGTCAATTCGGTCCTAGAGATGTATTCCCTCCTTCATCACACATCACGCTGATGCAATTTTTTCTTCTTTGTGCGCAATGGTCAACAAGTGTAATGGCAAATGTGTTTATAAGCGGGCACAATTCTCGATCGTATGTTTTCCCACAGAATTCTATATCCGCAGAGAGCAGGCAGACCTTCAACTTCATACTTACATTAATATGAAAAATTCAAACATCTACCATCTTCACCTCGAAATACAGAAGCAGGGTTGGCAGTACCAGAAGAACATGAAACAAGCACACCTCAGACAACATAAATATGTTGGGAGCCACTACATCCTACACAAATTTGGGGCTTGTTCAGGGCTTGTCAAATCCAGGGCCAGATTACCATGGCAACTAAAAGATTGGTGTGTGTGTGTTGCGACTGTGTATAAAATATTCTATGAATTGTTACTAAATTGGAATCTGATAATAGCACAATTTTCTTGGAATTTATATCAGCATATTTACCGACATGAAAGAGAATAAAGAACTGGAAAAGGTCTGGAAGAAGCGTCATTTTGCACCTCCTTTACTCTGTGGGGGGAAAAATTTCTAGCGGCTAGATTTTTTTTAGATTTGTCAAGTCCTGGTCTGGTATGCCATGTCAAGAGGATGAATAATTCGCCTTCAATTTCCTTTGACACAATTTTATGTGTAGGAGTGGAGGAGCCTATCAAAATATCATCAGGATCTGGCAATGACGAATCCCAGGCATCAGATCACCACGGCGACTGAAAAACCGGCGTTTACTCTCAAAATTCGCTATGTATGGTTATCAAATTGAAGTCTGGGGAACTATAGAAAATTTGTTTAGAATTTATATCAGTATTTACTAACAATGGAGGAGGTCACTATTTGTCCTAGAAAAAGTCGAAAGACACACCACTTCGAACTTGTTTTTCGCTGAAAAAAACGCAAATTAAAATATTGTTCGGGCACCTACCCTGTACATTTTTTTAGATTTGTCAAGTCTTGCTAAAGACAACAAAAAATTTATGTCAGAATTTTCTATCATCAAGAGTATAGGATTTTAAGCAGAGTTGTATTTAGACATGTGGGGTGTATATATATGGAAGATTTCGATTTATGAATTAATTCTGGAGGTGCTTAATATCCAGTGGTATAAAATACTGTGGGTGTGCTCGAGCTGGCCCGGCTCCAACACCACTGGTTTCAGGTCCCGGAAATATGGGAAAAAATATTTTGACCGTTTCCATCTCTCGCAAAAATTTTTGACTCTATAGGCACTATGTGCCTGTCAGACCAAACAAGGCCTGGGTTCTGGGATAGAAATATGTGTCTGGCACGTAATTTTTTTTGGATCCATAATTCAAGGGGTTTTTAACGGGTCAAGGCCCAAACTTGGATCGCAGGGGATTCCGGATCGTTCAAATCCAGTAACAGCCAGGGGCTCTCAAGCTGTATGTCTCGACCGAAACTTGATTCTGGGGGAATCCAGATTGGGCTCACGCAAATGGACTTACAGCCGGGTATTCCTGAGCCCCGTCGTACTTAAAAAATTAACGTCACTGCTGATAGTAACAAGAAAATTTTGCAACTCGAAATATTGCACATTGGCAATGCTAAGGAATTTTGTTTTTACTTTTTTTGGCGACAAAACTAATTTCAAATGGCTTATGATTGACAATATCTGTAAATTTACGAACTACTGTTTTATGGGAACATTTAAAACTTATATTTTACTAGCTATACGTCTGGAAGATGATCGATGCCCACAAATGTTGCATTTTTTTCCAATACGATTACAACTACTATTGACAGATCAATGGTCGCTATTAAAAATGACAGAAACGGAATGATGTACACATCACTGGCCCGTAAAAAACACAAAAGAAGAGAGAAATGAGGAATGTTCGGCAACGACCAACGAACTTCGACGGACATCGGAGAAAACTCAATGAAACGGACACCGGTAATCAATACAAGGCCGTATCGTTTGTCCTTGATTAAGTTCTCTCTGTCAGCCGGGATCCAGTGCCTTTACGGTAGATAGGTAGCTACTAGGAAGCCAATGAAAAATCGGTGTAAACCAGGCGAGAGTATATCAATACTCTCTCTCTACTTTTCATTATAGTGAGAGTAAAATCTCGCGCTTTACTTTGATCTAGTCTTAGAGCAGAAATTCCTGAACATTTTGAGTTTAGGGCACTATTGAAAATTATATTAGAATTTTGAATTTGTCGCGACACTTCTGCTTGATTCCGAAGCAGTTACTTAGATGGCAACCTGAATTTCAGTAGCACACAGGCTAGGAATCACAACCCACAAAAATTTGTCTTCAAAATATCTTGTGGCATCTCTGAATGATCACACCGTTTGAGAGTCACTGTGTGTCATGCAATTTCCGGCAAATTGTTATTGCGAGGTGTGTGTGTGTATAAATAAATAAATAAATAAATAATATATATATATATATATATATATATATATATATATATATATATATATATATATATATATATACACACACACTGCTGGCCACCCAAATTGCAACACCAAGAAAGACAAGAGATATTGCAACAATATTTATTTTGTAGATAACATGTTGACCAAGCATCAAATGATTAAATTTATAGACTTCTGTGAAATGTGGTTCCTGCCAAAATCAGTAGCCAGAGTAGCCGCCATTGTTGGAGATCACCGCTGCCACACGCCTCGGCATTGATTCAAAGAGACTTTGGATGTGTTCTTGGGGTACAGCAGACCAAGCAGCTTCCACGCGTTGCCAAAGTTGATCTGGTGTGGCAGCTGGGGATGTAATCTGGGTCAATCGTTGAGCAACCATGGACCACATGTTTTCTATCGGCGAAAGATCCGGAGAGCGAGCTGGCCAGGGAAGCAATTCAATCTGGCGATTGACGACGAACCTTTGGACAATGCGTGCCACGTGTGGTCGCGCATTATCCTGTTGAAATATGGCTGTGGGCAAGCCCTGAAGGTAAGGAAGGACAACTGGCTCCAACACCTCGGAGATGTACCGCTGGCTTTTTAAAGTACTGGCAATGCGTACTAGAGGAGTGCGAGAGTGATTTCCAATACCGCCCCATACCATAATACCCGGTGCAGGACCAGTGTGGCGGTGCATAACGCAGCTGTTCAGCATCCTCTCTCCTCGGTGTCTCCAGACTCGAATCCGACCATCGTGGTGTTGCAGACAGAAGTGTGACTCGTCAGTAAAGACAATTTCATTCCATTGTGCCGTCCACATCCTTCTTTCATCGCACCATTGGCGGCGGAGACGTCTGTGGTTCTGCGTCAAGGGTACCCGAAGCAATGGACGTCTTGCGGACAGACCACTCTGCTGTAAACGGCGTCGAATGGTACGCGCAGACACTGGATGATGCGGTACAGACTGAATGTGCTGTGCTATGGTTCGTGATGTGGCTGAGCGATCCGTCACTGCCATACGCACAATACGCCTGTCATCACGTGAAGTGGGGCACTGAGGTGGATGCGATCGAACACGTCGGTCCGTCGTACCCTCCTGCATCCAACGATCACATATCCGCATTACAGTTGTTTGGTTTCGTCCAACACGACTACCGATTTCCCTGAAAGATAATCCACAATCTCGGTAGGCCACTATCCTTCCTCTGTCGAACTCGGATACTTGATCAAAAGATGATCGCTGTTTTCTACGAGGCATAATTGATCGTTTTTTTTGAAAGAAAAACACAATTGCCGTACTTCAAATCGTCGAAATCTCCAAGCCTTAAATAGCGCTTTGAAGTGGCGCCTCAGGCGCGCGTGATGTGCGTCTGCGCTGAAATTCTAATAATTTGCATATCTCACCTCCGCTAATGCATGTTGTAAATTTCATATTATTTGCATGCTTCCTTCAGGGTGTCGCATTTACGGTGGCCAGCAGTGTATATATATATATATATATAAATGGAAGACACGGAAGTCAGTCTTAAAGACACACTTGGGCCTAGGATCGTAACAAGAACTTTTGTGGAGGAAGGGCGGTAAACGTGATTTTGTTGCTTCCAAATTTTGTCACTGGGGCAATGGTCCCCCCCCCCCCCGGGTCCTCCATTTTTATCCGTCCATGTCTAAAATTTCGTGTATGGGACTTAGCCAAAACCAGCGGCTATGCATTCTTAAATATGAAGGCAGCTGCATAGACCAGTGGCTGTTAACCCACTGTTGCTGTCTTAAAGCCTCCTAGAGCATATTTTAATTTAAAAGGTTTATTACTTTAAATACAAAAAAGGTCACAACAGGCACAAATTGCCCGACTCGGTGGCTGAAAAAAAAAGATGCCCGTAAAGAATGTATGTGTCAAATATACAACAAAAATTCAGCAACGAAATATAAGCATAATATCACGAAAAAAAAAATTTTTTTTTTCTGCGAAAAACAGCCAACAAAAATTTTTCAGGAAAATGCCTGAAAAATTTTTGTTGCCTGGGCCTTGGTGACATTTTAACATGTTGGTGCAACGCTTTCATAAGTTCCGAAAATTTTGGGTTGCCCTCGGATTCCAATTTAGTCACTACACATGGGAAATTTTAGGCGCCAACGCTGATGTTTTAGTCGCCATAGTGCCTGACACCCAGGATTTCTCAAGCCATGCAGTAAACTACTTGTAGAACTCCCACACTAAGTAAGCTGACAGAGCTATAGCCCAGAGTTTCACCTTATTAATGAAAGTAATTGTATACCATAAATTCACACTCAGAAATCAATTTAGTAAGTAGAAAGGGTCTTGCTGTTGCGTGTGGGGACCACGAGTAAGAAATATAATTCATTGGCGAAACTGGTTTAAGAAATATTGGTCGCAGCCAAATCGTTGGGCATTTTGTCTGTTGTGGTCGTGTACTTGTATTACAACAAATAGACACCCGAGAGTCATCTGGAGGGTGATACTCGTCAGCTTATTAAATGGCGTATTAAATAACGACGCTAAGAATGCAGAGCCTTAGCAAGCAAGGCATCCGTATTTTACGAATATATAATACGTTGCTAGACCCAAACATTTCAACAATAGTTTTAAATACCCTTGATACTACCGCTATCAAACAACACCACCTATAGAACAAGGCCTCCGCACGAAGCTCGTGACGTCAATGAAGGTGGTCATTTCTCGTATTGCCATTGGATATATTGCAAAACAAAGGTAAAGATATCGCATGCGTCGGCCTGCTATATCCAATGGCGATACGTGAAATGGTCTTCTTCAGTGACGTCACGAGCTTCGTGCGGAGGCCTTGTTCTATATGTGGTGTTGTATCAAATCGGGTACAAAAACAACACAACGTATGTTTTTATACATGGTCGAATGAAATCGATTCAGCATGATAACTTCAGTGAAGCATTGCCCAAAAAATATACTCAATTTTATTTATCGTAACTTTTCTCTCCCAGTTGTTATTGCAGTGTCAGCTGCAGAAAACATTCGATTATCACGATAAAAAAAAGTAGAATAGATGGCAAAAAAGGGCACAAAAACTTATTAAATAGGACGCAGGGCGAAAAGGAAGAATGCAGCGACAAAAAAAAACACACACACACACTCCCTGTATGTACCTGGACGCAACCTGAACAGAAGAGACGTCCACAATGGACACAAATATGCATTTATAGTCTATAGAGGTGGGTCCCTTAAACGACGTAAATATTGACGAACAAAACGTCTTCGACTGTAACTCAACTCCATACCTGAACCAATTCCAACCTCTCCCCCCCCCCCTTCCTGTACTCTCTTCAGAAGTTCATGAACTGGAAGCACTTGAGAATATATATATATATAAAGGTTTTCCTTCTTTTTTCTCTCTCTCTCTCTATACAAAAGAGTTTGGGCTTTCTAACAATACAATTCCGTACCTGGTATTAATAGCACAATCCCCCCCCCCCCCAAACAGAAACGGCAGGTGGTAAAATTGTACCGGACGAAGAAGAGGACATTCAGACTTCGGGAGGGCATATATTTCATTCGGTGGGTCGAATGTCAAAACCAATTCCAGAATCGTATAGTGAATAGAACGAACAGTATAGTAACCAGAATAGCAAAGTTACGAATGAAGCATGTTGAGACCAAACTTGAGTTGAATTATCACATCGTGAGTTGGAACAGAAATTTTTGAAATAAATATTCCAATACTCAATCCCATGATTCCAGGGGCGTACGCAGGCCTCACGAACTTCAAAAAGTAGCATTTTAAATTGAAGGAGACGGTTAATAACAGCATATCAAGAAGCAAAGAATTTTATTTTTACAATAAAAATCGAAAATTTTCCAAATTTGCTCTCAATCGCTCGTCCATTGATTATTCCCATAGGGCAGGACTTGACAAATTCCTGGAGCCAGGTCAACTAAAAAGTTATGATTGACACTTGAATTTCCTATGTGCGATTATTGAATAAAAGTCTAAGGACGACAAAAGATTTGCTCAATTTTTAACAGCACGTCTCTCAACTTAGGAACGGGGTCACCCCAAGTCCCGGAAAAATCGGGAAATATTTTTTCTTAGATCATTTTTTTTTTCGAAAAAGAATTTTTGGCTCCTAAGAAATGGGATTAGTGATTCATATATTTTTTTTTTATGATTTGTCAATCCCTATCCTAAGGATGTCCCTACGCGATCAGTGCTGGGCTCCCACTCAAAAAATTAGAAAGAGTAGGATGGAGGATACCTCCCCCCCCCCCCTTTATGCAACATAATCCTAGCATAATAAAAAAAATCCCTGAAAAAAATTGTTTATTCAATTTTTTTCCATAGTATATTGTAGGATTGACTCGAGCCAAAGCAAAATTGCAGAAATGACTTTTTTGGCCAAAACAGTGTAGTAGCAACTAAGGCCGTAACTACAGGGGGCAGTTTCCCCGGATGCCAAATTTTAGGTGAACACCACTGTTTTCAAATTAACTAATTTTAAATTAGTGAGCGCGGCAAAATCACGTTTGCCCCGGGCGACAAGATGATACAAAAATCCTAGTTATGGCCCTACTAGCAAGATAATTCTTTTCTGTTCTCCTCACAATATATATAACATTCTTTTTTTGAAGTCTTCCACAGTCCAGTCCGTCAACTCTTTTCGAAAATGCCCACAGCAAATTATGAAGACATGTAAATTTTTTAAGAATGATGATGCTTTTCGAGACCACTTTCAAAAGCACAGTGCAAAATGTGTAAATTACCAGGTCCGATATAAATAAGTCAAGGTGGACCATATGGTTTCACTGCATTGTCCATCCCTTTTTTAAAAGGATTTGTTTAAATTTTAGCACTCAACGCCAGTGTAATCGTTTTTGACAAATGAAACCCTTTCATTTCTAGCTCTTTGCTGCGCGTTGTAAGTAATGTTTATGCCTCTGCATGCCCTAAAAATATAGAAGGCAATTGAATGTTATTGGGTATTATCATTGGGTTTTAGTCACAAAACTTAGAATTGGCCCATGTACCCAACTGCTTTGTAATGCAAACTGTTTTTCGCCTACACACGAAATGTGCACTATAATTTTTAATGATGAATGTTAGTTAATGTCCAAGATCATGAAGTTGTAAATACAAAATTACTTTTTTTCCCACCAGACACAGAAGTTTTTAATGATTACTCTAGTTGTTGGACCTTCAAACTAAGCAAAAGCAAAATTAATAAACCAAATTGTCCACATACATCCCCTTCGCAAATAACCTGAAAAACGACACAATTTGTGCTTTGGCTGAATCATTAATTGCAATCTAATACATTTGTAATATTTGGAAATATATCGACGATTCCCTACTGAATTGAAACCAATTACACGAACTTTGATGATAGGATTTGGTAAAGAAGTAGTAAAAGTAGGACAAAAACTGGAAAGTACGGTAAAACCGAAAAAGTAGGATAAAAGTAGGACATTTTACCAAAAAGTAGGAAAAGTAGGACGAGTGGGAGCGCTGTATGTATAATTTGTACTATTACACGGATTGACAAATCGAGAAAAAATCTAGGCAATAACCAAATATTTCTTTCACTCTCAACGGCGCCACGAACGTAAAAAATTTGGAAATTTTTGTCTTTAATCCATTCTAACCCAAAGAATAAACAACAACCCACTTAAGGAATACATTAATTCTCGTTCGTTAAATTACTTTTCTGTTGAGGAAGCGACATCTGTGTTGTAATTTTATCAAAATTTTTATGCTTAACATTTTGTGAAATATTTTTCCACAAAATGAGTGAAACAAGTAACGAGTAAATTATATGAAAAAATATCTTCTTTTTTTTTAAAAACGGATATTTTATTAATGTAGAATATTTGTGGAGAAATTATGGATAAGAATAACAGTTATTTCACCATTATTGTCTTGTTTTGTCACCTTTCACATTCTAGAGGTACACATATTGATACCTCATATTTACGGTTAATTAATTAAAAGCTTTTCTTTAAAAGGACATTTTGACTTACAAATCAATCAAAAAAATATATTTTCCAATAGTTTTGGATCAGGTGTAAGAGGTTATATACAAATATACGGAAATTACTACAAATTTTTCGTTACAAAACAGAAGTGATACACAATGGTCTGCGAAAGTGTTAGTCATAATTATTGGGCACCTTTAGTGCCTTCTTTCCATACGGTGACGGTTGATCGATGACATTTTTTCCGGGCAGTTATAAACCGCAAAAATGCCTCTTCCAATAAATAATCTCAACCAATAAATTAATGAAACCAAAATTTATACAAATACAACGCCACAACAGGCAAAATGCCCAACGAGGTGGCTGAGAAAAAGATGCCCATAAGAATATGGATGTTGTATATTTCAAAAATACAGCAACCCAATTAAAAATGCAATTAACACAAATTATAAACAATATATACACATGAAAAAATATTATACAATGCCCATAAAGAATACTTATGGTTGTCTTATTCTAAGAATGGAGAGAGCTTCTCGATTTACCCCAACATGTTTATCGTATTTCTTTTTAAACGTGTCAATTGTGTTGCAATTTACTACCTCCGGGGGTAAGCTATTCCATTTATTAACAACCCTATTAGAGAAAAATTCCCTGCGACACCATAACCTTGCATTGTCCCTCACCAATCGATACTGGTGTCCCCTTGTAAAAGCAGTCGATTGGCGTTGTACTAAAAGTTCATGATCCATCCCATTGAAAATTTTGAACACTTCGATCATATCTCCTCGACACCTGCGTTTATCCAATATAAACATATTCAAAAAATACTTGATGAGTAGAAGAATTTGAAATACCTTCATTCGCATGTAGACACATGAAAGAAATATCGTTTCCAATAAATAATTATTTATGACATGAATATTTAACACATATTGCTAAACTCGGGACTTGACAAATTGAGAGAAAATCTAGACGCCAACCAAATATTATAAAAGCCATGCGCATATATTTTTTTTGCCTGAGTTAGCATTCATATATGCAAAATTTTAGATGCTAATATCAAATTTCAAGTCGCCATGGGAGTTGACAAGCCCTGGTTAAATTTGTTTATATTCATTTACTGAAGATTCCCTTGGTATCACGTTGAGAGAAATCGGGGAACACAGCGTTATGTAATAAATATGGCGTAAAAAGATTTTCTGTCCCCCCCCCCCCTAAATTTAAAAGTGACTACTTTACAAATTAATGGTCACATAAAAGGGAGAGGCAGGCATCGACCTTATTGTTTTGTTTTCACTATGACCTTACAACCAGGTTTGACAAATAGAAAAAAAAAATTAGGCACCAGCCAAATTTCTTAGGAACCAAGAATGATTTTAACCTCAACCGAAAAACGATTCTAAATAATATTTTTCTGGCTTTTCAAGTACTTTTCCCCAAGTAAAAAGACACATTTCGGTGAAATCAGAAAATTTTGTGTCACTTAGACTCCAATTTAGCAATCACACATACACAGAAAACTTTAGGCTCCAATACCAATTTCATAGTCGCCCTGCCGACGTGGCACCTGGGATTTGTCGAGCCTTTTGTAGGGAAATACAAGGCGTGGACACGGGACGTTCTTCATAAACCCCACTTATATTTAGCTCGGCAAATTTCATTAAATTCGTAGAGATCCGTATGCGAGTTCACGCTTGAGTATGAGCGAGTACAAGTAACAACTCGATACCGCAATTGAAACAAAACATTCATGTATACTAAAATTATACGTAGGGATCCCAAGATGAATGAGATGGAGCTGTGACTGATCTCCAACCAGTGTGTCGCAATTTTGGGTGCCACCGATGTGCTTTGAGATTAGGCCAAATATAATAAAGTTTGGAAATTAATGACAAAGAACTGCGCTCGGTGCTCCAGAACTACAATGAACAATATTGTACGTAACAGGACAAATTAGAAAAAAAAGTTGTGGTGTCAGCCAAGGAGCTAGTTATGTCTTTTAGTCCAGAAAGTGTTTTGAACCTTTCCCGGATATAGCGGCTCCTTTACATGTCGTGAGATAGACTTTTTTTTTTCTGTTATGCTGATATCGTAATTAAGCAATCAGCAGGACTTGACAAATTTTCAAAAAATATAGGCACCAGACGAATTTCTTAGGAGTCAAGAATAGTTTTTCTTCGAGGAAAATGAAATTAAATAATATTTTTCGACTTTTCCGAGACCTGACGACCCCTTTAAAATTTTGTATCATTATTAGACTGATTTAGCAATCTAATACAACAAATTTCAGGCACCAATACCGATTTCGTAGTCGCCATGGCAATCTGGCGCATGGGATTTATCGAGTGCCTGTACGTATTATGGTATATTTCACTCACACTTCATTGCACAGTAAACAGATATGAACCAATACTGTGCTTGTGGAAACCCAAACCAACAAAGAAGGAACGGGGAAAGTTTAGGTGTAAATACAGTACACGCATTGCTCCACAAGGGTGGGGTCAAGACAAAAAATTACCATAATCTTTTGTTTTTGATGATATAATTTCGCTAAAGAAGGGCCACGAGGAAATTCTGGTTTGGGGGTCCGTCAAATACCCCAGATTGTGGGGCTAACAGGGCTCCAACCCTGGAGTTTAAGACAATTACCATAATCTTTTGTGTTTTTCATGATATAATTTCACTAAAGAACGACCACGAGGAAAGCCAGGTTTAAGAAGTCCGTCAAATATCCCAGACAGCGAAATATCCAAATGCGATAGAAATAATCAGTAAACAAAGTTCAATAGCCATATCTAAAAAAATGCGTCTGAAAAATCTGAAAAAAATTGGAAACGAAATTTCCAATCAGTGGCACAAAAAAATAATGGCATATTTCCACACTGCAATACACACGCACACTATGTAAAAAAAAATAAATAAATCTGTAGATGCACCAAAAATAAAAGAGAGGAGCAAAGCGAAGGACAGAGGACAATACCCGGCGGTACCATCAAATACGATTATTATACATTCTTCGAGAGTGAATTTCTCGATGGAGTAGCTGATTGGGCAGAAAATCGCGAAGTTGTCGAAAACTCCTTGAGAGAAAAGAATGATCTTTTTTTTTTCCTTTGTACATTGTGTGGTGCGAGGATTCTGCTTTTTTTTCTTTCAATCATAAGTTTCTTTCCAGAATTTTCTTACTCATACTTTGTTCCAAAAACCGCATAGGACAGAAGATTTAGATATCATAGTTACGGGGAAGATTTCAAGAACTGAAGAGAAGAGCAAAAATATGATCTCTTGAGCTCCCTACAATGGTACATACTGTTTTTTTTTTGTGACAGCAGGGTTTCGTTGAGACATCCACTGTGATTATGTCACACTTGCTTTGACAATGAATTTTCGGTTGTACATTTGCTGCAGTTTCTATTATGGCATTCTAGATCGGTGTTCAGCTGAAAAATCTGAAGTTACCTCTAAAATTAGTTGACACTGGGGAAGAATTTGAAATTATCTTTAAATTCCCATATACTTTCACTCCCATACCTACCCACTATCATATTCTCTGTCACTTTTTTTTTGGACACTCACTGACCTTGGCCTTCACTCTTTAGGCCATTTTTCAATCAGTCACTGGCCTGGAACCTCGCTCTCTAGGTCACTCTTTTGGTGACACATGCTTAAACACTTTCTATATCCCGCTTTTGGTCATTATGCTTACACACACCTTCTAGGACAGGTCACTCTGGTCATTCACATGTTTGCACACTATCTAGTTCACTTTTTTTTGGTGGCTAACTGACTTGCTCCTAGTTCTACATATAAACAGAGCTAGATATATGATTTAGCCGCCCTTTTCCTTTCCCACTCTTAATTTTCTAGACCATATTTGCCACCCCGGTTACAGCCCGCTTTGCCTGCAGTCACTGGCCCCCTTACCGCTGTAAATTCGCTTCTGACATCAAAAAAGTACATGCCGAACGGAACGCCAAAAAAAATCTCTGGTATTCTCAGATGTCATAGACATTACTGTTTCAAACAGCTCCAGACTCGAAGAGCCAACAACGCCTTAGTGGCGTGGTGGTAATATGCTCGTCTACCCCCGTGAAGGTTGCTGTCACGGTCTTGTATTCGAACCCGAGGGAGGATATAGATAAGATATTTTCCCCTAACGAACTTGAGGCGACCATCAACAGACAGCGCCTTCATTTCCAACCTATCTCATTAATGGCAGTAAATTGCAATATAGCGATGTGGACGGAGTTGGTGCTTGGTGAAGTAGACTCGAAAAGACTCTTAATCTTTCACAAACTCTGACGAGGTAAATATCGAGGACTCGAAATGTTCGCCATCAACTGCTCAAAACCAAATGTTTCCATATCAGCGTATTTTCTTGACGTGGTGTTTACACGATTAAACACGTTGAAAAGGAACGGATGGTTGCTGGAAGCTCGCTCAAGAGCGAAAAGGGAAGGAGGACGCGAAAACCCCCTCTGAGTAGGGCCCACCAACCGACATGACCAATTGGTAGTGCCCTCAAAAACAGCAGGTCTATCTGGAACTGGCATCCCGAATATAGGGAGAGACGGTGACATACATGCACACTGAAAAAATCAGTCATACGGATGAAATCGCGTGTCCACACGCGCGCGCGTTATTTACCAAGGTGCCCGCGGAATCCACTCCTCCAGGAACAGGATAGAACCAAAACCACATAAAGCATAACGCGAGATCTAATCAGTGGCTAATGGATCGTATACAGAAAAAAAAGTGATGTGGTGGTGGGGAGATCGAATTTGCCCGGGAAAAAAGTGAATCTCAACAACGAAGCGGGGGGATATGTCGGGCTCAGCCGGGAAAATCCTATTCAACATATAGAGGCTTAACCACTTTGTTGCACTAAAAGCACCCCCTGGCGACCCAAAGCGTCGGAGCCCCTTCACCGAACCCCATGGGATCTAGATGCCACAAGTCGAAATGAGGGGGGGGGGGGGGAGAAGGCTATGCTAACGAAATCACACAACTGGCAAACTCACGTGGAAGCAGCAATTCCTATAAAATCCATTCTCACGGACGAACGAATTTTTTTTTTTTCGTTCCGGGACTAATATCCGGGGTTCTGCGGAGTCATCCAAGCACAGTATAGCTGCTTCCACCAATGAAATTATTGTGGGAAAATTACTTTATGGGTAGCACTTTTTTTTCACATTTATACATTTTTTCACCGCCTATGGCGACATAAATGGAAATGGCTGATGTGTAAGCATGAAAGCATCTGAGATATTCGGAGATCAGCCGTTTAAATTCCTGTGAAGATGACGAAAGAGCAGCTTTTGAATCTCTGTCATAGGCATAATAAAAATGTCATGGTAAACGAGATGAATAGGTAAATCATGCATAATCGCCAATCGTCTCGGTAGGTTTTTTTAATACAATATACAAATACAAACATATGTTATTCCCCTTTCACACGCCAACACTCCTTACACAACACAAAACACACAAACACACACACACATAATACATACACTATGTAGCCCCAAGGGACTACGAACTCCTTCCAGCAGGCCTTATATGATTTTTATATTACATGATTTTCTCCCTCAGTAACAGCTCTTTTCTTCATTAGATGTATTCAAGTATACAATTAATATGTATTGGTGCAATAATTTATTTCAAAGTACTGCGTTAATATCTGTGTTTTTGATCATAATAAAGACATTGTAATCTGTATTTTTATTACTATTTGTGTAATTACTAGAGTAGATGAAGTTTATTATTTTTCGGTGGGGTGTAACAAAAACTTTTTTGAAATGATGTTTTGTTACTTTTAGGCACTTGATAGATATTTTTTATATCTATCCGAGGTTCTATTTTCATTTTTAACTAACCATTCTTCATTTTTGATGATAAATTTATAAATTCTGTACATGTAGTTCTGTCGGAGTGTCAATATGTGGCACTGTATGTTTTTGTTTTCTATTGGAACATTTATCAATTCTCTTAATTTATTGTAAAGATTGTCTAGATTGCGTATGTTTATATAATATGCTCCTCTCCAGACACATATTCCGTAATTTATATTTGAATAAAATCACGCATAAAAGATATCTTTCAAGAAGTTCTTATCAACTGTGTATTTAAGTTTATAAATGACTCCTGAATACTTTCTGAGTTTTTTTTAATCATTTTTCCACTATGTATGTTCCATTTTAGGTTATCTTGTGTAACTATTCCTAAGTATTCATAATTGAACACTCTACTTATTTCTTGCACAATTGCATACTGATATAGTTTGAGATTGGCAGTTGAGTTTGTAATTTTGCGTGGATTTCTGTACTGTCATTTATATTTCTTGTTTTCGTGCACATAAATTTAGTTTTTTGTGTATTTATTTTTAATTTGTATTTAATTAGCCAGTGATTTATTTTCGTTAGGTCCTTCTCTGTTCTTTTAGCCAAACTATCTGTTTCTGTATCCTCAACATATAAAACTGTGTCATCTGCAAAAGATATAATGCTACCATTTAGATTTAGTTCGCTCGCAAATGCGAGCCGATCTCCCCGTTAAAAAGTGTCGCCACAGAGAGCAACAGTCCTACAACGATAAATCATTCAATCATAACACTTCACTCATAGTTAGAAAAACTGGTGGCAGATGTCAGCACTACACATAACAAGCATTACAGGGAAACAACAAAACTTCACGTCAGGTTTCACTACACGTACACGCACATTCCCGCATGTACCGATTCGTTGGGGGGTTCCGCGGGGGGGGGGGGTGCATGTGTGGTGTAGTAGTAGTAGGTAGGGCCTCCAAAAAATGGCTCGGAGATCCATGATGTTCTTAAGTCAGCCACCTCGTTGGGCAATTTGCCTGTTGTGGCGTTGTATTTGTATTGTATTGTATAGTTTACTCAGTTCATTTATGTAAATTAAAAATAGTATAAGGTTTGATAAACCTATCACTTTTACCAGTGATTACGCATAATGTCCATGCGCACCTCGCAAATTTCATAAATACATGAAATTTACCGCTATTATCAGTAATTAGGCATAGTTCCCTTGTTTACAGATAGGCACCAGAACTTGGGAGCTGTGAGGGTATTTCCACCTCCCCCCCAACTCAGCAATAATTAATGAATATGCATTGTGTGCAACGTTCCCCTCCCCTCCTACATAAGGACTTGAGCTCCGTATTTACAGACGACTGGCAACTTTCAGCCCCCTCAATGT
Source organism: Pholcus phalangioides (assembly GCF_987345545.1). Taxonomy (NCBI): domain Eukaryota; kingdom Metazoa; phylum Arthropoda; class Arachnida; order Araneae; family Pholcidae; genus Pholcus; species Pholcus phalangioides. The sequence continues at coordinate 3,098,198 of NW_028301603.1, forward strand.
TTTCTTCATATCGGTTGCCTCTGCCCTAGTGTAATTGGTTACTTTGATAAATATAAAAAAAATTCGCAGAGTGGTATACTCAGGAATTGAATTTTCTGGATGTTAATGCCGAAACTGACATTTGGAAAGAAAAGTGATTTGTCTCCTCCGGGAATCGAACCCGGACCCCCCTTGCATACCGGGCAAGTGCGCTAACCAATACACCAGAGACACACTTTTCCCTTCCTCATAACACGCCTTAGTAGCGTGAAGCGCTGCGTAGTCATAGCAGCCTCCCTTAACTACAGCAATTTTCACCCCGGTTGGCGTTTTTGTATTAAGAGATGGTATTTTTTCGCAGACACAAAACACTTTATTTTCCAAATGTCAGTTTCGGCATAACATCCAAAAAATTCCATTTCTCAGATAATTTCAGGCCAAAGAAATGCCATCTCTGAGTCTGGTATGTTCGATAAATGTAGTCGGATCCCGGTATAACAAGCTCCCCCATCTCTACTTCCATTTAAAAAATTTCATGATTAAAAATTCATCAAGTCAAATAATTTGTTAAATGCGAGTCCGTTATATACAGGTCTGATTTCAGAATTTGTCAAACAGGAGTTAATTATAGAAGTTATTTCGGGGATGTTCGGAAAAATTCGTTGAATCAGAGTTCATTATATCCGGTTTAGACTCTGGTCATCTAAATCAGTGGTTCTTAACCTTTTCAAGCCAGCGGCCCGGTTTCATTCATTTTTGTGATTCGAAGGCCCGGTCAAACACACGACCAACGGAAAATGAATGAGGAAAAATGAAACGGCTAATCACTCGCGGCCCGGTATGACTGATATCAGGACCCGGAGGTTGAGATACACTGATCTAAATAATAATACATCTTATCACGGCAATGGGACTAATTTACTATATTTACCAATAGAAAATAGTGATTGTGTATAATAACCGCAGGGCTCCCACTCAAAACATGAGAAAAAGTAGGAAAACGCAGGACTAAAAAGTAGGATGGGGGAGGGTAACCCCCTTAGACAACATATTCATAGCATAATGAAAAAAAATCCTTAAAAAAAAATTTTTTTTGCAAAATTCAAATAATTAAAAAAAAAATTTAATTTTGAATTAACTTTTTTTTTTCATAGCACTATTTCAGTTTCTTATAAGATTGACTCAAGCCAAAGCAAAATGACAAATGACGTGTTTACAAAACCAATTTTTGGCCAAAACAGTGCACTAGCAACCACAGATAATTCTTTGCTGTCTCTCCTCATATAGGCCTTAAAACACTTCATGCCTTAAAAATTCAGAAGACAACTGAATGCTATTGGGTAGCATCAGAATCACCAAACCTAGAATAGGCCTATGTATCCAACTGCTTTGAAATGCAAACTGTTGTTTCACTTATTTGCACCATAATTTTGAATGATTAATGTTAGTTACTGTCCAAGACCATGAAGTAATAAATACAAAGTTATTTTTCCATCCAGACAGAAGTTTTTAATGACTACTCTACTTTGTTGAACCTTCAAACTAAGCAAATGAAAAATTAATAAACCAAATGAACCCCCCCCCCCCCCGCCTCAAATAACCTTAAAAATGATACAATTTCTGGTTTGGCAGAATCATTAATTGCATTCTCCACCATTTGTAATATTTGGCAATATATCAATGATTTCCTGCTCAATTAAAATCAATTACACAAATTTTGTCGATAGGATTTGGTAAAAAAGTACGAAAAGTAGGACAAAATCTAGAAAGTAGGACAAAACCGAGAAAGTAGGACAAAAGTAGGAAATTTTACCAAAAAGTAGGAAAAGTAGGACGAGTGGGAGCCCTGTAACCGGCAAATGTGATGAATTTATCATGTTTATACCAACGATGCTTGGGTATTATACACAACAATCTGATTTATCATATTTTCCATAGCACAAATATTGCCAGATCCGATTCCACTTTCACTTTAAATACTTTTACAGCCCGTATAACACAAGCACTAGGAGACACATAAACATTTTAAGAAAAAACACTCCCAACAATTTTCCTCACAAAAATCCACATAAAAAAAGACGTGAAAGCGTAAGTTTCTCAACATTTTAAAGAACGTCGATGAATTTTATGTTCACGAGAGTAAAAGAGGGATCCATGGTCTGAACTGGGAAGAAACAGCAAATCGCTTAACCGTATCTAATAAGTTCTAAGTGCTTCTGCTGTGCTGTAGTTGCAACATCTCCTCTTTTTTAAACGAGAACACAAAATTCTTATTTCTCCTCCTCCTCCTTGTCCCGGGAACAGAAGGGGGGGGGGGGGAAAAGTTCCGGGATTATGATATGTGAAAAGGGGGGCGATCTCAAAATTGTATAGGAATTTTCGATCCCAGCTTTCATATGAAAACCTAGATGGCAGTGACATGATTCCGGTGAAATCCTACTTTTTTTGTTTTTGGCTTTGTTTTTAAATACTCTTACGCAGGGGCGACAAATCCCAGGCTCCCGGCAGTCATGGCGACTAGATAGAAAATCGGTATTGGTGCCTAAAAGGGTTCTATATTTGATTGGGTGTCTATGGACGACGCAAAATTGTCTGATTTCATCGGGATCTTTCAACATAGAAAAGTCATTATTTAAACATTGTTAACACCATTTTTTTTCCTTTTGGAAAAAAAGAACAAGCTTGGCTCCTCAGAAATGTATCTAGCACCTATATATATGTATATGTCAATCCCTGCTATTCATAAGAGCGGGACTAGAAACCCCGTATAACGTCAATATCAGCAATTATCCCGGCTTGAGCGGGGCTTTCCGGGATATGGAAGATACATATGCAGAAGAAGCATTCTCAGTTGAATTGAAAATAGCGTAATACAACGGAACCACTCGATAACGGACTCTAATAAGACCAAAAATTGTGCTTGTCAACAGGGAGTGTCCGTTAATAACTAGTGCGATGCATTGAAGTCCTATTCTAGAGAATTTAAAAGCGTCCGGTGATAGGGCATGTCCACTAACGGGCAGTATGCGGTACGGTAGGGTTCCACTATGCTCGTAAGTTTCAAAAGCGGTGTTCACTCACAACAGGTGTCTTCAATCTGGTGCTCATGCTTCACCTAAGAATGCTCGATATTTGCGCCTTTAAGAATTCACCTTATCGAGTCCGAGTTTGATCTTGGAGTCTGTGAGAGCTCTTCTTCAAATGCTGAGCATAAATGATGCTCTCTGCTTGGGAGGAGTTGAAGACTTCCTGAATGATGGGACTCTCTTGTTAATATGAATGGGTCGTACAATCACACCTTAATGTGCCCTGCTGGAGACGAATCAAAATGACTTCATAAGCGAGATGACTCAATAAGTAAGACGAACCTGCTATTTATGCAAGCAGGGACTTTCAAAAACTGACGTTATACGTGTGGTGACGTTAAAAGTGATTGACGTATACCGAGGTCTTACGGTATTTTTGTTCTTAGTATAGACTTAATAACATTAATCAGAGTCACCATTTTTCGCCGAGGTTTCTTAAAGTATTCCAACCATTTATTCTTAAACTATGGGTCGCAACCCAAGCTTAGGCAGCAGGGACTTCCAAGATGGGTCGTACAAATCCACTTTCACAGACAGAGATTCTTGAGCTATGGTTTACGACCAAAACTTGATTCGTAGGGGCTTCCCAGATGAGACATACAAATCCACTTACAGTCCTGTTATTGCGTTACTGGTTTCGGTGATTTCGAAAAACGAACAGTCCCGTGGGTCGCGAAGCTGATAATTATTGTTGTCGATTTTGGGTCGCGGCTGAAAAAGGTTAAGAACATCAACTGATCCGATTTTTATTTGATAAGCGACCCCCCTGCAGCTTATCCAAAAAATTTTCCATAAAAAAAAAAAAGAAGAATCCATATATCCGAAGTTAAACCATTTTTTTCATGGAACCTCACGGTCTGGAGTCTTCCCCTCCCCCCTTCATAGCAATACTTTCTCCGGGGGGTTTTTTTGTTCATTCTTTTCAAGTGTCCGTGGTGCTCTCTTATGGTGTCGTCGACGTCGTCGTCATCGCTGTTACTCCGGAAAAAGCAAATCCCAAGTTTCCATTAGACGACGTTGGGTTGTTGAGGGAAGAATAAGGAGAGTAACGATATACACTGCATGTATATCCTTAAATAAAAAGTAAAGTCCTACAAAGTCCTTATTTTTCTATGAGCATGAGGGGGTAGGTACGGGGCGCGCGATCTTTCACATAATTCTTCTCACACAGAAACGCTTTTTTTTCCTCCATACTTGGCAAGTACAGTATTTCCAGTGCTCACACACGTTGCCAAGGTGAAAAAAAAGGAATAGAAGCTGCTTTACGTTGTTGCAACTGAGTACTGAAGTACACATAACAGAAAGAGCACTGATGGTTACCCCATATAAGAAGAAAAAAAAAAATGGTGGGATATTCCGATATTCAATCATATAATCCTTTATATATATTTATATATAATCCTCTTACAAGGAATTTTGTTCTCAAAAGTAGGGAGTTTCGTGGAATCTCCCCCCCCCCCCCACCACTTTTATTAGTGGGGTGGATTAAGGGTTTATGGGTTTGTGAGGACAGGGGGGGGGGGGGGGAACAGGGTGTCTCTAATGCACTGGAGTTTTTTAATATACTTTTTATATATGTCTCGTGAACAACTGCTTATGGATTTAAAGGCTTTTTAAAAGGGATGGTAGGGCGGGGGGTTGTATAAGGGTTTTAAATTTAGTATTAGAGAAGTTTTGAATTAATGAACTGGTGGTCGCTATGATCCAACACACTTTGTCTGTACTCATACATGACTAGTAAAAACTGGTTTTGCCACTCTAAGGGTCATTGGGTATGAGGTTATTCGAGATATGAATCAAAATTTTCTGGAGTGTGTCTTTTGCGACAATTGCTCCTTGAAACACCAGGCTGACCCGTCCACCATCTTTGAACGAAAAAAAAATGACATCGACGCTATCATCACAGCTAGAGCTGCTTGAAGAACTAGGCCATTTCTTCTCAAAGTGTACGTCGCAGCTCCTAAAGGCGTCACCAACCTTTGACGGGGGGCGTCGTGGCGAGCTGGAGATATTGATTTGTTTTGTTATTTATGCTTCGAAATGATTCTTTCATAAGAGAGAGAGAGAGAGAGAGAGAGAGAGGAATATCATCTACGAAACTATTCCGTGTGGGGGGGGGGGGCGCAGACGAACCATGAATTGGGCAAGGGAGCTGCGGGTGACGAAAGGTGAGAACCACTGCCCAAGGCTGAATCATCCACTATCTTTTGAACACTGTTCTCTATCCTCTCCCTTTCAACTATTTGTGAGACATCACTGGGAGAGACAAGCCATTTTTTTTTGTTCAAAGATGGTGGACAATGAGTACCTTCCTCTTTCTAGGTGTCTTAGCTTAGCTAGAGCTCTTTGAAATATCAGGCTGACTCATTCACCATCTGTAGACTCGCTAGAAACCCACCAGTCTGACTTCTTACCCGCCATCTTTGTGCAAAGGGTGACGTGAATGTTATTGCTACATGCAATAACTGCTCTTTGTGCAGTTTTTTTTAACGGTTAGCGGTCACTTTGAACAGAAAACTGGTTTTGCCACTCTAAGACGGAAGGTGATGAGTCCGGTCGGATTATTTTAGGCACTTTAACCATCTTTGAGCGAAGTGTGACGTCAGTATTATCACTATAGGATGTTGCATGGGAGTGGGGATGATAATGATATTTGGCACATATTTACCATGTGGAGTTTTCGAGTCCATGAATAGGTAGGCGGATACTTCCAGATAGATAGGGGGGCACCAGAACAAAATTTTGCTCTGTGGCCTTCATGATGCTGTTAGGACGGGCCTGGTGCCAAAATGCAAGTTTGTCACTGTTGACCAAGAATATTTTTGTAAGTGGTTGCGGCTCATCAGTTGAACCTGCAAGCGAGGGACTAAAAGTTGACCACGCTAGCCTACGAGCTACATGTCTTGCATAGCATGGAGTCTATGTAATTTCAATGGGAACCAAAAGATAAAAATTAATTAATTAATTAAGAACTACTCCGTGTTTTTGTGAGATGTTTCGAAACTCTCGAGACATATGCATCCAAGCAATTAATTATCATCGCATTGGAGGTAATTAATTTCCACGCGGACGTGATTAATCGCCCTCTGTTGTCTCTCGCAGGAGAAAATTATGATTACATATAGCCAATCAATGTCATGCCCATGACCAATGAAAATGTCCAATGAAATGTCCATACTATAAGATGCGAATGTCTCGGAACCGACAAGAAATACACTGCCCAACCAAAAAAAAAAAAAAAAAAAAGAAAAGGAGAGAGAGAAATGATTAATTGACGATTGGGATGAAATTCAATGATTAACGACATCCGTGCACCACGTACGATTCTTCGTTCAGAAGTCTTTTACCGGTCAATGGGATTCATTATGGTCGGATAATGGCATGAATAATGAAAATATAATAATGATAGTACTGTACTGCCACACGATGGTTGGCGACTAATTAATGGGACCTCAGGACGATGGAAATTTCGATCGTTAAAAATGGGGAAAAATAGAAATTCGATTAACACATCACGATTAGCAGTCTGGTGCTTCGATCCCTGCAACGTGGGTTTAAGCATGCCCCCCCCTTCTCCATACACACAGATATAAGGGGGGGGGGGGGGCTGAGGGCGTTTCAACCCACCATAAATTTCTACTAAAGACCATGATTCCGGGATGTAGACCATAGACTTGACGAATTGGAAAAAAAATAGGCGTCGGCAAAATTTCTAAGGAGCCGAGCATGATTTTGTTCTAAAAAAACCTGTCCTGAATAAATCATGATTAAACAAATATAGTCGCCAGGTCACCACGACTCTCTCACCGTCAACACAGTGGTGGTTTCCAACTTCGAGGAGCGAATGCGAGCTGATCTTCCCCGTTAAAATATCTCGCCTCAGAGAGCAACAGGTTTATAAAAAAAACAATACGATTATTTAATCATTACACTTCACTCATAGTTCGGAAAACAGATGGCAGCACTACAACAGGCGTCGCACATACACAAACCCTGTAGGTTCGCAACACGGACACGCACATCTCAACATGTACCAATTCGTTAGAAGTTCTGCAGAGGAATATGGACGAGGTGCATGTGTGGTTTCGTAGTAGTAGGTCGCCATGACGACCAAAGAAATTGTATTGGTGCCTAAAATTTTTCTTGCGTTGTTACTAAATGTGTGTGTGTGGAGTCTGAGAACAGCACAAAATGTTTGGAATTAATGTCAGCACATTATCTGTTAACGCATGAAAGTGGGTCGCTGAGCCCTAGAGAAGTCAAAATAAACATTATTTTGAATCTGGTTTTTCTCGGAAAAAAATTTTTTTGGCTCCAAAAAATTGTTATAGCACCTACATTCTTGTTTTTGCGTCAGGTCGGCATGGCGACTATAAAACCGGAAATGGCACCTAAAATGTTCTGCATGTTGATTGCGAAATCGGAGTCAATGAATCTGATTTCATGACAGTGCCTCTTTTAGCACAGAAAAGTCGAAAAAATATTTGTGACCGTTTTTTGTTGAGATTAAAAATCATTCTTGGCTAATAAGAAATTCATCTGGCGATTTGGCTGAATTTTTTTTTTTTTCCATTTTTCAAATCGTGCTACAGCCAATATGGAGCTCCTCGCCCCAGGCTGATTTATCCACCATCTTCGAGCGAGGTGTGGCGATTATGTAGCTGTACCCAATTGATTTCGGAATCCTGCTTTTCTTTTGGTGACGTCACTTGGACAAAAAAACTGATTTCGTTGCTCCAAGATGGTGTACGATGAGTGCGCATGCCCCTCTATGTGCCTTAACCCGACAAAGAAGTCATAATTTCAATTAAATAGCTATTGCATATAATCGCACGCAGTACTAATTAATCGGTTCTCAACTTCGAGGCGCAAATGCGAAAGCCGATCTCCCCGTTAAAAAGTCTCGCCACAGAGAGCAACAGGTCTACAACGACACTCAATCATTACACTTCACTCATAGTTGGAAAAATTGATGGCAGTACTACACATAACAAGCATTACACAGACACACTTCACGGCAGGTTCCCAACATATATACACGCACATTCCAACATGCACCGATTCGTTAGAAGTTCCGCAGAAGAATATGGACGAGGTGCATGTGTGGTTTACCAGTAGTACTAATTAATTCAATCTAACGCTCACGAGTGAGTCGGCAAACATCCTTCGACAGACTTTGAACTAGTAATCACACAATCACAAAAAAAAAACTATCACAAAACCCTTTGAAAACCCGATGAGGACAAACAAGATAGACCCCGAAAAGCGAAAATTAACTCGCGTTCGTGCTATCTATGTTCAACATTTGGGAATGACTTCAACCCCACACACGTCACTGGGGGCGGTGGCGGCTGTGGCAAAAGTCTCGCGAGGCAATTAATACCAATTAAAATATCTGGAACAGACTTGTTCACTAAAAGGAAGATCGCCGCCCGCTTTTGTGTTTGTTCTCTCCTCATAGATAATAGACCCGCTCTCTCGCTCGCCATTCCTCCATGATATCTATCAAATAATTCGTATTATATACACACACAAACATCTCCAACTCTCGCTTGTTCGTAAGTAGAGGAACAAACAAAACGCTTTTTGGTTGTATGGCGAGGCCCTCGGCGCCGGCGTCCGTTGTTTAACAATTCCAAACGAAAAAAGATTGAAAAGGGGGGGGGGGGGGTTAGCCTTTTACGGTTATCACCAAAGACAAGGCAAGGAAGGAATACGAACAAACGATGGTCTCGAGACTAGAAAACAACAGAGTAGGGAGGAACAGGGGGCAAGAGCCGAAAGGATAATCAAATCTCTTTTGATGGCACCGGCGCCAAAGATACCCGTTCCGAAGGGAACCCTTCTCGGAAACATAGGGATTTCTGTGATTTGTCATCTCGGAATTTGAACTCGGAGGCAGTATGGGAGTGTTGATGCCGAGGGAGGGGAGGGAGGGCTTTTACAATGTCCGAATTTCCGGTACAAACCACACGCACATATCATGTCGGAAATATTTCATTTCAAAAAGTGATCGAACCGAAACTTGCCCCTTTTCCCCTTGTGGCAGGCAGCAAGCTATTATCTATCTTATAAAATGCTTTCAAGTTGCGGTCTTGTTCTCATTGGTAGAAACGCTTCGGAGATATTGGGAACCATATTTCACATAAACATTAATATATAAAAAAGGAAATTGGCTGAATTGGCTTTTTTTTGATCGGCTACACCAGGAAACTTTTTGTAACCGTGGTGCTCTCTTATGTTTTAAACTTGATGTACGATTTTGTAATAAAGAGGATTCGTAGAGAGATCGTAGGATTTCACGAAGCTCAGGATCTTCGTCACCGTAGCGACTTAAAGATTGGCATTGATTACAAAAATTTTATACGTGTGATCATTGGCGCACGCAAAGAGGAGGGAGGAGATAACGCAAAGAGGAGATAAATTAAAGATTATAGTGAGATTTTGCCAGAAGAAAACGTAGCCTCCCTTCTGAGAAGAAAAAAACTTGGAATTCCCCCCCCCACCCCATGAAAAAATTCTGCGTACGCCTACTAATTACTGAATAGGATTACTAAATCGGAGTCTGAGAACAACACAAAAATTTTCGCAAATTATGGCAGCCTGCCTGTATCAGGAAAAATCACCGAGTACCGAAAAAGTCGATAAAACCCTTCATTAATCAGGACCATTATCTTGAAAAAAAATGGATATGTGATTGGCAACGAAATTCAGATCGCACGTAAATCATTTTTTCGATTTTTGAAACCTGTTTCCTAGTGGTCATTTTTAAGACTTTATTCTCTTGGTTGCTCAGAGCACAGTCGCATTGAGCGACCAGGGGGAAAAAATGCTCTGTGCGAACCAAGGTAAGTATTTTGCACCTAAACTTTTTCCATTCTTTCGCTATTGGTTCGGGTTTCACAAGTACAGTATTGGTTCATATCTGTTTACTGTGCAATAGAAGTTTTACAGTGCAACAAACCATAACAAATATTGGTGTAATTCAGTAGCTTATTAAATCCCATGCGTCAAATCGCCATATTGACTAGAAAATCGGTATTGGTGCCTTAAATTTTCTGTATTTGATCGCTAATTCAGAGTAATAATGGTACAAGATTTTCTGATTTCATAATGATGTATCGTCCAACATGAAAAGGGGGGTCGTGAAGTTTCGGGAAAACTCGAAAACCATTATTTAGGTTCACTTTTCTCGAAGAAAAACTATGCTTGTTATTTGTCAAGTCCTGAAAATAGTCGTGCTTTGAGAGCGACAAAATCCCTTTCCATTCTTCACTTGAAGAATAGGGAATGCCCTAATAAGTTATGGTTATGATATTTTAATTGCTAGCGATTCTATCTCTGCAAGGATTCAGATTCCCTGTCAGCTTAGGACTTGTTGCTGAACAGTGTAAAACACTCTGCCTGGAGGAGGAAAAGATTTAAAAATTCTTCTGGGATGCATGAAGACGTCCATGCCGGATTCGAACATTAACTATTCTCACCAGAAGGTCTGCTAATCACCTGGGTAACATGCGAAACCAAATACAGTCGGGACCGCTTAAACGGATACATCAACGACACATAATATTGTTAATGATTAAGTAGGGGAATCCGAAAATGCAGGGAACAATTAGATTGCAGTTTCGTACCGTGTAGTATAGATTTTATATCGAAAAAAATATATTGTATGTATATAGTAATTATCATATTAAAAATCGTGCAGAAATATATCAGAGCAGAATGAATTAAACACCAGCTTTTAAGTTTAATATTTATAATAACATACCAATATCAGTGCCAAAGGCAGTTAAAATATACTGTACAGTATGGAAAATATAGGGCGAAATGAATTTTAAAAAAAAAAAGCAAATTAGCCCAATGCTGAGGGAGAAAATCAACAGAAATGAGATTTCAAATTAGAAATTATCATGTTTTTATATTTTCAAGGTTTTCAAAATCTTTGGCGATTTCTTCTGTTTTTTGTCTAATCATGGCGGGGTTAATTGATGCATTTTTGGCTTTTCACCATAAAAACCATTGCAAAATAGATTGGTCGACACCGTCTACATTCGATTCGAGAGATTAAGAGCTTCCATTCTTCCTCAAATCTTCTCAAATTTCATCCACATTTTTTGTAATGCTTGATACGGAGCTTAAGAAATGTTCTTTGGCGATTTCAGTTTCATGCTCTGGGACGGACTGATTAGGTCCCTAGGAACTGCAGATTGTATGTTTTGTTTTTGTTCTGTTGTCTTTATTTTGCATATAATTTGTATTCATGTATTTGTGTGTTCTTTTGCGATTTTAAAAAAAAATTATCATTATTCAAAACTTGCAATCTGTTTCACAAACAGAAATATTCCTTCATTTCCCGTATTTTTTTCTAATTTTAAGACATTGGATGAAGCCATGGTGTTTGAGTAAGATTTTTTTTATATTTTCTTTTCATTAAAAAAGTCAGCGCCCTCTATGGACGATTAGATTATTCTAAGATTATTAGAATTATTAGATTATTATTATATTTTAGATTCTTCATAAATTTTAACTGTTTAACATAGGATTCTATGAGTTATATTGCGTTGGGGGCGATGGGAGAAAAAAATTCTTGAAGAAGGGAGCGATGGGACAAAAAAGGTTGGGAAACTATGATTTTGAGCATAGTCTCCACAATTCATCAGACACAATTATTATCGCTGATGTAATAATAGAAGATAATGATGAGAAAAGACTAACTGGCAATCACCAACGACCAAAAAAAAAACGAGGCTCCCTCTGTGTTTCGACGGCATGTCAGCAATACATTGAACTGCACAGAATTTTTGAAGTTTATTTAAAAAGAAAAAAAAAGATATCATAAACGACATCGATTCGATTTTTAACTTATAATGGTGCTTGATCAACCAACCACGACAAGTGGACTTGTCATTCAAAGTTCTTACAGAAGGGACTGTCCGATGATAGTGATTTTCATGGTCTCTTTTAAGTCGGAGAATAGAAAAATAACGAAAAAAAATTCGTGTATATAACATAGGGAGAGAGAAGAGAGAGAGAGAATACTATCTTCAATCGAGCGGACATAAACACCGGCTTTCCAAAGCCGATCTTGAAGAATAGACGGGGGACGTTTAAACCAAGACAAGCATTTCGATGACGGGGACGAGAGGGAACGTGGACGCGCGTAACGAAACGTTTTTGTCACTATACTATTTGGGAACCTTTTTGGAAAACCAGGCGGTCGTTCTCTCAAGGAAAAGATTCACTTCACATGACAGGCGGACATGGATGGCACTAGCAAAAAAAAAATAAATAAATGGCTATAATAATCTCTCGAGACTCATCTGTGACATACAACAAGGAAGAAAGAAAGGGGTTTTTTTTGGAGAAAGAGAGACCATGAAATCCAGTGTCTTTTGTGATGATAAGCTCTTCACAGAATGGAAGCTAATGGTAGGACGTTCCTCAGATTAAAGAAGCTTTCTGCAGAAGAAGAGGACACTGATGACAATGATTAACTGAGATTGTCAATCACGGCGTTCGAGACATGATTCGGTCAATACAGGGCCGCCCTTACTAGACACGGGGCCTGGGGCGAAAATAATAGCGGTGCCCAGAGGCTTCTTAATAACTTCCCTCCTCCCCCTTTGCCTCGATTTTATAGATTTTAAAAATAAAAAAGCAATTTTTAAAAAAAAATTCCAGAATTGATGGAAATTCAGCATTTAGTGAAGAAATATTTCCAGGGTTTTGCACAATCGAAATTTTGATGGAAGTTCAAAATTTATGAAAGAAATACCTAATTCCAGAATTTGTATTTTTTGTACAAGTTTGTACCAGTTGTCATGTCAGAATTGATAAAACTACAGAATTTAAGAATTGGTGGAAATTCAACATTTGTTAAAGAAATAATTCCAGAATTGATGGAAGTTCTAGAATTTATGAAAGAAACAATTTTCCAGATTACTATATTTGAAGGTCGGACACATTGTTTGCTATAGAAAAATGTATTTCAAGAGTAGCCCCTTCCCCCCCAAAAAAAAGACGTATAGCCCGGTGTGACCGCACTTGTTACATACCCTCGTAAGACCGGCTCAGCATCGTCAATAACAAAGATTAAAATCATATAATTCTATAAAATTTATAACCGGTGTTCCTCGCGATTTCCCGTGGTCTCGCTGTTAATTTTCTTTCAATTTGGTGTTTCAATAATTTTTGTAGTGGAAAAAAGATGCATATTCACATGGATTACGTGCGATAGTCTCGTAACCATCGAAAGTTCCGCATTTACGCGTCGCAATTGTAAGATAAATAACAAGTGAAACCACTGGTGCGCTATATCGCACCATATACTGTACCCGAAAAAGACGGATAAGAATGTAATTTATATAAGGGAAATATGCAGTGAAGAGCCAGGTTTTTTTCTTAATAATCTGCGGGACCCAACGTGATTTCGAATAGAGTGACTGGCTTTAAGGAGCATTTCAAAATCACTTGACACACACACTGCTGTCATTTTTATGTACCGTAATTTCCGGTAAATAAAGCTGCTGGAATGTATGAGCCGTGGTGACAAAAATGACCCACAGAGCGGAGGTGGGACTTTGGTGGGTCTGTCCCCCCCCCCCCCCCGAAATATGAGAAAATGACAATAAAGGGGAGAAAAGATGGCCAAATCTAGTGTTCGATCACTTTGGTCCCCCTCCCTCACGAAATAAAAGTGGTACCCCTCCGAACAAAATTTCTGGCTACAAGCCTGCCACAGGAAAACAAGAAGTTTTCTTAGACATGCCACAGCTTTTCTCACACGCCGCAACCGCAACTTGGTATTAATCACACATAATTTCCATGTAAAATAGACATTAAAATAAAATTTATTTTTCTGAGTTATCCAAAGTTTTCTTTGATAATTTCATTTCAAAGTTCATATACTGTATAATTCGAAATATTTTCATAGAGAGTAATTGGAAGAGACTGTTCATAGCCCGTACATGGAAAAGGTTGGCGGGTATTCATTCCAGTGGCCCCGTGAATAAATCTGACTTATTTAAACACACTATCAATTTGCTAGAGAGGATACTGGCCAGGGGGTCTCACTGAAAACCTACTTGTTAACTGTTGTTACCCAAATTAACGGGTGTTATTACTTGAATGGATAGCCGTATTTATACGAGTCAGAATTATGCAGGGAATGACAAATCCCGGGCGCCAGGTCACTGTGGGAACTAAAAAATCGGTAATTGGCACCTATAAAATTTTTTTGTGTAGTTACTAAATTGGAGTATGGGAGAACATCACAATATGTTTGGATTTATAGCAACATATCTGCAAACACGAGAGGGTCACTGTGACGTGGAAAAATCAAAAGAAATATTATTTTTTACCTGTTTCTCTCTCACAGGTAAAAATTTTTATGGTGTCTAAATTTATTTGCGATTTTTGAAGTTCTGGGCTTTCGTGTGATACGTGTAGCTGTACAGGGTGACAAAGTTTGAAGGGCTGCCAATTTTCGGTAAAAAAAAAACCGTCTACTTGAACCTCTTCAAAGTTGAGTTGACCCAAGGTTAGTGATAATGATAGGAGCCAATCAGTGCTCATCCAAAAGGGGTATAAAAAGATGGACATTTTTTTTTATCAGTAAGAAATAACTTGACTAAAATAAAAAAATTACCTAAAATTTTGAAGGAGTATTCTCCCTCCTCGATATGAAATTTAGAGGAGTGAAATTGAATTTTGGCCTGGATACTGAACACGGACGGGTGCTGAGCTTATTATTCTTCCGCTAAAAATTACGGGGGGGGGGGGGGTTCCAAAAGGAATACTAGTCCAGGGCCACAGACTGAATTTTCGTTTCCAGTTGGGGCCCCATGGTCACCCTAGATACAGAGCACTTTGTACCAGGAAGACTCGGGTGACTACAGAGTAAGCGTACAGCATTTATTGATGAACCACAGTAAGAATGTCTTCCATCATCGTACTGGCAGCATAATAGTGCCTAATACCGGCCAGGTAAATGGCTCCATCCAAGGCCGCAACTAGGTACGTCAGCAGGGGCAAGCAGTCCAGGCCTGGATCCCGGAGTTGATCCTCAAACCAGCCAGCTCTCCCTGTTGCGTTCCTGGTTCTAGAAATCCGAAAATGAGATTGGCATAGTCTATCAAAAATTTGACGGAAATGCCAAGGAGTTTTGATCGAAATCAATCAATGTCTTGATGTCAATCATTGGTTGATTTCGATCAATTATCTCTCGGATTGAGAGATCCATTATACTCAAATCCAGACCACGTAAAAGTATGACTGTTATGATTAGATGATAGAGACAATGTCCTAAATGACAAGTCCTATAAGAAAGAAATTGGGTCGTGTATGTTTCATCCCAAATGATGCTGAATTCGATGGCGCAGAGCAAAACCAACACAAGTTCTATTAACTTTTGCACAGTAAAAACCAAAAACAGATCAAAGGTTGTCCGTAATCACCGGGCGAGTTCGAGAGACTGGGGTCTTTGGTATGTGTTTCCAGAACAAATCAGAAATTAAGAGTGATTCGCAATGAAGGTCCACAGTCTATTCAGTGTTTGGATCACAGTCTATTCAGGATAGGGTTCTCGTGTAAATGCTGATTGGAAAAACATTCACACGTTGATCGATAATTTAGTACATTACAGTTTCAACCAAATCCTTTCAATATAATTCATAATTTCAATGGAGCACAGCACAGCCACATCAAGTCGGGGCAAGCGCGCGTTTTGGGGCCCCGTGTGATGTGGAAGGAACAGTTAAAAGGTGAATTCTTCGCCACTCTGGGCCAGTGCAAGGGGTACAAGACCCACCTGCTGACCCCCCCCCCCCCCAGTTGTGGTCCTGGAGCAGGAGCAATCTACACAAGGAGCTTAGTTTTGAATAGTCGTACGATATAGTGCTCTTTTTTTTTTAACACACACAATCACACATCTCCTACATCAGGGGTTCTTAGAAATTCCAAGGTGTCCGTGAACTTGGATAGAAAAAACATCTATATGTACTGAATATTATTTTGCAGTAGGACCTTCATTTTATTAGCAAATGGGTCCTTAGACATCATCTTATTAAAGAGTCCGAGGAACACAAAAAGTTGTGAATGGGTTTTTTAAAGACCAACATTTTTCTAATTTCAATGTTAGTGCACCCTATCCAGGACCTATCGAGTGGGCAAACGGGGCACATTCCGAGGACCTAAAATAGACTGCCCTTTGCATATTTCATGCACAGCGCACATGCTCCTTTCCCCTGCGTACGCCTCTGCTTCAAAGACTACATATAAGGGGCACCAAATATTCATATTTGCCCAGGGCACGAACTTATAAGGAAGAGGCCCCTGTCTATTCCTAGCTGTATAAATTAAAAGAGGGCGGACACGTGGAGGGCTGTCAAAGTGCATCATTCTGAGCTACGACTAGGGCCGGACTTAAGCTATTGAAGGTAATGGGGCGCGTTATACAGTTTGTCCAACTCCAGCTGTCTTTCGAATTGTCGCTATTCTATGTGTTTGATGCAGTATATGGTAATTTACGGATTAATACGTATCAAAAGCATTTTACACATTTGTAATCTGAGGTAACAAAATTCTAAACTTCTTACTTCAATGCAGTGCCGTCTTCAGGCATGAGCCCCAACCGAGTGCAAAAAGAGCCTCAAGCGAAGAGTGGGGGGGGGGGGGGGCTCACAAAAAATGAAATCCAATCGAAATATTTTTGGGAATTTGACAGAAAAAGAAAAATCACCTTGACGCTCTAAAGACGGCCCTGCTTCAATGTGTTGAAATTTTATCTTTCAGCTTCTCCAAAAAATAAAAAATAACAGTTTGAGATTTCTCTGAGGCCCCCTGCAGACCTTCGGGCCAAAGGCTGCAGCCCGTCCAGCTCATCTGCAAACACCTAACATGGCCCCCGCTCTGTCCCTTGTGGGATATAAGCAGGTCACCTTACGGCTGGGCCATGCTGTCCAGCTCATAGGGAAATCCGGTACAGACCACAACGAATGATAATCCACATGCTAATTATACTTCTAAGAAATTAATATAACTACTTACATGGGATTCGACGAATTCCAGTAAATGTCTCCAAGCTTCGCGCAAGTCACTGGACATAAGATCATCATCAAAACAGTCAACACACCACTGACAACAACACCGCTGGAGCCTATCCATGGCATCTTCGCAATTATTTCGAATTAAACAAAAAAACTTAAAAAGAAAAAAAACAACAACAACAAATTCTTCCACAGGCGGAAAGAAAAAAAAAAAGATGACGATTCCAAAAATATAATCGAATTATTCCAAGGCGAGAAGATAAACTGCTTTTTCTTCTAGTAGTGACGACACTTTCCAGAGTTTCTTCTCATCGGCCGTTCGATGGTAGGAAAAAGTTCTGAACTTCGCTCTCATTTTCGAATTGTTACTACTACTATTTCGATTTTAAAGAAGGAAAAAAAAAACGAACTAGAACTAAATACGATGAAGAACTTCGAAAATTGAAGATGAGATTAATTTGTTTTTAAATCGGAAAAGAGTTTTGTTAAATAAGCGCGGAGCACATCCACCACCACGAAAAACAACAACAATAATAATAACACGTAAGCGCTTGTGTGTTCGGAAGGAATGAAACCCAACTAACTAGTCCCAGCTTGTGGGGACGCAGAGATGAGTTTCCCCTGCGAGTCGAGTTTTTTTTTTTTTTTTTCCTTTTTCCTTTCTTTATGTTAGGGTTTGCTTTTGACGACTGAAAAGCAGACGAGAGAGAGAGAGAACTTCGGGACTGATCCGTCGCCAAAATAAGTCGCCAAGATGTTCTATTCCCCCCCGCTCTCTTCACTGTGTGTTTGTATTTATTGTATCCAATGACCGGCTACGCTATTCCGAATAAACAGTGTTGGGAACAGTCAAACCTGCATGCATTGAGTTTCAAGTGGCTTTGGGAACAGTCGACAATTTTCCAACAAGATCAGAGGTCTTCGAGTTTTTTTTCTAGTCACGAGCACTGACTGTACCTGTCATCAGGGCCGTTTTAAGAGCATCATGGGGTCCCCGGGCCAAGTGATTTTTCTGAGGCCCCTACGTGGAAAATTCTTAAAAACTTCAACCAGATCTCATTTTGTGAGGCCCATGCTTTAAGACGGCACTGCCTGTCATCAAAAGAAGAGCACCCTCGGCAAATTTGACATGCGGATGCATGAAATCAGGATGATTTCAATCCTTGAATACGATTCGTACGAAGTGTTTAACTAAAACGTTGATCAAGTTCTCGCGAGCACGGAATCGGGCACGAGCATCGAGCACTCTGGGTGCTTCAGAGAGCACCGTGGTGCTCGCGAGCAACGGGTTTGAAGATGCTTGAACTAGATTCTCTATTCATCAAAAACCACTAAATCAGAAACCGGGCTTAACAACCAGAATTAATTTTAGTCATTATTTAGATGACCATGCGTCCCGTATTTCTCGGGCATTTTCGCGTAATTTAATAATAGAGTACTAGTACTTACACATGTAAGGGTTTTTTTTTTTAAACAGGAAAAATAACTAGCAAAACGGTAAGAAAAACAACTAAATGGCTATTTTGTTCAACTAAATGGCCGAAAAAAAGACCAGATCTAGTTAAAAAATAACTAAGTCAGGGCAACACTGATTTTTTTCTTATTCTGCGGATGGTATATAACAGGGGTTCTTAACCATTTCCAGCCTCGATCCAAAATCAGTAACAAGATAAGCTTCGCGACCCATGGGACTGTTTTTTTCCCTCAAAATTAGTGAAACCAACGACGCAATTACAGCATTTATAACAGAACTGAAAGTGGATTTGTGTACGACTCATCTAAAAAAATATGTATAATAAGTGTATAAGAGTTTATAGTAAGCTCTTGCGAATCAAGTCTGGGCCAAGATCCATATCTCAAGCATCCCTCGCTGTAAATAGATTCGTACGACCTTTCTCAGAAGAATCAAGTTTGGGTTAAACTTCGTTCTTCGAATCAACTTCGTTACTCATAGCTCAAGAATCCCTGACTGTAAATTTGAATTCGTATGACCCATCTCGAAAGCCCCTTCGAATCAAGCTTGGGTCGTGACCCATGGGCTAAGAACCCCTGGCTGTAAGTGGATTCTGTACGACCCATCTCGAAATTCCCTGCGACCCAAGTTTGGATCGAGACCCATGGGTCAAGAACCCCTAGTTATAAGATAAGATTTCGCTCACTCCTTGGAAATTCAGAGAATTCATGAAAAGAATAATATGTTTCATTAAAATATATTTCAAGATATACAGAAGACTGGATGTTGTGAAGATATTTATTATTTGCGATGTTAATTTTTTAAGGAAGGAAAAAACTCATCTCTGCCTCCACCGGGAGTCGAACCCGGGTCCCTCGATTGCCGGACGAGTGCTCTGACCACTAAGCTACAGAGGAGATAGAGATTTTCCTTCGCTAGAGCGTATATATGCCGAACGGAACCATGCAATGGACGGTGAAACCGATCAGCTAATAGCTCATGGACGACGAGCCACCAGAGGGCTATATGTATGACATATTTCACAATTATTGAGAATATTTCAAGAAAATTCGGAATTTAAAAAGAGATAAGTTAACAGATAAGTTTTCCAA
This sequence comes from Pholcus phalangioides, assembly GCF_987345545.1. Taxonomy (NCBI): domain Eukaryota; kingdom Metazoa; phylum Arthropoda; class Arachnida; order Araneae; family Pholcidae; genus Pholcus; species Pholcus phalangioides. The sequence goes on from NW_028301603.1 coordinate 3,117,873, forward strand.
AATTAATGGGAGGAAGCACAGTAATTCAGAAAATAAATAAGAAAAATAATTTTCAGAAAATAAATAATAAAAATAATTTTCAGAATTAATAAGAAAAATAATTCTAAATTAAAATTATTTGAGAATTAATAAGAAAATAATTTTCAGAATTAATAAGAAAAATAATTCTAAATTAAAATTATTTGAGAATTAATAAGAAAATAATTTCAGAATTAATGAAAAAAATAATTTCAGAATTAATGAAAAAAATAATTTCAGAATTAATGAAAAAAATAATTTCAGAATTAATGAAAAAAATAATTTCAGAATTAATGAAAAAAATAATTTCAGAATTAATGAAAAAAATAATTTCAGAATCAACTAGATAAATAATGTCAGAATATTAGTGAGAAAAATAATTTTAGAAAATTGATGGAGGGAAAAAATTTGAACCCTTTAGTAAAACATTGTGTGATCCCTTTAGTAAAACATTAGAATGTGCTATATGTTTGTACCTGTATTATAAGTATTGTCATTATGTATAAATTAAATTTCAATTTCAGAATTAATGAGAGAAATAATTTCAAAATTTACGTGAAAAATAATTCAAAAACTATTACAAGAAATAATTTTTAATTAAACTAGAGAAATAATTTCAAAAAGTTAATGGCAGAAATAATTTCATAATTAAATGACACAAATGATTTCAAAATTGACAAAAAAATTATTTCATGAAAATCCGGAATTGGTGAAAGAAAGAATTGCACAAAATTTGTAAAAAACTACAAGAAATGAAAATTAAGAATTAATGAAACAAATAATTTCACGGAAATTAAAGATTAATGAGAAAAAGAATTTTCTCGAAAATTAAAAATTAGTGAAAGAAACAATTTCCCTAAAATTAAAAATTAACGAAAGAAGTTATTTTATGAAAATTCGGCATTAATAAAATAAAAAATTTCAGAAAATTAGTGAAAGAAAAAAATTCAGAATTATTGAGAGGAATTATTGCATGAAAATCCAGAATTGACGAAAGAAAATATTTCATGAAAATCCGGAATTGATGGACGACGGAATTTTACAAAATTAGTGAAAAAAATGAAAATTCAAAATTAATGAAAGAAACAGTTTTAGAACTACTACTACTCAACCGAACATGCACCTCGATCACATTCCTCTATGGAATTTCTAACGAATTGGTACAAGCTGGAATGTGTGTATGTGCGGCCCAAACGTATTTATGTTGTCCGAATTGTGCTTGTTCGTGTTCCTGCTGATGCTGCCATCTGCCTTACTTCTTCGAGTAAAAAAAATGGCAAACGCTCGCATATTCATGTTACGTCAGCAACGTGCTGTTGGGGTCTGCCTGCTCTCTGTTGAGAGACTTTTTCCAAATGAGAGACCGGCTCGCATTCACACTTCAAAGTTGGAAAGCCGCAATTTTAAGACTATTGAAACTTTGCGAAAATGCAGTATTAATGAAAGAATTTCAGAAAGTTTTGTAAAAGAAGGAATTCCTCATGAAACGGAAAATGAGAAATAGTAAAAATAATTAATTTCATTATAATCCGGAATTAATGGAAGAGAACTTTAAAAAATTAGTGAAAGAAGGAGTTTCATAAAATTAGTGAGTAAAGAATTAGGTATAGATAAATGCCCTCCCCCCAATCTCTCATGGTTGCAAAAAATATATATTTTTCATTATGCACTTTTTTTTAATTTGCGCTGTAAAAATAACTGGAAATAAATTGGCATTATTTTCCGTATCGGGAAAAGCCGGCCGTGTATGTATCTTGTCTCGTTCTAGGGTGTGGTGAAGCCCTGTATTATCCAGGCGATCGCCCCTTCCAAGAGCCGAATAATGTAGGTAAAAATTGATCTGTCCCGTAAAATACGGGACGATCTAACTATTTTCACACATTGAATCACCCCACCCAGCACATAACCCTAGTAATGTGAAATATCAGCGCCTGGTATGATCCAGTTAGGAAAAAACTACGAAAGTTCAATTCTGCACGTATCTCTTTAGATAATATTCATGTTTATGATATTTTAGAAATTAAAAGCTCTAGATAAAATTTAAATTGCATGCAGTAGAGTGAACAGGTGGGCTAGGCCAATACCTTCTATAGCCGGAAGCCTCCGTGCGAAGCTATGACGTCACTGAAGTCGTCCATTTCACCTGTAGCCATTGTATATAGCAGACCGCGACGTATGCGAAATCCTTACCTTTGTTTGCAGTATATCCAATGAATATAGGTGAAATGGGCGCCTTCAGTGACGTCACGAACTTCGCGGGGAGGCTTTCTGCTATAGACGGTGTTGGCTAGGTTGGCTTGTACCCAAAGATCAGCGTTGAATAGAGACCTCCAAATTCTTCAGAAATCTTATGCATCCTGAATTTTTCTACCATTCTAAAAATTATTTCCTCTCATGTGATTCTAAATATATCTCATTCATTAACCGATTCCGAAATTTAATCGATTCTGAAATCGTTTCTTCCATTCATCATGGTGCATTTTTATTAATTCTGAAATTATTTCTTACGTTTATAGTGGATTTTCATCCACAGTAAAATTATTTCTTTCATTAATAATGAATTTTTCTAATTCTGAATTTCATCAATTCATTCAAGTTATTCATTCTGATAAATTCTAAACGTATCTCTAGTTATGAATTTCATCAATTCGGAAATTATTTGTTTCATAAATTCTGAAATTTACAATTTCATAAATTCATTATAATAAATTCAAACATAAAAAAAAAACATTTCATTTGTTTTAAAATTATTTCATCAATTCTAAAATTATTCTAAAATTATCAATTCCACCAATTCTAAAATTATCAATTCTATCAATTCTGAAATTATCAATTCCATCAATTCCAAAATTATCAATTCCATCAATTCCAAAATTATCAATTCCATCAATTCCAAAATTATCAATTCCAAAATTATCAATTTCATCAATTCTAAAATTATCAATTCCAAAATTATCAATTTCATCAATTCTAAAATTATCGATTCCATGAATTTTGTAATTCTTAATTTTTAATTATTTCTTAAAACTATCTTATCCCACAAATATTATTTCTGAAATTATTGTAATTCAATTTTATAAATTTATTTCATTTTTCTGAAATGATAAATTTTATAAATTATAAAATTATTCATTTCATGTATTTTTAAATTATTCATTTCTTAATTCTAAAATTGTTATTTTCCTAAATTCTGAATCTATTCAAGTTGGATTTGCCTTAATTTTTGCTGTGAGTGCGGAGATATTTTTATATGTACACAGGGCCAGACTTAGGCAGGTGCGAAGGGTGCGGCCGCACCGGGCGCTAACTTTTTGGGGCCGCAAAAGGAGATAAAAATGTTTTGATTATATTTTGACTTCAACTTCTTAGCAAAGCAATGGCTTAAAATTCAGTCCAAGATAGAGAACCTCTAAAGTTGAGGGCCTGGGTAAATAATATGTTTTCTAGCCCTGACAGCCCCAAATCTTCAAGTGCTTGGGGGCGCACTTGCAATTTTTTCACTGGGAAGCGGACGCCATGTCCATATTTATTGCCAAACGGCATTTTTTATGACTACGAAGGAGTTTTACAGTCATTTCTCGAGCACCAGAGTACCTACCCATGGACACACTGGAGTATTGGAAAATCCCTGTTCAGAGGGGGCCATATTTTTTTTTTTTTTTTTTTTTTGCACCGGGCCGCAAAAGCCCGTCCCTATATGTACATATTTTGTTTTACATTTTGTAACTGAGAACGCTTTTTCTGATTTCGACCCACATCACTTCCAACTACAGAGTATTTTAAAGTCGGGACAACACAAAAGAAGGGGGCCCCCCCAAAAAAGTGTGAGCCTCGGACTCGGGGCCCCAGTCTGTTTGTTGGCTAATGGCCCGCTTTAAGGGCTAGTCACCATCGTAAAATTTTGAGTCTGGTCTGGAGATTGACGTTTTTTTCTCCGACCATATTTTAATGGCGAAGAGAAGCTTTACAAGTGCAGAAATCGTGTTCATAAGTCGCCAAATAACGTTCGCCGTAATATATAAAATACAAAAAAAGAAGCAAGTGAACTGGTCCGAGTTGATGGCAGTGCCTCCAGGCGGTCCCAACTATCAGCCAATCAGAGGAGCTTAATTCGTGCTCGGGGGAAGGTGCAGGGTAGAAACACAAGCCGCGGGACATTCACTGCCAAAAGAAGAAAAAAATCCAAAGAGAAAAGGCGTTTTTTTTTCTTTTCTTGTAAGAGGTGAGAATAAAAAGTTATGGAATGAAAAAATATATATATTTCTACAAAAAAAGGGAAATGATAGTTCGAAAATCCCGCACAATGAAAACGTCAGAATACGGCGGAACGTCGCTGTAGCGAATACCGCTCACAAGGAATGAAATTTTTAGGCATCGTCGACATGAAGAAAACATTGCCGGGGGTGGGGGGGGGTGCGTTGCATTGCGTGTTCATTAATTATTGAGGGGGGCTCAGCAACGTCGTAAAATAGATAATGTGTTGGGGGGTCACAAACAGCCTCAGCCAACCCCCCCCCCCCCCAGGTTCCGGAACCTATGGTGTCATAGGATGCTGCTCCCTTATCAGTTCGAACTTCGGATATAGCGAACTAAATTTTCATTTTGTTGAAAAAAAAATTACAACGTGGTGTTTGATTGGACTACCTTTTCCGTGTGATGACCACGCCGGACCCGACGTCTCCAGATATCCTGGAACTTTGAAAAAAAAAGGCAATATTTCTTCACCCAATCACGAAGTTCCGAAAAATTTTAGGATGGTTACGAGACTGTTCACGGACCCTTCCCCCCCCCCCCTCAAACAACGCAAATATTTCTTCGATGTTGATCATTTATCGCAAAATTAATGGAACCTCAGAGTGTGACTCTTTAGGAACCCCGGGGTTTGAACACTGATTTGAAACCTACGTTCTAAAGCAATGCTTCTCAACCTGGAGTCCATATGACCGCTTAGCGGTCCTGAGACATTCCAAGGGGCCACTGGAGTGCTGCAATTCGGCTGTAAACAAAAACAAAGCTTTCAAGTGAAATATGATAGGGAAAATGAAGTGTTATTGCTTTCAGATCGAGGGCGTCATACTCATAGGAAGCCTACGTGATATCTGTTTTTACGACCTTCGCGAGTAAGTATGATATATGTAAATTTTTACTTCCAGTTGAGTATGGGGCGGGCAGGACATCACTTTGCCCAGGAACCCATGATGTTGAAACGGCCCTGCATAGAACCCTCGCAAGATGGAAGCTCACTAGACACTAGCCCAGAGTAGACGTGGGTCCAGGGTAATGTGTTGGAAGGGGCGATGTACGTATTATGCATGTTCGTAAAATTGTTCCATATTTTACAGGACAGGAAAATTTTCCCCTGTATAATTCGTCTATTTCGGAGGGATGATATACCTCCCGCCCCCCCTCTGGATTCGCGCCTGGACTATGGGTTCAGGGGGATTGACCTATTTGTGAAAAATGTTATTTAAAAAATTTAGTTCGAATTCAATTCAATAAATAGGAAGGGCCCTGCTTTTGAGGAGGGGTGCAAGAAAAGACGAGGGGCCCACGAGAAGTAAATACGGTCCAAAGGAGGGCCATGGGCTAAAATAATTTGAGACACACTGTCCTGGACCAGTGTTTCTCCCTCAACCCTGGGCTATATGGTCTCTTGTGGTTCTGAGATATTTCAAAGGTATCATGTGTGAAAGTCAAGTGACCGAACGTGTGGCCTAGAAAGTGTATAAGCTTGACCGTGACCTAGGGAGCGAAGAAACAAGTCGGCGAGCGACCAAAAGAGTGACTTGTGAGCACAGTAGTAACCAAAAGACTGGCCTAGACAGCAAGAGATCAGGTCAGTGAGCGACCAAAGCAGTTTCCTAGAGCGTGTGTCAGCATGTCAGTTACCAAAACAGTGTGTAAGAATCTGAATGAAAATAAGAGTGATCTAAAAAGCGAGGAACCAGGTCAAAACTAGGCAGACCAAAAGAGTCACCAAGAGTTATCTAGTGAGCCAGGGACTAGGTCAGTGAGTGACCGAAACCGCATGCGAATGAGGAAAAGAATGATCTAAAGTGCGAAGGATTATGTTAGTGAGGGGCCAAAAGAGTGATCTAAAAAGTGTGTGAGCATGGGATTGAGCTAGAAAAAGCGAGGGAGCATATCAGTGGGTAATCAAAAAATTTATGCAAGCATGTGAGTGAACGAAAGACTTACTGAGAGCCAGGGGCATATTTACATGGGAGGAGAGGGGGGGGGCGCCTAAGCGGGCTATAGTCCAGGGCAGCAAATTTAAGGAATGAGTGACCGAGAGGAGAAGGGCGGCAAAACCAGAAATCCGGCTCTGATGACGTGCCCAGATGAAATCCATCCTCGAGTTCCGCAAGATGTTACTGGCGATGTGCTTAGAAACTGGATTGAAATTAGTTTGGCGAATGGATGATGGAAATATAGGGGGTGGCTGAAACATAACCAGGTGGCTGCATAGCAAAGAAGAAGAAGATATGGAAAAATGCCAATTATATTATCATATTCACAGCCATACCGAAAATATATTTCCAGGGGCGCCAACTATATCGTGGGAACCACAGAGTGTAAAAAAAAAAAGGCCGAAAGGAAAATAGTATTCTTTGTATACGAAACTTCGTGACATTGAGACATCCTTGCCGTTAACTACCATTAAAGGGGACTAATTGCTTCTCGGCGTCCTACCAATCGGGACTCTTTTCGAAGTAACAAAACCCTAGGCTATAATGTTTTCAATGACCATTGATGACACCGGGTGTGCACCAAAAATAAAAAGAACACTTTTTAAGTGGACCGTCGGTGTTCTTTTATTTCTTGCTTTGTAGTATTATAAGTTGTATCAATGAATGGACATGGAGAAAAAATAGGAGAAAGAGAGAGAGAGAGTGAGCGATTCCTCTTCTTGGAGCAACGGCCACAATAAATGTCCATCGTAAAAAATTTCTTTTCGGATCTCCGATAAAAAAAAAAAAAGACATCATGCTGCCTACAGCCGGTCTCTCATTTTATACATTTATTGCTATTATAAGGGAATTCATTCCAAAAACCATGTTAGTGGCAAATGAATAGAGGCTTCTTGGAAATGAGATTGAAATTTTGTCTCTCGGCACCCCCCCCCCCCCCCGCCAGATCTCGAAAAAATTTTGAAGCACCCCCTAACACCTATTTTATGGTACTTTAAATGGTTGAGTAAGCACAGCGTTTTTTCTTCAGGCCCAACTGGCCTTATACACAATCAATCCTTCGAGAGGATCTTTTTGTGCAAACGAAGCCATATATGGAGGATATCGATTTAATAAGTTTTTCATGTGCTTGTAATACAACATTAATTTTAGGGCAAATTAACGGATATATATAATTTTTACAAAATAGGGATATGTTACGGTACATGTGTGTAATAAATCCTGTTATTATGCATAATAACCAACCATTTTGGTAAGTTTGATGAATTTCCATAAATTTATCAATTTCCATCCGTGATTATGCATTATATACTCAACCGTCATTGGTAAATTTGATAAATGCTAAAAATCATTATCACTTTTACCCTCGATTATGCATAGTAGCCTAGTGTCCAGGCCCGTAGCCAGAAATTTCGTTCGTGGGGGGGGGGGGGGGAGAACCACATTCATTTCGGTGGGGGGAACCAAAGTAATAGAACAATAGATTTGGCCATATTTTTCCCTTTTTTCGGTCATTTTCTCACATTTCGGCACCTCGCAACGGCCTTGCTATTAGTGTCGTTGGTAAAAATGATAAATCGTACTAAATTCATCTCATTTGCCGGTAATTATGAATCATCACCATTTCACATTGGTGAATATGATAAATTGGTCCCATTGCCGTAATAAGATTTATTATTACGACCATTAAATACGATCGTAATTGTGAGCCAGAGTCTGAAACGTATATAATGAACTCTGATTTAACGAATTTTTTTTCAACATCCCCGAAATACCACCTATTTGAAAAATTCTGAAATCGGACCCCGATGTAACGAAATCCTATTTAAAAAATTTTATTATCCCACCCACTACCTTATTTTTCAAATTTTACGATCGTACCCCGATATAATGTGTGCGTATGAACTTCATTTAACAACCTTAATTACAGTTCAACTATAATCAACGACGCTTGGGTATTATGTATACATAGCAGTGAGACTTCATAATTTTGGTGCTTCGAATTCAAATGACATATACAGTATTTCTCACAGTAAATGTATCGTAATAAATAAACGGTTAATATGCTTACTTACCAATCGTCTTGGTAAGTTTGATAAATTTATCACTTGTACTTGGTGAATCTGCATTGTTCCCACAAGCGTCGTTGGTAAATTTTATAATTACTTGAAATTTATCGCCTTTATCTGTGATTATGCATAATACCCTAGTGTAATTGCTGAATTTGATAAATATGACAAAATTACAAATGAGTCCAGTGTACGTGTGATGAATACAGTCGGACCCCGATATAATCATATCAAATTTTACAATTGTATCTCGATATAATGACACAATATATATATGTGATTTATCATATAGTACGATTCATCATGTTTACCAACGACGCGACGCTTGGGTTTCATGCATAATCGCCGGTAAAAGTGATAAATTTAGGGAAATTGGTCAAACTTACCAAAATGCTCGGCGATTACGCATAGCAACCGGTTGTTATGCATAGTATAACTGGATTCATCGCATTTACCGTACCGTATTCACTGATTGTTCTAACCTACCACATCCTCATGCCTGAATATAATTATTCTGAGGATGAAGAAGAAGAAAGAAGGGGAAAATGTGATATCACTGAATTTCAAGGGTGCAGCAGAAAGGCACCCCGAAAGTGAATCATAACTCGCGGCCAGTAACTTTCAACTTCAATCAACCTCATGGGGTTATTCATGAACTTGACACTTGAAAAAGAAAAAGATAGTTATATACATAAATAAAAAATGTATAAAAAAATATATAAATAAAACAGCAGCGCCATCTACAAGCTAATAAATACGAGGCATAAAATGAAACAAAGAAAAGATGGGGTCGCGCATAAATGAATAAATAATTTAGCGCAGAAAAAAAAAAGATTGCATGGAATATAAAAGTTGCATGAATTATCAAATTATCACATTAGTTTGAACATTGCCGAGTCAATATATATGTTTATTAAAAGTGTATATGCATAATTAAAAATAGTGACCGTTAACCAGGTTTCGAGTCACTTTACGTCATGCTTGCTCAGACCATGGCCATGGGCCAATATGGTCCTCGGAGCCATCTGATGTGGGGACGAGACCCCAAACCTAATCTTGTACAAGTGAACTATATACAGTCGAATCCCGTTATAACGAACTTCAAGAGACCGGAGAAATCGCTTCGCTATAACGATATTTCGTTATAAACGAATTCTAGATTTTTGCATTGGTCCTGTGCAAATTTATCTGGAGAGATTGGAAAAGTTTTCGTTGAAACGAGGTTTTCGCTATAACTGTATTCGTTAAAACGGGAGTTGACCGTATTCCCACATCACTTAAAAGACCTAGGGCATATTCACATAATCACTTGAGTGACCAGTGGGGCAGTTCTAGAGTAGCTCTATAAATAGGCCCTCGCGGCATATTTATAGACCGATTGAGTGATCTTCGGCATAGTCCCAGATCACTAAAGTGACCCGCAGCATATTTAAAGATCACTTAAGTGGCCCGCAACATATTTAAATATCACTTAAGTGAAACGCAATGCAGTTTCACATCACTTAAATGGCCCATAGCGAATTCCTCCCCAGATTACTTAAGTAACCTGCGGCGCGGGCACCTTACACCCACCTAGTTCTGGCACGCGCCAAAGTATCCCAGCTATGACCACCAAAAATCCTATTATTTTTTACTCTTTGACAGAATAGATTTAAAGGGGCTCTTTGAAGAATCTGTGCATTGGTGTTGAAACTATTTCTTTCATTGAGGCTTTTTCAACAATTCTGAAATCATTAATTTCATTAATTCTGAGGGATTTTTCCCGAAATTACTTCTAAAACTTTTCATCAATTATTTTTCGGAGATTCTGAAATTTTTTATCGATTTTTCTGAAATTATTTCTGAATTTTTCCATTAATTCTGAAATTATGTTAGAAAATTTTTACAAATTATTTTTCATTAATTTTGAAATTTTTCATTAATTCTGAAACTAATTTTGAAATTTTTCATTAATTCTGAAACTAATTTTGAAACTAATTTTGAAATTTTCCATTAATTCTGAAACTCATTTTGAAATTTGCCATTAATTCTGAAACTAATTCTGAAATTTTCCATTAATTCTGAAACTCATTTTGAAATTTTCCATTAATTCTGAAACTAATTTTGAAATTTTCCATTAATTCTGAAACTAATTTTGAAATTTTCCATTAATTCTGAAACTAATTTTGAAATTTTCCATTAATTCTGAAACTAATTTTGAAATTTTCCATTAATTCTGAAACTAATTTTGAAATTTTCCATTAATTCTGAAACTACAGTAAAACTTCGTTAAGTCGTCACCCTAATAAGTCGTCACTCCGGTTAAGTCGTCATTCTTCTTCAGGCCTTTCCACCTCTCATAGACAACAATGTTATTAAACCGTCGTTTACTCGTCGCTAATTTCGGTTAACTCGTCACTATGAAAAAATTTGAGAAAGTGGAACAGACTATTTTTATGGCTCCCATTAAAAAGAGAGTTTGTTAACAGCATTGCCATATGCTTAAAAGTCACCATAAAATCCTATATACCCAAACGGAACAGTTTAAGTAACGAAAGTTACGCTGGGGAAGTTCATTTGCCGACTAAGGTTTTTGCAACGTTAGGGACTGTTCGAGCTAGATCTCATTCCTACATGGGATCTACTAGAGAAACTGCGAGACACCCAGGCTCTGTCGCAAGAAGAAACGTAAGCACTTCGCTCCCCCCACCCCCGGGGGGGGGGGAACAGGGCATCTCCGGCAAAACCAAAATGTATTCATACATTAAAGATTACACATAGTGCAAGGAAATCAAAAATTATGTAAACCGAAGAATCAAATTAATCAAGTCAAAGTGCAACGGGCACGGATAATAAATAATCATAGAAAGCATGGGCTCTACTAATTTAGGGTTTGAAATTTAAACAAAATATCTTTGTTGAAAAAAATTAGACATTCTTTCCCAAGTTGAGATCTTCTATTTACTTTTCCCTGCCCAGGGCCCCTCCACCAAGTCAAAAGTGTTCGAGGTTACTTTGTAGTTGTATCATGAAGTACTGATGAAGAATTAAAATACTAAAATTTTAAATTTGATGTCTATGTAAAATTAATGTGCAATAGAGAGTTCTATTATGCAGAAAAGCTACTTATAGCTACTTCTAGCTTTAGACTAACAGTTGCTCTGTTAGTCTAAATTACAAATTGCTAGTATAAATCAAAGTGTACAGTACATTTTACCACAATAATTTAAGTAATGAGAGATAAAAAATTTAAAAAAATGCTATTATTTTTTCTTTTGCGATCTATAAATTTTATTGATATAGTTATTTTGATTCATACTTTGATAAATTTCATGTTACTTTAAATTTATACGATTTTCACACATTGCACATTGAAACTGATGGCACTCCGCTTAAGCCGTCATCATTTTCCGATAACTTGGGGTGATGACTTATCGAGGTTTTACTGTATTTCTGAAATTTTTTATTATGTGGAAATTATTTCTAAAAATTTTCTTTAATTCTGAATATTTTTTTTATTAATTAATTCTAAATTTTTAAATGCTGAAATTATTTTTTTCACTAATTCTGAATTTTAATCCATTTGAAATCATTTCTTTCGTAACGCATCTCTAAATATTCATTCATTTTACACAAATATTTTTATGTAGATATTTTCCAACTATTGCATTCCATATCTCTTTTTAATGCCGACTTCTTTTCTGCGAAATATACTGCATGAACTGAGCCTCAAAAGTGGCTCCAAATACGTCCTGATCACACAGGTGCCACAAAACTTGTTAAAACCGCCCAGCTTATAATTCTGTGGCCATATATGCTCAACCCATGGTCCGCGGGCCAAATGCCGTCCTCGCAGTCATCCGATATGGCCAGCTGCCTCAAACTTAATGTTGAATTTTGGAAAAATGGCTAAAGCAGCACGTTTGCAGATAATTTCAGTGTGACACGTCACACAGTTCTGAAACACTTGAATGACCCGCGGCACATTTTCAGATCACTTGAGTGACACACGGTAATGTTCCAGAGGCGGACAATGACTCATTTCCAGATGACTTGAGCGATCCGCGCCATTTACAGATCACTTAAGTTGCCCGTGGTACAGTTGAACGTCGCTCAAGTGGGACACGCCACATTGAAAGATCACTTAAGTGGCCCGCAGCACATTTACAAATCACTTAAGTGGCCCGCAGCACATTTACAAATCACTCAAGTGACCCGAGAAATATTTACGTTCACTTAAGTGACGAGTGGTACAGTTACAGAGCACTTAAGCTGCCTGCGGTGCAGTTCCATATCACTGAAGTTCCTCATGACACAGTTCTACACCGCGCAAGTGGCCCACGGAACATTTCCACATGAATTAAGTGGCGCATGGCTCAATTCCAGAGCACTTGAGTGATCCACGGCATATTTTCAAATCAGTGAGGGACCCCGCACTCTTCTATAGGTTGAGCACCCATGCTTTAAGCACACACGTTTAGTCAAAAGGCATTTTTGGCCCTAGTTACCGGGACCTCCCGAACGTCTTTCTTTTGCTCAGGGTATCTATCCTCAAGTCAAAGTCTGGCCCTGTAGTATCGTAATTTCTTCCCAGAAATATTCATATTCAGAAAGAAGAGGAAACGAGTTCTCTCGCTTGACCAGACATCGAAGGGTCGCTGATACTTTGATGTCTGGTATCGAATTTTGCTTTGATAAATAAATATTTACCAAGTGAACGTACGTATTTTTTTATGTGAGTTTTACTTTTTCTAAACATTCACCAACTATCTCCAGCCATTGCGGTTCTATGTGGCTCTGTAATTCTGGGATGTTTTCCAAATGTACCTCGATAGTCAAATATTATTCAGAGCGAGTCTCGGCCGTGCAAATTGACGGAAGGATGTTTGCTAGAAGCTCTTTTGAACTTCTCCGAATCCAACAAATTTCATGGTCAACCAATCACTTATTCCTTTAGGAAAGTGCGGACCACTCCATCGGTTTGAAAACGTGTCGTGGGCAACTTTAGTGATCTGGGCAGTGCCGTCTTAACGCATGGGTATTCTATAATTTACCAGGTAGGGCCTCAGAAAAACCACTTGGTCCGGGGGCCTATGATGCTCTTAAGACGGTCCTGGATCTGGGAATGTGCCGCGGGCTGCCTGAGTCACCTGGAACTGTGCCGTAGCTCACTCAAATGACCTGAATTACTTTGAAATTACTTGACCTTGAATACTTTTCTACCAAAACACGTTTCGGGGGACGGATTGAACTTCTTGACGGGCCTGAGATTTGTACACCCCTGTCGTAAAGATAATATTTTTTTACTGTTATTCTGTGTGTATAATCTGTCCCTCCACAAACGTCAATCAAATAACTCCCCTCACAAAATTCAAAACCATGATTTCAATGCATTTCGTATTACTGTATCTTCACCTATTATTGCGTGACTACTTCTCATATTCTAAGAGAGAGAGAGAGAGGGGGGGGGGGGGCCCGGAACCTAACTCTCTCGATATGACAATGCAATGCAGGAACTCCCATATTGTGGCCCATTGCGGCCTCCTATTGTGCGATACGTGAAGGGAATGAGGAGAAAGAGGATTAATGCCTCGGGATTATCCCAAATACATGTTTTGTAAATCCTCCGGCAATAAGCCGCAAAGAGCACTAGAGAGTTAATCCCTTACGGATTCTGAAGTGTATGGTGTCAAATATTGTTGAATAAGTATCATAATCCACCGTAAGAATCATGCCACACACACGGTGCAATATCGGTAAAAAAAAAAAATCATTACATTACAAAAGAAGGAATGAGTGATTTGAGAGAAGCATGTTTCTATGGAGCTCAAAAAGTCCCGCTTGATGTCAGTGGATCCGTGACATCTGTAGAGAAAATGTAAAAATCCCCTTTTAAAAAAAAAGATGATCGACATTATGATGTCATGGCTGGCTCCCCCTATATCTTTGAGAGGGGGGCCCAAGACGTCTGGTGGAATTGTTGCTGCATTTCATTTATGGAGTAATTTTTCTTCTATTTGTGGAATCTCGTGGAAGTCGAACTCCAATAACTCAAATATATGTTTAAAAGTGCAAGTTTCCACTCAGTCTCAGAAAACATTTTCTGTATATTTTTATGTTAAAATTTTTCCTCAACTCGAAGTTTTTTTCCTCCAAGTCGAAGTTTTCGGGAATGAAAGAAATTTAAAAAATTGCATTTAGAAATAGAATGCCACATTTGGCAATAGAATTTCGCATTTGGCAATATAATTTCGCATTTAGCATTAAGCAATATAATTTCGCATTTAGCATTAAGCAATAGAATTTAGCAACAGAATTGAGCATTTAGCATTAAGCAATAGAATTTAGCAATAGAATTTAGCAACAGAATTGAGCATTTAGCATTAAGCAATAGAATTTAGCAACAGAATTGAGCATTTAGCATTAAGCAATAGAATTTAGCAACATAATTGAGCATTTAGCATTAAGCAATAGAATTTAGCAACAGAATTGAGCATTTAGCATTAAGCAATAGAATTTAGCAACAGAACTGAGCATTTAGCATTAAGCAGTTAGCATTAAGCATTTAGCATTAAGCAATAGAATTTAGCAACAGAATTGAGCATTTAGCATTAAGCAATAGAATTTAGCAACATAATTCATTATTTAGCAACAGAATTGAGCATTCAGCAATAGTATTTAGCAATAGTATTAAGCAACAGAATTGAGCATTTAGAAATAGAATTGAGCAGATTCATTCAGCGGATTCATTTGCTTGCAAAAAGGTTAATGACTTTCTCACATAAGGAGGGCATAGCAGGGAAAGTGAGTGGAAAATCATTGCATTTTTTTGAAGAACATAGACTAGAAATTGATAATATATACCCTTTTTTTATCGAATTTCTTAATTTCCAGTAGTTTGATATGTTTTACTAACACCATAATCATAAATAGTGATGTTATTCTAAAACATCTTTCTTCCTCCCCACTCTGAAATCAGAATTTCCTAAGTAATAAATAATTAACTCGAAATTTTTGTCGGCCGCTGTCCATTCGACTTGTCGAGATTTGCCTTTATCCAGCAAGTATCTTCTATGCCTAGCATTAGAAGAAAGAGAAAAAAAATTGATTGATTTTTGCATTAAAAAAAAAAATCCAAATCATCATAATGCTAATCTTTAAGCAAGTCTATTAAAAATTTTGTCCATCGGGTCCAAAGCCCTATCGTAGAGCAGAACTTTTGAATAATATTTGCTCGCGAACAACAGGTTCAAGATGACTACTTATACACAAAAACAAAATATATCTGTTTGAAACTGGCACTGACGGGCCACACTAATGTAAATATCCACGAATACATCTGTAAAAAATTAGCAGAAACGTTTCCACACATCGCAATTACATGCGATACATGCCACCATGTTGGATCATGCAACTGTGGTAAATCATTATAATGTCTTTTTTGTGAGTGTGTGTGACTACATGCTAAAAAAAACTGAACAGAAAAGAAAGGACATTCGCTGTATGCATAGAAATTGTACCGGTTTCCGTGCACCTGCTGGTATATGAGGGTCCTTTTCTTGTGCTTTTATTTTTACGACATGCCGCACCTCAAACGTTTTCGGGGGGGTTTGGGGGCTTTTAAAAGCAGGGCATTTTCTTATCTAGTCATTCAAAATCTAGCCGTGAGCAAATAGTACTTCGGGACACAAACACGCACACGTACATAGAAAAGTGCAATACTCGTGTACACATATACGGGGGTCACAGAATTTAGTTGGAGGAAGGAAGTTTTTTTGTTTTTTTCTGAAAAAAAAGCGTTTTTCCTAAAGGCTGATAAAAACTGTTGAGATAAAAGAAGAATCCTCCCACGGAATGAGTCAGAATACGCCATGGCATAAACTAGAATAGCATAGCTTCCGGGAGTGAGAAAAAAAAGCTAGGAAATTTCTAGATTTTGCGGTATATTTCGATTCTCTTGCACATTTTACTCATAGGCGGTATTGATATGAAAGTTGGTGGGGGGGGGGCACGATGATTGCTGGGGGCATGATGATGATGATGGTGTCAATTCATATATACGCATATGCACTAGATCAGTCGGCTCCACCTTTGACGCTGGGGAAGGGGGGGGGGGGGAATGCCCCTTCCCCCAGGCCCCCCCCCCCCTTGTATCTCTGCTCATGAATTTACTTATTAAGGCCCCTGCACACGCTCAGTTATACCTGCGCAGTTATGACTGTATAGGTAGGCTGACCATATTTGCTCGAGGAAAATACGGGAAAGAGCTTCGAAATACGGGAAAATACAGGACGTTGCCAATTGTCGCCAAAAATGATGATGGCAAAAGTAAGCAAAGTCGCTAATCACGGGAAATGAAGCAACACTTTTTTGTATTACACAATATTTACACTTTTGTTACACAATTTTTGTATTGTTCTACCATTTTCATGTTTGCTTTCATTCAATATGTTTGTACTTTTTTTTTTGTTGCAATTTTTCACCTTTTGCAGTTTACAATTTCTTTTGTGCGTTCACTGGTTGCATTAACAATAAATTTTCAATATTTTTTTGAAAATTTCATTTCAATCAATGAGAAATCACTTTAATAAGTATTTAATAAGTATTTTTTATTATCTCTTTTAATTTTTTGTTAAACATTGGAAATACGGTTGAATACCGTTATAACGAACTCCAAGAGACCGGAGAAATCACTTCGTTGTAATGAAATTTTGCTGTAAAGGAATTCCAGGTTTTTGCATTGGTCGTATGTAAACCTATCTGGGGGAAGGGGAAAAATGTTCGTTAAAACGCGATTTTTTTTCACTATAACGGTATTCGCTAAAACGGGATTTTACTGTACTATTCAAATTCGACTTACCAGTAGAAATGACTGAAAAATTTGTGACACGTGTTAATCATAAACCAAGAAGAAATCACACTTACCTAGAGAAGAAAAAAAATCATTATTGAACAGAATTAATATATATAATAAATATAAATTAACAAGAACAATTATTTTGATTATTATTTTTGTTATTGTCAAATTAACAGAAGTCCATCGCATGGCTTAATTTAGTCCAACTGTCTACGCCATGTTTGATCAACCCATGGCACGAGGGCGAAATGCTGCCCTCGGAGTCATATGTGTATCCCGCGATCTCACACCACATTTTTTAAAATTGAAATAAGGGGCACATTTTTTTACAAATCCCTTAAGTGATTCGAAGCACATTTAGAAATAACTTTAGATCACTTAGTATAAATATTAGTTATATGTTCTTTAACTCACAGCTCCAGAGCACGTGAGTGACTCGCGACGCAGTTCCAGAACACGTAAGTGGCTAGCGGCACATTCACAGATCACTCGAGTCACACGCAGCACATTCACGAGTCACTTAAGTGACCTGCGGTGCAGTTTCACATCATTAAAGTGACATCCGGTATATTTAGAGACCACTTGAGTGATCCGCGACACAGTTCCAGAGCACTTAAGCGGCCCGTGGTACAGTTCGACACCACTCAAGTGACTCTCGGTACATTTACGGATCACTCAAGGGATTCATGGCAAATTTACAGATCACTTAAGTTCATTTCACTTACTTTCTTTCACTCACTCACCGTGAGTTGCGGTGCTGTTCCAGACCACGTAAGCGGCCCCCGCGGTGCTGTTCCACATCGTCTTATTGGTAAACGAAAACAGTTCCAAGAACATAGAGGCTGCTCGTCTTCGTGATGCAGCTCCACATCATCAAAGCGGGCCGCGGCACATTTAAAGGTCGCTCAAGTGACCCGCAGCACATTTGCAGATCATTTAAGGGAGCCATGGCGTATTTACAAATCACTTGAGTGACTTGCGGTACATTTACAGATCACTCGAGTGACCTGCGGTACATTTACAGATCACTTAAGTGACCTCCTGTGCGGTTCCACAGCACGTAACCTGCCCACGGTGCAGTTCCACACCGTCTTAGGGATCAAAGAAACAGTCCCAGAGCATTTAGGTGACCCGTGGTACAGCTCTACATCACTCAAGATTTAGTGTGTGGCAGATTTAGAGATCACTTAAGGAAGCAATGACGTATTTTCAAATCGCTTGAGTGAGCCGCGGCACAGTTCCAGGACACGTAACCGGCCCGCGTTGCAGTTACTTTTCACTTAAGTGACTCGCGACACGTTTCTAAACCAATGAAGAGGCCCACACTCTTCTAAACGTTGAGCTGAGCATCCTTGCCTACACCAGCGGTTCTCAACCAGTGCTCCGCGGAGCCCCAAGGGCTTCATGTGCACCTGCCAGGGGCTCCGTGGCGACTCGAGGAAAATAAAATGAATCATTAAATTTGATAGAGATAAGTAAATAAGAGAGGCCTACAAGCTTCTGCTATAAAAATTATGTACAAAAAAGGGCTCCTCGAGTCAAACAGGGCTCCGCCATATAAATTATATACTGAAAAGGGCTCCGCGAGTCGAAAAGGTTGAGAACCGCTGGTCTACGCCATAGTTTCCCAAACTTTCTGTTCCATCGCCCCCTTCTTCAGACAATTCGCTCTCTCATCGCACCCAAGTCAAGGGAACCCATAGGATCCTATGCATACCCTAAGCTTCCATCGTCCCCCCCCTCCCTGGACTACATCCAAAGTGAAGTAAGGGGGCGACATTGCCCACTTTGGGAAACACTGGTCTACGCAATCCTAAAACTAGACAGTCCCAGCACAGATTTATGTCTCAGAATTCTAACAGTTCTAGATAAATTCAAAACATATCATAAAAATAAATTTTTCGATATCCATCAATTCCAAAAAACCAGCGATCAAAAATATTTCCATTCGCTTACATATAATTTTTTTTCGGTTTAAAATACTCAGCCTGAAGCTCTTATACAACAATTAAACGCGACCGAGACTAGTCTAATCTCGAGACACCGGAGCCATTTCCTACAATTTAGATGGCAATACCTCGAGACATACATAAAGACGTACTTCTTTCTTATCAAAATGCTATTCCAGAGTACTATAAAGTACAAAAAGAATTTTTATAGGTTCCTCTTTATATTTTTCTCTGTCCCCCCTGGTTATCTCATATGACTGCATGATAAGAAGGAATAGTTAAGAAAGTAAGAGAGAGAGAGGGGGGGGGGGTAGCCCACTCAATAGTCGGGCCCCCGCACGGGGAGGAGGGCGAGGAACGAATAACATAGAATATCGGACAAGACGCTAACATAGAATATCAATGACTTTTTCTTTTTAGGTCGAGTAAATTTTTCAACAGCTTCTCCTGGTGGACACAAAATGGCTACAAATGTTATATCCAGTAATCTTGTCAGTTTTTTTCTACTTTTTGGTAAAAAAAGAGCTTTCTACCCCCCCCCCCCCAAAAAAAAAAAAATATATATATATCTGAATTTTTCTACTTCTTCCCCTTCATTCATTTCTTTTAAAAAGGAAGGAGGGGCCCGTAGAGAAGTTTCTAGACCGCGGGTACCTCAGGGTTCTCTTGATAAGTTACTATGGCAGATTCCTTGTATAAGGTGACGCATCGGGATAATAATTATTATTCCGTACTTAAAATAGTGATGAGGCTGATAATTTCTTTCAATTTATGGGAGACACAATGTGTTTGGAGAGGGAAATGAAAGGATAATGTATTTTTTTTTTTTTTATGGGACATGATTAATGCGATTTTCATGTCAATGTCACGTGATGAGTGGATTTTTCTCTTGAGAAAGTTTCATTTTTCATGTTTTTTGATTGATTGTTTCAGGAACAAGGATGTAGCTATATTGTAATATCAGTTTGATTTCAAAGAATTGGATAAAGTTTAGAGGAAATTACTTCGACATGATTTTTATAATTTACATGTATTTTATTTGTAACATGGGCGAATTTATGGTTTTGCCTCCTGTGGACTACACGAATTTTGCCGCATTTCTCTCATTCTAGTCTAATTTTCTGGACCACTCATTCTTCGAATTCGTCGCCCTGTGGTTTAACTGTAACCCGCTAGGCTGCCCCCCCCCCGCCTGTAAATATGCCTGTGTCTATAAGTCCTTCTTTCCTTCTTTTGGTCACTCATATGCTTGCGTGCTCTTTCGGTCAATCACATGCTTGCGTACTCTCTTAGTCACTCCCCTGTTCGCACACTGCCTGGGTCACCCTCATATTCAAACACTCCCAAAGCTCACACTCTCATGCTCACACACTCTCTAGGTTACTCACATGCTTCCATACTCTCTAGGTCACCCTTTTGGTCATTCACATGCTTGCGCACTGTTTTGGTCACTTACATTCTTGTACACGCTCTAGGTCATTCCATAGACGGAGATAGTCGTAAAAGTCTGGAGGTAGGACGATGATGATTGCTGGGGACATGATGGCCATGATGATGATGTCAATTCATATGTACATACACATTAGATGAGTAGGCTCCACCTTTGACGCTGGGGATAACCGCCCATGGGCCATTCCTACAGCCATTTACATGTTTGCACACTGTTTTGGTCATTCTCATGCTTGCACACGCTCTAGGTCACTGCTACAGCCATTCACATGCCTGCACTCACTCTAGGTCACTCACTGACCTAGTTTCCTCACTTTCTGCACAGAGACGGATTCATCGTTATAAAATATTGCCGCCTTTCCCCCATTTGTTCCGGACTCTGCCCCGAAGCTGGGCTGGAAGAGATCTCGGCAACGGGATAAAACCAGTGTAACCCAAAGTTCTGGCGTTTCTTTCATTCGCCCTTCTCCCATTACGAATTAATTTTCCTAGCCACTCACTCATTCCAAAAATTTACCGTCCCTCCGAACTTTCCTCCCAAGGCTAAACCCTGCTATGCTCCGCTAAATACGCCACTGGTTCGTAAACAGTTTTTATTATCAGCGCACGCTTCTATTGTCCTTTTTTACCTATAATTTTTCATTTTATATATTTTTGATTTCTTTAATCTACATGATTGTTTCCCAAACTTTTGTTCCATCGCGCCCTTTTTCAAATTTTTTTTCCTCTAGTCGCCCCCCATCTCAATCGAACCCATAGGATCCAATGTTATACCCATAGCTTCTACCGTTCCCTTAAGCCATTTCATCGCCCACCAGGGGGCGATATTGTCCACTTTGGGAAACACTGATCTACATTATTAAATTTATACTTATACTTTCTTATACTTACAAAAAAATTATTTTTAATGCATTAAAATTTCAATTATTAAAAAATTTCATTCATTCTTTAAATTTTAAATTTGCATTAAAATTTTTTTTTTCTTTAATTTTTTTTACTAGGTTTCCTCCTTACAAACAATTTTTACCTCTTTTTTTCAAAACTTTTTCTTATTTAGATTTACAATTTTTTTTTTTTCCATTTATAAATTTTATAATTCGTTTAATTATTTAAATTAACTTTTTAAATCACTAATTTAAGTTTTTTTCGCATTGCTATATTTATTTCAACATTTTGGAAAAAAATAAACTGAATTTCGAAATTATTTTTATACAAAATTTCAATTTTTTAATTTTTTTTTTTTTTTAAGTTATTTTTTCTCTTCAAATTTTTTGGCATCCACGAATTGAGCGAGAGCCCTTTATGGCAAAGATTTTCATTCGTTAGCTTTCAAACTTGACGTTTATTCACCGCAGGGCCGTAACTAGAGAGTGGCAGAGGGGGGCAAGTGCCCCTGGTGGCAAATATACTGATCACGGCCCCGATTCACCATCATATAAATGAGTAAGGGCCGTATTCACCGACATGGTTTAAACCAGCTGTTCTCAGCCTTTTCTGACACGCGGAGCCCTTTTCAGCCTACAATTTCTATGGCGGAGCCCTGTTGAACTCGAGGTGCCCTTTTTAGTATATTATTTATATGGTACACACACAGGCGTTGCGCAGAATGGGGGGTCAAACAATTTGAAACCCCCAATTTCTTGGGGGTCTCAAATTTTTTTTCTTCTCAAGGGGGGGGGGGCAGGGGGGTTAAGTTTTTCCTACAAAATAACTCTATAATTTCGGCTTGACGTCCCTTGCGTACGCCAATGTGACGGTACCCTTTAGGCCTCTTTTTTTTTGTTGGTTTATCAAATTTATTGGTTTATTTATTATTATCCTCGAGTGGCCATGGAGCCCCTGGTAAGTGCACACGGAGCCCCAGTGGCTCCGCGGAACACCGGTTGAGAACCTCTGGTTTAAACTGTAGTCACAATTTTTGGATAACAGATCAACATAGATTGGTTGAAAACTTGAACTTAACCAATCCGTGTCGATCTCTTATCAAAAAATTGTGACTGTGTATAGTTAAACCATGTCGGCGAATACCGCCCTAAGTAAATGATCGTCACATCAAGAGGTCCTCGGAT
The DNA here is from genome assembly GCF_987345545.1 of Pholcus phalangioides. Classification (NCBI taxonomy): domain Eukaryota; kingdom Metazoa; phylum Arthropoda; class Arachnida; order Araneae; family Pholcidae; genus Pholcus; species Pholcus phalangioides. Next base: position 3,140,454 of record NW_028301603.1, read on the forward strand.
AAGTCGCCATCTGGTGACAGTGTCAGCAATTGTGAGCTTTGGTCTGAGTTATGGCTGTCGTAAGTTCCCGTTTAGTACACACGAGCTCCATAAAAAGATTGAGATATTCGTTGCCTCTGTAGTCTAGTACGTTCATCCGGGAAGTGAAAGGACGTGGGTTCGATTCCCCGCAGGGGCAGTCGAATTTTCTCGCTTTCCAAAATATATCTTCGCATGAGCCAGCTGTTAAAAACCTGAGAGTGACATCATACTTCAGATATGAAAAATTAGTTGAAAAAGCGTGAGTCAGACACTGTCATACACCGAGTGAATCCAACCCAACTAAATACAATGGAGAGCCTATCGAACTTATTCCAGAGGTATCTAAACATCATTTCTGAATCCACCAAGGGTGCTAAAATATTGCTAATCCGACTAAAAAATAAATTTGAGATGAATTTGATATGCAATGTCATCATTGCATATTGGTTTTTGTTAAAATTTTCAGAGCGTGTGACTTTTTTTTTTCAGGAAGTTTAGATTATTTTTCTTTTGCTTAATAAGTTCAATCCTTCACATTTCACGGAATGGAAAAATTAAAAAAAGAACCCCATAATTTCAATCACAAATGTGCATGAAAGACGATTTCAGTGGCACAATTTCATGTAATCCCTTACGAAAAGAAAATGCTGCAACAACTTTGTTAAAAAACAACTTGGCAAATATGTGAGATGAATATTTATATCCATTATAACATAGTTTACAAATTATGCAAATTATTTTCATCCCCGAGAGTACGGAAAGGTTTATAGCAGCGTTTCTAAACCTATGGATGGTCCGCGACGATGAGGTAGGTGGTCCGCAAGCAGACTTGATAATATTATTCATACGTTCTAATTGACCAGACCAGAGCAGAATTGAGGTTGGAGCCAATACCCAGTCCTCAGGGATAGACTGTCAGCATAAAAACTGGCCCTGAAGGCCTGTGAAGAATTTCAAGAAGTTGGACTGTGTGTTGATGTTGAGGAAAATGCTTTTGTTTGTGTAAGTATGAATTATCACCAGGGCCGCAACTAGGGGGCGAGCATGCGGGTCTCGTGTCCCGGGCGCTAAACCCAAGAGGGGCGCAAATTTCATTCTGAAACCTCTCTTACAACATTACAAGGGGGCGTCAAAATGCGCGTTTGCCCCGGGTGACCAAGCATTTAGTTGCGCGGCCCTAATTTATTACTCGTTGAAATTGATGAAGCTCAAATAATATTATGCCTTTATACTTGGGTTCACCGTACATCATCGTGGAGAACGCAGGAAATTGTGATTCCTAAATACAGGATATCACTAAATTTTGCCAAAAATTGCAATTTATTTGTTTAAATGAAATTTCGCTAATTACTGCTGAAATTGCTGAAGGGTTGGGGAAATAAAGGGCTGCTACATATCGCAGTAAACAAAAATGTATTTCATGAAAAAAATATTCAAAGTGAGAAAATGTTGTATAAAGTGATCAATGAAATGATCGCGTATAGTGGTCATCACCCCAAAGCAGAATGTTTTGCAACGAGTACTCAGCTGCTAAAAATATTCTGCAAATAACTATAGATGGGGTCGGTAAAAAGGCTGGCATGGGGCCCCGCCAAAGGTCCCAATCTAGGGGCCATGCTTATTGGTTGTATTTGCAAAGTTCTATGAACAAGGCCGCGGATCTTGAATCCTGCAAAGTACGCGGCGGCAGAAGGCACCAACAGAAGATGGCCGAATTTTTAGGGCGCAAACTGAAAGGGGGGGGGGGGGGGTATTTTATCTCATCAAAATGTTATTCGCTTACATTTGAAAAATCGTCTATGAAAGAAATTTTATGAAACTTATAGTGTAATCGCGTCCTAAAGGAGCTTCTTCATTCTAGATAAATCTCGATAAATTTCGTGTTAAGAAAGGAAGATGTAGTGCACATGGTCAATGTAGTGCATTTTCAATCGTGATACCTAAACCTCGGTTCCGTATACAGCAACAGCATCGCCCGGAAAGATCTGATCGCTGTGTGTATAGGCGTGTGTATGTAGGCTATGTGTGTATAGGATCGCTGTGTGTGCGTATATATATATGTCTTGTCATAGCTAATCACGGACACTGTTCCGCACTGTCGGGGGTGTCTTAACATACAAATAGTGAAAATCAGGTTGCGCTCTAAGAGGGCAAGATCCTTCCCTCCCTTCAGGGCATCGTAGCATTTGACAGTGATGAACACGAAATAGTACCTTGAAAAAAATTTCGGGTAGGAACATCTTCAAAGTGCATAAAAACCTGTTCTATTCCTACATGTATTTTTTTGGGCATACATCAGGAGCAGTTCGAGGAACCGGGCCCCATAGACAGTTGTCAGATACGCGTCAGAAAGTTACGGAAACTATCCTAAAGCCTACATGTTGGACATGAACACGGTTTCAAGACCGTGTCTCAAGTATCAGACACAGAAATTCTGATCAAAATCGAAAATTACATCATTTTCATAGTATTCAGACATGCACTAAATCACGTTCTCACGGCTGAAACTTGGGTCGTGTAATGTTCCTCAGATAGGCCGTTCGGATCCACTCACAATTCATGCAGTTTATACAAGAATTTGTTACAACATTTGTTTCAGTAATTAATGGGAAAGGATTTTAGAATGTATGAAAAATAATTCTAAAATTGATGAAAAATAAAATAATAATGGAAAATAAGAATTTATGAAAGACACTATATTTATCACGATAAATTCAGTAAAAGTTTTCAATAACCGTTCACATGTGCACATATTGCGGTAGCATTAGGAGCTCTAGAACCCGCTTTTAACGACTTTTTTCCTTCGTAAGGAAAGAAATGGAGCGCAGTCTGGTGAAAATTCTCGACGCGGGGTTTTTTGAACCCGCTTTTTCCGTTTCCCATGTGAACAGGGCTTAATTAAGTTGCAAATTCTTGAAAATTTCAACGGGTTCTAATTTTTGTGAGGCCCCCCTTCACCTGAGAACCCCCCCCCCCCCCCGGGCCATGCCTTGGTGGGCTTATGCGTTAAGACGGCACTCTGCATACATGGTTTCTTTAATTTCGAAAATTAAACATTTTGTTAATCAGAAATGTTTAATAGGAATTTTCAAATTAAAAAAAAAACAGACTGATGGGTCGTGAAGTTAGGCATGTTGTTTGGGTTCCTCATATGTTTACAAACTCTTTAGGTCACTAATATGCTTGCAAACTCTTTGCATCTCTTTTGGTCTCTCACTCTTTAGACCATTACATGGCCAACTCATGCCCCGCAAATCACGAAAACGGTTTCCGAATCACTTGAACGGCCCGTGGCAAATTTTTTACATCACTCTCGTGAGGCCGCTGCCCATTTACAGACCACTTAAGTAACCCGCGGTGCAGTTCCACATCACTTGAGTGGCCCGTGGCACTTTTATAGATAGCCTAAGTGATCTGGGGAGCTGCTCCAGATCACTGAAGTGGCCTGAGTCAATTCTTCAGATCACTTATGTGGCCCTCACTCTCTTAAAGAGTGAGCACCGTTGTTCTCGGCATGAAAATGGATATATAATTTTATCACCTGTAGGTAGAAATTTTGATGTCGTTCTCGCATTCTAATAATTTTTTTTTTACCACTCATTCCTCAAATATGCGACCTGGGACCTTTCCCGCCGAGTCCCCTGTAAATACGACTCTGCCCTGCACTAAGTAGCGCTAAGAACGATTCTGATCTGTATTTTTCAAGCCAAAAAATTGACCCATAATAGTGAACACAGATAGTCAGAATATTTCATCAAAAACTCAATGGTACGCATAGCCAGTTAAATCCACTAATTATAATATTGAATCTTTGAAATGTCTGTCTCTCGTATTCGACGGATATTTCTAAGAAGTTATTGGTGCAGTTGCGCAAAGGAAAAGCACTATCCCACACTGAATTCACATTCAAAGGAGAGATGAATCCGCAAGCTTCGTTGAATTTCTGAGATGCGCTTATCATTTGAACCAACGCACGCGAATATGAAGAGGAAGTCAAATGTCTTAAAAACAAAGGATTCAACTTGACAAGTCCGTTTCACGGACAAATGATGATATGACAGCTCCTTAACACACGTTCCCCCCCAATTCATGCAATAAGACGTCATTTTTCTAAATATGAAATAAGACATTTGAAAAGGATAGACGACATCTTCGAGAAAACTCCTTGATGAATGTTCATAATTGAGACATTTTCATGATGTTTGTTTCCCTAAACAATAAAACTCATCGAATTATTTTTTGTTTCTTATGTATTGGCTCCGACATCCTGCAGCAGGGCTTTTCAGACCATAGGTTGGCCCCAGGGCAAGATTTTTCACGGGTTTTTATGCAAGGAGTCCTGAAAGTCCTCGGCCTTTTATCTCGTAGCCCGCTCTCGTGGCCTTCAGCTGCTCGAAGTAGAGATATGGTTCCAGTTTAATAACTGCTCAAAATGTTTTCAGAAATCGCTCTGTACAAGTTTTGAGAGAGAAAATACAGTGTGCCACAAAGTAAAATAAAAAATCTAAGTTTTTTTACCGACACCGTGTCCTAACAAACCCAATAACGTTGTTGTCCTGTCTCTTCCTAGGTAAAAAAAAGTTCCACGTTTTTAAGTGAATTCGCTGAGATATTTGAATTCCAAAATTGGAGAAAATATGGGAGAGGACAGCATAAAGAGCTTGTCCATTAGTTCGTGATGTTCTTTTTTGTTGGTCTCATAAGAGGCGCAGGGCAACAGCTTTCTCTAATTTTATAGGACAGGTTATGCATATAAAAATTTAGATTTTTCTCTAGGTCACTCTTTTGATTCTTCAAATGCTTAACACTTTTGGTCACTCACATGCTTGGAAACTCGTTAGGTCACTCACTGACCCAGTCTCTTGCTGTCTTGGCAGAGGAGGATTTATGGTTTTAATGATTTAATTTTTTTTCCGTCCTTCTTCCATTCCATCTGTTTTCTTGACCATGCATTCCTGAAATTTGCTGCGCTGTCCGAATTTTCCGCCCTGGGCTATGGCTCACTAAGCTCCCCAATCCCTCCCCCACCACACACCCCGTAAATACACCTTCAACCCGAAACTATGACGAGCAAGCCATGAACCTACCTTTCCGTAGAGTTTTCGAATTAAAAATATAATATTTTCTGAGAATTTCTCTTTTCGTCGTTCATTTACGTCCACACTTCCCAAATACCACAATATACTAGTCAAGCCCCGTTGAACACAGAAGCTGAAAGAAAATAAACAGACCACGGATGGTTTCTATTACCAAGCGGACCGTGGTTTGAGGGAAAAAAAAAACATACCACAGAAAATCGGTAAAAGAGAACGGAAATTAGAAAAATTCCTACGGAAAAAGAAAACCCCACGCAGAGCACAAACGGTAGGCGGTCACCTCGTACATCTGCAAAAAAGTCGAACCTACTAATATTCTTGTGAAAGATAGTAACCAGAAAAAGACTCTCTCTCTCGACAGGTGATCGGATCACCTATTGGGAACAACAACATCAACAAAAACAGGTTAAGGAAAGAGAGAGAGAGAGAGTCACAACCACTCCTCTTAAACAAACCTCTCTCTCATTGTGTGTGCTGATGACTTTTTATTTGAAACTTTTAACATCTAATGGATGAGGATATCTTGTCCCTTTGGACGATGGCTAACCAAGCGAAAATAATCTGCCGTCCAATAGCGAAGCTGAAGGTTTTGGGGAAAAAGAAAAAGGCAGGGGCTTATAATACGTGGTAATGAATGGACGAGAAGTTGCGATGGCTGTAGTCGATCGTGACCGCGGATGAATGTTGACTTTGGATCCAAGATGGTAATCGATCTTCCACGAGCATTATATACGCTGGACTTTTGTGTGCACCAACACTCGCAAGATGACCATTCACGACAATGGAAGAAAGGGGGGGTCAGTCAAACTCTCGCATAATCTTCGCGGTTGGTGGCCTCAGTGTGATCGAGTGCTTGATGGACAAGGAGCATTCAGGATGGTTGGTATGCGCATCCTAATCCTTCCAGGTCAAATATTTGCGGGTTGCTAATCCCATGCCGGTGTTTCGATCTTGTTCCGATTTGGTTTCAGGCCCGTGTGAGAAATCATGATCATTACCTATCATATGCTCAAAAGTTTCAAATGAAAACGAACTATAGGTCCTACAGGCATATGGTCCCTTGATTGTTTTATTGTAAATGTAATTTAAGATTTAAATTTTCATTTTAATATCTAGGATAGTGTTTATTCTATTAGTGCAAAGCTGTTCAACCTTTAGAAGAGTGTGGGCCACTTCACATTGATTTGAAAACGTGTAGCGGGCCACTTAATTAAGAGATATGGAACAGAGCATGCAGGTCATTCAAGCCATCTGTGAGTATGCCCCGGGTCACTCAAGTCATCTGTAAGTATGCTGCTGGTCACGCAAGTGATATATAAATTTTTCGGAGGATTTGAGTGATGTGCCGCGTTGACACGTAAAGATGCCGTCAGGACCGGATCTTGAATCCTGCGAACTACGCGGCTGCAGAAGGCGCCAACCGAAAGGGGCTGACTCTTTAGGGTGCCATCTAAAAGGGAGGAGCGATTTTTTATCCCAAAAATATCATTCGCTTACACTTGAAAATTGCCCAGAACCAGCCCTTGGATGCCATCATCTGGAATCGTGCCGCGGCAATCTGTAAATATGCCGCTCGTCACTCAAGGGAATCTGGGAATGTGTCGGTGATCTTTAAACGTGCCCGTACTTTTACAGCTCTTAAGTGATCTTGAACTGCGGAACGGGTCACTTAAATGATCTGAAAATGTGCTGGGTGCTGAGTTTACTGTTTTTCTGTTAAAAATTAAAGGCTAAAAAATGGGTACTAGTCCATGGTGAAAAATCCTCGTTTCTAGTTGCGGCCCTGTTAGTAGGCGAAACTTCACAGTTCCAACGTAAGAAGGTAAGGGTCATCACAGAGTATCATCATTTTCCCCTTGGATCAAAAAATGCCACGAATTTAACAATAAAAAGTTTTTTTTTCATTCGTAAAACGACTGTAATCAAACCACGTTTGACTTAACTTAGACCTTGTGCAGGTGAGATTTTCAAGAATAATAACAATCAATTAACGCCAAATGAAAAACTACAATTGCGGTAAAGATTTCCAGGCCCCCAAAAGGGGGAAAAAAATATTTCTCCCCCTCAAAAAACCTAAACAACGGAAACCAAAAAAATATAACAACATAGGAAATGTTATAAGAGGTGAAAGAAACACTAATCTCTCCGAAAACCTCGAAATCAAGCGATTTATATACGGTAAGTAACATTAAGAAACATGACAAACGGCCGAAAATTGTAAAACAACCTTAATACCAACGAAATTATTAACATTAATAATAATGAGCAATGCTATTTGTAGAAGAAGAAGCAAAGACTCGTACCACATAAGCTTATAAATTACAGTTTAAAAAAAAAACCCTCCTCTCTCGGTATTACGGAATTAATGAAAAGAAAACATCTTTCCATCGTATCGATGCTGTTTAATTAAAGCTTCGGATACAGCGAGAAACAAAGATAAGAAGAAGAAAAGAAAATACAAAAAAGAATCTAAGAATCACGATTTTTTTTTTTGGTATCTTTTGTGTTCGTTTCGGGGTCAAAATCGTGGCTAATTTGGCTAATAGCGCCTAAACTAATTTTCGAAACCCCCTCGCGGAGATGAGATAAAAAGCCGTGACTGTGGTCTGAAGATTTCGCAATGCAAAAGAAAGCAGCGTCCCCTGCTGTCGGTTTTCGTAAATACGAATCCGGTGATTGAAACGGCCGTCATTTTCGCCTTCTTTTTCCGTTTTCTTCTTTTTTTTTTGGGGGGGGGGGGCATTCAAGTATTACACCAATCAGTACAATTAGAATCCGGCGGAAGGATGGGCCGGATAACAGAAAAGCCGGATAAGCCGGATTTCTATAAATGCTCACTTCCACCCACCATAGCATCAAAAACAACATTTTAATGCCATAAACCACTCCTATTCATATTTTGTGACATTCTGGTACACATCAGTACTCTATACATAATGATGATTTTGATGTTCTTAAGTCAGCCACCTCGTTGGGCAATTTGCCTGTTGTGGCGTTGTATTTGTATTTGTATTTGTAAATGTTTGTTATGTACAGGCAGGGCCGTAGCTAGCCATCCCTGTGCCCTGTGCAAGAATTTGAATTTATGCCACTTCCGGCCTCATTTTTGGGCCCATTTAAGCATATTTTGGGCTCCCCTTCCAAGTGGGGGGCCCTGTGCACCTGTTGCACCAGCCTAGTTACGGCCCTGCTTACAGTACTGTACATTTAAAAAAAAAAATTATTACAGAAAAAGGAAGTTAGGGAATATAAATATTGTTACGAAAATTATGTAAATAGTTCTTAATTATCATTTACTATGTAATTTTTTGCCTGTATATAGTCATTATCTTATGCAAAAATTAAAATTAACGCATTCCTCTGTAAATCTCGCCAAGCTGGCACCAAATGCAGTGAAGTGTGGCGACAGCTCCGATGATTTGGTAAGGTGGTGGCGCCAAGAGACTAGGCCGGATAGTACGGATGCCAGATATTCGAGATTCTACTGCATTACACCCGGGGTGCACAAACTTTTCAGCCCGCGGGCCAGAGCTGCAGTATTTTGGCCGCTTGCGGGAAGGAGGTGACCGTATGACTAGTATTTTACGGAACATGCCCATAATTTTGGTCGTCCCAAGTTTGTTGCAAGATATTCCGTTCTTCCCCTTATTTTTAACAAGGCTTATCTCAGAATTTTTGAAATCAAGAATTAAGATTATTTTCGTGATTTATAAATTATATTACGGTAATTATGACTCTATCACGATTAATTATATTCATGCAAAAATATTCATCTCACATATTTATCAATATTATGAGTATGTTTTTTTTTGGTGAATTATATTTTACCCATTGTGACTTGGAGTAACGCTCTATTTCCGGTCATTGGCGATTTTTCATGAATTTTAGTGATATTTGACAAATTGTTTAGACTGTAAATGGCATTTTTACTTGCTTTTGGTTTTTCTTTTTTTTTTGTAATTGGCAACTTTACTGTCCTTTTACGATTTTTTCAACTGTGATTAACTTTACTTGTCTTTAACAATTTTTATGCTATAATTAATGATATCCTGTATGGATGCCGATTTCCCGCATTTTTATGAAAGAAATAGTATTGAGTATATTGATATCGGAAAATCGGAAAATCTTTCGCGGCCAGGATGGAACCCCTTGGCGGATCGCATTTGGCCGGCGGGCAGGACGTTGTGCACCCCTATACCCGGTATATACACATGGTGTCGTTTGATGACAAGGGGAGGAGGGGATTGAATGATGGTTTCATAAGCAACGGGGTACGAAAATATGAAATCGGGAAATGATTTCCGAAAGTGCAGTATATTTGTAAATTGGAAGATTTTATCTTCTGGTACTTCCAATCGGGGGGGGGGGGGGGGGTTGGTGGTGGTAAAACATCACTTAGACTGGGAGACCCAGGATGCTGTGGAGTTTTACAGACGTGCGTTATAACAAGATCGGGACCAGACGGGGCCCAACAAATGTCGTGGGCGGCATTCTTGGGGAGATGGAAAATTCAGGAGGCAGGTCTGTTGTCTCCAAGTTTTTTTTTAGGGTAGGGGCTCTGATGGATCCAAGGTCTCTGGGGGGCAGGGTAAATCTGCCACAAAAGTTTTTCAACTACTACGTTTCAAAAAGTATTTTAAATTAACGAAAATTGACTAAAACAACAAACAAAGTAAATTTTCTACGATAATATTTAATTTTTCTTCTTATAAAAATATTTTAGTTTTTCGACGTTTTGGGAGGCAAGTCCCCCCTCCCCCCATATACTGCATCCTCTGGGAGGTCAACGAAGTCTCTTAGATAGGGACGAGTACCATTCTAGGAGGCTTTGGCCCAGCTTACTTAATTTTTGCCGACAGAGGGGGAGGGGGGTTGGAAGGGTCAAAAATAGCCAAAATTCTTCTGACGTAATACTTGAATGGCCCCTCACCTTATTCGAGTTAAATATTTGATTTATAGCTTTCGAACGTCAGGTTCGAGGTTTTTACTTATTTGCTTGGTATTATTATTTTTTCAAAGAAGATCTTTTTTGGCACGAAAAGACGTTAGTAGGTCCCGAATCGAGTCAAGAAACGTGTGATGTCGGTAACCATGTTTACTTAAATGCAAATCAACACGTTCAGGGTGGTTATGGCTAGTTAACGTGAAAAAGTAGAAAAGGAAAGGTGTTAAAAGATGTAAGTAGGCCAAATTGGTGATTAGTGAGAAGAAAGAGGAGGGGTCGAGAGTTCGTCTCCTTGATCGAAAACAGCGTTGATGACGTCAGACTGGTTTCTTTCGGAGATGGACTCTGGGGTGTCGAGGACGCGGGACCTTTTACCAGAGTCTAGGTCGGATCGGTTGATGAAATGAAAAGTTAATTAAATGGGTGAGAGAAGCAGGTGAAGAGTGAGTGTGTGTGTGTGTGATATCGAGAAGATCTTTATATTGCGTAAGAAATTATGTGAAGAAAATCAGCTGGAATTAAATTCTGAAAAAATCACCATGAATGTAGAAATTGCGATTTCAGTCTCGCACGAATGATAATTATCGAGAATTGCGTTGAAAATTCTGGTAAAGGATTTTGGATGAGTTTTTTTTTTCTGCTCTTCGTGATATTTTAGTATCGACTTTGATAACCTCTACTATGTAACCCGAAGGCTGAAGGAAAAGGTTTCTGTGGAAATCATCATTGTCCTGGGCCGTCTTAATGAATCGTGATGATGAGATTTGGACTATGGAGTGGGGGGGAGGGATGTCCTGCAAGTCCTAATGCGGCCTATATCTCGGCGACTGTTCACCGTAGATGCATGGTATTAATTGAGAAAAATGCTCAAAATGTGTTCAAAAATCAACCACTCCAAACCAGTTTCGAGGATGGAGATATAGTATGTCATAATATAAAAAAAAAATCTAAGTTTTTACGTGGTTTCTCGCGTTTTTTAATTTCCAGTTAAAACGATATTGCACTGTCTCTCCTGAAGCAAACAACAACAAAAAAAAAAGAAAAAATTCTATGTTTCTAAGCGCAATATTCACTGAGAGGTATTTGAATTCAAAAATCAGGAAAGGGAAAGAAAATCATTATTGAGGGAAAAGAGCGTCACTCGTTAGTTTCTGCTGTTCTTTCCGAACTTTTCTTTGATTTTTGCATTAAAAGGATTCAGTGAACATTGCAGTTAAAAACATGCGATTTTTTTTCGTTGGGATCAGTAGATACAGGGCAACAACTTCATATTGGAAGTAAGGGGAACAGGGAAAACATAAAAAAAAATGTAGATTTTCTTTTTGTTTTATGACCCACTGTATTTTCACTCCCGAAACTGGTACAGATGAATTTTTGAACACATTTTGAGCATTTTTTTAACTAGGACCGTACTTCTACGACGAACGGTTGGTGAGATAAAGGCCGAATTAGGAATTACAGTACACCCTGTATACAGGGTGTTTTGTTAATGGACCAACAACATCAGAGGGTTGTTAGTAGGCATCAAGGGGAACAAAAATTGCAATGGAATATGGTATCGCAAACCACGTTGAGAGGGTGAAAATCGCGAAAAACGCGTGCAAACTCTGAGTCTAGAGGGGGACTAGATGTCAGTTGATTGCTGAATGCGTTCGTGGGTTCGCTCACCATATCTGACGTAAGCAGCGTCACGAAACGCATGCGCTGGGGTAGGATCACGCGCTGCGGTACGACGTAAATTAGCGCTATTTCGGTAGTAAGTACGTGTAGCAGTTAGTTCTTTGTTTCAATGAGTATCTTCCACGTTCGCCGGATCTCAATCCGTGTGCCTTTATCCCATGGGGTCACCTCAAATCACTCGTTTATGCGATGCCTGTGGACGCACCGGAGGATCTCATAACGCGGATTGGCGCTGCGGCACACATCAAAATTATGCCTGGTATCTTCGAGCGCGTTCGGGAATCGTTTTTACGTCGTTGTAGACTGTGCTATGACGTCAGCGGCCGACATTTCCAACAACTCTTGCAATAATTAATCAAATAAATCTTTTTCGTAGTTATTATTGTGCTTTTTGTCGTTCCAGCGTGACGTCGAAACCTGCATGCGTTTCTTGGGATTTTCACCCTCTCACCCACGTGATTCGCGATTCCATTGCAATTTTTGTTGCTCTTGATACCTACTAACAACCCTCTGAGTTTGTCAGTCCATTAACAGAACACCCAGTATATCACTTTTCTTTCCAAATATCAGTTTCGGCATAACATCCAGAAAATTCAGTTTCTTAGTACACCCTATAGACAGATGTTTATCAGGCAGGCACGGATTCAGAGTGCTGCGTCAGGAGGCGTTCGTAGGATCGTCTTATTCATTTTACGTTGGCAGTCCCGTATTATTCGTATCTTGGAAGGGACGGGAACTTTCAGCTAGGTATGTTCAGAGAAGAATGGAAAAATTTAGAGACCTACATGCAGTAATGGATTGAAAATGATCGATGATGATGATGATGACCGCAGACCATCATTTTGTCCGGAGCATAAGGCGCTGTTAAGACTACCCTACCTTTGTCAAGGGTCTGAAGGGCCTTTATTGGAAGATCATTGAAGTTTTTTGTAGATAAATGTGTATACATATAATCTTGTGGAGTATCTGAGGGCCTTCACTAAACTTTGTTTCGATCTAACATAGTCAAATTGGACTTTAGCTTTGGAATGCCGGAGTAATTAAAATTCCAAATAGCTGGCAAATATATATATATACATACATGGCGGATACAGAGCTCCCGTTCAGTGAAAAAATTATGATATTGGCCTAGGTGGAAGGCCAGAGTTGAAAATTCGCCCCTCCCCGCTCATTACACACCAGAGCTGGACAGATCGGGGGAAAAAAACATCTAGGCTCCAGAAAAGAAATTTAGCTCCCAAAATGTTTTTTACCAGAAGACAAAAGGTCCAAAAGAATGCTTCTTTTAATTTTTCAGGGCATAGTGACCCTTTTTCACGTTGGCAGACAAGCTACTATAAATTCCAAAAATTTTGTGCTGCTCTCAGCATGCAATTTCGTAGCTATGAGTAGATAGATAGATGTGATACAGTAGATAGATATGAATAAATTTGAGGTGAAAAAAGGTGCAACTACTTATAGTGCAGTATCCATCAGAGAACTGCCCGTAGAACCAGGGCCATCTGAACGCATGGATTCTTACGGGCATGATACAAGAGGTGGTGGGGGTACATAGAGCAAGAGGAAAAGGGAGAAGCTCGTTGAACTCTAGTCCTGGGGACCGAAGATCTACCTTGTTTATAAAATTTTTGTTCACTGAAAATTTACGGAGAAAAATCAATTCAATAAGTAGAAAGGTTATCACTTGTGGATGAAGGTGGAGCCCCCTGAAAAGACAGAGTGGGGGCCACGAGCAGTGCCGTTTTAAGCCGGGGGCCTCAAGAGAAAAGGAGCCTCACGAAAATGAGATCCGGTTGAAATTTACGAGAATTTGCCTGGTAGGAACCTCAGAAAGATGACTTGGCCCGGGGCCCATGATGCTCTTAAGACGGCCCTGGTCACGAGATGAAATTAAGGACCAAAGTGGGGGGCATGGGTGAAAAAAGGTTTATAAGAAACTGCTCAAGAGCCTGATTTTGAGGTCGAGAATACCGCGGAGTCTACAACTGATTCAACATGATGCATGTGCATGCGCACTGGGTGTTCCAGGAAACTGTTACAAAGTTAACCGTAAGATTCATATTTCTGCTCTGTATCCTAAGACGAAAAAAAAAAAATGATATTGATACTGGGCTTTTCTCCAAAAACTCTCCATGGTTTTCTTCCCACGAACTTTCGATGCACTTCCAAGCACTATAACAATATAATAAGGGTGTCACCTCCGTATAAAACGGACGGGACGGAGAAGTGAAACTTTATACACGAGAACTTGGTGTAAAATCCCGCTGCACCAAAGTTGACATGCCTCGTACAGTTTTTAGACGAGTGTGTCAGCGGCCAAGCTCCACAAGATGGATTGCTTTTAACCCCCTGGAGGGCTTCAAATCTTTCTGAGTTTTTTGTTGGATGTGTGAGGAGAGGCAGGCGCTTGTGCAACCATCCAACCAACCAACCTCCGCTGCGTATGTGTGCGTAACATTTTCCCAACATCTCGCTGATGGACACGTTATTCCGCTAGGAAACGAAAAACTGATGTGCAGTTGGGGAAATGAAACTTAACTTCCATTTTTATTTTTCAGAAAACTATATATTATTCTGACACGTACCTTCAGGAACATGTGAAGGTCTTCTCACCAGATATAGTACCGAACTTGAGACATCAGACATGTTTGACTTTGCATTACGGAGATGCCCCATGAAACACTCAGCATACCTCCCCATGGAATAAAAACAGTCGTGAGTTGAAACTAACGAACCTCTTCTATAGTGGGGGTCCGGGGGCCACATGTGGTATTTGGGCCCTCAGAAATTTTTCGCCGTGGCCCGATGATGATTTTGGAAAAATATCTAATCAGCATTGAAAGACGACTAAATAAAATAGATCTCTAAAGCCCTCAAAGAAACTGAGAGCTATACTGTGGTATTTGGAACTGGAAATACTTTCCAGATTCACCAGTAACGCTGGGTATTTGATACACAATACACAAGGGATTTGATTTTACAGTCGAATCCCGTTTTAACGAATACCGTTACAGGAAAAAATCGCGTTAAATTTCGTTTAATTAACGAAAGCTTTTCTAATCCCCTAGATACGTTTATATAGGAACAATGCAAAAACCTGGAATTTCTTTGTGACGAAAGCTCGTTATAACGAAGTGATTTCTCCGGTCCCTTGTAGTTCGTTATAATGGGATTCGACTATACTACAAGGCTGACTTGATGAGTCGGGGAATAGGCATTGCCTTTTTCAGGCATGGGCCCGGGGGATCTCATAAAAATGAGATCTGGTAAACATTTCCGAGAGTAAACATGCATCTCAGTGGATAATCATTTCTAGCTAGATGGGGCTACAAAAAGATCAGTTTATCCGGGGGGGGGGGGGGGCAATGATGCTCTCGAGACGGCTCTGGGGATAGGGCCCCTGATTTTAAATAATTCGGGAGAGGAAAATCGATATTCTCTTTCGACTTTTGGAAGGAAAAAAACAATTACAGAATTTACAAAAATGCTTCGAAACGCATTCAATAATATTTCTTTTTTTCCAAAATTACTGAAGGGAAGAATTTCAGAATCGGTAAAGGTAATTATTTCATGGAAAAATTTATAATGAATGAAAAACGAGAAATTTCCAGAATTATCAAAAAGAAGAATTTCAGAATTATCAAAAAGAAGAATTTCAGAATTATCAAAAAGAAGAATTTCAGAATTATCAAAAAGAAGAATTTCAGAATTATCAAAAAGAAGAATTTCAGAATTATCGAAAAGAAGAATTTCAGAATTATCGAAAGAAATTATTTCAGAATTATTGAAAGAAATTATTTCAGAATTATTGAAAGAAATTATTTCAGAATTATTGAAAGAAATTATTTCAGAATCAGTGAAAAGAACAATTTCAAAATCAGTGAAAAGAACAATTTCAAAATCAGTGAAAAGAACAATTTCAAAATCAGTGAAAAGAACAATTTCAAAATCAGTGAAAAGAACAATTTCAAAATCAGTGAAAAGAACAATTTCAAAATCAGTGAAAAGAACAATTTCAAAATCAGTGAAAAGAACAAGAATCAGTGAAAGAAATAGTTCCGGAATCAGTGAAAGAAATAGTTCCAGAATCAGTGAAAGAAATAGTTCCAGAATCAGTGAAAGAAATAGTTCCAGAATCAGTGAAAGAAATAGTTCCAGAATCAGTGAAAGAAATAGTTCCAGAATCAGTGAAAGAAATAGTTCCAGAATCAGTGAAAGAAATAGTTCCAGAATCAGTGAAAGAAATAGTTCCAGAATCAGTGAAAGAAATAGTTCCAGAATCAGTGAAAGAAATAGTTCCAGAATCAGTGAAAGAAATAGTTCCAGAATCAGTGAAAGAAATAGTTCCAGAATCAGTGAAAGAAATAGTTCCAGAATCAGTGAAAGAATTTCAGAATCAATGAAAGAAATAATTTCAGAATCAATGAAAGAAATAATTTCAGAATCTAGTGAAAGAAATAATTTCAGAATCTAGTGAAAGAAATAATTTCAGAATCAGTCAAAGAAAATTTAAGTTATGAGAATAATAGCAATAGCTATATGAAATAAATACTGTATTATAAACTCAGTATCAATAAATAATTGTTGTGAAATTTACTTTTGATTACAGAAAATAAATGGAATTTTAAGTAAACTTATTAAAAGAACGGGAGATTTTTATAAAAAAAAAAACAAATGTCACCCAAAAAAAAAAAAAAAAACGGGAATGACCAGTAAAATACGGGTCATTTGATCATCTTGAGTCATAAAAATTATTATTTCCTAAAAGAACGTCCTGCTTTCATGATAATACCTCCAAGACGCGGTTTACGAAACATTACTTTGAGGACAATAAGAAATCTCTGAAGCATTATTATTATCATAATCACTCACTTCGGTGTCTAAATCATTACGATAACGGGAGTATCTTAAATTTCCGTACGATAACCAAATCAGAGGATAACCTCAATTTACGAAAAATAATTTCCGCTTATATTTCCATACACGAAAAAAAAATATATATATTCATGGAAATATACTAATACAATCATAAAATTCCTCAAAGAATTTATAAACAGACAGGTATTATTCAATGTTAAAAAAAATAAATAATAATAATAACAATATTTCGATGATAACAGGTGATGGAAACCCGTTATGTATATCCCGAAAGATAATAATAATAACAACAAGAGTTATTATGGAAAGGCGGAAAATGACTCGTAATGAAGTTGTGAAGTTTAGTTATCAATCATTTATCCTTGAATGACAGCAAAATGATTATTTCACCTATTTTATAAATATATATATATACACCTTAAAGCGTTAATCGTACGGCCAATCGAGAGATGAAGTTATCCCGATAACCTCAGTATATATATACTTATAATAATATAAAAACATTATCAGTTCACAATCTCTTGTGTTATTTTTCCTCCATTTTAGATCAGAGATATTACATGTGAGTTGAAAGCGAAATAATGTTGAAAAGAAAAAAAATGCAATGGGAGCCTAATTGTGAACATGTGTTTAGCAATAACCTGTTTTTTTATTATCATTATTGTTATTATTATTATTATTATTATTCAAACCCTGAAAGATTCTATAAAACTCTCTCTCTCAGCTGTCATTTTATTTCGGCACGAATTATGTAAATCTTGGTCCATATTTTTTTTAATACTTCTTTAATGGATTAATTCGTGTTTTTGGCACATCTTTTCGGCTTGTTCCAGATTTCGAAGAATGATCCAGGAGTAGTTTATTATTATTATTATTATTATTTCGATTTCTTTTATCGTGAGAGAAAATGTTGTTTCGTAATCTCCTTGAAATATACATGTAATTGTATTTCGAAATATTTATGTTATATATGAGTGGAAAATGCATAATGTCATTGGAGCTTTTCGTGAGATGTGTTGTCTGTGGTTGGAGAGAGAGAGAGAGAGAGAGACAGTTTAATTATATCTTATGATATATAAATCTACATAAAATAAGTTTTTTTGTACGTGCTAGTTAATAATGACAGTATGAAATTGGTTTTTTTTCATTTGTTCGTCAATATACGATGTAACAGTATTTTAATTTTTTCTCATTTTTTGACGATTTTAGCATTTACTGTCATTCATTTCATCCAATAGGGGGTGAGACCGGAGATAGTTGTCACACTTTTTACATTTCAATTACTTTAGTTTAGTTTCGGGTATGTAATTCAAACCAATCTAAATGTTTGATGTATCTGCATCGAGTTTGAACAAATGGCGTAGATTAGATCTTTTTGCGAATTTAAAAAGAACTTTCTATGAGATTTAAATTTTTAACAATATCTCGTTGAGTGTTACAACCAACCTCATACACGCGGGGTAAGTTGTAACAGACCATGGGGGGTACTTTGTCACGCTACCTTAATTAGGTATTCACTCATTAAAAAAGCTTTATAAAATTGATCATGAATTCCATTGTTCAACTCTATTTTATTGTATCATCAAAACTAGAGGGAAAAAAGTAAAAATAATCGATTACTTTTAGGTTTGAGCAGTTTTTTTTTTCATATATCTCACATATCCATGTATGTATCGCTTGTTACACTCGGAAATTATGAATGTTGATAACGTTTGGATTTTACTTGTGTGTGTGTGTGCATGTGTTTTTGAACAATTAATTATGGCTATTGCACTTTACCATATTGGTAACTTAACAGAAAGAGGAGTCATCATAAGTCTAACGGGTCTCGTACCGCACAGAGTAAAATAGAGCCTCCAAATCACCGAAAATTTTCATTAATACACATATGCAAAATTTTTATTAAAAAATTTCAAGGGCTCTCCAAAAAAAAAATCATTGGCTCAGGGGTACTCCCAAACTCACTATTGCAATCAACGCTGAGGGCATATATCAGAATATTCTCTGAAATCGTAATTTCTCAGGCTACATTGAAATAAACTTGATGAAATCACTATAATAAACTACTATATACATATTCCTTCATTATACATACTGGAAGAAATCAACCAAGTAGGCAAACTAACACTCTGTAATTCCGTTAGGGATAAGTTGTCACATTAATCCCGTTTCGTCCGGGACAACTCGCCCCATATCCACATGGCTAAAAAAAAAAGCGTAATCCAACCCCAATTTCTTTTGTTAACAAGGAAGTTTGCAACTATACAAAATAATAGCGCTTATACGTTACTTTATAATAAGCATAGGCCTACTCGATAAAATCGTTTAGTGAAGGCCATGTCATTGAATTAAAACAAAAACTGAGACGATGAAAAATTATAAATTCAGTTAAAATTCAGAAAAAAAATTTCTAAAAATTTACGAAAGCGTCTGAAGCGGGTTGTTGATACTAGAAAGAAGAATCCCCCTTAAGACGGGTTTTCCTAGGAGTAGAATTTCTGCGCTGTGTGCAACGTGAAAATGCTGATTCGTTAAAAACCTGAAATTCAGGTTTTTTCGACCAATGAATGTTTCCACGCTGCACACGCTGTAGAAACCTGTTCCTATGAAAACCTGGCTTTAGGGAACCATTCAAGTAATACGTCATCATCGATTGGGGGGGGGGGGTGGAAGGGGGTTTCCGATTTGCTGACTTTTGATGACAAGGGAGGAGGGGGGGTTTGGATAATGCTTACGTTATCAACCACCTTTTATGAAAATATGAAATTATTTTACTGGCATCTTACTCGGTGCGCCAAAAACGAGAAAAACCTTTCGATAGTTTGTGGGCACTTGAAGTAACACCCTCCCCCCCCCCCTACTGATAAGTGCCCTACAGAGCCACCTTAATAATCTCTAAATGTTTTGCGGATCCAAGTGATCTGGAAATGTGTCCGGGCCGCTTAAGGGCAGGACGCATAAGATAACCCTCGGGGCCATATTTGGTCCGCGATCCGCGAGCCAAGGGCCTTTATGCGAGTTATCATTATATGGCTTATGGGTCGCAATGAATTTATTAAAAATAAATTTTGAGTTCATAGCCTTCAATATCCAATTTCAATAACATTGAAATTGACAAAAATTGATTATAATAACATATAAAGGTATTTTTTTCTGAAATTTCAATTTAAAAAAAATATATTTTTTTTTTTGCACTAAAAAATAACGATTGAATATATCGATTGAAACGCAATGCAAATATTACTATATATAATACAAATAGCAAAGTTTTGAATATTACCATTATACTGGATACATCCCTTATAGATATACCTGAATAGTAGTTTCGTGCATAGTTATTCATTTTAACTAATACAGGTTGATTTTAATTAAAGTTAATTAAAGTACTTCATTAAAGATTTTAATAAAGTACTCTGAGTAGTTTTTCTCAAAAACTGCTTATCCGAATACAGCCAAATATTTAAGATATCTTAACGAAACCATGGGAGAAATATTTATGAAATAAAAAAAGACATTTTCGCAAACCACGTGGAAAAGTGGCGCTTTTTTATTGCATTTTCATTTCCCTATGGACCAGATTAATTGATTCCTTTGAACTTTGGTGCTGGAGGAGGATGTTTAGAATTCCGTGGAAAGCTAAAAGGACTAATAAATCGGTTATCGAATTAGTCAAGGCTGACTATTCTCTAAAAGCAACAGAAACTATCTTACTTTGGTCATATAATGCAGAGGGATCACGTAAAGAAGGATCACTAGAAAAGACGATAATGACGATAATGTTTGGAAGAATGGAAGGAAAGAGAGGAAGGTCAGACCGAGCACCAGATGGATAGAAGAGGTGTTGCAAAGCACCGGAATGAAGCTAGCACAACTGAGTCATGCTGTGAATGAGACAGACTAGCTTGGAGAGCCATGATCTATAGCCATCACGAGTCGGAATCGACTCGATGGTTCCTAACAACACATGGACCAGATAGCGTATATACCGAGTTTCAATGGAATGCGTCTACCAGAACGGGCGCTACATTGGTATGAGCCAACACCATCTATACCAGAAGGTCTCGTGACGTCACTCAAGAAGGCCATCTCACCTATAGCCATGGCCCCCACATAGAGGGGGCTGACAGGGCTCTAGTCCTGGGGCCCGGGATGATTATCATCATTATTTTGCTTTTTCACGCTATAAATTAACTACAGAAGGGGCCCGTTAAAAGTCTGTCCGAGGGTCCCGCAAAAGATCCCAGCCTAGGGACCCCGCTTCAGGATGTGGGGGCCATGCCTATAGCCGTCGGATATGTGAATATGTATCCGGATATAGCAGACTTCGGTGATCGGACGAGAACCGTGGTGTATGGCATGGTATGGCCGTTGGCGGATATAGCAGAATATAGCAGACTGACACATGTGCCATCTTTACCTTCTTTTATAGTATATCAAATGGCTATAGGTGAAATGACATTCTTCAGTGACGTCTCGAGCTTCGCGCAAAACATTGATTGATAGATCGGCTATATGACATTGATTGATAGATTATAGATCGGCTATCGAACTTTCGGCTATAGATAGCGTTGTGTGAGCAGTGCATACTACAGAGTAGTATACTACTCAGACCTATATAACTTTCGTTCTAGTGGACCATGGTCCACTAGAACGAAGTAAAAAACTACGAAAAGTTTGGGAGAGCTTTTTGTTCCATCGCCCACTTCTTTAGAAATTTTTGTTCAATCCTTGGACCATTTCATCGCCCACCAGGGGGCGATATTGCCCACTTTGGGAAACACTGTAGTAGACGTATTCCATTCAGAAACTTGGCATATACGCTATATGGACCATGGAAAAATGAAAAATGCCATAAAAAAAAGTACCACTTTTTCCACCTGGTGGTCGAAAACCGAACTATTTTTTTTTTCTAATTTGAAAAATCTCTCTCCCATGGTTTTGTTAAGGTATCCTAAAAATTAGCAGTTTTTGAGGAAAAACTCTCGAGTACGGGAACTTACGGAATTATAACCACCTTGTACAACACTGTACGTAAAGCAAAGCTATGTCTCAAAGCTTATTAAAATTACATTGCATTAAAAGTTCGTATTACATATATATTTTTAATCAGAAAATACGTGAATGTCACCGAACATCGGAAATTTGAGGAAATGATGAAAAAATTTTTTCGAAACTCCACAAAAATTAATTTACCGAAGAGTTTCTTCAAAACACGTGTCTCGCATTGTATGTGACAGTAGCTATACACGTGTACAGCATTAAGAATTTCTTCTACATGCTTCCGGAATGAAACACGTTTCTAGTATTTACCGAAATCTCATATACTTGTATATCGGCAAAGAATTTCTTTCCCTTTCCTCCAGGATAATAGGTACTCCAGGAAAGCCACTCGAACCACGGGAAAGTCCTCGAAAAAGGGAACGAGAATCTTGGGTTATTACGGCAAACAAATATTGTGTGTTGTACCCAATGGTAAACACGTCCGAAAAAAAAAAATAATAATAATAATAAGTATAATGTGGGGAGCTTTATATATATTTTGTGTGTGTGCAATGGAATTAGATTTTCTTTTTTGTAGAATTCTAATAATAACAACATCAGCACCAGATTCTATCGAGTGGGGGAAAATATCTGGCTGTATTTTTTTTTACCTCAGTTGCGTACACAATTCAATACTGATTAAGGTATTGAAAAGGTTGGTTTGTGTAATAAAATGTCCAATATATTTGAAATAAAATTTCAATTTCATTTGAAAATTTAAAATTTTTTCAGATGTACCAGGTTGATTTGTAGAAACGTGATGCTATTAATGATGGGTGTCAGTTTAAGCAAATTGGCGTACGTCACGAAATACTTATGATTAGAGCCCAGATTATATGCACTAAAAAAGTGGCAAAATATGCTCTAAAAATATGCAAATATGCACTTAAAAATGCTAAAATATGCACTTAAAAATGCTAAAATATGCACTTTAAAATGCTAAAATATGCACTTAAAAATGCTAAAATATGCACTTAAAAATGCTAAAATATGCACTTAAAAATGCTAAAATATGCACTTAAAATACAAAATATGCACTTAAAAAAATTGTGTGAGCTTAAATAAACCATCAAAAATATGCACTTATCCTGAAAATTCTTTGATTTTACGCATTTATATGCATTAATGCTAAAAAAGGCCAAAATATGCAAATGCATATGCGCATATGCATTTGCATATAATCCGGGCTGTACTTATGATGAATGCTATGGGCCAAAAACGGCACTTTTCGATATGTTAACTATACGTAATAAACTTTCGAAGATTGGGATACTTTTAGTTTAAGACGAATTATACAGGGTGGCCTGGCCAAAGGTATCCAGATGTAACGGACTATAGTGAGAGAACCACACATGATTGCATTCAAGTTGGGTTGAAAAGAACAACTCAAGACGCCTGTATTTGCAGGTTAAAAAAGTTTGTGAACACCATTACTGGCTCTGAAGAGGTCCAAACGGTACCCGATATCTTGTCAAGTGTTTAATAGTATTTGAAATATGATTAAATCAAGTCTGCTGCAGACGCTGCTTAGAATCACGCATGGGAGACTTCACATTCCACTTAGTTAGCACACGGTATTTAACACGTGTTAGGCCGGTATTACACTATAAAAGTTTTAGAAAAGTTTTTTTACGAAACTTGAAAAATACAGCCAATGAGCGTATCAGTTACATTCGAGTGAATGCAACTAATAGGTTTATTGGACGCATTTTTCAAGTTTTATAAAATAATTTTCATAAAACTTTTATAGTGTAACACTGGCCTTATTGATTTAAATTCAGCTAGTCTAAGTACTAAATCGCACAAGCACCTCGGGGAGAACGAACGATCCTCTGAGAAACTTCAAACGAATCGGTTCATGTGGGAATGTGCCGTGTACATGGTATGTATTATCATCAAATTTGTTTCTGAGGAAATCATATCTATGTGTACCATAGAAGTGTTGCCACCTGTCTTTGGAATTGATTTCAGAAGCAATTCAATCACAACTCGGCAGTCAATTTTGCCATTATTGCGTACTATGTGTGAATTTTTAACGCACGCTTGATTGCTCTTTTTTTCCAAAAGTGGGAGATCGGCTCGCATTTGCTACTTGAAGTTAGACTGAAACTTCAGAAAACCGACTGAACTCCCAGATTTCCTTCCCTGAACACGGTCTTCTTCCAGATCTTCTAGTACAGGGAAATATGAATGATTGAGTCATGGACCATGAGTCCCCGGTTCTGATACAGTTAGTTTTCCTCAATAATTTAACTGACAGTTGATGTGTGATCATATTCAGGGTCGTGAATCTTCAGCATTGCCTTTGCTTTGTCGGCTTAAAGTGAGACATATAGTCGGACCCGCTTAAAATCAACGATTCCGATACATGATATCCTATTAAGCGGGGAACAATTAGATTGTAGTTTCATACTGTAGTATAGATTTTATATTGAAAAAAATGTATCATTATAATTATATTATCCGAGCAGAAATATATCAGATCAGAGAATGAATTGAAAATATCAGATTAATAAATTAATATTAGCGTCAAAAGCAACCAGAATATATAGTGTGATTTTTATAGGGCGGAATAAATTCAAAAGCAAATTAGCCCAGTGCTGAGAGAGAAAATCAACAGGAAATGAAATTTCAAATTGAAATTATAATTGTCATATTATAAGTTTTTATATGTTCGGAGTTTTCAAAATCTTTGGATAATTTCCTCTGTTTTTTGCCTATAATCATGGAGAGGTTGATTGATTTTGGCTTTTCTGCATAAAACCATTGTAATAGAAATTAGTCGACACCGTCGAAATTAGATTTTCTCTCTACCGTTTTCTTCTCCGTTCTTTCGCAAAATCTTCAATTTCATCCACATTTTTTGTAATGGTTGAGAAATTCAAGGATCTTTGGAAAATTCAGTTTGAGTTTTTATATTATTATTATTATTGCATTCAAAACATTCAATTTGTTTCGCAAACAGAAATTTTTTCTTTTCGTGTAATTTTTTTTCAAATTTTAAGACGTTGCATAAAGCCATAGCGTTTGTGCAGATTTTTTTTTCCTTTTTATATGAAATATAAAGCTCCATCTATGGGCTAAACAAAGAACAAAAATTAAATAAACTATTTAAATGCACTGAAGACAACTTCGACATTACAAGGCAACAATACTGAGTATTTTTCGTTTATTTTAACTGTTTACATATTTTACTAGATTTCTGAATGGTTCATTCAATAAAATATCTGCAGTTGTCGTTTGACCAGACCAGACCAGACCAGACTCAGATTTTAACGAAGGTGACTGGCCCTTAAGGCGGGCCATTAGCCAACATAAGGGCTGGGGCCCCTTGGGGACCCTCGGTGAAGGGACAGACAAGGGAGTTATGTATGTGTAAAGATGAGTGTGCGTGTATGAGTGGGGAAAGGGGTGGCCAAAGGCTCTTTTAATTTAGCAGTCAAAAATAATTATAAACAGTCAAACCTCGTTAATGAGTCACTCTTTTGAGAGCAAAAATATTACTCAGTAAGCGGAGTGACTCGTTAAACAGAGTAAGCCATAGCTGTGCCAAATCCTGCCTGAGGACAATTGGGACTTCCAAAACGTGACCCGTTAAGCGGAATGACGTGTTAACCGGGTGACGCACTAACGAGGTTTGACTGTCTATATATATAATTTTTTTTTTTTTTTAAGTAAATTTTTAGTTGTCGTTTGTTGTTTGAACTCCGATATTCTGTTACCGGCCGTATTCACTAACACAGTTTAAACTGCAATGGCAGGTGAACGGATTGAAGATCGAAACGGATTGGTTGAATTTTAGGGATTATAACCAATCCGCGTCGATCACTAATCGTTTGACCTGCAATTACAGTTTAAACTGTGTTGGTGAATACGGCCGTAAGAAGGGAAAAGTTGTAGAAATTATCACATTAAGGGGGGAAACTTTAACATTGTCTCTGGAAAAAATTTTGGTCGTAGAGGATTTTAATAGTATAAGCGGGGTATCAGATTATTTGTCACCTTATTAACGGGACCCCCCGACTGTATTTATATGTCTATACCAGGCATCTTCAACCCGTTGCTCGCGAGCACCCGGAGTGCTCGATGCTCGTGTCCGATTTCCTGCTCGCGAGCACATATTAATCAACTTTACAATTAAATTTTTTTTTTACCTTGTACAAATTTCATTTAGGGATTGAAATCATCCAGATATCGAGCATACATATGCCAAACTTGGCTTAAGGGTGCTGATCTTCATTTGATGATGGGTACAGGCAGTATTCTCGACTAGAAAAAGGTTGAAGGTCTCTGGTCTGTACAGTCGGACCCAGATTTAACGAATTTTTTTTTCTGAAATTCTGGCGAAAATAGAGTTCAAACCCCTATTTAACGAGTAAGGGAAGCTCAATGCAACAAATATTTTTTGAGCTATCCAAAATTTTTTTTCTTGCTTCTCGTCACCCAAAACCACAATCGGAAGATTTGAATTCCTGGGAATTGACTTTCGGTCCTTCTTTAGAGACAAACCAAAATAAAGGGGGGGGGGGGGAGAAGCAGGAATCAGTTCCTTTTTGAGCAATTTTTCCTAACCTTGATGAATCCAAGGACCAGCAAAATGTCTGAAACAATTCGACGGACCACTTGCGTCCCGTACCACGGGACATTTCTGTATTTTTAGGGGTTCTGGATTTTCTTTTATACATTTGTCCCGTTTTTTCAATGATGTTTATTTAAATTTATGATAATCACTAAAATCATTAATAAACAGTGTTTTTGTACGTTATGATAATTTTGGGTATAAATATTCATACCTCACATTGTCAAGTAAAACTGTTTTTCCTCAATTTTTCAGAAATTTTAACTACAACTGGAGATTTTGCCGACTTATGGTAACGTTTTTAGAGATAATTAGCGACATCCCGTATTCTACAGTGATTGGGTCATTTGAACGGTTTTTTTTTACGCCAAATTTTTGTTTACTTCAATTCGTAGTTTCATATTTTATTTCTCCACCTATTCCCCCATTTTTGCAGTAATTAGCAAATTTGTCGCAAATTGCATTTTTGAGCTGCAAATAAGAGATACCCAGTATTTAGAATCGCAATTTCCCGCATTTTCTTTGATGAGGTATAACGAACCTAAGTATGAAGGTACAATTTTTATTTGCGAATCCATATGGATAAATCATCCTATAATATCAATTACAGCAATGTTTTCCATCCAGTTAAAATTGAATTATCAAGCCTGCTTGCGGACCACCTACGCCATCGTCACTGGCCACCTCTGGTCCGCGAACCATAGGTTGAGAAACCAATACCATAAAACATTATGCTGTTTGCATGTTTAGATTTCAATAAAAAAAATAAAGTTTTTCTGTCCTGAGAGACAAGTAAAGAATGGCGGGTCATCTGAAGAGAAAACGTTTTTTGACTAGGGAAAAAATTACAATTTCGATAGAATTTGATAGAAATGTTGAACGCATCAAGCGAATTTTGTAAAATAATTTTTTCTTCATTCTTGATTTTTTTTTCCAATTGTTGTCAGAAATAGGTTGTAACAGCAATTCCCCCCCCCCCCCCCCCCCTCCAAAGCAGAGGTCTTCAACCTTTTTCCGTGGGCTCGCCAAGTTTGAGAATCACAATAGCACCCTCGTGAAAATATCGATTGTTTAAATCAGGAAAAATCTGGTTCCTTCTAATAAATGAGTTCACACGTCACAACATCTTCGGCTTGATGCGACGCTATTAACAAATGAAAACTTTCACGGACCAATGCTCATAGTTCTGGGACGGGCTTAACCATTTTGCGGCCCGGTGCAAAAATAGCTGCTTTGCGGCCCTCCGAAATTATTTTAACCGATCCTTGAGGTGGCTGAAATTAGACTCAGCTCCCCCCCCCCCCTCCAAGTTCCGATGCCTATGTTATTCTCTGGCATAGGCATCAAACCCATTCTGCTGCAAAATGTGGGCGCCATCGCTACCACATCTATACACAGCACAATGGAAGGGCTGGACGACTGATTATATTGTAATAAATACTACCTAAATACTATCTCTCAGCTGGACAAGCATGCATTTTCCCGCAACGTTCGAGTGAAAATTCAGCGCTCTTTCTTATCCAGCGACCCTGAACAAATAGGGCACCTACCCACAAATTTACAGGGAGCAGAATTTGGTTGCTTTTTGCATTACAAGCAAATCTCTCCCCACGTCTCTGCGTCAAAGAAAACTACAAGAGCCGCCCAAAAACAATATTTTGGCACGAACTTATGAGATGCAGGCCGTGGGTTCAGGAGGGGGATTGTCAAAATCATAGATCTCGAGGGTCCTCTGTCTTGGACGGAATCTTAATATATTGATTTGATAAGTAGTAAAAATGTAACTCAATGTAATCAACGTATTTTTCTCAATGTAAACAAAGTATTGTTAATTCGTTTTGCGGCCCCTAAAATTTAGCGGCCCGGTGCGGCTGCACCCTTTGCACCTGCCTAAGTCCGGCCCTGGGGACACTACTTGGTCAATAAGATCTTATTGGATTCTATATTTATACAACGCCCCAATAAAATAAAGCAAAACTTAAAATTCAAAAACAATCAGATCAAACTCACCATAACAGATAATTTCCAAAAATAAAGTTTTTCACTTACCTAAAAATAGAAAAATAACATTTAATTATAGTACAGTATAGTTTTAATGAAAAAATACTGAATTATAAGCTGAAAAGGTTCGGGCAACATAATTTTAACAAAACATCGAAGTTTTATTATTATTATCATCATTGTTATTGCATTCAAAAAAATTTCAATCCTGTTTTCACCAAGAGAAATTATTTTTTCTCCGCGTAGTTTTTGCTAATTTCAAGACATTGCATGAAGGCATTGCGTTTGTGCAGATTATTATGATTGTTTGTTTTATTTGGAAAGTTAGCGCCCTCTGCGGGCTAAACAATAGATGTATATACTACTTATTATGTGTGTGTGTTCAATACAAGTCGAATCCCATTTAATGAATACCCGTCATAGCGAAATTCTCGTTGTAACGAATACTTTTCTTATCCTTCAGATAAGTTTACATAAGAACAATGCAAAAACATGGAATTCCTTTATAACGAAATTTCATTTTAACGAAGTGATTTCTCCAGTCTTTTGGAGTTCGTTATAACGGGATTCGACTGTATATATATATATAAACAAAAATTGAATAATTAAATGTACTGAAGATAATTTTAACATTACATGGCACCTTGAATGATTTCTTTCATCAATTCATGAATAATTTCATTCATCAATTTAGGATTTATTCCTTATATTAATTTTGAATTTTCATGAATTTTGGAATAACTTTTTTCCATGATTATTTCTGTCATCGATTCTGGAATTATTTTCATTAATTCTGAATTTTTCATAAATTTTAACTGTTCACATATTTTACTTCATTTCTGAATGCTTCATTCAATAGAAATGTTATGTTCATAGCGGTTGATATGTATTTACAAAATTGTCGTGTGAATTTCAATATTTCATTAAGAGCGGGGGAAAGTTTCAGAAATTATCGCATTAAGGGAGAAACTTTAACATTGGGAGAAATTTTGGTTTCGTAGGATTTTATTAGTATAAGCTGGGCCGACTGTTACCTGATGAACAGAATATTTTCCTTGAAATTTCTACAAAAATATAATCGATCATTGCAGGTCCTTAGGAGTATGCAACAGGTGAGGTCGCACGTTTCCCGGCTTTTTATGAGGGGCCCCGCGAAAAATTAATCTTGAATTTTTCATTAATTCTGGAGTTTTTTTACGCCGTTAGTTTTGATTTTTCATCAATTGTGGAATTATCAATTTGATTAATAGCGGAATTGTTTCTTTCATCAGTTCTCGAATTATTTCTTTCATTAATTGCGGAATTGTTTCTTTCATTAATTTTGAAGTTTCATGAATTCCAGAATTCTGAATTTTCATTAATTCTGAATTTTCATTAATTCTGAATTTTCATTAATTCTGAATTTTCATTGGTGCTGAAATTATTTCGTTCATTGCTTTTGATAGATCAATTCTAAAATTTTTATCGGTTTCGGGAAAATTGCTTCCTCTCATTAATATTAAATTAACGTACTGAATTTTCACCAATTTTTGTTGTAAATTTAATTTACATTTGATTGTGTGTTTAAAATTTTTTTGTATGGAAAATTCTCTGCACACCCCTTCCCACAAAATATATGAAATCGGGCAAAGAGGGTCCCAAACATTGTTGGTGTCCCGAAATTTTTGAAACGTACCTAGAGCCTCGCTATTATTTCCTCACAGGGCCACGCGTATGGCAAGGGCGACCCTGTTACTTGGATAGATAGACATTAATAGATTCGCATTTGAAATTTCCTACTCGGGGACCGAATTCCAAAGCACGCACGAGACTAGAATAAAATTACACGCTGTCAAAAATGTGACTTTATTGTGACAATACAGGTCACCAAATCAGTCATCCTTTTAATGAATGCTTAATCTATTTCAAGGCTTTATTATCATTCCGAAAACAATTATTACCGACATTCACTTCTTCCCTCGATCATGTCAGAACTAACAACAACAACAACTATACGTTGTAACCGGAAGTAACTGGACGAAAACGGCCATCGTGGATTGACCATTATATAAATAATAGATAATAATTCCATAAAAATGAGCAAATAAATTACAGCAACAGGACCCGTAATAATATACGTTTCTCCATGATGTGTTTTTGAACTTGTCAAATTCAAAGACATGCTTGAAAGGGCGGGAAAAAAAAGCATATTAATTATACCGTAAATAACAAACATCTCCAGAAATTTGTGTTTTTTCGTCTGCGGAAATCTTATTGTCCACGTGATCTAATGTTTTCTGAGGTCACGGGATGGTCATAGACTTCGTTAATCTAATAATAGTGGCGTGTTTTCATTGTTTTCCCTCCATCAGGTATTTATTGCTTGGGATTCTAATTATTTTTACGGAATGTATTTGATTATGTTTTTCTTCTTGAAGATAAAAACGTTGAAGTGGGCTGAGTACAAAGACCTCAGCTGGGAAATATTTTCTCAGCTGGAAAACGCATTTTTCTCGCCAATATTGAGATTTGATCAGTAGCCAACTATTTAGGTGATTGGCGATTTTTTTGTTTTCTGCATTAGTCAAAGGATTAAGTACAGGGTGCCCTATAAGGGTGAAGGGTTGACAATTTTTTCTTTTTTTTAAATTGAAGAAATCGGTATATTTGAGTTGTTTTATTGTCGTTTCTACCAAAAGGGAACCCCGTTCATTCTCACTTCGCTATTTTTCATTCAAAAAGGAACACAAAGGGAACAGCGGTTGTCTTTTCTTTCAAACCGAGCACGGCCCAGGCTCTATTGGCTTAAGCCAATTTTAGCCATTGCCCCCGAATAGGGGTGGGACCGTGTCGGAGGAAACTTTTTAATACACAATCGAACGTTACGTACATAGAATCTCATACACAAAATATTGCAGTACAAAAAATCGAAAAATGAAAAAAAAAACCAAAAATCAATGAATAAATACAAACACACAAAAGCAAGTACAAAAACACAAAGACACAGAAGAAATGCAAAAATAATGAAGAAACGAGAAAACACAAAAACAGTGAAAAAATTCAAAAAAAAAAGTAAGGAACACAAAAAGCAATATATAGTGTGATATATAGTGTCAGAGGAAGCAATTTTTGCTAATCATTACTGTCCCGTATTTTACGGGACAGATTCATTCTACTATATTATCAGACTCTAGGTGTGGTGATCGTCCCCATGGCCCCCACAAGGGGTGGGCTGACAATGCTCCAGCCCTGGGCCCGGGACGATTTTTACCTTTTTGTTTTTTCACGCTGTAAATTCATCATAAAGGGGGCCCGTGAAAATCTAATCGGGGGCCCGCATAAAATCCTGGCCTGGAGGCCCGGCTCCAGGATGTGGGGGCCATGATCATCCCCATCGCCCCCACATCTTGATTGGATATTAAGGGACGAAAAAGTCGGAAAAGCTTCTTGTAGAATGGGATTACTGCTATATTTAATTAGTAAACAAGCATAATATATAGAAGTAGAATTTGCCATCGAGAGGGAAGTAAATATTTGACAAGAGATGAGACAGCGGTTGTCCTACTTAGATTAAGGGATTCTTTTTTTCAAAACGACGGCATAGATAAGCTTTTTCAAAGTCACATTTTACTGTAGAACCTCTCGATAACGGACACCCATGGGACCGAAAGTTTTGTCCGCTAACGAGGAGTATCCATTAATGGATAGTAAAATACACTGAGCCCCGTCGATGTACTAATTCAAAAAAAAAAAGTGTCCGATAGTGGAGGTGTCCGATATGGGAGTTGCCACTGAAGAATTATCGTGTTTCTTATGTTAGTAACACCGTCACGCGAGAGTAGTAAGGCTGCTTGGCTTGGCTAGGCGAAGCCTTCTGGAATAAAGAACAGCAACATCCCCCCCCCCCCCCCGTCCCCATAATTTGGTAATTCAAACGAATACGGATCATGACGAATCTGGAATCAACAGGTGGCGTAGAAATTTCCAATTCTTCATCCCTAGCTCCAATATTTATCAAAAAGGTTAAAATTCTTACAATTTCTATTCAAAACGAAACATTTCAGAGAATTTAATGTGGATTTGTTGTTGTTAAGCACCATCGAGTCGATTCCGACTCGTGATGACTCTGTAGATCATGGCTCTCCAAGCTAGTCTGTCATTCACAGCATGACTCAGTTGTGCTAGCTTCATTCCGGTGCTTTGCAACACCTCCTCTAATTCTTCCAAGCATTATCGTCTTTTCTAGTGATCCTTCTGTACGCATTGTATGACCAAAGTAAGATAGTTTCTGTTTTTTCTGTTTGTGACTATTGCTTCTAGAGAATAGTCAGCATTGACGTCTTCGATAACCGATTTATTAGTCCTTTTAGCTGTCCATCGAATTCTAAGCATCCTCCTCCAGCACCAAAGTTCGAAGGAATCAATTATTTTCTTATCTGCTTTCCGTAGTGTCCAGCTCTCACATCCATACATAAAGACAGGAAAGACCAACGCATTTATAATTCTAATTTTTGTTTTCATTGACATATCTTTGTCTTTCATTATTATATTAAGCTTTCTCTTGGCTGTTTTACCCAGAGCTACTCGTCTTTTTATTTCTTCTGTGCATGTTCCCTCTTTTACGACTCTTGATCTTAAGCAATCAAATCTGTTCACAATCTGGGGATAACTCCCTCAAATGATAAGAAACATGATATTCAAATATTCATATACAAATCCCGTATGATACCTGTTGAGCTATTTTTCACTCTTGTAAAGCAGGTAATTCCGAATAAAAAACACGTTTTTTTTGTTTCTTCTTTTAACTAAATAATTGTGGAAATGCTCCCTTTCTTGAAAATAAGCTCTTCAATTCTGAATTTCAGCGAAATGGCTACGTATATATGAAAGAATCTCTCCCGGAAAGGGAACACGAAGCAGAGGAATTTCTTCAAAGAACTTCAAATATTTCTTTAAAAACTGCCTTCAACAACGGTGTGGGAAACGAAAGTTTCATTCCAGGCGACGATGATGGAAATTAAATTCTCACAAAAGACATTCCAAAGTAATACTTCCTTTATCATATACAACATGTACAGTTACATACTTCTTTTATTCTTTTTTTTAGGTAGGAGAGAGGGGGGGGGGGGTTCGCGAGCTTGAAATAAATACATTTGTACATTTTGACCCTCTTTTCACAAAAGGACACCTTCTTTTATTTTTCCTCCATATTATAAAGACGACGCTTGTCATCTTGTGGGGGGGGGGGGGGAAAGAACGAACCATTTTCTTCTATTTCTCGTCTTATATAAGAGATTTCGCCCTCACAGTGGATGCCAACGACACTGTTTAACAATAGGGCGCAGAAATGTTTTATTTTTTATTTTTTCCAGGAAAAAGAGATCCATTGAAACTTTCTATTCTTTTCCAGGAAGATCAGGTCCAAAGAAATAAAAAAAAAAAAAAAAAAAATCCAGGAGGTTGTCCCGGCGAAAATGTTGGCGACCCTCTGGAAACGACTTTGATGTATAGCTTTGATTTTGTATGTGATTTTTCTTTCTTAAACTGTCTATACACGTCTTTCTTGTTATCCTTATATTTTTAGCCTATATCTTTTCATCGTAGATAATTTTTTTTTTTTTTATCCCCGAAAATTGGAAACGGGAGGTCGTGATAGAGAAAAATTAAGAGCGAAAAAATTTTTTATCGATTTTTATATATCGAGGAAAGAAAATGGAGATATCGATTTTGGGCTTTTTTTTCTAAGTTTTCGTTTTGAAGATGTTGATCGATTTTTTTTAAAAAAAGTATTTTTCAGGGAAAATTATTAACACTGTGTACTCGGAATAATCAAGCTTTCAAGTTGGTTAGATTTTTTAGTATTAACTTATGGGTTGAAAAAATAACACCATGCAAATAAAAAGCAGATATATTTTTAAAATGCGCATTTTTTATTAGTACATATTGATTTCCAACAAATATCTCCACATATGTATATATACTGCGTATGCAAATGACTTCTACATAATTTTTTAAGCATTTTCAATTTCTAGTCAGTCGTAGCTGCTCAGTAACGAAATAACAGTAGCAAAGGTAGCAAGTCCCTAGAAATAGCTATTCCTAACAAAAAAAAATTGAACATTTTTGACGCGCTGAAATAGCGTTATAATGAAACAGTTGAGGTTAGGAAAAATATTACAAAACATCTCTCTATTAACTCATTAATCTCCACTGAGGGAAAAAAAGCCGATGTTATGAAAATATGAGCAATATTTATTTGAAAATTACATTAAAAAAATGATTGAGCATGCTACCATCCACACCACTGGAGACTCATGAATCTGCCTTCCTAATTTCACGCACGGTGTCGTTAGGCGCTGAAGTAGAGGCATTAGTAGCCTCTCTTAACTTCAGGAAATGGCCCCCGGGTGGGACGGTTTAGAGAGATATAGATGGCTTTTTTCTCAGCCAGAGATATCAAGGAAACAGTCATTTTTCGGATATTATGCTGAGGTGAGCTCGGAAAGAAAAGTCATCACGTCTCCGCCGGGACTCGAACCCAGGCCCTCTTGCATACCGGGCAAGTATGATACCATCTACACCACTGGAGACACGTGAATCTGCCTTCCTAATTTCACGCACGGTGTCGTTAGGCGCTGAAGTAGAGGCATTAGTAGCCTCTCTTAACTTCATGAAATGGCCCCCGGGTGGGACGGTTTAGAGAGATATAGATGGCTTTTTTCTCAGCCAGAGATATCAAGGAAACAGTCATTTTTCGGATATTATGCTGAGGTGAGCTTGGAAAGAAAAGTCATCACGTCTCCGCCGGGACTCGAACCCAGGCCCTCTTGCATACCGGGCAAGCATGCTACCATCTACACCACTGGAGACACATGAATCTGCCTTCCTAATTTCACGCACTGTGTCGTGAGGCGCTGAGATAAAAGCCATCTATATCTCTCTAAACCGTCCCACCCGGGGGCCATTTCCTGAAGTTAAGAGAGGCTACTAATGCCTCTACTTCAGCGCCTCACGACACAGTGCGTGAAATTAGGAAGGCAGATTCATGTGTCTCCAGTGGTGTAGATGGTGGCATGCTTGCCCGGTATGCAAGAGGGCCTGGGTTCATGTCCCGGCGGAGACGTAATGACTTTTCTTTCCGAGCTCACCTCAGCATAATATCCGAAAAATAACTGTTTCCTTAATAATCATAATAATAATAATAAAATAATAAAAATATTAATAATAATTGAAAATATCAAAACTTTTTTTCTTCTAGTTAAAACATGTTCATTACGTCATGAATTCCTTGAATGTCGATGCCGATATGACGGAGCAGGACCTATGGAAGCATGTCGTTTGGACACCGAACAATCCGCCGGAACACTACAGTACTAATTACGTCTTGTTCATATTTAATGTGTATCCTTTAATAATAAATTTACGAATAATACAACATGTAATTAATTACGCCTTATTTATCTAAATGCGTAATAAAATAAATATAAAATAATAAAACTATGAGAGTATGTATAATATAAAATATTTCGCATCACATGACTAGTACTACACATCACATTTACACAGCAACAGCAATTTCGTATCACATGATCAATATTACAAATCAGAATAAACGCATGCATCTTGATTACTGATATCGGTGAAGGCGACTGAAGTCGAATTTCAATCTTTGCCTGGAAAGTATTCTATAACTTAATGATATTATTATTGTGTGGTATGTAATATTGATCATGTGATATGAATTGTGTGGTATGTAATATTGATCATGTGATATGAATTGTGTGGTATGTAATATTGATCATGTGATATGAATTGTGTTGATATGTGTGAATGTGATGTGTAATACTGATCGTGTGATATATAAAAGCGTAATTAACGGTTGTATGATCCGGCCGATTGTCCGGCGTCCAAACGACACGCGTTCAACTGTCTCGCGTCCAAAGAGCTGCGTCCAAACAGCAGCGTCCAAACGTCCTGTGTACCACGATATGACACTCCGACAAACTCGAATGTCGATCCTATGCAACCATGTGCGTTACACGGGGCAACACAGTGTTTTACGGCCATATTATATGGTACCGAGACCTCACACGGTTCAAGTGTTCGAACATTGGCATCGTTCACGTCTCGCAACGATATCATAAACACCAGCCAAGCGATTTATAAGTTATCTTAAGTTAGTGTTACATGTGTGGGCCCCCCCCCCCCATCCCACAATACCATATTTCCCCTTGAACTCACATTTAAGTGGATTCGGTCCTTTTCCCATTCGGTGGGTCGTTATTATTTTCCAAAACGAAAACCAATAAAACTCATCCACTTGTGAAATATTAAAACGGATTCCATTATGTTTTTGTGGGGCCTTTTTTTTTTTTCTAAGTGGACCTACGCCATGATCTATGGTAATAAAAATACGAGAAGAGTGTATCTATCTTTTTGACCAGTTTCCTGATGGTTAATGAGTTTTTTGTCTCTTTTTTTTTTAAAGGACTATTACATGAAGGGAACTCATGAGCTTTGATGTGCGAAAACACAGGAAACTGAAGAGCATATAAAAGGCCTCACTAAGAATCGGGCGGAAACATAAATCTTACTTTGCGTGATATATCGCTCGTTTGCTCGCAAACTCTGCCAAAAACCTATATATAGTCTGCCATAGCCATGCTCGATTTATGCTTTACTTCTCTAATAATTATATATTCACAACTAAAAGATATTATTAAAAAATTAGGTTATGCTCCAATTGTCTTTGATCATCATCCGACATACACTTGCTCATATCCGCGAATACACTCACGTTATTCGGTGAGAATTACCTAGCTGTCCCGGTTAAGTCAGATTGGAATATGTCACTGTATTGTCTAGTCATACATAGAGAATTGATTTATCAGATGTGAGCATAACTCCGACTAAACAAAATCTTTAAAAATTCCGACAAGCCAAAGTACCGACAGGCTGAAATACAAATACAAATACAACGCCACAACAGGCAAAATGCCCAACGAGGTGGCTGAGAAAAAGATGCCCATAAAAATATGGATGTCGTATATTTCAAAAATACAGCAACCCAATTAAAAATGTAATTAGAAACATTATAAACAATATATACACATGATTAAATATTATACAATGCTCATAAAGAATACTTATGGTTGTCTTATTCTAAGAATGGATAGCTTCTCGATTTACCCCAACATGTTTATCGTATTTCTTTTTAAACGTGTCAATTGTGTTACGATTCACTACCTCCGGGGGTAAGCTATTCCATTTATTAACAACCCTATTAGAGGAAAATTCCCTGCGACACCATAGTCTTGCATTGTCCCTCACCAATCGATACTGGTGTCCACTTGTAAAAGCAGTCGATTGGCGTTGCACTAAAAGTTCATGCTCCATCCTATCCATCCCATTGAAACTTTTGAACACTTCGATCATACTCTTCGACACCTGCGTTCATCCAATGTAAACATATTCAAAAAATGAAGTCTCTCTTCATAACTCAAGCCCCGTGTGCCAATAAGGACACGCGTAGCTTTTCTCTGCACCCCTTCAACCAAGTCTATGTCTCACTGTAGGTATGATCTCCAAAAAATTACAGCATACTCCAGTCCAGGACGAACTAAGCCTCGTCCAGCTAATCTTGAAATAGCCGGCAAACCAAAAAACATTTTGACACTATTCCCCGAAATTCTGACAGCGAAAGTTCCGAAACAACATAATTCCCACCAGGTAAAAATCCCGACCGACCCAAAGTACTAAAAGTACAGAAATCTTGACAGCCCCATAAAATCTTGAAAATACGAATACCCCGACCGCTTAATATTTTAATTGCAGCAAAATTCTAAAAAACACGGATATCCGATGTCCTAAACTCCTGAAAATACAGAAATCTCGACTGTCTAAAATAATAAAATTACGGAAATCTCGACAAGCTTAAACAACTCTAAAAATACAAAAAAATTCCTGAGAGGGAGAGAAAGCCCAAAATCATAAAATTACAGAAATTCCGGGAACCCGAAATCCTAAAAAATACGGGAATCCCAACTACCTAAAATCCTAAAAATACGAAAATCTCGACAACATAATTCCTAACATGCACCGGGGGGGGGGGGGGGGACCACCTTACCAAGGAAGAAGGGACCACCTTACCAGACCTGAAGCACGTACCAGTAACCCAAAATTATATTCTTCCATGTTGTATTGAAAATGTCTTTTCATTCTGGATTTTGATGGGAACCCCCGCTATGTATCTGAGGTCCCCGGGCCGTGCCTACGTGGGCCCATCCATAAATATTTCTAGGTTTTGAAGGCCGCATCTTGAAAGGAAAAAATACTGAAAAGTCTTCAGTACTGAAGACTCGACTGTTTTTCAGGCACTGTCAATGGCCGCAACTTGAAAGTCTAACAGACTTGACTATATCTGAAGTCGTTACATAAATGTTTTCTAAAGTTATAAATAGTAAATTTTCAGAATGTCATCAGATAGCGTATAGTCAATGAGCTTTGTCTTCATATAAAATTCACATGAGAATCTTGAATCATTTACATGATTGGCATGTTTTTTTTTTTTTATTGGCAACGTATTTTTCGTATGCAAACTACTATTTACGTGATTCCCAAATCGAATTTCATGCGCTCAGTGACCCAATACGCATGTAAATAAATGGGGGAAAATTATACGTAGCCATATATAAGATGGTTTTTTTACCCTACTCTTTCCACCGAACAATCATTATCTCAG
This sequence comes from Pholcus phalangioides, assembly GCF_987345545.1. Classification (NCBI taxonomy): domain Eukaryota; kingdom Metazoa; phylum Arthropoda; class Arachnida; order Araneae; family Pholcidae; genus Pholcus; species Pholcus phalangioides. The sequence continues at coordinate 3,179,414 of NW_028301603.1, forward strand.
CGATACTTTGAATACTCAATGTATTTTTTGTTTATTCAAATGTGATGCGGAGTCAATGATCCTTCCAGGATAGTTTTGCATCACGAAAAAAGGAACGAGAAAGGCTCATTTCCCAAGATTTCTTAGTCTTGTAAAATAAATTTTTGACTGTATAGGTTAACTCAAAAATCAATGTAAAAAAAAAAAGTCTTTCGAAAATCCTGGAATGGGGCACAAAAATCCTTTCATGGGAGTGGGGGGGGGGTGTCCCCTTTCAAAGATGTGCGGCTATAATTGTCAGAATCCACTAGCATATGTGCCGAAACTTATCGGATTGTGGTCTTATATCACCGAGGATACTTGTCTGCGGTCACTATGAGATCTGAATTATTATCTGAAAATAAACAATATATCATACTATATGCTGCACACACCGGTTTTAAACGGACAACTGATTTTACTTCAAGAATTATTACTGATAGTTTAGATTAGCCAATGTGCTGTCATCTTCAAGTGCTCTACACACAGTAGAGCAGGGTGGTCAATGCATGGTCCGTGGGCTATCTGTGCCCCTCCGAGATGATGGCCCGTAGGCAGGGGTATGAAAAAAATCACGATTTTAAAAACAAAATGTACATCGCAAAAAACACTATTGCCTGTAATTTTCATATTAAGAGTAAACTGAAAATTAATTACTGAAGTTATGCAGCAAACATAGTAATGTGGTATTATGATACATAAACTTTACACACTAGTGTTAAGCATAAAAATGAAGATTATACGGTATCACATCAAAAAATCATTTTCCTACTGCACACCGGTTTAAAACTATCAAGACTTGTAACAGATAGTTTTGCTTTTATTTGATAGGTGGCAACAGGCTTCCCAGCTCAACGATGTTTCTTGCATGAATAATGATGGAGTATAAATATTAAAAAAGGTCAGATAGTAAATTTTCCTCCAACAATTTCTGGCAAATTATTTCTCATATTTTTACTGGTCTACGACATTGTTGGCTTAATTTCACCGGTCCGCAAATTTTTTCACCTGACGCGATTTTCTGAACAATTCTCACGTGCTTTGCCCTTATGATGGAAGTTTCCTGCATGCCAATCTAACATTACTGGAGCTTCAGAATTTTTCAAGGATTAAGCACGGATCCAAAGGCTTAAGGGAAAGGAGGGGGGTGGGGTGAGGACCCCCTTTCAAGATCCTGGGAGCAAAACATAATATAGTTAAAATAGTGGTTTTTTTTCTGTGAAATAAGAGTCACATTGTCCGTTCATGAACTTTACTCCTATCATAGGTGTACGCAGAATTTTCTCGGGGGGGGGGGGGATTTTAGATTTTTTTCCTTCTGGGGGGGGGGGGAATTAACTTTTTATTCCTGCAAATAACACTATAATCTTGACTCGGTAGGGGGGGGGGGTTAGAACCCCCCCCCCCCCCCCCGCGTACGCCAATGACTCCTATTATATCGATCCTTGTGATACATCCATTTGGATCCGCATCTATTCCAGGTGCATTGCTTTGTATGTCTGCCACTGAAATTTCGTATTTCTGATGTAAGAGAGATAACCATATAAATTATCTCCGAAAAAAAAAAACTTTCAATCGAAAAACCAACACAGCTTTTAAAACATTAAAAAAAAAAAGCTATAAAATTGATTCTGATCACATGCTTGAAAATATAATCGTTAAAATAACGACATGAAACAAACGTCATCTCACGAATAAATGACTTCAAATTTGTGGACACTAGTGATGGTATGCATCGAAACTGAACCCCCCGGTTAAATTCCTGTGCCATCCGCTATTTCGTCGAGATTAAAAGAAAACAACATCGAATATATTGTGATATGAAAGTCCATTCCCTGGAGAACGTGTATGCACTTATTCCCTTGCCATAAACTGTGAACAAATGATTACGCAACCGATTAGGACCTCCCACTAGATTCATGGCGAGATCCCAATGGGGTATTATAAATCTGATAAAATACAGAGGCCGCAGAAAGGGGTAGGCCCTACAGAAAGAAAAAAAAAAAACTTGGGGAATTCTCCCCTATGGGGAACCATAATTGTCACTCGTCAAACCGTGTTGTAATCGGGCATTTTACCATCATAAAAAAAAAATCCACAGAAATAACGGATGCTATTGGGTTTCGTATTCCCGTGAATTTCTTTTGTGAGCATTGTGTGAATTTAAAAAAAAAAAAATTCGCAGCTTTGTGAATAGATGCAGCGCATTACGTGTAAAGTGCTCGACTGAAAATCCAACAAAAGCCTTAGAAAAATCGAATGTACAGATGAATGAGGCTTTTCAGACAGCTGCGGTGAGGAAAAATCTGGATCTTCGTGTTTCAGATGTAATCTGCCAATAGCAATCCTTCCTGAGCCTGATGGACGTTTAATAAAGACCTTTTCGATTAATTTGAGCCGGCATAGCAACCGGGCTGAAAATAAATCCTACCAATTGGAAAAACATGAATCCATTCAAAATCGAAATAGATCCACTCGGAATTATTTGAATTATTTTACGTGTAAGAAGATTGATTCAGATTTTTATCAGTGATTATTGCCAGTGATTGCCAGATCGATTCTTGGTATTTTTCAAACTGTTAGGAAGGTTTTGTAAATTAACCGACAGCAATTCATCGACGGAAAGTTAATCGTCAGAATGCTTCATCGAAAATGATCACTTTGTCGAGGAATTTTCTATCGATGAATTGTCGAGGAATTTTCTATCGATGAATTGTCGAGGAATTTTCCATCGATGAGTTGGCAAGAAGCTTTCCACCGATGAATTGTTCAAAAAAACTCATCGATTTGTTGTCGAGAAGTTTTACATCGATTTGTTGTCGAGGTATTTTCCATCGACGAATTATTTTGTTTCTATCGATGAATAGAGAAAGAGTTTTTCACGATGAATTGTGTTTTCCCATTGTTGAATTGGCAATTTCGATGAATTGTTGAGGAGTTTTCAATCGCTGAATTGTTGAGGAGTTTTCAATCGATGAATTGTTAAGGAGTTTGCAATCGATGAATTGTTGAGGAGTTCTCAGTCGATGAATTGTTTAGTAAGTATCCACAAGCTGATGTCACAGATTTTCAAGCTGACGAATTATTGTCAAAAAATTTACCATCTGAGATTGTTATCGGATGATTTCCGTTGATGGATTGATTTTGATGGATTTTCTGCTAATGAACTGTTTTCCCCGGTGCCATTGTCATCAATGCAGGATTCGTCAAATTTTTTAACTCACCATCGATGAATTTATCAGTGATTTTTTTCTTTTGCTGTTGGTAAATTTTCCACCGACGAATTGTTGTCGATGAGTTATCGGTCGATGGATTTTGAGTAAGTGAACGTCCCTATTGTTTTAGATGGTTTTCTGTAGATGAATCGTTGGCCTTGATGTTGGCTCCGCGGAGCACCGGTTGAGAACCGCTGGCATAGGTTATGTCAGTTCTAAACAGCTGAATTCACAGGAGCTTTCCTATTATCGTAACAGTGAAGTACCGTTGTTTTCTGATGCGGACCTATGCCGAGTCTCCCTCGGCATGGGCCCCGCAAAACTTTAATCGTGCACTGTTTCTGTCGAATTTTATTTGCAGATTCAAGTTTTTGGTTTTACAACGCCACCTGTGAGTGAAATTTCGAATTTTTTTTTTATTATTTATTTTAAAAAATCTCGACGCCTTGATAAGTATTTGGTGCAAACCACACTTTTCTTTTGTGTTAATTGGTTGATTTTTTTTTTAAATTTTTAAAATTTATCCAGGACCTACGTGTACATTCTTTGTTAAGCTACACATTAAAAATCAAAATTATCTAATCATCATTTTCAATTTTCTCAGTCCTATTAACAAATAACTAAAAGCAAAAAAAAAAAGTCCATACAAAACTAATGATAATAATAAGCATATGGAACTGGGTGGAGCCTTTATATATAACCATTTCCATTATAAATACTTAATATATACGTATTACAAAGCCTCGCATGAAAAGGAAAACGCAAAAGAAAAAATGCCTGATTTATGCCAAGAAAAGCCAAAGGCCAGGATATGAGCTTTCCTCGGAGCCTCGTTAACGCTTTCAAACATAATTAATTATAAGCATCGTTTAAAAGAAAAAAAAAAGATGGCGGCCGAAGAAAAATGAAAATAAAAGACAGAACTAGCGGAAACATTAATTTTTATTATTATTATATTTTCAGGGTCTTTCATAAGAAGAAGGTTCTGGACGGAGGCCTCGTATGTAATAAATTTTCCACAATTATTATTACGTATTTTTTGTGTTTTGTTTTTGCTCTTGTGTGTGTGTGTGTGTGTGTGTGTGTGTGTGGGTGAAATGAAGCAAAAACCACCGGAACCCTTCACGGTTTAATTAGCAATGTACAGAAAGAAAAACAACAGCTCGAAGAATGCTTGTTTTCGTTGTATTACAAAGCATGTAACTGATGATCATCATGGCCTCCTACTTTGTGCGTACTACTTAGCGCTGGAAATTAATGGCGGGCGGATGTACGTATGTATGTACGAGGCTGCTGGTTACGTTCGAGTACTCGCAGTGATTCTGAGTGGCGAGACAACGGGGTACTTAGATTGGGCTGTCTTTACGCGTCAACAGTATGGCCCCCACGTGGGCGGAGATGACAGAGCTGCAGCACTGGCAGCCCGAGACATTTAGCACCATTTTTTGTTTTTTTCATGCTATTGCTCCATTATAGAAGGGTCCCTTGGCGTGGGGCCTCGCCAAAGATCCAAGTCTAGAGGCCCTGTTCCAGGATGTGGGAGCCACGGTCAACAGCTCTGATAGGTTGATGCAGGGCTTTTAAATTATGGAGATGGGCTACCAGACCAAGCATGGATTCATTGCGATGTGCCGGAGGGGACGACTTATTGTTTATAAATGGGCACTGCTCTCCATACTCATCCTGATGGTGCCTGCTTACCGATTCACAACCTTAGGGCGTGATTACAGTGCACGCGTGTTTCCGATTCTGGAAACCCGCGTCGTCTCCGATTGGTTAAAAACCCGAATTTCAACTTTTTTTTAGCTTGAAATTCAGGTTTTTAACCAATCGGAGACGACGCGCATTTCCACAATCGGAAATACGCGTGCACTATAACCGCACCCTTATTCTCGAAAATCATAGTACCGTAATCCGGAGCTACTTTGCGCTAGAGAGACCAGTCCAGAACCTTTGAACCAGTCCTGAAAATAAGATTCATCGTTGCCATCGTAGCGGCTATTCCAATTAAAAAAATTCCAAACGGTTTTGATTTTTGCCGACAGGAGACACCGCGAGTGAACTCATATATTCGAGTTAGAGATGAATTCAACATTTTGGATATCATATGTTAAACATATCAGGGCTAGTTGATTTCACCTGGAATTTTTGTCGAGAAAAAGTTAAATTTTTCTGTCAATAAACGGCTTAATTGGAAAGTAAACTCTGTTTATTTGTATGTAGAAACTACAGTGTAACGATTATCCGAAACAATTGGGGACTGGGGGTGTTCGGATAGCTGATTTTATGGATAACCGATCATTCGCGGACAAAAAATGTAAAAGTGTTATAAGAGCAAAAGCACTATCGGCCGCTAGCGGAACTTCTATACAGCGCGCAAATAATTTGAATTTGCCGACTGGAACGCTTTCGGTTAATCGATGTTTCGGTTGATCGGTATTCGGAAAATCGATACTCAACTGTAATTGTCGTTTAAATCATACCTATAAAGTTGTAATTCACTTATAACTTTATAGACATATATGATTATCTATCATTTTTTGCTCGATACTAATTTGATGGTAATGTTCTGAGCAAAACTGGAGCTCCTTTGCACCAACCAAAAAATCGTGTAAAGCAACCCCAAAGTTTTATATTTCATTTTAGGCTGAATTCTGCTCAGTTTTAATCCTATTACGTTCAAAACGAATATTTCTCTGGCCTTTTGATAAAATAATACGAATTTCAGTCATATTAGCTGCTTCTTTTACGTGTTAAATGAGGTGAGTTGCACTTTTGTGAATTTTGACCATTTTTTCCATAAAAAAAGACCCAAAAAAATCCATATTCTGTCAGTTTCTCGTACTACTAAACCATACACGTACCTCGTCCATATTTCTCTGCGGAACCTATAATGAATTGGTACATGTTGGAATGTCTATATATGTGTAGTGGAACCTGACATGAAGTTTGTTTCTGTGTAATGCTTGTTATATATGCAGTGCTGCCATCTGCCACAAGTTTTTTCTTACTACGAGTCAAGTGTAATGATTAGAGCCCGGATTATATGCACTAAAAAAGTGGCAAAATATGCTCTAAAAATATGCAAATATGCACTTAAAAATGTAAAAATATGCACTTAAAAATGTAAAAATATGCACTTAAAAATGTAAAAATATGCACTTAAAAATGCAAAAATATGCACTAAAAAATATACCATGCAAAAAAAAGCGAATGTGTTTTTAAAATACATGTTTTCTATTAGTGCATATGTATTTCATTTTTACCAAAAAATATCCCCTCATATATATGTATACAGCATATGCAAATAACTTCTACATATTTTTTATTCAGGCATTTTTTTAGTTTTCAGTTTGTTGTAGCTGCTCAATAACGAAAATAGCAGTAATAAAAGAATTTCGACACTATTTCTAAAAACAAAATTAACATTTTGACACATCTCTAGAAATAGCCTTACAATAAAACAGTTAGTAGTCGTAAAATACTTTATATCGGCGTCCCAACGCCCCTCGCCGAGAGAAATTCAAATCCCGACAGAAATCGCGAAATGCGGCTTATACATGGAAATTGAATTTTTAAATTCGACCGTGTCGGGATTTTGACCCTGTCGGGATATTGACTTGTCGGGATTTTGACTTGTCGGGATTTTGACCTGTCGGGATTTCGTCCGTCGGGATTGTGACCCACACCCTTTATAAATATGTATTAATTCACTAAATTTCACATACGGGGAAAAAAAATCGATGTTATGAAAATACTATGAACAATATTTATTTGGAAAATTATAAAAAAAAAAGTGAGCTTAAGTAAACCTTCAAAAATATGCACTTATACTGGAAATTCTTTGATTTTATGCATTTATATGCATTAATGCTAAAAAAGGCCAAAATATGCAAATGCATATGTGCATATGCATTTGCATATAATCCGGGCTCTAGTAATGATTGAATAATTGTAGAGTTTCTCGTACTACTATGTGGTAGCATATTATGAATTTTAAGTGAGTCGAAAGAATGGCCCACGACACTGTCTTGCCAAGAAATAATCAATTCTTTTAGGTGGTGCATACTTCTATGGGTTACTTTGCACCAATTTTACAAAGTCCATAAAAAATTTAAAAAAAAAATTGTGATGACATTTTATGGCAACAGGCCTTAAAAATTGATATTAAAACAATAATAATAATATATAACAGATAAACTAAATAAAAATAGCATCAACACCTCAAAACAAAATTCCTCGAGAAGCGTTCCTCAAGAGACCGAATCCACAACCACCAGCACCAAAAAAAAAAAGTTGGCACGACCGACCGTTCAGAGAATTTGAGGCCCAGGCCGGTTAATTACAGTCATCAGAGGGGTTCTTTGGCGCGAAAAAAACCTTTTCTCATTTCATTTTATTTGTTTTTTTTTAGCTTTAGCATGGGCTCGAAATCAAGTGGGAAGGATGTAGTTATAGTAGCCCTATATATGACGCGGCGTGAAAGAAACCGAGTAATATCAAGACGCATTTTTTTCTTTTGCCCTCTCCTTTAAAAGACGGCCATTTTCTCTCTCTACACAACATCTTATATTATATATATATATATATATATTTTTTTTTTAAACCACAACGATGAGGATAACGTTATAATTAGATGGAACCAGAATTTATTGGAGGTTTTCGGTGTGAGACAGCGGGCACTTGTATTGATTGAAAATGAAATAAAAACTAAAGGACAGGAATATTGGGGGCTTCTTGTGGAACCAAAACTGAGGTTTCCTGGTCACGTATTCCGTATATCAGAGGCTCTTATTTTTTTGTTCCCATCATCGTTCTTAAGTCGCCAAGAAATGCCCTCCTCCCCCTTTTTCTTGAAGAGAACCTTTTCAAGTAACCCGTCAACTATATCACTACATGTCCATAATTAGATATAATTACGGACACACACGGCACATGGGTGAAGAGAAGCCAAAAAAGAAAAAAAGAAGCCAATTAATTTGTATTTTTTTTTCTCTCTCTCTTATTTTACGAGATTAATAACCTTTTTTTTTATGATGTTAAAAAGTTTGGTGTTCGATCTTATGTGTAAGAATAAAGTTCCGAAATGATGGTGGTGTGATTGCATATTCATGATACTTTATTGTTTATTATTGTTATTATTATTCTGGTGCCTGTGCTTGGTATGAATTCGGTGTCCTGTGTGATGGTAAATTTTGTGGATGTGATTTGTTTGTTTGGCGTTTAACGAGCTCGGAATTGATTAATAGACCGCAGGTCATGCCATGATGATCTATGGTTGCGGTTGCCGAACTTTTGGACCTGATGGAATACTTAACGCATAATTCGAATCCCGCGGACCGCTGACAGAGATAACAATGACGAATGGAGCCACAAAATGCGCAATGTTAAGTACAATTTTATATTCTACGACCACGGCTCATAACGTGGAATGTCGCTGACCACTTAACGCGCAATTTTGTACCCCATGGACCACCCTACTCATAATTTTGAATCATTCGGACCACCAAACGTACACATTTTTTTTTCACTAAACTCACAATATTCAATCCCGTGGACCACCAAACTCGTTATTTTCAATTCCGTGGAACACACCAATGTTTAATCTCGTGGACAACTCCAATAATCGATTCCGTGGACCACTCATAGGCTCTTATAGTATTTTTGTTCCCATCATCGTTCTCTTAAGTCTCCCAATAAATACCCCCGCCCCTCTTTTTTTGAGGAGAATCTTTTCAAGTAAACCATCAGCTATATCAGGGGTGACCAGCCAACTTCTTTCTGTCCGTGGGCCGACATGATGGTCAGATATAGCGTCGAGGGCCGTATCAGTGGCGGCGCAACTTTGGTGAATAAGCCGCTCCATTATTAATTGAATTAGTTAGTTATTGAATTAATTTCGTCACTAGAAATGAGAAGTTTGTAAGCAGCTTGCTTATCAAGAAATCTGCTGTTGGAACCGATAGTTCAAATAATGATCACAAATTTAATTTTTTCACGGTACTTTTACCTTGTCGCGGGCCGCATAAAATGGGCCACATGCGGCCCGTGAAGGGAGAATTTTCCCTCTTGTTAAATTTTTTTCGATCTTTTATTTTACGATAATAACCTTTTTATGTTGTCAAAAAGTTTGGTGTATCGAACACCAATATCTATGTATATCTATATCTCTTATGTGTAAGAATGATCTTGTGATTACATATTTATGATATTTGTTATAGTTATTTCGGTGTTACACCTATTTGACATGGAATCAATGTGTATTATGTCAAATTTTGTCGAGATTATTGACGTCTATTTGACGTTTTATGTGTTAGAATCGGACGATTGCACCATGATCTATGGTAGCCGTCACCACACTTTTGGGCTTCATCTACCTCCAAATACGCAATTTCGAATCCTGCGAGCCACTGACTAAACTGATAATGTTGAACTCCCATGGACCACAAAATTCGAAATATTGAATCCCGTTGACGCCGTGTAAGTAAACAGTACCAGAGGCAAAATTAAGGTGCTAAAAGCGCGGGATATAGCCCAGGGTGGAAACTTCGGACACCATGAATTGAAAATTTTTAGCAATTCATGCTCATGGACATCTAATTGGAATAGTGGAACAAAACCCATAAATCCGCGTTTAGACGTTACTGAGAAAAGATGGCCCGGAGTACATAATTGAAGTCAAATTCTCCGCAGTTAGCTATGGACAGATTTTTAGCCATTTTTTCTATTGCGGAAGGCATATTTTTGAGTAAAAGTTGCATACATACACGCGCACTATATGGACTGTGATTATCAACCATTGTGCCAGGGCTCTTCAAGATGCCATCGAAGTTCCTCGAAATCAGACAGGTATGACCACCGAGATATTTAAAATTCTCAATTCAAAATTCTGATTCATTTATATCAAAGTGGAAAGATGAGATAACATTCACATTCGTTATCTAGTGGCAACACCATGGCAATAGAAGAAAGTATCTATTTTTTTTTTTTTTTTTTTTAATATCCATTGAAAAATGGAAGGGCCCAAAAAGCCTCGAAGAAGTCTCCAAAAACCATCAAACATCTTGCACAAGTGGCCTTTTTTCCCACAGTCTGTCTTGTTCTCCGCCATTGCTCAAAGATTCTCTTCTCGGAATGAAAAATTACCGCACTTTAAGCGGCATTCGGGGTCTTGTTGATCTCGACGAAGAACTCATGTGGACTCGAACATGTCATCAGCATATCATCAGATAATCCCGAGTCATTTGTTATCTCGGGACTCTTTTTACCCCGAGAGCCTTGTGATTCATCAGGCATTATATACGTGCATGAAAAAGAAAACGGAGGAATTTTTCGTTTTTTTTGTCAATGCCGACTTATCTTCGTTTCTACGACTAAATACACGGTCCCTATTATTTAGTTTAATCATATTTTCCGGGAGGAATTTTACTAAAAAAATTATTTTTTTGTAATAAGGAGCCGTTAAAGTATTACGTCAGCATCGATGGGGGGGGGGGGGTTCCGATTTGCTGAATTTTGATGACGGGGGGGGGGGAGGGGTGGATGATACTTACGTCATCAACAACCCTTTATGAAGATATGAAATATTCATATCTGTCTCCCGCCATATTTTTGGTGATGTGCATAGCGGTCTTGGGATATTCTGGGAAATGAGGGTCACAAGTGAAAAAATCAAATCGAAGGGAAACTGTGACAGGTGAGGGGAGGGGCAGTGGAGTACTACAGATGTGAAGAAACAAAGCTTTTTGAAGTGAAATACGATCGGAAAAAAGTGTGACTACTTTCAGAATTCAGAGAAACTATCCGTAGAATACTATGGCGGGGGGGGGGGGGTCCCTCAGGCCTTGGTAGGACAGTTCCGCTGGATTCTGGAAGTAGTCACACTTTTTCCAGGCCTTTCAATTACCAAAATAAATAAAACCATGCTGCAGGCTTCCAAAGATTGAGGACCACTGCCATAGCAAAAGTAGAAGCTTCCCCCAAAAAAAGATGCGGGTGCTACTGAACTCGAGTTGGAGCCCGCAGACAGAACTCATTTTTTGAATTTTCGTTCATTACAAATTCCACTCCAAAAATCAATTCAATGAGTGTAAAAGTATTTCGCTCCTGAATAATTGTTGGGTCCTTTGATAAAATGACCTTAGATGAAAAAATGTGGTCCGAAGAGGGTGACCCCGGAGCAGGGCCGTCTTAAGGGTATCATGGGCCCCCGGGCCAAGTGGTTTTTCGGAGGTCCTATCTGGTAAATCCTAGAAAATTTCAACCGGATCTCATTTATGTGAGGCCCCTCTTCTCTTGAGGCCCCCGGGCCGTGCCCGGGTGGGCACATGCGTTAAGACGGCACTGCCCCGTAGTTGAGTACCACTGATCCAAAATGCTGTGCCCCCCCCCCCACCCCCTGCGTTCAACATCTAGAAAAGCATGGAATGCTTGCTGCCTTCCTGGAGATGCTTATGAGGCTCTTGCATACCCCCCCTCTTTGAACCCCTCAGAAACGTGGAAATCATCGCCCAAAAAAGCAGTGTTTCTTCAACCCTTTTTTCTACTTGCGGGGCCGGTGAAAGTAGCGGAAGAATTTGCGGACCGACGAAGAAATCAGAGAAATAATTTATACTATTATTAATCTATTTTTTATACCGGTATCACTACTGCCACCTATCAAATTAACACAAAACTAAATTAAAACAAAACCGTTATGATTGCTGAAAGAATTTTTTTTTTTCCGGTGGTTTAAAAAACCGGTGTGCAGCTAAAAATATACAAAGTAGTGTATAAATATTATACCTCATACATTATATAAATAATGAAATATATATATTCTTTTTTCCATATTTTGCACACCAATACAAATTTCATGCATCGTAATATACTGGTCACTGCATTTTTAAGCTTTTACAAACTTGAAAGATTATTTTTGATGCGTCAGATACTACATAGAATATGGGATATACATCATTATACAAAGGGGTATTACCATATCCCCCTACTTATAGATTCGGGAATAAGTGGACCTTAAAATTTTCTGACGGTATTAGACCTGACATAAAAGGATTACAACGTGTTTATATCAATAAGACATTTATTTCATATTATTCACAGTTTCACCATATTAGCATTGTGCTAGTGTTTCCCGCGCGAACATTTTAGTCCCTGCCGCTTACTAATAAACTGATAGTTACAATTACCCAATAATTACAATTAATTAATTAATAACAAATTAATTAATTAACCGACATGAACTTGCCAGTCCCCGACGCTAACTCTGTAGGTAAATCATAAATTTATGAATTAATTGATTTAAAGTTCATACTGTTCGGAGTTAAACTAAATGCCCTTTTTAAATTATTAATTAGTTATTTTTAATTATTATTATTAATGGTCAACTAATTTATTATTATTATGGTCAGTTATTAATTATTCAATTAACTAAATCAGCTAGTAATGATAATGTGGGCATAATCAAAAAAAGTTTACTTTTAATTGATTCATTAAACACAGGCTTTTACTGTCCAGAGTAAATTGATGGACAAATTAATTAATCAGCGTGGAACAAATAAGTTTGTACAAGATTTACAGAAGACTGGATGTTGTGAAGATATTTGTTATTTGAGATGTTAATTTTTTAAGGAAGGAAAAAACTCATCTCTGCCTCTACCGGGAGTCGAACCCGGGTCCCTCGATTGCCGGACGAGTGCTCTGACCACTAAGCTACAGAGGAGATAGAGATTTCCCTTCGATAGAGCGTATATATGCCGAACGGAACCGTGCAATGGACGGTGAAACCGATCAGCTAATAGCTCATGGACGACGAGCCACCAGAGGGCTATATATATAACATGAATGTCGCTCTCCACTTGTTAATACAAGATTTACAGAAGACTGGATGTTGTGAAGATATTTGTTATTTGAGATGTTAATTTTTTAAGGAAGGAAAAAACTCATCTCTGCCTCTACCGGGAGTCGAACCCGGGTCCCTCGATTGCCGGACGAGTGCTCTGACCACTAAGCTACAGAGGAGATAGAGATTTCCCTTCGATAGAGCGTATATATGCCGAACGGAACCGTGCAATGGACGGTGAAACCGATCAGCTAATAGCTCATGGACGACGAGCCACCAGAGGGCTATATATATGACATGAATGTCGCTCTCCACTTGTTAATACAAGATTTACAGAAGACTGGATGTTGTGAAGATATTTGTTATTTGAGATGTTAATTTTTTAAGGAAGGAAAAAACTCATCTCTGCCTCTACCGGGAGTCGAACCCGGGTCCCTCGATTGCCGGACGAGTGCTCTGACCACTAAGCTACAGAGGAGATAGAGATTTCCCTTCGATAGAGCGTATATATGCCGAACGGAACCGTGCAATGGACGGTGAAACCGATCAGCTAATAGCTCATGGACGACGAGCCACCAGAGGGCTATATATATGACATGAATGTCGCTCTCCACTTGTTAATACAAGATTTACAGAAGACTGGATGTTGTGAAGATATTTGTTATTTGAGATGTTAATTTTTTAAGGAAGGAAAAAAAAAAAAAAAGTTTAGTGGTCAGAGCACTCGTCCGGCAATCGAGGGACCCGGGTTCGACTCCCGGTAGAGGCAGAGATGAGTTTTTTCCTTCCTTAAAAAATTAACATCTCAAATAACAAATATCTTCACAACATACAGTCTTCTGTAAATCTTGTATTAACAAGTGGAGAGCGACATTCATGTCATAATAAGTTTGTGTTGGTTAGTTAGTTAATTATTAATTATAATTAGTAAATTTTTACAATTATTGGTTAATAAATAAACGACGGAAACTAATATGTTAACATTAAGAGTCTGAATTTTAATTGATTTTAGAAATATTTTTCCTCAATACTCGAATCACTTTCCATTCAATTATGGGAATGCTTCTCGGGAGATCATTCAAGTATTACATCAGCATCGATGGGGGGGGGGGGGGGTTTCCGATTTGCTGAATTTTGATGACAAGGGGGAAGGGGGGGGGGTTTGGATGATGCTGACGCCATCAACTACACTTTAAAAATATGAGATATTCTTAATGGCATATTAATCAATGTGCCAAAAAAGAAAAAAACCTTCCGCTAGTTTGTAGGCAGCACCAATTAACATTCTTCCCATTAATAAGTCCCCTACAGAGCCATTTTAGTTATCTCCAAGTACACTCATGTCTATAAATTAAGGATAATTCAGAATCACACGGAAATCGAAATCTAATGTAAAAATTTCACTTGTAGAATTATCACACACATCTGCAAGAATGATATGCAAATTTCAGGAAGCCACCAGATGATGCCGATAGTGCGTCACAATGATGAGAGTGTAAGAGGGGGGGGGGGTATATATAAGGAATGGTGGCAAAGAAGTAAAATTGTTCACAAGAGTTCTGTAAGGCGCTCAGTGCAATAAGCGAATAGTTATGACACAGAGGACGCATGTGGATGATTTTTTACGTAGTAGAATTATCGGCCGGAAATGTGGGCCTACTCAGATGGAAGTATCCGAGGAACTTGGAATTGCCCAAAGTGTCATCTCTAGGCTTTGGCAACGATTCCAAGATAACGGAAATGTCAGTAGACGTTACAGTACAGGTCGCCCCCGAGTTACAACGCCGAATGAAGACCGGTATTTGGCAGTAACTGCCAAAAGAAGCAGGCGGAGCACAGCATCCGACCTGTCTCGTCAGCTATCTGCAGCCACAGGTACCACAGTTTCAAGGCAAACCGTGTACAGACGTTTGGGAGATATTGGTCTATATGCTCGCAGGCCTGTCAGATGTGTTCCGCTCACGGCAACTCACTGTCGGCAGCGATTAGCCTGGAGTAGAGAACATGCAATGTGGACATCGTCACAGTGGGCTTGTGTTATGTTTTCCGACGAGTCCAGGTTTAGCTTGCAGTCTGATTGACGTCGGATTTTCATATGAAGAACGCGTTACCACCAAGACAACATCATTGAACGACACCATTACGGTGGTGCAGCATTGCTCGTTTGGGGTGGAATTATACTGGGTTCCAGAACAGATCTGCAAGTTCAAACCGGAACCACGAAAGCCCAAATTTATCGGGACATCATTCTGGAACAACATGTAAGTTTGTTTAGGGGTGCCATGGGCGCAGAATTTGTGTTTATGGATGACAACGCCCGTCCTCACCGAGCAAACATCGTAAACGAATGCCTTGAATCTGAGGATATAACCCGTATGGAATGGCCAGCATTCTCACCTGACTTGAATCCGATAGAGCATGTGTGGGACATGCTCGGCCGACGAGTTGCAGCCCGTCAACCACCTCCTACATGTGTACCGGAACTTCGGAAAGCATTGCTTGCTGAGTGGAGTGATCTTCCTCAAGATCAGATCGATAATTTGATACTCAGCATGCCTAGGCGTTGTACGGAGACTGTATTTCATCGCATAGGAGACATACAATGTATTAACCATCATACCAACCATGTAATAGTAAGTTTTGTAAAGGAGATATTATTTACAATTGCTCCAGGGAGCAAAAATAATATATTTCATAATAATTACTATGAAATTTCCAACGTGTTTCGCGCTATTATCACTGGGTACCCTGTGCGTTGAAACAAGTTACATGAAACCGCTACTGTACCCCCAATGCCCCCCCCCCCCCAGATCACATTTTTCACGGGCCCCTTTATAGTTATTTATATTTTGAAAAAGGACAAAAAGGAAATTTAAAGAGAATCGTTTCGAGGCTGGAGCTCTGTCAGCCCACCATTGTAGGTGGCTCAAGCTGTTGTCCAAAGAACTCAGATGGCATGACTTTCTCACCTTATTTCGCTCCCCCACCCCCAAGATTTAGCGCCCTGTGCAACCGCACACAGAGGCCGAAACTAGATGCTTGGTCACCCGGGGCAAGTGCGCATCTTGGCGCGCCCCCTTTTAATGTTGAAGGAGAGAGGTTTAAGAATAAAATTTTCGCCCCCGCTGTTCCAGGACACGAGACCCGCCTGCTCCCCTAGTTTCGGCCCTGACTGCACAGGTCGCACCGTCCCTGATTGGTACACAGATCGGTAAAAATTATTTCGATTCTGGTTATAGAATATTTTTCTGAAAATATTTTTTTTCTCGCATCGTTTTTATTATCTTTATTTTCTGTCCACCTATTTTCGGTAAAATTGATAAGGGTGTGTGCTGACAGAGAGTTTTCGAGTCAGTCATCAGTTTTGCCATATTGTGGAACATAGTCTTGTGAAAAGAAATATTTGAAGAAAAGAAGTGAAAACTGATAAGAAAGAGCAAAAATAGAGAGAGAGAGAGAAAAAGACACAGTTATATAAGATGTGGGTCGTGGATACTCTTTTTTTTTTCGCCTCATGCGCCTCATTTCTTCGCCTCTTCTTCTCTTTTTAAACGGACGGATCCACATGAAAAAGACAGTGTCGTGAGAAATGCCGCTGATTAAGAGTAACTGTCAACGCCCTGTGTCTCCTCATCTATCAACTGCTCTATAAAGAAGGTTTCTCCAACTAGAAATGCACAGCTTTTCTTCTCTTTTTTTTTTTTCTTTCTATCTCGAAATCCCCCAACAATAAGAATTTTCTTTCAATTTTTATTTCTTCGGAAGTGATTCGTTTACTGGAAATTTATAAGACGCTTTTAGAGAGATTTCTGACTTGAACTCGCTTTTTCGAGATGTTTTCGACGGAATTTCAGTTTTTGAGGTCATTATTGGCTGTTGAAATTACAAAGACTGTGTGGATTAGGTTCAGGGGATATCTTTTAAGGTATCGGACTACCATCCTTATCACTTTTCTCTCCTACATTTTCCACCCCATTCCTCCAGTTACGGCTCTGGCAGGGTCGTAACTGGAGGGAGGGTGGTGGACACTGGATGGAGCTTTAATAATTTTTTGATAGGAAGTGTCTCAAAATGGTGGAAACAATGATAAATTTTGGACTCTGTCATTTTCTATGAAAAGGCATTTTTTATGTTAAATTTTCAGTGAAATTCATGTAATATTAGGAAAACGCGATTGCAAAACATTCTGTAAATGAAACGTTTTGTTATATTCGCAGTAATGATGCAGGTTGTGAACCAAAACTGTAAAGATTGTATGGTATGCTCATAAGTTACACTTAAATCTGTTGATTGTACGTGTGAATTTTTTGAAATTTCATTCGACATATCGTGTATAAAACATGGTAATTAGACAAATATATATGTAATAGACCAGAGATCTTCAACCTTTTTCCTTGTCGCGAGCACTGCCTGTACCCAACCTCAAAAGAAGAGCACCCTTACAACAAATTTGACATACGAATGCATGAAATGAGAATGATATTACAATCCTTGAACGAAACTTGTAAATTGTGTTCAATTTGAAAGTTGATCAAGTGCTCGCGAGGACGAAATCGGACACGAGCATTAAGCACTCTGGATGCTTCGGGGAGCACCGTGGTGCTAGCGAGCAACGGGTTGAAGATGCCTGTAATAGACCTTAGATTTTGCCTCATAACCTTAACAATATACGATGAAATGTCATATTAAAATTTCGTAATGATACAATGAGTAGATTTTTAGAAATAATGTTTCAAACTCAAGTGAAATGTCAAAAATAGCATTCGTCGTAAAACGCGCTCAAAGTTTACATTCACATGTTACTTGTATGTAGAAACGCGACACCAAACTGGGCGTAACTTCAGTTCTAAGCGTCATATAAACAAAACGAGGACTGTTTTGGAATCATAAGCAATAGGGCTTTCATGAAAAACGGGAAAACAAATCGATCCTTTCTTTCAAAATGACGTTTTCAATGTAGTCGGATACATTAAGGCGACTTCAAATGAGGAATTTCCAAAAAATTTTGAAATTGTTTTTAAATGTCCACTTGAAAGTGCAGTTACTTTAGAGTTTTAAAAGCCGTTTCATTTTCATCTCTACAATAACTAGAAGCAGAATTACTTCCAATCAAGTAAAACGATTTCAGTGCTCTTAGTCGGAAAAATGAAGTCTTTGAATGCGTTTCTGAAGATTTGTGTATTTTTCATTTCCCCGAAAACTTGATTTCTCAAGCGTTTTTCATAATATCTCTTTGGAACTTTACCGCTGTATTTTAAACAGCCCTGGCTGTGCAGGGAACTGAAAACTAAGCAATATGTTTGAAAATTTTTTTTGATTTACAGCATTTTGAATTGAGAACATAAAGTATCTTTTACGAAAAATGTGTAAATATTTCAAAAAGTTTTCATAGCATTCTAAAACTTTTAGTTCATTGCCCACACAATGTCATAGAAATAATTTGCGCGAGGAATATTTTGATACAAGCAGTTTTTATTTGTATAATGTCTAGCAGAAGTACTGAAAATATACTAATTTTAAAAAATATAACTATTTATAAATTGGCAATAATTTTTTTTTTATTTTGCCTTAAAATAACATTTATTTTCTTAATTTTATACCATATCCAAACCTATTAAATCCTACATTAAACGAAAGGATGAACCTTTCTGCTAATTATACAAAGTGCAGGTGACTGGATACCCACAGAAGATAATTGGAGAGAAAAGTCACATTCTTCTGTGGGGAATCGAACCACCAACCTCGCACTTCCCCGTTCTGCCCGAAGGAATACAGTGTTCTTAGGAAAGAATGTCCGTCTTCTATAGCTCAATGGTAGAGCATGCGCCCGGGAAGTTCGAGGTTGATAGCTTGATTCCCCCCACAGAGGAATGTGATTTTTCTTTCCAATTATTTTCGCTTTTCATCCAGTCATCTGTACTTCGTAAAACTACCGAGATATTGAAGATGAAGAACTGTAATGTTTTTGCGTAATATTGTTGTATTGGCTTCAAAAATCTCGAAATTTAGGGACTGTACACAAAATGAAACGAAGCCTCAAATATTTACAACAGTTGAATAAAACCTGCTAAGAGCTAGGAAATATTTCCATGTACTTTATGGGCTCAATTATGAATAATTATTGGCTCGCTCATTGTAAGTCGTCATTAGAAATTTTACTGCAATTTCACGGTAATGATGAACCAACTCGTAATTCTCAGGTCGTAGGGCGAATTTATGGTTTTCCCGCCTGTGAAAATTTGCCGGAATTCACCACTCTGTGCTATATCCCGCTTGGCTCCTGGCACCTGCAAATATTATTGTGTCTCTAAGCCCTTCTCTTTTGGTTACTCACATGCTTGCGTACTCTTTTGGTCACTTACAATCTTGCGTACTCTTTTGGTCATTCGCAATCTTGCGTACTCTTTTGGTCACTATCAATCTTGCGTAATCTTTTGGTCACTCACAATCTTGCGTACTCTTTTGGTCACTCACAATCTTGCGTACTCTTTTGGTCACTCACAATCTTGCGTACTCTTTTGGTCACTCATATTCACACACTCCCTAGGTCACTCTGATGCTCATACACTTTCTGGGTCACTCTTTTGGTCATTCACATGCTTCCACACTGTTTTAGCCATTAAAATGCTTCCATACGCGCTAGGTCTAGCCCCCAGTCGCCTAAAGCCATTGCACGCGCTTTGCATCATCCTTTCGGTCATTCACATGCTGGCATAGCTGTAGGTTATTTCACTCTTTATGTCATTCACATGCTGGCATAGCTGTAGGTTATTTCACTCTTTATGTCATTCACATGCTTGCAAACTCCCTAGGTCACTCACTGACCTAGTCTCTCACTCTCTGGACAGAGGTTATCAAAGTTTACCGCACTTCTCCTATTACGTATTAATTTTTTTAGCCACTCATTCCTAAAATTTTCCGCCCCTCCGAACTTGCTGCCCTGGGCTATAGCTCACTAAGGCCCTCCCCCCCCCCCACTTGCAAATACGTCACTTCTCGGGTCACCGCAATGACCATCCCGCAACCTCCAATAAAATTTAGTCTAATCCCATCTACTTGACACAAACACCCAGCTGCGAACTCATCCTCATGACAGTCTTACAAAAAAAACAAATAAATAAAATAAATAAAATAAAGAAACCCATGGCGTATATTCTCAAGTTACCGAGTCATTCATTCCCATAATCCTCAAATTTGTCAGAAGAGAAAAACCTCCTATATTTCATGGAATTTCGCACGTATATACATATGCATCACGATGCAGGATCGACATTTCGTCAAAAAAAATGTTATATTCAAGTCTATTTTTACAGATTTTCTTGGTGATAAACCTGCGGGAACCATCGACTCTACTCTACTGTACACTTCTGGGAGGAAAAAATACTCGTCATGCCGTCTCTGGGTTTTTCTCCGCCATCTCCTCCCGATACAAGAGCCGTATGACGTCACCATTCGATTCGGAACGTAGCCGCCAAACCACCCCTCCCCAAGAATGGTCTCGTCTCGCAGCCGTCTCTGGGTTTTTCTCCGCCATCTCCTCCCGATACAAGAGCCGTATGACGTCACCATTCGATTCGGAACGTAGCCGCCAAACCACCCCTCCCCGAGAGTGGTCTCGTCTCGCAACTACTGCTGCCACCTGGATTTCGCTGTCGAAGTGGGCGTTTCACCGCTTGTATTTAAGTGTCGCTACCCATGGACTTTCACGATGCAGGATCGACATTTCGTCAAAAAAAATGTTATATTCAAGTCTATTTTTACAGATTTTCTTGGTGATAAACCTGCGGGAACCATCGACTCTACTCTACTGTACACTTCTGGGAGGAAAAAATACTCGTCATGCCGTCTCTGGGTTTTTCTCCGCCATCTCCTCCCGATACAAGAGCCGTATGACGTCACCATTCGATTCGGAACGTAGCCGCCAAACCACCCCTCCCCAAGAATGGTCTCGTCTCGCAGCCGTCTCTGGGTTTTTCTCCGCCATCTCCTCCCGATACAAGAGCCGTATGACGTCACCATTCGATTCGGAACGTAGCCGCCAAACCACCCCTCCCCGAGAGTGGTCTCGTCTCGCAACTAC
The DNA here is from genome assembly GCF_987345545.1 of Pholcus phalangioides. Classification (NCBI taxonomy): domain Eukaryota; kingdom Metazoa; phylum Arthropoda; class Arachnida; order Araneae; family Pholcidae; genus Pholcus; species Pholcus phalangioides. The sequence continues at coordinate 3,200,565 of NW_028301603.1, forward strand.
TGCTGCCACCTGGATTTCGCTGTCGAAGTGGGCGTTTCACCGCTTGTATTTAAGTGTCGCTACCCATGGACTTTCACGATGCAGGATCGACATTTCGTCAAAAAAAATGTTATATTCAAGTCTATTTTTACAGGTTAGTTCGCTTCACATTTTCATACCAACTTATTTAATCTTTATAAATTTAATATTCTTTGTGTCGATCCTGCATCCGACGTTTAAAATTATTATGTACTGTGTGTTTCTATTTTTTGCTCAACCATCAATTTTTTACTTAAAATATATGTGTGCTTTAAAGAAAAACCCTTTTCGCTCCGGTCCTTGTTACCACCATTCAAAATTGCTCCATTCAAAACCTCTTCCCTTTTTCCCTCTTGTCCTTTTTACCCACTTGGCTAGCTTGCTTCTACTGGCGGGAGATATCGAATCCAACCCTGGGCCTAGGGTCAGCCACTCCCCAACACGCTCTCAAAATAGATCAAATCCTTCATCTGAATCTTCGACTCTTTCGGATAACTCATCCATTCTCCGTAATATTCAAGACACCCAAGTAGCCATTCTTGACAAACTTACCCTCCTCACCCAAAAACAGGACTCATTCAGTCATCAGCTAAGTGATCTATCCCACCGTCTTAGTGCAGTTGAGGAAAAACTTTCCCCAGTAGAGGAACTCCAAAGCCAAGTCTACGACCTCTCCTCTAATCTCTCTGAACTCCAATCCTCCCTTACCAATAAAGTCATCGATCTTGAGGATCGTTCTCGACGGGATAACTTGATTTTCCGAAACATTCCTGAAGAATCTGACTTCGAGTCCTCCTCCACCCTCGAATCCAAAATCATCCAATGCTGTTCTGATCACCTTGACGTAAATATTACACCTAGTGAGATAGACCGCTGTCACAGATTAGGTTCCAAAAAGACCCACGGATCCAGACTTACCATAATAAAATTCAACAAATTTAAAATAAAAAGTGAGATTCTAAAAAATGCCTCGAAACTTAAAAACAGCAACATATCTATCTCAGAAGATTTCTCTTTCGATACACGCAAGCTTCGTGGTCAAATTTGGAGAGCCAGTCAAAAATACCGTGACGAAGGCATTAAAGTAAAACTTATCCACAATTTTGCACTCATAAATAATACCAAATATGTCTGGGATCCCGATATTAATGATATCCGCCCCATCTTCCCCGCTCATACTGCTTCGAACCTTTCTATGCCCTCCCTCTCCTCCCATATTTCCTCGGTACCCCCTTTAGGCTACTCCCCCCGAGCAACCCTTCCGTCTACACAACCTCCAAATTAAAAAATACCTACCAGTTGGGAACTATTAACACTCGCAGCCTGAAAAACAAAACTGATTTTCTAGAATCATTCTTACTCATCCATAATCCCCATTTTCTTGGTGTTACAGAGTCATGGCTAAATAATACAATCTCTAATTCCGAAATTTTGCCACCCGATTACAATGCTTTTCGAAAGGATAGAAACTCTCGGGGGGGCGGGGTCTTACTTATTTTCAAAAAATCTATCCCTTTAACTGAAATTCTATTAGATTCCGAACTCGAAATTGTTGGAGCCGAATGGCTTCAACCCAACTGTCCCCCACTTGCCATCTTTTCTGTCTATTTCCCTCCCTCTCCTGATTTCCACCTTTTTGAACAACTGGAAATTATTCTTGAAAAATTTTATAAAACACATTCTATTCTTATCTCCGGAGACTGGAATCTTCCCGGCATTGACTGGAAAAATATGGAATCCCTGTCCGGCAATCACGGAATTAATAACAAAGTCCTAGATATCTTCCTTAAATTTAACTTGGTCCAATCCATTTTTGAACCCACAAGAACCACCCTCTACTCCAGCTCTACCTTAGATCTCATTGCTACCTCCAATCGAATTTCAGTCCTTTCCACCTCCATCTTTGAGGGTTGCTCCGACCATAATATCCCACTCATTAACTTTTCCCTCCGCCACTCTATCCCATCCTACAAACTCGCCCCTAAACGTAATTTCAACAAGGCAAATTATCCACTTATGCAAAATATTTTTCGCTCTCACTTCAATGATTTCTTATCCATATCCTCTTCTAACAATATCCACACCCTCTGGACCTCTTTTAAATGTATTATAGACAAATGCTTAACTACAGTTCCAATTAAAAATGTTTCTCCTAAGTCTTTTTTTAATCCATGGATCACCAGAGATATTATTCATTTAAAGAGGAAAATCCGCCGAATCGCCTTCAAATATAAAACTAACAAATCCAATTCACTCAAATCCATAATTTCAGCCTCCACCCGAGACCTCAGAAACCTCATTTCCGTCCAAAAGTCCAGATACCTCTCTCATTCTCTACCCCATTACTTAAAAACCAATCCAACAAAATTCTGGAGTTATCTTAGACCTAAATCTGTTGGTCCCACTTCCCTGAGAAGTTCAAATAAATATACATTTTCTCCTTCAGAGATGGCTACCGAATTCAATTTAGCTTTCTGCTCGGTTTTCTCAATAGACCCCTCTCCTCCCCAATACTCTTTTTTTGATTCTATCCACAACTCACCCCCTATATCCTTCTCCAAACAAGGTATCCTAAAACTTTTGAAAAAACTGAAACCCCATTCTGTTGGCCCTGACGACATCCCAAATTCTATTCTTAAATTCTGTGCTGATGAAGTCGCCGACTATCTTTTAATCCTGTTCAATGTTTCACTAAATTCTGCTACCCTCCCGAACGACTGGAAAATCAATAAAATTATTCCTATCCACAAAACGGGTTCACTTTCCAATCCCCTTAACTTCAGGCCAATAGCAATCACTTCCTCCTGCTGTAAAATCTTCGAGCATATTGTAGCAAAAGAAATCCGTATCCACTTAGACTCCATCAGCTTCTTTTTCCCCAACCAACACGGCTTTAGACAATCTCTCTCTACTACCTCTCAACTGGCCCTCTTCATCCACGACCTCTCTGAAGCCATTGATAAAAACCTACAAACTGATGTCGTATTCCTAGATTTCTCTAAAGCCTTTGATAAAGTTCCCCACGATAAACTTCTTCTCAAACTCTCCCGCCTTGGCCTTAACGTTCAATTACTTAATTGGGTGGAGGCTTTCCTAAAACACCGTAAACAGTTTGTTCATTTTAATGATCATAACTCGTCATCCGCCTCCGTAAAGTCTGGGACCCCTCAAGGATCGGTCCTCTCCCCGTTACTTTTCCTAATTTATATCAATGACCTTCCTCAATCCCTCAACTGCACCACTAGACTTTTTGCTGATGACTGTGTAATTTACCGTATCATTCTCCATCAATCTGATCAAGAACTTCTCCAACATAACCTGGCTTCCATCGCCGACTGGTGTTCCGTATGGCAAATGCCAATGAATATCTCAAAAACGGTTCACATGAAAGTTACCCGTAAACTTCTTCCTCTTGAATACTCCTACTCCATCAATCATTTACCGTTATCCCAAGTTTCACATATCAAATACCTTGGTGTCATTATTTCAGCCGACCTACGTTGGAACAAACACATCGACTACATTTACCAGAAGTGTCTTAACAAACTTTTCTTCCTCCGCCGCAATCTTAAACACTCTACTCGGGATATCAGACTTCTCTGTTACCAAACTTATATATCCCCCGTCCTCTCCTACGCCGCTGAAATCTGGGACCCTTACACCTCCAGTAATATAGACAAACTTGAATCTATTCAAAATAAATCCGCCCGATTTGTTCACGACTGCTGGTCATCTTTCATTTCTGTGTCCGAACTTAAAAATGAACTTCATCTCCTCCCTCTCTCTACTCTTCGTTTCATCTCTCGATTAACATTGCTTTATAAAATTTTCCATGGTCAGTTCAACATGGATACTTCTGGTATCTTAGCCAAACCATCCTACATCTCTAGAAGACTCGACCATTCCCTTAAAATAAAACCTATTTTTGCTTCCACTGACTGCTTTAAATACAGCTTCTTTCCTCATACCATTGGTGAATGGAACAAACTCCCAAGCTCTATTGTTGAATCTCCCTCTATCACTAGTTTTTTATCCAACATCAAACAATATCTTTGTCATTCTCAATCGCATCCTCTTGTATAGGCCCAAGGGCCAACAATATTGTATAAATAAATAAATATATATATATCTGTCCGCAATCCCATAATCTCCATTCTTCCAGAAGTAATTCTTTGATAGCACGAAAAAAGTACTTCATATATACAGTATCATCTCATAAGAACTTGAACATCCTTCACCGGGACATCTTTAAAGACAACAGTAACAAAAAACAGCATGGTTTGAAATCCAGCTAATTTCGTGTTTTTGCAGAAAAAAATACTAATAATACACTAAGGCTTTTTCAAGGCTAATATGGAGGAGAAAGTAGGGTGGTGTGTGGTTGAGGAAAATGAAGAATATCAAAAGTGTCAAGAACTTCCCCTCAACTTTTAGGTTTTAAATAACAAGACATCCCTCCTCTCTTGCCTTGGCTGCGCATCAAGGGAACCCCAGAAGACAACAAGGCTCCTTGCTGTCTTGCTAAATGACTCCTTGTCTCTCTCTCCTCACTCACTATGGATCCTTAGTTACAGGGTGGATTCAACACTATTCTTCTTCCATCACCTATGAATGTGGAACATCCCAAAGTTCTTTAACTTCAGGATGGCAACACACACAAAAAAAAATTCTGGGTATCAGTTTCCCAAAGATCTTCAGAAAAAGAGCGAAAAATAAAGAAGAGACATCCCAAAAACTTGTCTTTCACGATAATGGCTGATGTCCCTCGGCACTGCTGGATGTGGGAAAAGTATTACTATTATCAGTGCCATCTAGATCTCTGCTGTAACTCATTATATTACAGACGTTGACCCCCCTGATGTCTTGCTTAATTGATCTGGATGTTATAACGTTGAGCAGTTCCCCCTTCCGCGTGACTCGGAAGCCGAACTTGTCCGAAACTGTGAACCGTTTTTGACTCCTGACGTGGCGCGTAGACATTGGATGTGATTGGCATTAAATTTTTTCACATAACCCCAGTCTTTACTCTTTGGAAGAAACCCTTTTGGACAGTGGATCTTACAGCCCCGAGATCATTCTAATTAGGCTTGTAACTTGAGATATGGGCGGAGGGGAATTGCGCTACCGAAATTGTCGTTAAGGAAAAACTAAAACAAGAATGTTCAACCTTCGTGATAGTGCGGGACGCTTAATTGAGGAATGTGGGACAGCGCCGCAGGTTACTTACGTTGTCTGTGAATGTGCCGCAGGCAACTTGAGCGATCTGAAACTGCTCCACGGGTCACTCATTTGGATCTGAGAATATACCGTGGGTCCATTTTCGTACGCAAAGGGAGGGCCCTCCCTTGAGCCAAGATTATAGTGTTATTTTGCAGGAAAAAAAGTAACCCCCCCCCCCTCCAGAAGGGAAAAATATCTGAAACCATCCCTCCCCCCCTTGAGAAAATTCTGCGTACGCCTATGCGTGTGTCACTCATGCGATCTGAGAATATGCCGCGGGTCGTTAAGTGATCAGGAACTGTGTCCCGAGTCCCTAAAGTTATCGGTGACGCAAGTTATTCAAGTCAGGTGTGGCCAACAGCTGGCCCGTGAAGTGATTTTGTACGGCCCGCGACAAGGTAAAAGTACCGTGAAAAAAAATTAAATTTGTGATCATTATTTGAACTTTCGGGCTCCAACAGCAGATTTCTTGATTAACGAACTGCTTACAAACTTCTTATTTCTAGTGACGAAATTAATTTAATAACCAACTAATTAATTCAATTAATAATGGAGCGGCTTATACACCGAAGTTGCACCACTGATGTGGCCGGAGACGCTATAGCTGGCCATTATATTGGCCCGCGAACAGAAAGAAGTGTTGGCCACCCCCCTGATTTAAGTTATCTGTAAATGCAACACAGGCCACTTGAGTGATCTGGAACTGTGCTGTGGATCACTTAAGTCAGCGGTTCTCAACTTTCACCGACTCGATTTTTAGATGTATAATTCCTATTTCGATAGCCCTGTAGACCACTTTTTCTTTTTTATTCATTTATTTTACTTATCAAATTTAGTGACTAGTTTTATTTTCTCCGACCGACCGTGGAGCCCCGGTTGAAAACCACTGACTTGAGTGATTTGTGAATGTGCCGCGTGTCATTAAGTGATCTGAAACTGTGGCGATGGTCACTTAAGTGATCTATAATTGTGCCGCGAGTCGCATTCAAGTTATTTGTAAACACACCAGGGGCCACCGAAGTGATCTAGGAATGCACCGCGGGCCACTTAAGCGATGTAGAACTTCATCCGGGTTACATAACGGAACTGGAAATGTGTCATTCAGTTCATTTTTGCTAAATTAGGTTCGAGGTCGTGGTCCTCATCAGATGTGTCCGAGGATCACATTTGTCCCGCAGGCCAAAATTTTCCATTTTTAAATACGAAATTTTGTGCGTGTCTAACGGTGTTCAAGATTTTGCTCTACCTGTGCTAAAAATACGTTTAAAATATTTTAAATATAAACTGCTGGCAGGCATTATACACACAAAGTTTCAAGACATTTGAATGAGTGGTGTTCGAAAAAATGTTACTTATCTTACAAAAAAAGTTAGTTTTGAAGAAAAACGCATTTCAGTGGATAACATTAGCATATATAATGGCTACGGGTTCAGCTAACGGGCAGCAGTTTATATTGAAATATTTTAAAAATATTTCTAGTACAGAGGGTAGAACAAAAACTTTAGCACAGTCAGACGCAGAAAATTTTATAATATTTAAAAACTGGAAAATTTGCGGGCACCAACCCCTTTAAAGAACTTCATCACGCAACTTTTCGCGAAAATTCAGATGACTTAAAAGCATGGCCCCCACAAGGATTGGGGTGGCAAGGCCCCAGTCCTGGGGCCCGGTGTGATTTGAATCTTTTTTTTTGTTTTTTCACGCTATAAATTCATCATAAAGGGGCCCCGTGAAAGTCTGGTGAGGGATCAGACCCCGTAAAAGATCCCAGCCTAGGGGCCCTGCTTCAGGATGTAGGGGACATGCTGAAAAAACCAAAAAAAATTTGTCTAATAAGTTTGTTATAACAGCTGAAAACATTCTATTATTCAATCGATTAATCGTTTCATCATTAAAGTTTTTTTGGATTAACCAGTTGAAAGCTTTAATCCATTCCCAGCCCTAACGTTAACCGAAAGAAAAAATTCAGTGATGGGGTACTGTCAACACCCACTAGAAAACAAAACTGAAAATTCTCTAGTAGGTGTTGGTACTGTACCCCTCCAAACTTCAAAGAATTCTCATTCACCGATCATATATTTCATGGTTTTTTTTTATTATCTTCTCTTATCCTTAAGCAGTGATTCGTTCCAGCATTCTATCTATCACGTCAGCAGTTCATTGTCCAGTGATTTGGACCGACGCACACGAGAAGTTTCTTGAAAAAAAAATATGGCAAGAAAGGAAAATGTAGGAACTCTCCTGCAAGAAAGGTATAGGTAAGGGGGTACGGAATCTATAAGAATGGGACCTAGATCAGAGCCCTTGAGGAACCCCTCTCAAGTATTGCAGCGAAATATAGAAAAAAAATATATAATTTTTTTTTTCAGGTTCAACCAAAATTTCTATGAGGTACCTCACGGACGGTCCCGAAAAGCGACAGCGCGTGCAGCAGTAAAATGAATAGGCTCTTTTTATATATACCGTGTCTATATAATAGGGACTGGATGGGGTGTTATTCCCGACACCTGGGCAAATCTCGATTTTATATACGTGCTACGTATAAGAGCTCTATACCCATTCCAGCGAGACATCTGTTCCTCCGGTACTCGTTTATTCATGGTCTGGATGACGAGAGCATCATTCAAGGACATAACCATCCGGAAATGATGGAGCACTCTGTGGAAGAATGGTAAGTTCCACATAAAGAAGTCTTATATGCGGTCTAGAGAGCAGCTATACAACATCGATGGGCCGGAAGACGAGCGATGAGAATATATATATATATATGTACTCGTATATTAATGGGTACGATTTCACTGCACAGATGAAGTCTATGAAAATGACAGAGACTGGTATTATTGAATACCCCCAGTAGCAGATAATTACGCCGATGGATGATTGAGTATTATCATCGCCAGCGCTATTTTTTTTTTTGCAATTACTATTTCGAATTCGTCAACATCGATGAAAGATCAAAATTAAAAAAAATTGTTATGATATATTGTGTATGGCAAAAATTTGCATTTATTGCATTTATTTCCACGGGTTAGTGTTCTTGTTTTTCCTTTTCTACGGAGGAATTACTGCGTTGTTTTGGCGAACATCCGTGGACCGTGAAATGAAATTTAAAATTTACTGGGTGGGCGAAAATTCCGATGATATATTTCGGAAATTGTTATGAAACGAAGCGATTGGCGTTTTTTTTTATCGATAATTTTGTCATTGAAAAACAAAAATTTTTCATAATTTTAACTCACAGATAAAACTGTAGCTTATCGTTTGTATAAAGTGACATCGATTTCTCGAAAATTAAGGAAAGGATCAATCATATATTTTGAATAGTTATTCGAAATTTTTTACGTGAAGGTTCGTTAGACATAACGATTAATCGAAATTCAAATCGTTTCAAATATTCAAATGTTATTGGTAGGGAAATGATTTTACACTGGAACGACGAATGTGGCCATTTTGACCGCACAGCTGCTTTGTTATGCGGTTACACCAAACGTCTGTCTCAGGTTATTGAAATTTCATGACCTGTTGAGACAAACTCCTAGAATCGAAGCTATCGAATATAAACTTTCTGTTTCTTAGTTTTGAGACGAAACGAAGTTCCACCAAGAACGACTGTAGCGGTCATCATTTGACAGACAGGTATTGTACTGACAGGGTTATAAAACATCCTGAAATGGGGAATTTTTCTTACGTGAACATAAATAATCGGAAGAATAAGTGTTTTATCATGGAGTGTTTACTTTTTGTTCAGTACCCTTTCCATATCATTTAAAGCAGGGGGTTCGTAATCTACGGGTCGCGACCCAAATGTGGTTCGCAGGGGTCTCACAAATGGGCTGTTGTCCAAATCCAAACGGTCCAACTTCACTAACAACCAGAGACTCTGAGTTATGGGCTCCGACTCAAGCTTGTTTTGCCGAGGCTTGCGAGAAAGGTCGTACGAATCCATTTACAGCCAGGGATTCTTGCCCATGACCCAACCCTTTAATGACCCCCTTTCTCATGACCCAACCCTCATTCGCAGGGGCTTCCAAGATGAGTCGAAAAAACCAACTAACAGACAAGGACTCGAGCTACGGGTGACAACCGAGACTTGATCGGCAGAGGCCTCCGAGGTGGGTAATAAAAATCCACTAACAGCCTGGGGATCTTGAGCTATATGAGTATTATATATTACTACTACTAGTATATATTACTACCTGGAATTCATTAGCAGGGGCTTCCGAGATGAGTAAAAATCCCCTAACAGACAAGGACTCGAGCTATGGATAATCCGGGAGTATCTTATTTATAATTGAACAAAGACTAAATAAGATACTCCCGCACTAGAGCTCAGTGAGCTTCCATTCTCATGGGGGTTCTGTTCAGGGTAGAATCAACATCATGGGTCTCAAGGGTAAAATGCAGGGCTGTTTGAACAGCATCATGGGCTCTCGGGGAATGAGCGATGTTCTAGGCCCTAGAATCTAGCACCCCCCCACCCCCTGCTAGAAGTATCTGCCTTCCAATTCACGTAGTTACACCCGAAAAGGCAAAAAATCTGAGTATCAAGAGCCCCCCCCCCCATCCCGCAGTGGAGGCCCTCCTAGACAGTGGCCTGTTGGACTCATGCGTTAAGACGGCCCTGGAAAACTGATCTTCTGAGGCCTTGTACTAAGCTGGAGGCCTCAAAATACTAACAGCTTACATATTTACATAGTGTACTTACTTTCGAGAATCACTGTGCCAGATATTATCATGCAGGCTTCCTATGGACATGAGGGCCCCTGGCGAATTCAATTCCTTTCTACGGCAATAGCCCCGGCAAATAGTCTAAGGACAATTTATTGCCGAATCCCTTTCGTGGGGGAGGATACGGGGGTTTCATATTACATTTATATTTACAAGGGAGCAAAACAAAAGAAAATATATACATGAAACATACACATCATATACAGGCATAGGCTTGATTCTGGCGGCAAATTTTTTTTTTCTGCTTATACAGTACATGCGATATATTGTTGAAGTAAAATCATATATTCATACTTATACAGGCTCACCATACATGGTCGAGGAAAATGCCGGAAATTGCGATCTTAAATATCAGACATCACTAAATTTTGCAGAAAAACTGCAATTTATTGCTTTGAATGCAATTCGCTAATTACTGCTGAAGTTGCTGAAGGGTGTGGAAATAAAGGACTGCTACAAATCGCAACAAACAGAAATGTATAGTATTTCACAAAAAAAAAAAAAATATTCAAATGATCTATCTGATGATCATACTTCACATTGAGAAACTCTGGGATCTTGAATAAGAATCCCGTGCGTAGAATACGGGACATTGCCGATTGCCATCAAAAAACATAAAGCCAAAAGTAGACACAATCACCAATCGTTATACAAATTCAAACAAGTATCGGTGAAGAAACGGGACAAATGTTTTAAAACAATCAGAACAACGAAAATCACAGGTATGTCCCGTAATACGGGACACAAGTGGTCCGTCGTCGAATTGTTTCTTTTCACTGCCCTTGATTTCAGAAAGGTTGAGAAACAAAATATACAAACTGCTATTGAGCTATTGAGAGGAAGAGGAGTACTATACGAAACACGAAGCCCCGGACCACGATTACATGAATCCCCCATGCGTTAAGATGGCCCTCTTTCTATAATTACAGTGGATCCCGCTTATAACGTTTTTCGGAAAACCATCATGAACAAACGTTGTAAGCGTAATGAGAATGGCTTAGAGTTGAGATCACAAAAATATGTCATATCGCCCCTTGACAACAAAACTTCGTCAGCTCTGTCCCCTATCTCCTAACGCATATTGGGATCAGAGACATACGCGGGGGGGGGGCAGGCATAGGGGGGCTCCTACCAGCCCCCAGACGATCCACAATCTATTTTTTGTTGCAAAGAAATATTTAAAAGCAAATTAAAATTTCGGAAGAAAATACCTTTATATGTGTTATTATAATCAATTTCTGTTAATTTAAATGCTATTTGAAGAGAACTCGAAAAATTTCTCTCCAAGAAATTCATTGCGACCCACACGTTGGGCAAATGTGGCCCTGGAGGTTATATGATGTGGCCCCCGCCACCTCAAACCTAACTTTTTAAAACTGAACTAAGCGGCACATTTAAAAATCGGTTAAGTTACCCGTGGCACATTGACAGATCACTTTAGTGACCCCCTGCACAATTCCAGAACACCTAAGCGGTCCGTGGCACATTTTGAGGTCCCTTAAGTGATATGCGGCACAGTTTTAGGGCACTTGAGTGGCCCACAGTTCAGTTCTACATCGCTCAAGTTAGCCGCGGCAAGTTTCAGAGCACTTTAAGTGACCCGCAGCACATTTCTAGAACACTTAAGTGGCCCGGACACATTTCCAGATTACTTGCAGGATCAGCGGGACATTTAGAGATCACTAAAGTAGCTCTATAGAGCAGTGCTTATCAACCTTTAGAAGCCCACGGACCGGTTGGTTTCGTTTTTGTCAGTGGAAGCCTGGCCATACATGATGACACATCATGAAACGGTGAACAGTTCATGGCGAGGTTAGACTGATGTCAGAGCTCTGCGATTGAGAAACACTGCTATAGAGGACTTATCAGATATGGACTTATAGATTTTTCTCGTGTTTGGCGCACCCAGTAAGCTGTAAATAAGAATATTCCATATTTTTATACTAATATTTTTTATATTTTAAATGTTTAAACCCCATCCTCCCTCCTTGTCATCAACAGTCCGCAAAGCCCGAAAGCCTCTCCGAAACCCATCAATGCTTACGTAATACTGGAATGCCTCCCCCCGTATGCGGGGAAAACGTTATAAATGGGAATGTTATAGGCGGGATAGACATGTTCTGTTGAAATGTGAAAGTATTAACAATTTTAACCACCATATTTAACTTAAAATGTCCATTCCTTCTGAATAGTTTCTCTGCCTCCTCCCACTTTTTAGCCGTATTTTATGGTTTCCCTTCCCCTTAATTTTCACCCGTGGAAATACTCTCTCTCCCTACCCCTTAGAATACCCAACCAGGACAGCGATGGGGGGAGGGTCACGTGGGCCCCCAGGTTGAGGAATCACTGAAGTAGACTACGAAAACAGAAATCCAAGGGGAAAAAAACAGGAAAGAGAATAAAAAATAATAATAATAATAACTAGAAAATATAGAAAAAGCGAAGTCTCACCTGAACGGTCACATTGCAAAATAAGAAGGTCCGTATGTGTCCCTCCCTTTTCTTAAACGTCGTTTTTCATGTGTCAGTCACGAAAATAATAATAAAATGTTCAAGAGTACATAACCGTGACGATTTTTAAGAAATAGCCCCATTGTGGGAAATCCTCGCGGGGTTAGGAGGAGAGGAACTCGAGACCCATAAGTGGGTATTCACCGCGGAACAGTTCGCACGGCACTGACAAACACATGTAGTGTGGAAAAATACCACAAAACATTCTTCTTTTTGATGTACTGTACTTTCAGTTGCCCTGTTATAAGGTGGTTTTTTTTTTGAGTTGTTGAAATAAGGAGGAAAAATCGAATAAAGGTTCTGATATGGACTGAAGAAAAGCTCTTCCTTCTAAGAAGTAAAAAAAGAAGCTTATTTTTTTGGCAACAGCAATGGACGGTGGAAACGAGATTATCGGACTGTGACTAAATGAACTTGCTCGAAACCAACTCGAGACTGACAGTACAATGGTGAGTACAGACGGGAAAATAAAGAATTCACCCGAGAATAAGTGAAGTTTCCTACCGAAATCTAAAAGAAAGTGCAAGTAACAGTAGAATCTCGATTATCCGCCCCGTCCAGTAGTCCGGCGTGTTTTTTTTTTTTCCTTCAAGCATAGAAGAGGGGAAAATATGTCTCAAACTCTGCATGTCTGTGCACAGAAGTTTACACGGTGCAAGCCGGTTAATGTGATCGCATTGAGAGTCGGGGGGGGGGGGGTTAGGATAACAATACTGATTGATAACTACATCCGAAAGCAAATACTATGACCATACCTCAAGTTTAACTGAACGGGACGCATGGAAACAGGACAACTCAGATTTTTCTTTTGCACGCAACCAGAGGCGCAGACGTGAAGAAAACATTGGGAGAGCTGAAAGTTGTTGGTTGTCCCGTGTAAACGGGGCTTGAGCGTGTACGCAGATGAGGGAGGGTGCATTATATTGGGGTTTTTTTTTTCAGAGTTATTGGAGGGGCTCAGCCCCCCCCCCTCGGGCTCAAATGGCCTCAGCCCCTACGTTTCAGCGCCTATGCACACACAACTGGTTGCAGAAAATTTTTAATCTACTGTTTTGTTTTTCCCATAGTAATCTAAAACAGGATATTTTTACTTTAAGCTAAAGTCCTGCGTTTGTTATTATTTAGCCATTATGATGAGTTTAAATGGGATTGTCTGATGTGTTTTATGATGTACGCTAATTTTTTTTAATGTAATATACAATACGTTCCATAGATCCTGTGAGAAAGTCTTCCTCCGAGCATAGGCGCTGGGACCTAGGGGCTGTGGCCATTTGAGCCCCCTCCAGTAAATTTTATAAGAGGGCTGAGCCCCTCCCCCCAATAATTTCTGAAAAAAAACCAATCCATTGCATCATCCCTCTCCTGCGTACGCAGTTGAGTCCCGTATATACGGGACGACCAGCAATTTTCAGCCGCCGCCCCCACCCCCACGCTTTCTTCGTGTCGGCGTCTCGGTGTTAATAATAATTGATAAAACAAACTAAAATCCCGATAACTATAAGCGAATTCTCCATAAGTTATGTTATTTTGTACGTTCCGTAGTTTGTAGAAATCATAATAATATCCAAATGATAACATTATCCCCATGATTCCAATGAGCGGCATCGATTCCAATGAGCGGCTGTGTTATCCAAATGGGCTTTTTCAACTAACTTCCAGTAATCCGGCACACCTTGCTCTGATATGTGCCGGATTAGCGAGTTCACTGTGCTACTGTACATTCGCGGCTGTATGAAAGGTTTCGGTATTTAATTCTTGGGGGTCGTGATGCGCCATCTACCGGATATTTATGGAACTGGATTCTATGAAGATCATTCTAAGTCCCTGAATATTGAAATTCCTTACTCTTTTGTTGTTGGTTTTTCCTTCATGACATTTTTTCTATTAACTACAATGGTTTTCTGGCGGTTTGGAAAACGGAGCCAGGGACCCAGGGCTTGGTATCAAACAGGAGCCTCAAAATTATTGACGAATTTGATTTCGTAAATCAGTCGTAATTAATTATTTCTGAATGTCCATTATTTCTGAAATTATTTCTTTCATAAATACTGTAATTTCATTAATTCTGATATGATATTAACTCTCTCATTCTTTCTGAATATCAATCAATTCTGCAATTATATTCCTTTCATCAATTCTTGCTTTTCATCAACTGCGAATTTTCACTAGTTCTGCATTTTCGTGGATTCTGAAATTATTTCTTCATTCAGAAATTATTTCATTATTCTGTTTATTATTTCTGAGCTTTTATTATACATGTAATTCTATAATTACATTCCTTTCTTTAATTCTAAAAAAAATTTTCAACAATTTTAAAAGTATTTCTTTTATGAATTATTAAAGAAATTCAATTTTAAATTTAATTCAAAAATTATTTCTTTAGTTAATGAACATTTAATCTTTCATTAATTCATTAGAAATGATTTCTTTCATTAATTCATTAGAAATGATTTCTTTCATTAATTCATTAGAAATGATTTCTTTCATTAATTCATTAGAAATGATTTCTTTCATTAAATCGGTAATTATTTCAATATTTTGAATTTTCCATTAACGTTTCTTAATTCTCAAGTTTGAAACTGTTTACCGAATTTGTCAATACTGAAATTATTTCTACCATTAATTCTCTAAAATTACTTCTTTCTAAAATTATTTCTTTCATCTACTGTAATTATTTTATTGAAATTATTTATTTATTGGTACCCGAATATCTCATTTCAGAATATAATAATAATAATATAATAATTTCATAAATTCGGAATTTTTTCATCGATGCTAAAATTATCTATCTCATTAATTCTGAAATTTTTTCTTCCATTATTTCTGAAATTTTTCTTTCATTATTTCTGAATTTTCACCAATTCTGAAATTATTCCTTTCATTAATTCCAGCTTTCCATTATCTGTGAATTTTAATTAGTTCTGAATTTTAATGAATTCTGAATTGTTTTTCCTTCTGAAATAATTTCGTTTATTAATTCTGAACTTCTATCAGTTCCATAATTATTTTTTTCACTCTGAATTCTCATTAAATTCTGAAACTATTTCTTTCTCTGATTCCGAAATTATTTCTTTCATTATCTTTGAATTGCCATTAGCTTTCGTTCAGTCTGATGATATTTTGTGTTAAGATAAGCTCCAAAATTATTAAGACTCCTCTGTGTCAACCATTATTTTTGCACCGGGCTACCGTGTCTAGTAAGGGCGGCCCTGCTATGGGCCCAGCTCTTGGGCATTGGTTTCCAACTGGGGTTTCCGCAAGAGCTTTTTCATGTGTTCCGCGGCATCAAAGCTTTAAAATTTTCCATTGTTGTTACTATGTAAATATCTATATTGCAGAAATATTCATGTATACAGGGTGTTCCGTAAGTGCTAATGCTGCCTTTATCTCATCGGCCATTTGTCGTAGAGGTATAGTTTCAATTTAAAAAATTTTCAAAATGTGTTCAAAAATGAGTCTGTACCAGTTTCTGGAGTGAAAATATAGTGAGTGGGTCATAAAATAAAATAAAATCTACATTTTTTACCATGTATAGGACATGGCTCCGACATCCTGCAGCAGGGCTTCTCGGGCTAGGATCTTTGGCGGACTCAAAACCAGATGTTTTTTTGCAGATTTTATGCAGGGTGTCCTGTAAGTCCTAATTCGGCCTTTATCTCATCAACTGTTTGTCGTAGAGATATGGTTCCAGTTTAAAAAATGCTCAAAATGTTTTCAAAAATCGCCCTGTTTCAGTTTTGAAGGTGAAAATTCAGTGTGTCACAAAATAAAAAAATTTGAGTGTTTAACAAAAGAGATCCTATGTTTTTAACTGCCATATTCGCATTTATTGTGAATTATTGCAAATTAATATTATCGATATATAATATTATACAGGGTGTCCTGTAAATGCTAATGAGGCCTTTATCTCATCCACCGTATTTGTGTCGTAGAGGTATAGTTTTAATTTAAAAAAAATCTTCAAAATGTGTTCAAAAATTACTCTGTACCAGTTTTGAGAGCGAAAATACGGTGTTTTAACAGAAATAAAAAAATCTAAATTTTTATACGGTTCCCATGTCCTCTAACATCCAATACAGTAAAACCTCGATAAGTCGTCACCTCATGTTATTGAAAAATTATGGCGACTTACGCGAAGTGCCGTCAGTTTCAATGCGCCGCAATATTGCGAAAATCGTATAAATTTAAACTAATACAACATTTATTAAAATAAGAATAAAAATTACAATATTAATAAAATTTATAGATAGCAAAAGAAAAAAATAATAGCAATTTTTTACCTTTTTTGATCTCTTATTACTTAACTTATTGTGGTAAAATGTACTGGTACACTTTGATTCATACTAGTAATTTTTAATATAGACTGAAATCAGAGCAATTGTTAGATTAGTTAGCTTTTCTTCACAACAGAACTATTGCACATTAATTTTACGTATACATGGAATTTAAAATTTTAGTGTTTTAATTCTTCATCAGTAGTTCATGATACAACTACAAGGTAATCTCGAACACAGGATCCACTTTTGACTAGAGCGTGGGGGGGGGGGGGACTGGAAAGGAAGAATAAACATTAGAAGACCTCTTGGAAATTATGTCTGATTTTTCAACAGAGATATTTTGTTTAAATTGGAAGCTGTAAATTAGTGGGGGTCCATGAAGAAATCAGGTCTAACTAGTACAGTCCCTAACGTTTCAAAACCTTTAGTCGACGAATGTACTTCCCCAGCGTAACTTTCGTTACTTAAACTGTACCGTTTTGGTACACAGGTTTTTATGGTGACTTTTAAGCATATGATAATGCTGTTAACACACACACAAGCTCTTCTCTCTCTCTCTCTCTTCTGAAGGAAGTCATAAAAATGATCTGTTCCTCTCTCTCAAAATTTTTCATAGTTAACTGAAATTAGCGTCGAGTAAACGAGGGTTTAATAACATTGTTGTCTATGAAAGCTGGAAGGGCCTATAGATTAACGACGACTTAACGAGATTTTACTGTATATTGTTGCCCTATCTTTTCTGAGTCCAACAAAAGCGATCCCATGTTTTTAACTGCAATATTCGCAGTGGTATTCGAATTTAAAAATGGAAGGACAACATAAATGAGCGTTGTCCGTTAGTTTCTGTTGTAATTTTTCCCCATTTTTTCTCCGATGTTTGAATTAAAATATCTTAGTGAATATTAAAGTTAAAAGCATGGAAATTTTTTTGTTGCGCTCAGAAAACGCTGGACTAAACTTTCCAATTGGAAGTTAGAGGACAAGGGAACGTATAAAAATTCAGACTCTTTTATTTTGTGGCACACACTGTATTTTCACTATATAGGTAGAACAGTATCATAACCAGGCAAGGGTTCCATGGACCCACAGTCTCGCAATCATCAAAGGTTCCGAGTCAACGTTGTAAACTTCTGCTCTAGGATGTGGGGGCTATTCATGACATTCACAAGATTTTAGATAAGCCATTCCATCAAAGATAGTCGCACTATTGAACTGTCATATTATCCAGTCACCGAGTTTTTTTACCGACGTGCGTCAACAATCATGTCAACATGAAATGATTCATGATCATACTCCATTCATGTATTGAGGTATTTCGATTACAATAAAAGGCAATAAAGTCTTTTGACACCAATGGTAAAACAGGGGGAAAAAAATCACACCGAAAATACTACCGGTCATCTTATAATACAAAAACATGTTCAATGGACTCTATGATGCCTCCACATGTTTTCCCACGGGATTTATGACGAAATTCAAGTCTGTAAATGCCAGACATTTGGCTGTTGATAACATAGAATCAAAATGCAAAACAGAACTAGAGAAAAGAAATCTTGAAACATGTAATCATTTTGAATCGAAACGACAGGCCGAGCCGACAAAACAAGACAGGTCACAACAACTGGTCTTTGGGGGCTTCTTTTCTTTGGTGTTTGACGGACAGCCTAAAACACGGGGAGAGGGGGGGGGGGAGAGACTGTCATTGGCACACACATTGAGAAGCGCGTCATTTCTACGAACGGGTCATTTTCTGCGTGTCAGTTATTAGTTGTCAGGATGTCACTTTTAGATGCCGTCATGTATGAGGGGGCCCCCGCCGATTAAAATAACTCTGCAGGAAGCGAATATAGAGAGAATAATAAAGAAACATGTAAAAAAAAAACCACAACATGGCGAGAAATGAGCTTCCGGTCAATGTACTTTGTATCTGACAGATGAACAGATGCAAAATTATAAGTTACGGCATAACAAGAGCTATGGAAGAAAGGATGGTTGATCATCATCATCACCATGGGTTGGAAATTTGACGTCTCCATGTTCCACCATGTTGACGACTGAAAACGTCTGACGAGACGGAAGGATTAAGTGTGGGGTTTTACATGGGGCATGAAATTTAAGACCATATAAAGGCGTTCATAAAACTGTTGAAAAAGTGGGAAAAAATATTGTGATGTTGAGAGCATTGATAACCCTACGAAAGTACAGACTTGAAATATCCAAGATGCATTCAAAATTTTGTCTAGGAGCACCGCGGTGCCCATAAAAGAGGGCTTAATATTTAGTAATCACTATTGATTAAAACTCCGTGCAAGTTGTATTGTATCATACACGCTCAACCCATAGCCCGCGGACCAAATGTGGCTCTCGGAGTCATCTGATGTGGCCCGCGACAAATTACCAAACCACTCAAGTGCCTTGCTTAATGTTTGAACTGAATTTCATAGTCACGAGGTATTGATAGACTCCATTTGAAGTTCCGCTGAAGGATTGGCATTGCACTAGCCTTGAGGGAGAGCTTTTGCATCAGGTTTTATGTAAGAATCACGTCATGGGTGCTCGTATTCTAATGCTAAGCAAGAGCTCCTCCCCATAATAAAAAATATTGAAAACCATATTGCTCATATAATCCTGTCATTTTTTAAAAGTTTTCCATGACATTCTAGTCTCTACACAGAAGCAAAGGCTTACTAACAGGTGACTAAGCCTGGACTTCTTTCTCTCTTGGTGAGGTAAGGTGCTCACACTGAAGCATCTAGAATGTTAAATGTTTGTCGTAACCAAGAGGCGACACACCAATACAGTTGCATTTAAGAATTAGCATTGCACTAACCTCGGCAGAAAACTTTTAATTAAGGGAGTATTTCAGAGTCGCCCCATGGGTGCTCTTATTGTGATGCACGGGTGATGCTAGTGAATCGACAATTATCGAACACCCTGATGATCACTAAAGAGCATGTGAAATTCTCAATTTTCGTATGTCTTAATCAAGATTAATGGAAACCTAATGCATTCATAGAACTGGCAAACTTTGAATCAGATTCGACTCACTTCATGGATGCTTTTGATCAGGCCCGTCGCCAGAAATTTCGTTCAGGGTGGGGACCAAAGTCATAGAACAATAGATTTGGCCAACTTTTTCCCCTTTTTTTGGTCATTTTCACGCATTTCGCGGGGGGGGGGGGACCCAGACCCACAAGTCCCCCCCTCCCTTCGCAACGGCCTTGCTTTTGATGCTTAGCATCAACTGTGCTCATGAATCGAAGGGGATTGGAGAATCGTAATTTTACACTTTTACCCAATTTGTGACTGACGTTGTTGCATTTGTGCAACGCTTTGTTAATTTTTTTTCCCATTTAATTTTTATTCAAATTCTTGTATGAAATTAATATTTTTTTTAATTAAAAGGTTCAATGAGTGCCATGATATTTTTTTAAAATTTTTTCACAAAGAAATTTAATTTTTTACGGTTATTTTAAGCTTTTATCCTGATTTTCGAACTGAAATTTTTTTCCCCCAAGACCATTAGCATAAATTTTATAAAATTGGAAAAAAAAATTTTTTGTCACATGGTACATGAAGTTTCCCAATATCATAATCACTAATTATTTTAATGAAATTAAGTTAATTAATTTATATTAATTAAAAAGTTTAATAATTGTGAATTTAAATTAATTATAAAGAAAAAAATGCTAAATGAATATCCACTTTTTTAAACTTCTCAAATATGTTATGCAAGTAACTAGTCATATATATAAAATTTTGCAGTTCGGTCATGAATTTGAGGAGTGGCCAGAAATGTGTTAACGGTTAATAAAATTTTCCTGATCCGCATTATAACTTCCACATTGGAAATTAAAGTATGTTAAGAACCCGAGGTATTGAAATAAAGCAGATCAAGCTTGACGAGACATCTCGGGATTGCCGCTGTAAGGGTTAAATACAGTTGGAATCAAATCTATCCCCGTATTATGGCATTTGGGATTCTTATAGAGGAGCCAGACTGATGAGACGTTATCTCTGTTATTTCCGTTTTCTCATATTTTCCTCAATCGATGGCCCGTGGACCAGATATGGTCCGTGACAATGACATAGGTGGTCCACCGGCGGACGTGATAAAAATATTCACCCGTGTTAATTGATATTAGTAGTGTCTATACATGGGTTCAAATAAAATTATATATTCATACTTATGTTTACCATACATCATCGAGTAGAATGCAGGAAATTGCGATCCTAAATACGGGATGCCAAATTTTGCCAAAAGAATTGCAATTCAATGCTTTATATGGAATGAAATTTGCTGAAGGGTTTGAAATTAAGGGCTGCTACACACACACACACACACACAATGCATTTCACGAAAAAAAATATTCAAATAATCTGATGCCCATATTTCATTGCGAAAAAATAGAATTCGGTAAACTGTCATCTTTAATAGTAATCCGTAAAATACGGGGCACCGCCAATTGTCCTCAAAAGCCTTGTTGAAAGTAGCAACAAATCACCAATCATAACTGAAATTCCAAAAAATGAAGGGAAAAACGTTAAACCTGACAAATATGTGAGATGAATATTAATAATTCTTTTCCATAATTATCACAATATAATTTATACAGTATTATGAAAACGCTGAGTGCATGTGTGTGTGTGTGTATTACGACTAGTAATTATTACAAATTCAAATAAGTATCGGTGAAAAAACGAAACAAATGTTTTAAAAAAAAAAATCGGAACAACGGAGATCACAGGTATGTCCCGTAATACGGGACACAATCGGTCCGTCATATTCTAGGTCCGCAAAATGATCGATCCATATTTCAGACATTTTACTGGTTCTTATTTTCAGAAAGGTTGAGAAACACTGCTTCATCTCATTCAAAAACTGTATGTTATTCAGATTTCTTTGTTCAGATGAACCCCCCCCCCCCCCCCCCTAAAAGCAAACTGCAACCACTTGGACATCAAGTGGGAGAAAAGTAGGGAGTTTCTCCTCCATATAGTCTACCACAATAGGACTCGATCCAAACTGGTATTCAGTACTGTGGGAGAAAACCTTTGCTGGTTCAAGAATAAGTCAAATATTTGGCAAAAGCCATGTCTATCTCTGTGGATGTTGTTCGCGTGCAAGTCGTTTTGAGTTTCATTCTGGCGTATATACGTATGCTTTAAGTAAATATCCGCCGTGGAGAACTGGAAGAAAAAAAAACCCAGGCATGTTGACTCTCTTCTCTTTCATCCATGTCTGTGCGGTTAGTCATCAAACCACAGGGAATAATAGCGTTTCATGTGAAAATTTTTCCAACAGGAATCAAACCTTTGAGGCAGACTACAGAATGAACCGAGCACGTGCAGGATCTACCGCTATTGCAATTTAAGCACAGTGGTCATAAGACCGTGGACGTGAAGGGAAAACCTACCGGTGTATCAGCCAGCCGAAGCCACCCCAGGGCGCACCTCACCAATTCTCTCGCCACCGTGCCTCCATCACGTTCCCGACCCAACAATAGCCCAGCATCGCCGCCCGGCACAATCAGGACGTTCGCGCCCCCAAACCCCAACTAAACATCCTCGGCCAAGTCCCACAACAGCCGCCACCCGAAAACCCCACACCACGCCCTTCCGAAGCTCCGTTATAATTGCTATACACACACAAAACATTTACAGACATTTGGATGCTCCACGACACGGGCCCTTACGGCGCATCCGTTTGTAGTAATGTCAATTCTCAACAGTTCCTCAGTCATTCACTGCATTGCGCGTAGGGCCCCGTATTCTTCACGTACAGGGCCCCTGCGGCCAGTCTACACTGGTCTCTTTCTCCTTCACGTGCAGGGCCCCATTGACCTGGTATCAAACTAAGTTCCTAACCATTGAGGCAAAATAATGTTCCTTCAGAGCAGGAGTCTTCATCCTCATTCAATTTATGAGCACTGCCAATACCCGTCATCAAAAGAAGAGCATCCACGAGGAAACTCTAGCTTTAGATCAGCATATTGAAATTCTGTCAAAAAAGTAGCAAGTGTCCATGTTGACTAACCTTTTGACTAACCCAAAAAACTTGGGTTTTGTGCATTTCAAACCTAAGAACAAATTTTTTGCATTGAAAAAAAAAGGCTCAAAAAGTGACCTCTTGAACCAAGGACCTGCTCGGGCATGCTATAGCCATTCACTATCTTACATTTTGAACAAATTTTGGTAAAATTTTAGACTAAAATGGCGATAAAATTTGTACCTACAGATTAAAATTAACCTCGAACTTGGATCATTCGAAGATCATTCGTTAGAATTTCATGAATTTTTAAAGTTTCAAAAAAAAAAAAAGATGAATTTTAAAAATCTGAATTCAACATTTAGGAAAAAAATTTACTTCCCATTGGTCAATTACTAAATCGGAGTTTCCACATTTCACGAACACACGTCGGATAAACATTTCTGAAGATTTTCAAAAATCTTATGTGATTAGTTCTTTTTTTTTTAATCTTACGGATAAGCTGAAAAACTGAAATTTGAGAAAATCGCGTTCAAAAAGTGTCATTTCTTTTCATTTCGATTTTAGAAGCAAAAATTGACGGATTGATATGAAATTTTTCACTATTTGGTTTGCGTCAAAATGGAGCATTTTTCCGTGATTTCTGAAATATTGACTTTAGGAGGTTGTGACTTCTCTTAAGCATGTGGGGGGGAATAGGTGGTAATTTAAACGTGGTGTGAAACAATGGTGACAAATCTTTAGGAGAGTGCGGGCCATGTAAAAAACGTGTCACGGGCCACTTGATTAACTGATTTGGAAGAGTGTCACTGATTATATAAGTAGTTTATAAGTGTGCCACGGGCCACTTGAGTAAGTGCCCGGCTAGCTCAGTCGGTAGAGCATGAGACTCTTAATCTCAGGGTCGTGGGTTCGAGCCCCACGTTGGGCGCAATTATTTTCTCGCATTAGCCCCCACCCCCCCCCCCCTCCGAAAGGGATTCGGCAGTAAATTGTCCCTAGACGATTTGCCGGGCTATTGTCGGGAATTGAATTGGCCACTTGAGTAATCTGTAAATGTGTCACGAGCCAGCCAACGAGGGAAGACGTGGTCCAGGACCTGGCATGGCCACGGCGGATGACTCACCCGAGCCAGCAAGCCTAGGAGGGAAGACGCGTGGTCCAGAACCTGGCCTGGCCACGGCGGATGACTCACCCGAGCCAACGAGGGAAGACGTGGTTCAGGACCTGGCACCTGGTCACAGAAAACAACGAAGGGCTCAATAGAGCTACAAAGATATTCTAAGAGCTCAGCGATACAAATTTTGTATGATAGAAATTTTTAAATCTGTTATATACTGTATTTTTTTGTTTATATTCATGTACTGTATTTTATATACATAGTAAAGCACCCGACACCGCCCAGTCTCCTCATCCGGGACAATGGCTAGAATTGACAATGGCCGATAGAGCCTGAGCGGTGCACCGTATGAAATGAAATGAAAAAAATGTGTCAAGAGCCACTTGAATGATCTGGGAAAAGGTTCCGCAAGCCCCTTGAGTGATATGGAATTGCACCGTGGGTCACTTAAGTAATCTGAAACTTCGCCACTGGTCTTTCAAGTGATTTGTAAATATGCCGCGGGACACTCAAGTTATCTGAAAATGTGCTGTGGGCCGTTAAATGATCTGGAAATGTGTCGCTTAGTTAATTTTCACAAAATTATGTCTGAGGACGCTGGGCACATCAGATGTCTCCAAGGGCCACATTTGGCTCGCTGGACATGGGTTGAACATCATGTATGGTGTAAAAATATAGTAAATTGATGGTCAGGTAAATGGTAAATTAAGCAAGGGATTATAAAGATGGGGTAAATTAAACATGGTAAACTAAAAATTATAATGAATTGAACAAAGAATAAGAAAAACGGGACATTATTGAACATAGGAGAAAAAAATAAAAAGTTAATTAAACAATGTAAAAAAGATGGTAAAATTAGCATAGTAAAACCAGATGAGTTAATCATGATGGAAAATTAAATGGTAAATTAAGCATGGTGCATGGTGGTCAGCGACGTATTTACAGGGGGGGCTTAGTGGGCTATAAGTGATAAGTGGCCCAGGGTGATAAGTTCGGGGAGTTGACAAATTTGAGGATTGAGTTGCCAAGAAAATTATTATAATGGGAGAAAGGCCAAAACAATTTTTGAGAGATTGAAAGAATGACCTATAGAGTGCTTGCAAGCATGTGAACGACCGAAAGAGTGACCTAGAGAGTCTGCAAGCATGTGAACGACCGAAAGAGTGACCTGGAGTGTGTGAACATCTGAATGGTGAAAAGGTTGACTTAAGCAAGGGGGACTAGGATAGTGAGCGACTAAAAGTGTGACATAGAACTTGTGCAAACATTTGATTGATCAAAAGAGTGACCTAGAGAGTGTGTTAGTATGAAAGTCACCTAGAGAGCAAGGAACCAGGTGAGTAGCCTCAGTGAGTACTCAGTAAACGACCCTAAAAATCAGTGTGTTCAAGCATGTGAACGACCAAACGAATAACCTAGAGCAGCGGTTCTCAACCGGCGCTCCGCGGAGCCCTAAGGGTACGTGTGAGCTCCAAGGGGCACCATTGCCGCTCGGGGGAACAAAAATTAGTAAATTTGAAAAAAAAATTATTATTATTGAATAATAGAAACAAGTCAGTACCTTGGATGAATAAATAAAAAATAGGCATACGGGACTCCACCATAGAAATTATATACCGGAAAGGGTTCTGTGGGTCAGGAAAAAGTTGAGAACCGCTGACCTAGAGAGTGTGTGAGCATTTGAATGATCAAAAAAGAGTGACCTAGCGCGTATGCAAGCATATGAAGTGACTAGGAGAGTACGCAAGTGTGAAAGTGACCAAAAGCGTGACCACGGACGTATTTACATGGGTGGGGCTAAGCAGGTTACAATTCCAGGAATGAATGAGTGGGTCAAAAAACGGCGGAAAAATTCTTGTTGAAAGGTGGTAAATCAAACATGGTAAAAAATTTTTAAATTAAACATAGTTATAGCGGCAAGGCCGGCATTACACTATAAAAGTTTGGTAAAAGTCCTTTTATAAAACTTGAAACATCCAGCCAATAAGGTCACCGGTTGCATTTTCTAGAATTTAACCAATAACCTTATTGGTTAGATTTTTCAAGTTTTATAAAAGGAATTTTATCAAACTTTTACAGTGTAATACCGGCCTAACATTAATTAATCTCTTACCTTCAATGACATTATTCCGAAGCCTCTTATGTCGTATACAAGTCTTTAAATAAGGAATTTCTCCACAAATATGGAAATTTGCCAATAACGACGTCAAAGGAATACATTTTCAAAAACGATAATAATCCTTTCGTTTTTGTTGTTTTTTTCTTCTAAGAATCATTATGTTCGACTCAAAGTTCAAAGACAAAAATCGGATCCCATCAAGGAAAAGAGAAAAATATGTAATGATGATAATAATGAGAGACCAAAGAGGGCAAAAATTCGTCTCATGTAACGAGCTAAACAATAATATAACAACAATATCAAAGTAGGAACAAAAGATACACATAAATTGAAAAAAACAGGAATAATAATTAGGAAATCGGCCGCAAAATAATGATGTTCGGCAGTTCATTATTTTTACTGATTTTTCCCTTCTCTTTTTGGTCTTTCATTATTTCCTCTCCGTTTCCTCTCATTTTTTCCCCCCCTTTTCGGTTCCAGTTTTGGGAAAATATGTTTTCCTCGTTTTAGTTCTAAAAATAAAGATTCCGAGAATAAATTTCCCTGAAATAACAATTTCCTTTTTTTTTTGTAATTCCCTGATATATACATATATATATATTTTTTTCCCTAGAACTCATTTTAATTGAGGGTAAAATCAGGTTTCAAAAGATGGTAGCGAATTTCGCTGTCCTATTAACTTTTAACAAAAGATTTCAATTTTCGTATTTTTCCCTCCAACCCTCGACAACCTTTTTCCCGTTTTCGGGATAACGCATATGTACGTCAGTATACACACGCGAACGCATATAAACGTTTTTTTCCCTCCTCCTTCCCCTAGTAATGGTCGGTAGGTCTCTCGGAAGGTTATCAAATGACAATTATAAAGTTTGATTTCTGGAATTTTTTCTTCGGCTTGGGAAAATAAACGATAGGGAAAAAATTTAAAATTTCGTAATTAATTCTTGAATTCTTTTTTGTATACGGATGGGATTTTATTCCGAGGTTTATATGGAGCCCATCAAAATTGTGATTTGGTGTGTTTGAGGAACAATTTGAAACTGAATGTTGTGTTTCCCAAAGTGGGAAATCCCCCTCCGCGGGAGCGACGGAATGGTCCAGGAGCTATGAGTATATGAAATATGGGATCCATTGCGTTGGGCTTGGTACAAGAGGGGGCGATTAGAAAAAATTTTGAAGAAGGAGGTCAATGGAACAAAATGTTCGAGAGAAACTATGAGTTTAAATTAAGATTATAAATTATACAGCCCCTGTCAAAATTGGTAGGAATCGGTAAAAATTCACAATTAATGACAAAAATGATTTCCGAATTTAAGAAAATTCAGGAATAATCGAAGAAATAATTTCAGGATTTAAGGAACTAAAGAATAAATAAAAGAAGTAATTTTAGAATTTTTGAGAATTCCGAATAAATGAGAGAAATAATTTCAGAATTTATGAGAATTTAAAATAAAAATAAGAAATAATTTCCGGATTTATGAAAATTCACAATGAAAATGAAAAAAATTATTTCAGAATTTATGAGAATTCCGAATAAATAAGAGAAATATAATTTCAGAATTTATGAGAATTTAAAATGAAAATAAAAAAAAATATTTTAGAATTTATGAGAATTCAGAATAAATAAGAGAAATATAATTTCAGAATTTATGAGAGTTCAGAATAAATAAGAGAAACATAATTTCAGAATTTATGAGAATTCAGAATAAATAAGAGAAACATAATTTCAGAATTTATGAGAATTCAGAATAAATAAGAGAAATATAATTTCAGAATTTATGAGAATTCAGAATAAATAAGAGAAATATAATTTCAGAATTTATGAGAATTCAGAATAAATAAGAGAAATATAATTTCAGAATTTATGAGAATTCAGAATAAATAAGAGAAATATAATTTCAGAATTTATGAGAATTCAGAATAAATAAGAGAAATATAATTTCAGAATTTATGAGAATTTAAAATGAAAATAAAAAAAAATATTTTAGAATTTATGAGAATTCAGAATAAATAAGAGAAATATAATTTCAGAATTTATGAGAGTTCAGAATAAATAAGAGAAATATAATTTCAGAATTTATGAGAATTCAGAATAAATAAGAGAAACATAATTTCAGAATTTATGAGAATTCAGAATAAATAAGAGAAACATAATTTCAGAATTTATGAGAATTCAGAATAAATAAGAGAAATATAATGCCGCTGTGGTGGTCGAGTGGTTATAGTGCCGGACTCGTGATGCGAGGATCCGGGTTCGAACCCCACAGTGGTGGTCGGCTGAAGTTGGTTTTCTGTGGTTCCCAACTTCAAGGCGCAAATGCGAGCCGATCTCCCCGTTAAAAAGTCTCGCCACAGAGAGCAACAGTCTTACAACAAAAAATCATTCAACCATAACACTTCACTCATAGTTAGTAAAACTGGGGGCAGATGACAGCACTACACATAACAAGCATTACACAGAAACAAACTTTACGTCAGGTTGCACTACACGTACACGCACATTCCCGCATGATACCGATTCGTTGGGGGGTTCCGCGGGGGGGGGGGGTGCATGTGTGGTGTAGCAGTAGTAGGTAGGGGCTCGGGGATCCATGATGTTCTTAAGTCAGCCACCTCGTTGGGCAGTTTGCCTGTTGTGGCGTTGTATTTGTATTACATTAATATATATAATTTCAGAATTTATGAGAATTCAGAATAAATAAGAGAAATATAATTTCAGAATTTATGAGAATTTAAAATGAAAATAAAAAAAAATATTTTAGAATTTATGAGAATTTAAAATGAAAATAAAAAAAAATATTTTAGAATTTATGAGAATTCAGAATAAATAAGAGAAATATAATTTCAGAATTTATGAGAGTTCAGAATAAATAAGAGAAATATAATTTCAGAATTTATGAGAATTCAGAATAAATAAGAGAAATATAATTTCAGAATTTATGAGAATTCAGAATAAATAAGAGAAACATAATTTCAGAATTTATGAGAATTCAGAATAAATAAGAGAAATATAATTTCAGAATTTATGAGAATTCAGAATAAATAAGAGAAATATAATTTCAGAATTTATGAGAATTCAGAATAAATAAGAGAAATATAATTTCAGAATTTATGAGAATTTAAAATGAAAATAAAAAAAAATATTTTAGAATTTATGAGAATTCAGAATAAATAAGAGAAATATAATTTCAGAATTTATGAGAGTTCAGAATAAATAAGAGAAATATAATTTCAGAATTTATGAGAATTCAGAATAAATAAGAGAAACATAATTTCAGAATTTATGAGAATTCAGAATAAATAAGAGAAACATAATTTCAGAATTTATGAGAATTCAGAATAAATAAGAGAAATATAATTTCAGAATTTATGAGAATTCAGAATAAATAAGAGAAATATAATTTCAGAATTTATGAGAATTCAGAATAAATAAGAGAAATATAATTTCAGAATTTATGAGAATTTAAAATGAAAATAAAAAAAAATATTTTAGAATTTATGAGAATTCAGAATAAATAAGAGAAATATAATTTCAGAATTTATGAGAGTTCAGAATAAATAAGAGAAATATAATTTCAGAATTTATGAGAATTCAGAATAAATAAGAGAAACATAATTTCAGAATTTATGAGAATTCAGAATAAATAAGAGAAACATAATTTCAGAATTTATGAGAATTCAGAATAAATAAGAGAAATAATTTCAGAATTTATGAGAATTCAGAATATATAAAATTAAGGGAAATAATTTCAGAATTTATGAGAATTCAGAATATATAAAAATAAGAGAAATAATTTCAGAATAAAAATAAGAGAAATAATTTCAGAATAAAAATAAGAGAAATAATTTCAGAATAAAAATAAAAGAAATAATTTCAGAATAAAAATAAGAGAAATAATTTCAGAATAAAAATAAGAGAAATAATTTCAGAATAAAAATAAGAGAAATAATTTCAGAATAAAAATAAGAGAAATGACTTCAGGACTTATGAAAATTCAGAATAAAAATAAGAGAAATAAGTTATTGGAATTTATGAAAATTCGGTAAAAAAAATAATTTCTCAGAATCATTTCCCGTTTTTGGGATAACGCCTATGCGCGCTCGCATACACACAAACGCCTATAGACGTCTTTTTTTCTCCCCCGTCGTAATAGCGGTATGTTTCTCGGAATGTCATCGAAAGACAATCATAAAAATCGATTACTGAAATTTTTCTGTCTTGGAAAAATAAATGAAACAAAAACTAAAATTTAAATTCATTCATTCATTCTTGAAATCCTTGTATAGATGGGATCTTACTTTCATTCTGATCATTTTGCTTTGGGTAGAGTTAAGTGTAGATAATTTCGAGATCTTTTTAGCTGCAGCACAGAGAAAAATGCGAGCATTAATAATCTGAACCTATTTCATTGAGAAAAGGAAGGGGAACTGAAGTCCTGGATACGAGAAAATGGGGCACTGAATATCGCCAAAAACGTCGCCAGACGGGGAAAAAATGGCCAATTATGACTGAAATTGCAGGGAAATTAGCGGTGGTTGGGAAATAAAGTCAATCCAAACCGCAGTGAATAAAAATGTTTGTCACCAAAAAAACGTTTAACGTTATAAATACGTGTTTTAGTCGAAATTATCGTACCTTAATCTGTAATCAACGAAACTTATCTTCACCTATGATTTCATTAGATAAATAAAAATTCATTCTTGAAATACCAATTCAAGTACGCTTTTTTTTAAATATCGTAAACGAACTGTAAGTTCAAATAAAAATGTCGAGACGGCTAAATTTATGAAAAAAGTACGGAAAAGACTAATGAAATTAGGGTCATATGGTCATGTGGTATAAACAAATTAATGAGATAGTACCAATCGTGTGAGACAGTGAACCTGCTTAATCGATTGATTAAATCTTTCTGCAACACCAAAACTCAATCAACTCTAGGCACCAATATCGATATTGTACAAGTACAGTCAAACCTTCTCGAAACCGATGAGACCGAAAAAAATTTCGAGATAGGGAGTTTTCGAGAAGGAGACCTTTTTCTTACGTAAGAAAGAGAAAACACGCCGAAAATGGCGAAAACTTCGATTGAGAAAAACTAGAAAATACAGTCAAACCTCGTTAGTGCGTCACCCGATTAACACGTCACTCCGCTTACCGGATCACTTTTTGAAAGTCCCAATTATCTTCAGGCAGGGCATCATATAATTGGCACAGCTATGGCTTACTCCGTTTAACGAGTCACTCCGCTTATCAAGTCATATTTTTGCTCTCCCAAGAGTGACTCATAAATGAGGTTTGACTGTATTGCACAAAAGTTTAACTACGTACCAGGGCCGCAACTAGGTACTTTGTCAGTCAGGACAAACCGACATTTTTGCTCCCCTTGCTATGTAGAAGATGCAGTTAAAGGGTGAATTCGGCGCCCATTCTGGTTCTGTTGCCCGGGGCACCAGACCCGCCTGCTCCCATCTCCTAGTTGCGGCCCTGCTACGTACTAACGAAATTATTAGTTAATTTACGCAATCAATATTCAATTGCACTATATGCAAATACACTAATATACGTTCGAATTTTTTGTAAGTAATTTGAAGTAAATACGTTCGAATACCTTATTTAAAATAATCCTTAAGCTTAGATTGATGCATATTTTTTGTTCTTTGAGCCTTCACAATGTTATTTACCGAGAGAGCTACGAATGGTTCGGGCCCTATCTGTTCCAGAAAACGACGCAGCATTTTTATACATGATGTTCGACATTTTTCATTGCTCCTTTTTTTTTCAGTTCTTCTGGATCACCTTCTGCTGTATTTTCATCATCCGTGTTGGCCAAAGATTAATTAATTTCCGTATCAGTTAAGGTGCCGCAAGTTTACATAGTGAAACTGTTCATTTCCACAAGATCAGAAAATGAAATTTCTAGATTGAAGTGTTTTTAGAGGTAATGCCAATTTCCTGAAATTTCATCTTCAGCATTGTTCTGAGAGTCGTTGAAATTCGAGTGAGCCACCATCACTGAGATGACTGGTTGCAAACCCAGCTTTCTTGATGCAATTTTGAATTTTCTGTTCACTGACTTTTTTGCTTTGCTGAACAAGCCATCTACATAGCATACACCACACACGTAGTACCTACCTATGATTGACAAGATCCATCAACACAATGGGCTACACTACGAATCTTATCAGTTCTTTCAATAAAAATCCGGATTTACTCGAAAGAAAACAAATTTAATAATTTTCCTTTTATTACCATCGTGGTTTGGCCTTCGAGATACAGTCGGATCCCATTATAACGAACTCCAAGAGACCAGAGAAATCACTTTGTTATAAAGGATCTCCGAGTTTTTCAATTATTCCTATGTGAACTTACCTGGGGGATTAGAAAAGTGTTCGTTTAAAAGAGATTTTCGCTATAACGCTATTCGTTAAAACTGGATTCTACTGTAGTTCGAGTTTTTCTAAACTTACTTCGAGACAGAGAGGTGAAAATGCATTGATTTAATTCAGTAAACGCAAGTATTTTCTTAATTTTCTGAGACGAGGAATAAAGAGTGTTCCAAAAAAAGAGAGATTTTACTGCGTCGAACAAATTTTATCTGCCCGGGTTCATTTAACCCCATATTCTTTTATTCAGGTGCGCTTCCATATATTTTCCTTTAGTAAAGCATGTATTAGCCATTTCATTTGCTTCTCTTCCTCCTCGGATCCACGAAGATGATTGTAATAAACGGGAAATGATCCATGAAATGGTTCAGAGGAATTTCCGAAAAATCAGAAAAATAATAAACTGAAAAAACGAGACATGATCGATCATTCTTCGATGAAGTTAGTAAACGTTCCATCCAAATGACACACGATTGAGAGACATTCATTGGCATACATTCCAATGTCTTCCGTCTCTCATTTCCTGTTTTGCTCTCTGATGGATGTCAACAACATCAACAACAAAAGATTCAATAAACATACATTTATTTATTGATTATTTTGTAGAAACTTGATTGGAGTACGTGAGTTCGAAAGCAGGTTTACTTGTCAATTTCACCCTTTTGTTGTTGTTAAGGAAAGCGAGTAAACAAAGTGGATTTTTATGAAAATAAAACAAAATTGAATATTTTCAATGACCATGAACGACCATGGGAAAGAGAGCTTTAAATCGTATTATTGTATTGAGTAATGATTAATATACTGAGTGGCCCATATGCTTTTTTTTTTTAAATCTAAAGAAAAATTACTAAACTAATTTTTACTGAAACGTATTAGATTCTCCCAGAAGTGAAAAATTTCGATAGCTAATGTTGTGTATTTTTATTATAACTAACATAATCAATGTGAATGATCGAGAATTGTATTTTAGAAACTTCATTCAAGTCAGTGGTTCTCAACCGGTGCTCCGCGGTGCCCCTGGGGCGGATTCGACTGCAGTTCGAGTCGAATTGGGAATTGCACGAATTGGCAATCGCGGAGGCCCCAAGGGCTCCTCGGTGACTCGAGGAAAATAAAATAAATCAGTAAATTTGATAGATAAATAAAAAGAAGAGATATACAGGGGTGACCGCCATAAAAATTATATACAAAAAGGGCTCTTCGAGTCAAACAGGGCTCCGCCATGGAAATTATATACTGAAAAGGGCTCCGCGAGTCAAAAAATGTTGAGAACTGCTGATTTAAGTACATACAGGGTGGATACTATCGACCGCCCAATAATTGCACACGTGATTCCTTGTGATGAAAAGAGTAATACAGAAATATAAAAGTGAAAATGAAAACTAAAATAGAATCTGGTATAAAACTAATATACTGGGTGATTATAATAATTAAAGCTCCCGTACTTTGTGAGTAGTTTTTCTCAGAAACTACTTATCCGAATGCAGCCAAATTTTTAGGATACCTTAATGAGACCATGGGAGAGAGATTTATGAAATTCAAAAAAATAAATTCAATTTTCGATCACCAGATTTAAAATTGGTGGTATTTTCCATTGAGTTTTCCTTTTTCCTATGGACCATATAGCGTATGTACCAAGTTTCAATAGAATGCGTCTACCAGAACAGCTATGTAGCACCGTTCTAGAAGACGTATTAAATTGAAACTTGATATATATGCAATATGGACCATGGGAAAATGTAGAATGCAATAAAAAGCGCCACGTTTTCACCTGGTCACCGAAAATTGAACTATTTTTTTTTATTTCATAAATCTCTCTCCCATTTTCTCATTAAAATATCCTAAAACTTTGGCTGTATTCGGATAAATAGTTTTTGAGGAAAACTACTCATAGCGCAAGAACTTCAGTTATTATAATCACCCTGTATAGAAAGGTTTTTTCCGTTCCAGGATCGGACGAATATTGCGAGAGTTATAACGTTTTGATGACGTAATAAGCTTGTGACGTATCAATTCCCCCTGCAGCAAGTTGAAACTTTGAAAATGAACTGAAATTTTCGATCCCGTAATAAGCAAAGTTAAGTTTTTTTTCTTTCGCGATTGGCGCTTTTTCTCTTCGTGTAGTGATGTTATAGCCGTGTTGTTACATGTTACATTCACCCACTGTATTGGCGAATTTATCGCCAAAGTGTTAACCAAATGAGATATATTTGAAAACCTGGTTTTCTCAAAATCAACACATTTTTTTAGAAAAATATTGCAATTTTCTATCCTTCACTGTTAAGTCAAATCTTTGAAAAGAAAGACCAAAATAAAACTTGTTTTGGCCCATCTTTCGTTTCCTTGATTTCTCTCAGAGTCAATACCATTGTTATAAGCTTCAAAAAACGCCAATTTATACGTTTGGCGGATGATCGGCGAATTTAACCGGAATTGAGTTTTTCTTTCAATATCTTAATTTTTTTCAAAATATTTCTTATACGTTTCGATCAATTTGGAGACGACGACATAGAGGACCGTTCAATCGAACAAGGCGGAAATTGAAGAAAACCTGAAATTTACCACTCGAAATTCAGTAGAAATCTAGGTTTCACGAATATTTAGTGAAATTATATTAAGATTAAAAACTGCATGGATCAATATTCAGATTGGGCAAGCTTCTGAAATGAAACCAACTCTAAAGTCTTTTTTATATTTTTCTCTGGGCATCCAAAGAAAATTTTATGAGTTTACCACTCTCTCTGGTACTATTTAAATAACATATTTGAGAAGTTTCAAAAAATTTGACATTAATTCAGTCTCAATTAATTAACACAACTTTATTTGCTTTATTCAATTCAAAAAATTAGTAATTACGGAAGACCTTGCGGTCAAGACAAAAAAAATTATTCCTATCAAAAATCAGGATTAAAATAAATTTTTTTAAATAAAAAATTAAACTTCTTTGTAAACAAAATTTGCAAAATACGATGTCACTCGTTAGATCTTTCGATTTCCAAAAATTATAATTTCTCACAAAACTTTTACGTGAAAATTATTTGGAAAAAATTTCTAAACAAATCGTTGCGCAAGCGCATCGTCAGTCAAAGTTGAGTTTCCTCATCTCCAATCCACCATATATTTACCACATACTCATATTCTAACTTCCATTATTTTTTGCTTTTTAAATTTTTTGAAAGAGGAAAATTACATTTGTTGACGTAAGTACTGTTAGAAACTGGCTGAAATCTACCTGGATGAAGGACGAAATTTGAAAAAAATTGGCGAAATCTATCTATATATATAAAATTGATTTTCTGTCTGTGTGTGTGTATGTTCTCTATACAAATCTACAATTTTAGATCGATCATCGCCAAATATTGCATATATACCAAATGAGACCCGACTTGAACGATAGGATACTTTAAAATTTCGTCAGACCAGGGCAAATGCCCCAAATGGGCAAAAAACTGTCCAGCAACAATGGTTTTTTGTGCCTCAACAATCACTCTCCGAACGTTTACTTTGGTTACCGTGGTTCCCTAGCAATGCGTTTCAGACGTGTTTATGCCTTTACAATGGCTTGCCGCTTTTTCAATAGTCGTCAGAGTCATCATCAGCATCACTTCAAGGGACAGGCAAAGGATGATCTCATGGAAATCAGTTGTAAAATTGCCGAAATGCGGAAATTTAGTGGGGGTTTCCTGCCACATCAGTAATTTTAAAAATTGTATAGAATTCTCGATTTTTGAAATATTGAATTCGCTTAGAGATATACGAAGCCCAGAAGATTAAATATGAAGTAATTAGCCGGACCGGCTTTTTGAGTTGGATATTCGTACAATAACATTGATTTTTCAATTTTTTATTCATATTTTCTCAAGCATGAAAATTAATGTCTCCGTAATCTCTTTTGATTAAAATTAATTAATTAATGATTTAAAATTAATTATGAACCCGTAAAAGTACATCGAAACATTCCACAGCTTTAATTAAGCATTTTTGGAGGCTGAAAACAGGCAGATCTCGATAACTTGAAGTTCAGGGGGGGGGGGCATCAAAATACCTAACGCCCCTTAAAAAAGGAAAAAAATTTATTCATTTCTACGTTTCTGGATTTGTTTCTTTCAAGAGTCGCCATATTGATTAACTTAGACACGGTTTGTATGTCCCTCAAAGAAAGAAGGGGAAATCGCGTGATCCAGAAAGCCTCACTGAAGAAAACCCGGGCAGCGCCGGGTATTATAGCTAGTATGTGATAAAAAGTGATAAAAAATTTATAGCGAAATATGTGATAAAGTTCAGAGAAACTCGGTTATAAGGACGTCGGTTTTAACGAAAACTCGGACGTTAAATCTCGGAAAACCTGACGTTATAACGTCAATATTCGGTGGGCCCAGTTTATTCATGTAAAAAACAGTTGAACTGATTTAACCTGTTGCATAGTTTAATAAATTAATTACAGCCAAACAATTTACGAAGGCTGATTAAAATATCTTTGCTGAAGCTTGTAAATACTAAATTTCTCCACTAAAATGACATTTTAAGTAAAAATATTCCGTTGAAATCGCCATTGGAAGAAATGAATTGAGAAAAAATAAACCAGTATCTTGAAAAATTACAAGTAAAAAATATACAATTTTCCTCTTACCAACAGTAATCATTTTATTAGATGCGAAAATAACAAGGAAAAAAAATAGATGATAAACTTCAAAAACAGAAAAAATCCAGATGTTATTTTTCTTTTTCACAGAAATTTGTAAATCCACAGAAATCGGAAGATATAGGAAAATTTTCGAAAATCATTTCTACTTGAGCGAGCGAGCGGCTAGATAATGTGCTTGATTAAACTTTTGGCATGTGTTAACATGGGTTGTGCGTGTGCGCGCGCGCGCGTGTGTGCATGACAGGGAAGGAAGCTCGAAGAAAACTTACCTGATATTTCAATTAAGTTGTTCGACCGAATATTACGGGGAAAATGAGGAGAATGGAGTTCCGCATTTTCACCCCGCGAAACTCTTATTCCATCTTATTTTATTTTTTAGGACTAATATAAACGTCTAACATGTGGTTCGGAAAGCATCAATGGTCCAATGAATGCGATTCGATTCGATGCCGAAGACATCATCTACGCTCCAAACAATAACCTTTATTGATATTAGTGAAGAAATACGGGACGCATTTACTCATTTATTCGTGCTTCGGAGAATTTTCTTTTCACGATTTTTCATTAATTTCTACGCAGAATAATTTTCTTTTTCCTTTTGGAAGAAAATATTTATTTTGAAATGCATTGAAATTTTATATAAATATCTCTTATTTGATGGGGATAAATGAATTTATTCAAATATCACTTTATATAGGGAAACCAGTATCATAAATATTTCTACCTTTCATTTATTCTCCTGTTAGACTAACGTGGAAACATGTTTTAGAATATATCCAGAAACTATCCATACACTTAGATAAAGGCAATCATAATTTTCCTTAGGGGCCGTTCAAATATTACGTCAGGAAAATTTTAGCCATTTTTCATCTTCTTCTCCCCCTTGTCAGAAAAAGTCAGCAAAACTCCGACCCCATCCCCGTCAGCAAAATTTCGCCATCAGCTTTGCCCCTCTGAACCCTAACTAGCATATTGGTGGGATCAGAGACGTACACGGAGGGGGGCGGGGGCATAGGGGGACTGGTGTGCCCCTCCCCCGACGATAAAAAAATGTATTTTTTTTTATGCCAAAAAAATATTTTTGTTTTTAAATTGAAATTTAGGAAGAAAATATCTTGGGGGGGGGGGCCCGTTCAAGTATTACGTCATCATCGATGGGGCGAGGAGGC
Organism: Pholcus phalangioides; assembly: GCF_987345545.1. Lineage (NCBI taxonomy): Eukaryota > Metazoa > Arthropoda > Arachnida > Araneae > Pholcidae > Pholcus > Pholcus phalangioides. Next base: position 3,238,745 of record NW_028301603.1, read on the forward strand.
TTCCGATTTGCTGACTTTTGATGACAAGTGGGGGGGGGGGGAGGTTCGGATAATGCTTACGTCACCAACCACCCTTTATTGAAAATATGAAATATTTTTAATGACATCTTACTCGGTGCGCCAAAAACGAGAAAAACCTTTCGATAGTTTGTGGGCACTTGAAGTAACATTCCCCTCCCTATTGATAAGTACCCTACAAAGCCCTTTAGTGATCTCTAAATATTTCGCGGATCCAAGTGATCTGGAAATGTGTCCGTGCCACTTAAGTGCTATGGAACTGTCCCACGCATCACTCAAGTGATCAGTAATTATATGCCGCGGATCACTTAAATAATCTGAGAATGTGCCGCGGGTAACTTCAGTGATGTAGAACCGCACTGGGGGCCACTTAAGAGCTCTAAAATTACTTCACGTGTCACTCAAGGAATCTCTAAATGTTTCACGGATCGCTTAAGTGTTCTGGAACTGTGCCTCAGATCATTTAAGTGATCTGAAAATGTGCCACGTGCCGCTTAAATGTTCTGGAACTGTACCACGGGACACTTAATGGATCTGTAAATGTGCCGTTTAGTTCATTTTTACAAAATTAGGTTTGAGGAGGGCAGGCCGCATCAGATAACCCCCAGGGCCATATTTGGCCCATGGACCTTTATGCGATTTACCATTATATGGCTTAGAGGGTGGGTCGCAATGAATTTATTAAAGATAAATTTTGAGTTCATAGTCTTCAAATAACATTGAAATTAACAGAAATTTCTTATAATAACTTAATAACAAATAAAGGTATTTCCTTCCGAAATTTTAATTTAAAAAATATTTTTTTGCATTAAAAAATCAATTTTCGATCGTCGGGGGGGGGGGGGAAGCCAAGAGCCCCCCTCCCCCCCCCTCTTGAACGTGTCTGATTCCACCAATATGCGCGTTAGGTTTCAGAGGGGCAGAGCTGATGACGAAATTTTAGGGGGGGGGGGAAGTTAAGAGTTTCGCTTACTTTTGCTGACAAGGGGTGGGGAGGGGGTCAAAAATGGCTAAAAAATTGCTTACGTAATACTTTAATGGCCCCTTTATATGTTATTACATTATAATCAATTTCTGTCAATTTCAATGCTATTTGAAGGCTGTGAACTCAAATTTATCTTTAATAAATTCATTGCGACCTACCCTCTAAGGTGTACCATATATGGTAAATCGCATGAAAGACCTTGTCCCGTAAACCAAATATGGCCCTGGGCAGGCCCATCATTTGGGGGGTCAGGGAGACCGTTGCCCCCCCCCCCGGCTTTTGAAAATACACTAAAAATGGTATATATATATATATATATATATACAAAAAAAAATATATAAAATTATAAATACATTGAGTACATGTTCTTTGCCCCGCCCCCCCCGGAAATAATTGAAATGACGGCCCTGGCCCTGGGGGTTATCTGATGCGGCCTGCCCTCCTCAAACCTAATTTAGTAAAAATGAACTAAGCGGCACATTTACAGATCACTTAAATTACCCATAGTACAATTCCAGAATACTTAAGCGATCCGTCACACATTTAGAGATCCCTTTAGTGACATGTGGCACAGTTCCAGAGCACTTAAGCGGCCCGGAAACATTTCCAGATGACTTGGATCCGCGAAATATTTAGAGATCACTGAAGTGGCTCTGTAGGGGAATTATCAATCGAGAGGGGAATGTTACTTCAAGTACCCACAAACTATCGAAAGGTTACAAGATTCATCGAAAGACTGGTTATGGCCTTGGAGCGTATATAACGCTCCAAGGTTGAAATATTCTATCTGCTTCCATAGCTTAGATGGTAGAGCACTCGTCCGGCAAGCGAGAGACCGGGGTTCGGGTCCCCGTAGGGGCAGTGATGAATTTTCTTCCTTGTAATCTTCACCTCTACAAATAACCAGTCTTTCGATGAATCTTGATTTGACAAGTGGAGAGGACGTTTCTATATGTATCGAAAGGTTTCCTGGTTTTTTGGCGCACCGAGTAAGATGCCATCAAGAATATTTCATATTTTCATAAAGGGTGGTTGATGACGTAAGCATTATAAACCCCCCCCTCCCCCCTTGTCATCTAAAGTCAGTAAATGGGAACCCTCCCCCCATCGATGCTGACGTAATACTTGAATTTGACACCTTAGTGATATCCCAGGATTGAAATTTCCCGCATTTTCGTTGATGGGGTATGGCATATCTAAGTACGAAGGCACAATTTTAATTTTAATAAATTTTCTCCTACTTGTTTTATAATTTCATGGAAATTGCTTTGACTTTGGGTTGCTATGGTTCCCCTATGGATTGTTTAGGGATCCCCGACATAGACCCCAGTCTAAGGGCACTGCCTTAGATGTGGGAAGAAACTTGGTTGTGCCACGGCTTTTGATTGTAATCCTGCACAACACAATTAATTTAATTAACACAATAAGATTGCTGAATGAAATCGATCACAGTTGCAAATAAAGTACAGTTTAAAATTTTTACGGCCTATCATTTATGTTTTGAGAGTATATATATATATATATATATATATATATATATATAGTGTGTATGGAAACAATACGCAGAACTTATTTAGAGAAGAAACACACTAAAGAGATGGCTTTCACATTTTCAGAATTGACAGCTACATGGCTTTTCAGGGGGGAAAAATTAAAAAATGGAATTTAAGATCATCTCAAAGAGGCCGTAAATTTAGTAATGCCTAATACAGCGAGAGCCTGAATTCCGTCTCTGCTAAGAGGGGGGCCCGGGGCAACCGCTCTCTCATAAATACTCCCCCGAATCAAATTTCATCTGAAAAATGACCAAATTGTGCGCGAATCATTCAGGCTGGAATAAATTTCGGAGTCGTCAAAATCTTTCTTGTATGAAAAGATAATGTTTAATTACTCCGTCCCATCCCTAGGGGTATACGGTTTTATCTGTAGATCAGACGTCGCAAACGCAATCCAGCCCAGCACAAGAAGAATTGGGCTGGGGCGACCTGCTCCACTGTCAAAATTAAATATATTAAGTGTCACATTTTTAGTTCATTTAGACTCCCTCCCACGACATCCTCCCCGATAAGGATCTACAGAGAGTCGCCCTCTCACCTAAAAAAAAACAAAGCCTTTATCTTTTTACTATTTACATTATTCTTAAAGTGTTAGTAACACATAATGCTGGGGTTAGTAAATCCACTCGCAAATGTATTTACGTAGTGAACAGACATAATTGTCCTGCCCGACAGTCTTATTCACGTTTATCCATAGTTTATGCTTGCCCTCTGTCTCTTTAATTCTCTCTCAAAGATCTTGTAAACCGAATCATTACACCGATGTCCAGTCGGCCAGTTCTTATTTCTTTTGGTATTGAACTCAATGCAGTTTTTACAACTTTCCTCATTTCTACACTCTTTCTCTTCATGCCCCTCTTGACTACATTTTCTGCAGGTCTCTGCTTGGCTGCAGTTTCTCGCTAAATGTCGATATCGACAGCACCGATAACACTGCAAGGGCCGAATGTATTCTCTTACCACACATCGACGCCAACCTATGTGTACTAATCCTTTCCCTATAAGGGTCTTAAACGTGCCAAGATCTGTTTCCACTATCCAAGTCCTGGTATTTTGTCTTCTTGTCTTGTATTTTGTGACTATCCTGAGCACTGCATTGCTCATAGTCCCTTCTTCTAAATATTCTAAGATCTCACCATCCTCAATTTCTTCAGATACATTCCGTACTACCACCTTTGGGTTGTTCTTTCTTACTTGTTCAATCTTGAACCTTAAGTTCAACACAGGATCCTGCTCAAAATCCTCTTTCATTTTCTCAGCATCTCGGCTGGTCTCCACCTCCGCCAATGCTATTCCCTTCCTAGTTTGCCAAAACTCTACCATCCCAACACCTGCTCCTGCAGGACTGTAAGCCTTTTTCAGTTCGTCAGCAATTCCTATTGAGGAGTCGCCCTTCAAACTGAACTGAACTGAACTAAACTGAACTGAACCTTTAATGATTTGCACAATCGTACCTATCAGTACACCAGTGGATGGTAAGTGCAAATATTAGTGATTAAATTATTGGAGATACACACACAAGACAGGAACAAATGCATAAGGTTTGAACACAAGAAATATACATGCATAATATAGTTTCGAATCCAGATAGATTGAAAAAAAAAATAAATAAATAAATAGAATATTACATGGGCGCATGGGCAGAGATATGGAGCAAACAACAACACAAAGGGCGTCGAAACTACTGCCCCAAGAAAAATAGAATTTTTGATATATCCTCGATAAATCGAAAAAAATGTAGACACATAGAAAGAGAGGGGTTGCTAAACATTAGATAAAAGTTTGATCGGGAGTAGGTATGGCGAAGGTATTTAGAGATATGAGTATGTCTTTGAAGGGCAAAGAATGTGCATTCCTTAAGAAGGTGAAAAAGATCATTGTAGCTATTTAGTTGATTGCAATACTGACAAGGTTCATCAGGGTTAAATTTGTGCAATATACCTTTGTTAGTATAAAGTATAAAAGGGTAAAGGCGAAGCCTGGCCATATTCTTACGGACCGCCAAGGGGAGATTAAAGAGAAGGTAAGACTGTAGGGACAGCGAAAATTCAAAATTATCGGCAAAATGAAATAATGTTGAAGCAGACAATCGAGATCTGTCTTCTTGGAGAGAGATATCAGTAAAATTATAAGTAAGGGATGTTAGAACTACTGGAGTGAGGTAAGGAGTGGATGTACACCAGATATCAGGTCGACCGCAGTTATTCAGAAGGATCTTGACTGAATTTGCCCAGTTTTCCGAATCTGTGTGCCGGCAGAGTTCAAGAAAGCAAATTTTTGGTAGACGATTTTCGTCCATTTTTTGAAGCCTAAGCCAATGTGTGATAAGTTGGTTAAACATTTGAGTGGCAATGGGGCGGCGACCAAGCTCAAGTCTAACAAGATAACTAGGACAATATTTGCTCAGATTTAGTAACTTTTTCAGAAAACTCGTATGGACTCTTTCCAGCATATCAGCATAGAAGAAACCCCAAACTGGTGCAGCATAACATAGAGTAGATCGTACAAGGCTATCGAATAATTTGAATGCCACACACAGCGAGGGGTTTCTGGAGCTACGCAGTAAGTCAAGTAGTTGGTTCATGGCCGAGTCGCCCTTCAAACTAAATCTTACTATGTTCCTCGAGCGCACTTTTTTGCCTTCGTCTTATCAAAGACAATGCTCTTTTTCGCCAGAGTCTTTGCATACGGAGCCAATATTTCTCCCTGCTTCCCAGTCTCCAAAATTTGCTCATTTCTATCTTCAGTAGATAGAAGTCTACTACACGCTACGAGTGCGCACTGGAATATCTCTTCTTCAGCGACTCTGATAGTATGAAAAGATAAAGTAAATTTCTAAACATTTCAGCGCGATAAAAATCAACTGCAATCACAAGGAACTGGAAAATATTTATTGCGACATGTAGAAATCGATATGGAAATGTGACCTCGATGAAATATCATAAGAAAAAATCCGAAAGCACTAATTATTTTGAATATGTCGATTCATAAAATAACTAATCTGATTAAAAGTTTCCGATTGAATCGTCGTTATTATTTTACTGTTTCCACCATTCAATCTGGGTCAAACTACCATTTTTACACTCATTGAAGCTTTTCACGCTTAACTGTTTCGATGAAATTTGAAAATAACTCAAAAAAATATTGCCCTGTTTTATTGATCAATATGTAATGTGATTAAAACGATAGCGTAAAAAAACGATCGCTCAGTAAACACTATGCACCGTATGCACCTTCCCTCAAAAAATTTGACTTAATAGTGAAGGCAGAGACGGACTTAGGCAGGTGCGAAGGGTGCAGCCGCACTGGGCCGCTAAATTTGAGGGGCCGCAAACAGAAAAAAAAAAACAATTTTCATTACACTGAGTTACATTTTGATTTCTCAATAAAGCAATATTAAACTTCTGTCTAGGACAGGTAACCCACAGACCTGAGGTTTTGACAAAACCCCAAGCCAGGCCGTTATCTCATAAGTTCGGGCCCTGGGCGAATACGAGTTTTTGGAGCTGGAGTCCTGTAAGCCCAACTCTTTTGGGGGGCATGATTATAGAGTGTAGTGGTTCTAAACCTTCAAATGCCCGGGGGGATACTTACAATTTTCATAGTTTTGCGATGAGCCCAAATTTATAGCCAGGTGGTTTTTAGTCATAAATAAGTTTGATAGTCTCGGGTGCTAATATTAACCTGGCTTGCGTTAAGGTGCCGAGGGCACTGGGGATCAGGAAGTCATTTTAGAGGGCCGCAATGCTGTTTTTGCATCGGGCCGCAAAATATTTAAGCCCGTCCCTGAGTGAAGGGGTAACAAATTACCACATTTTAGCAAAAAAAAAAGGTTGCGAAAATTTCAATTTTTCCAATAGATCTCGCTTGGATAACGCATTACAAATCCGGTGATAAACTTGCTAATTATGGTGGGGCGAATGTAACACGTAATAACAAGGTTAACATCACTCCACGAAGATCGAAACAGCGCCAATCGTGAAAGAAAAGAACTGATCTTGGCTTTAACGGGATTAAATGTTTCAGTTCATTTTCAAAAAAGCCTGCAACCCTATGATGAGGAATAGATTGATTTTCGTTGGTTGCATTTGACGCGTAACTGGCACGTTACAAAAATGACACGTCACAAAGGTTCAAAACGTTATAACACATTAAATATTCGTCTCATCCCAATACAGAAAACACTTTTCTGTATTAGTTTTTCCACAATGAAGCACGTGTGTAATTATTGGGTGGTCGATAGTTACCGCAGCGGTCTATATCGTGGGTTACTTTGCACCAATTTTAAAAAAAATAATCATAAAAGTTAAAAAAAAATTTATGACCTTTTATGGTAACATATCTGTTCCCACATCATCTTAGAATACATAAACACCATTTTCAATAATCATTTCACATATTTGCTATGCCTCTCTAGCATCAATTTCTCCTCATAAACTCTCAAAAACGTTGCAAAGTAACCCCAAGTTACGGTCTACATTTGCCAGCAAAAATGTAATATTTTTCTAGATGAATCTCCAAAAATCACACTCGACGAATCCAGAAATAGCGTTATCAGGAGAGACATATTTATAAATCCGCACCTATATGGCCTTAATGAGGTGTTCGTGCTTTATCACGACAAACCGTATAACGTCAAGTGCCACTTGGAAAATTTCGAGTGTTCCTTTCGGAATTTGTACGAGTCATCACGAGCACAACACAGACAACACACGGGATGCGGAAATCACGAAGCGGATCTTTCGAAGGATAAATACATATTATAATTAATTTCTTTAAAATTGAGACACAATAGCATCCCACGCGAGTGTGGACCATATAAAGAAGCAATTGACAAAGGAACGAAAAAAACTACTTCAATTGCAATTTTTAGCATTATAAATATAATGTACCGTTGAGTATTTCAGCTGTAAAAGTCACAAAATCAGACGTACAATATTCAACCTGCCCGCGACAAATAACTGAACCACTCAAGTGGCCCACGGTTATCAAAGATTATCAAATCATCCAAGTGGCCCGCAACACATTTGCATATTACTTCAGTGGCTCGCGGAACATTTTCAGATCATTTAAATTACCACCGGCAAATGTCCTGATCAATTAATCGCCACCAAGCAAATCACTTGAGCGACCCCCGTGACACTCCCACTCAGTTCATTTAAGTGGATATTGGTGCATTTGTAGATCAAACGAATGCTGGTCCGCATCTACGGAGGGGGAGGGGGGCAGAGAGATCTTGTGCGCGCCCCGGGCTATGGATCGGGGCGGACATCTGGACTTACAGATCACTTGAGTGACCTCGCATTTTTATAGATCACTTTAGTATCTCTCGGTAGACCATTGATGGCTCATTTCCAGACCATTTAAGTTACTCGAACTTACTCGAAGCGCAATTCCAGACCATTTCAACTGCTCGCGGCACATTTCCAGATTCCTCAAGAGACCCGCGCGATACGTTTCCAAACGAATGAACGGGCCGGCACACTCCAAAATGGTTGAGCACCCTTGGAATAAGAGGAACAAAATTCAAAGCTAATGGATTTTTCAGCCTTGGTTGAAGGATTGGCCTAACCAAAACAAATCCAAAAAAAAAAACAACCGTGTTTTTTTATAAATTGCTGAGGAAATAATTGAACAAGGTTTTAATGCGGCGACATCAGCACCTAATCTTCCTCGTGATAGCGTGTTGTTTTTATTGATGCGAAAAATATACTAAAATAATAATAATAATGGCTATTTCACGAGACATTATTACGCACACTGAGCCACACCTGAGCTGAGTATGAAAAATTACACAGGAAGAACGCTCTTTGACAAGGGTCCGTTAACCTTATAGGAATTCGATTTATGCCTGTGCGGCCTGAGTATTATAGGGGGGAATAGATATTTTTTTATATTTACGGCATTTCATAAGTAGATTATATTTTTATTACAGTCGAGCCCGATTATAATGAAATCGGATATTACGAAGTATCGGTTACAACGATTTTTTCCCCGTCCCAGTGAACTTGCAATACCAAAATATAATGTTAAAATAACGCTTATAACTAGGGCTGGTTCGATTAATTGATTAATCGGGTCGGTTAATCGATCAATTCTTAATCACAGTTGAAAATTTTAGTTGAGTTAATTGACTCGATCGATTCGATTGAAATTTGATTAAAATTTTTATTAAAAGTTTATGAATTAAAGTGATTTTTTTTTAAATAACCGATTATAAACGTCTTATTACGATTATAGATGTCTTATAAATCATGTTCTATGCAGAACATTTTGGATAAGTGTCCATATTTAAAAATATTTGAATCAATATTAGATCGAAAAACAAATATCTTTGTGGAAGTGTCAATATTGACACTTCCACTAATCAATATTGACCGGCAAAAAATTGGAATGTCCTAGAAAACCAGGGCATATGTCCAGTGTATGTAGGGGTCACCGATACGGTTTTTTTTTTTTGTCAAAAGGAGGGGTCGCGCTTCAAAAAGTTTACGCACCATTGGTCTAGAGCAGTATTTCCCAAAGTGGCAATATCGCCCCCTGGTGGGCGATGGAATGGTCCAAGGGGGCGATAGACCCTACTGATTTAACATAGGATCCTATGGGTTTACTTCAGTTGGGGGCGATGAGAGGAAAACATTTCTGATGAAGGGAGCGATGGAACAAAAAGTTTGGGAGACTATGGTCTAGAGCATGTTCAAATATATGAGTGAGCAAAACAGTGTGCAAGTATGCGAGTGACTAAAAAGATTGACTTAGAGCGTGTGAGACCATATGAGTGACCGAAATAAGACGCAGGTGTGCAATACAGGTGTAGGGGGGAATGGGTCATAATAAAGAATGAGGAATTCTATTAAATCGTAGTCGCCCTTCTCTCATTAGACTAGAATGGGAAAAGGGCGGCACACGAGGGTAAATTAGACCGGGACCTACAATTTGTTGCCGATTCCGAACGGCAGGCTTGTTTTTTATACTCGTCGAGGGGTTGGTGCGCTAACCCCTCGATGGGGGGACTTCCTTCGGTAGCAATTTTTTCTGCGGTCATGTCGTCGTTTCTGTTGTACCCCTGTGTCAGGAAAGTTTTCTGACAAGGACGGACCGGATATAGAACTCGCGACACCTCTGAACATCCTTTGGTACTTTAGGCGAATATCTTATCGACCTGGGCTACCGCGCTCGGGAGAAGGGCGGCCAAATTCGTGTGGCCCGCCAGGTGGCAAAAGCATAAATTCGCCTCTGCTCACAAAACTGAACGTTTCTGAATATTCATATGAAGAGGAAAAATAATTTAGATTCTGTATTACAAAGCTGTGGCCATCATTCCCTAACGCAAAATACGTGAAATTGGATTGTGAACACAACTTTTTTCGTAAATTCTGAATTTTCATCAATCCTGGGGAATTCCGCATTTTCATCTATAGAGAAAGAATTTCGGAATTATTTCTTTTATAAATTCTGAATTTCCACCAATTCTGGAATTGTTTTTTTTAAATAAATTTTAGAATTTCCATCTTTTTTTTTGGAATTCGGAATTTTTACCGTTTTCTGGAATTTGGAATTTTCATCAATATTGGAATTCTGAATTAATTAAATTATTTCTTCCATTTATTTTGAAATTATCTCATTCATTTATCATTTTTATATTGAAATTACTTTATCTATTTATTCTGTAATTATTTCATCCATTTATTTTGAAATTATCTCATCCATTAATTTCGAAATTATCTCATCCATTTATTTCGAAATTATCTCATCCATTCATTTTGAAATTATCTCATCCATTTATTTTGAAATTATCTCATCCATTTATTTTGAAATTATCTCAATCATTTATCATTTTTATATTGAAATTACTTCATCTATTTATTCTGAAATTATTTCATCCATTTATTCTGAAATTATTTCATCCATTAATTTTGAAATTATCTCATCCATTTATTTTGAAATTATCTCATTCATTTATCATTTTTATATTGAAATTACTTCGTCTATTTATTCTGAAATTATTTCATCCATTAATTTTGAAATTATTTCATCCATTTATTTTGAAATTATCTCATTCATTTATCATTTTTATATTGAAATTACTTCATCTATTTATTCTGAAATTATTTCATCCATTTATTCTGAAACTATTTCTTGAAATTATTTTTTTCCATCAAAAATTAAATTTATTTCATTTATTCTGAAATTATTTTCGTTGCTGATTTTGGGTCGCGGCTGAAAAAGGTTAACAACCCATGGGTGTTAAAGGGTGAATTCAGCGCAAATTCTGCTCCAGCGCCGGGGGCATCAGACCCACAGAGTAAGAATAATATATATCTTATATATAATTATATCTTTAGTCTATGGCCAGACCCAACTGCTCCAGCCTCGTTGCGGACCCGTAACCGGGCCTTCCACTCACACACAAAAAAAAAAAAATCAACCGGGTTGCGGGCTTCTAAAGATTGAGAGAGCCACTGGTATAGACATTATGAAGCTAAAAACTATATTTTTCAGATATTTGCAAAGAGAAGAAACAAACTAAAAGACTATTTTTTTTCGAAAAATAATTCTTTCAATAATGTTTTTCCCCCTTATGAAAGAATTTCGCCCCAGAAACGCATTATTTTAATAAAAATAAGCAGAAAAAATAATAATAATAGCCGAAAACTTTCACTTCCATATAGAGAACATGAAAAAGGTTTTCGAGACATTATAGATATTTTTTGTGGGGAAAAAAGAAGTATTGAAGAACATCCAATATCTCGGATGTTTGCTAAGACAAGTACGGATACTTAGTCGAGCGGAATAATATAATAACAATAGCAGGATAAAAAAAAATCCTAATATATCGGATCAGGAAAGAGCTTTTTTTTGGTGTTTTTTTTGGCAGAAGAATACTGATCGTCGTGTGTCACTTTGCCCTGATTCTGTCACTAACACAACGCGCACTCAGTTTTCCGGAGTTTTTTTTTTTTTTTCCCCAAAAAAAAAATAAAAGAGGAAACAAAACTTCCAGTTTTCCGGTGTCATTTTGTTTCCTCTTTTCACATTGACGTTATTGCTTCAGATTTGCTAAAAAGTTATCGAGGATTATCTGTTAATAGCTTTTCTTCCTTACGTCCGATAATCGAAACCGGGAAAGTTTCCCCTCTCTCCGGATAAATTATTTAGATGAGTTACCCGATATATTGAGGAAATCATTTCCGAAATTGATGTTTTAGTATTTCTGAAGGATTTTCTGATATTTTGAATTTGTTTTTTGATAACCTGAAATTGATGGAGAGATTCGATTTGGTCTTCATGGCTCTCTATGTCAAGTTTGTGAGGAAATTTAATAATTTTCAAACTGTTGTTTTTTAAACTTTTTTTCATACATTCCATTCAAAAGTGCATTTTAGGGGGGGGGGCCTTTATTGTAAATATGAGTTTTCTTTAAATTAGAACTACGGTGCGGTTATTCTTGACCGCTTTTTAAACTTTGATCAAGTACAAGCCAGAAAGAAGTGGTCCTAAATCTCCAGCAACCAAGGATGAGGTATAAATGCCAGGTTCCAACACCACAGAAACAGGTAACAGGCCCGTCATCACAGACAACCCGGGACAATGGATTTCACACGGTCACAAGATGGGGTCGCCTGGTAAAGCCTCCATCCAGGCTGACTTGCTCTCACAAGTTATAAGAAACTTATGGTTTTCCTCTAAACTGAGGAAGATGTTGTTAATTTATTATCATTATTATTATAACGAGTCGCAGAATGGCAACAGAATGACATGTCGGCTCGGTTGCTATGGGAACAGATGTCTCGGCTGGATGTTTATTATTAAAGTTTCAGTTATGTGTTCTCGTTCGTAATCAATGTAGCATCGCATCACTAAACACCCATAACATTAGTGAAGATAACGAGTTCTTTAGAGTAAGCTTCTTTTAACATTAGATTAATTACGCGAGCAATCAACCCATTGCTCGCGAACACCATGGCTCACTGAAGCACCCAGACTGCTCGATGCTCTTGTCCGATTTGGCACTCGCAAGCACTCCCGAGCAACTTTCCAACTAAACACCTTGCACAAGTTGCATTCAAAGATTAAAATCATCCTGATTTCATGCATTTGTACGTCAAACATTTCATTAAGGTGCTCATCTTTCGATGATGAGTACAGGCAGTGCTCGCGACTAGAAAAAGGTTGAAGACCTCTGCCCTAGAACTACCGAGCGGTCTTTCTGACCGCTATTGCAAAAATACATGATACATCTGTAAATGTGGATTAATTTAGGATTAAAAACCAGTGCCATAAGAACTAGGATTTCCTATTTCGATACCTTATCTATAAAGGTTTTGGGGGGGGGGGGGGACACGGGGCCTCAACCCCGTGGAAAAAAATCTCATGCTCATATTTTTGAAATATTGCGTATTATTCATTGAGTTCAAATTCAATATAGCCGCATGGATACTCCCACTCTATTCTGATTCTGTTTTCATTGATTTCAATCAGACATACAAAGAGACCAATTTGTTATGCAAATAACTCTAATACATGCGTATGGAAGATTCAGTTATGGGAGTAGCGCCATCTGGTGAGAACAGCGACCGTCTCGCGCCATTGTGATGCGCATGGAAAATAGTTGTCATTTGGTGTTGCTGTTTTTGTTTTTTTTTAATTAGCAGCCAGCCGTTAAAGAACGTGTCCCGTATTTTGATTTTTGAAATCTAGCAACTTTGCGTTTAGCACCGTCTACAGACAGATCAAGAAGTTTAAGATTTTCAACTTTAAATTCATCTGAGATCATAAGTGAAAAACATAATTATCACAGTTTTTAAACACTTCTCATAATGATTAACATCATGAAATCTGAAACTATAATGTTATGAAACTCTCTCGTATACTCTGTCCAGTGGGCCGGGACCCGTCGGACTAATGCGACCCGCCAAGCGGTTCCATCCGGCCCGCGGAAGTTACTCCATGTATTGATACATGCAGCACATGATAAGTACCCAATCCGACATAAAATACGGAAGAAATGAAATGTATTCCTACAAATATGGGAAATTGCCACAAAAGAATTGTCAAAGGCACAAGTAAAGTTGCCAATCACAGTCCAAAAGGCTATCAACGGGGCACAAGTAAAGTTGCCAATCACAGTCCAAACGGCTATCAACGGGGCACAAGTAAAGTTGCCAATCACAGTCCAAACGGCTATCAACGGGGCACAAGTAAAGTTGCCAATCATACCCAAAAAACCCGTGGAAGCCAAAAGAAGTCGTTAATTACAGTCAAAAAGTTTCTTAAAGGCAAATACATTTGCCAATTACAGCCAAAAAATTAGTCAAAGGCGAGTAAAGTTTCCCACTTACAGACAAAAAACATTGTTGAAGGCATGTAAAGAGTTGTGATTTGTTGGTAAAATTGCTGAAAAACTGTCAATGGCGAGAATTAGTGGGGGGGGGGGTGAAGCTATTGCCAGCTGCAATGAGTAAATATTGCAATGCGTAACAGAACAAGTTACAAGGTGTAATTCAGCAAAAACTATGTTTTTGACAAATATGTGAAATGAATATATTTATGACTATTATTAGTTATGATAGAGTCATAATTACCATTAGTTTATAAAGTCATGAAAATAATCTGATAATTCTTAATTTCAAAAATTCAAGTAACCCTGTCCGGAAACAAGGGAGAAAAACGGGACACTTAAGAAAAGTTGCGACGGAATAAATCACCGGAATGTCTCATAAAATACAGGTTATATGGTCAGCGTATACATGCAAGTTTCTGATACAATATTTTTGACCTCCCGGGGGAAAGGGGCATCAGAAACTTGTGTGTATACGCTGACCATATGACCTGTATTTTATGAGACATTCCCGTAATTTATTCCGTCGCAACTTTTCTTATAAAGTGTCCCGTTTTTTCCTCCCTTGTTTTCGAACAGGGTTATTTGAATTTTTGAAATCAAGAATTACGATTATTATTAAGGCCCGTGAACTGGAAAGGTTGTGCACCCCCTGGTGTAAGACAAAATACCTTCGACTCGAATATATTGAAAAATAAAACGTGAAATTAAATTTATACCAAAACCGGTCACCATTTCTGTCGTAACCAGTGAACAAAAATGGTCATTAAACACCACGGAGAGGAAACGGTTAATGCCACACGACACTGACAATGTCGCGTGCGGTCATATCGATTCAAAGTATTTATTATCGATTGAAAGGTAGAGGCGTGATCGCCTTGCAACATATCCGCGAGACGTACGGTTTCTGTCTTAATTACAGATGGGACATCGCCATGTATCGGTCATTACATGACCATCAACGGGGACGAGCGCCCTATTTCTTATTATACATACGGTAATGTTTCGTAAGAACTTCATAATGTCGTATGATTATGATCCATAATGCCATCAGAGTTGAAATAATTACCATTGCGATGTTGCTCGTGTAATACTTCAAGTCATGGAAGATGGTCGTTAGGAAATAATGAAAGGTGGCCATGCTGTGTAATTATTTTCCTTTCCTTTATTTTAAATGGCCACTGCGATATTTTTTCCATGATGTCAGCGAGAGTGTTGCATGAAGAACTTACCCGAGGATCCTTGGTCTACTTACGGAATATATAAAGGGCCCCCCCCCTCTCAATTATTCAATAATCCGATAACTCTCGAAATTGTAGGTCGAGGCTTCCCGGGGAAGTCCTCAAACTTTGTCAGGGCCCCGCGATCTAGATGTGCGACTTTACTCGATCAATTTGCGCAACTGTACTTGCACGAGAGTGTCACTGCTTTTAGAGCAAGGGAGCTCAACCCTTCGAAGAGTGGGGTTGAATCAGGCCAGTCGTTTAGGGGGGGCCCTGGATTGAATTCATTGGCTTGAAAACGTGTCGTGGGCCACAGAAGTGGTTTGGGAAAGTGTTACGGGTCACTTAAGTGATATCTAAATGCTCCATGGGTAACTTGAATCATCTAGAACAGTAGTTTTCAACCTGGAGGCCAAATGGGCCTCCTCGTGGTCCTGAAATATTCTAGAGGAGCCGCAGAAGAAAATCAAAAATCAAGTGAAAGAGGCAACCCCAACTGGTACCTGTGGGGTCCACAGAGAGCTGTGAGGGGAAAAAACTGAAGAAGTAAAGACTGAAATTTGGGGGGTGTACTCCTACTTCAGAATTCTGCAGACAGCCCCCCCCCCCCCCATTGAACCTGTACCATCTCAAGGAACAGACTATGTCCATCTGGGCACGACTCTGTGTCATAGGCATACCCAGAACTTTCTCGAGGGGGGTGGGGTTTCGAAATTTTTTCACCTTCTGAAAGGGGGGGGGTGTGTTACGTTCTTTCCTACAACTACTTAACCTTACATGCACTAATGAATCGGCACATGCCGGAATAAGTGTTCTGAGTGTACGTTTGGCCCCAACGTATTTATGTTATCGAGTTGCGCTTATTTAGCGTTCATGCTGCCATCTGTCTCCCATTTTTCTGCAGTAAAGGTGGAAAAATGCGTGAATTTCCATGTCATGTAAGTATCGTGTTGTTGGTCTGCCTGCTCTCTGCAGAGAGACTTTTCCAAAATGGGAGGCCGGCTTGCATCATTCGCACCTCGAAGCTGGAAAACCGCAGGAAACCAACTTCAACCGACCGCCACTGTGCCCGTCAGCGCGGAGTTCGAACCTGGATCCTCAGGACGGGAGTCCAGCACGATTCCCACACGTTCTTTCCTGCAAAATAACACTGTAATCACGCCTTGAGAGGGGGGAGGGGTGGGATTCTAGAACCCCCTCCCCCCCCCCCTTCTCGCTTACTCCAATGGATATTTGTAATACCCATCTGGTTGCAAATAAAAATTGCGTCTTCATACTTAGGTACGCCATACCCTATCAACGAAAATACGGGAAATTTCAATCCTGGGATATCACTAATTGTAGCCAAAAACAACCCGCACCCCTCGCACCCTCGCTTAAGCCGCCCCCGAGACCGAATAATTGCATCTGAACACAAAAAAAAAAACGAAACCGAAATTATGATCTCATTATGAGACTATGAGGCCGTATGGGCACTGGAGGCCCGCTTGCACCAGTTGTAGATAGATGATGATGCCCAGACAGAAATAATAATAATAATAATAGTAATGATAATACGTTAAGAAATAAAATAAAAAAAGGCCCAATGTGAAAAGTGGATTGAGAAGAGAATATAGAGAGAGAGGCGAGAAAAAAGGTGTCGCTGGAGTTAGGCCTATAGTACCTGTTTCTGGTGATTCCGTTGGCCTTGAAGGTCAATTCAACGACTCGAGGAGAAAAAAAATAAAAACTTGCGAAGAAGAGGCCGGCCCATGAAAGTAGCCTTGACACCTCGAGGCTCGAACAATCTCTCATATAGAAAAGAGAGAGTGAGTGAGAGAGAGAGAGAGAGAGAGAGCCGTGTGTCTCTAGTATATCTCCCCACGGCTATGATAAAGAAGCTAGGCAATGGCGTGATGCGTATTAAAAGGCCGCAAAATGAGAGGCCGGTTGCTCTCGTGGAAAGAATAGTGAAATTCCTTGCGGCCTCGTTGTATAAAAAATAGATAAATAAATAAGAATTTTTTCCCCCCACACGCCGCCACCAACCCACTGGTACCCATGGCCCCCAGATCCTGGAGCAGGGCTCCCCTAGGCTGGGATCCTTTGTGGGTCCTCCGGCCAGAATTTCACGGGCCCCCCCCCCTTCATGATGAATTTATAGCGTGAAAAAGCAAAAAAAAAAAAAAATTGTGAAAATTTTCCCGGGTCCACAGCGCTGGAGCCTTGTCAGCCCATTTCTTGTGGGGGCCATGCTGGTACCCCGTTCGGGAGAGAGCATTGAAATCGTTTGATATACCGCAGGACCGTCTGAACCGAACAGGGCTGCAACTAAGAGGGGGGACTTTCAGGAACAACGGGGTTTGGAGAACATTGGGAGGCTGCTGGTTTGAATAAGGGGTTACAGTGGGATGCCGAGGGTGGCGGGGGGTCGGGGTGGGCACCCATGGGAGAATATCCCGTGGGGATCCACCTCGGCCCTCCTCCAGCAAGACTCAACCCAATCGGGTGAAGGATTTATATCCCTTAAGGGACAGAGTCCGGGTCTTGTCTGGTTCTTCGGGGGGGGGGGGGCTACTTAAGTGATATGGAACTACATCTCGAGTCACTCGAATGAACTGGGAAGGTGTCGCAGGCTACTCAAGTGATATAGAACTACATCTCGGATCACTTGAGCGATCTGAAAATATCCCGCTGGTCATTTCACTGATTTGTAAATCCGCCGCGATTCTCTGAAGTGCTCTGGAACTTTGCCAAGGCAATCCGTAAATATGAATACTGAATACATCTGAAACTGCGCCGCAGGTTACTCGAATGAACTTGGAATGTGCCGGAATGCTACTTAATTGATGTGGAGTTGCATCGCGGTTCCCTCAAATGCTCGGCAACTTCGCCAAGGTGATCTTTAAATAAGTAATGAGTCACTAAAAGAACTGTGCCGCGAGAAACTTGAGTCAGATTGAACTTTACCGCGGGTCACTCAAGAGATCTGAGAATGTGCCGCTTAGTTCCTTTGTACAAAATTAGGTTTCAGGTGACGTTCCACATCAAATGACTCCGAGGGCCACATTTATGTATTTTGGAAAAATGAATTGTCGGCTTTACAGTAACATGGGGCCCCCCGATGAAAATAAGGAAGCATGCCTATCAAGTTGAAATTAGCTTATTACATTTTCTTGGTCCTTTTTTGAAAATCATTCATCACAGGTCTGACCTTCGAACTAGTGCCCGACATGCCCGGGGCTTTTGTTTTCCCCCACCACATACCCGACGCAAGCATATATTAATGACACGAGCATACAGGGCCGCAACTAGATTTTTGGTCACCCGGGGCAAGTGCGCATTTTAGCGCACCCTCGTAATGTTGAAGGAGAGGTTTGAGAATAAAATTTGCGCCCCCCCCCCCTCTGATCTAGCGCCCGGGACACGCGACCCGCCTGCTCTCCCCCCCCCCCACTCCAGTTGCGACCCTGGCACTCCGTAGAGCAGTGTTTCTCAACCGCCGGCCGGTCCGCGAGTGAGTAGTCGTTCCATTGTTCCTCATTCATTTTCCGTTGGTCGTGTGTTTGATCGGGCCTTCGACTCGCAAAAATGAATGAAACCGGGCCGCGGGCTTGGAAAGGTTGAGAACCACTGCCGTAGAGGACTTATTATTAGGGGGAATGTTAGTTCTGGTGCCCACAAACTAGCGAAAGGTTTTTGTCGCACCGAGCAAGATGCCATAATGTGTCTCATTTTTCATAAAGGGTGGTCGTTGATGCAAGCATCGTCCAAACTCCCCCACCCCCACCCCACACCCCCCTTGTCACCAAAAGCCAGCAGACCCGGAACCCCCCCCCCCCCCCCCACCCCATCGTTGCTGACGTAATACTTGAATGACCCCCGCACCCTACGACTTTTGCCAAAATCATTTAAAGATTACAGTACGTAATCAATGTGATCAAATCCAGTTTTACACGTCCCCTGATATTTCCGCGGCCCTCCCGCGATCGCGCCCTCGGCACTCTCTACCCGGGTATCATCAACAAGGTAATCAAGTGGTAAAACGTCCATAAAGGTCAATATAAAAGAGACGAAGGACCACGTAATGGTTCGTTTCATTGGCATATCCAACCTCAAAAGCTGTCTGGAAAAATAAGCTATTAAAAGCAATATTATTATATTTATTTTTTTTTTGCTCTTATACTTAACTATATAATATTTCTTCTTCATCCTTTCAAATGCCTTCAAGATAGGATAGAAAAGAGATAGCCTACATGTATATGAAAAGCCTAGCACACACACACAGATAGGCCTTTCATTTTTCTTTTCTTACCGTTCGGATTCACGAAACAGCGTGAAACACTTCAACTATGAATGACAACCAATTTCATTATTATTATTATAATAATAATTTTCATTTTTTTTTTTCTCTCATTCCCATGTTTCACGCCATTTCTTATTTATTTATTTTTCCCCTCTCTTTAGCTAGTCAAAGATGGGGGCCCCCCCAATCCCCCCCCCCCCCGACGTCTAGTTTTTGATTGACTAGACAATGGTCTCTGAAAAACACCGAGGTTATGACTTTTTTTTCTCTCTCTGGTACGTCTGGTCTGGGTCAGAGAAATTCGAATGTCATTGTATATAGCGGTAATTATGGAATGATTGTTTATTTACTATGGGAAAATAAAAAAACAGGCGAGAAACAGGCGCCCTCCCGCCCCCCCCTCTCTTCAGATAAATGATGGGAATGGAAGTGGGGGTGGGGACGGGCGGCCTAGCGTCAAGTCCAAGTATGAATAAATATAAGTTTAGGGTCAAAATATCTAATAGGTTTCGAAATGTTTTTCAGTTCTAGGACTTGAAATCTATGTAATTGATGCCTGTAAGCGACGTTTTCTCTATTAGGCCTATGGTTGGGTTCTGTTGGAGAAATAACAGGTTAGGTCATGTATATGTTAAACCTGATTTTGTAATTTTTTTTATTTTTTGCAGTTAGGCACTGGATATATTTTCGATATACTTTCTTGTACAGTGAAACCTCGATATAACGATACTCTGCGGACTAAGGAAAAGTATCGTTGTAGTTGTAGAGCAGCGGTTCTCAACCGGTGCTCCGAGAAGCCCTTGGGCTCCGCGGCCACTCGAGGATAATAAAATAAATCAGTAAATTTGATAAACAAACAAACAAAAAGAGGCCTAAAGGGTGTACCGCCATATAAATAATATACTAAAAAGGGCTCCTCGATTTAAACATGGCTCCGCCGTAGAAATTATACACTGAAAAGGGCTCCGCGAGTCAGAAAAGGTTGAGAATCGCTGTTGTAGAGGGATTGTCGGTATAACGGGAAGCAGCAGTTTAACACATAGAGTATAGACCAGGCATCTTCACCCCGTTGCTCGCAAACACCACGGCCAGAGTGCTCGATGCTCGTGTCCGGTTTTGTGCTCGCGAGCACTTGATCAACAATTCCAATCAAGCAACTTGTACGCGTTGCATTCAAGGATTGAAATCATCCTAATTTCCTGCATTCGTATGTAAAATTTTCTGTAAGGGTGCTCTTCTTTTGATGATGAGCACAAGCAGTGCTAGCGACGAGAAAAAGATTGAAGATCTCTCGTATATAGACATTTCTAATCAAGACATGAAAAAATATCGTTGAAGAGAGAATTATCGTTGCATCGAACATCGTTGTAGCGAGGTTTCACTTTACTCAGTCATCGTCTTCCTCCCAGCCCGTTGGGCTGCTCAGGATCATGTACAGTATTTAGAGACTGAGGAAGGCTGCAGCAGGAGCAGGGCCGGATTAAGACGTTCGAAGGCAATAAGCACTTGAGCGATTTTGGTGCCGCCCCCCCACATAAGTATTACACAATGTTGAATCTATCAATGAAAAAAAAAACCAATAAATCATATTTTATATTTCAGAAGTGGCCAATCTAAGATCATCCGCGGATCGAGAGGTGTGGACGGGGAATCACTCCTCGATATTTCCCGATAATATAGTAAAACTTGGCCTGTCCCGTAAAATACGGGACCAGAATACAAAATCATACACAATTAGTCGCTTTGGATCCGAGACTATCTTATGTTGCACATGATCTGAATATTTATGAGCACTCACTTTATTTATTCGAATGTTTTCTGCTATTCTTTTTCTAGTTGCAAAAAGTCTTTGATAACATCTTCAAAACTACATTGTTCCGTTGAGATTTTTAACATACTTTAATCGAGAAAATGGCCGTAAAACAATAAAAAAATGTATTTTCCTCCGTATCTTAAGTTTTCGTTTCAGTGTTTTAATCCTGGTTTTAGAAATAAAATGTTATATTTTGGTAGCTCTGCCATCCCCAAATTCTGCTTGATTATATATTTTTCTTAACTGAAAATTCTTATGAGAAATTTGTTAAAAGATTAACGTTCAAAATTATGCAAGCTAAAGAAAAAATGCATGTCAATTTTACCTCATCACTGTTCATTGAATTGCCAAATTGTACTTTTTATAATTTTTCCCTCCATCCATATTATTTTCCTTTTATACAGAACCATAGATTATTATATATAAGGGGTTTTTTTTTCTCCCATTGACTGCTTTTAATAATTTCTGGAAATAATTTTCTGCTAAACAGATTTATAAGGAACCATAATTTCAGAATGGCCATAATATTGCAAATAGGTACCTTATTCCTGATGAATCACCGTTATTAGGTAAATTTTCTTTTCCGAGTTTGTTTGTAATTTACACATCGGGTAGCGTTTATTTTACTTCTATAGCTCCGTTCACATGTACAATAAAACATCCCGGGAAGTTCCCGGGGATTTTCGCTACAAACCGTTCACATGACGTTAAGTTTATGCCGGTAATCCCACCTAAGACGATTTCATATACTAATATGTATTAAGGAGTTCTAATCCCACCTCTTCTTTCCGGAAGTCGTCACTGGTTACGTAGGTTGAACGGAAGTGATTGATTCAAGATGGTTGACGAAGGAGCTTATAGCAGTTTTCGCGGCGCAAAGGATATATGGGAGAGAAGGTCGGTGTCGACCTCCAATCCACCACAAGAAAGATGGGCTATTTTTGATGTTAGCTTCTCTCCCACCTTTTTCTTCCCTACGAGAGGAAAAAAAGTTGTCATGCCGGTAATTATCACCAAAGCGACCCCCAGTCTTGCACATGTAAACGGAGCTTATGGATCAAACTACACAGTTGATTAATGACCCACAGATTAATGTCCTTATTCTGTAGAACTTGGTTTACTCACTGCCATTTTAATGCATGGACCCCAATCCATTCCCCTCCCTCGGGGAGTCAAGTGCCGGGAGAACCTCACGACAATTTTACGGAGTAAATTGCGTATGCCTCACAGATGAACTTTTCAAGCTGATGCAACATTTGAGGACTTTTACTTTCAAATGTCTCCCTACCCACTGAGAGAAGTTGTAAAATAAAACGACCATCACGTCATCTACACGTTAAAACTGTAATTCGGCGGTTCTCAACCGGTGCTCCCCGGAACCTTCAGCGCTCCTTGTGAACTCCCAGGAGCTCCGCGGCCGCTCGAGGAAAAAAAAAACCAGTCCATTTGAAAAAAAATAATTATTGATATTTTTGAATATTATGTATCCGGGCATGGAGCAGGGCCGTCTTAAAAGTATCATAGGCCCCCGGGCCAAGTGATTTTTCTCAGGCCCTAGCTGGTAACTTCTCGAAACATTCAACTACTTCTCGTTTTTCTGAGGCCCTCTTCTCTTGAGGCCCGTGTGGACCCATGCAAGGGCGTAGCAGGAGGGGGAATTGGGGGTCTGGTCCCCCCCCTCCCGAAATGTGAGAAAATGAGCGAAAAAAAGGGAAAAAGATGGCCGAATCTATTGTTCTATCACTTTGGCCCCCCCCCGAACGAAATTTCTGGCTACGCCCCTGGACCCATGCGTTAAGACGGCACTGACCCGGGGGTCTCAGCGCTAGAGGGGCCTGGTATGACATTTCATGGCAATAAACATCAATTTTGTTTGACTTACAATGAGGCTCGGGGCATCATTCTAGGCTCTTCCCTCATTGCATTGTTGGGGGAGGGAAACCTGTGCTACTGTAACGATGGGTCTTAGATCTTCCTGCTAAAACAAACGATATTTCTTTCTTCAGATGCTTCAAACTCGCGGAGGGTGTTGCAGATGCTCCCTACTACAGATATCTAGTGCTATGACCACTAGCGGTCAATCTGAGTTTTTTCAAGACAATTTTAGTCCCTACGAAGGACCCCCCAAACTGAATCGACAGAAAAAGATTTCTTTTGTGTTTTGTTTTCAGCTAAAAAACTAAAAATCGTGGATTAAATTTTCAAAGATGAAAAGAACATGTCTTTAAACATGGAAAAAACAACAACAACAACTTCTAATTTGTCTCACGAGATTTATTATTTTCCCAGCCATTTTCATTCAAAAAAAATTTTCTCTCTACCACCCATAATTTCAAGTTTTTCTCAGTTGCTATGATGTAACGCCATCTAGTGATAGAGAATCAAACAAGGGACAAGTGAGTCTTTTGTCGATTTGATATTTCAATTATTTCAGATTTTTTCATGCTGTTTGTTATCAAATATTTTAAAATAAATTTTAATAAGATCATTAAGAAATATAGTTTTTTTTGGTTATTTCACTTTAAAGTGTTTGTGTGATATGTATAAAATTCTATATTATAATTTATTGATTTGAAGCGTTGAAAATGTTATGTTAGTCCCGATGAGATTCAGGTTCTCATGGGTTGCATCTGGATAATGAATTTATGAAAAAAAATCAAGTATTTCCCGGGCTCTTGTCAGCCCCACCTTTCTGGGGGCCATCTCGGTTTCTGATAAATACAGCAAATGTGGATTTTTTTGTTCGTAATAAAAAGTGTCCTTTGAGGCAGAGGCGAACATGTGGGCCGTGCCTAAAATGCCAACAGCAGAAGAGAACCAACTTTTGGGTCCTAAGTACATGCCTCGTTTGCCCATGCGAGAAATAGACACCGAGAGATGACGAAAAACATTTATATCATTAACGTATGCAGGGGGCCCGTAAAATACAGTGGTCTGGAGCAGGTATCTTCACCACGGTGCTCCCCGAAGCACCTAGAGTGCTCAATACCCGTGTCCGATTTTGTGCTCGCCAGCACTTGTTCAGCGTTCCAATGAAACACCTCGTACAAACAACACTCAAGGCACGCATCCGCGAGTCAAACTTGCCGTAATGGTGCTCTTCTCGTGGTGATTGGTACAGGTAGTGCTGGGAAAAAAATTGAAGAGCTCTGGTCTGGAGGATCCTGAATCACATTGTGTTTTTACCTCATTCACAAACGACGCACAAAAACTGAAAATCTAAAATTAGTCATCGAAAAATATGAAATTTCGAAACTTTTCAGATTGAAACTAACAGAAATAAAACAAGCGTGGTAGATAAATTTATTTTTCACGGAAGCGAAAATTCACGATAAATCGAGGTCGCTATATATTCAGGGTTTTTTTTTTTCAATCAGAAGACACCTTGTTTTCTTTTAGAAGAAAACGCCATTCGAAGACATCCGAAATGGCGTAACATGGATTTCACGGCTGTTAGAAAACATAGAATAAATACCAAAGTGATAAATCAAACTGCTGTTTTTCACGTATACAGAAATATTTTTATTTATCTGTTTTTTTTTTTCCTCCTCCTTGATTCTCTTTTATTCAATAAGTGACTTCAATAGTCATTTTTCAGGGAGCAGGGAGAGAGTGGAAACGAGGGAAAAACCGGGTTATATGACATCGTGATTCAAATGTATGGCGCTATAAATCCAGATAAAAGAAAAACTGTGAAAGGGATTTTGCACTAACCCATTATATTCGAAAGAGAAGAAACACTTTCACTGATATGTCTCAGGAAATATAGGGGTCAAGAACTCGAGTGTGTTTCGAAACAGACCAGGGCGACCTTGAAGAATCTGGGAGACACACACACACACACACGAAAAATGGGCAATTTATTATATTATTATTATATGGAGTCACAGATAAGGGCTGAGTGCAACACCTTACCAGCGATACTTGTGACGCATAGCTCGATAAATAACGCTGATGAGGATGCGAGCGATTGGAAATGAACGCGATCCGCGTCGCCAATCGATATCGGTGCGATGTGTCATTCTAGCTTCCCTGGCCACCCACGAATGCCCATTAAGGCAATTTACGAACATTTCGCCCTCACTATCAAGTGATTGTGTCTGTGTGGTGTCCAATATGACTAATTGTGTCTGGGGTTAACGCGATCAGACATCTTTTTGTTTTTCTTCGGCAGCCCCTCTAACCATCTCTGGTTCACCCTCTGACAAAAGTCGGAATCAGAAAAGCAACCTGAACTATGTTCGCACGCCTACAGTAAATCCTTCAAAGTAATTCCTATCGACATCCAGTGCCGTCTTAACGTATGGGCCCACCCGGGCATAGTCCGGGGTCCCTTACAAAAATCAAATCTGGTTGAAATTTTCCAGAGTAAGTATGTAAATTTGTAAGACAATCTTGTTTTAGCGAGGTAGGGCCTCAATAAAATCACTTGGCCAGGGGCATATGATGCTCTTAAGACGGCCCTGTCGACATCCCCACTTTCTGCCAATGTGCAGCAACCTGGCGGTAAAAATCGTGTGTCCTAGAACAAATTAGTCCGTAGAAGCCTCATTTGTGAAAGATTTGTCACATGGTGGGAATCCATGGAATGAAACTGGTGATAAACACCTTGCGAAAAGACCAAGAGAGAACCTGTGCCATCCCCATTCTCTAAGTCACTCTTATGGCCAATCCCCTGCCTGCACAGTTTTGGTCACTGACATGCTTGAAAACTCTGTAGGTCGCTCTTTTGGTCACACACTGGCATAATCCCCTCACTCTCTTGGCCACTCTCCCGGTAGTTAACATGAGTGCACACTTTCTAAGCCACTCTTTGTATTGCTTACTGACCTGATCCTCTCTACATATGTGTCACTATTTTTTGTCCCTCTCCTGCTTGCACACAGTTTTGGTCACTCATCTAGAGTGTCCAATGTTAATCCAGAGTGTCCAAGCATGTTCTCATGCTTGCACACTGTTTTGATCACTTTAGGTGGAGATAGACTTCAAGGGCTGGGGTTGGGGCACGATTGGGGGGGGGGGGGTCATCCCAATCTCAATCAATATTAATTTAGAAATGAATAAGCACTCAGATAAAAAATAGAACATAACATGTTTCGCCATTCAAACATTAATATCATCCGCCCCACCTTGTTTCAGACCCATCATTTCGGAAGACGCAGTTGTAGCCGTCCATGTCGCTATCAGAACAAGCTGTTGAAACCGGTACACGTATATATATATATATATATATATATGAAAGAGTATTAGATTGTCATCCGACGTGATTAAAATCGGCTTCTGCTTTATTACTGTATCTGTCTATGTATGTATAGCTTCTGAAGCGAGAGAGAGAGAGAAAAGATGGCGACGAGTTGATTTCTTGATGGCGTAATTAGGAAGTCAAGATCTCGGCCATCGACTTTGACATTGAGTGCAGTTGTAGTAATAATAATAAGAATGAAGAAGAAAGAGAGATAGATAGAGAGCCCACCAATTAAGTCATCATACAATTTTGACGTTACACGGTGGAAAGGAAGGTCGATTCTCAAAGCGTATCAGGCGTCATTCTGGAATCCTTGTACTTGTCTGTAGGTATCACCTGGCTTCCTTCTTGATGTGCTCTCCGATTCCTTCTTTGTTTATTTTTTTTTCATGGGGGGGGGGGGAAGAGACATAATTTTTCGTTTATCCATCTCGAATCGGGTTACCAGATTCGGAAACTTGGAAATGAGAACGCACGCGCGTGGGCATCCTTGATAACGCCATCTGCATGTTTTTGCGACAGATGGCGCCACTGTACCAGTAAGGGCAACTACTGAATCGCGCATGCATCTCGTCGTTCTTCTATGGAATTTGTTGCGAATGAGTGTACGTGTTGGAATGCGCGTGCACTTGTTGTGAACATAACGTGTAATTTGTTTCTTGTAAATGCTTGTTATGTGTTCGAATAGTGCTGCGGTCCTACTTCCGAATTCGGAAGCAGACAAATTAGCTGGTTTATTTTCTGCTCGGAGTGTCATGAGTGAATTTTTAAATATGTTGCTGGCCTTGTTTTGTGTGTGTGTGTGGGGGGGGGGGACGAGTGGCGCCATGTGCTCGTCTTCCACTATGAAGGTTACCATCATACATGGATTCGAATCCGGGCATAGAACGTTAGAAGCAAGTTCTTTACCTACCGAGCCTAGGGCGACCACCGATGGATGGAGCCTTCATTTCCCACCCAACTCCTGTGGCTAGGAATTGCCGTATGGCGATATATGACCGGAGTTGGTGTGCGGTAAAGTTGTGTGTGTGCGCGCGCGCCGCATTCGAGCCTTGAATTTAGAAACAGCAAACTTCAGCCGACTACCGATTGTGCCGCCGGTGGGGTTACGACCCATGTCCTCTCGATGCAAATCCGTCACTGCGGCTATCAACAAAGACCAACGCTCGCTTGTCAACGAAAGCCAGGGTCGCAACTAGAATCAACTAACTAATGGCCCAGCCGCAAGGTAATCCGCTTATATCCCGCAAGGGACAGAGCGAGGGACAAGTTTGGTGTTATGTATGTATAGGGTCGCAACTAGAAACGGAAATTTACACTGTCCCCTCGGGACCAGTGTCCGTTTCGGTGGCCTGCTCATTACATAACTTTGAACGAAAAACTTGGCGTTCTTTCTGATCCAGAGAGCGGGCCATCAGACCCCCCCCCCTCCAGCCCTCCTCTAGTTGCAGCCCTGACCGAAACAACCAATTTCAATATACAGTCGAATCCCGTTATAACGAATTCCAAGAGTCCGGAGAAATCACTTCGATACAAGAAATTTCATTTTAAAGGAATTCTAGGGTTTTTGCATTGTTCTTATGTAAACCTATCTGGGGGATCAGAAACGTGTTCGTTAAAATGATATTTTCGCTATATTGGTATTCGTTAAAACGGGATTCAACTGTATATATAGCTTTCTTCATCACACTATAATTAACGCTATTCTACTGTTGTGTCCATTCAAATATATTTTTCTTAGATATATTTAATTATATTTCTTAGATATATCTATTAAATTATAAATAATTTAATAGATATTTTAACTTAAGACCCACTTCTCTAAGCACAAATAGACTCACAAATCAATGTCTCCAGCTCTTCGCGACGCCCCTGACAAAGGTTGGTGATCCCCACTAGAAGCTACGACTCACACTTTGAGAAAAACCGATGTTTATTTCTGAATGGAAGAAAGCAGAAATAATCCGAGGCCCGTCTCAATCCATGGGCCTACCTTGGGGGACTCAGATGCATAGTAGGACTCCATAATAATGAGATATAGTGTTTTGATTTTAAAAAGTATCTAGATTGGCTGGTTGGTATTTACAGCTAGATAAAAAGAACCTCGAAATATCGATTTGTCTGGGGGGGGGGGGGGAGGGATGATGGTGTTGACTGCCCTGGGTAACCCCCCTCGCTGTGCAAGGCATTCCTAAACTGAACGATATTATTCTCAAGATGGATGTTGTCGTTTCCTTCTTACAGAGCTGTTTTCGGACTGCCATCTTCGTACTGGAAAAATGAAGAACACGAGGCTATGTCTAAAATAGCATTTGTCTTGATAGGAGGCAACCTGGGTTCCAAATAGCGATTGGTCAAAGTGTGTAAATATGTGGAAGAAAAAGCATATTATCTCACAATAATGGAAAGGCATCTGTTTCACAGTGCATTTTTTTTTCAAAGAAAGAATATAGAAAAATAATAATAATTCTGGGCACCAGAAAATGAGGACACGAAGGAGAAATTTCGAAAACGTATGAGGACGCTCAGAATTGCACCAAACAAGGACGTCTGGTCGAATTATGAGAAAAACGACGGTGGCACCATCTATTTTCACTAAACGAAGGTCTCAGGGTTGAGTATTACTCATCACTTGGACATTCGTAGGATGACAGACAAAGAAATCGAACAGCTTTCAGCGCCATCTACTTCAATTAAATGTGGCAACACAAAGTACAATATCCTGACGAAGAAGGCCATGGGGGAAAAAAAGTCATGATACAAAATATTAGTTATTGTTATGAATGAATTAATTATATCTTGATATAGACGGCTGCATACAAAATCACGGAAGTCGCTATGTTGCTAAATTAGTAAGAAGAGAAGAGGGGGTTTACGAGAGAGTACGAGAATGCAACACGTCGCAGCCGCGTCAAGATCAAACAAGGGCAGGGAAAATTTCCACATATTATTGCCACTGGCAAGAAAGAGAGAAAGGCTCGCTAATTAGAGAATAATTAACATGTTCGAGGAAATATCCATCAAATGCCGTGAGCTAATTACTGGGACGGGAAAGGATCTAATCAAGTCACTCTGACGGCTTTTCTTGTTCAGAACTCTCACAGTCGAGGTATGCTGTGAGCCCGGCCGCCATTAATCCAGCAAATAAGTTGGCAATAAAAAGATATTAAATGATTAAACAACGCTGCCGTTGTAATAACTCCTTTGCTAAGGGTAATATTTACACTGAAAACATCTCTTCCTCGTCAGAAATTTTACTTTACTCACAGGCCTTTTGTTGCAATTAAAGCTTACAGGCTTATATTACCCCTCTCTCATCCATTTAATTTTTAATAGGCAAGCATTGAAATACCCGGAGGAGAAAAATTTTGAAGGGGGGTTACATTAAGCGAATAAGAAGAGACCACCTCTATTGCTATTACATGACAAAAAAAATTATTGCAATATTTAGCAAAATATGGGATGTTGCATTTCAGGGAACACGCTGTATTTATATGATTTACATAGATATAGATAAGTCTAAAAATTTCATTTTTATTGTTTGCAAACTTACTTTTCTATCATTGTTGAAGAATGAACAGTAATATGCCTTTTCCCCCTACACATTGCATTTCCCTCCAAAATTCAAGGGTCAGAAATCGTTCTTGCTTGGCTTGTCAAGAAATAGGGAGACGAGTATCTTTGAGCCACTCTACGGGTAATTATAGAAACTTCTTGGACAGCCCACAAGTAAAAATCCGATGCTTAGGAAAGGCTTAGTTAAATGCATCAATGCCGAAACGTGCTCAAAATATAAAATGCGTTTACTGGAAAAATATAAGAAAGCCATGTTGCTTTTGAGAGCAACATTGCGGAATAAAGGGTTAAGGTAAATCGACCTCTCTTCTTAATGTCATGTGAATCATGTCTTTAAGAGTAAATCATGAATAAACTTCATTTCTTACTCACTGCGCTCAATAGTCACTCACTCTCCATTTATTTTATTCATGTTTTCATCGAGTTCGCGCCATCTCATTTTTTGATAGTCATCTGTTTCCATATTTCTTTTACATGTAAATAGGATATATATAGAACCGCTCACAACCCCGGACTGATGCAAAGCACCTCACTTCTGTTACCTCAAAATAGGCAGAGTTATGTCGGAAGAGTTAGTGGAGATTTATAGCGGTGGCTTTCCCTGTCCGTGCTCACAAGTATCGAATCACTCGCATCGTTCTCCCCATGAAGACAGCCATCAACTCGATGCAACTAACAAACCATTTGACTAAAGTAGATAGCAGAACCCAATGACTAAGGAGAAAAATTTCACGTGCGCCCAGTGGGACATAAGAGCCGGAGACCGCGGCTTAGGATTTCAAAAGAAATTTGGAAAAGACTTGTGAGTAAGTAAGAAGAGGTTGGCATGTCAAAGTGCGAGAGATTTGAGAATGGTCTAAATCAGTGATGATTCCCAAGGTGGGCGTTAATGCTCCCTGGGGGGCGATGGAAGCTTCCAAGGGGGCGTAAAAGCTACGGTTATAACAGAGGATCCTATGGGTTAGATTGCGTTGGGGGACGATGGGAGAAAAAATTTCTGAAGAGGGAGATGGGACAAAAACGGTTGGGAAACTATGATCTAAATACACAATGTATACAAAATATACATATATACAGCTCCTCCACTGTGACGGGAAACGAAGAAACTAAGTCTCCGTCCACAGTGCTGGGCAATTTTGTTTCCCTTTCCTTTTTACGGAATATGCAATATACACTTTTACATGTACCTTCATCGAGTTTTTCCGTAATTTTTCTTAATTCTTTCTCAATAGCTATCCGTTTTTGGTTTTCTTTCGCACACATGTACCTTCAAGGAGTTCACTTCATATCTTATCATTTTCTCAATAGTCATCCGTTTCAATTTTCTTCCCTGAAATTACGTTGGCTGTTTCCTCAATGACTATCCTTTTATACATTTCTTTGGCATTGATATTCACATTCACAGAGTTTACTTCGTTTTATTAATCTCCCTCTTTTTCTCAATGATCGAACATTTTCGCTTTTTCTTTATGTACTAGCACATAGTCTCCCAAAATTTTTGTTCCATCGCCCCCCTTCATCAGAAATTTTTTCCTCTCATCGCCCCCCAACTCAAGTAAACCCATAGGATCCAATGTTAAATCAGTAGGTTCTATCACCCCTTGGACCATTCCATCGCCCACATGGGGGCGATATTGCCCATTTCGGGAAACACCGTACTAGCACAACAAATTTTCATCTCTTATTTCAATTTCTCAATGACCATCTGTTTTTGATTATCTTTCATTTATAATCTCACCGAGTTTGATTCATCTCTTATCTTATCACCAAATTTCCTTCACTTGGTATCTTCTTCTTTCAATAGCCACCTGTATTTAATTTCCGTGAACATATATAGTATCTCCATTGAGTTTATTTCATTTCTTGTCTTTTTTTCTCAATAGCCCCCCGTTTCCAATTTTCTGGTGCATGCACCTTCAACGAGAGCTTTCTTCATCTTTTATTATCTTTCAGCAATAGCCACCCATTCTTAATTTTCGTGCATATGTACTTTCAACGAGTTCACTTCATCTCATGCCCTGTTTTCTCAATATTTCCTGTGTAGTCCATTTTTCCTTTTTAATTTTCTGGTATATGTGCCTTAATTACGAATATTGTTTCTTGTACATATATTTACTTTCTGCTTATTTACTTATTATTACTTTTTTAATCGCTGTCTTTCCCATTTTCTTGCGAAGATTCACGCGACAACTGTTAATACACACAAATATATATATATATATATTTGAATAATGTAGGTCAAAATTTCCGGTGTTGCAAATAGTAATTCCCAAGTCGGTGTAGTCAGCACCTCCTAGAGATAGAAGGTCTCCACACTCTGCTTGTGACGTCAGTAATTAGTCCATTTTCCCTCAGAATATTCAGGGAAAAGAAATTCCCTGCTCATGCCAGTATCATCGTTGTGAAGAAAAGAAATGATGGGGCTCAAAATTGGCGATTTCTATGCCCCACATCCAATCACTATGCGGTATTTGCGAGCCAATCAGGAAGATTCTAGGCCAAAATAAGAAGGAACGAAATGGGATGCTGTGTTTCAAAATGTGGCAGACCTGCTAGATAATCTGAATGGCGTTTATGGCAAACAGTGTAGAGGCCTTCTATCTCTTGGAGGTGCTGGTGTAGTCCAGTCCAGTTCTAGAGACGTTGGCAGGCGAGATTTAGTTCTGTATTCCGACGTGTGGGAGAACAGTTTAACATCATCAGCAAATTGTACTAGAGGAATTGGGTGAGTGTAGAAAGTAATATCATGCGTGAATAGTAAAAACAGTAGTGGACCCAACGCCGAGCCCTGCATCATTCCGATAGACAAGCATTTTTTCCAGAAATGCAATCATCGACACGAACCTGAAAAGTTCTTGAGCCTAGATATAACTACAGTATACGACAAACTCTTTTTGGCACACCCAAGTTCAAAACCTTTCTGATCAGGAGAGAGAACGGTATATTTTATCGAATGCTTTGTGGAAATCGATAAACAAAATATCAATTTCGGTTTTTTTCCTTCAATGGCTGTCATCCAATATTCATAAGTAATCATTATAAGTTTGAACAATTAATTCATTAAAAAAATTTCCTTTGCTGTTGGGTTGAATTTTTTTAATCCTTCCGAATAAAACAAACCCCACCTTTCCCGCATGTTAAATGTAACCCACTTCACGCGATTTCGTCTTACGTGACTATTCTGCGGAACCAATTAATCGCCTAAAAGACGCCTGTAATAACGAAAAAAAACGTTTACTGCGAGCGAGTTCAAGTGAGCCTTGGAATCTCTCCATTATAGCAAAAAAAAAAAAAAAAAGACTGTTAACACACCGAAAAGAAACAAGAAAGAGAAACGTAAGAAAAACATTTGAGACATTTATGCGAACAACAACATTCACCTAACAAGACATTGAGTAACCCTGGCCATAAATCTTGAAAACGGATCCCGTAAGTCCATTTCTCACTTCTTTCTCCACGTAACGCTTTCAATTTCTCTCTAGTCGCACACACACACAGTATACTTAAATTTTATGATATTAATATTATCGGTTATATTATAATTTCAAATGACGCCCGGAAAATTAGAACAGTTTCGCCATTTGTTGAAACAAGAAAACTAAAAAGAAAAGATCAGATGTATGTAATGTTGTTTTATGTTGTTAATGTTGAATAAAAAAAGGCAGAAGAATTAGATTTACGCCGCCACAAACTCACGCCGAGAGATGGAAGATTACAAGCACCGATACAACTGCTACCTGTCAACGGTGTGGTCTGGCGATCGTAAATTTTAAACTAAAATGGCTCTTCTCTTTTGCGTAAAAAGATCGGTTGCGATTCCCCCCCCCCCTCTTTCTTTCTGTATAACATACGTAGAAAATAGTTTGTTTCAACCCAGAGGTGGTCCGTACTTGAAACAAGGGGCTCATGACTTTTTTACTTCCAGAATGTGTATATATATTACACACACATATATATATATAATGGCTGTTGTAATGCGTGGGCATGTTCATCGGACACGGACGGTGCTAGCCGTATTCCATCATAAATTAAACCGTCTTCCACCATGAAAACTCCCCTCTTTTATTCCCCCTTCATCATTTGGGGGGGGGGGGAAAGTATTACGGAAGGTATTCCATATACTATACAAAGCGAGTAATGGTGGAAAACGTGTATTCTTCGTTTGGAGGAGTGACGGGATGTGTGCAATAAGATACCGAGATGTTACACGAGAAGTAAAAATTTGCGATTTTATTCTTTATTTACCGTGTGTATACATATATATATAAGTAATTGTTTGACGGCACCCTCTCGTGGATTATTTCTGTTTTATGGTGTGGGGGGGGGGGGGGTTGATGCTATCGAAAAACTTTTTCCTGGGTAAGTGTTTTTTAAGAGCTTTCCGTGTGTGATCGAGCTGCAATGGTGCGAAATTCTTCACGCTCAAATTCAAAGTATGTCTGTCCTCTGTTTAAGGCTGCAAATGCAGTGAAACCTCACTTTTTCGGTCACCGGCGGGACAAGGAAATTCGTCCGTAAAAGAGGGGGGGGGGGAACCGTAGATCTGCATACTTTTATTAAACAAGGGGAAAATATATTATTTGGCCGTAAAAGAAAGGTGATCGCATCTTGGGGGGGGGTGTCCGTTAAGAGGGGTTTTACTGTATACTGAGGAGGTTACAATAGCGCTGAGAGACTTGAATGGCATTGCGAGATGAGGGGCAGTAAAACCGCAAGCGTTTAGGAGGCTACTCTGAGGTGCAGGTATCCTTCGCTTTACGCGGTTTCGCTATAACGCGTTTTTGAAAAGTTGATTTTAAAAATTGTGACCCATAAAATTTGGTCTGCAGTTTGATTTTAGTCCTAAAAATGGGCTTGCAAATTATAGGAATGACATCATTAAAATGACAATATCCGTTGGATTTGTTGATGTAGATGAGACGTATATGATGGAAAGAACGCTCAAATCCCTCTCACCAGATCTCAATAATGAGCATCTATTAGTAACACATCGACAATGCCATCAGACTTCGAAGCGAAGAAAACGATCCTAATGAATATATAATTGCTATGTTTTTTGCAAGGATTATTCAGAATTCTCTAACTGTGCTCCTAAGTTTTCATAAAGAGACGATGTGAATGCTGCTTGTCAGCTGTGAATCTCGACTGCTTTCATTAAGCGTTTGACTCCCAGGGGGTATTGAAAAAACACTGTAAAAAAATCCCAAACAGCGCAACCGCGCTTTCTCGTGTGCAGTGGTGTCTTAACAGGTGGATTAATGGGCCGTAAGTCAAACAGGAATTGAAAATTATTGAACACATAAATTCTGAAGTTTTTTTGCTTCATTAATTTCCTGAATTTTAAATAATTCTGCAATTATTTCTCTTATCTATGAAAATGTTTCATTCTAAATTTTCATTAATTCCGAATTCTCTTAAAATTATTATTCCTTTTGGAACTTCTATTCGTTCTCAATGTTTTTACGAAATCGAGAGCCGGGAGGCGGGGGGTCATTAAGATTGTTCTGTTATTGGGACAGTACGAAGATGATGAACAAATTACTGGGTCGTTTATAGTTGTCTCCTAGGTTTTGAAATCTTTGTAGCGCCGGGTGAGGGAGAACAGGCAACTCGAGTCGTCTAGTCTCCAGGCTACTCCAGATCGATTCGAGTATCCTCTTGTGTGGAGGGCCCATGGTTTATAATCAAATTTTGAACTTTATACGTTGGACCCACATTGTCTTGGTCAAATTCAGTACTTGATAGCGGTTCAATTGAAAATAATTCCAGCTATAATCTTCTATAACAAGGTGTAACAATCTGGAGCGGTATTTGGTAATACTTCGCTTGAAAAATGAGTTGCGGTACTTGCCGGTAAGTAGGGAGAGATCTGCAGAGAAATTCATAATACTTATGTCACTTTAAAGCAGTGGCTCTCAAAATTTTTCCATCTGCGATCTATTTCCTTGCGATCAAATACACTTCACCCCTAACCAAAATATCAACTGTTTAAATCCGGGAAAAATCTGGTTCCATCTTATTAATGAGTTGGCATACTATATCATCCCCGGCGTTAAATGCTCATAGTTTCGGGACATTGGTCAATCGACACTACTTGGTCAATCAGGTCAAACCCGATGATTCTATATAAACGCTCCAACAAAATGAATCGAAACATAATTAAAAATATCAAAATCGGATCAAACTCACCATATAACAGATAATTTCCAAAAAAATAAACATTTTTCACTTACCTATAAAGAGGAAAAAAAATACATTTAATACAAATATAGTATAATTTTAAAGGGAAATACATTGAATTATGCCTACACAAGGGTGTGGTCAACATAATTAACTAAACATAGAATGGCACTTCATTCATATCATGTACAAACACTTCACCTCCCTTCTTAATATCTAATTCAAGAACAAGAATTAATACAAAAAATTTGTTCCCTCATTGACCACCGCCACCTCTGGTCAATATTTTCCATTTTTCATGAGCAGGGAAAAGAAAACAAGGTTAGGGTTACTGGTAGGCGAGTTCAATAATGCATCTATATGTAATAGACTGTATAAAAAAAATTAATTTCATCTCATTTTCAAGAGGATATTGCTTCTTATATGTAAGCGGCGGGATACACACATCCATAAAAGGCGGATTCCTTGAAACAATTCCAAACAATTTTTTAGTTAAGGTTCTCCTTTAGGAGCACGAACATATATATAAGGAACGTGAGATGCAATAAAAATTGGCGGATTATGAAAATTAGTCTGAATGTAAACGGCTTATAATAAGTAATATTTTTTTCACAGAACTTGTTTCTCGCTTGCTTTACGTGTGTCTTTCTATTGCCTCACTTTTTTTTATATTATTACCTATTCGGTATGATAGGTCGTGCTGGTCATATCTGTAACAGTGTTTTATTCTCTCTCTCTCTCTACCTCCTTTTTCGATTCCATCTAATAGCCTAATTAGGCAATTATAATATTACTACATTGAATTGAAGTTGTTGCATGAGATTCGAATTTCAATGACTGTAGAGGCGGTTATTGACGGCGGTGTAATCGGAAATAGCGTGGATATAAAAACAATATTGCAACACGGGGGTGTGTGGGGGGGGGGGCTATTTTGAACTGTTCTTGAAAGTTTGTTAGGAAAAACTCATGCTAGGCGTAGCAAATGTGTAGAATGATTTTTGGAAGTGATGATACATTCTAAGATGATGTGTCGCCATAAAAAATCATTACAAGTTGTTGTTTTTTATATTTTTTATGAATTATGTAAATGGAGACAACTATAAACGACCCAGTAATTTGTTCATCATCTTCGTACTGTCCCAATAACAGAACAATCTTAATGACCCCCCCGCCTCCCGGCACTCGATTTCGTAATAACATTGAGAACGAATAGAAGTTCCAAAAGGAATAATAATTTTAAGAGAATTCGGAATTAATGAAAATTTAGAATGAAACATTTTCATAGATAAGAGAAATAATTGCAGAATTATTTAAAATTCATGAAATTAATGAAGCAAAAAAACTTCAGAATTTATGTGTTCAATAATTTTCAATTCCTGTTTGACTTACGGCCCATTAATCCACCGGTTAAGACACCACTGAACAAGAACAGAGAGAAATATCACAGCAATCGCGATATTGGAGTATGGAAACTAGCACGCCAAGTTGCCTGTCAAACAAGTCGCCTAGGTATTCTAGTCGCCAATACCCCAATGTCCCCGTTTGAGTTTCGCCATAGAAATACACGTGTTGGGTCACTAGGATAGAGAGTCTTACAGTATAATTATTATGTAAAACGCAGAGGAGCGGGTTGCTTTGCACCACTTTATATGCAGGGTGTCTTATAAGCTGAAGCGGATTTTAGTCAGATGAAGCTCCGGATGCCAGAGAAAACATTGGACCCTTTTAATTAATTAGAAAAAACTGTGAACTTTTGGTATTTCGGCCCTTCAGAAGTCGGTGCCTCGGGTGCACGCCCGGTGCGGCCGCTGTAAATCCTCCTCTGCCTGTAGGTTCTAACGCGGCCTTTATCACACCAGTCGTCTTATGTAGAGGTATAGTTTCAACTTAAAAAATGCTCAAAAGGCATTCAAAAATTACACTGTACCAGTTTTGAGAGTGACAATGCAGTGGGTAATAAAACAAAACAAAATTTTTATACGTTCTCCTTGTCCTCTAACTTCCAATTAGAAGTTGCTGCCTTGTTTGTCTTCGGAGTTTGTCTACGGAGGGGCCCTTTAGAAGCATTGCACCCCCAACGTCAAAGATAGAATCGTCTGATCTCATGTATTTGCGTATATGTGAATTGACATCATCATCATCATCGTGACCCCCCCCCCCCCCCAGTAATAGTGAACGCCCCCCAGACTTTCAAGTCTATTCCCGCCTATTATCTTCTGAACATAATTTTTACAATATGTTTAATTGGAGCGGTGATCAAGTGCTCGCGAGCACAAAATTGGACACGAGAA
Source organism: Pholcus phalangioides (assembly GCF_987345545.1). Lineage (NCBI taxonomy): Eukaryota > Metazoa > Arthropoda > Arachnida > Araneae > Pholcidae > Pholcus > Pholcus phalangioides. The sequence continues at coordinate 3,277,258 of NW_028301603.1, forward strand.
TAGAGCACTCTGGGCACCTGGTGCTCGCGAGCAACAGGTTGAAGATGCCTGCCATAAACGGGACCCCAAAACAATCTAGAGCTTTTAGGGTGGTTCAACATCAGTTAAAAACCCACTTCGATGCGCCTACCTCGCAATAAGGAATTTCCCCGAATGTTTGTCCCCTTTCGGTTTTTGTACAGCTCAGCATTTCTCAACCTATGGTCCGCGACGATGGCGTAGGTGACCCGCAGGCAGACTTGATAACTCAATTTTAACTGGATGGAAAATTATTCAATTGCTGTAATTGATATTATAGGATGATTTATTACATATGGATTCGCAAATAAACATTGTACCTTCATACTTAGGTTCATTATACCTCATCAAGGAAAATGCGAAGTACGGGATATGTTTTATTTGCAGCTCAAAATTGTTATTTACGACAAATTTGCTAATTACTGCAAAAAGGGATGAAGGGTGGAGAAATAAAATGTAACTACGAATTGAAGTAAAAAAAAATTGGCGGGAAAAAAACGTTCAAATGACCCAATCACTGTAGAATACGGGACGTCGATAATTATCTTTAAAAACGTTGCCATAAGTCAGCAAAATCCCCGATTGTAGTTAAAATTGCTGAAAAATTGAAGGGAAAAAACAGTTTAACTTATTTTTATATCCAAAATTATCATGTTATAAATACGCTGTTTATTAACGATTTTTTAGTGAACATTATAAATTTAAATAAACATCATTGAAAAAACGGGACAAATGTATAAAAAAACAAATTCAGAACCACTAAAAATACAGAAATGTCCCGTACTACGGGACTGAAGTGGTCCGTCGAATTGTTTCAGACATTTTACTGGTCTTTGGGTTCAGAAAGGTTGAGAAACACTGGTATAGCTTATAAGTTCTGCTGAGAGAAGCCAAATTCACAGGGGTGGGTGGATCCCTATTACCACAAGGGACTGTTGTTAGAATGAAGTACCGTTGTTTCCTGAGTCTTATTCATAAACACAAGATGGTTATATTATATCTATGGTCCTATTCGGCCGCAAAAGGTTAATTAATTCCGCAACGCTCATAGTACGTTGGAAACTACATGATCTGAATTTTTCAATTTTTCGCTGACGAAAAGCACTTATCTAAATTTCACGAAAGTTCAGAAAAAAAATTACCATAAAAATCCAACAACTTACATTTCAGAATATTTCTCAATGTTTTTCTATGTTTAATATAGATTACGTGTTGAGAGACAAATTTTGCTAATACGTATTGTTATTAGTGAATGTGAAACTCAATAAGATAAGCAATGCTTTGGTGATCCAGTATTTGGTTCTCCGGCATCGCCGTTGTTAGATGGCACTGCATCCAAGGCGGGTCCAGTCTGTCGTAATCTTTCACGAAATAAATATTGTGACTGCTGGCCACGCTTAAACGGATATCAACGACGATTCCAGCCGCTTATGAGGAGGAACAATTAGATTGCAGTTTCATACCGTAGTATAGATTTTTACATCGAGGAAATATTCACAGCGTGTCTTGTGAGCTTTAATGCGGCACTTCATCTCATCAACCGATTGTCTTAGAGCAGGGGTTCGCAACCGGTGCTGCGCGGAGCCCCAAGGGCTCCGTGTGCACCTCCCAGAGGCTACGCGGTGACTCGAGAAAAATAATATAAATCAGTAAAAAAAAAAAAAAAATTGATAGATAAATAAGTGAAATAGGCCTACAAAGTTCTGCCATAAAAATTATGTATAAAAAAGGGCTCCGCGAGTCAAACAGGGCTCCGCCATAGAAATTATATATTGGATAGGGCTCCGCGAGTCAAAAAAGGTTGAGAACCGCTGTCTTATAGAGGAATGATTTTAATGCAAAAAATGCTCAAAATGTGTTCAAAAATTACCAGTTTTGAGAGTGAAAATACAGTGTGTCGCAAAATTTAAAAAAAAAAAATTAATTAAATTTTTGTACGGTCCTCCACTGTCTTCTAATTTACAGTTAGACAGTTGCCCTGTATCTTCCGAGGCTAAAAGAAAAATTTCCATGTTTCCAAGTGCAATATTCGCTGAAATATTCGAATTTAAAAAAATCGGAGAAAAGTTGGGAAAAAGCATAAAAATGAGGGGAAAAGGAGCGTTTTGAAAGTTAGTTTTCGCTGTTCTTTCATTACTTTTCTCCGATTTTTAAATTTAAATATTTTAGCGAATATTGCACTTATTAGAAACTTGGAATTTATTTTGTTGGCCTCAGGATATACAGGGCAACGACATTCTAATTGGAAGTCGGAGGGTATGGGGGACCTTGTCAAGATTTAATTTTTTTCTTTGTTTCGTGTGAAACAGTGTATTTTCACTCTAAATACTGGCAAAGGGTAATTTTGGAACGCCTTTTGAGTATTTTTTTTTAAAATAGGAATCACATCACTACGACGAACGGTTGATGGGATAAATGCTGCATTAGCACTTACAGGACACCCTGTATATTGATTGTTTCTTAGCAAGGCAATGTTCGAGTACATTCGGCCCACTTAAAATTCATTGCTTTAGTACAGGGAACTACGGGAAACTGACAAAATATGGATGTTTTTTTAGGTCTTGAATGGAAAAATCATCAAAATTCGCGATTGAGTGCAACTCACCTTTCGTGAGTTGCAAAATAAAATTCTTTTGTATGTAATTTAACATGAAAAAATTTGCAACCAACACGAATAAAATTTGATGTTATATTTTCTAAAAAAAACAAGAAACAAGCAATATTCATTTTGAACGTAACAGTATTGATGTTGAGCGGAATTGAGCCTAAAACGAAGTAAAAAGTTCTATTTTAGGGTTGCTTTTTGGGTGGTACAAAATAGCCCCAGTTTTGCTCAGAACATTACCATCAAATTACTATCGAGCATATAATAATAAATAATCGGTGAATGGCAACTTTATAGGTATGATTTAAAACGCTCATGCTCAATCCATGACCCGCGGGCCGAAAATGTGGTCCTCGGAGTCATCTAATGTGGCCCGTGACCTCAAACCTAATTTTTCAAAAGTCAACTAAGCCGCAGATCACTTAAGTGTCCTGCGGTGGAGTGCCATATAACTTAATTGGCCCGCGGCACGTTTCGAGATCACTTGAGTGACCCGTGGCACAGTTCCAAGCAACTTGAGCGGCCCACGGCACATTTACAGATCACTTTAGTTACTCACGACACAATGGCAAATCATTCAAGTGGCCCACGCCACATTTACGGATACGTGATTCACAGATTTAAGGGACCCGTGGCACTGTTCGAAACCACTTAACCACAAGTGGCCCGGGGCTCGTTCTCAGATAATAGACTACGGCATAGTTACAGAGAACTTGAGTGACCCACGGCGCAGTTCCAGAGCATTCAAGCGGCCCGCAGCAGATTTATAGATCACTTAAGTGACCAGCGGTACAGTTACAGCTCATTCAACAAGGCCTGTGACACATTTCCAGATTACTTGAGCGATCCGCGGGGCTTTTACCAATCACTTAAGTGGCCAGCGACTCGTTTTCAAACCAATAAAGTGCCCCGCAATCTCTAAAAGTTTAAGCACCCTTGATTTAAAAAGACAATTAGCGATTGCATATAAACAAACAGAATATACTTTCTAATTAACACATTTGGATAAGATAGTTTTCTTTGAACGCGAAAGTGATCTTTGAGGCCTATTTCAGTGATCTGAAAATGTGCCACGGGTCACTTAAATGCTCTGGAATTGTGTCACGGTTCATAAGCGATTTGTACATGTGCCACTTAAGAGTTCATTTTTACAAAATTAGGTTTCGGGGGCAAGCCACATCAGGTAACCCCCAGGGCCACATTTGGTTCGTGGGTCAAGGGTTTACCATACATGGCTTAAAGGGTGGGTCGCAATGAATTTATTAAAAAGAAATTTTGAGTTCTTAGCCTTCAAATAGCATTGAAATTAACAGAAATTGATTATGATAACATATATTTAAAAAAAAAAAAATTCGTCGGGGGGGGGGAGGAGCACTACCGCCTACGCCCCCCCCCGCGTACGTTTCTGATCCCACCAATATGCGTTGGGAGGTAGGGTACTGACGAAATTTTGCTGGGGGGGGGGCAAAAATGGCTAAAAATTTGCTGACGTAATACTTGAACGGTCCCAAAGTAAGAAGAAATTGGCATGTTGAAGTGGGAGAGATTTTAGAATGGTCTATCTAAATCATAGTTTCCCTCCCAACCTTTTTTTGTCCCATCGCCCCCTTCTTCAGAAATGTTTTTCTCCCATCGCCCCCCAACGCAGTCTAACCCATAGGATCCTATGTTATACCCGTAGCTTCTACCGCCCCCCCCCCCCCCCTGGAACTTTCCATCGCCCACGTTGGGGAATCACTGGTCTAAATACACAATGTGTACCAAAAATATATACAGCGCCTCCACTGTGACGAAAACGAAGAAACAAAGCCTCCGTCCAGTGCTGGGCAGTTTTGTTTCCCTGTGATGTATCTTGAGGTGTTTTTCGTGATATTTGTACACGTCTGGAAGCATCGGTGGGTCAGAGTAGGGTGATAACTTGCTCAAATAGGATTTTTTGCTGAAAAAACTTGACTTTCGCAGCTTATTACTCGACTGTGTTTGAGTGAAACCTCAAAAATTGTTTTTGCGATTTGTTTTAGGTTTCTTTTCTTTTCGATTTTTTTTTTTTTGTTTTCCGATCTTTTTGTAGAATAAATTGTTTTTCAAAATGGTACTTGAAGTTTTGTTTCTTTTTTTAAGTGGTTTGAAGCATAAAAATTGATTTACGAAAAAAGCTCATCTCTGTCCCACAGTGAAACTTCTTTTCAGATGTTGTGGATGAACGCGTTGTGTGATCCATTGCCGCCCCCTAGAAGCTGCTTTTCTTGTATTAAATTTTTAAAATTACCTTACGTACAACTCGCATAGTGCTAGCGATGGATTGGGCTTGATTTTCAGAAAATCATCTGTCGATACATTGATGAAAAGTTCGCACGCGCAAAATTTAACATTCCTTTGAGTTTATAAGCATTAAATTTCGTTTGTATATAGAACCATTTTACCAGTCACCTTTAAAAAAATTGAAAATCATGCAACGAGATCCTATACATCGTTTTTTCTCGAAAGTAATTCGTCGTGATTACAAGAAAAAAAATCCATAAACCATTGAAAATACTCCAAGATCAGGGCAGAACTCGGAGAATTTTCCAACACATTGGTTTGAATAATACTAACCATAAAATAGAAAGCCTTTTGGAGAATCCCAGCACGAACAAGCTTTGCTATGCAGTACAAGCTAATGCCAGATCACCCGGTCAACGTACAATGATGAAGTTTCACCATAGCTTAGATAAGTTTCAAAACTAAAGATTCGTTACTGCCGGATTTTTCTTTTGTAAATTTTTAATCTGTTTAAATTAATTTACGCTTACGCAATTTTTTTCAACACTATCAAGTAATATATTTTTGAATTGTTTGCAGCATTTTGAGTCTAAACAATTCAAATCCAATTGTTATACATCTGGATTTTAAATAATCGTTGTTTCTCTTACTTTTTGTTCGAAATTCCATTCGACGTGTAATGTCTGATGGGTAAACTAAATCGAAAATACAAACTATACTTTGCGATTTCACATGCTTTATTTTTGAAGTAATATAGGGAAGAATAAAAGTAATTTTTTGTGAATGAAAAGCTTGATTAATGCATGAAAACATGGAATTCACGAGAAATGAAAATTACCTTCAGGGTTAGATAATACAATTGAACGACCGACGTTAGTTGACCCAAAATTGCAAAAAGGAACCACGGCTATACGCGTTTCGAATATGAAGTTCCTTCATCAGTTGCAGAAATAAAGAAAAATATTGTAAAATACTCCTTATAGCGAGAGTAACTCGCTGTTGTAGACAAAAGAGTCGAATTCAAAATCAATTTCAGTCGATTTTATTATGGAATTGACTGCTTCGAAAAGAAATATTTTCATTGTAGCATTTTGTTAAAAATACATTGGTATCGTTGTTTATTTCAATTTTTTTTGTTCTGAATATAAGGCACACATTATCATTTGAGTATAATCAGTCAAAAAAAAAAACCAAATATCAGTAATAACTGAAAAAAATTAGTTGCAAAAAGTAATTTTGTCTTTAAAACGTAGAGAATTGCAAGAAAATGGAAAACGTGGTAATCGTGATATAAAAGGATTTTGAAATTACCGAATGCTATTATTATTCATTCATACTTCTCAGCATGTGTGGATCTATACTTTTAATGTGGATCAAAAATAATTTTCAAAGCATATAATGCATTTAGTTTTTGAGAAAATATTTTTTTCCCAGCTAAATTCGCTACAAGGACCACTGTGTGGAAGCGGCCCGTAAGCCAGCTGTTGGCCATCCCGGGCCTGCGGTGTAATTTTTAACTCCTCCCGATGCAACGATATCCTTTACTATGACAAATTTATAGATAAGGATATTTTTTGAAGATATTCGAATATTTTCGTATCGCTGCAACGATACTTTTTACACATATTGCTCAAAAACATCTTCAGTATAAATGTTAAAAGTCCTAGTGGTGATGAATGGCCGTCGTTTAGTCATTGTGAATTTCATATTTCTGTTCTATCTACAACTCTTGAAACCGAAACCGAAAACCGTAATTGGTGAAACGGGGTTCCAATGGATGGTTATAATCCATCAAACCCCCTTCATCATGACTCTGCCAATTCCTGTGCAGTATTGCGCTTTGCAATGATAGTTAGATTCTAATAAGGTGGTGAAGACGTAGGTTCACCTGAGACTCAAGGGTGTTTTTTGTTTTTTTTTCGTTCAATAATTTCGTAGTTTTTAAATGTTCATAGACCTGGCAACACAGGTCGAGGCATGTGTAGAAAATTTTTTGGTCTTTTTAATCGTGCTTTGAGTCTACTGTCGTATGATGAAATCTCCGCAAGGTGTGGAATTTCAGAATCGTTCAATTTATCAAATAAGTTCTTTGCATATGACGTTACATCAGCTACTCCGGAATCACGTCTGATATTAACGTTTCTAACGTACCAAGGTAGTCCGGTGTATCTCCTCAGAGTCTTGTTCTGAAATCTCTCCAGAGCTATGATATTCATTTTCTTCGAGAACAACCAGACAGGCGCAGCATACAGAAGAATCTGTCTAATTGCCATCTTATACAGAACAATTTTATTTCGAATTGAAAGACTTGAGTGCCTGTGGCTTAGTCTGTTGAGCATGACCGAGGCCACGGTCGCCATCAACACACTGCCGGGAGAAACTGAATCTCTTGTCCATTATCACCCCCAAATATTTATTGTGAATGACTTTTGTTGATTATAACTCCTTGTACCTCTATGCGTGCTTGTTGTGGTAATGAGGGCTTGTTAGTGAACCACATGAATTTGGTTTTATCTGCATTCAGTTCAACACGGGTTCGCTCACACCAGCGCTCGTCTAAAACTCTTGTTGGTGTACAAAATATGTCTCATTCAGAAATACTTTAAACAGCAAACAACCGTTCAAAATAAGCATCAGAAAAAAGACCATCAACGAAAAAGGAAGAGGGAAACAAAATATTGCAAAATAATAGACGAGGAGGAGAAATCAGAAATCACATAATGATATAACGCGTGCTTATAATTCACTCCTCATAAAAATTATTCGACACCGTAAGGTAAAATAAAATAAAAAAATCATCGCTTAACTACTAATCACATGATTTAACATAAAGATGGGCATCCACACGAATAAATCGAGGCCCAATTAACCCCCCCCCCTAAAAATTAAGAAAAAAAATATAAGAAGTGACTTTTTCACGCGTTAGACATGTAATTATATTTCTGAAATTACAGACCCGCAATATTTAATAACAGACCACTGACGGCGACCAGCGAAATAAGGAACACAAAAAAAAAAAATTCCTTCCCTTTTCTAGCAATTCCTAGTGACTTCTTCAAGGACTTTTTTGTGACTAGATTTCTGCGATTCCAAAGTCACATTTTATATATATATATATATATATATATATATATTCGTGTCTATTATTGAGGACAGACACCAGCTGCGGTCGGTCTCTCTCTCTCTCTCTTGGAAAAACAAGAACCAATCCTTAATCTTAACATGTTTGGTGTGTTTTTTTTCTTTTTTCGGAAACGTGTTATTACAACCTCGTCGGTGTAATTTTCGACACCTCTGAGTTGTGGACTGATTACGGAATACGCATAATTGCTATCTGGACGTCGGATCAGCAGCGCCCGCCGAATCGTTTAGCGCCGATGCAGCAAAAGGAAAAATAAAACGGCGTTTCCTTCTCTTATACAGTTGTAATAATAATAAGGGAAGCTTCGGCAGGAATTATTACTGTTAGGAAAATTACTTTGTATTTCCTGCCCATTTGTTCTTATTATTTTCTTTTTTTTGAAACGTTATTAACAATTTATGCAAATTGGATGATGGAGATGCGAGTGTTTTTCTGATGATGTGTGTGTATATATACGCACAGCACGTGCTAGAATCGACATCCGAAGATGATTAGTCTTGAAATCGTAGGGTATATCTGTTAAAGTATCTACCCTCCTAGTGTATGATGTTTTATTAATAAGGAATAATTTTAATTTTTTTAACCGTGGATTTGGTAGATTTTCACCGGTAGGTAGCAAGCACTAAATGGTTTGAGTCATTAGACAGAAACACGGCAATTTCAAGAACATGAATTTTAACGGCAATTCCAAGAACATAAATTCCAACGTCAATTTCAAGAGCATGAATTCCAACGTCAGTTTCAAGAGCATGAATTCCAACGTCAGTTTCAAGAGCACAAATTCCAACGTCAGTTTCAAGAGCACAAATTCCAACGTCAGTTTCAAGAGCATGAATTCCAACGTCAGTTTCAAGAGCATGAATTCCAACGTCAGTTTCAAGAGCACGAATTCCAACGTCAGTTTCAAGAGCATGAATTCCAACGTCAGTTTCAAGAGCATGAATTCCAACGTCAGTTTCAAAAGCGTCAATTTCAAGAGCACAAATTCTGGTTTAATAGCTGCAAAGTTTTAACGTCACGTCAGTTATAATTGTTTCAAAAACCAAACTTTAAAATTGTTTCAAATTTTAAGACCGGTTCAGAAACACAAATTTCAAGATAGTTGCCGGAGTACAAACTTCCACGTCAGTTTCAATGGCACCAATATGAAGATCAGTTAACACTTTCGGGTCTGAGCTATTTCGACTATGTTTGTCCCTGCGGCCTGAGGGTTTTTGGCCCTAATAATTAATATTTAATGAGAAATAATTAAAAAAGTATTTTTTCGAGTTTTAAAAAAAAGTTCCGCATAAGAAAACATCATTATTTGACAAAATTTCGAACAATTATGAATAAAAACTTATCCAAAAGTTGTACAAATATCTAAAAAAGTGGTTTTCTTTAAAAAAAAATTATCTTGTCATCAACAAACATACTGGAAACATATATATTCAGCCATTTTATAGCTGCTAGAGTTAAAATTCAAGCACCGAGCAGACCCGAAAGTGTTAAAAGAGTTGAAATGTCAAGATTGTTTCAAGTGCTTTATAATTTAACTAGTTTTAGAATCGCACATCAGCAGCTGAGCCGACCGATTGCGACACACTAGAATAAGCACTGCTCTAATGAGCATTCCTTTATGTCATTTATCTCAAACCGCGGGTCAGATTTGGCCCTCGAAATCATCTGATGTGGCCCGAAACCTCGAACGTAATTTTGTAAAAATGAACTAAGCGGCACAAGAACAGATCTCTTAAGTGATCTGCGGCGCAGTTCCACATCACTTAAGTAACCTGCGGCGTATTCGCGTACCACTTGAGTAACGTGCGGCACGGTGATCCAGATCACTCAAGTGATACGTGGCACAGTTCCAACTCTTCGCTCTAGATCATTTTTCACTGTTTTAAATAGTTTTAAAATGTTTTTAGAGGTTTTTTTTTTCCAGTTAAGACGTGAAATACACACGCACATATATGCGTGGCCGTCTTTAGAGCATCATGGGGGCGCCCCCGGGTCAAGTGATTTTTCTGAGAACCCACCTGGCAAATTCTTGAAAATTTTAACTGGTTCTAATTTTTGTGAGGCCCGCATTCTCTTGAGGCCCCCGGGTCGTGTCCGGGTGTGCCCATGCGTTAAGACGGCACTGCATATATGTAGGTGTGCCTGACTCAAATGGTCCAAGTAAAAATATCGACCCAAATTAATTAGTTTTTTCTTTTCAAAGGGCATTTTGACATACAATAAACACAAAACAATCAAAAAACAAATTTTAATAGTCAGTTTTGGCCCAGGTTTTTTAAGAGGTTAAGAAGCGTCCCGCAACACATTTTCAAACCAATATAGCGGCCCGCTCTCCCCCCCCCCCCCAAAGGTTGAACATCCCTTTGGACTTTGTGTTATAAATTTCCGACCACATTGCAAAATGAAAAGTACAACCATGACTTACATTACGTGCTTTTTAAAAATTTTCTGTCCACCCCAGGTATGAGAGTTCTATTCCAGAGCACTTTCGAAAGAGTGCTCTAAAGTCAGATAAAAAACTACACTAAATTATATACATCAGGAATCTCAAAGAATGCACAATTTGAACTCTGACCAGCCCTCGTGTCAAAATCTCACTCCGAATTACGGACCTTCTTTTCTTTTTAGGTCTTTATGAATTACTGCACACACACGAAAAGAAAATGTCGTAAATATTTCTCCTAAATATATAATATCTAAAAATGTCTCCGTTCTTTTTTATTTCCATCGTCAGAGACACCTTGTTTCGACCCCATCGTTGGGTCTGATCATAAATACGCCGTTTCGCGGATACGGTTTTTTACTTTAAAGATACAAAAAATAATAATAAATAAATTTATATATCTTAGGCCACTTTTACCTGCCATGCCTATTGTTTGGGAAATGTTTTATTATGAGGCTTTTTCTCCTCTTTTACCTCTTTCTCCTCACAAACGCACGTTTTTAGTTTTGCGCTTTCTTAACTCTGGACTCTCAGACATTGACTCTTAAATCAGAATTAAGATATTTTTCTTCTTTTTTTAGTTCTGAAAAGAACTTCTTTCCAAGTTCATGATAGAAACGGAAGGAAAGCGGGATGAAAAGATAAGAAATAATAATATTATATCAATAATAAAAGAAAGAAAGATGTGTGTGTGTGTGATTTTTAGCGAGGACGTTAAAATTTATTAGGCTTAGGCCTGTCGGTTATAGCGGCATAAACAATTTCTTGCCGCTTAAATCAGGGACGCGTAATAATTCGTTAGAGAAAAGCCTTTACCTTTTTTATTCTGGGTTTCATATAGTCGTTCGTTCTCGGTTTTTTGTTTTACTGTTTACCGTGACTAGACATGGGCCCACCCGGGGGCCTGAAGCGAAGAGGGGCCTCACAAAAAACGAGATCTGGTTGAAATTTTCGAGAATTTGTTTGGTAGGCCCTCAAAAAATCAATTTGGCCCGGGGGCCGATGATACTCTTAAGACGGTCCTAGTCATAGGCCGTGTTGCAACCAGCATAGGTCTAAGTTAGCCCTAAGACAGTGATTCTCAACCTGGGGCCATATGACCCCCCTTGCGGTCCTGAGATATCCTAAAAGTGCCACGGGTTAAAATCAGGTGAAAGGGGGGGGGGCAGAGAGAACTGTGGAAAAAGTGAGATATTGTTTATTACAGATAAAGTAACGACTAAATTATTTATTCTATGTCTATGGAAGAAATGAAGCTTTCCGGTGAAATATTGGTAGAAAAAGAATGTGACTGCTTTCAGAATCCAGCAGAGCTGTGCACAGAAGCTATGGCGGGACGGGGATGCCGCAAGTAAATGATCGCCAGTGCTAAAGAGGAAACAAGTAAATATCAAAATTATTTTGGTGCTTCCTCAAAAGGTCGATCCCGCGTACGCCCCTGCAAGGTAACTGATCTCTAGGGCAAGGATATCGCAGGTAAATGATCACTGAGGTGACGAAGCTGCAAGTCAATGATCACAAAGAAAAGTAGGTAGCAAATAAATGATCTACAGAGTAAGGGAATTAGCCCGCGAATGGGATCATTGCCAAAACAAGGCAGCCACAGACAAATGATTACTAGGGATGGAAGCTGCAAGAAAATGATCACCATAGATAGAGGTCGCAAGAAAATTATCACAAGACCAAGTAAGCCTCCAATAAATTATCACCGGGTCAAGGGAGCAGCAGGAAAATGATCATTGCCAAAGCAAGCCATAGACAAGTGATTGCGTTCAAATCCATATTGAGTAAGGCCGGTATTACACTATAAAAGTTTGATAAAATCCATTTTATAAAACTTGAAAAATCTAACCTATAAGGTTATTGGTTACATTCTAGAAAATGCAACCGTTGACTTCATTGGCTGCATTTTTTAAGTTTTATAATAGGACTTTTATCAAACTTTTATAGTGTAATACCGGCCTAAGAGCTCTTGCATCTGATCTATCAGACTTTGCTAAAGAGCATGGGAGTGGCAAGGAAATGATATCTAGAGCTGGAGGGGGCATGTTAAATGATCAGTTATATCATCACAAGGCCCAGTAATTAACAAATAAGTCAACACCAGGTCAAAGGTACAGCAGATAAATTATGACTAAGGGGAAATTAACAACAGGTTAATGATCTCTAGGACAAAGAAATCGCAGATAAATGGTCTTTAGGACAAAGAAATCGCAGATAAATGGTCTTTAGGACAAAAGATTCGCAGATAAATGACCTCTAGGATGAAAGAATCGCAGATAAATGATCTCTAGGATGAAGAAATCACAGAGAAATTACCTCTAAGATGAAGAAATCACAGAGAAATTACCTCTAAGATGAAGAAATCACAGAGAAATTACTTCTAGGGCTAAAGATTTGCAGATGAATGATCTCTAGGACGAAGAAATCGCAGATAAATGACCTCTAGGACAAAAGATTCGCAGATAAATTATCTCAACATGAAGGAATCCCAGATAAATTTTCACAGGGACAAACGTATTATTTCATTTTTATTTTGCGTGCGTGGACCCGTATCTTCTTGATTTCGTGATTTCCCGTGCACGGTCGTGCACGCGCAGATTAGAGGGAACAGTGATTAGTCGCGAGCGCCAAAAGCTTGGAAACAGCTCCGCCAAATGAAAAACTTCTCAGTGCTTTGGCGCGATGGCGACCAACTATCTCCGAACGCTCCGTACGAAAGAAGATAACTCTGTCTGGATCTCTCCAAAGATCCAATTCTAAAAACTCACTTATTCGGGCCAACTTCGAGGCATAAATTTGAAAATATAATATCTCTCTATATAATATTATTTCTCTTTTATTTATTACAGTATATGTTATAAAGCATTCATTTATAATAATAATGATTATGGTGATTTATCAAATGTGTGTATGGCAACATTTCGATATTTCACTCCACATACGTTTCCTGGAAAACAATTACCTGCCATATACAATTTATTACGCCCGCCATTTCTACGGATAAATGCCAAGACATAATGATCCTGTACCATTGCTGCCTTTACTGAACGTACGTTATAAATCGAGTTTGCGCACAGAAAAGTAATTTGACAGGAGGTGTTTATAAAAAGCGGGGGGGGGGGGAATGGCAGACACTGGAAGACTGGGAATTGTGGGAACGGACTATTACCGTTTCTTTATTTTTCTTATTCCACGATTACGACACGGATACAACGAGTTCACTGAGGTTGTTGAACAACAATGAAATATAACAAAAAATGATAATGATACTGGCATCGTGTTTCCTTATTTGCATCGTGACTAGCATCAAAGTTCTCTGGCGTCACGACAGATGGCGCTTCTCAACCGGCGTTCATTGGTTGTGGAGAACAAGCTATAGATCATACTAATTCATTTGTTTATGGAAATATAATAGCGACAATAATAAGTGGCCGAAATGGGCGGAGAATAGAGACATGCCATGACAATGTGAGATGACTTTGGCGGCGCCAAACTCGTATGAATACGCAGCCGGTTTTTTTTACTATATCATTGATTCTCCCACTCCACACTCACCGAAACGAATCAGGCCATTTATGCAAATGAGGAGAAGAAAGAAAGTAGAATGAAAAATGTTTTCTTTCTTTTTCTTCATTCATTTTTAGTGTGAATATCCATGTTTCTCTTTCTTCTCTATATCTATTCAGGAGGTGGCTATAAGAGGAGGAGGAATCATCATCATCATAATGACCGGTTGTAAAGTATCATATATAATCATTCAAGGACGAGAGAAACGAAGGTGTTTGTTTGCAATTTGCGATTTGACATGAAGGATTATCTTATGTCGTGGTGTCGCTAATGTAAATTAGCCACGAAAAGCGGAAAAAATGAAAAAAAAAAATCACATTATTCTTATGAATTCTTACTTCACATTATCTTCCACATGATCTTCACAAGCACCGAGTGTGTATTCTATGTCTGTGTTTAACTTTTTCACTCCAAATGAATTGATATACTAATTAAACTTAACATCCCATTCAATGATCATCATCATCATGATTTGAGCCACGACTGGAAAATTCGCCTTCAAAATTTCACGGAAAAGAAAGTTCATCGACAGAAATTCACAGACAAATAATCCATGGGCAGAAATGTCACGGAAAGGAAAATTCATCGAAGGAAACAGTTCACCAAAAACAAACAAAAAAACAATTCATCGACAGAAAATACCACAAAAAGGAAAATTCACCGAAGAAAGAAATTCACTAAAACACAATTCGTCGACGGTACATACTACGAAAAGAAAAATTCATCGAAGAAAAAGTTCACCAGAAAAGCAATTCATCGACAGAAAATACCACAAAAAGGAAAATTCACCGAAGAAAAAATTTCACCAGAGCACAATTCGTCGACTGTAAATACCACGGAAAATTAAATTCATCGAAGAAAAGTAATTTTCCAGAAAATTACCTGTAAATTTTTTTTTCCTGTAATCACCAGAAAAGCAATTCATCGGCAGAAAATAACACAAAAAGGGAAATTCAAAGAAGGAAAAGTTCACCAAAAAAAAAACAATGCGCCGACGGAAAATTTATTGGAGGAAAATTCATCTACAAACAATTCATAGACGGGAAATTCACAGACAGGAAATTTCATTGAAGGAAATATTCTTACCGGCATACGATTCATTGACAGACAATTCACCGAGGGGAAAATTAGCTGATTTTAAATTCACCGAAAACCGTCGTCGGATATCAATTGAGAGATGATCAGTAATGGGTTGTCAGTAAGGTTGTTGTGTTGGTGAACTAACTTTCCTGTCGATTAATTTTTCTTTCAGTGAATTTTCAGTGAATCAATTGAGCTCATCTTAAGAGTGTGACCGTCTTCTTCCAATTGTAGGTAATATACAGAAATATGAATTCAGTACGCCGATGGCATGGTCCCCCAACAAGGGTGGCACTGAGTCGGGGGCCCTGCTGCAGGATGTGGAAGTCATGGTCGCTGCCTCTCATATAGAAATACATACTATAGAATGGTGCTCGCGGCACGAAAAAGTCTTGATAAAAGCGCTACTGTACGATATATTATCCGAAGAAAAATGAGAACCTCACAAAATCGTGCATTGCATGATTTCTCCAAAAACCCCTTGATACTGCGTTGAGACATTATTTCATCCAGATGTGTCTCCAAAAAAAAATGGTCCCAGGGTCCCTGAACTCGCTGAGACAGCCCTGGGTGTCCATCCAGAAATTTCTCGTTGACGGGGGAATTAAAAGTAGGTTGCACAAAAGACCATTGATGTAAAAGATGGAGTTATAAATGACTCGCACAAAATTTATAAATTAATGTGATGTAAGTGAGAGAGGCTTTTTATAAAGGGTGTAATTGTCGGCACCTTTTAAAACAAACCGTGTTCAATGAAACTGTATCCATCTGCGCAGGTCCCGGACGGCACAAGGCAAGTCATTCAAAGACGTTCTGTAAAATAAAACCGAATGTATTCCAAGGTAGAGGAATTTTTCACGCCTCTTTCCCATGTGCCGCAGTTTTGTACGGCAATGTTCAACGCCTTGTTAAAGAAGGAAGTGTGTATCAGGACAGATGATAGGAGGAAACAAGAATCAGAGAAGCGCCCATCGGGTCCGAAATCCGTTCAAAAAGCACGTACCGCCTGGAATAATACGGAAAAAAGAGACGTCAAGAGGAAAATGAGGTTCCGGTGGCGGCATCTCAAGGTGCAGCACGGTTGACTGAAAGCACCATATGGACCCTCCTTGGAGGTGTTCGAAATAGCAATATACTGCATATAACACTTGACGTTTGTTTCCTTCTGTCATGTGGCAATGTAAGTATTCGCCTCATTGGGAATGAAACTTTCAAGGGACGCGTTCACGTTGGAAGCCGAGAGAAACGGGATTCTTTTATTTATTTTTTTTGGAGTCATTTTACCTTTATGAAATTTCTGCGATTCCTATTTTATGGTTTTAGTTTCTTCACGAGAACAACCTACTTTTAGAAATTGGTCTATATTTGCAATTGGCTATATTTTTTATAAAAATTGTATTTTATAGTACGTTGATTAACCCTAAAATGCGTAACTTTGCACATGCAGTCAAACTCGGTTATAACGACCTTGGTTGTGACGACAACTCGGCTATAACTAGCTAGAGGAGCATTTGTGGTTTTTTTTGCCAACTGTGACACGAATTTTGTCGCTATTCTTCCATTCTAGTCTAATTTTTTGATTAGTCTTTCCTCCAACTCGCCCTCCTGTGCTATAACCCAGTAGTTCTCAACCTGTGGAAGCCCGCGGCCCGGTTGATTTAGTTATTTATTTTTGTGAGGGGAAGGCTCCCGTCATACACATGACGAATAGGGAATAAATTTAGAAAAATGTGAGACAGTGAACCATTCACGGCCCGGTTAAACTGATGGCAAAGCCCGGCGGTTGAGAAACACTGCTATAACCCCCCTTAGCTCTCCCCCCCCCCGGCATTCTGTAAGTACACCCGTGCGTCTAAATCACACTTTTGGTCACCACCATGCTCACACACACTCTCTAAGTCACTCTTTTAATCATTCACATGCATGCACACTGTTTGTCTTCCACATGCTTGCACATTGTTCTGCTCACTCACACACTCCAAATCCCTCTTGAGCATGAAATGCTCAATGCACTTCGGGCTTTAGCAGTAGCATATATGAAATCGGAAAGCTAAATATCGTAGTTTTTACTCATCAAGAAAACTAATTACTGATACCATCAATTACCAACCATACCAAAAATCCAAATACTGCGTTATAATAAGAATGATAATATAAAATGATGATAACTATATGAATTTTATTCCAACTCCTGATCGAAATCAAAGCGTCAAATACCTCCAAAAAAATGATAACAATAATAAATAAAGATATTGATTGGGAAAAAATAATAATGATAACAATAATAAATATATATATTTTTTAATTTTCATGTCAATATTTATTCTTTCACGGGCTCTGTTTGAATTGCTATTATTAACATATATTTATTTTCATTATTCATATAAATAATTAACCACCATCATCCATCCGTAACCCTTTGTGTCCACTACCCAGACAAATATTATCACTATTATTATTATCATCATCATCATCTTCTTCTTCATCGTAACATAAAAGATGTTTGATTACACGGGCTCCGGCTATTGTTAAATTGGATTCCAAAAACCTTCATAATACAAAATATAATAATACGGTAGGGGGAAGGAACATCATTGGAAATATTTCTCAAAGAAAAGAAATCATGAAAAGATCAAGGATATTTTCCCGAAAAGGATGTTACATCGTCGTTACATGGACAACATGAACAATATGTTTTTTCTTCTCGATTCTTTTCTTCGTCTTTTACTTAAAGGAACAAAAAAAAATCGGCTTACATATATTGAAAAAAATTGATTTTTTTTTCATTATTTCCTTTATCTTAGAAGATTTATGGATCCATCTTGGATTCAAAAAAACTGATGCAAGACGTGTACTTATTTTTTTTGTGACGTCACAGAAAAATAATTGTTGTGATATTAATAGTTGTACATGAATAATTTCTGGGAAAAAGTCATTGACTCTGAATTACAGTGAAACGTCCCCGCCAACAATGGCCACTAACGGAACCGTGTAAATGATTCCGCTCTCGGGAGGTTATCAAGAGGTTGCGTATCTGAAGAATTTAGATTGAATTAAATACAAATACAACACCACAACCGGCAAAATGCCCGACGAGGTGGCTGAGAAAAAGATGTCCATAAAAATATGGATGTGATATATTTAAAAATACAGCAACCCAATTAAAAATGCAATTAATAAAAATTATAAACCATATAACGTGATAAAATATTATACAATGCCCATAAAGAATACTTATGGTTGTCTAAATTCTAAGAATGGATAGCTTCTCGATTTACCCCAACATGTTTATCGTATTTCTTTTTAAACGTGTCGATTGTGTTACAATTTACTACCTCCGCGGGTAAGCTATTCCATTTATTAACAACCCTATTGGAGAAAAATTCCCTGCGACACCATAACCTTGCATTGTCCCTCACCAATCGATACTGGTGTCCCCTTGTAAAAGCAGTCGATTGGCGGTGTACTAAAAGTTCATGGTCCATCCTATCCATCCCGCTGAAAATTTTGAACACTTGGATCATATCTTCTCGACACCTGCGTTCATCCAATGTAAACATATTCAAAAAATGAAGTCTCTCTTCATAACTCAAGCCCCGTGTGCCAATAAGGACTCTTCTCTGCACCCCTTCAACCAAGTCTATGTCCCTCTGTAGGTATGGTCTCCAAAACCTTACAGCATACTCCAGTACAGGACGAACTAAGCCTCGAAAAAGCGGAAGAATGACTTTAGGAGAACGCAAAGAGACCTTTGAAAATGAGACCAAGCGTTCTATTCGCTTTCTTGACCACCACCGAACAATGTTCAGAAAACCTAAGCCGCTCGTCAATGAGAATTCCCAAATCGGTGACCCTAGTTGCATCAGGGATAGTGACACCATTCAACTCGTAAGAGAACCGTGGGTTGTTCGAACCAAAATGAGCGACCATGCACTTATCAACGCTCAACGTCATGCTCCCTTCATTTGCCCATGCTGCAATCCTGTTTAAGTTGGTCTGGAGCAATTCCCTATCGCTTTCATTCCCGATTACCCCTTGCTAGTAATCCCATCGATACCCTGATCGAGTTTATCGAGCCGCTCGTCAATGAGAATTCCCAAATCGGTGACCCTGGTTGCATCCGACAGACCAGACACGACCCAGGCTCTGTCCCTCCCGGGATATAAGCCTTTTACCCTTGCGGATACCCTAATTGCATCCGGGATAGTGACACCATTCAACTCGTAAGAGAACCGTGGGTTGTTCGAACTAAAATGAACGACCATGCACTTATCAAGCGACCATGCAATTAATTTGGTTGCTTGTAAAATTATAACAACCCATGGTGTAATTGATTAGAATAAGCAGTTTTGTTAAGCACATGGCATTTTTTTTTTTGTAATAAAGATGCGTGAATTTTTCGTGAACTTTGTTTGTGATTTTGTATTGTTAATTTCAATCAAAAATTTCATGAAGAAAAATGCGTACAGACACAGCTGCGCCGTCATCCTCGTATCTTGAGGAATCATTCTTCCGATCAGCTATTTTTTGAAAAGAGACTACAGGTTTTCCTGGCCAGGGTGAGTTTGTAATAAAGTTAATATTTTTCGGGCTGCTATGCCGTGTTCCCGGTTTCTTTGAAGCAGAACGTTTCGTCCACTACTACGGTGGACATCTTAAGTGCAGTTTTCGACGAGCGGGGAGATGAAACGGCCTCTCATCCACTCAATCAGAAACCGCCACGTCCCATCAACATCGACACTTCTCTTGCTCGGCATCACAACGACGAGGTTGTTCCTTCCGCGTCTCCAGCAAAAAGCGTGAGTGGAAGGCGGTAACGGTCATCCAAGAGGGTAGTTTCGTCCCCTCGCTTGTCGAAAACTGCTCTGAAGATGTTCACCGCACTAGTAGACGAAGCGTCTGCTTCAAAGAAGCCAGGAACACGGCATAACATACCGAAAGGTACGAACTTTATTACAGGTTTTGTTTTTATCTGGGGCGGTGTTTTGTTTCAGTGCTAACGCCAGGCGCATCTCTACGCTATAAATAGGATTTCAGCATGGGGTTACGCTAATTAGCTGAGATCAAAATTACGTCACTAAATAGCGAAGCATTCATTCATTCAAACCGAGCACAACTCCGGTCTATCGCCAGAGGCAATTTACTACCGATTCAGTTGTGCCGGAAGTATGAGTGTGCCCCCCCCCCAAATCCCAGAAAGCGATTATATACTAAGTGTACATTACACAAAATACAGCACATTCAATTGCCTGACACCTGTCCAGTCGCCCAACCGGCATGGTTTCAAGGGAGCTGCCTCGCGACCGTTGGCTACAAGGAACAGCTTTCGACCTTCTTTTATTAGAGTTAAAAAGCGAAGCAAGATTTGGTTGTTCATCGAGCTTATGTATAAGTAATATGAGCTCGTTAGGTTGTTGTTTATGATTTTATGGCGAAATCTGGGTTGGCGCTCGACAAAAAAACCTGCTTCTACTGTTATTGCGTGCAAGTTCGTGAAATACGGATTCCTCCGTCACATTCAAATACACTGCTGGCCACCCAAATTGCAACACCAAGAAAGACAAGAGATATTGCAACAATATTTAGTTTGTAGATAACATGTTGACCAAGCATCAAATGATTAAATTTATAGACTTCTGTGAAGTGTGGTTCCTGCCAAAATCAGTAGCCAGAGTAGCCGCCATTGTTGGAGATCACCGCTGCCACACGCCTCGGCATTGATTCAAAGAGACTTTGGATGTGTTCTTGGGGTACAGCAGACCAATCAGCTTCCACGCGTTGCCAAAGTTGATCTGGTGTGGCAGCTGGGGATGTAATCTGGGTCAATCGTTGAGCAACCATGGACCACATGTTTTCTATCGGCGAAAGATCCGGAGAGCGAGCTGGCCAGGGAAGCAATTCAATCTGGCGATTGACGAAGAACCTTTGGACAATGCGTGCCACGTGTGGTCGCGCATTATCCTGTTGAAATATGGCCGTGGGCAAGCGCTGAAGGTAAGGAAGGACAACTGGCTCCAACACCTCGGAGATGTAGCGCTGGCTTTTTAAAGTACCGGCAATGCGTACTAGAGGAGTGCGAGAGTGATATCCAATACCGCCCCATACCATAATACCCGGTGCAGGACCAGTGTGGCGGTGCATAACGCAGCTGTTCAGCATCCTCTCTCCACGGTGTCTCCAGACTCGAATCCGACCATCGTGGTGTTGCAGACAGAAGCGTGACTCGTCAGTAAAGACAATTTCATTCCATTGTGCCGTCCACATCCTTCTTTCATCGCACCATTGGCGGCGGAGACGTCTGTGGTTCTGCGTCAAGGGTAGACGAAGCAATGGACGTCTTGCGGACAGACCACTCTGCTGTAAACGGCGTCGAATGGTACGCGCAGACACTGGATGATGCGGTACAGACTGAATGTGCTGTGCTATGGTTCGTGATGTGTCTGAGCGATCCGTCACTGCCATACGCACAATACGCCTGTCATCACGTGAAGTGGTGCACTGAGGTGGATGCAATCGAACACGTCGGTCCGTCGTACCCTCCTGCATCCAACGATCACATATCCGCATTACAGTTGTTTGGTTTCGTCCAACACGACTACCGATTTCCCTGAAAGATAATCCACAATCTCGGTAGGCCACTATCCTTCCTCTGTCGAACTCGGATACTTGATCAAAAGATGATCGCTGTTTTCTACGAGGCATAATTGATCGTTTTTTTGAAAAAACCACAAGAAAAACACCATTGCCGTACTTCAAATCGTCGAAATCTCCAAGCCTTAAATAGCGCTTTGAAGTGGCGCCACAGGCGCGCGTGATGTGCGTCTGCGCTGAAATTCTAATCATTTGCATATCTCACCTCCGCTAATGCATGTTGTAAATTTCATATTATTTGCATGCTTCCTTCAGGGTGTGGCATTTACGGTGGCCAGCAGTGTAGATATCGAAAACTTACCAGCAGTATCAATTATATAATTGTTAAAAACGCTTATGGTTTTTTCCCCCATTTTTTACACAATTTCCTATTTTTCAATTTTTTTTTCAATTTGCTCAGTATCGTAAATGAAATTGGAATATGAGCATTATATAGTTTAAACTGTCAGCTTATTAGCTTAAAAAAAATAGTTTTCGTTTAGTAATAAACTTTACATGCCCTGACAAAATGCACCTACTTTAGACAGAGTCTTTCTTTCATTCAAACCGAGCACAACTCAGGTCTATCGCCACGGGCAATTTACTACCTAGCGAGTTGTACCGGAAGTGTAAGTATCTCTTGCTCTATGTGGCGAGACTTTTTAACGGAGAGATCGGCTCGTATTTGGGCCTCGAAAACCGGCGGAATTATTAAGGGTGACTCGAAACAATTGTAAATATTAGTATTTTGAACACCAATAGAGTCTAAAAATGAATTTCGAGAGGTGATAAATAGCCAGTTGTTGTCATTTTTAACAAATTGGAATATCAATCAATTTTGTCGAAGCCCATGTCCCCCTATTTCTCCAATCTGCTCGTGTAAAAGTTAATGAAAGACTCCACCAGGCCCGTCATTCAGGGGCGCCCCCACCCCAGCTTTTGAGAATACACTAAAAAATGATATATATATATATATATAACATTTTCCAGGCCCCCCCCCCTTTCCGGAAAATGTTGAAATGACGGCCCTGGCCTCCACTCCTTTTGTATCCATACTTGCAACTCATTGCATAATTCACAGGTACCTTTGAATCATGACCACTTGTCCCAACTAATCTTTTTTGCTTTCCTGAGTTTTAGGTTTTGCTCACCAGGATCAGGTATCTACCTGGAGGAGACAATCATTGTTTCCAACTCCTTTGGAGACCAATGGTTCCGGGTCGGGCACATCAGGAGGAAACACCGTTCCCCAGTTCTGGAGGAGACCCCTTCTGTCTGGATGGGACCCACCAAGAGGAAGCACCGATCCCCATTTCCAGAGGAAGACCCTTGGTGTCTGCATGGTCCCACCAAAAGGAATTATACTCAACAACAAAATCCTCCCCACAGCCAACACTTATATTCTTTTTAAATATCTTCATATAATCTGAAATGTGCGTAGGGCTGTTTCCACAGCTCCCGCAGCTGATGTCAATTTTTGTATGTACTGATTGTAAATATCTTCATATAAGCTGGAATTTGCTTAGGGCCTGCGATGTTCTGTTTTCACAGCTCCCGCAGATGCTTTGAGAGGCGTTGCCCATGCAGGTGTCTGAAGCTCCGGAGTGTGATGGAAGCCTTTTTACTCTTCAATCGACCCCATCGGGGGTAGCAGGCAGTAAGTCATTCTTTGACAGGCATGGGTTGAAGTTGGATGTAATTGTACACTGAAGAGCCAAAAAAACTGGTCCACCTGCCTAATATCGTGTAGGGCCCCCGCGAGCACGCAGAAGTGCCGCAACACGACGTGGCATGGACTCAACTAATGTCTGAAGTAGTGCTGGAGGTAATTGACACCATGAATCCTGCAGGGCTGTCCATAAATCCGTAGGAGTAAGAGGGGGTGGAGATCTCTTCTGAACAGCACGTTGCAAGGCATCCCAGATATGTTCAATAATGTTCATGTCTGGGGATTTAGGTGGCCAGCGGATGTTTCTAAAGTCAGAAGAGTGTTCCTGGAGCCACTTTGTAGCAATTCTGGACGTGTGGGGTGTCGCATTGTCCTGCTGAAATTGTCCAAGTCCGTCGGAATGCACAATGGACATGAATGGGTGCAGGGGATCAGACAGGATGCTTACGTACCCGTCACCTGTCAGAGTCGTATCTAGACGTATCAGGGGTCCCATATCACGCCAACTGCACACGCCCCATACCATCACAGAGCCTCCACCAGCTTGAACAGTCCCCTGTTGACAAGTAGGGTCCATGGATTCATGAGGTTGTCTCCATACCCGTACACGTCCATCAACTCGAAGCAATTGGAACCGAGACTCGTCAGACCAGGCAACGTGTTTCCAGTCCTCAACAGTCCAATGTCGGTGTTGTCGGGCCCAGGCGAGGCGTAAAGCTTTGTGTCGTGCAGTCATCAAGGGTACACGAGTGGGCCTTCGGCTCCGAAAGCCCATACCGATGATGTTTCGTTGAATGGTTCACACGCTGACACTTGTTGATGGCCCAGCATTGAAATCTGCAACAATTTGCGGAAGGGTTGCACGTCTGTCACGTTCTTGCATGATCTTTTTCCAGCCGCAGCGATGTCGTAGATTTAATTTTTTACCGGATTCCCGATATTCACGGGACACTCGTGAAATGGTCGTACGTGAAAATTTCATCGCTACCTCGGAGATGCTATGTCCCATCTCTCGTGCGCCGACTATAACACCACGTTCAAACCCACTTAAATCTCGATAACTTGCCATTGTAGCAGCAGTAACCGATCTAACCACTGTGCCAGACACTTGTTGTGTTGTATAGGCGTTGCCGACCGCAGCGCCGTACTCTGATTGGTTCCATATCTCTTTATTTGCATACGCATGCCTGTACCAGTTTTTTTTGGCTCTTCAGTTTAAAATGTCATTTTTAATAATTTTTTATGGCTTTAATGATTGCATTCCACCGCTATTTTTTTGTTTTTATGTATTTCTGATTGAGATGAATGCACTTTATTTTTTTCATAATTTTTTGAGGATGATAATACCTTGTAAGAATTAGAACAGCAACACAATTTTCATAACTCATTCAAAAGTTTCTAAATTCTACAAGTGTCAACAAAATTCAAAGTTAAAAAACTACCCAATCTTCATAAGTTCTCCCGTAGAAAAATATTCCGAGTTCTTTAACAGACGTCGTAATTCATGTTTTAATGCACATACCACTCGCACATTGAGCACATGCATGTAAATAAATACAGTAATAAAATAAAAACTATTTCCGAAGAAGAAAACACGGATTTCTCGGAATGTGAGAGTCGTCTGAGAGGATATTCATTCCGAATAAATTTCAATAATCATCCTCAATCTCCAGCTTCTCGGTCACACAAAGTTAAAGACCTTTTCTCTTTCTCATTCAATTTAGCTCTTGAGAATATTAAACGCTTTCGGATGATAATAGCACACAGATTACCATTAAGAAAACACTCTTTTGGGGGGGGGGGAATGAGAAAAAGTTACAGACGGTCTCTTCCGTATATAATTCCGAATTCACGGTTTCTTTATATATATATATCTATACATTTTTTTTCTCTATTTTGTATGTTAAGTATTGAGTAGGAAAACACTAAAAACTAGCATTTATGGAGACAAAATATATATACATCCACACGAAATTCCAGTAAAAGAAAAATCACAAAAAAAATCCCGCCTTGAGAATCGTTCGTTCTGCGGTAGGTCGAATGGCTGATGAGACCGAAGTAAGGAGCATTGCTAAGATGATGATGATGATGCACCTGCGTTCACCTAATCCTGCGGTCGTAGGGCCACATTCGGAATAATAGTAGGTACTCGAGATGGACCTTTTTTTTTTTATTATTATTATCACATTCGAATTACCATAGCTAGTTTTTCGAGGGCCCTTCACGTCGTATACTCGAGAAGAGAACCGGATTCCTCTACATGTCGGATCTTTATCGAACGCTACAAAAATAATAGAGGTAAAAATCCACTTGTATTGTCTATATATAGTATCGAAGGCCGTCATGTTGACATGCGTGAGGATTGTCCTTGAATGTGGGTTCCAAGATATTCATTTGACACGTTGTAGTGCACTGGTTCCCAACCTTTTTTTTTTTTAGCTCATGGCCCCCGTTGAACCACGTTTTCTTCTCGTGCCCCCCCCCCCCTTCCCAAATCCACCAGTGCTGGACAAATCTGAAAAAATTTATATGCCCGGTCTGGCATGTAACTCAAACAAAATACATGCCCGAAAAACATTGCTAAGTTTTCCCTTTTGTGAGCAAATGTTTCCCACGCATTCAATACGAATGTGCTGGTATCTATTGATGAAAATATGCAGGTAATACAGTCGAATCCCGTTTTAACGAATACCGTTATAGCGGAAATCTCGTTGTGACGAACACTTTTCCAATCCCTCAAATAAGTTTACATAGGAACAATGCAAACAACCTGAAATTCCTTTATAACGAAATTTCGTTATAACGAAGTGATTTCTCCGGTCTCTTGGAATTCGTTATAAAGGGATTCGACTGTATATAGAAAATTGAGATTATTGCCCTGCAGTGAAAAAAAATTCAAATTAGTCCTTTGTTTGATGAAAAATCTCAAAATTTTCTACATTAAGAAATTTGGATCAAACTTTATTGTTCTAGATCAGTGATTCCCAACGTGGGCGTTAACGCCCCCTTGTGGGAAGATGGAAAGTTCCAGGGGGGCGGTAGAAGCTACGGGTATAACATAGGATCCTATGGGTTAGATTGCGTTGGGGGGCGATGGGAGAGAAAAGTTTCTGAAGAAGGGGGTGATGGGACAGAAAAAAGGTTGGGAAACTATGTTCTAGATTGTGAGTTTATTCTCTTTGGAGCCATTCAAGTATTGCGTAAGTGGATTTTCAGCCATTTTTGACCCCCCTCCCCCCCCCCTGTCAGCAAAATTTCGTCAGTAGCTTAGAATATTTCATATCTGCAAAAGGGGGTGGTTGATGACGTAAGCGACCTTGAACCCCCCCTTCCTCCCCCCTTGTCATCAAAAGTCAGCAAATCCGAAACCCCCCTCCCCTCCCGATGCTGACGTAATACTTGAATGACCCCTTTAGTTTGATTTTGCCACTGGATTTTTAGGACATCCATAGCAGGATTTTCGTTGTGTATTTTCGATCGACTTAAAGTATAATCGATTTCAATAGGCATGTGGGAGGGCAGGTAGATACGAAAATGATACAAGGAGTTCAGGGAGCTCCTATTTTAAGATGCCTAGACAATATGTCCTTTGGCAATATGCATTCAAATGCAAGATTTAAAGAAGCGTATATAAGTGTACATATATGAACAAAAGTAAGTCCGTAGAATAAAATCGGGGAAGGGGGGCCCTGATGTGGGACCTAAAGGACCCCGAATCCCCATACAATTTCAAAACCATGTGCGATATTAGGCATAATGAAAATAATCAGGTTATACAAGAATTCGAAGACCCCTTTGAGAAAAGAAACTTCAAGACCCCTTTGACATTATACATTCAATACGCACGGGTAAGTGCAGGACCGGAACTCGGAGGGGGGGGGGGGGGTAGCACAGGGCAACTGCCCCCCAGGCGGCAAAATTTAGGAGAGGGGGGGGGGTGGCAATTTTAAGTGGAAACAAAGAACAAAAAAAAAATAACCACAATATAAAATTATCGAATTTTAAAGTTGTGGAAGTGGCAAAAATAACGATTGCCCCGGGAGGCAAAAATCCTTGTTACGGCCCTGGGTAAGTGACAGATAATCGAAAAAAATCGCAAATATTCCCACCTTCCTCCCTTTATCTAAAAAACAACATTGCCCCTCCTCCCCCCCCCCCTTTTGCCTACCTAGCCCCCCGATTGTGTCCATAGTAACATACAATGGTAGCTCTCTCTAGCTGGTAATGAAATCTGAGATATTCCCTTGACACACCACACACACACACGAAACTTCAAGCTTGCAAATATCGGTTCATACATCACTACCGATAACACCTCAATGATTTATTTATTTCGCCGGAGAGACTAGAGAAGGTGGGGGAGGGACAAGAAAATCACATAATTCAGAGAATCATGTCTTACATGAGGCGAAAAGAAACTTCAAAGAGTCGAAAATTTCTCACCTCGACACCAGGGACCAGAGTTCGTGGCTGAAGTTCAACGATGTTATAGTAATAATAATAACAACAAAAAGTAAAAGGAATTTCACACCCGAAAGCAATTTCACGGACAAATTTCTACGAAGTCGGAGGTCAATAATAATAATATATTGAGCATGAAAAGAAGCGAGAGAGAGAGAGAGGAAAGAACATGTTTTCATGTTCTCTCACCCAGTTTTATTAGTAATGTCTCCCTCTTCCCCCTTTTTATTCTCATAATATCAAATATATATCGTGTTATATAGCGGGGCAATATGACAACTTGCGTTTAAAAGGCGTAGGGGAAAAAAGTGCGTATCTGCCCCGTAACCCAATGAACATAAAAACTCGAATAGGAGGATTAAGGTTATAAATGCGCTGCGCATGCGTATGTATGAGTAATGGAAAGTTTTGATTTCTGAAAAGTTCCCTCCCCCGCACACTCTTAAACCATAAAAAATGGCTTTGACAGTACGAATAGGATATCACAGCCGTGTGGTTAATGCACGGCTGATTTGATTGGCATTGATTCGACGGCACAGCCAGATATTTGGCTGATTAGCCGACTCGGAGCTGCCGTTTCATCTGATTTTTGACACTTGGGGGTCATTCAAGTATTACGTCAGCATCGAGGGGGGGGGGTTTGGATTTGTTGGCTTTTGATGACAAAGGGGGGGGGGGTTTGAAGGTTGCTTACGTTATCAACCAGCCCTTTTTGAAGATATGAAATATTCTAAGCTGCTGACGAAATTTTGCTGACAAAGGGGGGGGGGGGTCAGTGTTTTGCTGACAAGGGGGGGGGGGTTCAAAAATGGCCCCTTATCCTTATACGCATCGGTGCTAAAAGTTTCAATACTCGAGTTTGTTTAGCCTTGTTTATTTTCGCCATCTATTGAATATCGATAGCGCTAGATAATGTCATTGAGCCTCTCAATTGGGTTCGCCGGCAGTGGTGGCCGGCCACAGCTGGCTTCCTGGGGTTCTCAACTTCGAGGCGCGAATGCGAGCCGATCTCCCCCATTGGAAAGTCTCGCCACGGAGAGCAACTGGCCCACACAACGGCGCAATTACTCAATCATTACCTTTCACTCATAGTTAGAAAAATTGTTGGCAGATGGCAACATACACACTACACATAGCAAGCATTACACAGAAACCACTTTACGTTAGGTTCACAACACGGACACGCACATTCCAACACGTACCAATTCATTAGAAATTCCGCAGAGGAATGTGCCAGCCATCTTCAACCCGTTGCTTGCGAGCACCACGGTGCTCCCTAAAATCGCCAGAGTGCTCGATGCTCGTGTCCGATTTCGCAAACACTTGATGAACATTCCAATTTAGCCACCTTGTGCAAATTATATTCAAGGATTGAAATCGTCCTGATTTCGTGCAATCGGATGTCAAACTTGCCGTAGGGGGCGGCAGCCCAGGTATAGGAGATACTCGCCTAAAGTACCAAAGGATGTTTAGAGGTGTCGCGAGTTCAATACCCGGTTCGTCCCTGTCAGAAAACATTCCTGACACTGGGGGTACAACAAAAACGGCGACATGACCGCAGAAAAAATTGCTACCGCAGGGAGTCCCCCATCGAGGGCTAGCTAATTAATTAGCATTAATGGTAGAGGGGCATTAAAGGGTAATTTATCCCCAACCACATACTATTTGGGTGTTCAGCCAAATCGAAACTTATTCAAAGGCTTTTGACTTGATACGCATTGGTACGAAACGTTTCAGTACTCGGATTCTTTTGTTATTTTATTTTGTAGCCTTATTGTTATGCCATCTATTGATTACCTATTGCACTAGATACTACAAAATCTCATCTTAGCCATCCAATTATTTTGCATTTGTGGTATTTTATTACGCAGTCAAATATCTGGCTGTTCCGCTTACTTAAAACTATGATTTCATCTGATTTTGACACTTATACGCATCGTTACACAAAATTTCACAGCACTCAGTTTTCTTTGTAGTCTTGTTATTTTGCGCATCTATTGAGTACCGATGGCGCTAGATGCTACGATATGCCATATAAGGCTGGTATTACACAATAAAAGTTTGATAAAATCCATTTTATAAAACTTGAAAAATCTAACCAATAAGGTTATTGGTTACATTTTAGAAAATGCAACTGGTGACTTATTGGCTGAATTTTTCAAGTTCTATAAAAGGACTTTTATAAAACTTTTACAGTGTAATACTGGCCTACGCCTCTCAATTATTTGCATTGAATGGTAGTTAAACACACACAGCGAACCGACTCGAAACTTGATTTCGTCTAATTTTGACACTTTTATGCGTCGATGCAAATAGTTCCAGGACTCGGTGTATTTTTAGTACTGTTATTTTAGGGCATCTATTGAATGAATATCGATGGTGCTAGATGCTACGAGAAATGCCATCTCATTCCGGGATTACTCTGTAAAAGTTTGATAAATGTCCTTTTATAAAAGTATATCATCTAGCGCCATCGATATTCAATAGATGGCCTAGATAGCGCATCGGTACAAATCTGTCAGTGGTATTCAGCTTCTTTGGTAGGCTTGTTATTTTGTGCCATCTATTGAATATCGATTGTACTAAATGTCACCAAAGCATCTCAACCATTTGCATTAAATAGTACTTCATCTGACAGCTGTTTAGCCGACTCGAAACTGTGATTTCACCTGATTTTGACAATCATGCGTATTTTACGATTTTCCCGTATTTGTATGTCTTATAGGACTTATGGTTATACTACGATGTTTGCTTCCACTTGAGACCGATGCACACTACTATGACGAGCCGTAGTTACACGTCACGTCGGATGGCGAGTGATCATACCAGACATTATACGGTGTGCACACTGGTCTGATGTTTTAAGAGATGCATTAAGGCCGAAACACACTAAGACCAGGGCCATCTTAAGAGCGTCATGGGCCCCCCGGACCAAATGATTTTTCTGAGGCAATAGGTGGTGAATTCTCGAAAATTCCAACCACATTTCATTTTTGTGAGGCCCCCTTTTCCTCTTGCCGGGTGGGCCCATGCGTTAAGACGGCACTGACTAAGACGACGGATTTGTGAATTCTTATTCGTGGAAATTCTGTGACGCGGAATTTGAACGTCACAGAATTTCCACGAATCAGAATTCACCACGTCTCTGACATGACATGAAATCACGTAACGTCAGTGCAGCGTGTTTCAGCCTTTACGCCATCAGTCGAAGTGAAGTCATTGTGTGTGTGTAGGTCGTGATATTTACTACTGTACTATCGTTTTGACTCTTTGAAAAATAGTTTTTGTTTTCAACACCTATGGATGTGAGACATGTTTTGGATGACCTTGACTGCATTAATCGTTGCAGTAAAGTACTCGCGGAGAATGTGGATGCATCTTATACAGGGCCGCTTCTACCATACACGGGGCCCTGTGCGAAAATAATAGCTGGACCCCCCTTAGCCCCTCTCTCTCTCTGGTCGGGGGCCCGCAAAAGATCCCAGCCTAGGGCCCTACTCCAGGATGTGGGGGCCATGACCACGTCACGTCAGCGTAGTGTGTTTCAGCCTTTAGTCGCAGTACCTGACGTTCTAGTCCCCATCGCCTGCCTAGGAGGTGGATCCCGAATAGTGTGGTGGCACTTCAGAGCACTTTCACTACATTATACCTTTTTTGCCTGGTGTATATAAAACCCATAAAAAACTCCATTTATATCTCCCAAACGCGCTATACCACCTGATAAGTACACACACACACACATGTACAACATGCTCGTATGAGTGACGTTCGTTACCACGCCATCCGACGCAATTCAATTAACATAATGACATCACGCTGTATAGATGCATACGATGCTCTCACATGACAGCATGGGGGGGGGGGAGAGAGAGAGAGGGAAGAGTCCAGCCATTTTGATATTGACCGGCTATTATTTCAGACACCACTGCACGAAACATCATTCTGCCATAACAATGGCCGCCTTTCAATTCCGCCCTGCCATCTTATTTATGTATTTTGTGTGCTTTGAAGAGGGTTCCGAAATGAATATCGAAGGGATTGAATAGCGTGAGAAAGTCACGTGATACTTATTATTTGCCTTATTCACGGGTTTTTTTTCTTTTTTAATTATCTCGGAGGAATCTCTTCTTTTGTGGGCAGCGCCGTTGGACGTACGAACGTACCAAGGGGGACAATGGGAACGGCGTGTCAGAGAAGGTGACGTCGCGTGAAAATGGCGTTATTGGAAAACTGTCAAAGAAATAAAGCGTGCGAGAAGAGTTTAAGCGTCTTTTCTATGTATAATTAGAGTTAGTTTTATCTGTTTTCTGGTTATCGTGTATGAATACCGGGGGGGGGGGGGGGAGAGACTCTCTCCAGCGTGGCCCAACCCCTCTGGGTAAGGAGCTTATATCCCTCATGGGACAGAGCCTGGGTCATGTCTGGTCTTATAGTGTCCTTTGCGCCAACATTATGCCCTAATAACCGATCCAACTCATGGTTGGAGCGAGTGGAATCGTGAATTTATCAGAGATGACCCCCACCCACGTTCTTCTTCATATGCCAGCTTGGAAATCCTGCCCGGGGAAGGGAATTTCGTTGTAATGACGGGATTTCTGCGGTCTCTTGGAGTTCGTTATAACGGGATTCGACTGTATACAATTTTCCGGAGAAGCTAAACTGATTTTTTATCAGTTTCAATTGGATTATCCGGTTTCTTTTCTTATCCATATCAAGCAGTTTCCATTTTTATACAGTCGAATCCCGTAATAACGAACTCCAAGAGACAAAAGAAATCACTTCGTTAAAACGAAATTTCGTTAGGAATTCCAGGTTTCTCCACATTGTTCCTATGTGAACTTATCTTGCGGATTAGAAAAGTGTTCGTTAAAACGAAATTTTCCCTATAACGGTATTCGTTAGAACAGGATTCGACTATATTTAAAAAAAATTCCCCGTTTTTTGAACGAAACGCCTTGCTTTAATTCCTAATCTTTACTAGAAACCGGAATTCAAGTAATATTTGCATAATTTGTAAATTGTATAAAAAATGAATATGATTATAAATATTCATCTCTCACACAGTTCCTTAGTTCATTTCTTCCAGTGAAATACATTTTAGCAGACGCTGTAGCACTGTATTTCTCGCCAAGGGTTATGTTATAAGGAATGTTTGGCGATTTCACCGACATTTGGCAACATGTTTGGTGAGAATCGGTGATGCCCCGTATTAATTATCCCAATTTACCGTATTTTTTCTCGATCAGCCATGCTCACCCTTTTTAAAAAGGGATTAAAACTTCATGTGCACAGTATTTGATTGCAACTGATTATATATCTCGTCAAAGAAGGTGTTAAAAAACGTCAACCCCGGTTGTAAAGACCCCTCAGTTGCAAAGGCAAAATTTAGTGAAATCCTCGATGGCGTTATAACCGAGTTTGACTGCACATAGTGTCGATACAACAACAGCAACAAAAACCATCTGTTATTAGTAATACAGTTCCTTAAGAAGTCGCCCACCAGGCCGAAGCGCTTGAGGAAGGCTATTGAAAACCCCGAAGATCATTAAAGACCGAAAATTAAGAAAGAGAAACCTCTTTAGTAGAGGCCACATTAGGGCCCCCCCCCCCACTACCTCTCCACAGATTTCGTTATTATTTCCCAAGACACATCGGCCATTGAATTAAGAAGAGGGGGAACCGTAGAAGGCGTTGCGTTGAGTTCGTAGTATAAAACGAACACTATAATAATGTGTAAAAGGCGAGAATTACGGTCAGAAAAGGCCAGAAGAGGCCCTTTTTTGGCTAAATTTTATATGAAGGGTGGGCCGTACGTATAGGCCTAAAAAAAAACCTTTAGAGTGTTGATGGGAAATTGTCAAATGAAAGGCGAAGCGAATGATGTATGCATACACACACATGGGCGCACATTACCCCACCACGTGCGTGGGGCACATTCCGACGCGGATACGTGATGAAGGAATTCAAAAATGAGGCGTTAAAAAAATGAAAATAAATGAAACAACATAAAGAGACCATCTCGTGGGTGGTGTTTTGTTTTCTTTCTCTTAAAATGTGGACATTTTGGCATCAACGCGGTTTCGGTTTACGCCAAAATGAAGGATGGTTTAATGATGATGATGGCCTAGGGAAAAAAAAAATGAAATAAAATGGAGACCATAATCCTCATCATCACCTGTGGGGCCTAGTATTTCTATGAGGAACAGAACTTCGCCTTTCGTGCTAGATCCGTTTCGTGCGGAAAAGTTGGTTTTTTTCACTTTTCAGTATACTTTAGGAACCCATAGCTGATCAATACAGAGGACCCCCAGATGGAGTACGTACGAGTTTGACTATTCGAAGAATATGCGAGCAATAATCAGCAATGGCGGAGGGTAATGAAAAAAGTGCAATTTCTTCTTCAGACTGTACCAAGCTTCTTACCGCCTGCATTTCTTCTTGTGTGCAAGCGTTCGCGAAATTTCTATGGCTGCGCACAAGCCTTCTAGGCATTTATTTAGGAGTGAGTACTCAGACTCCTGTGCATTTCTAGGGGACCAAGTCTCACAAGCATGACTGAAAGGAGGTTTAAGAAAGGATCATTCTCATTTTTTCCTAAATGTTCACACACTTTCTATACATTTCAGAAAGTACACACGTTAGAGACGTAAGAAAGGATTCCACTCATTTGTGGGAATACGTACGAACGCCTCCTATGCATTTCAAGTATACGCTCTTTCTATTTATTTCTATTCTATATATTTCTATGTATTTTAAACGGCGCATTATGCGCAACTTAAATTCATTTCTAAGAGTACGCAAGCTTCCAATACATTTCTAAGAGTACGCAAGCTTCCTATACATTTCTAAGAGTACGCAAGCTTCCAATACATTTCTAAGAGTACGCAAGCTTCCTATACATTTCTAAGAGTACGCAAGCTTCCAATACATTTCTAAGAGTACGCAAGCTTCCTATACATTTCTAAGAGTACGCAAGCTTCCTACACATTTCTACAAATATGCATGCTATTTCCATTGGTACGCAGTCTTTCGAGATATTTTGAAAACACGCAATTTCGGGTGAAAAATTCACCCTAGTTATAGTAGATGTGTTTTCCGAAAATAAGTATGACATTGCATTGGTAGATAGGTGCTTCCAGCCAAATAAGGGGGTCCCTGGTGCTAGCAACATCAGCCCTCCATAAAGTAAGGGCCACCTGAATGCACGGGGCTCATACGGCATTGGGGCCCTACACGATGAAATCTGGTACCATGGTTTTCGAGAGTATGTGAATATTAATATAAGCGATTAACTCTCTACCTATAAGTACGGGCCCCAGAACAAAATTTTGCTCAAGGGATCATGGTGTTTAAACAGCCCTGCACAGAGCCCCTCACAAGAACCCTTACTGAATCACGGGGTCCGGAGATCGATTTCAATTAAGAAATTTTTGTTCATTTTGCAAATTTACTCAAAGAAACAAAAAAAAATTAACACGTAGGAAAGGCTTCGTTCTTGGATGACGGCAGAATGGACAAGAAAGGACGGGGAAGGGGGCACGAGGTAGTAAAAATGACCCAATGGGAGCCACGGGCGGAAAAAATATTAAGAAACCCTGAGTACTAGGCCCTATATTAAACTACGGATAGCTCTCAGTATTTTAAGTTTTATTATGTACCATTCTGTATGTATGACGTTCCAAAAAACACGGGTATTTCGCTTATTTAGAAAAACCGCACAAACCACATAGCCTCGTAGATACTACATCTAGGAGACTTCGTACAGATACGGACGGGACAGGATCTTCAAAAACTTCCCCTTCAAAAAAACGACACTATCATTCAAATGGATGAAATCTCCAAAATTACGGGGCAATCCATAAATGGACTGGTTGCCACCGTATCATACACTATAAAAATGGTATATTCATATTCCCAAAATTTTCCATGAAGAATACATAATATACTGTACTCCAGCATGCACTTAAACGAGAAAAATAGATATTTTTTGATTTTATTTTCCACATATATGAGGCCATATACACGCATAAATCCTACCCCCGTGATGTATTTACAAGCGCTAATAAATTCGCGAATACTATGTGTTTCCGAATAGCGCCCACGACAAATACTCGCGTACACAAAAGGTAGTTCGGAATTTATGGGCATGGTCTGGGAAAAAAGACAGACACATTAGTCAAATGGATTCAAAAGGATTGTGTCATTTAATGAGAAAAAAGATACAACGTTTTTCCTATAAGAAGACATGATTACAGTCGGGAAAATATATGATCGGTTTGAGAGATGAGAAAAAATCCAGTTCTCGGATCGATCTACGTCATCAGTAGTTTAGGTTGATGTAAGGCGACTGGATAGGGCCCTTATTCTAGTGGCTATAGGTTGATGGTGCTCATTTGTTATCAAGGTGCTATGTTTGTGCGAGGTGGGATTCGACATGATACTGGATGTACGCAATGTTATCAATAGTTTAAATTGTTCTAATGAAAATTCAGAAGGAAATGATTTAGGAATTGGTAAAAGATTAAAAAAAATTCGGAATTGATGAAGGACAAAAAAATTAGAATTGAATAAAGAGAAAAAATTCATAATTCTGATAAAACATTCATAATTGTGTTGGAAGAAAAAAAAAATCCAAATTCTGTGAAAAAGGGGAAAAAATTAGAATTGATTAAAGAAAACAAATTATAATTGATAAAAGAGTAAAGAATTTCAGAATTGATGGAAGAAAAATTTCAGAATCATTGGCAAAAAAAAAAAAAAAATTCAAGATCAATGGGGGAAAAACTACAGAATTGATGAAAAAAATACAGAATATTAAAAAAAATACAAAAAAAATTAAGAAAAATACAAAAAAAATAAGAAAAAAAATCAGAATAAATCAATGGTTAAAAAGTTCAGAATCGATGGTAAAAAAACAGAATCAATGGTAACAAAAAATTCAGAATTGATGGGAAAAAAACCAAATTGATAAAAAAGAATTCCAGAATTGATAAAAGAAAAAATTCCAGAATTGATAAAAGAAAAAATTCCAGAATTGATAAAAGAAAAAATTCCAGAATTGATAAAAGAAAAAATTCCAGAATTGATAAAAGAAATAATTTTAGATTTAA
The DNA here is from genome assembly GCF_987345545.1 of Pholcus phalangioides. NCBI lineage: Eukaryota > Metazoa > Arthropoda > Arachnida > Araneae > Pholcidae > Pholcus > Pholcus phalangioides. Next base: position 3,314,248 of record NW_028301603.1, read on the forward strand.
TGAATGAAATGAATTCGTAATCAAGGTAAAGATAGGTAAAAGATGAAACAACAATTCTAGAATAATTGAATTAAACCATTTCATAATTAATGAGATAAAAAAAATTCAATTTTAAAATCAATAATAAGAAACCATATTTCACAATTAATGAAATAAAACATTTCAGAAAAAATTAATTAAGTTTCGATTTCATTTTTTTGTTTCAAATTTCATTTCATTTTCGAACATTAATAGAGTTTCAGGAAAGAAAAAGGAAATCAGAATCAATGAAAGTGGAAAAAATCAAATCTAGATAAAAATCAAACAATGACGTAGAATTGCAACACATCAAGTTATGTTCCTGTAGAAAACTTGCAGATTCGTTCCAGAAATATCGCTAATACTCTGGTAGGCCTACTGCCCTTTGTAAATAGACCATTCTTATTACTGTACCATGAAGATGACTATATACTAGTCAGAGGGACCAAAAATTTAGGAAAAAAATTCAATGTTCTACGGAAAAATCAAAACATTAAAAGAAAATACCGTCTACATAGCATTTTTGCCAATGTCTGTTAATTTAAATGCTTTTTAAGGGTGGTAACTCAAGAAAATTTGAAAAGATCCCTCCCACTTGCCCCACAAGCATTTTTGTACCTGCTCCAAATGTCGATCCTGCGTTCGCCCGTGATACTAGTAATAGATGCTAATACTTGATTGAAGAAATATGGATCTTCTGCCAGGTTATTCGGCATCTAACAAACAAACTGTTGATTGTACACAGTATTCTAGAGAACAGGAGTTTCAAACGAAAAACTTCTCACCCTTAAAAAGGCTTGCTCCTCGGAACCCTTCAAGTCGGCCCCAATAACCAGGAGCAGGGTGCTAAGGCTAGGACCTCAAGTCAGCCTTTTTACGGATACTTCAATAGTGAATTTATGGTGAAAAAAATGATAGTAATTGTCTCGGGCCCCAAGACTGGAGCCCTGTCAGCTCCACCCTTCCTGGGGGGATACCCTTGAAAGTTGTAAGGCTGTTCAGCGGAATCCATGATGATAATGAGATTTTTATGGAACTCAAACAATTTTTTCAAATATTTTTTCCCAAAAAAATGTGTCCCTAGCGCCGTCTCAACAGCATCTTAGCTCCGGGGCAAAATGAATGAGGTCTTAGGTACCACCTCTTAATTTGCATATTTATTGTCATAAACCATAGTGCCAGATTTTATCGTGGAAGCACACGTGCAAATGAGGTCCACGTGCCATACCAGGGTGCAACTCATGTGTTAAGGGTGTCCCGTGAAGTACAGGTAAATTCTGCGATTCAAGAATCGTCACTTCTAGTGAATAAAAATTTCCAAAGAAATCCCCCCATAGTTTTATGTATAGTTTATATAATTCCCCAAGGAAACGGAAAATCATATTCATAAACCTCTGGAGCTTCTTGTTCAAAGGATCGATGTGAAAAAAAAGTATGTAATACAGTCGGATCCCGTTATAGCGAACTCCAAGAGACCGGAGAAATCACTTCGTTAAAATGAAATTTCATAAAGGAATTCCATGTTTTTGCATTGTTCTTACGTAAACTTATCTGAAGGATTAGAAAAGTGTTCGTTACACCGAGAATTTCGATATTACGTTATTCGTTAAAACGGGATTCGACTGTAGTACTGTTTCTAAGTTGTTTAGTCATTCAAGAGAGCGGTCAGGATTTTTTTTTAAACCCTGCGCTACCACGCTAAAATTCAAAATAAAGAACAGTATAAGGAACAAGAAAGGTTTCTCCTTTGAAAGCTGTCCGGGTTCCGGAATTTTTGAGGGTTTCGTGACGTCTCGTCATGCGGAACCACAAAAATGCTGTCGCGGAACCCACAGTTGGAAACCCATATTCCAGAGAACACTCTTCTAAGGTTTTTTTTCCCCTTGAAGACCAGAAAAGAATTTTCCAAGGCAAAATGGCATCAAGTACTGCTGTAAATATCAAGATGCAGAACTGGAGAAGATGGAAAGTACGGCAAGAGAGTACCATACGCCCGGTTACCTAATGACCCGTAAAAGTATGCACGCGGACGAAATAGCGACAAAGCTCATCCGGTTTTTGTTTTTTGTCTCATTTTTCCTTTTTCGGAAATTATTTTGACATACATATTGATCTATTTCCTGGTTTTCACGAGCATTTTCCGGGGCCATCTTCCGGAAGTCAGCATCCAAAAAAATAAATATATATAAAACAGGGTGATTATGTGATTAGAGCTTTCGTACTCTAGATTGTTTTTCCTCAAAAACTGCTTATCCGAATGCAGTCAAACTTTTAGGATAATCACCTTTTAATCTTTAATTATAATCACCCTGTATATGCATCATACATAGCAGAACTACGCAATATGCTGAGACGCTAAAACCATTGAAACAGAAACATGAGAAAAAACTAAAAAGATATCAATAATCAGAATCATTTGCGCCTTGAACGGGCTAGCCAACGGAGTCCGGACCTAGGGGCCCAAGTCAAACAGGTGCCGACAGTCTATTTAAGGCTTTTCATGAAATGCTCATATAACTCTGATCAGGATTAATGAAAGGAAAATTTCAGAGAAATGAACGAATACAATAAAAATCCGAATGATAATGACTAGGGCTAGGATTTCTATGACTTTGCATGTTTTTTTTTTTTATGCATTTTGCCGTATTTCACTATTTTTACATGATAGAGCATCTTTTTATGATTTTCAGTAAAATTTTGAGACATTTCTTCGTGATTTCTAGTAATTTTAGGTATTTTCATAATATTCAGAATTTAATTTTCATATTTTGGAGACTTATTTTGCATATTTCAGCATAAGAATGAGAGGCATTTCTTTCCCCCCCACCCCCCAAGCTTCACTGATGATTTTAACGATAATTGGCAATTTTACATCGTTTAAATTATCTTTTGACATCGTTTTTTGGCAATGATTGGCGATTTCTCGGTGATATCAGCAATCATTGGAAATTTAATTTGTATACTTTTGGCATCATTTTAGACAGTGATTTGCGATTTTTCGGTGATATTAGCAACTATTGGCGATTTTATTTGCGTACCTTTGGCATAATTTTTGACAATCATTGCCTGTAACTTCTCGTATTTTTCTCGTGGAAATATGGTCAGCCTATTTAAACAAAAGCATAATTTTTAGTTTTTACGGTATACGGTTTTTAGAGCTTAATTTAAGTTTTTAGAGCTTAAATGCATCTTTTAGGGTGCATATTTTATATACGGTTTTTCGGTCATAAAAATGATAGCCCTAATAACGACAATACAGAATTAATGAAGTAGATTACATCGGTATAATTGATTGTTCAGAATGACTGTTCCAAGTAAAGGGAACTCGGGAAATATTCGATCTTTGAAACGCTAAAATCTATTAACAAACAATTATTATTATTATAATTATTGGCTAAGATTCCGTAAGCGGGGTTACGCCAAATTCGGTGGTTTCTAATTTCGCCAAGGTTTTTGCTCCTTAGCAAAATATAATTTTTTTGCTCGCCAAACATCTTCAGTATCTTGAAAATCAAGAAGCCCAAAAACAAAACAAAAAAAGGAATTCAGCATTTTTTCCTTCGGCAAGCTGTGAGGAGGAATTTTAGAACTAATGAAGAAAGTATCGGCCACGAGATGCACACGCCAACCCATTGAATTTGGGCTTTTGAATTGTTATTTTAGCAAATCTCACGCCAACCAAATTTCTTGACGAATGCTGCCAATAACTGAATTGTTTTATTTTCTCATCCGAATGAATAACAATGCTCTCATCCTTAAAAAATTGCAAAAATTCCCAAGCAAAGGACGCCCGATGGCGAACAGAGTTTCGGCCTAAATAGGTTTCAATGATGACGATCACGATAGCTAGACTTAAAACGATGGCGATAAAAAAAAAAAAATGATGCTAACATAAATAAATATAGCACGTTAGCGCTTGAAGAACACTACTGGGGGCACCACTGAAAAATTTTGGAAAAGCGCCAAAGTAATCAATTGGCGACAAAAAATAATCGTTAAATTTGGTGCAACCCCACTTATGGAATTTTAACCGGTATAATAATAATAGTTTTGGGGGATACCATTATTATGCAAAGGTTTTTAACAGCTTTCTGATGCGAAGATATATTTTGGAAAGAGAGAAAATTCAACGGCCCCTGCGGGGAAAATCGAACCCACGTCTTTTCACTTTCCGCCCTAGACCACTAGACCAGTGTTTCTTAACCTTTTTTTTGCCCGTGGCCCCCTTTGAACCATATTTTCTTTCTCGTGGCTCCCCGTCTTTCCCAGAGTTTTCGACCCTCATCTAGGAGCAAGATCCTTTATTTGTATTGAATTGATTTTTTCAGTGAATGTATACCGAACGAAAATTTTGCAAATATGATTGGCCTCCAGACCCCTGGCCTGGAATTTGAGCTTCCCGCTAGTCCGGGTTTTAGTCAGTGCCGTCTCAAGATCATGGGCGCCCTAGGCAAAGTGAGGCTATGGTAGTCCCATATTTAGCTGGAAATAAACAGCAAATATATTTCCTACTTATTTTCAAAATTTATTGTACTATACAAAATATAAGGTGAAGGTCACGTATGAACATGAGACCCCCCGGACATGGCCCTTCACAAGAGTGGGACTGACAGAGCTGCAGCCAGGCGTGATATGGTTTTCATCATTTTTGTTTTTCACTCTATATTAAATACAGTGGAGGGGTCTGAAAAATGTAACCGGGGGGGGGGGGGCTGCGAAAAACCCCAACCCTAGGGAACCTGCTGCAAAATGTAAGCGGCGAGGCCCGGGTGGGCCCATGCCCTAAGACGGCCCTGGTTTATGGATGTTTTTTTTGGATTCAGTAAAAGTGTATAGTCACTAATACAAAAGCTTTATTTCTTCACACCTTAATTTTTCTTCTCAGCTCTCTGCAGCCCTCCAAACCACCTGTCATGGCCATTTCTCCATTTTCTTCCGTGGTCCCCCTTGAAGTATCCCAGTACCGTACCTAGTGGCCCGGTTGAGAACCACTGCACTAGACTACAGGGGCAACGAATATCTCAGTCATCTTTCCTTAGAGCTCGTGTGCACTGAACGGGACCGTACATGGACGGTCAGACCTAACTCGGCCAAAGCTCACGATTGCTGACAATGCCACCAGATGGCGACTTATCCGAGGATGATATCACTCCGCTATCCATACAAAGGCTTTCAACAATTTTTGGCTGATGTTAAGATATATTTTGAAAATTCAACATTTGCGTCAACATTCGACATCATCCTCGGATATCATCATTATTTATACAAAAATTGCCACGTTTTCAAGACAAATAAATTCAATTGGTCGAATGGTCGACGCGTTTCGGCTCTTCAATGGAGAGCCGTCATCAGGACCTCGTGGTCAGAATTCACACGAATGAGTCGTGGAGGGGTGATGTTTACGTCTGGTGATAATCATCATTATTATTATTCAAGCCTGGAAACTAGAAAAATTCTCTTGCTGAACCAATAGAAATTTCACAGTTGTTATAAGCCATGGAAATGTTTATGTTCAAGCCACGTAAAAACGAGGGTGGAATGCGTAAATTTGGAAAAGAGACAAGCCTTTGGATTATATTTACATCCTATTCACTACGTTATGGGTCCTGAGAAATTGCAAGAACGTGAAAAAAAAAAGAAAATTGCAAATTCCGCTGTGCTGTGAGAATTCAAGTTAAGGTAATTAATTCGTCAAATGATATCATCTCTCCTCTCGAGAGCTTACTTACGAGGGGGGCCCCCAAAAAGAAGGATTAGGAAACATTTTTGGCATACGTACATGCTTTTTCTTTTAGTTTGAAGGAAAAAAAGAAGTCTAAATAGAAGAAAAGTGATTATTCGGTGAAATTCGATCTACACCTTCTAGTCACGGGACGGTTCTTTTTACGGGGTCTTGCTCACCCATGTAACGGATATACGTCGTTAGAAATTTTTCGACTTTCCTTCTGTTTTCCTAGAAGGGAATGATTTTTCTTTGCGACAAATAGAGTCTTAAGAGGGTTTTTTCTTCGTCAAGTTATTTCCAGAGACCGCATTTTAACTGGAGAAAACAAGGTTTTTCTCCCAATGAGAGCCAATGTGTTCCAGCCGTATTCGACGAGAACCTTTTTCTACGATTTACGGATAAATTCGCCGCTTTCACGCGATTCACCGTTGGAAAAATTCATTGACAACAGTTAATCACCAGCGATTGAGTGACCAACTGAGTTAATGTGTGAGCGAGTGAATGACCGGATATGCGTTGGTGAACGAGCTAGTGAGCGATAAGACCGTACGAGTGAGCAACTGTATTAGTGAGAGAGCGATTAACGGTCGTATTAACCAACACAGTTTAGACTGCAATCGCTGGTGAAAGGATTGAAGATCGAAACAGATTGGTTAAATTGAGGATTTTAACCAATCCGTGTCGATCGCTAATCCATTAACCCGCGATTGTAGTTTAAACGGTGTTGGTGAATACGGCCGTAAGTGAGTAACCATACGAGTTAATGAATGACCAGATGAGTGACCCACTCCCTCACTCACCTGCTCACTCACTTGCTTATTCCTTCACTTACTCACTCTCTTAACTCCCTCCACTCAGCAACTTCCTCACTCACTCGCTCATTCACTCACTCATTTGCTCACCTGATCGCGCACCAACTCCCTGACTCACTTGATCAATGACTCACTTGCTTACAGTGTTCACCGATACGCGTCTAGACTAGTGATTCACGTATCAAAATTCAATTTTACAGTCGATTCCCGTTTTAACGAATACCGTTATAGCGAAAATTTTGCTTCAGCGAAAACTTTTCTAATCCTTCCCCCTGATTATTTCACATAGGAACAATGTAAGAATCTGGAATTCCTTTGTAGTGAAATTTCGTTATTACGAAGTGATTTTTCCGGTCTCTTGGAGTTCCTTATACAACGGAATTCGACTGTACTCCTTGAAATTTCAAGAAATTTTTTTCAATAGAGTTATATCTCTGTTTATCATTAAAAAAATAACCCTTCTTTTGACAGAACCTACCCCTTAAAATTTTGGAGAGGAGTGAAATTACTCTTCAAAATTACTTGCTTCGGATAACAATGCTGGCTTACTTATTCACTCACTTGCTTACTGGTTCACCCACCTGCTCATCCGCCCACTCACTATATGTTTGGGGATCCCTGTACGTATTTGGAGTTAGTACGTCATTTTTTTTGGCCAGTTAGTGTACGCAGCCACTGCGTTGTTCCAGAGATTGCGTATTAACTTTCATTTGATTTCGCTGTATTTTATCACTGGCGGGACTGATCACAAATGTTTCAACATATACAGTCAAACCTCGTTAATGAGTCACTCTTGGGAGAGCAAAAATATGACTTGATAAGCGGAGTGACTCGTTAAACGGAGTAGTAAGCCATAGCTGTTTCAATTCCTGCATGAGGATAATTGGGACTTCCAAAAAGTGATCCGTTAGGCGGAGTGACGTGTTAACCGGGTGACGCACTAACGAGGTATGACTGTATATATATATCAGCACAAAAAACATTTCAACCATTTTCCGTTTAAGGCATTATTAAATACAACATTTTTCTTTGGATAATTGATCTTAGAATTTTAGTCGTTTAAAGACGGTGATGTGCACAATATCGCCTTTCTAGAGTCTAGACCAGTGGTTCTCAACAGGGGGCCACATGGCCCCCCTAGTGGTACTGGGATACTTCAAGGGGGGGTCACGGAAGAAAATGGAGAAAGGGGCCATGACAGGTGGTTTGGAGGGCTGCAGAGAGCTGAGAAGAAAAATTAAGGTGTGAAGAAATAAAGCTTTTATATTAATGATTATACACTTACAGAATCAAACAAAACCACCCATAAAACCATGCCCTAAGACGGCCGAAGTAGGGCATGGACCCACGCGGGCCTCACCGCTTACATTGCAGCAGGTTCCCTAGGATGGGGTTTTCCGCAGGCCCTCGGCTACATTTTTCACAGGCCCCTTTATATTAAATTTATAGTGTGAAAAACAAAATATGATGAAAACTATATCAGGCCCTGGGCTGCAGCTCTGTTAGTCCCACTCTTGTGAGGGGTCATGCCGGGGGGGGGGGTCCCATGTCCATAAGTGACCTCGCCTTATAATATTTTGTACAGTGCAATAAATTTTAAAAATAAGTAGGAAATATGTAGGCTGTTTATTTCCAGCTAAGTATGGGACTACCATAGCATCATTTTGCCTAGGGTGCCCATGATGTTGAGACAGCCCTGAACAGAACTCGGACTAGCGGGGAGCTTAATAAATTCTAAGCCAGTGATCTGGAGGTCAATCTTATTTGCAAAATTTTCGCTTAGTATAAATTAACTGAAAAAATCAATTCAATACGTATAAAGGATCTTGCTCCTAGATGAGGGTCGAAAACTCTGGATAACACAGGGGAGCAACGAGAAAGAAAATATGGTCGAAAGAGGGCCACGAGCAAAAAAAAGGTTAAGAAACACTGGTCTAGACCAGTGACTCCCAACGTGGGCATTAACGCCCCCTTGGGGGCGGTGGAATGTTCCGGGGGGTGGTAGAAGCTACGGGTATAACATAGGATCCTATGGGTTAGATTGCGTTGGGAGATAAAAATTTCCGAAGAAGGAGGCGTGGGACAAAAGGTTGGGAAACACTGGTCTATAGACTCTAGACCAGTGTTTCCCACCCTTTTGGAGTTCGTGGCACCCTCGGAAATAACATTAGACCTTAGAAAGGGTGGGGCACCCTTCCTTGAATACACACAAAATGCTACAGTGTACTATAACTTACTCTGAAGACTGCCATGGTTTCATTGCATACGAGAGACAATGGTTTATCCTTTACAACAGGCATCTTCAACCTGTTGCTCGCGAGCACCACGGTGCCCCCTGAAGCACCCATAGTGCTCCACGCCCGTGTCTAATTTCGTATACTCGCGAGTACTTAATCAACCTCCCGATTAAACCCACACACCTTGTACAAATTATATTCAAGGATTAACATCATCCTGATTTCATGCATTTGTACGTCAAACGTGCCGTAAGGGGTCATTCAAGTATTACGTCAGCGTTGATGGGGGAAAGGGGTTTCCGATTTGCTGACTTTTGCTGACAAGGGAGGAAGAGGGGGGGGGGTCAAAAATTCCTAAAAATTTGCTGACGTAATACTTGACGGCCCCTTAGGGTGCTCTCCTTTTGATGATGGGTACGGGCAGTGCTCGCGACTAGAAAAAGGTTGAAGACCTCTGCTTTTACAACTATGGAAAAATAAGTAAGCTCATGTTAATAATTCCATGCATATTTATTGCGTATGTGTTCCATTTTTTGCAAAAGTTTTAAAATCAATTTCTATTTACCGTATTTTAATATGTACCGGGTACGTCCTGATTTTTTGGGCTTAAAATTTGGCAAAAGTTGGAAAAGATATATCTATCCATGCATAAGAAACCCCTTCTATTTTTGGGACCCAATTTTTGGCAAAAAGGGGGTTCCTTATACCCGTTAAAAATTTGGAAATAAATTCTCACAACTATAGTTCCCATACGTAAAACGTTAACAAAATTGAATATATATTTTTTAAATACTGAAATTGAAAATTTCTAACCACAGTATTATTTTGAAATCTGCGAAGGGGCCGCTTCTGACACGCGGGCCGTAGTTTGCCATTACTATCTTAATTCCTATTCCCGTATTTGTTTACAGCTGCTGGTGATTAGGAGCATGAAATGACTGAAGTATATTTTTATAGCAGCAAATTAATATTGCACAGGGTGTCCTGTAATTGCTAATGCGGCCTTTATCTCATGAACCGTTTGTCGGTCGTAGATTGTATGGTTTCAATTAAAGAAACAAATGCTTAAAATGTGTTCAAAAACTATCCTGTACCAGTTTTGAGAGTGAAAATACGGTGTTTCACACAAAATGGAGAGTTGGAAAAAGACAGCATGAATGAGGAAGAAGAGCGTTGTCTCTAGTTTTCGCTGTTAGGGACCGTTCAAGTGTTTAGCAAAAGCCAGCAAATGTTTAGCCATTTTTGACCCCCCCCCCGTCCCCCCTTTTCAGCAAAAGTCAGCAAAACTCTGACCCTCTTCCCCCTTGTCAGCAAAATTTCGTCGGCAATGCCTCCAACCTCTTAACGCATATTGGTTGGACCAGAAACGTACGCGGGAGGGGCGGTCAGGGGGGGGGCGCACGAGCCCCCCTCCAGACGGAAATTCATTGCAACCCACCCTTTAAGCCATGTATGGTAAACCCTTGACCCGCAGACCAAATGTGGCCCTGAAGGTTATTTGATGACCCCCAAACCTAATTTTATAAAAATCAACTAAGCGGCACATTTACAGATCGCTTAAATGACCCGTGGTACAATTCCAGAGCATTTAAGTGGCCCTTGGCACATTTTCAGATCACTGAAGCACGCATCAAAGATAACTCAAGTACCCCGCGACACAGTTCCAGAACACTTAAACGATCCGTGGCACATTTAGAGATCCCTTGAGTGACACGTGGCTCAGTTTTAGAGCACTTCAGCAGCCCTCACAGTGTGGTTCTACATCACTCAAGTTAGACGAGGAACATTCCCAGATTACTTAACTGATCCGTGGCATAATTACGGATCACTTGAGTGATGCGTGGCACAGCTCCAGAGCACTTAAGCAGCCCAGGCACATTTCCAGAGCACTTGAAGGACCCGTGAAACATTTAGAGATCACTAAAGTGGTTCTGTAGGGGACTTATCAGGAAGGAGAATGTTAGTTCATGTGCCCAATAACTATCGAAAGGTTTTTCCCGTTTTTTGGGCGTACCGAATAACATGCCATTAAAAATATTTCATATCTTCATAAAGGGTAGGTGATGACGTAAGCATCATCCAACCCCCCCCCCCACCCGTTGTCACCAAAAGTCAGCAAATCGGAAACCTCCATCGATGCTGACGTAATACTTGAATGACCCCTTATTTCCCAACTTTTCTCCGATTTTTGAACCAAAATACCTCAGTGAATATTGCAGTTAAAAACATGGGATTTTCTTTTGTTGTTATGCTCAGGAGATGCAGAGCAACAACTTTCTAATTGGGAGTTAGATGGCAAGGGCACCGTGTAAAAATTTATAAATTTTTTATTTTATGACACACTGTATATTCACTCTCATGATGGGTACAGGGAATAATTTTTGAACGCCCTTTGAGCATTTTTCAAATTGCAATCATACGACAGGCGGTTGATGAGATGAAGAAGCGTCATTAGCACTTACGGGACACCCTGTACAGTTACGGAAACTATTCGATTAATCAGTCAATTTCCCGATTAAAATTTTTTCATCAACCAAATGAAAATTTTGATTCCCATCCCTATAATAATTAATAATAATAATCCATAATTTGATGACTCCACCATCATCAACACAATGGTTTTTTTTTGGAAAATATTATTGGAAATGGCGGATAAGAATTTGATAGCGGAGGAAATTTTGGAAATATTTTTGAAGTGAATGAAAATGGCGGTGGGAACCGATACCGCATTATGACGGCCATTTTATGCTCGACGTCAGCAAAAATTTCACTTTCAAATAATTTTTTTTGAACCTCAGTTATAGCCGAAGAAAGTGCATGTATTGTTAAAGAATACGACAAAAGACTTATATTTCCAATCCATGGACGACAATTGAACCGACAATTCGATTCTCACCGGAATTTCCCAACTTCTCCCCTTTTTACCAAACGAAGATGGAAAATATTCGATTACCAATTTAGGCAATTTGGAATACGTATATCTCTCCCTTCGAATTCGAACCTATTCGGCAAATTTTCAAGAAACGTGCTGGATATTTGGCAATAAGGTGACGTCAGGGATTCATGACCAACCGTCGAACTTATAAAAGGATTATGGCTCGCTTTCGACTGTTAAAACTCGGGAAAATTAATGGATAATTTTGCATATTTCTGATTCGGAAGTAGGTAAAATTCAAATCAGGATAAAATTAACCCATCACCCGGATAACGCGTCACTCCGCTTACCGGGTCACTTTTTTTTAAATCCTGATTGTCCTCTATGTCAGTGGTACCCAATCCAGTCCAGGTGTTACTAAGAGCACCACGGGGGTCATGGACTCATTGTTGTTGTGTAACTTGTCCCATATGACCGAGCACCATTTGGTACTAGAATTGCGAAATTGTCATAAAGACGTTCTCCAAGGATATTGTACAGTTTTTCTTCACACTCTTCACAAATTATTCTTCAGGTAATGGCCATGACACAATCTCTCTCTCACTATCGAATGATTTCTTACCACCAACCAATCACCACACTTCCTGAAATCGTTTTGCATCACCATCATCATCATGATCGTCGAGATGATTGCAGGGGAATGGCTTGCTTCTTTCTATACACGGGGGGGAGGGAGAGGATGAGCGTTTTTAAGAAATCCGAGCACGCGCGGTAGCGTGCAGATGTCGAATTAAGGTTTTCCCATAATACCATCTTCGTTAGAAGGATGAAGGACGAGGGACAGGCGGTTGTGTGAAGGTAATCGAAAGAACCAGAATTATCACCCTCTTTCTCTAAAATACCGAGCTCGAAATCATTAGATGATTGCCGATTTGAGCTTAATTAGTTGGTATTGGACTTTCGCATGCGAACTGGGGGGGGGGGCGAGGCCAAGACTTGTTTGAGTTGAGCCATGTAGTAAATATCATCGGATACGCCCGGCACTGGAATATCCACGCATATCTGTTGATAGATAGCTAGATTCATCGAGACGTTGTCATAATCTGCCATTTGGTTGAAATTAGGACGTCAATGAACGTCAAGGTCAGGATTATAATACACGTAAAATGTCATCGAATTATGATCTTTTTTATCTTGTGTGTGTGTATATATATATATAGTATCCTTTAATTCGAAATTCTGATATTTGGCAATGTCGACAGTTTGCAAGATAAGACGTAGATGCTTTCGGCAGATAATTGGGTGTGTGTGTGTACCTATAGGTATTCTGGAGTTATTGCTACAGAAAACTGACCAGAATCATGGCGTTACATGTAACGGCTGTGTGGATGAGTATATAGAAGCCTTGTAGATGCGTTCATCCGTCCACAGATAACGATGAAGCAACAAAAATTCTTGGAAATCCGGGTGTAATTATGGGTGTTGTTGGCGGAAAGAACTTGCGAGTTTAGTTATCGATCGTGTTACAGGGAGTATCTTTTCTTATGGTAGATACATAGAAACGCTCGCAACTCCGGACTGATGCAAAGCAACTTACTTCCGTTACCTCAAAAGAATCAGGGTTGTGTCAGGAAAAGTTAGCAAAGATTGATAGCAGTAGCCCCCTTGCCCCCGTTCGTGCTCGCAAATATTAAATCACTCCCGTCGTTCTCCCCGCAGCTATCAAGTCAAGCTTGTAACGTACAAGTCATTTGACAAAAATTGACAGCTGAACCCAATGACTAGAGAGGAAACTTACACGTACGCCCAGCGGAACATAAAGGGCCGGAGACCGCAGCCTGGTATTCCAAAAGAAGTTTGGAGAAGACTTGTGGGGCAAGTAAGAAGTTAACACGTTGAATTGGGAGAGATTCGAGAATGGTCTAAATATTTGTATATATTTGCATATACAGTCACAATACATGCAAAATATATATACAGTGCCTCCATTGTGACGGCAAACGAGGAAACAGCCTCCGTCCATGGTGCTGGGCAGTTTTGCTTCCCTTTCCTTTTACGGAATATCCAATATACACACACAGAAGACACACAGAGCCTCCACTGCGACGGAAATAATCATAAATAATATTTTTATTATGAGATTTGATATCTGTACTGCATGATATCTAACAATATCCCTATATCTAACATAAATCTCACGTCCATGTATTTTACCTTTGGCAATTCGATCTAAGATTATCAGACTGTTTACTTCCTGTCAATGGTCAACCAGACCTTAATAATCCAAGTTTAAATGTCCTGATGAGTCAGTAAAAAAATGTTAAATTCTTTATACGTGAGTAACAAATACGAAATCTCAAGATGTTTCGGTTACATTTCGGAAGTCACCATCTCAATTCATTGCAGATGGGAACCAGGGCCTCCCTTGCCAGACGCGAGGCCTGTTGCGAAAATAACAGCGGGGCAAGAGGCGGCATAATAATTTCGGGGGGGGTCTCTTAGCCTCGATTTTATATATTCTCTGGGTGAGGGGGAATCGGCAGCCAAAAATTCATACGTTATCACAAAAATATACGGAAATGCTGAAAAATATTCATGAAAGAATGTAGGCACAAATGTGTCTATATTTTTCGCATTTTTTTTTGCACATTAGCGGAAAATATATAAATAAATAAAAATTTTGAACTGAAGAAAATATTAAATTGCTAAAAAAAACCCAAATATCTAATTAAAATCAGAAACTAATGAAAAAATTGTCTGTAAAACGCAATTTAAATTCAGAATCGATGGATTCCAAAAATAAGATGAATAATTGACTGAGAGATATTTCTAACAAAATAAAAAAATCAGAATAAACGAAAGAAATAATTCCAGGAAACTAAAGAATTCTAGATGGAAAATGTCGAATTCCAGAATCATTTCTTTCCAGATGAAAATTCAAAATTTATGGAAGAAATAATTCCGGAATTGATGAAAATGCAGATTTCCTTAACAGATGAACGCATTCAGAATTTATGAAAGAAACTATTATTACCGTAAGTGCGGGGCTTCCCCCCAAAACGCGGGGCCGAGTGCGGCGGTACCTACTACTTCACCAAACACCAGCTCTGGCCATATCGCTATATTGCAATTTACTGCCATTAATGAGATGGGTTGGAAATGAAGGCGCTGTCTATCGATGGTCGCCTCAAGTTCGTTAGGGAAAATATCTTATTTATATACCCCCTTGGGTTCGAACCCGGGACCGTGACAGCAACCTTCACAGTGGTAGACGAACATCTTACCACCACGCCACTCGGGCCAGCGGCGGTACCTCTACTACTACACCGCACACCAACTCCGGTCATATATCGCCATACGGCAATTTCCAACCAGTGGAGTTTGGTGGGAAATGAAGGCTCCATCCATCGGTGGTCGCCCTAGGCTCGGTAGGTAAGCGGTGGTACCTGTCGCACACCCCTCAGGGCGGCTCTGGATACGTTTAAAAATTAATATTCAAACGAGTTTTTTTTCTCTAGGGCTGTCAAGTCATCTTCATTTTGTTTGTCACGATCACCACCCAGAAGTACTCGATCCCACCTTTGCGGAATTGCTAACGAATCAGCACAGGCAAAAATTGGCTATTGCCCAGATGCGCACAAATTGTGTAAGTAAGTTGAATAGTGGTAGAGTACCTGTTTGCACCCAATCGCTATTTTGTTGGCAATTGTGGGTTCGAACGCAAAATCTTTGCATCGCTTTTTCCTCCCATCTTTACGGGCAAGAAGTCCGCGTAGAAACTTTAAAAATTGATGAAAACCGGAAAAATAACCGAAATAAAAAACGGTTTGCAGGGTTAGTATCGCTAGGTCACGGGAATTTTTTTAACACAGGGAAAAAATAACTGAAAAAACAGCCAATTGATGGCGCTGATGTACAAAGATACGCAAATAACGAACAGAATGCCTCCAAATCGTTTATTACAGCGCAGTATGTGTTCCACATGACCATCACCACCACCACAGGGGATAACACATTGCAGGTGAGTCACAAATCCAGCAACGGCAGAGTGCAACAGATCCGGATGTATACATGACACCTCTCGGCGGATCGCATCTTTCAGTTCCGACAGATTGGATGAACCGAATCGATACACTTTTCTTTGACTTGTGTATGTCAGTGCCACCTCTATCGGCTGTTTTTTTATTTTTTTTTCCTGTCTTAAAAAATTTCCGTGACCTAACGATGCTAACCCTGCAAACCGTTTTTCATTTTGGTTATTTTTCCGGTTTTTATGAATTTTTAAATTTTCCACACAGACTTTTTGTCCACACTGTATAATGAAACGGAACGTCAAGACACTGAGATAATATTCCGTTGTTTAGATAGGTTTCCATTTTGCGTAATCAATGAAGGGACTATTTTTTTGATTTCGTCGAAAACAGGTTTCCGTCTCATAAAATGTCCGTCTTAGATTACTGAGCAGTTGAAACCTCGGCTAACGAACACACACCATGGCTTACGACGTTTTTTCGGCTAACGAACGCGATTCCGGAACGAATTATCTTCGTTAGCCGAGGTGTCACTGTATTAGAGGCGACGTATTTTCAGTTTGAGAACGGGAAACTATATCAACTTCTTGACAAAAATATGTCACAATGTTATGTGTGATTCTTTAATTTAACGTCTTTTTGACCATACAAAGATTTATAAAACGATAACAAGAAAGTTTACATGTTTGATCAACATGAAATCCTCAAATCTTCATGAAGATTCTGTATATTTGTAAAACATGGCCTGTGTCCACATCCGATAGCAGGGAACATAGGCTGGGATCTTTCGCGGGGCCCCAATGACGAACTTTTCAAGGGTCTCTATAATGAATTTCCTATATATATATATATAGGAATCGTCCCAGGGCGTTGGGCCGGGATCACAGAGTTAGACTAATATCTTTAGTCTATGGCCGGGATACTGTCAACCATACATTTGGGGGGGGGGGGCATGTTGCAAAACTTTTTACATCTGAGATTTTGTAGAAACGTTTTCCTCTATTGTTCCACTATGAAGGTTGCCGTCAAGATCCATGGGTTCGAATCCAGATAAAAGAACACTTTTTTCTGATATTCGAGCCTTGGGGCGACCACCGACAGATGATACGTTCATTTCCCACCCAACTCCACCAGTTGGAAATCGCCATATGGCGATATATGGCCGGAGTTGGTGTGCGGTAAAATACAGATATTGAGAACAGCACGGAGAGAGAAAATTTTTTTACATCACAGATATCTAATCTGTTTAGCTTTATTGCGTATTGAAGTTGAGATAACTAAAAAATCAATCAGATTTTTATGACGTCATCATTAATGGTTTCACTGATATGCAATATATAGAAATGAATATATAAAATACATTCATTCTAAGATATTTAGTGAAGAATTTAACGTTATATTTTTCATTTAAAATATAGTGCATATATTTTTTTTTATGTGTTTAGAAATAACATGTACTGTATTTGTAGACGTACAAACATCTTCGACCGAAGTCGAGCCCTCCCCCACACCTCTTTTGCACAGGGCCCCATCAATTTCAGTCGGCCACTGTGCATGCCAGAATATTCCGAGTTGTATGTGTGGTTCTGAGCGTTGCCATACTGACATACATCTGTTAATCTGATAAATCTAAGAATTGATGAAAGAAAAAAATCCCAGAATTGATGAAAATTCAGAATGAGTTGAAGAGAAAATCTTTGAATTGATGAAAATTTTTGAATTGATGAAAGACAAAAATCACAGAATTGATGAAAGAAAAAAAATCCTATAGAATTGATGAAAATTCCATAATCGAATTAGTCGAGGCTCAGACAACTCGTTTCAGAACAAAAAATATATATTTTTGACATCGAAAAGGGTCAAGAGCACAGCCTCAGCCCAGGACCGCGATCTATACAAGACCCAGGAACTCTATCCGGAGCGAATTAACACCCAAAACTTCTCGGGCGAGTTATTAATTTCCAGAAACTCGTGAGAGTATATAAAATTTCTTAGATTCCGTGACCCATACCGTAAATTCTACAGCAGACAGGCCCGACATGCCGAACATTCAATGCAATTGAGAATATATATCCCATATCATTCATTATTTCTTAGAAACGAAAGCAATTACCAAAGAAAAGAATTTCCCATCATTGGATCCATGAAACACCACCACCATCCTGCACATATAGAGGAAAATGAGGCAATGCCATATTTATCAAGAAATGCATCGAGATGAAATATTGCTTCAGATTGAGCCATTAAGGGAGAGAAGACATGCAATTAAAATGAGGTTTGTGCGCGGAAAACACCGCGGAGATACATATATATATATATAAAAACACCTTTCGCTTTTTATAACCTCTGCAGAATTCTTGAATTGCATCTCGTCTTGAGAGGAAATCAAATAATATAAGAAATTGGCAATATACACGAGAATAAACACCACTTAAACACGCAATCCGCGTGAGTGCGCGCGTGCGTGCGTGCATGTATACGCACCCGATATACGGGACGTGAGAGAATTTTTTATATTTTAGCCGCACAGAATGGCCACAAGCTCCTCCTTACGAATTACCAATCAATGGCTTTGACCAGAGGCGGTTTATTATTGCTATTATTATTATTTCCTTTTACCCTCGTCGTTGTGGTGTATGACTCAGGTAGAAGAAACAAGAGTCCTTGGTTTCTCTTGTGGTCAATGCGAGTCGATTACCTTATAGTCTTGGGGAGAGAAAACTCTCGGGAGAATCGATGCCAAGGTCCTTATAATACAGACCAGCGTTTCTGAACCTATGGTCCGCGGACCGGAGGTGGTCCTCGATGATGACGAAAGTGGTCCGCAGGTACAGACTTGATATAATTTACTTCTATGAATCAGCTGTAAAATTGTTCAGCCGGTGTAATTGGTGCTGTGCTAGTATTATCCTTACACGGGTTCGTAATAAAAATTACTGCTTTATACCTGGCGTCCACCCGGGTCCACCCGGGCACGGCCCGGGGGCCTCACAAAAATAAGATCTGGTTGAAATTTTCAGGAATTTGTTTGGTAGGGCCTCCGAAAAATCAATTGGCCCGGGGGCCCATGCTACTCTTAAGATGGCCCTGACCATATGCCATTGAGAGAAAATGCTTTAAAAATTATGGCCCTAAATACTGGATGCGCCACTTACTGTAGCCAAAAAATGTAATTTACGACAAATTTGCTGACTCTTGCGAAAATTGCTGCAGATCCCAATAAACAAAGACGCGCTTCTCTCTCTCGAAAAAAAAAACCATTCGTCATGACTTGTTGACCACATTTCATTCAGTAAAATGCGGGAAGCGTGAGATCTTAAATACGGGATGACTCCAATTGTCACGAAAAAAAGTCGCCATAAGTGGGCAAACTCGACAATTGTTGCTGAAATCGCTGAAAAATCACAAATGCTTAGATAACGAAGGACAACCGGAAATCGCTGCGAATCGAAATGAAGCCATAATTTTCACGTTGTTTAATTATGCATAATCTCCGGTATAAGTGATGATGGTTTCTAACACTAGCAGCCAACATTGGTACACCCCCTTTTATTAGACTAATTAGAGAAATTTAATTAATTAATCTAATTAATTAATAAAATTAATCTAATTTATCAAACTCATCAAGGCGATTGGTAAGTATGCATAATAACCGACTTATCACATTTACCGTAACATACATATACGCAACCACTACAACAGTAGCGTATATACACACAGTACGCATTAGTTAACACAGCCGCTATTTTTTTTAGTAATTTCCCTCCCTTTGTGAAATTATTACATTTTCATCGCGGGAAGCGGATGAGGCCTTAAAGGGTAAATAAATCAAACGGTGCATTATTTTTTGTTCTCTTTTGTGACAAAAACACCACGAAAAATAAGAAAAAACACATATAGATATAATTTCCTTTCAGAAAACCAGCCATCTGTACAATTTCAGGTAATAATTTCTATTTTTTAGGATAAAAAGTATTCCGTGTACATAAAAAACCATACAAAAAAAACGGCCTGTTAATTGACAAGTTTTATAGCCGTTTTCTCTCTCTCTCCGCCTTTAAGAAAAGAAAAAGGCCTAGGCTCTTTTTTTTTCGGCCTACGAGACAATGACACTTGGTCGGTAATGGGGAAAAGAGGAGTCACTAATATTATATATTTTATTTTTTTTCGAGCGTGTTTTCGGAAATTGCGTTTTTCTTCTTAAATATATTTCTTGACGCTTTATATCACTTTTTTTTCCTCGCCCTCCCTTTTAAGGCCTATAGCTTTTAGTTAGTAGAAGGAAAAATAATGGTTGCAAAAAAAAAAAAAAGGCCGAACAAACTTCCAATTTGCTACCCGGTATTTCCGTTATAATGTTGTCTCCATGTGTGGTCCGCAAGTTTCACGATTTGCTGTTGCGCGATGCTAGTGACACCTGTTACGTAAGTGGTAGGTGACAAATGAGCGTTTTTTGTCATGATGAATGTGTATGAATTTGTTTGTTTTGTTTTTTTTTTAAATTTTTAAAGGATTGTAAATTTTATGTGATTATGTAAGAATTTTTTATTCTTTTGCAGTAATTTCATTGATGTGCTCGTAATTTGTTGTCGATTAATTTGTTATAAAATCTATATTAATTATAATTTTTGTTTTTTCTTGATCAAATTCTGAAGAAACGGTCATGCGTCGAAATGAAAACATCGGTTAATTAAGGTAATCGGTTATTGTCAAGTAGTGAGTGATAACGGGGGTAGATTGAGGTCAATGTTATGATTGGATCGTCTTATTCAACGGTTCTCAACATTTTCATACTCGCCTATCCCCGTAGGCCTATTTTTTTTTATCTATTCATCGAAGTTTCGATTAGTAATTTTTTATTTAAAAATACACTCATGTCAATAAATTAAGGATAATTCAGAATCACACGGAAATCTAAAGTAAAAATTTCACCTGTAGAATTATCACACACATCTGCAAGACTGATATGCAAATTTCAGGAAGCCACCAGATGATGCCGATAGTACGTCACAATGACGAGAGTGTAAGAGTTGGGGTATATAAGGAATGGTGGCAAAGAAGTGAAATTGTTCACTACGTGGTAGAATTATCGGCCGCCTGGAATGGGGACGCACTCGGAAGTATCCGAGGAACTTGGAATTGCCCAAAGTGTCATCTCTAGGCTTTGGCAACGATTCCAAGATAACGGAAATGTCAGTAGACGTTACAGTACAGGTCGCCCTCGAGTTACAACGCCGAATAAAGACCGGTATTTGGCAGTAACTGCCAAAAGAAGCAGGCGGAGCACAGCATCCGACCTGTCTCGTCAGCTATCTGCAGCCACGGGTACCACAGTTTCAAGGCAAACCGTGTACAGGCATTTGGGAGATATTGGTCTATATGCTCGCAGGCCTGTCAGATGTGTTCCGCTCACGGCAACTCACTGTCGGCAGCGAGTAGAGAGCATGCAATGTGGAGATCGTCACATGGGCTTGTGTGATGTTTTCCGACGAGTCCAGGTTTAGCTTGCAGTCTGATTCACGTCGGACTTTCATGTGGAGAACGCGTTACCACCAAGACAACATCATTGAACGACACCGTTACGGTGGTGCAGCATTGCTCGTTTGGGGTGGAATTATACTGGGTTCCAGAACAGATCTGCATGTTCAAACCGGAACCATGAAAGCCATAACTTTAGGGGTGCCATGGGCGCAGAATTTGTGTTTATGGATGACAACGCCCGTCCTCACCGAGCAAACATCGTAAACGAATGCCTTGAATCTGAGGATATAACCCGTATGAAATGGCCAGCATTCTCACCTGACTCGAATCCGATAGAACATGTGTGGGACATGCTTGGCCGACGAGTTGCAGCCCGTCAACCACCTCCTACATGTGTACAGGAACTTCGGAGGGCATTGCTTGCTAAGTGGAGTGATCTTCCCCAAGATCAGATCGATAATTTGATACTCAGTATGCCTAGGCGTTGTACGGACTGTATTTCATCGCATGGGAGACATACAATGTATTAACCATCATACCAACCATGTAATAGTAAGTTTTTGTAAAGGAGATATTTTTCACAATTGCTCCAGGGAGCAAAAATCGTAGTTTTTATGAATGGTATCATACATACACCATCGTTTTTGTTCTTTATCTTTTGTTTAATAAATGGGCTTTATGAATAAGTAACGTTTGTTTTGTTTCTGAACCTTTATTTGCCGGAGCTGGCATTATCCTTAATTTATGGACATGAGTGTATTTGTAATTTTTTTTTTCTTCTTCAAATTACGGAGTTTGTTTTTGTTTTCCTGGAGCGGCCGCATCTCAAGGACCAACATAGGACTGGGTGTCTCATGAATTCTCGTTT
Source organism: Pholcus phalangioides (assembly GCF_987345545.1). Taxonomy (NCBI): domain Eukaryota; kingdom Metazoa; phylum Arthropoda; class Arachnida; order Araneae; family Pholcidae; genus Pholcus; species Pholcus phalangioides. The sequence goes on from NW_028301603.1 coordinate 3,336,295, forward strand.
TAATAGTTTTAAAAACTCTTAAAAATTGAAGGAATTGGTATATTTGAATGCTGAAAAAGTTGTTCTCATGAAAAAGGGATTTTTTGGTACCTTAAAAAATAGTTGAAATTTTTGACGATAGAGTTCACTGCACGAAAGCAAATCAGTATCCTATTAATTAAATGCAGGGTGTACGATAAACAGCTCATTTCTGAATTTTCCGTATAAGTGGCACTTACATACGGTTTCCATTGTTATGTCGACGTTGGTAGATGATTGGTGAAGTTGTTTTACTTCAGCCACGAATCCCCGGCTGAAGATTTACGAAAGTTTCGGACACAGAATATATTGAAGAAAAGTTCAAGTCCAATTACTCCCGATGTACTTTCGTGCAGTGATCTCTGTCGACAAAAATTTAAACCTAATATTTTTTCTGTACGAAAAAAATTCCCCTTCGGGAGGCTAACTTTTTTTTGAAAATCGTATTCAACTACACCTTCAATTTTCATGAATTTTAAACCATTTAAGAATTTTTGGGACACCCTGTTCAATGTTTGTCCTCGACAACGATCCCAGAGATTCTCATCAGCTTTATTTATAACATTGTGATTTCAGAATTAAATGGATTCTGATCTAGGGGAGCTCAGCCAAAGCCTCCTGGATAGTAGTATCTAGGAGGCTTTGGCCCAGCCCTTTGCTTTAAGATTTTCTGAGCGTTCGAGTATCTCCAGCTCCGTGGACACAGAGCCCACAGTTTTGAATCAGTCTCAAACTGAAAATACGTAATTGTGTACAGAACATACCCACAAAATGATCAATGATAATAAACTTCAAAATACTCAAATTGAAATTCTGTAAAATGAACTTCGAAAAAATTTGTTTCATTGAATTTTTTAAAATTAAATTCGTTTCAACAAATGCTGTAAATATACAGGATGATTATAATTGAAGTTTCCGTTCTCGGGAGTAGTTTTTCCTCAAAAAATTGCTTATCCAAATGAAGCCAAATTTTTAGGATATCTAATAATGAGACCATGGGAGAGAGATTTATGAAATTGAAAAAAGTTAAATTTTCATCCACCAGGTGTGAAAAAGTGGCGTTTTTTTTATTGCATTTTAAATTTTCTCCCATGGTCCATTTAACGCATATATCAAGTTTCAATGAAATACGTCATCCAGAACGGGCACTACATAGGTCTGACTATTGCTGACATTATACTCCGACCAATTTAGCACCCGTCAGTATACTGACCTATGTAGCGCTCGTTCTGGAGGACGTATTCGATTGAAACTTGTATATACGCTGAATGATAAAAATGATTCCAAACGTGGGCGTTAACGCCCTCTTGAGGGCGGTAGAAAGTTCTAGGGGGGCGGAGGAAGCTACGCGCGTGGGTATAGCATAGAATTTCATGGGTTACATTGCGTTGGGGGGCGATGGGAGAACAAAAATTTCTGAAGAAGGGGGCGATGGGGCAAAAAAGTTTGGGAAACTAAAGTGTATAGCAGTGTTTCCCAACCTTTTGAAGTTCGCGGCACCCTTACGAATGACATTAAAAACTTGGGACACCCTTCCTTGAATATAGAATACAATTTATAGCCTGTTTCAGGTCAACTTTGCATTGCAGGTAGAGAATGTATTCCTTCGCCGCAAAATATAGTTCCCATGTATCGGAGGCTTACGATGATCATTTATGCAGAATATTTAAATTTTTTGAATGATTGAAAAAAAAAAATACTGAGAAAAGATCGTTCTGAACCGATCTTTATTCGTTTGAAATTTTTAAATTAGAAAAAATATTGGTTACCATTATACGTAAAAAAAAGATTTTTCGCACTGAGATTGGCGATAATCAGGCATACCTTACCGAGACCGCGCATCGATACATTGGTTGAAAGGCTTTCGTTGTCATAGCAACATGTGATGCTGTTCTCTCGTAGCTTTCCCTTTGCTGCAAAGTTAACTTGAAACGAACTGCAGTACAACAAAAATCACTGCGTAAAAATATATCAATATAGAGTTTTATTCGAATAATCATTAATGTAAAACTTTTGATTGATACTTAGAGCGCATATATCACAGGCCTTACAGTTGGCAACGAAACACGCATATCATCCTTAAGGTCTTGCAGTGTATTTCTTTCTTTGTACTTTAGTGTCTCCATGGGCGGAGAAGGCTTGCTCGCATACATATGATGTGTCGAGAAAAGAGCAAAAATGCGTTAATTGTGATTTCTTCATTAGATCAGGACACTTCTCTCTCAGTCCAAGCCAAGAAGCAACCACCGACGCCTCCAACTTACCTTTGAGTGTGGAATCAGCGCAAAGATCAATAAATTCATCTCGTTCGCACAAGCAGTGAAATCTATTTTCTCCGCACTGTCTACGAAATCAAATAGTAAGACAAACCAGTCGAGATTCTCAGTAGCAGGAGATTGAAATACATATCCATTGCATCCTGCAATCTCCGCTATTACTACGAAGTATTCAACAGCTGGCTGATGCGAAAATGAGTCCAAGAAAGAAAATTCAACTGGCCTTGCGGAGGAATCGAACCCACGTACTCTCACTTGCCGGGTGAGCACACTAGACTACAAAGCCAACGGATTCTCGTTCCTTAGAGCGCTTACGCTCTGAACGGAGTCGTACGTGGGCAGCCAAACCTAACACATTGCCGACACTGCCACCAGATGGCGACTTATCCGTCAAGTCTGTCGCTCATGATCGTAATTAATTCGACTTAATTTATTTTAAGGCCTGAAGTGGACCATAATATACATTTTTTTATTCATCTCCATAATATCCCGCGGCACCTTAGGGTGCCGGGGCACACCGGTTGGGGAAACACTGGTCTATAGTCACGTCATAGTCTTTACGCATATAACCATAAGGGGCCGTTCAAGTATTAGTAAGCAAAGTTTTAGCCATTTTTGACCCCCTCCACCCTTTGCCAGCAAAATTTCGTCATCAGCTCTGCCCCTCTGAATCCTAACTCATAGTTTCATAAAAGGTGGTTGATGACGTAAACATTATCCAAACCCCCCCCCCCGTCATCAAAAGTCAGCAAATCGGAACCCCCCCCTCCCCCATCGATGATGACGTAATACTAGAACGGCCCCTAATCAGGAGAAATAATAGACACGGTGGACACCGACCACGATACTATCACGGCATTGGCCCGTTTCCGCTCAAGAAATATTCTCTATAATTCATGCATAAATACAGTAAAAAAAAAAGACCATTTTGACCAGTGAACCAATCACCAAACCCGAAAAATCATTCTCCGCCGTTCAACGGAACGGAACGGATGATTATGCAAATCAGATCGATAAGAAACAACCGAAGAAAGTGGAAGAGACCGGAACTCACATGCGACCGAAAACCCTCCGTCACTGGTTCAATGGATATTACATAAATAAATTATATCGTTTTTTTACACATTGTATCAGATTTAAAACAGAAAAAATAAAGAAGCCATAAATTTAGGTTTCGCTAACCTGCTGCCCCTGAAGCAAGATGAATATACAGTGTCTGTAAAAAATAAAAGAGAATGGGTCTGTAGTTTGACCTCTTCTCCTCTCTTATGTATTTTTATTTTTTTGGTCTTTCCTCTACCTTGTAATAATTTACACCTCGGGAACATCTGATGTGTAAGAGACATAAAAGTAATTTTTTTTTTTTTTTAAAGGAATAATATAGCCCTCGGGATAACATCTAAGCACGGAACCCCGAAGAAATATGCGTGCGTTAACCCTAGATAGAGGAAAGGAAATTTATACACATATTTCGTGTTTGTCCGTGACGTCATGTCCATGTAACAACGGACAATGTTTTATCACTAGGTAATGATTAATTACGATCATAATTTTTTCACTTTCCTTTCTTTACTGTCCTATATCGCAAATCGATCTTTTGGAAATCGTATTGATGTTAAAGATTTGGTCTTATATGTCGTGCAGGTATATCCCTCGCTTTCAGCGATTTTGCTACGACGCGATTTTGGAAATTGCGGCCCGCAAAATTTAGTCGGTAGTTTGATTTCAGCCCTTAAAATGGTCTTAAAAATTAAAATATGACATAATTAAAATGGCATAATCCGTTGGATTTGTTGATGTAGATGAGACATACAGTCGAATCCCGTTTTAACGTTGTTATATTGTTATAGTGAAGAATCTCATTTTAACTAGAACTTTTCTCATCCCTCAGATAAGTTTACTTAGGAACAATGCAAAAACCTGGAATTCCTTTATAATGAAATTTGGTTGTAACGAAGTGATTTTCCGGTCTCTTGGAGTTCGTTATAACTGTATAGGGAAGAAACGCTCAAATCCATCTCACCAGATCTCACTAATGAGAATCTTTTGATAACATATCGACAATGACATCAGACTTCAAATTGAAGAAAACGGTCCTGATGAATCTAGAATTGTCATATTTGCGAGGGATATTCAGAATTCTTTAGCTTTGTTCCTAAAATTTTTATAAAGAGACGAAAAAAATGCTGCTTGTCAACTGAATCTCGACTGATTTCATTTAAAATTTGTCACCCTAAGACGGCGGTTCTCAACCGGTGCTCCGCGGAGCCCCTAGGGCTCCTTGTGCACTCTCCAGGGGCTCCGCGGCTGCTCAAGGAAAATTTAAAAAAAAAAAAAATTTAAAAAAATAATATATATATAATTGATTTTCTGTCTGTGTGTGTGTATATATGTTCTCTATACAAATCTACAATTTTAGATTGATCGTCGTCAAATTTTGCATATATACCAAATGGGACCTGACTTAAAAACCTACGAGTGTCTGTTGTTCTGCATATATAACCATGGTTATACGTTAAAAACATCAGAATTTCTCAAGTGCAGATTATTTTGCTATGTTTATCTGCAGCTTTGTTTTCTGACAGGTATGAAATAGAAATAAATACTTTTCCAAAATTAATTGTAAAAAATAATTGTTTCTGAATATTTAATGACATAACACCAAACATGGCCCACGCTCTGTCCTTTGCGGGATATAAGCGGATTATCTTGCGGCTGGGCCATGATGGAAGAACTCTCCTGGCACATTCGGGACCAGCGAACATCCCCCTGCTCGCAAGCCCCCGCCGGGACCGTGGGTCGCAATGAATTTACTAAGGATGAATATTGAGTTCATAGCCTTCAAATAGCATTGAAATTGACAGAAATTGATTATAATAACACATAAAGGTTCTGAAAAATTGAATTTTTGCATGATTGAAGCGTTTTTGGCGTTTCAGAATAAAACCATTCAAGTAGAAATTAGTCCGCGCCGTCGAAATTAGATTTTCTCTACCGTTTTCCCTGAAAAATGGATAAGTGTTAACAATGGTTTCAACAACAATGGGGATGGACGAGGATATGGCACTCGTAAGAGTGGATGACAACAGAGAGTATTTTCAACAATGTCCATGGAAGATTATATATAGAAGATACGGGTGGCTGCTGAACATCAAACAGTGTTAGTTCGGGCCTTATGTTCCTTGAGTAAATAGTGAAGAAATTTTATTAGAAACCAAAAGAACGTCCAAGCCTCATGAAACGGCAATTCAGACTGGTCACTCAGAACGGCAGTGGAGCGGCCTAGTCCTTCCCATTAAGAAAGCAATTACGTTCACGTAATTGATGTTGTGGTGTTATGACCAAGCTACGAGATAGCTTCTATGTACATCCACGCGTGTATGCAATAAGCATATGTGTAGTGTTCCCCTATCCTTTCTTTAGGTTAAGTCGCGACTTCACGTCCTGGTGCCACTCGCGACAACCAAACTGGCTTGAATTTCTCAGATTCATTTTCTGGAATCGAGTCGTAAAACTTGGAAAACGGTGATGAAGCAGCAGAGGCCTCTCAAAATAACGCGAGTCAGGGTCTGTCTTAAAGAAGGATCCGTCCTTCGTTCATATTCATTCGAATGATGATTTAGGGATTGTGCGGAATTAAGCGATTTTTTTTTTTTGTAATAGATCGTTCGAATGTAGCCGGAAGTTGTGACCTTAAGGATTTCTGAAACACTGTTCCATATTTCGGCATTTCTAGAAGTAATGTAACAAGGAATATTAAAATTAATAGTAACGATTCTCAAAATTAATTTAATTTTCTCGGCAACGGATTATTGGAAAGTAGGTTCGTTTAACGACCTCTGCTGTGGACCTCTGGAGAGTGTCTCGCTTCCCGAGATACGTCTCAAAGTATACGAAATATGATCGTCAACTCTTCAAGCATCTCTTTGATTTATTTAGCAGTGTTTTTTACGTTAAAGATTTGTTCGGTCGGACACATTCGTGTAGAGGTGAACTCATGAACAGGGTGTCCTATAAATTCGTACATCGTCCAAAAACTCATGAAAATTAAAAGAATTGGTATACAGTGAAACCATTGTATAACTATACTCTGCGAACTAAGAAAAAATATCGTTGTAGAGAGGTCATCGTCATATCGATAGGTAGCAATACCAAACTTGGGTCGCAGGAACTCCTGTGATGGGTTACATGAATTCACTGATCCAATTCGGTTATAAATTCATTGTTTAAACCCAGTGATTTCAGAGACGTCTTTAACGATTTCAGTGGCCTGACCCAGACATTTTTCGTGTCTGGAAAATTCACCGCCGGAAAATTCACAGACTAACAATTCATTGAAAATAGTTCGATGCGAGGGAGTGAACGATTGAGTTACAGAGTCAGTGAGAGAGGAGTGAGTGAGTGACTTACTGATTAGATCACTCACATACTCACTTTGTGAGTGAGTGAGTGGCCTAGTCAGTATGTGAGTGAGTGAGTGATTAAGTGATTGAGCGAGTGAACTAGTGAGTAAGTGAGTGAATTAGTTAGTTTTAACCTAGAGAATATGAGAGTTTAATAACCTAGAAAAATATATATATACAACCTTTTAATGAAAAATAAATCTGAAATTAATAAAAAATAAATTTGAAATTAATGAAAAATAAATGTGAAATTAATGAAAAATTAATGAAAAATAAATGTGAAATTAATGAAAAATAAATGTGAAATTAATGAAAAATAAATGTGAAATTAATGAAAAATAAATGTGAAATTAATGAAAAATAAATGTGAAATTAATGAAAAATAAATGTGAAATTAATGAAAAATAAATGTGAAATTAATGAAATACAATCATAAATCAGTAGTGAGAGAAAAAAATGCAAGAATTTATGTGAAGGAAATAACTTTAGAATTTTAGAGATAGCTTTCACAATAATTTGAGGCTCCTATTATTTTAATCGGGTTCCCCTGGGTTCAGGCCATTGCAGGCCCGGTTTCACTTACTTCGAAGAATGAACATTTTGTTAAAGATGAATATTAAATAAAAAAATTTTAATTGAAAATATAGACCTATGGGTCGTGAAGTTCATCATGCCGTTAGAGTTCGGGTTGCGGCTAAAAAAGGTTAAGAACTCCCTGCATCTCTTTTGAATTACGAGCTTTCCCGATATGGCGTAAATAATTTCTTTATACAATCGGGCCGTGGGTCTGGTTTCAACACCGGAAGAGGCAATAAATTCAGATTGGTATCATTGGATTTGTCTTGAAAATGGCGATCAGTCAACACCATGGGCTTTCATTTGCGTTGCGATTCAAATGACTCAATAATTTCAAAACCCGTGGACATGACAAACGCCAAGTTTTTAAATGCATTAAACGATAGGCTACTTTGAAATTTCGCCAGAGCAGGGCAAATGCCCCAAATGGGCAAAAAACCGTAGGGTAACAATGGTTTTTGGGCCTCAACAATCACTTTCGGAACGTTTACTTTGGTTACCGTGGTTCCCTAGCAATGCGTTTAACACGTGTATATGCCTTTACAATGATTTGTCATTTCTTCAACGCTGTCAGTATATGTATAATATTTATGCCTTTATAATGGTTTGCCACATTTTAAATACTCCCAGTAATGAGGTTTTTTGAATGACGTCGTAATCATCATCAGCATCGCTTTGATGGTCAGGAAAAGGGTGATTCCCCATAGAAATCAGTGTTAAAATTGCCGATTTTAATGTAGAAATGCGGAAACCTGGTGGGGTTTTCTGTCACATCAATAATGTTAAAAATTGTATAGAATTCTCGATTTTTGAAGTATTGAGTTCGCTTAGAGATATACGAAGCCCAAGATATTAAATATGAAGTAATTAGCCTCGGACCTGCTTTCGAGTTGGATATCCAGGCAATAACATTGATTTCAAACGTTTATTTATATCTTCTCAAGCATGAAAATTAATGTCTCCGTATTGTCTTTTAATATTCAACTGCATAAATTCATATACACTGCTCAAAACAATTAGGGGGAGCACATGGTTTTAATAAAATTACGCAAAGATGTATACCGATAAGTAACATAAAATGAATCATCCATAATTTAAAGCCTAGCAGGAAACGGAAGAAGAAAACTTCATATGCAAATCAAAGTTCATGACGTAAAAAAGCAGAAAAAGGAGATAAGGGCAGAAATCGGGATGTTGCAGAAACGTCTGTTTTACTGCCGCAACTGTGATATTCGATTGCGCAGTATTTTTTTTTGAGACAAGGTGACTTGAGGATGTCTCAACAACGTGATTTACCGGAATCCATGGCATGGCGTGTTATAGGCAGACTAGAATCCGGGCCAACACAACGTAGTGTCGCGGACGCTGTTGGAGTCGCCAGAAGTGTTGTTGCAAGGCTGTGGAATCGATTCCAAGAAACAGGAAATGTTAGACGTCGACCAGGGCAAGGTCGGCCACGCGCCACTACAGCAACTGATGACCGGTATGTACGGTTAACAGCCCGTCGAAACAGAACAGAGAATGCTACGCAGCTGCAAAGATGGTTGCTCTTGGCAGCAGGACGAAGGGTGTTCAGCCAAACAGTACGTAATCGGCTTCATGAGGGAGAGCTCTATGCACGTAGGCCAATGGTCTGCATTCCGTTGACCCCACGCCACCGTGCGGCCCGAAGAAGATGGGCTGCTGAACATCGAGATTGGGAGCAACATGATTGGAGCCAAGTGCTGTTTACAGACGAGTCCCGATTCAGTCTGGAGTGTGACACCCGACGTGTTCTGGTATGGAGGGACAGGGGCACTCGAAATAATCCCGCATTCGTTCGTGAAAGGTCACAATACAGACGAGCTGGTTGGATGGTATGGGGTGGAATCAGCATAGGCAGACGTACGGACCTGCATATCATTCGGAATGGCACTTTGACGGCCAGAAGGTATGCAGACGAGATACTGCGACCTCATGTCATCCCTTACGCTGGAGCCATTGGAGATTCCTTTGTTTTCCAGGATGATAATGCCCGACCGCATAGAGCTCGTCTGGTGGAGAACATGCTTGAAGCTGAAACAATACAGCGTATGGAATGGCCAGCGTGCTCTCCTGACCTGAATCCAATCGAGCATGTTTGGGACATGCTCGGACGACGCATTGCTGCGCGACCAAGGCCGCCTGTTACTGTCCGAGACTTGCAGATTGCACTTCTTGAGGAGTGGAACAGTATTCCCCAAAGTCTGATCGATAACCTCATCGCATCCATGGCAAACAGGTGTCTTAGCTGTTCGAGGAGACCACACGCCCTATTAAAACTCATGCATAGTGTCTAAACAGTACTTTTATTTTATCGTTTACATGTAACCAAATTGTTGCCCTAAATCATCTTTTCATGTTTTTTCCATATTTTCAAAGAATTAAAGCTTAATTACAAATTTTTTTACGTCTTTTTTCTGTATTGCGCATTGATACGCGTGTACTATCCATTGTATGCCAATACGCGGCTGTCTCGCACGGTTTTCTTCACTTTTTTGCTTGCTCCCCTATTTGTTTTGAGCAGTGTAGTTTAGATTGTTTTAAAATTAATTATGGGCCCGTAAAAAGAAAAAATTCCACAGCTTTAATTAAGCATTTTTTGAAGCAGAAACAGGCAGAGATAGATAACTTGAAGTTCAAAGTTGGGGGGGGGGGGATCAAAATACCTAGCACCCTTTAAAAAAAGAAAAATATATATATTTACTTTTATGTTTCATTAAATCTATATTTGTTTCTTTCATGAGTCGCGCAGGAAGTCGCCATATTGGTGAACTTAGACACGGTTTGCATGTCCCTCAAAGAAAGAGGGAGATATCACGTGATCCAAAAAAGCCTCATTGAAGAAAACCCGGGCAACGCCGGGTATTATAGCTAGTTATAAATATTTTTAAATAGTAAAAATAAATCAGTAACTTTGATGAATAATTAAAAAATTGGCATACGGGACTCCGCCATAGATCTTTTTTCTTAAAGGGGCTCCGCGAGTAAAAAAAAGGTTGAGAGCCGCTGCCCTAAGATATCAGAAAAGATGTCTTTAGGAAAGAAAGCATCCGCATTCGCTAGAATCAATCAGAAGTAGTGAAGAAAGAAGTGAAAAGTATTACAGTCGATACCGTTTATAACGTTTTCCCGCTTAGAGCGACTAACTTTCGTGTGAATTGAACTTTTTCCTATATTGATAATGTTAACTTTTCCCGGATACAACGTTAAAATTTTTTGCCATTCCCGCTTACGAAGTTCGGAAATTTCACATCGGGCTTTTTCCTCCCTTTAAAAATCATCGTATACTTTTCACATTTTTTTTCACGTAACGAAACGAAAATAGTGATTATGTGTGTCTAGCGTTGAACACATTTTTTTCTTGTTCTCTCACTTTGTCCAACAGTAGTACGCAGAGCATAATTGCCCTTACCACTGTTCAAATACACATGCTTGATGGAAGTTATGTCTTTGAATAGGAAGACTATTAGCCCGGGATTACACTATAAAAGTTTGATAAAAGTACTTTTATGCCACCAATAAGATTATCGGTTACATTCTAGAAAATGCAACCAATGATCTTATTGGTAGCATTTTTAAAGTTTTACAAAATGACTTTTATCAAACTTTTATAGTACAATTCCGACCTTAGATAAGAACTAGAAAAAATTCTCATAAGGGGTTACACTTTTTTTTTTGTTCCGGTCTTAGGTCGGCATTACACTATAAAAGTTTGATAAAAGTTCGTTTATAAAACTTTAAAAATGCAACCAATAAGCGAATTGGTTATGTTCACTCGAATGTAACAGATTGTGCTTATTGGTTACATTTTTCAAGTTTTATAAAATAATTTTTATCAAACTTTTATAATGTAATACCTGCCTTATCCAAATTCATCGCGTTAGGCCGGCAACACACTATAAAAGTTTTGTAAAAGCTCTTTGATAAAACTTGAAAAATGTAACCAATAAGTGTATCGGTTATGTTTGAGCGAACGTAACCGAGATGCTTATTGGTTGCGTTTTTGAAATTTTATAAAAGAAATTTTATCAAACTTTTATAGTGTAATTCTAGTCTTAGATCGATTTCAAAAAATGAATCATCTCATATTGGTGTTATTGCATATAACAAAGTAATAAACGGTGGTCTTCTCATCCACTTCTGATCTATTGATACGAAATCAAGCCGCAAAACAGTGACATTGACACAAAACATACACAACTTGACAGATTTCCAGACGCCATTCAAAAGCGGCTTTTCCGGATAAGAAAAATCGAATTTCCCAACTGTATTTCTTGGAATTCGATTCTTCACAGAACAACTAATACGAAGCTTTCACGACCTTTTTAAATTTCGGAAAATGAAGTAAAAGCGTTAGTTAGATTTTGCCGAGCACACAGTTCGAGACAAAGTGTTTTAAGAGCAAGTTAATGAGAAAAGCTCTAAGTTCAAAAGGAAAAAAAAATTAAAATTCTCTTAAATTTCTAGATGATAATCGCAGTCAACACCAGTTGTAACGTTTGCTGAAGCAATGAAAGGGCCGGAAACTTTTCGATATTTTATTTAAAGGCAAGAAAGTGCGCCATGTGTGATGTCATCCAGATATTACGGAAACTTGACCGTTATAAAAGAAAACTGTTATAGTTTGACTGGTTATTACAAATAATTGCTTCTTATTAAATCACTATATGTACTTTAATGTTTGGTAATAAATTAAAAATGATATAAAGAGAAGAGATAGGGTCGGTGAAAAAATATGTCTTATAATTCTTATATAAACGTTTCTCGCTTATAATGTTTTTAGGTGCGTTTTGTGAAAAACGTTATAAGCGGGATCGACTGTAATTAAATTTATTCATATACCCTAAACTGACGAGATATAAGTTATGTCATTAAAAAAAAACTATTTTACTGATGTAAATTGCGTTTTTTTTCTCCATATTCTCTGCTGAAAAACCCTATCTTGCCCATGTTAAATTCAACATCTCCCTTTAAGCGATTTCGTCTTAGGCGATCATTTTGTGGAACCAATTAATCGCTTAAAGCGAGGGATGCCTGTGTAAGACGTTACTCTATAACAGCCATCTTCAACCTGTTTCTCGCGAGCACCATGGTGCTCCCTGAAGCACCAAGACTGTAAATGCTTATGCCAGATTTCGTGTTCGCGAGCACTTGTGATAAATTCTTTAATAAAATACCCTGTGAAAAATTGCATCCGAGAATTACGATTGGCTGCAGATTTCAAGCGTACGTATGTAAAAGTTTCCGTAAGTATGTAAAAGCAATGCTTTACTCATAGCCAGCGGGCTTAATGTGATTTTCGGAGTAGTATGATGTAGCCCCCGACCTAGAACTCTAATTTTTTGAAATTTAATTTTTTGCGGCGCTTTTCCAGATCGTTGGCCCCGTAACATATTTCCAGACCACTTAAGTGGCCTTCGGCACATTTTGAAATAACTCAATCGATTGCGGCACATTCTCAAATCACTTCAATGTCTCGCGCCACACATTCTCAGATAACTTAATTGACCCCGCGGCTTATTTACAGATAAACTCTCTTGCCCGATTCATAGATCATCTGCGGCTCCTTAGTTGTAGTTCGGTAGATATTTTCTCACTCATAAAGCGTATAGACACACAAATCAATACTCCCCAGTTCACCGCTGCGCCTCTGACAAAGGTTGGTGACGCACACTTTGAAAAACTCCGAATTACAGGAGATGTTCCGCAAAATGCGGATCATATGGTCAAATTATATCTACAATTTTCTGGTCTGCGAACGACAGAATTACTGCATATCTGTCCCGCAGACTGAAAAGGTTGCGCACAACCCTGCTTTAGTTCTTGTTTAAGTATCCATGACCATTTTGAAATGAAAACGCGGTATAATTCATAAATTTTCTAGAGCAGTATTTTTCCATTCGACGTTATCTTTTGTGATGCGAAAGAACGGAACCAAAAATATCGCCACTTAAAAAACGGATGAAATTTTAAACTGTTGAAATTTAAATGCTCTCTGGAAGATGGGCCCCGGGAATTAAGAAAACGGTATTATATACGGTCGAGATTAGAATCCGAAACTTTTCTCAAAAACGGAGTACAATGAACACGGAAATGAACTCCATCGTCAAGTACGTACGTACGTACGCATCCTTTTAAGAAAAGCAGCTTGATTTAGAGTTTACAATAAAAGACGATAAACAGTCTCTTCTTGAGAAAAGCACTTTTGTTTCTTGAGGATCCATTTTGAACAAAAGCGGGGAATGATACGGGGTCCTTTTCTTGCTTTGCGAGGGCTTTTTGCGGCTCTCTCTCTCTCGAGAGAGAGAGAGAGACAGAAAGGTCGTAAACAAATCTTATATTATTCAAACAATGAAAGGAAAAAACTTACCTCATAAGAGACATCTTTTATAGAAAGCGTCCAGATAAACTTAGAATTCGCGACGATAATAACACTATAATGATAACTTCTTTTTCGAGGTTTTCTCACGAGAACTTACGGGTATTTTCGGAAATATTTTGGGATATTTTTTTGAAGCATTTTTTGATGATATTTCCATTCACCTGTTGAAATCTTTTTCAACATTCTGAGGTCATCGGTGCAAATCTCGGAGCGGAATTCCATTGTGTTTTATGCGGGGAAAAAAAAAAACCAATCACACACGTAAAGAAATTTTTCAAATGTTTGGATTATTATTCCATTTCCCCAACTATTCCCTCATAGGATTTAGTAATTGAGATTAATTTATTGCTTGACAACCGAGCGATTAGTAACCTTGGATTATACAGTGACACCCTCGAGATATAGGTGGGACCGACGAAAACCGCGTAAGTAGGAGTACAGATTCCCCATAGATATACAATGTTAGTTAATTAGGACTGTAACGTTATGGTACTCTTCTATAGCTTCATAAAACCTAACTTCGGTTGTGACTGCAATCCGGTCCAGAAAAAAAAAAAAGACTGCAAAGTATCTCCATGAAATCTGTACAACTAAAATTACGTGTTAAACGCTTCAAATGCTTCTATTGCAACTTGGCCAATCGAAAGAAACGAGTTGCTTGCGTTTGGAGACGAGAAAACAACTTTCACCCACCAATTGAAATTGATTGTAAGTTATAGACGAGGTGCATTATCATCAACCAGCTTCACATTAAACAAATTAATAGGGCCTTGAAGTTCAGGCGAAATGTCATATAGATGTCTCTTTTTTTGCCTATTTTCAAACTTTTTTTTGTAAAAACGCCTTTTTTTAACATAGTAATTTTAAGTTTATTAGTGATTTTTCCAGAGGCAATAATCTGCAAATCTTGGCTATTTTGGCATTCAAAATTTAAAAAAAAAATGCTTTTTTGTTGAAATTTTCCAACCTTCAGTATTGATTATCATCAGAACCCATCCCGCCCCTCCTCCGTCTCCCCACAGCCACCATTTAAACTCGAACAAGTAGTGATCTGAGAGATAGAGAATTTATTGTTGCCAACTTTGCTTTGTCCGCATGGTTTTAGACGTGAATGATTTTGGTTTCAGATGAGCGCCGCCCACGTTAGAAAAGCAGAGAAAAATTTGAAATTCGCTTCTCCACATGGTTCACATAACATGTCTCGCTCAGGCACTAAACTGCATTGTATCTGTATAGCTGACTGATGACTGCCCCTTGACGATACCATCTATAGCAGAAGACCTCCGCGCGAAGCTCGTGTCGTCACTGAAGTAGGCCATTTCACCTGTAGCCATTGGATATGCTCCAAAAAAAGGTAAAGATATCGCATGCGTCGGCCTGCTGTATCCAATGGCTACAGGTGAAATGGCCTACTTCAGTGACGTCACGTTCTTCGAGATGGTTGCCCAAGAGGTAATCGGTTGACTTCATGGCTCACACAAAGCGGGGTAGAAGCAGATAGGGCTCAGGGACTCCATGTATTGATTTATTTTTATTATTTACACCATAAATTCACTGTAAACAGCCATGGCTCTATTTATTTTACATACATATTTAGTATTCGACTAAATTAACCAGAGTCGCACTCAAGGGGTGTGCGACAGATGTGGCCACACAGATCTCCGCGCTTGAAAGTGTCCCGCATATTTGGTAATATAAATGAAAGCTAAATTTTTTCACAACAAAAGAACAAAGTAGCTACGTATATGTTTCCGGCATAACTCACTAGGTAGTAAATTGCCCCTAGATGGCGATAGACCTGAGTTGTGCTCGGTTTGAAAGAAAGAAAGAAAGCTATATGTTTCAACTATGGAAATATAATAATGATTATTCCAAATAATACAACAAATAAACGAGAATTATTCGCAACTCGCAGGAGCCCCACATATCATTTTCTCTACGAACTCCGCGTTTGCTAATGGAATCCTGAGGGTCCATTTATATTATTGTAGGCTTGGAATCAATTTTACTGGGATAATAATGCAGTTATTATAAACTATAATTAAAACAGTAGATCCTTATATAACACTCCAGTTTTTAGTTGTATTTTATTCCTTCCATAAGTTATAAATTCCTTTGTAGTGCCGATTTTTAGGCATTTTTAGTGCCTGAACTTCCTTGCTCTACAAATTATATTTCAAACCAGCGATGGACTTCGGGTATAAAATTGTGACCTCCTATGTAAAAATGGAAAATACCCAACAAGCTTTGGGATTCCGTTTCTAAATTCCGGCAAAGATTTCATCTTTGTACACTGCAGCCCTCTCAAAGATCAGTATAAGGTTCGCCACATACCACTTCCTGATCGAATAAAACAATTATTGAACTCTTAATTATTATCACTTAATATAATCTCTACTATTGCATCAATAATCGCGTGATTGTGATTGAATTTCAGAAACGAGCATTTTCCACAGAAAATCGCGCAACTCGGGGTAGCGTAAGTCAGCGAACTTCTGTAAATTTTTATTTTGTTTGTGAAAAGTCTCTTAACGTGTTTGTGGATGAATTTTCTATGATTTGTTTTCCGAACTTATTTTGTATGAACTCAAATTTATTCAAAATGGATTAATTAATTATAATTATAATTGATCTTAATTTGATTCCTTTTGGAGTTCATTATAATTGCTTTGATTCCACTCTGTTGCGATTCGTTCTAATTAGCTTCAATGGATTTCTCAAATACCGATCGGTTTGATTTTTTCTTTCACAATTCACTTCCAATGGTATATATTTTGATTTGTCAGAATTTATTCGACTTTCCACGATTTGATTGGAATTGGATTTCTTCTTACTAATACGAGGGAACGACCGACGAATGTTGACCCAAAATTGCAAGAGCCTACAGTTCTTGCAATTTTGGGTCAACATACGTCGGTCGTTCCCTTGTATTATCTAACCCAAAAGGTAATACATTTATATTCTTTTTTACTATTTTACTTTATTAGAATCGAATTCCTGTTTATTCTCCGATTAAATTGCGATTGAATGTCTTCTTATCCTTTGATTCAATTAGAATTGAATTTATTTTTTACTCTTCAATTTGAATAGTTACATTCCACTTACTTTATTAATTAGTACTCATTCTTCTAATTTGAGCATCATTAAGAAATGGCTAAATCTGATTTCTTGACACTTATTCCAATTGATATTTTGATTAATTCAACTTCACTTTAATTATATTTTCCTCTTAACTGAACCATCTAATTAATTCAGTTTTATTAACTAATTCATCTTCATTCATATAAATTATGAATTCATTGTTAAACGATAATAAGTTTATATCGATTTCTCGACATTATTTTGGACCGGTTTGAACTTGATTGTTGAAATTTCACCGAATCTGTTTGATTTCGGATCCAATTCGTCTTTATTTGCACACTGGAAACCAATTTCCGGCATTTTCCTCTGCAGTAGCCGATTCGAGTATCAACTAAATTGATATGAAACTCCATATTGTACGAGTTTCAGACTCCTATAATTTCTGTATGTGGCAAAAAATTAATTGTCATTGACACGAGATACGCGTGATTCAAGTTAATAAATTGATATATATATATTTTCTAGATCAGCAGATGTTGTGTAGAAAATGCTCCATGAGTATTAATTAAAAAATAGAAACACAGAAACCTCAGAACACTTTTACGAAGACCAATCAATTTAGTACCAGAGCCAACAGTTATTAGTTCGTTATTAGATCATCGATCCATCAAATACGATTGACCAAAAGGAGTCCCGATATAGTTTCTCGAATGGACGTGGTAGGACTCCCCTTATATTGGCGACAATTACCTTTTTTCCAAAAAATAATAATAGTTTTTCTTTCCCACTCTCAGGCAGACCACACATTGAAGAAGGAGGAAGCCTGAACACTTGAGACCTCTGATGCCTCTGCTGGTGCCCCTCCACGAGAAATCACACACTTTTCCATGTGGGGAAACTATCCATCATATTTCCAACGGCAGCAATGATCTCGTGTGAAGAGTCTTCTCCGCCCATCTCATTCGTCCGTTTTAAAGGGTCTACTTTCGAGACAATTCACATTTGTTCTTCAGTCCTCTGGACATGACAGTCAAACTCGGCTAAAACGACAACGAAGATTTTTGTCGTTACAACCAACGTTGGCATTTTAAAGACCTTTAAGGGAAATATAATCAGATGCTATCAAGTAGTTGCCAATTGTTCGGCCAAATCGCCAATTATTCACTATAAATAGAGCCCGGATTATATGCACGAAAATGGGGCGAAATATGCTCAAAAAATACGTATATATTCATATTTTTGTAGCACCAGCACAAAAGAAGGAACACATTTCGCGGGTCGGATGGGACTTCTTGACGAGCTGCATTTGGTCCGTGGGATGGAGGTTGTGCACCCCCTGCTTTGTATTAGGGCTGGTCCGATTAATCGATCAATTGTTAATCGCAGTTAAAAATTTTAGTTGAGTTAATCGAATCGATCAATGCGATCGAAATTCGATTAAAATTTTTATTAAAAGTTTATAATTTAACTTGATTTATTTGACTAAATACATTAAACGTCTTATAAGTTATGTTCTTATACATAACATTTCATATAAGTGACCGTATTTTAAAAATATTTGAATCAATATTTTGATCAAATTTTTCGACATGAGGAAACATAAGTCGATTCCACGAAAACTAGTGATGATTTCTAAAATTACCGATTAAAAACAATAACAAGATCCAAGTTAATAAATTCCGGGATGTGACAAGCATGTTCAGCATATCGTCGCCTTTATGCCATAGACATGAATGTGTAAATTTTGATTTTTGGGTTTATCAGTTGGTTGGATCACTTAGGCCGGAATTACGCTATAAATGTTTGATAAAATTTCTTTTACAAAACTTCAAAAACACAACCAACGGTACGATTATTGGTTGCATTTTTCAAGTTTTATAAAAGAACTTTCATGAAACTTTTATAGTGTAATCCCGGCCTTATTGTGCTATCTAAGTTTGGCCAGAAACGCAATGTGTATCCCCTATTGAAACACATTTTACAAAACATTTTATGTCAACTTCCATAGAGTAACATGGTTAGAGTAAAAATTCTAAAATCGTTTAGTAGATTATAATCGGGTAGAGTAAAAATTCTAAATTGTTTCTGGCAAAGGAGATATTAAATAGGCTTCAAGCGACCGCCTCCATTTCTATATTTGTTTACATCCATTCAGTAGTAGACTGATGAGTGAAATGAATACAATATATTTTTACAGCATCAATTAATGTCATGCAGTTACGGACGCTACGTTTGCTACGAACGAATAGTATTTGAAAATATTCGATTAAAATTCGATTAATCGATTAAAATGTTTCGATAAAAAACCAGTTAAAAGTTTAGGCTGATTAACCAGTTAAAAGTTTAGGTTGATTCCCAGCCCTACTTTATATGAATCCTTGTATAAATTGAATTCTGATAATTACGCATATCGCTGGTGTTAAATAATGCAAACTGAACGTGTGAAATCAGCTGCTTCAACTTTATGACAGTTTCGTGCTAGAAACGACATCAGAATGGCAGGTTGAAAGAGCCAGCGCCGCCTGCGACAGAATTTTGAATTTTTTGGCAAGAATTTCGGAACAAACCAAGCTGCATTCTCCAACAGTAGCTCCCGAATCTACAACTCTATATAAGTCCAGACTTACCTCGACATTGCTTAATCAAATAAGCGGTATAATAGTACATTTTTAACGCTTCCGTAAACTCTCGATATAACGTAAGCTCACGTTGCTGAAACACTCAAAGATAACTGTCATTATTATCACGCGAAAGGTGCGGCGGATAATACTGATTGAAATAAGTAGCAGCAGCAGCAGCAGTTCTCCGAGATTAGTTGTGATTTGCAATAATGGATGTTCTACACCGTTATAATATGTAACTAAAGCCATCGAACTCAGGTAGGGTTGATGCCCTTTAAATAAAGTAAATTCGAGGATTTATTGCTGTGAGATAGGAGGGAAATTACACACATGGAAGTTGTTTGCTGAAGGTTGACCTTGGGATATATAGCGCAAGGGGGGAGGGGGGAATGTATCAAAAAACGTAATACAGAACAAACAGAAAAACCGTGTAATAAGAGTATTTAAATTACGTTCCAGATCCAGTTCTGTGAGGTGATAAATCACTCGTTGTACAGAAGGCGAGGTATAGCATTATTGCTATAACGAGAGGCGGGTGAAAGAAATTTAATTATATGCGTGAGATGGTGTGAAGTCATACGAATCAGCATATAAATGATTTTTTATGGCTTCTCAATTTCCGGGTACATTCTCGAAAGTGTTATAATCCTAATGCAATACGTAATAAGATCCGAAAGTTTTTCCGGAATATTCCACGCTAATGCTTGGCGTGCGTGTGTGTGTATTTATTTCAATGGCGAAGTGTATGTATTTCAGTTTTCGGAATTCGAAAGGGGCCGTTCAAGTATTACGTCAGCAAATTTTTTAGCCATTTTTGACCCCCCCCCCCGCTCCCCCTTGTCAGCAAAAGTAAACAAAACTCTGATTCCCCTCCTCCCCCCACGCCGTCAGCAAAATTTCGTCATCACTGCCCCCTACCTCCTAACGCATATTGGTGGGATCGGAAACGTACGTGGTAGGCGGGGGGCATAGGGGGCTCATGCGCCTCCCTCCCCCACACACAAAAAAAATTATTTTTTAATATCAAAAAAATTATAGCAAAGAATTAAAATTTCGAAAGAAAATACCTTTATATGTTATTATAACCAGTTTCTGTTAGTTTGAATGCTATTTGAAGAGTAAGAACTCAAAAATTCTCTAACTCATTGCGACCCACCCTTTATGTCATATGGTAAACCCTTGACCCGCAGACCAAATGTGGCCCTGAAGGTTATCTGATGTGGCTTGCCCCCTGAAACCTAACCTAATTTTGTAAAAATGAACTAAACGGCACATTTACAAATCGCTTAAATAACCCGTAGCACAATTCTAGAGCATTTAAGTGGCCCGTGGCACATTTTCAGATCTCTGAAGTACCCCTTAAAGATTACTTTCACATTCAAAGATCACTTAAGTAACCCGCGACACCGTTCCAGAACACTTAAACGATCCGTGGCATATGCAGAGATCCCTTGAGTGATACGTGGCACAGTTCCAGAGCACTTGAAGGATCCGTGAAACATTTAGAGATCACTAAAGTGGCTCCATAGGGGACTTATCAATAGGAAGAATGTTAGTTCAGGTGCCCAATAACTATCGAAAGGTTTTTATTTTCCGTTTTTGGCGCACCGAATAAGATGCCATTAAGAATATTTCATATCTTCATAAAAGGGTGGTTGATGACGTAAGCATCATCCGGATCGGAAAAAATGAATTTCCTATTTTCAAATCGCTGTATAGTGCGGAAATGTTGCCTCCTTTAATAATAAGAGAAATTACGTAAAAATGTTCAAAATCGGTTGCTATCTTTCGGTCGCGCTTCGTACATAGAAATTAACGAAATTGAAAATTTTTCTTGCATTTTTTTCATATTACTTAAAATTCTACGATCGACACGCTATAGTTTGTTATACAGCGGGGGGGTTGGCGGGATGTTGGTCCGAACCGGGGTATGCTTTCCCGGCCGGCTTGCCGGTTTGAGTTTTTTCCGGCACGCCCACGATCTCACGATCAATGAGCTTATATCGCAAAAGCGACAGTGCCTGGGCGTGCTCGGTTCTATACTATACTGTAGTTTGTTCTGCTTATTTTATGGTTCAATAAAGTGAAGAAGTAACGTCACTAAACAGAAACTTTCTTACTTTGGTCATATAATGCGTACAGAAGGCTCACTAGAAAAAATGGTAATACAAGATATACAGAAGACTGGATGTTGTGAAGATATTTATTATTTTAGATGTTAATTTTTTAAGGAAGGAAAAAACGCATCTCTGCCTCTACTAGGGAGTCGAACCCGGGTCCCTCGATTGCCGGACGAGTGCTCTGACCACTGAGCTACAGAGGAGAGAGAGAGATTTCCCTTCGCTAGAGCGTTATGTGCCGAACGGAACCGTGCAATGGACGGTGAAACCGATCAGCTAATAGCTCATGAACGACGAGCCACCAGATGGCTATATATATGACATGAATGTCGCTCTCCACTTGTTAATACAAGATATACAGAAGACTGGATCATCCAGTCTTCTGTATATCCGTAGCTATGTTCTAAACCAGCGGTTCTCAACCGGTGCTCCGTGCGCACTTCCCAGGGGCTCCTCTGCCACTCGAGGAAAACAAAAAAAAAAAGTATATTTGAAGGAAAAAATAATTATTAATATTTTTAAACAACAAAAATAAATCAGAAACTTTG
Organism: Pholcus phalangioides; assembly: GCF_987345545.1. Lineage (NCBI taxonomy): Eukaryota > Metazoa > Arthropoda > Arachnida > Araneae > Pholcidae > Pholcus > Pholcus phalangioides. The sequence goes on from NW_028301603.1 coordinate 3,358,341, forward strand.
ATGAATAAATAAAAAGTAGGCCATTGGGCCTTCGTCATAGAAATTATATACCAGAAAGCGAGTCAAAAAAGGTTGAGAACCGCTGTTCTAAACCATAGTTTCCCAAACTATTTATTCAATCGCCCCCCTTCATCAGAAATGTTTTTCCTCTCATCGCCCCCTCAACTCAACTGATCTCAGAGGATCCTATGTTAAATCCGTAGCTTCTATCGCCCACTTTGAGAAACACCGTTCTAAACGAGGGGGGGAAATGCAAATATGAGAGATAATAAACCAGCCTTCCGCCTCCTTCTTGATATCTTCCCACGGACTCGGAGGCACAGCACCTATCCCAAGAAGCCTTTTTTCACAATGATAATGAAAAAGGCCGAAAATAAAATATAAGAAAAAAAAGGCTGGCAAATGATACGCCTTTTCAATGCCTCGTTAGACATTAGGGTCCATCCTCCTAATTTTTTTGTGAGGCCCCGCCTCTTTTCGTTTTTTCTCCGACTGTATCTTTTGTTCTATCAGCTCTTACCTTGGCACTGATCCATGCTTCCTGCACTTCCCCTCTCTTTTGATTTCACATTTCTTATTTTCTTTTCCTCCTCATTATTACCATCGCTTCAACATAGCATTCTAATGACGGCCCTGAATAGGCCTAGCTCGTATTCGGTCATGCTGCGTAGGCAGCTGCCTTCCCCCCCCCCCCTTGTGCAGGGGGTAATATACGCTTCAGAACGATAAATACTTTCGATTGTAACACTCGAATATATATATATATATAACTATTCTTTCGATCTTCTTATTTTTATTTTACAAGCTAAGAGCCTAATTAGGCCGGGATCTGCAACGATTTGTGAACATCTGCGATATAGCGTGGACCTGTTAGGACTCAAACGACTTACCCCGATCGTAGAATAGCCTATCTGTATGGCAGCCTATACAGTATAGTATCCTGAACTGTATAAGAGCCTATGCCAGTGTTTCTTAACCTTTTTTTGCCCGTGGCCCCCTTTGAACCATTTTTTTTCCCTGTGGCTCCTCTGTCTTACCCAGCGTCTTCGACCCTCATCTAGAAGCAAGATCCTTTATAAGTATTGAATTGATTTTTTTTCAGTGAATTTATACTGAACGAAAATTTTACAAATAAGATTGGCCTAGAATTTATTGAGCTCCCCGCTAGTCCGAGTTCTATTCAGGGCCGTCTCAACATCATGGGCGCCTTAGGCAAAGTGATGCTATGGTGGTGCCATACTTAGCTGGAAATAAACAGCCTACATATTTCCTACTTATTTTCGAAATTTATTGTACTGTACAAAATATCATAAGGTAGGGTCACTTACGGACACCCCCGGGCATGATCCCTCACAAGAGTGCGACTGACAGAGCTGCAGCCCAGGGCCTGATATGGTTTTCACCATTTTTTGTTTTTCGCACTATAAATTTAATATAGAGGAGGGGTCTGCGTGAAAAATGTAGCCGGGAGCCTGCGAAAAACTCCATCCTAGGGAACCTGCTGTAAAATGTAGGTGGTGTGGCCCGGGTGAATCCATGCCCTAAGACGGCCCTGGTTTTATGGGTGGATTTTGTTCGATTCTGTATAAGCGTATAGTCACTAATAAAAACGCTTTATATACTTCTTCACCTTAATATTTCTTCTCAGCTCTCTGCAGCCCACCAAACCACCTGTCATGGCCCCCTTGAAGTATCCCAGTACCACTGGCCTATACCATAATTTCCCAAACTTTTTGTCCCCCCTCCCCATCGCCCCTTCTTCAGAAATTTTTTTCTTTCATCACCCCCATACCCAAACGAACCCATAAGATCCTATGTTAAACCAGTAGCTTCTATCGCTTCCCCCCCCCCATCACCCACCAGGGGGCGATATTGCCCACTTTGGGAAACACTAGCCAATATCGCTCCCTGGTGGCCGATGAATGGTCCGGAGGGGGCTATAGAAGCTGAGGGTATAACATAGTATCCTATGGGTTCACTTGAATTGGAGGGCGATGAGAAAAACAAATTCTGAAGAAGGTGTGATGAAATAATAAGTTTGGGAACCTACGGCTTACACTGGCTACGTCGGTATAGGTTATTCCGAGTCTATCGATTTATTCCAGTCTATAGGCTATCTGATAATGTCTTCGATCATCCTTACTAAATGAATTAGTCAAATTCGGTTACTACAACCTCGGTTAAGCTGGGTTTTCCCAGGAGAAGGTTTTTTTTTGCGCCGCGTGAACCGGATAGGATCATTTCGCGTCGGCAGAAACGTGTAACGTTTTCCTAGCTTGGCGCATCAGCTCAGGGTGGCTATATGGATGGCCCTGGTTTTGAAGGGAACGGAAAGAAAACACAACAAAAATGAAGAATTAAAATTAATCCGTGAATTTTAAAAATCATGAATTCATATGAATTTGAAAATCATGAATCTGTATGAATATTTGGGAATCATGAATCTGTATGAATATTTGGGAATCATGAATCTGTATGAATGTTTGGGAATCATGAATCTGTATGAATTTAAAAATCATGAATCTGTATGAATTTAAAAATCATGAATCTGTATGAATATTTGGGAATCATGAATCTGTATGAATATTTGGGAATCATGAATCTGTATGAATATTTGGGAATCATGAATCTGTATGAATATTTGGGAATCATGAATCTGTATGAATTTAAAAATCATGAATCTGTATGAATTTGAAAATCATGAATCTGTATGAATTTAAAAATCATGAATCTGTATGAATTTAAAAATCATGAATCTGTATGAATTTAAAAATCATGAATCTGTATGAATATTTGGGAATCATGAATCTGTATGAATATTTTGGAATCATGAATCTGTATGAATATTTGGGAATCATGAATCTGTATGAATATTTTGGAATCATGAATCTGTATGAATATTTGGGAATCATGAATCTGTATGAATATTTGGGAATCATGAATCTGTATGAATTTAAAAATCATGAATCTGTATGAATATTTGGGAATCATGAATCATAAAATCTACGAATAAATTGTACGATGAAGCAGGGAAAGCAAAACAAAAACATAAAATTGCGTACAAAGTACGGTATAATGCCGGGGTTGTACACAATAAAAAAAAAAAGTTTTGATAAAAGATCTAATTTTTTTTTTCAAGTTTTGTAAAAGATCTTTATCAAACTTTTATAGTGTAATCCCGGCCTAAGTGATATACAACCCAGCAATAAATCAACGGGTTGACAAACCCAATGCCCGATGAATTGAGCACGAAAAACAACGACCCTTAAAAAAAGAAAAAGTTGAACGAAAAATTGCAAATGCAACTAAACAGTGATCAAATTGTTCCCACGAGGAAACTGAATCCATCATAACCCGAGAGTATGAATTTCAATCACGACGCGAGTCAAATTGATGATCTCGAATGAGCCTCGTGACGTATCGATGGACGATGAACCCTTGTTTTCGACGCCACGATGGCTTTGTGGAACGAATCACCGACGCCCAAAGGGAAATCAGCGTGACACATCGATGGATAACTTTGGAATATCGATATAACCCCCCCCCCCCATAACAAACAATGTAAATTGTTTCTAACAATACTTGAAACAATATTAAAACAAGCACTTGAAAGAGTATCTTTCCATTTGAGAACGAGGGCCACAAAAAGGGTGAACACCTTAACAATCGGTGTAAATGTTATAATTCAAGAGTGCTCAGAAAAGTGTGTACCTCTTTATTGGTTTGAGAACATGTCACGGGCAACTTGATGAATTGATCTGTGTATGTGCCGCGCATCACTTGAATGAGCTGTAAATCGGGCGTGGATCGCTTAAGTAATTTGTAAATGTGCCACGGGTCAGTTAAGGGATCTTTTAAATGTGCCACGAGTCGATTGAAGCTCTTTAACCGCGCCACGGGTCGATTGGAGCTCTTTAACTGTGCCGCGGAGTGTCTTTATTGATATGTAAATGTCCGGCAGATCACTTAAATGATCTGTAAATCGAGCGCGGATCACTTAAGGGATCTTTTAAATTGTCACGGACTGATTGAATGCTCTTTGACTGTGCCACGGGTCTCTATATTGATATGTAAATACGCGGCGGTTACTTTTTAGCAATCTACAAATGTGCGGCGGATCATTTTAGTGGTCTGGAAATATGTTGCGGTGCGGTTAAGTGCTCTGAAACTGTGCCGCAATTAACTCAAGTGATTCATAAACCTGCCAGTCACTTAAAAGTGATGTGTAATTGCACCGCTGATTATACTCAACTGACCTGTAAATGAGACGCTTCAGTGATCTTAAAAAGCGCTGAAAGTCGCTTAAGTGATCTAGATCTGTGCCGCACGTTACTTAGGTGATATGTAAATCTTCCGTGGGTCATTTGAGCGATCTGTATATGTGCCCCGGGCCAATTGAGTGCTAATTGTGCCGCGAGTCTCTTTATTGATGTGTAAATGTGCGGCGGGTTACTTAAGCGATCTGTAAATGTGCCGCGGATCATTTTAGTGGTCTGGAAATATATGTTGAGGACCGGTTAAGTGCTCTGGAACTGCGCTGCGAGTAACTCAAGTGATCCAAAAATATGTCACGCCACTTAAGTGATGTGGAATTGCACTGCTGATTACTCAAGCGGCCTGGAAATGCACCGCGAGCTACTTCAGTGATCTAGATCTGTGCCGCACGTTACTTAAGTGATATTTAAATGTGCCTCATGTTACTCAAATTATATGTATATCTCCCGCGGTAGGAATGTGTCGCTGGTCACTTGAGCGATCTAGGAATATGTCACGAGCCACTCCAGTAATGCGGTACTGCACAGCGGGTCACTTAAGTGATCTGTTTATGGGTGTGCGTCGCCTAGCTCATTTTTACAAAATTGAATTTCAGATCGCGGGCCACGTCGGATGACTCAGAGGGCCACATTAGCAACAACTCGCGAGCCACGGGTTCAGACAGGGCCGTCTTAAGAGCATCGTGGGCCCCCGGGACAAATGATTTTTCTGAGGCCCTACCAGGCAAATTTCCGAAAATCTCAACCATTTCTCATTTTTGTGAGGCCCTCTTCTCTCTTGAGGCCCACGGGCCATGCCCGGGTGGGCCCATGCCTTAAGACGGCACTGGGTTGAGCATGTATGTTATAAATAATATATCACACACACACACACACACCGCTAGAAACTACAATAAAAACCCATCCGAGGCCTACGCGCCCTAATATATCATGCGTTTAATCAGAAGAGGGAAGTGCTATAGGCCAGTAGTAGAATTTTATCGCGCTGTACAAATTGCTCTGTATCCTGTTTTGGGGCAATTTTTTTTTATTGCCTTTACACTCTTATCCTCGAGGTGGGAAGAATTTTAAACGCCCTTTAGTAGTATAAAGGTGGGGGGGGGGGGGGGCTTGAAAATTTTTGCAGCTTGAAGTGTCTCTTATCTAATCGTTCGGATAATAAGGCTGCTGGAATTCATTTTATGTAACGAGGCTACAGGCGTAAAAATGTTAAAGGAAGTGTTTTGTCAGGGAAGAAGCCTGATATACGACCTGACTGTAAAAGGTTGTAAAAATGTACAACTGCGCTCTCGAGGATGCGGAGGTTTATGGAGGACTTCCGCGTGGAAACTTGCACATTTTTTTGACTGATTATTACAGTGGTTCTTAACCGGGCCTTTTGCGGTTCTGGGATATTCTGGGGGGAGAGGGTGGCCCATGGATGATAGTTGTGTGGAAGAAGGGCCACGGGAAACTGTTGAAAAAAAAAAAAAGCACAGGCGTGGAGCCTTTTTACGTGAAATACAGTCAAACTCGGTTACAACGACATCGAAGATTCCGCACATTTTTTTTCGTTATAACCGAAGTTGATGTTTTCAACACCTTTCTGGCGAAAACAAGACTTTTTTCGCCAGAAAAAAAAAAATATTTTTCATGAAGTTTTTGCTCTTTTTATGATAGAGGTGGCCAATTTTTTCGAGGTAAAATAAGGGTAATTAGGATAATTAATACGGGACACTGCACGCCGATTCTCACTAAACATGCTGCCAATTGTCGGCGGAATCGCCAAATATTGCTTATAAATAACCCTTTTTGACTAGTTGCAAGTGTCTGCTAAAAATGTAGTATTTCAAGAAAAAATGAGCCTAACAAACATGTGAGATAAATATTATAGTCATATTCGTTATAACACAATTTGTAAAATATGCAAATTACCTTCATTCCTGATTCCAGTAAAGATTGGGAATTGAAAAAAACGGGACATTTTTGTGAAAAATAATCAAGAAGGGCAAAATGTTTGTAAATGTTTTGTATGGAGAGTCATGTCCATGAGCAAGTCGGAACGTCAAACATGCAATAAATCACTTTTTCACTGTTACGTACATAAACAGAACGCGGTGAGCGGTAAGCTCTAATCTTAGAAAATTTCTTGGCAAAACGTCATTGAAACAAAAGTGTCGAAAATTCGTCGTTATATCCGAGGAAGTTCCTTTCCTTCGACGCTGTAAGCAAGTATCATTGATATTATTATCCATGGAAATAAGTCCGGATCACTGATTATTGACGTTATTATTAATTATGTATAGCACACCCCAGGCGGAAAAACCATTTGTTCTCCCCCCCCCCTCCCCATAACATGGGCTTCAGTAGCAGTTCGGTGCTACCGGAATAAACTAGCGCTAACCATTCGTAACCACAGTCGAACCCGGTTACAAAGACATCAAAGATTCGAGAGAAATCTTGTCGTAAAAACCGAGGTTGACGTTTTCAAAGACTTTTCGCGAGGAAAAATATAATCAGTTACAATCAAATAATGTGCATGGAGTTGTTATTCCATTATGATTAGGGGGTGTGACCATATTTGATCGAGAAAAATACGGGAAATTGAAATAATTGATACGGGGCATCACGATTCTCACCAAACGAGTTTCCATATGTCGGCGAAGTTGCCAAATATTTACTTGTAAATAACCATTGGCGAGAAATACAGCGCTACAGCAAGTCTACTGAAATGTATTTCATAGGGGGTAAAAAATAAACTCTTGGCGAGTATGTGAGAGGAATAGTTATAGTCATGTTCATTATAATGCAATTTACAAATAATGCAAATTATTCCTGATTCGAGCGAAGATTGGGAACTAGAGCAAGCTTCGTTGGAAAAAAACGACAACGAAAACTGGACATTTTTATGCAAAATAGTCGGGAAGTGCATAGTACGGGAATGTTTCGTATAATGGTCCATGTGCAAGTCGGAACGTCAAACATTCACTAAATGTTTTTTTTTTTCAATGTTATGTACAAATTGAACAGCCGAACCTTCCCTGGATACGATCAACTCTAATCTTTGGAATTTCTTGGAAGAACGTCATTGAAACAGGGGGGAAAAAAAATGACGAAAAATTTGTCGTTATATCCGAGTTGGTTGGTTTTCATTAACATTATTCTACATGAGAATCAATCTGGACCACCATTTACTCGCTCGCGTTATAGCCGAGGTGTTGTTATAATCGAGTTCGACTTTTACGATTTTACGAATGAAGTTCCATCTAAAAATTTCAGTGGTTTCCGGATGGAAAATGTGCTCGTATAACATCGATGTACCAATTAAAATACTTCATTCACATGTTGTTTTTACGACACTTTTTTACCGAAACGTTTCGCACTACAATATCTGTGGTTCTATTGGCCACTGGTCCACTAGATAAGGCTCCATGAATCTCGAAAAGCCTCTTCTCTCTTGTTTTTCAAACCCGAATCTCTCATATCACTTTCTTTTTCACTGGTGGTTTCATCCCTCTTTAACGCTTTAAGACTTTTCATACCCTAGGCCCAGGCCCGTTTAGTGTGAAAAAGTTCTTAAACTGCCCCTCTCTCTCTCTTAAAAGCGCCCCATAAATTTTATTTTAACGGGAGAAAGGTGGAAGGAAAGACTATTCGCGTAAAGAGGCTTCTTGAGAAGTATCCGCTTAACGTAATATTCGGCCCATAGGCATTAAAGTGGGGGTTTTTTTTACGCATGTCGCGTGAAAAACCTCCTTATAGCGGATTAAAATGGACGTATTCCTCTGGTGGTCACGGCCATTCGAGAAACGCATACATAAAAATAGGATTTAAAAAAAAAGAGCAAAAAATATAGAAGGCTTTTATGGCCTGGACGTGACTGACTTCCACAGTTGGTGCCCTTCATGTATTGCCTTCTAACCTCGTTATAAAGGGCGGGCTTTCATTATTATTACGATTATTAAGTTTCTTTATACATATATGAAATGACAGGCTTGTGAACAGCGTAACTAGTCATTTAGACTTATCTTAAAATCGGCAGGGAGAGAGAGAGCTTTTTATAGATCTATGATTTATCGACGTTCATAAATCTTTCCTAAATTTGAGAGAATTTTTATCCCCTGAAATTGTGTGGCGAGACCAATAATAGAGATTGTATTGATAGTACATATTCAATTATTACGATCATATCTACTCCAAGGGTGCTCAATTTCTCTGAGCGTGCGGGCCACTTCATGATTTAGAAACGAGTAGCGGGCCGCTTAAGTTATTTGTAAATGCACCGCGTGTCGCTTGAGCGATCTGGAATCGACTAAGAGTCACCAAAGTGTTATGTAAATGTGCCGCGGCGGCTCACTTGAGTGGGTTTGTAAATTTGCCGCGGCGGGTCACTTAAGTGGTCTGTAAATGTGCCGCGGCGGCTCACTTAAGTGGGTTTGTAAATGTGCCGCGGCGGCTCACTTAAGTGGGTTTGTAAATTTGCCGCGGCGGATCACTTAAGTGGTCTGCAAATGTGCCGCGGTGGATCACTAAAGTGGTCTGTAAATGTGCCGCGGCGGCTCACTTAAGTGGGTTTGTAAATGTGCCGCGGCGGCTCACTTAAGTGGGTTTGTAAATTTGCCGCGGCGGGTCACTAAAGTGGTCTGTAAATGTGCCGCGGCGGATCACTAAAGTGGTCTGTAAATGTGCCACCAGCTGCTCGAGTGATATAAAACTGTATCGAGGGTAACTTAATCGAATTGTGCCCACGAATATTGTTTTCCGAAAGAATTTTGCAACACGCGTTCTCTTGTTATATGCCAAAACTCCATTAATTCACTTTTTCAAAAAATTACATTAATATGACAACATGAATGAAATACGAAGGAAAAACTATTTGTGGGAAAAAATTTTCAATTGCATTGTTTAATTAGAAAGAAAAACAAGCGTCCCACAAAGTGGACAATGGTAAATAATGGGCTAAGCTGGGCTTTAATGAGCGCAAATGGGAAATATTAATACCTGGAACTGAGCCGGGGGTCACTTAAATGTTCTAGAACTGTGCCACGAGTCACTTGAGTTATTTTCCAATTTGTCTCGAGCCGCTCAAATGATCTGGAACTGTACCGCGGGTCGCTTAAGTTATGTGGAACCACGCCGTCGATGACTTAAGTTATTTGAAACTGCATCGTAGGTCACATAAATGATTTCCACTCAAATGATCTGGAACCGCACCTCGTGCCACTTGAGTGATCTGTATTCGCGCCATGGTGTGTTTTAAGTTTCTGTAAATGTACCGCGAGCTGCTCAAGTGATCTGAAACTGCACCGCGTAGAATGGATCGAAAAGTCCTCTTTAAATTATAATACTATGGAACTCATAAGTGAATTCTCATCGTGATAAGGGGTGCGGGACCCATCACTGATGCGAGTTCTAATTTCACGCAGGATATAGACCACAAGTCCCCGTTAAGTTACTCCAGAATGTGAAACTCATGATCTGTCATGCGAATGCTTATCCTAATAAGGGACGCGGAACCCATCACTGATGTGAATTCTAATATTTACACTGTATAAGGACCTAACTCCACGTTTGCATTACCATAAAACATAGTTTCCCAAACTTTTTATCCCATCACCCCTTCAAAAATTGCTTGTTCTTATCGCCACCAACTCCAGCCAACCCATAAGATCGTATACTAAACATATAGCTTCCCCCCTCCCACCCCACAAATCATCCCAACTCATTCCATCGCCCCACCCGCACGCGATAGAACCCACATTGCCTATACTGCCATAGAATGTAGAAGCCATCACCTATAATGTGAATTCTCTTTCTCGCCACAAGGGAGAATGCGGAATCCATAAATGATACCATTTCTCTTCTTTTTAAAGGCTCCCTTGAATACCCCATTGTAGAATAGATCAGTGGCTCAAATGCTCATCCTAACGCCGAATGTGGACCGAATCCCCCCCACTAAGATTAGATTTTGAAGAATGTGAAATTCATCATCTGTAATGTCGATTTCAATACAAATTCCGAAAATATAAATTAAAATAAGGAATTTTATCGACAGTTTCAATACCGTAATTTTCCACACAACTATGGCCCGTGCTCACTAAAACATCGATAGTTGAAATGCTAACAACAACATCTAATAGGCAATTTAATTACTATAAAGCAAAAAGCATAGATAACGTAATATGGAGATGTGGTTTGGACGCCCTCTCTCCGATACTTTCCCGCGAATCAGCTGTTAGTTGGGCGTTATGTTTTTCACGTTATCGTGTCCAGCTGGAAACTTCCTCAGCTACAAGTTACTACATCGAGCTTTTTTGCGCTATTGGTGTTCTCTATTACAGGTAATTTAGTACTTGTATATGTTTGATAAACATTTTACGGTTGCGTGCGTATAAAATATTTTGGAAAAATAATAGAAAATTGTACTTTTCGCTCTCAACTATGATCCACCCATTTGTATGGACCACAAGCTGTCGGTCGCGTGAGTTTGGTAATCGGAAAATTACTTGTCGATGATTTCCCCCTTGTAACTTTTGAAGCCTTCATGACCCCCTTGGGGGGATGAATTTTCAGAAATCCTGTCTTAGTGGGTATCTACTTTATAAAATGCATTATTGACTAAATTTCATATTTATGGTTTCAGCGACTTCGGCTCAATGATGATTGATTGCTCCATATAACCTTTGAACCCCCTCTCTTAGGGGGTTGTATTTTGGTTTCAACGGTTTCGGCTCGGCTGATTTCTCCATACGACTCCTCCCCCCACTACTGAGGCCCCCTGCAACCCCCTTGGCGGTTGAATTTCGAAAAAAAAACCCTTCATGGTTAGTATTTACGTCATGAAACGAAACTTCTGACCAAATTTCATGATGGAACTCCCCTTTTGACCCCTTTAGGGGTCGAATTTAGAAAAACTACTTCTTCATCATCTTCTAGCAAAGAGGATAAAGATGGATATATATGATATAGTTGTAGTACATTCTCTCAACTATGGTTCGTAAGCAATTTATAACACAAAATATTTGATAGACTATAGTTGGAACTTCGTAACACAACTATGGTCCAAAATTTAATTTAAAAAAAAATCCATATTTAAGCTACATAAGGAATAAAAAAAAGGCATTTAACTAATGATTGATCTTTCTACAGCCAATATCAGCAAGAAAAATTTTTTTGAATAGCTTGAATACAGAATGATTAAGATGATTAATGAAGAAAATGGTGTTATTTTGGACCATAGTTGTGCGAAATTACGGTACACCAAGTACAGCAGAACCTCTCTTTTGCGGTCACCGACGGGCCAAAAAAAAAAAATTCGTCCGTAAAAGAAGGGGGGGCCGTTAATCAGGGGGGTTTGAAATGCACACTTTTGTTATACAAGAGGAAATCATATTATTTGGCCGCAAAGGAGAGGTGATCGCATCTGAGGGGGGTGTTCGTTAGGGGGGGCGGGTTACTGTACCACGTAAAACTAGTGCATCGCCAACTAAAGAACACACGCGTGCCGCAAAATTTAGTAAAAAAAATTCGATTAATTTTTTTTGTTGTTGTCAATAACAAATTATCATACAGATGACGGCAATATTAAACACTTTAAAACGCATCACCTACGCTAAAAAATACTTGATTATCACAGTGTCTTCGGTAATTATAGCGATATTTATAGCAGCAAATGCCATTCTTCCCACGGGGCTCGATGGTATGTGCGTACGGAAAAGCATTAATTATTACACATGACAGGTGATTAAACCGGTTAATAAATTCCCCTCCATCAAATTTAAAGAACAACAAGTAGAACGTAATGAAACGATGAAAATAATAAACTATAAAATGTGTTAAAAATATAAAAAATAAAAAAGCTAATATATATCCGCCATGTCGGTGTGTTTTTCCCTCTTTTTTTCAATATAATAACCTATTTTTTGCTTTATATTTTGGTGTTGCATGTCATTTGAGATACTCCTAGATTAATATCTGTGATATATATTACGCGGGACCTTAATGATTTTAGGTAGGGGATGCAAGAAGATGGGGGGAAAAAAATATGAATGTGAGGTTCTTTTATATTTCATTATATATTACGCGATAGTCACATCGATTAAATCGAAGTTCGACTAATAGCTCTTCGGGTCGATAACTCATCGATTGAAACCAGGACTTGATTATGAAGATCAGAAATAGGAAAAATATTGGTGACCGTTTCTGAGTTATTTGATTATTTTGTAGTTTTATACTTGGATTCAATTATTTCACTTTTTTGTCAATTTCGAATTATTTTCACTTTTTTGTCAATTTAGAATTATTTTCACTTTTTGTGTCGATTTCAAATTATTTTCACTTTTTTGTTAATTTCAAATTATTTTCACTTCTGTGTCAATTTCAAATTATTTTCACTTTTTTGTCAATTTCAAATTATTTTCACTTTTTTGTCAATTTCAAATTATTTTCACTTTTTTGTCAATTTCAAATTATTTTCACTTTTTTGTCAATTTCAAATTATTTTTTTTCACTTTTACATTGATTTCGAATTTTTTTTGAAGATCAAGAAATGAATGTTGCTTGGATATTTGATTGTTTTAAAGTTTTATTACATGTATGGATTCACTTATTAAGAATAAGTTAACCCATAAAATTATAATTTTTTCTTGATTAAAGTAGATAACTATGTAGTTTGTCGATTGAAGTTGATTAAAAGTTATAATTTTCTGTCGATTTCGAATTATTTTTGATGTTTCATTAATAGTGAATTGTATTTTTTATTAAATTATTATTGGATTTTTCATGAATTTCAAATAGTATTTTTTTAGTAACTTTTTATCTATATGTTAATTGTATTTTTCTTTAATTTGAAAATTGTGTTTTCATCTATTTCAAATTGTGTATTTTACAGTTTCAAATTGTACCTTTTATCACTTTAAATTGTACCTTTTATCACTTTAAATTGTATCTTTTATCACTTTAAATTGCATCTTTTATCAATTTCAAATTGCACTTTTTTAACAATTTAAATTTTATATTTTCTATCAATTTAAATTTTATATTTTCTATCAATTTAAATTTTATATTTTCTATCAATTTAAATTTTATATTTTCTATCAATTTAAATTTTATATTTTCTATCAATTTAAATATCCTTTTTTACCACTTTAAAATTGTATTCTTGATCAATTTCAAATTGTATTTTTGATCAATTTCAAATTGTATTTTCATCCATTTAAACTGCATATTTTATCCATTTAAACTGCATATTTTATCCATTTAAACTGCATATTTTATCCATTTAAACTGCATATTTTATCCATTTAAACTGCATATTTTATCCATTTAAACTGCATATTTTATCCCTTTAAACTGCATATTTTATCAACTTCAAAATTTATATTTTATGTTTCAAATTCAATTGAAATGACATGGTAGTTTTTAGATTATTACTGAATTTTTCATCGATTCTGAGTAGTATTTTTTTCAAATTGTTTTTGAATTTTTATTTATCAATGTCAAATTTATTTTTTCAGTCATTGCATTGTGATTTATAATTCTTCTAATGTAATTTCATTTATTTTTTTTTTAATTACCGTATTTTGGTTTCGGTTTTATTTTATTTCTATCATAAATACCTTTTCTTTCATTTAAAAAAGTTCAAATGCTAATTTTAAATTTTTAGTTTGAAGTTTTTTAATTTTTTAAAAAATTAATTTTTAAATCATTTTTTCAAAATTTCTAATTTTTAAATTTGAAATTGAATTTTCAAAATATAATTTTTATGTATGATGTTTCAAATTTATTGATTTTTAAAATGATATTTTCGTATAATTTACAGTGTAATCTTATAAATCAAATTTGTTGACTAGGTTATATCATTAGTTGGATTTATTGTATAATTTTCACATTGATTTCAATTTTCAATTCTAAAGACCGTATTTTAACGTGTATAATGTGTATAAGAAACCCCTTTCCTCGAAAATTCGATCCCAAAATAAGGAGGGCTTCTCAGATGTGGTCACCCCTCTTTTACGGCCAAATAATAATTTACTCTTGTATGATAAAAGTATACATTTGAAACCCCTGAATAATGTCAACTCTCTCTTACGGACAAATTTTTTTGTCCCGTCGATGTCCGTAAAAGATAGGTTTTACTGTATATCTTTTCAACTTTTTTTCCAAATTAAGCCCAAAAAATCAGGGAGGGATCTTTATACAATAATAGTTAAAATGCAGTAATTAAGAATAAAAAAATTCCCTAAATTAATTTCTTTTCCTCATTTTTTTCAATGCTTTGCTCCGGATTTTTTCTAAGCTACAACAGAGTAATTTGAATACTGTATTTTTTTGATTGCAAGCAGTAAAATTTATTTCTATATCGAAGTAGTAAACACATGAGATGTTTTTGACATTCTATTATTATTTGGCCGTAAAAGAGGGGTGACCGCATCTGGGAAGGGGGTATCTGTTAAGAGGGGTACTGTACGTGGTTAATATGGTGTGTATTAAAGAGTTCTTCCTACTGCGTTAATCAATAACTAACTGCGTATTCCGACATATCTATCGGAATGTTCCTTTCGATTAGGTAAGTTTGGTTCAAATATTTTTGTGAGTAAAATCGAAACAAGAAATGAAATATTTCCATTCTTAAACGGTAATAGGGCACGAAACAAGAGAAATAGTTGCATTTTCTCCTAATAACTATTCAAAATTGAGGATAGCCAGAATTTTACTGAAGGTTTTCTGTGTATTTTTCCACCAAAATGTG
The DNA here is from genome assembly GCF_987345545.1 of Pholcus phalangioides. Lineage (NCBI taxonomy): Eukaryota > Metazoa > Arthropoda > Arachnida > Araneae > Pholcidae > Pholcus > Pholcus phalangioides. Next base: position 3,373,344 of record NW_028301603.1, read on the forward strand.
CCAAAGAATTTTTCACAGCTTTTAATGTTCTCTCCCCTCCCCCCCCCCCCCATTCCCAAGCATTTACGACACCAAATTTTCTCCTAAGATTACACAGTTTTGTTTACACTCTTTCAGCAAATCAAGAAACAAAAATCCAAGAAAATTTGTTTCAATCCTGTATGTTCCAATGTGTAATTGAATATACATTTTCCCCAACGAGCTTGAGGCGACCACCAATAGATGGTGCCTTCGTTTCCAACCCAACTCGTTAATGGCAGTAAACTGCTATATATCGATATGGCCAGAGTTGGTGGTTGGTGAAGTAGTGCAAAATACGCTGTGTGTAAACACGATACGTTTTTGCTTTTATCTAGAAAAAGTTGATCCCCTCCGTCGGTATCATTTTTTGAGAGCTACTGAAATTTTACGTGTTCAGAGATAAAAACGTACCGAATTGAGGGAATTGAAAATAAAACTCAAGATAACAACTATTCAACTTTACTAAGATTTTTCTGTTTATAGAAAACAGTTGTGTTATACAGCCTGCACGTATTATAGATAACATGCAGACAAACTGCACATTTTGCCGTTAATTAACCATTTTAGCTAATCTGAGAATCTACTTTAATTAATTAAATTGCTGTGTTGATGTATTTTCCAATTACAAATGTGCTAAAAGCACAAATTTACATTTGTTTTTGTAAGCAATTATTTCAATACGTTTTCATGGGGATGACTCAAAGATCGTTTAGGGCTAAAAGAGCTGAAACGGCTGCCTACAGCAAATCGTACGCTCAGCATGAACCGTTTAAACAAAGACTTCAGAAAATTCAGTCCCATCACCTTCTAATGATAAATTGCTGTAAGGACACAGCTTGTCTTGTCGGTCGTCTCTTATTCGTACTTGAAAGAGAACAATACTAATAGATGTCACATATACGCAAGATGCCTCAGCTACTGATTATAGGATGGAGCCTGTGTGAACAGTAATGCCAAACACTAAAAAAATGCAGTGTAATGCGTGAATGGCTCTACAATGAAACAACAGCCACGTGCCGAGATTCGTTCCAAACAATTAACCAACTAAAGGCCGGCGGAAAACGCCAATTCATCGTTCTGCGACCAACTCATCCTGGCAACCCCTTGAGAAGTGGCACTGACGGAAGAGAATCTAGCGCCACATCATCCATCGGGGTCCCACGAACCCATCGTCATTGGCAGAACCAGCTTAACAGCCCCATGAGGCCCCCGGGCATAGCGATGTTTTGAGGGCCCCTACCTAGCTCCAACTGCCTGCTCCAATTTTTATACTTACTATCAAATATCATGGCACCGAATCTCATTACAAAGTGTTCACTATGTACTTTAGATCCCCGGGCCACGTCCAGATGTGCCCATGCATTAAGACGGCCCCGCAGAGCAAAAAAAGTCCTCCCCCATTTCAAAACCTTTCATAAACGCGTGACAATATGCACCGCTCTTTTCAGGCCACAATTGACAATCGCAGCTCTAAGAAGCGTTATCATCACTCAACATTGACGTATGTAAATCAAGATCCGGATCAAGAAAGAAGGAATGACAGAATATATCCGCTCATAAATATTTTACTAACATTTCTACGTTGAAAATATTTCGTATATGAATATGTCATCCATATATATTTAGAGAAATGATAATCGTAATCTCATAATATAATGGGAATACAATTCCGAATGTTTATTGCGATCATTTACCACTCCGGACGATAAACAATCGTATCACCATTATCATCATTATTATTATTTTCTTACAATGCATGTTGTTACACAGGCGGCGTACCTTTTTGAGAATAAAAGTCAGCGAAGCATACGAAAGACTTTCTAAGATGGCGCTTACTTATTTATATCATAGAACATTCCAGAAATAAGAAAAAAAAAACAATCGAAATTTTCCGGCTTTCCATATATATTGGTAATAGTCAGACACATGGGACATTGATTTGTAATGGGAAGAAATATATATGATTTTTTTTTTTTTCCGGTGGTTGGAAAATATACTGGAAAGGTCTTTATTAATAATATTTCATGGTATTTGCATTATCTAAGAATAATATCGAAAGTAAATCCTCAGTGACCTATCTTATCAGTAGGTAAATCAGATATATATTTAGTCATATATAAATGGTACGGTAAATGTGATAAATGCTGTTATTATACATAATATAATCGGTTATTATGCATACTTACCAAACATTTTTTTTTTTTGGTAAGTTTCATAAATTTCCCTAAATTTATCACTCTTACCGGCGATTATGCGTAGTACCCAAGAGTCTTTGATAAATTCGATAAATTTTCCTACATCTATTACTTTTACCGGTGAATACCCAAACTTCGCGTCGTTGGTAAACATGATGAATCGTACGTACTATATGAGATACAATACATGATAATTCATGCATGTATTTATCATTAAATAGGGGCACGATCGTAAAATTAGTTATCATATTATATCGGGTTTTCCGATTATATGCATCACCTATACTGTACTTGACTCATTTGTAATTTTTTTCATATTTATCAAATTCACGGATTACACTTGGTTATTATGCATAATTGTTGGCAAAAGTGATAATTTTTTTTAGTATTTATCAAATTAACCAAAGACGTTTGGAACGAATATATTATTCATATTCGCCGGTAAAAGTCATAAATTTATCAAACTTACCAAGACGATTAGTAAGTATACATAACAACCGGTTATTATCTATAATAACCAATTTATCACATTTACCATAACATTATATATTTAAAAAAAAATTTAAAAATCAAATAATCATTAAAGCACTCATTTTAGAATGTTTTGCATAAAATGAAGGATTTCCATCGCACAAAAACAGTTTTTTATATGTAAAACTTTCATAATTTCTTTCTAATAACAGTTTTAAATAAAAATTTATTTGATTTTAAATTTGTTACTTTTGTGAGTTTTCTTATAATGATAATGTAGATCGATTGTGTGTATTTAAAAAAACATTTTTCATTCACGGTATTCGACTACGTGTAAAAGTGTCATTTTGGAAGAAAATATCGATTTTTATTTTCCATTTTTATGAAAGCTCAAAATAGTCGGTGATTATGCATAATAACCGGATTTATCACATTTATCTTTAACATATAAACCCTGTACAAGCATTTGTATAGTCGATATTTCAAATTTTTTCTACGCTTTCAATGTGAATGAACCTTTTAATTCGAAATTTGCTGTAATTTCTGTACTATCAAGATCTCATTATGTCTTTCATCGAGTCTTAATTTTCATTATTTTTGGATTTTTGTTTTGTTTCAGTTGACTTTCAGAAGAAAATTAATTGATTGGATAATGATAGGCCAATTTTCTATGTGTTTGGTTTCGACGTTAAGGTATCCGACTACGTTTGAAATGTAATTTGGAAGGAAATTTTAATGTATTCTTTATGAAAAGCCCCAATTTTCTCTCTCTTATGATTCTAAAACAGGCCTAGTTTTGTTTATATAACGCTTAGAATCGAAGTTACGAGTAATTGTATTTCGTTTTTACATACTAGTAATCAGTGAATAAAAACTTCAAACATGTTTTACGAAGAATACTATTTTTGACATTCTACTTGAGTTTGAAACATGATTTCTCTGTATCATAAGAAAATTTTAATATATTTTGTCGTGTATTGTTAAGGTTATGAAGCAAAATCTGAGGTCTATTACATACATGTGTTACTGTGTTTTACAAACGATGTGTTGAATGAAATTTCAAAAAAATTCACACGTACATTAACAGATTTGATTGTAATTTATGAGCATACCATACAACTCTTTAAATTTTGGTTCGTAACCTGCACCATTACTATCTGAATGTACTGTGGATATAACAAAACATTTCATTCATAAAATGTTTTACAATCGAGTTTCGAATATTACATGAATTTTGCTTAAAAATTTGACATAAGAAATGATTTTTTCGTAGAAAATGACATGGACAGTCCGAAATTTATTACTGTTCCCCCCTTTTTAAGAAGGGGAGACTTTTTACCCCCACTACACTTTCTATCGAAAATGTTAATTAATTAATAATTAAAGTTCACTCCAGTACCATGTTATAGAAAAAGTGACAAGAGAGGTAATCGAATACCTTAAATAAATCACTTTCAGTGTTATTCACAAAATAAAAATTAAATTGTTTTCGCATTATAACAGTAAAATGTTTTTTTCTTCTAATTTTTTTTCACCAAAATTGATTTGATTCGAAATGAAATAGTATCTTTTGTAAATTTTGTTAGTGTTTTAATGCTGATTGGGGTTACATTTTCCAAAAAATTTTATTTCCTATAAATTACAAATCTTGTCTTATAACAGAGGTCTTCAACCTTTTTCAAGTTCCGAGCACTGTTTGTATCCATCGCCAAAAGAAGAGCACTCTTTTCGGCAAGTTCGACGTACGAATCCATGAAATCAGGAAGATTTCAATCCTAGAAAGCAATTTTTTTCAAGAAATTCAATTCTAACGTTGATCAAGTACTCGCGAGCATGAAATCGGTCACGAGCATCGAGCACTCTGGATACTTCAGGGCTTCACTGCGTTGGTCACGAGCAAGGGATTGAAGATGCCTGTCTTATAATATGATTATTCTGCCAGATGTTAAGGTTATGAATCAACAGATTTAGATGTAACTTATGAGCGTACCAGACAATCTTTTTAAAGCAGTGGTTCCCAAAGTGGGCAATATCGCCGGGACGTTGGAATGGTCCAAGAGGGTGGTAGAAGATATGGGTTAAGTATAGGATCCCATGGACTTTCTTGAGTTGGGGGCGGTAGGAATAAAAATTTTCTAAAGAAGGGGGCGATGGAACAATAAGTTTGAGAGACTATGTTTTAAATTTTTGGTTCACAACCTGCATCATTACTAGCTGAATGTTCTAATATTACAAGAAATTTGCTCAAAATTTGACATAAAAATGACTTTTTTTATAGAAAATTACATCAGTCCACAATTTGTTATTATTTTCACCTTTCTGACACACTTTCTACCAAAAAATGTTATTAAAGTTCCTTCCAGTACCATTATATAGAAAAGTCACAAGAAAGATAGTCGGATACCTTAACACTTTCAGTGTTAATTACGCAATAAAAATTTAATTTTTTTGAATTAATTTAATTTTAGTCGTATAAGCAGTAAAAAAAATTTTTTTTCAACAAGACTGATTTGATTTGAAATCAAATAGAATCTTTGTAAATTTTCTTTTAATGTTAATGCTGATTGTGACGTTACGAAATACGCGTAATACGTTTCGTAAAAATTTCTATTTAAAATTACAATGGACGGCTGATCATTTTTTGCTAAATATTTAAGGAATGCGTTAATAAGAAACTGTCTGAATTTTTAATCAGAAACATTTATTCTAAAGATTTCATTTTAATTATAAATAATTTTTAATAAATTTAAATTATCCACATGACCATGGCCCCCACATCCTATAGTGGGTCCCCTAGCTTGGGATCTTTTGCGGGACCCCCGGTCAGACTTTTAACGGGCCTCTTCTGTAATTCATTTATAGCGTGAAAAGCAAAAAATGATGCGAACTGTCCCGGGCCCTGTCAGTCCCCCGTATATGGGGGCCATGCGCATGACGTCACATTTTTCCAAGCGATGGATAGCATACAATGCATATCAATAGTCTACCGTTAAGAAAACCTCATAAATGTGTTGGCAGATGGTACTCGTTGACGTGTTGTCAGGTGTTAAACATGTGTTAGTTCTATCAAAAGTATTGAATACAGTTGTGGAATGTTATTCAAGTTTTTATATATTAAAAAAAAAAAAGAGTATAATTTTGTTCTTCTTCCACCATCTTTTCGTCAACGGAGCATTTTAAAGGTTATAAAATTAAAAACTAATCTTAATTATTGATTTCCACCGATTTGTCACAAATACCTCTTGATAATTTTGTCATAATTTCGGTCACATTAAAATCTTTCGATAAAAAAAATGACAATGTATATATCTTAAAAGTTAAGCTTGACAATGAAGGAGCTATTCGGAGTTGGGTTTACACCTTTTTACCAAAATGTCTTTGCTTGAATTGTAAATGAATTTTCGGGGGGAATTTGGTTGCAGACGAATTGTGTATGAATTTGATTGTAGATGAATTGTGTATGAATTTGATTGCAGACGAATTGTGTATGAATTTGATTGTAGATGAATTGTGTATGAATTTGATTGTAGATGAATCGTGTATGAATTTGATTGTAGATGAATTGTGTATGAATTTGATTGCAGACGAATTGTGTATGAATTTGATTGTAGATGAATTGTGTATGAATTTGATTGTAGATGCATCGTGTATGAATTTGATTGTAGATGAATTGTGTATGAATTTGATTGCAGACGAATTGTGTATGAATTTGATTGTAGATGAATCGTGTATGAATTTGATTGTAGATGAATTGTGTACGAATTTGATTGTAGATGAATTGTTGATGAATTTCATTATAAATTAATTGTGGGTAATTTGATTGTAGATGGGAATTTGCAAATGAATTGTGGGTAATTTGATTGTAGATGGGAATTTGCAAATGAATTGTGGGTAATTTGATTGTAGATGAGAATTTGCAAATGAATTGTGGGTAATTTGATTGTAGATGAGAATTTGCAAATGAATTGTGGGTAATTTGATTGTAGATGAGAATTTGCAAATGAATTGTGGGTAATTTGATTGTAGATGAGAATTTGCAAATGAATTGTGGATGACTTTTGTTGTAGATGAATTTCATTGTGGATTAATTGTACATCAGTTTCATTGTGGATTAATTGTACATCAGTTTCATTGTGGATTAATTGTACATCAGTTTCATTGTGGATTAATTGTACATCAGTTTCATTGTGGATTAATTGTACATCAGTTTCATTGTGGATTAATTGTACATCAGTTTCATTGTGGATTAATTGTACATCAGTTTCATTGTGGATTAATTGTACATCAGTTTCATTGTGGATTAATTGTACATCAGTTTCATTGTGGATTAATTGTACATCAGTTTCATTGTGGATTAATTGTAGATGAATTCTAAATTATATTATAAGTAAGTGTTATTGAAGTTTTTCTTAATTTTTTACCATTTTTCTTTAATTTTTTTAGCCGCCTTGTTGGACTTGTTTTGCCTGTTGTGGCTTTACATTTTGTTTTTGTATCCGAATTACACGTTTCAGATCACATAAAATTGTCATTATTTTTGATAAGTTATCCTGCATATACCTACATTTTCTATATTATGTTTTATAAATAGAAGAAAAAGCATTGTAACTAATATCCATTAGAGAAATTCAACCCTGTTTATCACTCGTACATCGTTTGACACGTTTTCAGTCACGAAGTGCTCAGAAGAAAGTGCATAACTTTTTTCACCATATTTAAACTCTCTTGAAAGAATACATTCAGTGGCTGAAGAAAGTGATAATGATAAGAAAGAGTCGTTCGTACTCCTGTATTTTTCACAAGGTATCGAACGGTGGTTCAGATACAACATCTTTGCGAGCACTGTCTATAAACATCATCACTAGAAGAGAACCCGTACACAACCGTGACGTATAATCAAATTAAAATCAGCTGATATTTGAATTCTACTTCTAGGTCGGATTAAAGATCAACTCGAGCATTTTTAGAAGTTTTACTCATAATCAAGGTGCTCGCGAGCTACCATAAAGTGCCTGATTTAAAGCAATACAGCTATATCAGATTCCGAATAATAGTTGATTTCAGGACCACAAGAATTTATGAAGTAACACAAAGTTTTTAGGTGTTGAAATGAGTCATCTATTTATCATAGAACTAACTACATGCATTGCAAAATAAAATTGCAATTTTTCGCAACGTTTTCTGATCGGCGATGCTAATATGTAACTTCCAGTGCTGAAACGATGAAAAATACGTGTCAGATTACATATTTGATAGTAAATAAAATCACCTTCGTTCATGTGTTTAATCAATATTTTACATAGGGACAAATGCGCCCATTGGTCCTCAAAGGGTTAATATTCATCAGTTACTGATCCGAGAGGAAAAACTACCCTCAAATTATTTTTAAATTTAAAAAAACTCGTGAATTAACTGGGAAAAAAAAACTTAAATTAATTAAAATCAAATGACAATATATAATGAATAATTTTATCTATTTACCCATTTTTAGCCGTTCCTCTAATTCATGACCAAATTGCACAATTTTTTTTATGTATAATAACTGGTTGCCTAACTGACATATTTGAGAAGATTCGAAAAATTGGATATTTCCAGATCGAAAATTAGGATAAAATTTCCAAAAATTTGATATTTGAAGAGTAAAAAAAAATTTAATTTCTTTGTAAACAAATTTGAAAAAAAAATATCATGACACTAATTAGACTTTTCAATTTTCAAAAATATTAATTTCATGCAAAAATTTTAAAATTAAGCGAAAAATGTTTTTTTCCAACAAAGCGTTGCTGCTCAAACACAACGGCAGTCAAAAATGTGTAAAAACCTGAAATTTTTTCATATTCATGTTTCAATGAATGAAAAAAAAAAAAAAAAATACATGGAACTTACATGGGATTAGATGAATTCCAATGAATATCGAACAGTTTCTTGCCGAACACCGAACCGGGTATGTACATCAAACACGTGCAGAAAAGACCGCACATTAACACAAACCGGCAACCGCGCACCATCATAAACATTTTCGTTCCCTTGAAACAACAATTATAATAATAATCCTAAAATACAATTTAAAAACAAAAATTCCTTAATCGCACAAACACCACCAACAACAACAACAACACCGCCGACGTCCAGGTCCAGTCCGTTTAAGAACACTGACACAGAGTGGCATGTAATAGCGGAGGAAGGTTTCGCTAAACACTTACTCGAGAGAGTGAAAGAAAAATAATAATAATAATAAAATAATAAAATAAATAACAAGTAAATCCAAGCAGTCACAAGATGCGGTTGTATAAGATATGATTTACCGAGTGGAAAAGAAAAACCTCACAAAACTATTCAAGGAAAGTATAGAACGAAAAGAAAAGAATTATAATAGTTTATAAGTCGATGGGAATGTGCGTGCAGGAGGAGGAGGAGGAGAATCTCCTCTTGAAGAAGATTCAAACGAAAAAGAAAAATGAAAAAAGAAAAAGCACGTCCGAAAATAAACCGGTCTTTTCACAATCGTTCGCCGAGATATTCTCTCGTCACAATTTTCTTTTCGGCGTCCGAAAAAAAGAACATTTCCCGCACTTTTTTTTTTGCACGTATTTGTAGCGACATCCATCGGATGGAAGTATTACTAAAAGAATAGAAAAGTATCCTAGATCAGTGTTTCTTAACCTTTTTTTTTGCCCGTGGCCCCCCCCCCCCTTTGAACCATTTTTTTTTTCCTCGTGGCCCCCCTGTCTTACCCTGAGTCTTGAACTCTCATCTATAGAAGCAAGATCCTTTATACGTATTGAAATAATTTTTTCATTGAATTTATACTGAACGAAAATTTTGCTAAGAAAATTGGCATCCAGACCACTGGCCTAGAATTTATTGATCTCCCCGCTGGTCCGAGTTCTACCAGAACCGTCTCAACATCACTCCCCCACCCCCCTCCCCCCCAGGCAAAGTGATGCTATGTTAGTCCATTACTTAGCTGATAATAAACAGTCTACACATTTCCTACTTATTTTCAAAATTTATTGTACTATACAAATATCATAATGTCCCTACCGTACTTATGGACATGAGGGCCTCGGGCATGACCCCTCACAAGAGTGGGACAGTCAGAGCTGCAGCCCGGAACCTGATATGGTTTTCAGCATTTTTTGTTTTTCACACTATAAAATTCAATATAGAGAAGGTGGGGGGGGGGGGGGGTCTGTGAAAATCTAGCCAGGGACCTGCGAAAAACTTCATCCTAGGGAACTTGTTGCAAAATGTAGGCGGTGAGGTCTATGCCCTAAGACGGCCCTGGTTTTATGGGTGGTTTTGTTGGATTCTGTAAGTGTAGTCACTAATATAAAAGCTTTATTTCTTTTAGCTTAATTTTTCTTCTCAGCTCTCTGAAGCCCTCCAAACCACCTGTCATGGTCCCTTTTTCCATTTTCTTCCGTGGCCCCCTTGAGGTATCCCAGTAACACTAGGGGGCCATATGGTCCCCGGTTGAGAACCACTGTCCTAGATCAGTGTTTCTCAACCGCCGGGCCGCGGTCCGGCACTGGGCCACAGGGCCGGACTTGGGCAGGTGCGAAGGGTGCTTCCGCACCGTGCCGCTAACTTTTTGGGGCTGCAAAAGGGGGAATAAAAATGTTTTGATTACATTTTTGACTTCAACAAACCAATAGCTTAAAATTCAGTCCAAGATAGAGAATCTGAAGCCTGTGTAGATAATCGGTTTTCTATCCCTGAGGGCCCTAAACCTTCAAGTGCCTGGGGGAGCACTCCCAATTTTTTCACTGGGAAGCGCATACTTTTGTCCATATTTATTGCCAAATGGTATTTTTTTATAACCACGAAGTAGTTTTACAGTCGTTTTTGGACACCAGTGTGAACCTGGCGGGCCAGAGTACCCATGGACATAAGAAAACCCCTGTTCAGAGGGGCCGCAATTTTTTTCTTGCATCGGGCCGCAAAATGCTTACGCCCGTCCCTGCTGGGCGCTAATATCATTCATACCGGGCCGCGAGTGATTAGCCGTTTCATATTTTTCCTCATTTATTTTCCGTTGGTCGTATGTTTGGCCGGGCCTTCGACTGAATGAAACCGGGCCGCGGACTTGAAACGGTTGAGAACCACTGTCCTAGACGCCAGAAAGATCTCGTGAAAGAGCTCCGAAGACACGCGGCCAAAGCCGGCGCATCACAGATAGCGATAACGCAGTAAAAGTCCATTATAATGACCTTTCTATAGGATCACGTTGGGGGAAATTGTCGCGAAATTTCCGTTCTTAAATTCCAAAAGCGAATTTCCATTAAGAGATTGTTATTTTTTCGGCCCGAAATATACTGAGAAATTGAATTTTCTTCATGTTATATATGCCGAAACTACCAACTTAATTTCTCCGATTAATGCTGCTACCAAACATATAGTTCTCCTGTTCTTTCTTATGCGGCACACCTCTAGTAACATCAGCAAACTTGAATATATCGAAAATACAGTTGAATCCCGTTATAACGAACTCCAAGAGACAGGAAAAATCACTTCGTTATAAAGGAATAACAGGTTTTTGCATTGTTCCTACGTAAACTTATCTGGGGGATTAGAAAAGTTTTCGTATAAACGAGATTTTCGCTGCAACGGTATTCGTTAAAACGGAATTCGACTTTAAATCCGTCCGCTTTATTCACGACTGCTGGTCATCTTTTAGTTTAGTTTCCGATCTTAAACTCGAACTTAGGCCCCTTTCACACGGAGCGGATGCGGATGCGGACGCGGGTCCGCATACCCTTTCAAACGAGCGCTTTAGTTCGAAATTCGTGCATAAAAACTGTTTTTTCGCAATTTTGGTAATTATTTTTCTCCTTCACCCCTGATTCAGTGGCCATAGGCAGCCTAGAGGCATTCTTTGGTGGATTTTATCATTGAGCCTAAAGATGCCTCCATTCCGATCCTCACAAGTAGTCGATGGGAGAAAATATCTTAAAATATTTTCAAAAAATTTTGAAAAAAAATCTGTCTTTTCGGAAAAATATGAAAGAAAATTCCAAAAACACATCCAATGTTCGAAAAATCCAATCCAAAAACATCCAAAACATTCGATGTTCCAAAAAAAAAAAATTCAGCAAATATCAAAGAATTTGCAAGTATAAAAAAAGGGAGGGGTTGGGACTTTCAAAATGTCTGTGCTTAGAAATATTCACATCACAATTCTGTCTTAGGCCGGGATTACACTATAAAAGTTTTGAAAAGCTCTTTGATAAAATGTGAAAAATTCAACCATTAAGATCACCGGTTGCATTTGCTTGAATGTAACCGATGCGCCTATTGGTTGAATTTTTTAACTTTTATAAAAGATCTTTTACAAAACTTTATAGTATAATCCCGGCCTCAAGTACGGATTACACTATAAAAATTTTATAATAATTCTTTTAAAAAAGCAACTAATAAATTTATCGGTTGCACCTTTTAGAGTGAAATCCCATTCTTAGATTAGTCACTTCTGAAATATAAAATTTCATTTTTTTAAGTTTACAGACTAAATATTGAGTAAAATATACTTGTAGGTATCGGGGAACCACCAAAAATATTCAAGTGCTAGGATCTTCAAACGGCCCTGAGTGAACAAACCGTACGTGGATAACGTTGTTTAATAAAAGTATTTTTTTTAAAGTTTAAAAAAATTAACAGATTAAAAATTTAAAAAAATAACAAATATTTAAAATAATATTTCAGATATTTATATTTTTAAATAATTTTAAAAATTTAAAAAGAAAAAAATTAAAATTTATAAATTAAATTTAAAAGTTATTAAAGTATGTAGTCAATTAAATATTCGTAATGAACAGAACGGCTTATAATTTTGGTCCCGTCAGAGGCCGTTGTTGACGGGTTTTATTGTATAAAATTGTGAAATATGGACAAAAGGCAGTTGAAGTTGCTATATCTCCATCTCAGAAGGAAACGAAGGGATACACGTATGTAGGTACATTATATTAATGAGCAGGGACCATCATATGGTGTTTTTAAGGGTATTTATGGCAAATAATTAAAAAAATTCCGTGAAAAATCACCTTCAAAAAGTAGCCAAAGATGCGGACGAATTCGCTCCGCATCGTGTGAATAGCTCCGAATAAACCTATTGTCAAAACTTCTATGTGCGGATGCGGAGCCCGCACTTAGGTTTTGACACATGCGGACGACGTCCGGACCCGCATGAACATTTCCTAGGTGCGGAGATTTTTCGGCTCGTCTGAAAGGCGCAGTATATTCCAATTGTTAAAACTTCTTCCGGACCCGCATCCGCTCCGTGTGAAAGGGCTCTTAATCTCCACCTACTCGCTACTCACCGATTTATCTCCCGCTTATCCATGCTTTACAAGATCATTCAAATTTCGATACGTCCGGAAATGATCTGATGAAATTCTGACTAGGCAATCCTATGTTTCCAATAGACTTTACCACCCCAAAAAATTAAAATCTATTTTTGCCTCTACAGATGGTTTTAAATTCAGTTTCTTCCCCAATGCCATTGTTGAATGGAACAAGCTCCCCTCTATTATTGTTAACTCACACACGATCTCCGATTTCTTGTCAAATGTTTCAAAGCATATGTGTACAAATCTACCGCGTCTTCTTGTATAGGCCTTGGGCCAACAATATTGCATAAATAAATAGTATTTCGAAAGGAAAGCGATTTGACTCCTCCGGGAATCGAACCCGGGTCCCCCTTGCATACCGGGAAAGTACGCTAACCAATACACCAAAGACACACTTTTCAATTCCTTAGAACACGACACGTATTAGTAGCGTGAAGCACTAAGTGGAGGTGGCAGCACAACGCACTTTAGTAATATCGAAAAAGGAGACACGCATTTCAGTATTGGGCCATTCAAGTATTACGTCAGCAGATTTTTTTAGCCATTTTCGACCCCCCCCCCCAACCTCCAGCAAAATTTCGCCTGCAGCTTGGAATATTTCATACCTTCAAAAACGGGTGGTTGATGACGTAAGTAACCTTCAAACCCCCTCCCCTTCTTGTCATCAAATGTCAGCAAATCCGAACCCCCCCCCCCACCCCGATGATGACGTAATACTTGAATGACTCCTATGAAAATACTTAGCGTATTTCCCCAGGTTGCATTTGCATGTGCATGGTGTTCTTTTTCTCCGGATAAATTTCAACAGGAACGCCGTTTTAACGTTTGCGAAGCGGGCGTTTCGAAACTTGCTAGCGCGTTTGCGTTTCATGTTAGACCACGCATTCTTCGATGACAATTGTTTGTAATGGTGTGTAGTATCACCTCTTAAAGTTTTTCCCATCTTTTCTGAATCACGCTGTATGCAACTCGAAAACGTAAACATTGCTCTGTGGAATTTATAACAATTTGGTGAATCCAGGAAAAAAGGTGCGTGTTATGCATGAGGGGCCTCCAAGCATGTTAATGTTGGAAGTTATCCATGTTTCGGGTAATACTAGTAGCATTTAAAGTCTGCATGACATAACCAAATGTCTGTTGGTTTACTATTAGAAGTAGCTGTCTGTAAACATGATCGTTTCATGTCTCCATAATGTATAATAATATCATGAAGATAACCTTCATAATACTATATATGTCGCGTCTTAAAAATATTTTTTCGAAAAGGCTTCCAGTTATAAACTTTGGTATAAAGTTGATGGAGGTTTTGCTTCAGGAGGCCAAAATTCTATGCTGGTAGGCTTCATTCGTCGCTTGGGATGTCATGTGCGCGGCCATCATAGGCTACCCCCCCCCCCCCATTCCCGTGCCAAGTGATGTTTCTGAGGTCCTCCCTGGTAAATATACGCGATCGCACTCTAAAAAATTTTAAGCACAGATCTCATTTTTGTGGGGTGTCTCTTCTCTTGAATCCTCCAGGATGTGTCTAGGTGGGCCCACTCGTTAAGACAACACTCGTGTACAGTGAATTTAGCATAATTATTGTGTTCTCCTTCGTTTCACCGGTCTCATTTGTTAAAATTCTATCTTTCTTTTTCAAAAATGCCCTTGACGTTGGCGTTCGAAAGAAAAAGTTCAAGACTATAACTTACTCCACAAAACTTACGCGAATGAATAGTTTAATTGCTCCAAAAATTGTGGAATAGTTCCATAATTTTCTTACACAACCCAGAAGCGAAGGTCAACTCAGCTCGCACTTTATGAGCTAGAACTTCATTTTAAAAACTGAAAGAAGAAAGAGATTACTTGAATCAGGCACATATATATATATTTTGCAAAACAATCGCATGCAATAAGGTGATCCAGTTTTATTCAAGGAATATCGTCTTTTTTGAGCGCGCAATAGGACGCAAGGCATAAGTACTAGAGCAACATTATGACCAATTTTCGCTTTTAAAACGACAAATCATCGGGATTTCATGGAAAATGTAGCAAAAAAAAAATTTAATTTTCGCATTTATTCGTCGAATTTCGCATATATTTTGTGTGGATTAGAAATTAATTATTAGAGAATAAACATCCATACAGATCAAATATAAACACACAATTTAAACGTAAATTAATACAAAAAATTAATGAATATTCAGAACGGAAGAAAATTTTAAACTAATGAAAGAACTCATTCCAAAACTAATGAAAGAAATAATTCCAAAACTAATGAAAGAACTAATTCCAAAACTAATGAAAGAAATAATTCCAAAACTAATGAAGGAAATAATTCCAAAACTAATGAAGGAAATAATTCCAAAACTAATGAAAGAAATAATTCCAAAACTAATGAAAATTGGGATCAAATTAAAGAAATAATTTGAAAACTAATGAAAATTTAGGATTGATGAATAAAATATAGGACTCAAAAATACGCACTAAAAATCCCGAAAAAATTAAAAATTCCGAAACATGTACCACAAATGAGAAAATATGCATCTCTCGCTTAACCGACATAACCAGGCCGGCAGAACGTCAGATAAGCGAAAATGTCGGATAAAAGGGAGGTGTTAAGAAAAAGACACGTCAAATTATGTTCAGGGCCACCCTTACCAGACGCGGGGCCCGGTGCCTAAGATGAATAGCTGGGCCAGAGATGTCTTGATAATTTCATCCCCCCCCCCCTCCCTTTCTTAGCCCCGAATTTGATATTGAAAGAATATTCTGTGGGAAATGGGGGGGGGGGGATCGCTAATTAAGAAAATGAAAACCATGAAAATTCAGAATAAATGCAAAAATAGCTCAAGCATCGAGTAAATGCAAGAAATATAATTCCAGCGTCATAACTGATTCTGGAAATTGATGATAATTCAGAATAAAGGAAATAAATAGAATCAGAATAAAGGAAATAAATAGAATCAGAATAAAGGAAATAAATAGAATCAGAATAAAGGAAATAAATAGAATCAGAATAAAGGAAATAAATAGAATCAGAATAAAGGAAATAAATAGAATCAGAATAAAGGAAATAAATAGAATCAGAATAAAGGAAATAAATAGAATCAGAATAAAGGAAATAAATAGAATCAGAATAAAGGAAATAAATAGAATCAGAATAAAGGAAATAAATAGAATCAGAATAAAGGAAATAAATAGAATCAGAATAAAGGAAATAAATAGAATCAGAATAAAGGAAATAAATAGAATCAGAATAAAGGAAATAAATAGAATCAGAATAAAGGAAATAAATAGAATCAGAATAAAGGAAATAAATAGAATCAAAATAAATGAGAGGAAATAATTTTTCAGAAGTTATATAACAAGAGAGAATTCAGAATTCCCGAAATTGATGAAAATTCAGAATTCCAAAAAAGTGGTGAAAATTCAGAATTCCAAAAAAATGGTGAAAATGCAGAATTCCAAAAAATGGTGAAAATTCAGAATTCCAAAAAAATGGTGAAAATGCAGAATTCCAAAAAATGGTGAAAATGCAGAATTCCAAAAAATGATGAATGGCCTGCCAAAACGCGGAGCCTGGTGCGGCCGCACCTGTCGCACACCCTTAAGGACGGCCCTGACTAATTTTACACATTACGATCGTCATAGTCATGTTTTACAACAAACACCAGCAAAAATTAACTCACAGTTACACAGAATATTCTGAAGTTAAATACGCAGTACTTATAAAGTTCCGTCCCTGTGTGATGATCTAAAGAAATTTTGTTTCTTGGCTGCCAAGTCTCTCGCCTTATTTGTAGCATTATTACGTCGATTCCTGTAGCTTTTTCTTCTTGCTCAATGTATTAAATTGCTTTCCAATAGCTCTGCCGTTATGTGAAATCCCGATGCTTAATCTTCAGTTTCGTCGTCATTGCAATTGACGAGAGCGGCAATTTCTTCATCAGTTATTCAATCCTTCATCCAACTTTCGATTTCTTGCTCGCAACATTCAGTTCTTGTTGCCGATTGATGCGTGTTGTTTCGTTGTGTTTTCTTGTGCGGTGGGACGTCCTATGATAGGGAATGTCGGATAAGCGAAGGTCGGATAAATGAGACTACAACTGTCCTTGCATATGCAAAAATAACTTACTCGCATTTTTTATTTAGCAATTTTCAATCTCTATCTCGTTGTAGCTGTTCAGTAACGGAATATCGGTAACAAAAAAAAATACGACACTATTTCTGAAAAAAATTGAACACTTTTGACATATTTTTGGAAATAACGTTACAATAAAACGGTTGATTTATTTGGGAAAATACCGTATTACACGAAACATTTCTATTAATTCACCAAATCCCACCTCCGAAAAAAAACGATGTTATGAAAGTATTATGAGCAATATTTTTTCAAAAATTATAGAAAAACTGAGAGATTGAGCTTTTAAAAAAAAAAACACGTTCGAAAATATGCGCTTATTTTGAAAATTATCTGATTTTAGGCATTTTTAATATGCATAATGCTAAAAAGGGAAAAAATATGCAAAAATGCATTATAATTCGGGTTCTTAGTTTTTTTCCAAGAATTTTTCTCATGAATTTTTTAATTGATGTCTACTATAAACTGAAGGATTAGAAAGGAAAAAAAATTTTAAAATCAATAACAGGTCAATGAAAACCGCAAATTGGGTTTTCTTAGCTTTGTGATAGGATTTTATTCGTCATAGGATGTCACTAATAATTACATATTGTGAGAATTTTATAATTTATTTTACAATACACAATTATCAACTGTTAAAATTTGGAAGTAAATTCAATGATTTAATTAATATTTTTACTTGAAATTATTCAGTTCAAACAACTCATCATTTCACTCCCCTCCCCATTTCAATCGAGGAATTGTAGTAGTTTTATTTGATAGGTGGCAGCAGAAAATGTAGTTAAATGAAGTTTCTTAATTATATCAATATAATGCAATATAAGCTATGTACTGTGTATTGAATCCATAATCAATTTATAATATGAACCAATACGAGCGCTGGAGATTATACATACACTGAAGAGCCAAAAAAACTTGTAAACCGGCCTAATATCGTGTAGGGCCCCCGCAGAAGTGCCGCAACACGACGTGGCATGGACTCGACTAATGTCTGAAGTAGTGCTGGAGGTAATTGACACCATGAATCCTGTAGGGCTGTCCATAAATCCGTAGGAGTAAGAGGGGGTGGAGATCTCTTCTGAACAGCACGTTGCAAGGCATCCCGGATATGTTCAATAATGTTCATGTCTGGGGATTTAGGTGGCCAGCGGAAGTGTCTAAAGTCAGAAGAGTGTTCCTGGAGCCACTTTGTAGCAATTCTGGACGTGTGGGGTGTCGCATTGTCCTGCTGAAATTGTCCAAGTCCGTTGGAATGCACAATGGACATGAATGATCAGACAGGATGCTTACGTACCTGTCGCCTATCAGAGTCGTATCTAGACGTATCAGGGGTCCCATACCATCACAGAGCCTCCACCAGCTTGAACAGTCCCCTGTTGACATGTAAGGTCCATGGAATCACGAGGTTGTCTCCATACCCGTACACGTCCATCAGCTCGAAGCAATTGGAACCGAGACTCGTCAGACCAGGCAACGTGTTTCCAGTCCTCAACAGTCCAGTGTCGGTGTTGTCGGGCCCAGGCGAGGCGTAAAGCTTTGTGTCGTGCAGTCATCAAGGGTACACGAGTAAGGCCCATATCGATGATGTTTCGTTGAATGGTTCGCACGCTGACACTTGTTGATGGCCCGGCATTGAAATCTGTAGCAATTTGCCGAAGGGTTGCACGTCTGTCACGTTTAATGATTCTCGTCAGTCGTCGTTGGTCCCGTTCTTGCATGATCTTTTTCCGGCCGCAGCGATGTCGTAGATTTAATTTTTTACCGGATTCCCGATATTCACGGTACACTCGGGAAATGGTCGTACGTGAAAATCCAAATTTCATCGCTACCTCGGAGATGCTATGTCCCATCTCTCGTGCGCCGACTATAACACCACGTTCAAACTCACTTAAATCTCGATAACCTGCCATTGTAGCAGCAGTAGCCGATCTAACAACTATGCCACACACTTGTTGTATGCGTTTGGCTCCGACGTTAAGGTATGAGACTGCGTATAAAACGTAATTTTGGAAGAAAATACCGATTTTTATTTGATTTTCATTTTTTTTTTTTTTATGAAAGCCCCCATTTCTTGTGGATTCCGAAACAGTCCTAGTTTTATTTATATGACGTTTAGAATCGAAGTTACGCCTACTTTAGTTTTGAGTTTGTACATACAAATTAATCCGTGAATATAAACTTTAAACATGTTGTACGAAGAATGCTATTTTTGATATTTTATTGAGTTTGAAACACGATTTCCAAAAATCTCTTGATTGTATCATTACAAAATTTTAATGCCATTTTCCCGTATATTGTTGAGATTTATGAACCAAAATTTAAGGATTATCACATATATTTGACTAATTTCAGTGTTTATGCACGATGTGTTCGCATGTATATCAATAGTTCCGGGTATTAACTTATGAGCATACTGTACAATCTTTTGAATTTTGTGCAGATTTGCATCTTTTTTGCTTAATATACTGTGGGAGAAAGAAAAGCATTTCGTTCATATAATTTCATGCAATCGTGTTTTGAATATTACATGAGTTTTGCTTAAAAATTAGCATAAAAAGACATAGTTGTCCAGAATTTATTGTTTTCACCATTTTGATACACTTTCTATCAAAAAATGTACTTAAAATTCCATTTTGTTTTAATTTTACTTAACAGCACAACATAAACACCATACACATACAATACAAAACAAAAATAAAAATACAAATGAAAGACAACACAGCAAAACAATACACACACACTGCAATACATACACTTGGACCCACTTAGGGACCCACTTGGTCCAAGAGCGGAAAAAAAAATTCCTGCATACATTAAACAGCGCGATTTTGATTTATTTCAGATTTTTTAGAAGTTCAAATTTTGCCTTGGTTGCCTATTTATATTTCCGATAAATGTTTCAAAATGTTTCACTGTAGCTTCACAATGTTTCACAAAAAACATTGCTAAGAAAGGTAGTCGAATACCTCCAAGTGAATGGAACTTTCATCCGAATTTTTCTGATATTACTGTGCTTAATAACCAAGTGCTAATTTTCATTAGTTTTGTAATTATCTTTCCGTTGACCTTTCCACATCCTTTACAAGGAAATTAATTAGTAGGAAAAATCCTTATTTAGACCAATTTTATTATGCGTTTGACTCTGACGTTAACCATAAAATTGCCTTGTCTTCTGAAAACTTCGCAGTTATTTCCTAGTTTCAAGTATCATATAGTTATTAATGTATTTTTTCCACACTAAGAGCTTATCATGGACTCCTACGCGTACATATAGAAATGTCCTCTCCACTAGTTATACAAGATTCATTGAAAGGCTAGTTAGTGGGCCTTTCAAGTATTACGTCAGCAAATAGACATTTCCCCCCCCCCCCCGGCAGGAAAATTTCGCCAGCACGGCCCATAACTCCTAACGCATATTGGTGGGATCAAAAACGTACGCGGGAGGGGGGCATAGGGTCCTCGTGCGAGTTCCCCCCCCCCCCACAGACGAAAAAATTTTTTTTTTTTTTTAATTAAAATTTCGAAAGAAAATATCTTTATATGTTATTATAATCAATCTCTGTTAATTTCAATGTTATTTGAAGAGAAAGAACTCAAAATTTCTCTTTAAGAATTTCATTGCGACCCACCCTTTATGTCACATATGGTAAACCCTTGACCCGCAGACCAAATGTGGCCCTGAAGGTTATCTGATGTGGCTTGCCCCCTCAAACCTAATTTTGTAAAAATGAACTAAACGGCACATTTACAAATCGCTTAAATGACCCGTGTCACAATTCCAGAGCATTTAAGTGGCCCGTGGCACATTCTCATATCATTGAAATAGACCTCAAAGATCACTTTCACATTCAAAGATCACCTAAGTAACCCGCGACACAGTTCCAGAACACTTAAACGATCCGTGACACATTTAGAGATCCCTTGAGTGACATGTGACACAGTTTTACAGCACTTAAACGGCCCCCAGTACGGTTCTACATCACTCAAGTTACCCGCGGAACATTCCCAGATTACTCAAATGATCCGTGGCGCATAATTAGGATTACTTGAGTGATACGTGGCACAGTTCCAGAATACTTGAGCGGCCTGGGCACATTTCCTGAGTACTTGAAGGATCCGTGAAACATTTAGAGATCACTAAAGTGACTCTGTAGGGGACGTATCAATAGGGATAATGTTAGTTCAAGTGCGTGTGTGTGTGTATAATAACTATCGAAAGGTTTTTTCCGTGTTTGGCGCACCGAATAAGATGTCAATAAGAATATTTCATACCTTCATAAAGGGTGACGTAAGCATCATCCAAACGCCCCCTCCCCCTCAAAAGTCAGCAAATCGGAAACCCCCTTTCCCCCCATCGATACTGACGTAATACTTGAACCTTATTTGTGGGTATGAAGGATACAAGGAATAAAATTCATCACTGCCCCACGGGGACTCGAACCCCGGTCTCTCGGTTACGTGTTCTACCTTTGACATTTGAAGACCGGACACATCCCGGTTCCCATCACGGAGAGATATCGACATTCCCGAGGGATGGGTGTATGCGGAAAGTTTTATTAAAAAAACGTAACATGACCACCTCAGACGAAGGCAGCAAAAAATAAAATAAATTACATAAAAATTGATCGTCAACCTGAAGTCATATAACAAATAAATAAAATCTAGACAATCAACGCCAATGGGCAATCAAAATCATAAACGGGATTATAAGATGGTGGTGTATAGCCGTCCACATCCCATAAGAATATAGTACTTGTCAATTGATCGAATGATTGCCGATAATCTTGGAATATAAAATTTCGAATCACGGTGAATTAGTCGCAGATCGTCATCGTCTAAGCCGCAAGTCGTTGCGGGAATCGTCACTGGAATCGTCACCGGGTGAACTACGATCAGCACAATTCATTATAGCCGAGTAAATACGTGCTCTACCATCTAAGCTATGGAAGCAGACAGAATATTTCAACCTTGGAGCGTATATATATGTTGAAAGGCTCCGTACGTGGACGGGTGGCTCATTTGATCATTTTTGTCTCACCACGGTCATTTTCTGCACACCAGGGCTAATTAGACCGGGACCTACAATTTATTGCCGCGATTCCGAACGGCAGATTAGTTTTTTTATACTCATCGAGAGGTTAGCGCACCAACCCCTCGATGGGGGGATTCCCTTTCGGTAGCACCGTTTTTTTTCTGTACCCCTGTATCAGGAAATGTTTCTGACAAGGACGAACCGGGCATCGAACTCGCGACACCTCTAAACATCCTTTGGTGCGTTAAGCGAGTATCTTATCGACCTTGGCTACCGTTCGCGCCAATCAACTAATAGCTCGTGATTGACATAGGCCACCAGATGGCCACATTTGCATATAGAAATGTCCTCTCCACTTGTTAATACAAGATTCATTGAAAGACTCGTTATTGGTGGAGATGAAGATTACAATTAAAGAAAATTCATCCACGGGGACTCGAACCCCGGTCTCTCGCTTGCCGGACGAGTGCTCTACCATCTAAGGTAGCAGATGGAATATTTCAACCTTTGTAGTGTATATATTTATGTTGAAAGGCTCTGTACACGCTCCATTAGATGGTTGAGCACTCGTCCGGCACTCCAAAAAAAAGAGAAAAACTGAATTTTCAAACTTTTATGGTCTTTAAAATTTGTTGTTTTAAAACTTCATCGAGAAAATCTGTCTCCTTGTAGAATGTTTCCGTGCTAAACTTTCTCATTCAGTTCCCGTCCAACTTTGAATTACTCAAAAAATTTAATAATGGTTTGAATTTAGCCTTAATAATCTGACGGTGCATTTAAAGCACCGGGTTACATAATTTCTTTTGTGCTGACTAATTGTTTCAAAAACATTGTTTTTGTTTAATTAGAACCAAATAATTTGCATGATAACTATTTATTATTATAATATAATTATTATCATTTATACTTTTATTTCAATTTTATTATAATTTTACCGTTGTTTTACTTTTTCCCTAATGCCGGATATAAAAGGGTTAAACAAGAAATCTTAACATTAAATTAGATAGAAAACTCCCAAGTGAGTTCGTAAAAGAGTTTGCAAATTTTGTCAAAATTGGAATTAAAAAATTTCTAAGAGATGGGGGGGGAGGGTATTTTTTCGGCCCGAAATATACTTAGAAATTAAATTTTCTAAATGTTATGCCGAAACTAATATTTGGAAAAAAAAGGGATTTGTCTTCTCCGGGAATCAAACCCGGGTTCATACAAAACGCCAACTGGGGCCGAAAATTGCTGTAGTTAAGGGATACTGCTATGATTCCACTCAGCGCTTCACGCTACTAATGCGTGAATTGAAAAGTGTGTCTCTGGTGTATTGTTTAGCGCACTTGCCCGGTATGCAAGGGGATCCGGGTTCGATGCCCGGAGGAAACAAATCACTTTTCTTTCCAAATATCAGTTTCGGCATTAACATCCAGAAAATTCAATTTCTCTCTTTATAAAAGATATGTTTAAATCAAAAATAATTTCAGAGAATCTTTTTGATTAATTATTTCTACAAGTAAATAATTCCTCAAGTAAAATTGGTTTAAACCGATTTGCAGCATGAAAATGCATGTAATGGTATGATACCGTTTTTTGTTCAATTTTATGCTGCACAACGGTGAAAATTTTATGTTTCATGAATATCGGTTGGTATATTTTTTATGTCTGCCGTGTGCCGTGAGATTTCAGCAAATACTTCTTTGGTGTGTGCCGAATCTGTCTATATGTATAAAATTGATTTTCTGCGTGTGTATCTATGTGTCAGTGTGTGTGTATGTTCTCTACACAAATCTACAATTTTAGATCTATCGTTGCCAAATTTTGCATATATACCAAACAGGGCCTGACTTGAACGATGGGCTACTTTAAAAATTCGTCAGAACTAAGCAAATGCCCGAAATGGGCAAAAAAACTGTCGGGCAACAATGGTTGGCAACAACAAATGTTTCACTGTACCTTTTCACAAAAACATTGCTAAGAAAGGCAGTCGAATACCTCCAAGTAAATGGAACTTTTATCCGAATTTTTTTCTGATATTACTGTGCTTAATAATTTCTTTTACCGAGTTCTAATTTTCATTAGTTTTGGAATTATTTCTTTCAGTTGACCATCCCATCCTTTACAAGGAAAAAATTAATTAGCAGGACAGATCCTCATTAGACCCATTTTGTATGCGTTTGACTGTAACAATAACCAAAAAATTCTCTCGTCTTCTCAAAGCTTCACAGTAATTTCCTAGCTTCTCTAGTATCGTCGTTTTTTATATATTTTTCTTCTTCCAAGCCAAGAGCTTATTATGGACTCCTACGCATAGTTAATGAAATACTATATTCAAAGTTTAGTGAAAGGAAAAGTCATTTTATTATGGGCAAGAAAGAGAAAAAAAAAGAGAAGCTTTCAACTCCCCGTTCACAGGTAATGGCGCTATAATTGCCGTGAAAATTCTCCACCCATTGGAGGGTGTAATTTATTTTGATTTTTTTTTTATTTATAAATGTGTATATAAATGTATGTATGTATGTATAAATATAGTCAACGCCTCCTTCTGGCGTACTCCTCGTGGAGCGCTCATACCTCCTCCTCCCAAATTTGCTATTCAACGCATAACCTCACTTTTTTGAGTTAATATTTACTCGGGTCCGACGATTGTTTCTAGCCATGCATGATGCCTGTTGCATCGAATCACTTGTGGATTATTCGCATCACGCGGAGCGGAAATTCAAATAGTTCGTGGTTCCACTTATAAGAAGTTTCCATGATGTCTTTTTCAACGAGTTACACACCGACGTACTGTATGTCTGGAATCAGAGAGAGAGAGATGGAGAGATGGTCATTCCCCAACGTAAATTTGTATTCATCTCGATTCTGTTGGTAATGAGTGTGCGAGGAGCTTCGAATATGCGGTCTCTATAAATCTATAGAGACATGAAAAATATTTCTAGTATAAAAAACCTCGGACACCACATTCAGCGATGGCGACCATATTTCAAGTGGTAGATTTATGGAAAGAAACACACCATTAATATATATATATATAAAACTCATATAGGCTTGTAGTCGAGGCAGGCATCTTCAGCTGCAAATGAGGCTGAGGCAGGCATCTTCAGCTGCAAATGAGGCTGAGGCAGGCATCTTCAGCTGCAAATGAGGCCGAGGCAGACATCTTCAGCGGCGAATGGAGGGAAGGCAGACATCTTCAGCTTTCCAATGAAGTGAAGCAGGCTTCTTCAGTTTCCAATGTAGTGGAGACGTCGCTGTGGCAGTCGAGTGGTCGACTGACTCGCATCGCGAGGTCTCGGGTTCGAACCCCACCGTCGCCACAGTGGTGTTCTGCTGAAATTGGTTTCCTGTGGTTCCCAACTTCGAGGCAAGAATGTGAGTCAATCTCCCCTTAAAAAAGTTTCGCCACTGAGAGCAGCAACCCTACAAACGGTATAGATGTAATTCAATAATTACACTTAACTTCTGAGAGATATATATATAGATGGCAGCACTGAAAATCAGACACAATACTAGATACGCACTCAGACTGTTAGGTACACACACTTACACCTCCGGCGCAACTCACTAAGCAGTGAAATGTCCATAGCCCATAGAATGCCCATAGTGGAGGCAGACATCTTCAGCCTCGAATGGACTGGGGGGGGGGGGAGCAGACGTCTTCAGCTGTGAATGAAGCTGAGGTAGACAGGGCCGTCTTAAGAGCATCATGGGCCTCCGGGCCAAGCGATGCTTTTTTTAGGTCCCCGGGCCGTGCCGGGCCTTCGTGATTTTTCCCTTCTTACCTAGCAAAGAAGAACAAGGTAAGAAGGGAAAAATCACGAAGGCCCCGGCCGTGCCCGGGTGGGCCCATGCGTTACGACAGCACTGGAGGTAGATAATCTTAGCTGCAAATAAAGCCGAAGCAGATATCTTCGCTTCGATCCCCCCGCATCCTTGCTTGTATATCACCCATTTGAGGAATCTTTTGACTCATCTTCAGATACCGGCAATGCCCGGGACGTCAAGTGTGCTTTTTAGTTTTCCTCTGTCACTCTTTCGGTTAGCTTAGCATCGGAATTTGATTGGATAATCAAACTTTTTTGTCATTTCTTTGGCTTAAAACTCTTACGATATCAAACCTACCTGGTAGTAAACTCTCACTCAAGAATGAATGAACGGGGGATTGTGCATTTTCCTAAGCGTCTGTCAACATGAATCCAGTTTCCTTGTCATTTCAATGCAGAGGTCATGAAATGGGTCATCACGATCATGTCAAAAAGTTGAGTGTAAAGATTGGGACACGAGGTTTTTTTTTTTTTTTTGTAATAGAGATGTTAAAGGTTCTCACAATTTTGATGGCAAGGAAAATGGCTTAAATTCTTTATTTCTCAATGTTTTAAATAAAAGCTACATTGTGTGTGTATGTGTTTTTTACTTATTCACGTGGAATGAATTTTAATTTTATGTTAAAACAAACATATATTTTAATAATAATAGTTTATATTGCGAAAGAAAAAAAAACACATCTATAAATCAGATATTATGAAAAGGCGAAAATATGAGAAGTATTGAAAAAAATTGAAAAAATTAGGAAAAGTATGGATCAATGAGGAGGTCGTTCTCGAGGGGGGAACAACCCACATTGCTCCAAACTGCAAAAATGTTTCTAATGATGGTAAGCCTAATAGGCGTAAAATTACCATCAGTTCCCTCGACATTTTTGTGATAAAAAAGCTTTGGAAGTCAAAAGGCAAAAATGAGAATAAACAATTAAAACCAAAAAAAAAAAAATGAAAAACAAATGTATAGCACAATATAGAAATATATATAGACAAAGTGGGTGTAAAAATTGAAAAATGAGAAAAATTGAGGATTGAAGAAAACATACCAAGAGTTAGACATTTTAAAACATGCATTTGGAAATGTCCTCTCCACTTGTCAATACAAGATTCATCGAAAGACTGGTTATTTGTGGACATGAAGATTACAAGGAAGAAAATTCATCACTTCCCCCAGGGGGACTCGAACCCCGGTCTCTCGCTTGCCGGACGAGTGCTCTACCATCTAAGCTATGGAAGCAGATAGAATATTTCAACCTTGGAGCGTATATATATGTTGAAAGGTACCGTACATGGACGGCGTCAACAATCAACTAATAGCTCGTGAATGACATACGCCAACCAGATGGCCGCATGCATTTGAAAATGTCTTCTCCACTTGTCAATGCAAGACCGGCAAGCGAGAGACCGGGGTTCAAGTCCCCGTGGAGGCCGTGATGAATTTTCTTCCTTGTAATCTTCATCTCCACAAATAACCAGTCTTTCAATGAATCTTGTATTTTAAAACATGTCGTCCGAATTAACTATTACGAAAATTAACTATTCCTAATAGTTAATTCAGACGACATGTTCTAAAATGTCTAACTCTTGGTATGTTTTCTTCAATCCTCAATTTTTCTCATTTTTCAATTTTTACACCCACTTTGTCTACATATATTTCTATATTGTGCTACACATTTGTTTTTCATTTTTTTTTTTGGTTTTAATTGTTTATTCTCATTTTTGCCTTTTGACTTCCAAAGCTTTTTTATCACAAAAATGTCGGGGGAACTGATGGTAATTTTATGGCTATTAGGCTTACCATCATTAAAAACATTTTTGCAGTTTGGAGCAATGTGGGTTGTTCCCCCCTCGAGAACGACCTCCTCATTGATCCACATTTTCCCCATTTTTTCAATACTTCTCATATTTTCGCCTTTTCATAATATCTAATTTATAATTTCGAGTTATGGGAATAAAGCAGCCTTTTGTGGCGCTATACTCTAACTTTTAAAATTTTTTATTGAAATCTGGTTCAATTACTCTTTTGATGCATACTATATATATTATAATTATATATAGCAATATAAACGAACATTCGTGTATTTTATTTTGTTGCTAAGTGCAGTTTCATGAGTCCCATTTCAAAGTTTTGTTTATAGTGACTCCTAAATATTTCGTTTCCGAGACAATTGACCAGAAATTGGTCACAATTGGCCACAATTGGTCATCACAACATCCCAACTCATGCCATCGAATTATAAGTGTTTCAATATTTCTATTATATAATTGAAAACTTATATATTTAGTTTTGTTGAGATTCAAGGTCAACTTATGCCTCAACCAAGTGTTTAATTTTTGTTAATCTTCTTCAATCAAACTTATTACATTAGAAATTGAATTAAATTGTTTATTGAGTATAATGTTATACAGGGTGGCCTGTAAGTCTTAATGCGGCTTTTATCTCGTCAACCGTCCGTCGTAGAGAGGTGTGATTCCAATTTAAAAAGTTCTCAAAAGTTTTTTTTCAAAAATTACCCCGTACTAGTTTTGAGAGTGAAAATACACTGTGTAACAAAACGTGGAATCTAAATTTTTAAACGGTGCCACCCCCCACCCACGTCCTGTAACTTCCAGTTAGAAAGTTGTCGCGCTGTCTTTCTCCTGAGGCCAACGAGAGAAATTAGAAATTCGAAGATTTCGAATTGAGATATTCGAATTCGAAAATAGGATAAAAGTCGGAAAAAGGACAATTCTATTCTTTTATTTTACGACACACTGTATTTTCAATCTTAAAACTAGTCAGGGGAGTTTTTGAACAACTTTTGAGAAATTTTTAAATTGAA
Source organism: Pholcus phalangioides (assembly GCF_987345545.1). Classification (NCBI taxonomy): domain Eukaryota; kingdom Metazoa; phylum Arthropoda; class Arachnida; order Araneae; family Pholcidae; genus Pholcus; species Pholcus phalangioides. The sequence continues at coordinate 3,402,166 of NW_028301603.1, forward strand.
ATCACACCTCTACGACGGACGGTTGATGAGATAAAGGCTGGATTAGCACTTACAGGACACCCATGGCCCCCACAAGAGGTGGGCTGACAAGGCTCCAGCCCTGGATGATTTTCATCATTCTTTGTTCTTTCACGCTATAGATTCATCATAAAGGGGCCCGTGAAAAACTGGTCGGGGGCCAATAAAAGATCCCGGCCAAGGGGCCCTGCTTCAGGATGTGGGGGCCATGAGGACACCCTGTATACAGCCACGAAATTAATTTCCCTAGTTCAAAAAAACTAGTTCCTTAGGACATAAACCGATTCATTTTATCCCATAAAAAATTATAGTTTTATATTTATTCAAATATTTCTAGTTCATTTGGTTATAAGAGTGAGTGGCGCAGTGATAAGATTCTCGTCTTCTACTATGAAGGTTACCGTCAACTTCCACGGTCTCATATCCGGGCACAGAACATTAGAAACAAGGGGGCTACCTACCGAGCCTGGGGCGAACGCCGATAGATGGCGTCTTCAATACCCACCAAACTCTAATGATTGGAAATTGCCGTATGGCGATATATGACCGGAATTAGTGTGTAGTAAAGTAGTTCATTTGGTTGCACCAGAGTCTGATTATAGCACAAGAATTCATGAAAACTTGGGTAGGGTACTTCACAATGAATCTAAATCGCTTTATACCAGAAAGAGCCGCATTAGAGTAAATTAAGGATTTGTATTTTTTGAATAATATTAGCAAACTTATATACATATATTGCAACAAAGAATACGTTTTTATACTAAGAAAAGCATCCAAACGTGCTACCTTCACAAAATTGTGAAAAAAAAATTAAGTATATTCATCTCACAACCCAGAAACATATAAAAACAAAAAATTAGCAGCGGAATGCAATTGTTAAAGCTACAAAAAATAATTAAAAATGGCATCATGTGGCTACTCATCGTCTCTTGCGCTTATTGGCGATATCTATGAAAAAAACTTCTTTTCCCCCTTTTCTCCAGCTTCCCCCCCCCCCAGAAACTCTCTTTTTTTCTCTCTCTGTTACTCTGTGCTGTATATAATCTTTTGATATTTGAATGGGGGGGCGTCGCTCTCAGATTTTAAGGTTGCGGGATTTTTAATTTCATTCTTGGCCTCTTGCCGTTGCTAGTTGGTGCGAAGTACTGAGCTCTCGTCTTCTCCGTCTGGTTTCTCTACTTAGGTAGAGATATTAATCAGTCAATGTGGCAAAATGGTTGCTTAAAAACAAATTCGGATATGGTATTCGGAATCGGTGTTTTTACAAATTCGGATTTGATAAAAACTCATAATTCGGATAGCTTAACCAAAGAATTTTGGAACTTGACAAAAGGAATTGAATAACCTTAATAGGGAAAAATTCGATTATTTTTGGAATAGGAAGATTTAGTAACTTTGATATATATAAGAATTTAGGTAACTCGTCATATAAAAATTCGAATAACTTTCCATTTTTGAATTCGAATAACTTTTCATTTTTGAATTCGAATAACTTTTCATTTTTGAATTCGAATAACTTTTCATTTTTGAATTCGAATAACTTTTCATTTTTGAATTCGAATAACTTTGCATATGAATTATGTTGACTTTAGTAGAAAAATTCGGATACCTTCAGTAGAAAAATTGAGGTAACTTTAGCGGATGAATTAGGATAACTTCGAAAAGAAATTCAGATATCTTGACAAAACAATTTAGATTATCTTGACAAAACAATTTAGATTATCTTGACAAAACAATTTAGATTATCTTGACAAAACAATTTAGATTATCTTGACAAAACAATTTAGATTATCTTGACAAAACAATTTAGATTATCTTGACAAAACAATTTAGATTATCTTGACAAAACAATTTAGATTATCTTGACAAAACAATTTAGATTATCTTGACAAAACAATTTAGATTATCTTGACAAAACAATTTAGATTATCTTGACAAAACAATTTAGATTATCTTGACAAAACAATTTAGATTATCTTGACAAAACAATTTAGATTATCTTGACAAAACAATTCTGATAACTTGGCAGAAGAATTCAAATGACTACGCAAAAGAATTTGAATAGTTTGGGAAAATAGTTCAGATATCTCTAGTAGAAAAATATGCATAACTTTATAACTAGTATGGATTTTTTTTTTTACTACTTCACAAATTATTTTTCCCATTTAAGCTGGTTCGCGAAAATGTTCACTTAATTTCAGCGCTCTTGGTAACGTCTTTTCCGACGTTAAACAGCACAGAAAATTATAATTATCTATTTGACCGATTTCAAATTTTTAATTAGCGACCATACTCCTTTTGAATTTTCTTATATCTTTAAAAATTTCGATTAAAAAAATATACTCTTTCGATATTTCTCATGTAAATAAATCAATTTGCTTTTAAATTTCGAGTTCATTCAGCGATGGTATTTTTCATGCATGTAAAATGTTGATTCGGGCATCTATCATTTTAAAAGTTACATGCCCAATTTTGATTTTTTTTAGAAATTCGTCCAGCCCTGCAATAAAATAATAATAATAATAACAACAAACTGAGTTTCAGAGAGAGATCTCAGCTTCAAAAACAAAAAAACACTATGAATTGTATTCTTGAAGTGACCATCAGCAGACAAGGTTCCTAACCTTAAACTGAAGTCACTCTTTTTCTTGTTACTTCCTAACAGCTTGTTCTTTTCTATTTTATTTCCACATTCACTCCCTTCCAATACTTGAAGTTATAACTCAACGGGGAGCCATCAATGGTCAAAAGGAAGTCTGAAGTGCGGCTGTTGTACAAAATAAGAAGCAAAAAAAAAAAAAAAATTAAAATAAGGACGCGTATGATTCCGAGAGCTATATAGATAGATAGAAACCCGATTGCCCTCATACACTCGGATATAATAACTGACGGTTTGATCTGATGGTGGTTGGGATGGTTAAAGGAAACCCGTGGTTTAACATAACTATTTAGGTCTTCAAATACCACCTTCCCTCATGTCTCTCACTGAATCTTGAAAGTAGCTTGAGCTGCCAAACGGAATAACTCATCTCGAAGAAGGTTGCGACCTTCTTAAGAGAAGAAATGAAAAAGAAAGGTTTCTGCGGAGCTTCTGCTGGATGAGGCCTTAAAAACCGCGAGGCAACACTAGTGACAAGTGATGCGCATTTCGGTTGTTGGTTTCATTATTATTATTATTTTTTTTTTTTTTTTTATTACATGGAAACTTGTCTCTCGAGGTCCGAACCGAAGTGCGAGGCTTGGACGTAATCCCCCCAAAGAATTAAAAAAAACACCCACTACATTCTTCTCTTTGCAATACTCTTTTTGTGTCGTGGAAAATTCTTTCAGGCATGGGTGGTGGCAGTCAATATGGCTGGGTAGTCATGAGAATGATAACTATTCCGACAGAAAATGTCGAATATTTCGTTTTGTTCGTTTTACATTTGTTGGTAGTTAGTTTTGTTTCTCTTGCATTTTTGCTAGTTAGTTTTATTCCTCTTCTTTTTTTCTTTTTTTTTGCTATTAGTTGGTGTTCCTTTTGCATTTGTTGCTAGTGTGTCTAGTATATGTTGCGAGTTGGTTTTGTTCCCCTAGTATCTGTCGCTAATTGGTTTTGTTCTTCTTTTTTAGTTGCTAGTTGGTTTTGTTCCTCTAGTATCTGTCGCTAATTGGTTTTGTTCTTCTTTGCTAGTTAGTTCTATTCCTCTTCTTTTTTTTTTTGCTATTAGTTGGTGTTCCTTTTCATTTGTTGATAGTGTTGTTCCTTTTGCATATGTTGCTAGTGTTGTTCCTCTAATATATGTTGCGAGTTGGTTTCGCTCCTCTAGTATCTGTTGCTAGTGGGTTTTGTTCCTCTTCTTTTTTAGTTGCTAGTTGGTTTTGATCCTCTTCTTTTTATTGCTAGTTAGTTCTATTCCTCCTCTTTTTTTTGCTATTAGTTGGTGTTCCTTTTGCATTTGTTGCTAGTGTTGTTCCTATAGTATATGTTGCGAGTTGGTTTTGCTCTAATATCTGTTGCTAGTGGGTTTTGTTCCTCTTCCTTTTTGGTTGCTAGTTAGTTTTGTTTCTCTTCTTTTTTGTTATTAGTTTATCTGTGCCTCTCACTTATTGTTGTTAGTCAGTTTTGCGCTTCCGTTGCTATATAGTTAGTTCCCCCCCCCCTTCTTTTTTTGTTGTTGTTGGTTAGTTTTGCTCCTCTATCATCTGTTGCACGTTAGTTTGTGTTTCTTTAATATTGTTTACCAGTTAGTTTTGTTCGTCTGGCACAGCATTAGGTGCTAGTTTTCGCTTCAGCATTTCGTGCCAGTATCATTCATTAAGGTTTTTTTGCTCATTAGTAGCCAAAATAAATGTGAGATTTGCACACTTCAGTACTTAATGTAGTACTTTACCATTAACTACTTAATGGTAGTTCTTTCAGTATTTCGTAGTGATTCCTTTCCTTCAGCAGTATTTGACGTCAGTTTTTTTTTCTTCAATATTTCAATCTAGTTTTGTTATTTTATTACATTGGTAAAGGAACTGTGGTCCGAATGCCAATTCGGCACTTTCGAGAATTTTTATCTGTGACCTTTGAAAACCAAACACACCCCACTTCCCATCTCATTGAGATATCGAAGCGGTCCCGGAAAATGGGTGTGTCTGGAAATTTTATTAAATATCTTCAGAATAATAAATAAAAATATTACATATAGATTGCACATATAAATTCACATATAATCAATGTTCGTCAATGGACGTATCATAATATACGGAGGAAGAAATTAAAAATCAACTATAAAATCTATATCATAATCTTCTGAAAGTTCTTGATTCCACCCGAAGATGAACATTCTAGCATCCATGTGCTCTAAACAGCGTCCCTTGACACTGTGGTCATAGCTTTGTTGAGGTACATTCTTGAAGAGTCCGTTGGTTCGTAAAATCTCACCGAGATAGTGGATGATCCTGTGGAGTACACAGGACAGAATTCCTGTAATACTTGTGGTATACAAGACGGGTATAAATCGTCTCTCTGCAACGCCGGCCCGTCTTTGTTGTTATGCGTTGCTTAATAGTCCTATACAGGAAGATATAATGACTCCTGATGTTTCTCCAAATAAGGTGTATTAATAAGTCTTAGACAAGTAGCACAGACATCCATGGGAAGCAGAAACCGGCGGGCCATTTAACTGAAGTGTAGGCGCGTAACTTACACAGTTCATATACGGATGGTAAATAAAATTGTGGAATCGCGACTTTGACGTGATGAATTATCGCTAATATATATGATCTCAATTTGTCGGTGGTTTATACGTTCTTACGTACTGATCTTTGATTCGGATCTGAAAGGTATAATTGTTAGATCACGCTCATCTTATAGTAAAGAGTTGATTTGAATGATCGTAATATCTCGAAGTTTTATCTGAACCACGAAGGAATTTTAAAAAAATTTTAAATATTCAATTTTCAAAATATGATTTAGGATATGGAATTGTGAGATATGTATATACGAATTAATGATAATTATACAGAAAGAACCACTGCAACAAACAAAAAGAAATACGATCATAAAAGTTTCATTAGTGTTTATTCGCATATAGCCTTCGAAGAGGTAATTCAGCTCTTATATGATCCGCTGGGGCTAATCAAGTGAAATGTAAGGAAGCAGGAATTTTTCACCCTGCATTCCTTTGGTCGATAGTTGTTTCTTTCAGTATTTTCGCTGGTTTTCATTCTTTCAGTATTCCATGCCTGTTGCCTGCACTCCCGAACGCGAAACAGCTTCTCTCAATGAAAACTCTTTCCAGCTTAAAACGCACAGTGAAAAATTCGACACAACACTAGATGCGCACTCAGACTGTTAGGTACACACACTTTGTTCCAGACTCTGCCACGAAGCTGGACTGGAAGAGATTTCTGCAACGGTATAGGTCTGGTGGAATTGTCTTTGCGTTCATTCATTCAGCGTACAACGCAGTCCTAAAGTAAAAAAAAAATCAATTCATTTGTACATGACATCTACTCATTTCATTATGCATCTATTTTTTTTTTATTATAAATGCTGCATACATACATACATACATGCATAAATACATAATCAAATTATTTCGACAGAATACTGATTAATCAATGCATTTTGTAGTATGGTTAGATCTTCTACGACAAAAGAGCAAGTACATGGCAAACGCATTCCAATAACAAAACACAAACTAAAGAAAATACGTCGCATCAAGAATGACGGACGCCACAGATCAATATTAATAATGATTATAATAACAGCAACGACACGATGATTAATTATCTCAATAATATAATGTAAGACTGCAATTGAATGTCAGAGGAAACCTCATCCTGACGTCGCGACAAGAAATTTAATGTCAATCTAAGAGACAAGAATATTGAAATAGATCGACCTGGACATCGATCGTGCATATTTGCATATACGTGTCTCATAAATAAAGGCAAAAAAAAAAACCAGAATAACAATAATGATTTGCAATTATTATCATTATCGAAAAAGGAAAGAAGATGGATACGAGGGACGGGTTAAGGTTTGCTATCTCGTGGTACGCAATAGCGTATGAGGAACGGACGCGATATGTGGACGGTCCACCAAGGAATCGAGTTTCTCCGAAGAATTCTTAAAGAGAAAGAAAGAAGAAAGAAAGGGCCGTCGGGCCTTACGCCCCTCATGACGCCTAGGCCCTGTAATCATCACACCTGCATCCAATGATAACGGTGGTTAGAGTGAGGTTGAGGTAGAGTGGGAATAGTCCTTAATCATTCCCTCAAGGGATGTCCCATCATATATATGATGTAGGCCTTCACACAAGAAAAGAAAATGTGCACTTCATGCTTTTCTTTCGTATATATACACGTACCTTGGCCTTTAAGAATTTTTTATTCTTTGGCTTTCTCTGACAAAACGGCCATTTTCCCGATTAGGCTTTAGAGAAATGTTTCTTTTCTTTAGCCTGTTTATTTATTTTTTCCCCCCTCAAATCTAACCTTACGTTTCTTGCCTCTTTTTTGCTAGTCTTGATGAATGCAGTCGTGGTATTTATTACATGGGTAGGTTCTTGAGTTTTTTTTTTTCCCCTTTATCTTGGTGGTGAATTCTTTCCGAAGGAGACACCAGTTGCTTCTAATGGAGAGTCTGCGATATTGTCGAATTTGTAGTGGTTTATTAGCCGCGGATAAGCGATACTGAATTTATATATGGAAGAGAAGTGAAAATAGCTGAGACTTTTTTTTCTTCGGGATTATTTGATGCCAGGACGTGCCTAGAATGACTCGATGCGTCATTGTGGGTCAATAGCTGATTTTTCTTATGGGATAATGGCCAGTAGTCGGTCTGAACAGCAATAACTGCCTGTGGTTTCCCTATCCTCTAGGTCAGTGGTTCCCAAAGTGTAGGCAACGACCACACCCAACCCCTGCGGCAGGTGTCTTCAACCTTTCAGACACCGCGAGCCAGACTGAAATAGTCCAAGAATCTCGCTGGTCACCAATTCATTATGAGGTATTTATAACTGGAAGAATAATCTCTCCACAAACAGATTTTTACAGGGGCTTACTCATATAGTTTACTGTGACATCTTAATAGAAGGGATCCAATGGGGCCCTGAGATGTATTGGTGTAAAAATAATTGAAGACTTTTATTTATTCTGGAATCACTTTTTTCACAAATTCTGGAAAAATTTCTGATTAGTTATTGATTAATTAAATTGTTTATGAATAATTTTAATCCGAAATCACTTCAAATGATTCTGAAATTGTTTTACTCAATAATTCTGAAATTGTTTCCTTCGCAATAAAAATCTAGAAATCAAGTTTTTCCGTTCAATAATTATGCAATTACCCATTTATTAATTGTGAAATATTTTCTATCACAAATTACGAAATTATTCCTCTCATTGATTTATAAGTTAATTGTTCCCCTTTTTCTCAAAGTATTTGTTTCCTTAATTCTGGAATTGATCGTCTTCCAATGTTTTTTTTTTTTTTTTGCATAAAAATGGTCGGTGGGCCACAATAAACAGCTAAGAGGGCCAAATGTGGCCCGCGGGGCAAGGTTTCAAGGGGTTCACGTAACTGAATGGGTGGGGGAGTGATTCTCCAAAATGAAACGTCCAAACGAAAAATTTGTTTTTGTTTCCCTCAACATAAGTAAAAATATGAAAAAAACCAAAAAAATGTCTCAACTCTCTCAGCTGAACGGCTACTTAATATTTACATGCATCATATAATGCAATTTTATCGAATTCTATGTGTACAAATCAAAGATCAAGTAAAAATTTTTAAGGGGGGGGGATTTAGAAAAAATCATCCCATTTAAAAATATTTTTTAAATATTTTAAAAAATTAAAAACACAGAATAATAATAATATCTGATTATATACAGAGAAATATCTACATTTCAGATTATGAACAATTAATTACGCTAGTGTGTCGTTTATGAGGCTCTTTTTCGATGAAGAAATGAAGTTAGTGAAAATATTGGGGGGGCTCAAAAATATCGGGAAGAATTACGGGGAGGGGGATTCAAAAATACTGTGTGGATTACACAGGGTACTCTCTATAATATAAAATACTACTGTAACTGAACAGTAATCTTGTATGATAAAGCAAGGGAGGCCTCTGCCATAACCATGACAGTGTTATAAATACCCTGCACCATTACGATGCGCAAGATATGCATGACACCCTAACTTGTGGCTGTGTTGATAAAAGTATTCACAGGATTCAAAGCTAAAAATAATGTATGTGGGTATTTTGAAATCTCATAATAAAAACTGTTCTGCCAATTAAATATTGCAAAATTAATTGATTATGTTCATTATTGATTACGGAAATTAAACACATTTACAGTCAGTCCCAAATGATCAGATAATAAGCATAAACGGATAGAATCCTCCGGTGCCAAAATTTTTCCCATAGAGAGTTAAAGTTCCCCGCTTGATATGATAAATTTCAATGACTTTTCCCCGCTTAATCGAATATTACGCTTCATTTTCACAAGATTGATGTGCATTTAACCATTATACACATAATGCTTTTATTGAATGAAGCATTTGGAATTAATGGAAAATATGTTAATACGTTAAAATTTAAAAAAAAACATTTGAGAGTAGGTTTGTTACAATTCTTTACGATTTGCTGTTTGTTTAGAAACCGGTGTGTGGCACGAAAATGAATCTGGTTAAAATTTCCGAAAGTAAACGTGTCTCGACAGGTAGTGGGCCTCAGAAGAATCACTTGGCCCCCAGTGGCCCGGAATGCTCTTAAGACGGCCCTAGGTTCAAATAATGTTCTTTGATAGTTTCTCTGTAATGAATCCCCCCACGGAAATAAATCCTATTGAGCACGTTTGGAGCACCGTACAGAAAGGAGAACACGTGTCCATCCCCGGTGGATGTCCAATTTATCGATAGCAGCAGCTGATGCTTTGCAACTAGAATCACCTGCGCGTTTCAACCACCCGCTGGTTGGTTCCATCCATGTCTCATCGTGTTGCAGTCTTCATGAAGACTATAGGTGGCCCCAAACCTAGATTATACATACTATATAACCAAACGATGATTAGGAGAGACCACACAGAGAAGCTCCGGCTACCCGAGTACACATTTCGCCCGAATGTTATTAAATACGCAGTAATACGGCGATAAATACGAAGCTAAAATGCTCGACTAATAAAAGAAAAAGTAGAGATAAATCCTTTAATGGGGGGGAGGGAAGATATAGGAAAAAATCATCCTCATCTCTTAAGAGATAGATAGCGATACACCGAAGTGAGAGCAATTTATCTCCCAACGTCATCCATTGCGGCTATTACTTGCCGAGAAACTATATTTCATTGAGAGGAGAAGGAAAAAACAAAAAAAATTTAGGGTGAATTAAATCTCTCTCCCGGTACACTAACAACATAACATATTGTTCTAAACTACTGTAATCATGTTACAGCCATGTCGGAATTCTTTGTATGCATGTATGTATGTATCCATTGCTGCTTCGTGCCTGCTGTCATAAGAATGTTATGCTCTCTGGGGCCCAATTTGTTCACACAACACTAAGAAAAATTCCATTTCTCTTCTTAGCCTTTGAGGTATCAAAAGAGGGGGGGGGGAGACTTTTTTTTTTTTCCTTCGAGGGCCTCTTTTCATGTCCCAGATTCGAACCGTGAGGCCCCGAATACAGTATATACTGGGATGTGAACCACTGCTTTTTCTTTCTCCTTTGAAGATCTGACGTGTAGTGGGTATTAAAAATGCGATTGTATTTGTCAGATGATTATATAACCAGGTATTGCTTTTACAAGCATTCCTCCATTACCGGGCACTTTTTGAGCCCCGTGGAATAAAGATTGAATTTCTTTAACCCTCTCAGTGGCATTGACGAGATATCTCGCCTCTTTTAAAGCCTTTCATATTAGCATTGACAAGAACAGATATTTTGTGAAGTTCATTTCTGAATTGAACAATCTGTCCCCCCCCCCCCCATTACTTAAGAAACCCTATGAATTTAGGGATTAAAAAGATATGGTATTTTATCGAGGGGTTTAGTGATTTCTATTGTGCCGCGGAAAGAGTAGGCAGTGGCTCTCCAAATGGACGTCCCGGTTTCCTGATGCCGGTCGTCAAACTTTGTCAAGGGTATCGCACACGTACCAAGCTTAAGATTGTATTGTTATCTGAAAACGTAATGATTGGTTGGAATTGCTGAGAATGTAGCGATTGCAATATATGAACGTTAGGAGAAGCTGGTAAATGATCAGTAAAGAGCGAGGATGCTGCAGTATAATGCCGGGTAAGTATTTCAGGAGAGCCAGTCATCATTTTCATGTTCAGTAAAATGATGGCGAAGTAAAGATACGATGGATATGTAAGACAGCTAGTGAACGATGGTGATCATAGTGACGGACTCTCATCGCGAGGTCCCGGGTTGGAACCCCACCGTCGCCGCAGTGGTGGTCGGCTGAAGTTCGTTTCCTGCGGTTCCCAACTTCGAGGTGCGAATGCAAGCCGATCTCCCCCATTAAAAAGTCTCGCCGCAGAGAGCAACAGCCCTACAACGGTAAAATCTTCAAACATTACACTTCACTCACAGATCGAAAAAAAATAAGATAGAAGATGGCAGCACACTATAACAAGCATTGCACAGAAACAAGCTTCACATTAGGTTCGCAACACGGACACGCACATTCCAACACGTACCAATTCGTTAGAAGTTCCGCAGAGGAATATGGACGAGGTACATGTGTGGTTTAGTAGTAATAGTAGCTACTAAACGATGACTGAGTAAGGCCGCTCGTAAAAAATAATTATGTATGGTCGCTGTCCAACGATAGCGGAGTGAGGGCACTGCCGTATGTGCCCGGGTGCAAGAGAAGAGGGGCCTCAGAGAAATAAGAAGTAGTTCAATTTTTCGAGAATTTACCAGGTAGGGCCTCAGAAAAATCCCTTGGCCCGGGGGCACATGATGATCTTAAGACGGCCCTGAGTGAACACAGTGAGTGAAGGCGCTGTCAAATGATGGCTAGGGGGGGGGGGAAAGCAACTGATAAGCGATTTCTGAGTGAGGAAGCTGGGGAGTTATGGGTATGAAAGACAGCTGGTAAACGATGGCCGTTTAATGCCGCTGTCCAACGATGGCTGAGTCAACACTGTCAAATGATTGCTGAGTAAGTGCACGTTCAAAAGATGGCCGAGGGAGAGCACAGTCAAATGATGTCTGAGTAAGAGCGCTGTCCAATGATGGCTCGGGCAAAAAACCCAACTGGTAAACGATGACAGTAAAAGCACTGAAAATTAAGGCCTACGGATGAGCGACCTACTAAGCCGCAGGGGTCAACATTTTCAGAACTACTGGGATAAGGACACTCCCGGTTATCGGACGGAATTTCAGACCCTATGGGTCTCTGTTATCGAGATGTTCCAGCTATAGCTGGAAATTAAGGCTCTTACGATCGAAATGGGTTGAAGCAAGATTTTCTTTCGTTCCTTAAAATATGATTTATGCAATTTCAATACACGGTAATGTAATGAAAACACTTCAGACAGAAAATATGCCTTACTGAGAACTAAATAAGGATATCATTCATTTAAGATTTAACCCTTACAGCGCAATCCCGAGATATCTCGTCCTCTTAAAACCCTCTCTCATCTCGACAATCCCGAAATATATCTCGTCTTCATAAAACCCTTTCATTTCGGTAATCACGAACCCAGCTAGCTCTGTACAGAGAACTTTGCCTAGTAACAGGTTTTCCTTCCTCCTCTCCTCTCCCGTCCTGTCAATCAACTGCCAGTGGGAGAAGTCAGCTTTTTCTCAAAGTCTGATGACGGGAGGGGGAGAAAAAGGATGTTTTTCCTTTCCCTTCCAAGTGCTATACGATTATGCGTATAGCATAAATAACAGAGAGTAAATCATGGCTTCTTATGGCCGCTGTGCAACGATGGCTGAGTAAGTGCATTGTCAAATGACGGCTGAGTTAGAGCACTGTCGGATGATGGCTGAATAAAATAACTGTCAAATGATGGGAGAACGATAGTTTTTTTTAACGAAAGATAACCTCTTTCTTGTTGTTTTTATTATTACAGTCGAATCCCGTTATAGTGAAAAAATCTTGTTCTATAACGAACACTAATTCCTCCCCCCCCCCCCAGATAAGTATACATAGCAATAATGCAAAAACCTGGAATTCCTTTATAACGAAATTATAACCAAGTTTTTTTTCCGATCTCTTGGAGTTCGTTATAACGGGATTTGACTGTATTATTTCGTGTCGGCGGGGGGAAAGCATTTATGAGCTCACAAAATCGGAAAAAAAAACTAAATTTTTTTCTTGAAAATAGGTAGAAATTTCTGGAATCGTTTAGTGATTTGAACTGGGGCAGTTGCAATGCGGATCAGGAAAATTAAAAAAAAAAAACCGAGTAAAGGGTTACGAGTAGCAAACATTTTCCACGAGCAACGAGGCGATCACTACCAGTGCCGTCTTAACGCATGGGCCCGGAGGCCTCAGGAGAAGAGAGGCCCCCACAAAAATGAGAATTAGTTGAAATTTTGGAGAATTTACCTGGTAGGGCCTCAGAAAAATCCCTTGGGCCCATGATGCTCTTAAGACGGCCGTGATCACTACAGGCTGTCAAGAAATTACTTTTTCATTCATTGATTGTTTATTGGAGAGCGTGGGTAACCCGCGCGAGAGACATTCAAAATTTCAATCTCCTTGCAAAGAATACGGTGAGTGTAAAAATGATTTATAAGGAGGCCTTTTTTCCCTAATAAACGACTATCGGTTCGCATCTGTATTCAGTCTAACATCACATTGCACAAATTCATAAAATAGAGCTTGCAACGTTTCCAGCAACCACGAGAGGAGAACGAAGCTTTAATTTATAGTTTGAATAATGAACCCTATCGAATCATTATCCCCTCGCGGATTCGGGTACCGAAATTAATGCGATTCGTGCGTGGACCGGATGATATCTACCTCAGACTCTCTTTGATTCTCAGACTACTATTTATATAAGTCATCAATATCACAGATATATATATATATGTTACAAATACGTACCATAAAATTGCAGTTAATGGTTGATTATCAATCACGATCAATGATTGGACTCTATTATAGTGATTTAATTATTTGTTTTCAGTCAAAAATATACGGAATATTTATTCGTATGGGGGTCATTCAAGTATTACGTCAGCATCGATGTGGGGAGGGGGGTTTCCCGATTTGCTGACTTTTGATGACGGGGTGGGGGTGGAGGTTGGATGATGCTTACGTCATCAACCACCCTTTATGAAAATATGAAATATTCTTGATGGCATCTTACTCGGCGCGTCAAATACGAGAAAAATCTTGAGCTAGCTTGTGGGCACCGGAACTAACATTCTCCCTAATGATAAATTCCTTACAGAGTCACTTCAGCGAGATCTCTAAATGTTTCACGGATCCTTCAACTGCTCAAAAAATAAGTTCGGGCCGCTTAAGTGCTCTGGAAATGTGCAACGCATCACTCAAGTGATCCGTAATTATGCCACGGATCACTTGAGTAAGAGATACTAACCCCCGGCCCGGCAAACATAGTTCGCCATACGGGGTTCCCCGAAGGGAGCATTTATTTTCTCCACAAAAAAAAAAAAAAAAAAAAAATCATCAACTTTACATCTTGGCCCAGGGAGCAACCATTAACAACTCGCGAGCAGCAATTTAGTGTCCCTGGGGTTTATAATAACTTCTTTACTTGAGTATTATATTTTACATTGTAATTATCACACTGTAGATACACATTCACATATCACACATGAGCCCGACAATCATTTGATCTTTCAACATAAAAAAATAGAAAAAGAAAGAAAAAAAGAAACCTATACACACATCAGGTCAGCTGAAATACACGAAGCAAATCAGTCCGTCAATCAACCAATTTTGCACGAGATCGAAGAACACTGTAATACAAGTTATATTTCAGTCGATTTTATGCATTATAATTTACAGTATTAGATATTAACATATATTTTATGTGCACTGCTCCACACATGCTATCACGAACTAAAAGTTTACATATTTTCGTAAAAAATCAGTATATGACATAAATTGAAAAAAATTGTAGTACGTATTATTAAAATTCACAGTATAACTCAGTAACAAAAAAGATCAAAGTGAGAACTTTACATTGAAAAAATGGTATACGCTAATCCAGTCTAAATCAGAAAATCCTTTTCGTATTCATCAAATGCACTTATATACAATGTTGTATTAACACCTTACAATTATTCAACTTTTCAATAATATCTATACATTTAAAACAAATATATCATATATATTATGTATTCATTTAAACCTTGTCATAAAATAGGACATTATTGGTGATGTATATAATATTCCACGCTTTTTTGCATGATGGATTTTAAGAAATTAGCTATTTTCTTATTTTTCACCAATGTTAAGATTTTTATGTTGTGATCGCTAAAATTGCATTCTTTTCTGTCTTTGTCCCATGCTTCACATCTATATACTATATGTTGAGCGTCGCTAGCCTCCTTCTTGCAGAAGATACATAATGAGTCTCGTCTGTGGAACCTTGCCTGATAGACTCCCAGTGCCCCATGTTGAGTCAACAATTGGTTGATGTAGAAGTCTCCATAGATGTTGGTTGTTTTAACCTTCGGCATTATTGAGTGTGTAAATCTCCCTTTTGTAGTTGAGTTCCACAGCCTCTGCCATTCATCCTGTATATTTTTTTTTATGGCACTTTTGAATTGTATTTTAGTGATTTTAGTTTTAATGTCAATTTGGTCCTTTTTTGTTGCCTCTTTAGCTTTATTATCCACATAGTAATTTCTTTTATTATTATTATGCGCTTTGATCCAATGAAATTTGATATTATTTATCGTTGCCAGATTTTGTATTGTACGATGAATTTCGTTATAATTGTTAGGGTTTGCTAGCGCTTGTAATGCCGATTTCGAATCACTAAAAATGTGCACATTTTGAAGGTGATTTTCATGAGTATATTGCACCGGGATCACTTGAGTAATCTGGGAATGTTCCGCGGGTAACTTGAGTGGTTTAGAATCACGCTGGGGGGGGGGGGGCGCTTAAGTGCTCTCATAAATTGTGCCACATGTCATTCAAGGGATCGCTAAATGTGCCACGGACCGTTTAAGTGTTCTGGAACTGTGTCACGGGTAACTTAAGTGATCTTTGAATGTGCCACGGGCCTACTTCACTGATCTGAAAATGTGCCACGGGCCTACTTCACTGATCTGAAAATGTGCCACGGGCCTACTTCACTGATCTGAAAATGTGCCACGGGCCACTTAAATGCTCTGGAATCATGCCACGGGTCATTTAAGCAATCTGTAAATGTTCCGCTTAGTTCATTTTCACAAAATTTGGTTTGAGGGGCAAGCCACATCAGATAACCTTCAGGGCCACATTTGGTCTGCGAGTCAAGGGTTTGCCATACATGGCTTAAAGGGTGGGTTGCAATGAATTTCTTAAAAGAGAAATTTTGAGTTCTTACCCTTCAAATAGCATTGAAATTAACAGAAATCGATTATAATAACATATAAAGGTATTTTCTTTCGAAATTTTAATTTCTTTCTTAAAATGTTTTTTACAGTAAAAAGTTTTTTTGTCTTGGGGGGGGGGGGGTTCATGAGCCCCCTATGCCCCCACCTGCGTACGTTTCTGATCCCACCAATATGCGTTAGGAGGTAGGGGGCAGTGCTGACGAAATTTGCTGACAAGGGGGGGGGGAGGTTGTCAGAGTTTTGCTGGCTTTTGTTGACGGGGGGGGGGGGGTCAAAAATGGCAAAAAAACTGCTGACGTAAAACTTGAACGGCCCCTATATGAGAGACATCGACTACCAACATATGATGTCGTAATTCCTCTGGACACTCTGAATAATGGGGATTTCTGGGACCACAGTCGAGAGTGAGAAACGCACACCGAGCAGTTGCAGCTCCAAGTTCGAATCTCCAATGAGATTTGGGTACCTTTCTTCCCCCAACCATTTGGAATGGACTTTTGTTAAAACATATATGCTCAACCCATAGACCGCGGGTCATATTTGACCCTTGGAGCCATCTGATTTGGCCCGCGACCTCGAAACTTATTTTCGTAAAAATGAACTACGCGACACACATTTACATATCGCTTAAAGGACCCGCAGCACATTTCTGGATCGCTTAAGGAAGTCGTGGCATGTTCACAGATCATTTGCGTGACCTTCAGCACAGTTCCAGATCACTCAAGCGACAAATTTCCGCATGACTTAAGTGGCTCGTGGCACATTCCCAGATCAATTAAGTGGCCCGCGATACAGCTCCATCAGCACTCAAGTGATGGTGGCGCAGTTCCAGAGCACTCAAGTGATGCGTAGCGCAGTTCCAGGGCACTCAAGTGATGTGGGGCACAGTTCCAGACATAAGCGTAGATACAGTTGGAAGTCTGGGGGCACAATCATTACAGCTGTGGAAAGATGATGATGATGTTGATTCGTATACACACTTATACAGTAGATCAGTCGACTCTACCTTTGATGACACTACCATGCCCCCCGTATCTCCGCCCATGGTTTCAGACCACTCAAGTGATGTGTGGCACAGTTCCAGACATAGGCAGAGATACAGTTGGCTGTCGAGGGGGGGGGGCACAGTCATTATAGCTGGGGGAGAAACGATGATGATGATGCTGATTCGTATATACACATATACAGTATACTCCACCATGCCTTCCCCCGTATCTCCGCCCAAGTTATGCGTGTGACTCAGTTCCAGAACACTCAAATGATGTGTGGCGCAGTTCCAGAACACTTAAGAGACCCTCGGAATATTCGCAGATCACTTGAATGAAGCACAGCGCAGTCAGTTCCTTAGCAGTCAGCTACGCATTTCCAGAGCACTAAACCAGTCAGAGACACAATTTCAGATCACCGAAGCGTTCCGCGATGCATTTGCAAATCACTTGAGTGGCCGGCGACACGTTCCTAAACCAATAAATGTGTCCCGCACCCCTTTCCTAAAGGTTGAGCACCCTTTTGGTTTAGGACTCGTATACTCTTTCAACGAAGGATGACCATGATGTAAGACGGTGTTGGACTTGTTAACTCTCATAATGTTGTGATGGCGAACATCAAAAGTAACATGAAAAATAAATAGTAAGAATTTCTTCTCCCTCCTTCAACCGAACATTAGTAAGTACATACACAGTTTCTTCTTCCGCCATTTTTTTCCCCCTTCAAATATACGTGTCAAAATAAATGATTGGGGTCGAGTCACCTTCTCTCTTCACGTAGCCGAGTTTTCCGATCCGAGTTCGCACCCATAATAACACATGCCCTGTATGGTGCCCGGATGCCATTCTTTTTCGTTTTCGGTTGAGCCGACATCACATGTTCGAATCCATTTTCATTCCTCAACCTTCGTGGGTGGAGCGCATCATAAGGCCACCTATTGCTTCGTTTATAACGGATATGTAGCCCACATCCCGAATTCTAAATGAAATCGTTTAACGGGTAATAACAAATCATTTGAAAGTTCTGCACACACACCGAACAAAATAACGATTGGGTGCAACCAAACGTGCTAATGCAGTCAAACTCGGTTGTAACGACTTTGGTTGTGGCGGCACCTCGGGTATAACGTCAATAACTAATTGACTAGGCTGCTTGACTCTTCCCATATAGAGCAGAGGTCTTCAACCTTTTTTTTTCCAGTCGCGAGCACTGCCCGTATCCATCATCAAAAGAAGAGCACCCTTACGCGGCAAGTTTGGCATATACGAATGCACGGAATCAGGACGATTCCAGTCTTTGAATGCAGCCCGAGTGGCACAGTGGTAAAGATGCTCGTCTTCCACTATATGAAGGTTACCATCAAGGTCCATGGGTTCGAATCCAGGCATGGAACATCAGAAGAAAGTTCTTTACCTACCGAGCCTAGGGTGACCACCGATGGATGGAACCTTTATTTCCCACCCAACTCCACTGGTTGGAAATTGCCATATGGCGATATATGACCGGAGTTCGTGTGCGGTAAAGTAGTCCTTGAATGCAGTCTGTACAAGGTGTTTCATTGGAACGTTAATCGAGTGCTCGCGATCACGAAATCGGACACGAGTACCGAGCACGCTCGGTGCTTCGGGGAGCACCGTGGTGCATGCGAGCAACAGATTGAAGATGCTTGCCATAGAGAATGATGTTAATGAGCCTTGCTTATAACGTCGATGAAAACGAAACGGCCTCGGGTATAACGACACTTATATTCGGCTTCTGAGAATAACTTTCTCCCCAAAAATTTCTTAGAACTCGATCCCAAAGCATAGAGTGAATGTTCGTCAGTTAATGTGTACGTTTAAGTAGAAAATACAGTGGAACTTTTCCCATACCGGGCACATTCTCCGTTATCGGACACCTTCCGTTAACGGAAACTTTTTTGAGTTACGTCAACGGGACGGGACTCAAAGTGTATTTTATTTATCATTAACGGACACTCCCCTCGTTAGCGGACAAATTTTTTGGTCCCGTGTGAGGATTTTGTCACACGAAATACATAGTTGAAATTACTGCAGTCTTGTTCTACCACTTTGCTGTCAGGCCAAAGGTGTTATTCATACACAGTAATCGGCAATATGTCCCTTATTTATGATCCCGCATTTTTCTTGCTAAAATATGGTCACCCCCAATCACAATGAAATAATCCGTGAAAAAGGATTTGAATGCATCTGATTATATTTTTCTAGGGGCCGTTCAAGTATTACGTTATCATCGATGGGGGGAGGGTGGGTCCGACTTGCTGACTTTTGATGACAAGGGGGGAAGGGGGAGTTTGGATAATGCTTACGTCATCTGGCCTTCTCCCATCCTAGTCTAATTTTCTTGACCACTCATTCCTCAAATGCGCCGACCTGTGATATAACCCGCTTGACGCCTCCACTAAACCTTTAAATACACCTGTGCGTCTAAATAACTCTTTTTTGTCACTCTTTGTCACTCACTCTCACATGCTTCCATACGCTCTAGATCAGTGGTTCTCAACCGGTGCTCCGCGGCCGCTCGAGGAAAATAAAAAAACAGCAATTTGAAGAAAAAATAATTATAATTACTTCCACTTACAAAAATGAATGAAATCGGGCCGCGGGCTTGCCAAGGTTGAGAATCCCTGCTCCAGATCATTCTTTTGGCAGCTCACTGATCTGGTTCCGTTGCTTTCAAGATCGTTCTTTTGGTCGCTCTTTTAATCAGTCTCTCGCTCTCTAGGTCATTCATCTTTTGGTCATTCACGTGCCTTCTACGTTCTCTAGGTCAAATTCTTGCCTAACCACTTGCCTGATTGGTTTTTAATTTTTTTCTGCACAGAAAATTTCAGGGTTTTTTTCATTTTTTATTCATATGAAAATTACAGAAAATCGTGCTTGACTTCAAATATTTTAAAATTTTGATTCACCTATTATTAATTTTTATTTTTTTTTAAATTTAAAAAAAATTTGAAAAGCTGTTATTTTTGAATTTTTTTGCATGGAATATAAATTATCTAGTTTTTAGATATACAGTCAAACCTCGTTAATGCGTCATTCTTGGGAGAGCAAAAGTATGACTTAGTAAGCGGAGCGACTCGTTAAACGGAGTAAGCCATAGCTGTGCCAATTCCTACCCGAGGACAATTGGGACTTCCAGAAAGTGACCCGGTAAGCGGAGTGACGTGTTAACCAGGTGACACGTACTAACGAGGTTTAACTGTATTATGTAACTGTTAAGTAGATTATGTATCCGTGTAATTAGATTACAGTCAAACCTCGTTAATGAGTCACTCTTGGGAGAGCAAAAATATGACTTAGTAAGCGGAGTGACTCGTTAAGCGGAGTAAGCCATAGCTGTGCCAATTCCTGCCTGGGCACAATTGGGATTTCCAAAAAAGTGACCCGTTAAGCGGAGTGACGTGTTAACCGGGTGACGCACTAACGAGGTATGACTGTACAAGGTTAGATCTATGTAGATATCATTATATTGCTGTTGAATGAAGCTATAGCGTTTGTGCAGATTTAGTTAAAGGTTTACTTTTCGTTAGCGCCCTTCTTGGGGCAAAGATTACGCGCCTAGCACGGGCAAGTCAATTTCGGGAGAAAGCGGATGCCCGTGTCAGACACGGGGGCAAGTCGGGAAAGTGGTTAATCACGTGCTTGCACACTTTTTTGCTCACTCACGTTCTTACACGCTCTTTTGCTCACTCACGCTCTTGCACGCTCTTTTGCTCACTCACGTTCTTACACGCTCTTTTGCTCCCTCACGTTCTTGCATACTCTTTTGCTCACTCACATGATCGCACGCTTTTTGCTCCCTCACGTGCTTCTTCACATTCTTTTTGCTCGCTCACGTGCTTCTTCACATTCTTTTTGCTCGCTCACGTGCTTCTTCACATTCTTTTTGCTCGCTCACGTGCTTGCGCATACTTTTTTTTGCCGCGCAAATTTTACCACCTTTCCCCAATTAAAATGATTTTCTAGGAAACTGAAATTTTTCTCCATGGGCCGCCAAGTCCCCCTGTAAATACGCCACTGAAAACAACTACTCAGATGTAGGATTTAATTTTTATGGGTTGATCACCCAGCTGAAATATGTTAAGAAAATATCGAGATCAATAAAGAGACCCCACTCCCCACATATAATATGAAAAATGTTTTTAAATCTCTGACACATAGAAATCAAGGAAAAGAAACCGTAATATATTCCTTAGATAAACACTCATATGAAATCTTAAATAGAAGTCGAGAACACATCTTGGGTTTTTGATAAATCACTCGGAGGAGTCCTTAATAACGTAATCATTTCGATCACAGAAAGCTCTCTAATTGCGAGGGCATTCTTCAAGATCCATCCGCATAAAAGCCGTGTAATACGATAGATAGATAGACAGATAGATAGATGTACGGACGACTTAAACTACCACATCCTACCTTTCTTCAAAAAAAAAAAAAAATTAGAAAGGTGCCTTCAAATGTAGAATGTGTGATGGGAGCCCCCAGAGCGTGGGTCGTTTGATAAAGTAGGCGAAACGTCTAACACTCTCTCTCTCTCTCTCTCTCGCATGTATATATATTTTTTTTATTCTTCATCATTCTTATGTTATAAGGAAGGAGAAAATCATCTCGTGGCACAACCCCAGAGGGCACCACATCCATCACAATCTATCTTTCCGGAAGACGGCTCCTTCCACAAGGTGCCAATCGCAGCGCCACGGTTGCCGATTGAAGGCTGAGGTGGGTTAGAAGAGGCTGAAAGCACAGAGACCAAATCGTCGTGGCAGATTATGCAAATTAGATGACGGGGGGGGGGGGAGGAATGAAATGGCGTTGACTTTAACGGAATGATGAAGAAAGGATGCTCGATTCCCCTCGTGATTGTGTAATATATTTCATTTTTTCGATCAGTCCATTGGAACGACTAGCAATTGACTGCAAAAAATACTGGTTTCAGAGGGAGTAAAAAAAAGAATGAAAAGTAGGTAAAAAGACAAATTTTTTGGACCCCATGTTGGGACCAACACGATGCTGTCGTGTTTTTATTTGTTCGCAAACTTGTTTTTTGTTTAGAAAAATATATTCCCTGTTTCTTTTCCGCTCTCTCGGTGTTTCTAAAGAGCTTTTAAAACACGTCAAAGGTCAGAAAAGGTGTTTCTCGTTCTCTTCGAAAATCCCATAAGTCGCTATATATATATATATATATACATAGTTGACCATCGGATGGATTCTGATGGGATTCAGAATGGAGAGGTTTTCCGTAAGAAAACGGTTCTCAATCTTTTTGGAAGCCCGCGGCCCGGTTGGTTTCATTTTTGAGCATGGCCATGCGTACGATTGATGAGAAAATAAATGGTTAAAAGTGGAACTATGCTTCAAAAATGGAACTCGTGGCCCAGTTTGACTGACGTCTAGGCCCGATGGCGGTGGAAACAGTGCTGTAAGTTGTAGAGCTCGGGGTGCACAAAATCCGGAGCGCGGAAGGTGTTTCGGTAGAAAAGTATCAATACACTCAACTCGATAAATGTCTGGACCGGAAATATTTCCTTCATAAAAATACTGGAAATCCGTACCCATGCGCGGTATCGTCAATTACTGCAAACGAACTGCAAGTAAAGTTGATAATTGGAGTCGCAAAATTGTCAAAGCCCAGCAAATTTGTCAATTACTGCCAAAAACAATTGTCAGGGGCAACAGACGTCAAGAAAATAATCGTAATTTCTTGATCTTAAGAGTTGAAAAAAAAAAGAAGACATTTTACGAAAAAGTTGGGACGATCACAAATTGTGGGAATGTCCCGTAAAACACGGGTCATATGGTCACCCATCATATAAAAGTTTCTGGCCCGCGAGCGGCAAAATTACTGTGTATCTGGACCGTGGACCGGAAGGGTTCCGCAGCCCTACTGTAGAGCATACATGCCTGGGTTTTCTTCAATTACTGAAAGGATTGAAAAAGTGACAAACCATTATAAATGAATGAACTATTATACATGATACTGGCAGAATTAAAGTAGTGAAAAACCACTGTGAAGGCGCATGCATGTCTGAAATGCATTGCTAGGGAACCACGGTAACCAGAGTAAACATTCCAAAAATGATTGTTGAAGCCGAGAAACCATTATTGCCCGACAGTTTTTCGCCCATTTCAGCATCTTCCCAGCTCTGACCAGAGCCGTCTTAAGAGCATCATGGGCCCCAGGTCCAAGTGATTTTTCTGAGGCCCTACCAGATAAATTCTAGAAAATTTCAACCAAATCTCATTTTTGTGAGGCCTCTCTTCACTTGAGGCCCCCCGGGCCGGGCCCGGGAGGGTCCATGCGTTAAGACGGCACTAGCTCTGACGACCTTTAAAGTAGCCTATTCAGAAACCATTGTTGCCCGACAGTTTTTCGCCCATTTCGGGCATTTGCTCAGTTCTGACGAACTTTTAAAGTAGCCCATCGTTCAAGTCAGGCCCTGTTTGGTATATATGCAAAATTTGGCAACGATAGATCTAAAATTGTAGATTTGTATAGAGAACATACACAGACAGACGCACACGCAGAAAATCAATTTTATATCTATAGATAGATTCGGCACACACCAAAGAAGTATTTGCTGAAATCCCACGGCACAAGGCAGACATAAAAATATACCAACCGGTATTCATGAAACATAAAATTTTCACCGTTGTGCAGCATAAAATTGAACAAAAAACGGTATCATACCATTACATGCATTTTCATGCTGCAAACCGGTTTAAACCAATTTTACTTGAGGAATTATTTACTTGTAGAAATACTATTATTTCTCGAAATTACTTCTTTTTTTTCAATTATTCTGAAATGATTTCTATCCGAAATGTTAAAAGTGTTTTTCCTCCGTAATACTGAAATCATTTTTCTTCATTAATTCTGAAAATTCAGCATGATATTTACATAACATGAAAAATTCAAGCATCTGCCGTTTTCACTTCAAAATATGGAATGCAGATAGTAGATATTAGTACCAGTAAGTAAGAACGCGAAACACAGGTACAGCTCTGACAATATGAATACGTTAGGGCTACGCATATGCAAACACCACATGTTCCGGCGTGTACCGATACCAGGGCAGTCTTAAGAGTAGCATGGGCCCCCCCCCCCCCAGGCCAAGTGATTTTTTTGAACTTCACAAATTCTCGAAAAATTAACTACTTTTCATTTTGCTGAGCCCCACCCCCACCCCGGGCCGTTCCCATGTGGGCCCATGCGTTAAGACGACACTGACCGATACTTTAGAAATTCCGCAGAAGAACGTTTACAAAGTGCATGTGAGGAGCTTATTTTCAAAAGGGGAACATTTCCCACATTTTGCTAAATTCGCAGAAGTAAAAAAAAGTTGCCCAACAGGTCGAATATTTAATTGCATTTTCAACTATGTTCCTGTATTTAAGAAATACAACCTAATCCCGTTTTAACGAATACCGTTATAGCGAAAATCTCGTTTTAACGAACACTTTTCTAAACCCCCCAGATAAGTTTACATAATAACAATGCAGAAACCTGGAAGTCCTTTATAATGAAATTTCGTTGCGACGACGTGATTCCTCCGGTCTCCTGGAGTTCGTTATAACGGGATTCGACTGTATATGGCATCCGTATTTGTTATGGGCATCTTTTATTCAGCCTTTCTCGTTGGACATTTTGCCTGTTGTGGCCTTGCATTTGTATTTGTATGCAAGAATGGTATTAGAATATTTAAATATAGTGTTCCTTTAACATTCAAGAGAGTTATCCGCATTTGAATTTCGGAAACGTTCTGTTTTGAAAGAAAACAAGTGGAAATGTGTTACCTTTTTTTGATTAAAATTTGAGCCGTTCAAGTCTGAAAAATTGGAAATTTCTACGTCACCTGTTGATTCCAGAAGGTTGTACCAAGCGCAGGAAGGTATCCTTACTGTTCTCTCATTAGAAACGTCTTTAGCATGAGAAACACGATCATTCTACAGTGGAACTTCTCATAACGGACATTCTCGTTAGCGGACACCTCCGGAGACAATTTTGAATTACATCGACGGGACTCCATGTATTTTACTATCTATTAACAGACACTCCTCGTTAGAGGAAAATTTTTCTGGTCCCATGGGTGTCTGTTATCGAGAGGTCCGTCATCAAGGGATGAAAAATACCGAAGTGTATGAAAAAGGTGGATATGCTCCCTTCTGATGGCAACAACTAACTTTGTGCATTGCAATTTCTAACAGAAATATTACCGTTTGAATATAATACGTGTTCCATAATCCGACAGAGCTCATTTAAAAGATTCAGAAGCTATTACTCCTCATGTATGGTTAAGCAGTAGCAATTCTGGAACTATTTCTTTCGGTAATTCTGAAACTATTTCTTTCGGTAATTCTGAAATTATTTCTTTCGGTAATTCTGAAACTATTTCTTTCGGTAATTCTGAAATTATTTCTTTCGGTAATTCTGAAACTATTTCTTTCGGTAATTCTGAAACTATTTCTTTCGGTAATTCTGAAATTATTTCTTTTGGTTATTCTGAAATTATTTCTTTCGGTAATTTTGAAATTATTTTTTCGGTAATTTTGAAACTACTTCTTTCGGTAATTCTGAAATTATTTCTTTCGGTAATTCTGAAACTATTTCTTTCGGTAATTCTGAAACTATTTCTTTCGGTAATTCTGAAATTATTTCTTTCGGTAATTCTGAAACTATTTCTTTCGGTAATTCTGAAATTATTTCTTTTGGTTATTCTGAAATTATTTCTTTCGGTAATTTTGAAATTATTTTTTCGGTAATTTTGAAACTACTTCTTTCGGTAATTCTGAAATTATTTCTTTCGGTAATTCTGAAATTATTTCTTTCGGTAATTCTGAAACTATTTCTTTCGGTAATTCTGAAACTATTTCTTTCGGTAATTCTGAAATTATTTCTTTCGGTAATTCTGAAATTATTTCTTTTGGTTATTCTGAAATTATTTTTTCGGTAATTTTGAAACTATTTCTTTCGGTAATTCTGAAATTGTTTCTTTCGGTAATTCTGGAACTATTTCTTTCGGCAATTCTGAAACTATTTCTTTCGGTAATTCTGAAACTATTTCTTTCAGTATTTCTGAAGTTATTTCTGTCAATGAAGTATGCTATAATATAGTATACTGAAATTATTCCTTTCAGCAATTCTAAGATTACTTCTGTTACTAATTCTGAAATTAATTCTCTCAAAAAATTATGAAAATATTTCTTTTCAAAAATTCTGTAATTATTTTTTTCCATTGAAAAGTTTCAAGCATTTCTGTAAATTGCTATGAATGCCATCATTTTCCTCGAGATAAAATGGAATTAAGGTTCCCGAAAAGTGTCCCACCCTCCGGCCTCCCCTGACTTGTTAAGACTGCCCTAGTAATGTATCGGGTGCACAGAAATTAAATAAATAGAATCTATATAATTCTAGGACCGCTCATTTTTCTCTTTAAATGCCACGATCGGAGCAGTAAAGCATGGGATCACCTTGCGCCATCAAAGACTCCCTTTCAAAATGGATCTGTATTCACACCGTAAGATCCATCATTCCCCGTACATTGAAAATGGAGATCACCACTCTTCTCTCTCTCTCTCTCTCTCTCACACGTTACGTATTCATTTCGAGGAATTACAAGATAGAGACGGTTCCTATCAAAGCATTATAAAATAAATAAATAAAATATTAAAGTATAATTTAAGAAGAGATACGCCTAGAGACTATAATAATGATCACCCCGTACACACACTTATAATACGGGGCGATTCGTCTCAATCTCGCTTCAAAAAACGCACCAGCAATAGAAAAATTAAGAAGAATTCGCGTGCGATGAACTTGTTAAGTCGTCAGTCCACGTAGTATACGATGCTGTGTGTGTGCGTACTACGAGAAATTTGCGGATGAAGTCATCATCTCGGGTATCACCATACGGAAAGGAGAACTCGAGGCTCGCTTATTCATTATGATAATTTCCGAAAATTAAAGGAACGAGAAGAGAGAGGAAAAGAGATATAAATGTTATATAACGTGAAACGGAACTTGTGGGAAAAAAAAAACGGTTTCGGGAGAAAACTCTGATCGATGAAGACGTCTGAGAATCCATCGTGACTTGACTTGTATCCACCGTCTAACCGCGATTATAATCGGCCCTTAGCTGCTGCTCCTATATAAGAGAGATTATTCCATCTTTTTAAAAAAGAGAGAAGGTATGGTAGGATGTGTGTGTGTGTGTGTGTGTGTGGTACCACATAACGCGAGTATGTTGTATTACACACTCTCTCAGTGCCATAACTGAATTGATCTGCTTCTAATTACGGTCTCATGTGTTCATGACGCAAGGCTCCGCCTTGGTTTTTGTATCTTCATAAGGACGTGAGATGTGAAGCGGCGCTTATTTATGATTCCACCAGCGAAATGTTTCTCAACCTTCCTGAAAATAAGACCAGTCTGAAACAATTTGACGGACCACTTATGAAACGGCGCTAATTTCTAATTTCACCAGAGCAGTGTTTTGCAATCTTTCTGAAAACTGAAAACAAGGACCGGTAAAATGTCTGAAACAATTTGACGGACCACTTATGACTAGTTTCTGATTTCACCAGAGCAGTGTTTCGCAATCTTCCTGAAAATAAGGACCACTAGAATATCTGAAACAGTTTGACGGACCACTTATGAAGCGGAGGTTATATATAGTTTCTGATTTCACCAGAACAATGTTTCTCAACCTTCCTGAAATTTCTAAAATAACTTGACGGACCATTTGTGTCCCGTATTACGGGACATTCCTGTAAATTTCATTTTTTCGATTTCATTTTGTACATTGGTCCATTTGAATTTGTAATATTCACCCGAGTCAAGTCAAAAATGGATCCGGTGTTCGAGATTACCTTGTAGTTGTATCATGAACTACTGATGAAGGATTAAAACAAAAATTTCTAAATTTCATGTATATTGTTCCGGATAATTTTCCACAAGACTTCGATGTCGCAAAACAAGAAGCGGTTCGACGGACAAACACAGATTTATTTACAGAACAGCAATTTACACGTATTTACAAGCTAACAACTTTCTCGCTCAGTTTAAACACGACTGACTGAATCTCCTTGTGTCTCTCTGAGCCCGTCTCGCCTGCCATCTTGTGAGCTCCGCACTATTTATAACCCCGCAGAAACTTCGAGAAAAAGAACATTCCACAAAATTCTATTTTACAGTTTCCTAGTCGGCGGCGCTACCGTACGGAGGGGTTGAACCAATGTCTGGAGGGACGGGACTTTCTAGAATGTTCCCGCCAATAGCATCCCTATCCGATAAACCGAAACCGGCATCAACCGATTTCGATATTTCTGAGAGCCATCGAACGAATCACGCCATCTATCGTCGATAGTTCGTAACAATATGTAAAACAGATGCGAGATAATTTTGTTACGAAGAAAAGCTAACTATCCCAACAGAGTTGATCTGATCAGTCTAAATTGCAAATTAGTAGTATAAATCAATATCTACTAGTATATTTTACCACAATATGTTAAGTAATAAGAGCTCAAAAAATTATTACACCTTGAAACTGACGACACTTCGCTTAAGTCGTCACTCCTCTTAAGCCGTCATAATTTTTTGATATGAGGTGACGAGTTATCGAGATTTCACTGTATTTAACAATTGGAATTCTCGAAATCGGAATCGAACGAAATTCTTCGAGTTTTTGTTTATTCCTGCCTCAACACCTTTGCAAAATACGATTCGGAATTTTACGAAATGCGTCGTGATAATTGGTATTTTTGGGTGGGCGCCTGAATAACGTTCGACGGGAGCCCGACGTTTTGATCGATTACACAAATGGATGAACGATGCGAATGAACCGACTTCTAGCTGTCTTTTTTTTTCCTTACTTTCGTACGGTAATGATAATAATAATAATAATAAAAAGTTTTGTGTCGTTTTTTGGGAGCAAAAGATGAATGATGACCAGTCCGCTATCGGCGATCAGATAATTTCCGCTCTTTTTTCACCATTGACGAAGGCTATCGTATCTCGCGTTTGCCTCTCGACCATGATGATGATAATAATTTCTGCTGTACCGAAAATAAACGAATGAATAAGAAATCGCTGGTGTAACCGAATGATCCCGATTACATACGCCGTCGGGTCATTTAAATATCAATTTTAATTTTTTTTTTGTTTTTTTGCTTCTTTGAAACAAAAATTGATCTGATATACGTGGAAGTCGGTAGAATGTAAATTAGGTTGGGTCTGTGTGTTGAGAAATCAAAGTTTGAAGAAAAACCGATCGCATTAAAAATAGCTTGCGTGCATGGTAAATACAAATACAACACCACAACAGGCAAATTGCCCAACGAGGTGGCTGACTTAAGAACATCATGGATCCCCGAGCCATTTTTTGGAGGCCCTACCTACATGCACCCCGCCCAACCCCCAACGAATCGGTACATGCGGGAATGTGCGTTTGTCTCTATGTAATGCTTGTTATGTGTAGTGCTGCCATCTGCCACCAGTTTTAACTATGAGTGAAGTGTTATGATTGAATGATTTATCGTTGTAGGACTGTTGCTCTCTGTGGCGAGACTTTTTAACGGGGAGATCGGCTCGCATTTGCGCCTTGAACCACAGAAAACCAACTTCAGTCGACCACCACTGTGGGGTTCGAACCCGGATCCTCGCATCGCGAGTCCGTCACTATAACCACTCGACCACCACAGCGGGAGGACATCAATTTAATTGAATAAAAATTGATTAAAATTAAAGGAAACTATTCAATTCATCAAATGAAGCAACAGGTTGAGATTTCAGTGACTCAATCTTACTTAAAATTAAATTTTAAAATTTGAATTTGGAATTCCAAAAATTTTTTTAATTAAAATTAATTTTTAAATAAGATTGATTCAATGAAATCTCAACCTTTTTGCTTCATTTTATTAATTCTGAAGTTTGCTTTATTTTTAATCAATTTTTATTCAATTACATTGATGGCATGCACGCAAGCTGTTTTTAATGCATTTTTTTTTTTTAATTTACAAAAAATTAAGCATCTAAGATATGTAAAACTTTATACCAGCATTGGATAGCACATACAATCAAGAACATGTTTAAAAAATTTGGAATAAATCGATGGTTAAATAGTATTTTTAATGATATTTCTATTAGAGTATAGTTTTTCACCATGTTCAAAGGTAGGACACCAGTAGTATAACCCTGAGGGTTTCTGACTTCAAATCCCAAAATTGAGGGTTTCTGGCTTCAATCCCAAAACTGAGTGTTTTGATACTTTTACAGTTCATTCATTTACGTCATAGCAATATATATATATATATATATATGTTTATAAATGGTGGCGGTGTATTATCAAATTTTATTTCTCAGTATATTTTGGACTTTGTGAAAATTGTTATTGAGTATATTCATTTTTTAATTGCATGAATAAAACTATTTTGCAAATATTTTGTTTCATTTCTACTTGAGTCGTAAAAATTGCATAAAATCAACGTTTAGCAAATTTTTCTTCTATCTATGCTTCTACATTTTTTAAATTTTGATTAGTATGAGAATAGAAGCATATGTTTTAAATTTTACTCGTTAACGTTTACCAAATTTTGATTCATAATTGGTGGTGAAGGTGGCGGTATTTGGGGAGGATGGTGACCGCCAGTAGGTATTGTGTCGAATATCTATCACAGGATTTACAATCCTCATTTAAAACGTATCGCGTTATTCTTAAAAATAATCCTTTCTTTTACCTATAAGAAAGCCATTGTGTTTTCTTTGTTAAAAATTATTTCGTATTGGTTCAAGTGGTTATGAATAAAGATAATAAGAAAAATATCATGAAATCAACGTTTAACAAATTTTCCTTCAAATGTTATTGGTAAAAACTGTGATATTTGGAGATGTAGACCGAAATCTATGCTTTTACATTTCTTAAAATTCTGATTAATATAACAATAAAAGCATATGTTTAAATTTCACTCCTTAACGTTTAGCAAATTTTGCTTCATAATTGGTGGTGAAGGTGGCGGTATTTGGGGAGGATGGTGACCGCCAGTTTGCATTGTGCCCAACATCTATTATAGGATTCACAATCCTCATTTAAAATGTATCGCATTATTCTTAAACATAATCCTTTCTCTTATATATAAGAAAACCAGTGTGTTTTCTTTGTTGAAAATTATTTTGTATTGGTTCAAGTGACTATGAATAAAGATAATAAGAAAAATATCACTTTTCATGTTAGTACGTGCGTAAAAAACGACATTAGATATTTTTATGCTCGCACTAGCATGTATAGTGGTCTAAAACAACATCAAAAGAAAAAAGAAGACACTGGAAACAAATGATGAATATATGACTTGAATGTCGCTCTTCGAATACGCTCTAGCGAAGGAAAATCTCTATCTCCTCTGTAGCTTAGTGGCCAGAGCACTCGTCCGGCAATCGAGGGACCCGGGTTCGACTCCCGGTAGAGGCAGAGATGAGTTTTTTTCCTTCCTTAAAAAATTAACATCTCAAATAATAAATATCTTCACAACATCCAGTCTTCTGTATATCTTGTAAATGATGAATAGTAAGTTTTTTTTTATCTTTATAAATTTTAACACTTGAAACACATTTATATTTTCTAATATTAAAGTGCATAAACCTGTAAATAATCAAAAACCCTTAGGTTTGGAATTGAAACCAGAAACCCTCAATTTTGGGATTGAAGCCAGAAACCCCTCAGGGTTGGGATTGAAGCGAGAAACCCTCAATTTTGGGATTGAAGCCAGAAACCCCTCAGGTTTGGGATTGAAGCGAGAAACCCTCAATTTTGGGATTTGAAGCCAGAAACCCTCAGGGTTATACTACTAACACCCCTTAATATTGAAATGAAAATCAAGGCTCCAACTTTCGGTGGTCGCCTCAAGCTCGTTTGAAGAAATACCTTGTTACATCTGTATATTCCTCCCCGGTTCAAACTTGCAACCTGACGGAAACTTTCACTTCACGGTGGGTATATATAGACGAGCTTCTTATCACCACACTTCCCATGCCTGAAATCGAACCCGGGTCGCCTGGGTGAAAGCCAGGAATGCCACTAAACCGCATGGGATATATCGGGAGGCAACGCACTTTAGAATGTAAGCCCTACATGCTCAACACATGGTCCGCCGACCAAATATGGCCCTCAGAGTCATTTTATGTGACCAGCGACAAATAACCAAACTACTCAAGTGGCCCACGAAAATTTTTCAAAACACTCAAGTGGCCCACGAAAGATTTTTAAAACACTCAAATCGCCCGTGGCACATTTTTGGATTTTTTTCAGTAGCTTTCGCGACACATTTCCGGATTTTTTTAGTAGCTGTCGCGGTACACATTTCCGGATCATTTAAGCTAGAGATCGCACTTATCTAGATCACTTTAGTGACCCCCAAGCACATTCCCAAATCACTTGAGCGACCCGTGACCTCCAGTTTACTCAAATGGCACATGCTACATTGGTTGATTACTTAATTGGCTGGCCGGCATATTTCCAAATCACTTGAATTGCCCGCGAAACATTTCCAAATGACTCAAAATGGCTCACCTGAGAGGCTGAAGGCACATTTCCGACCAACAAAGTGGTACGCGACACGTTTCCAAACCAATTATCTGGCCGACAATTTCCAGAAGGTTGAGCACCCTTGCTGTAGACATTACCAAATAAGATTTGAAAAAAAATATCGGTTCACAGGGATGTATCGTTATATCGAGTATCGTTTTTTGTGGCGAAGTTTCTCTATTTATTTTCCATGATTTTGAAGGATTATCACAAGGATAAATGAGGAACATCTTTAAGGACAGTTAAAAGAAATGATTTAAGTATAAAAATGAAAAATATTCATATTAAAAACCGCGATTACACTATAAAAATTTGATAAAAGATCTTTTACAAAACATGAAAAAACAACCAATAATCCTATTACTAGCTTTTGATCACTTTTGTCGCACCACGGTCATTTTCTGCACACGAGGGCTAATTAGACCGGGACCTACAATTTATTGCCGACTCCGAACGGCAGGCTTGTTTTTTATACTCATCGAGAGGTTGGTGCGCTAACCCCTCGACCTCGATGGGGTACTCCCTGCGGTAGCAATTTTTTGCTACGGTCAAGTCGCCGTTTTTTGTTGTACCCCTGCGTCAGGAAAGTTTTCTGACAAGGACGAACTGGGTATCCAACTCGCGACACCTCTAAACATCCTTTGGTACTTTAGGTAAACTGCAAACATTGTGTAATGGAAAAAGTCTCAAAGGGCAAAATTACGGGAAAATACAGTGAGCACAATGTTCCGCGTACGGGTCATGTTGATTAGGAGCACGCAGGAGCCCCCCCCCCCCCCCAAACATCTTAAAATCATTTTTTTCCCATCGTTAGGTATCAAACTCATAAAACGACGAAAAATATGTCATTATTTCGAGATCGTATCACTTTCATCCATGCTATAAGCAAGGTTCTTTGTTTACATATATATATACATATATATATATATATATATATATACATATACATATATATATACGGGGTGATTATAAAAAAAACTATCCCGACATATGGGCCCCTAACTATCATACCATTCACAGAAACTGAATGAAATTTTGGCATAAGGTATTTTGATGTATGCGCTCAAGAATGATATGGAAAACAACAGTCTCACTCTAACAGTTACGGTTACAGTGAGAAAATTTCGAAAATATCAAATGGCAGCACCAAGTTTTTTGTATTGGAATGCGATCTCCATACTGAAAAATACTAAATAGCGTTGGAATGGCACCTGTAGCACGAAAATGCCCGGAGCTAGGCAAGGAAAAAGGACTTTGCCGTGCACCAGAGCATTAATGTTCGTTTCATTCGTCACACCGTTTCTTCGATCCCAGCCTGATTAGTCCTCCACAAGGTCATGTGGAAAACACAATAAAATGCTTTATTTTATGCTGCTTCTCTGTCCTTATTGGTTGTCCTCACTTTTAGCCTATCTACCGCCGGTGATTTTCATGCTACAGTTGCCGTTCGAACGCTATTTAGGGTTTTTCACAATGGAGATCACATTCCAATACAAAAAACTTGGTGTTGCCATTTGATATTTTCGAAATTTTCTCACTGCAACCGTAACTGTTAGAGTGACACTGTTGTTTTCCATATCATTCTTGAGCGCATACATCAAATGTATTTATTTGATGATTTACAGGGTGATTTTATAATCACCCTGTATATATATATATGTTTCAATGCGTTGTATTGTGTTATTGCACATGAATTAAATGTGAAATTTCAGAAAAAGCCGTGCAGTAAAGTAAAATTCGTGCTCAGTACACCGAATTACATAAGAAATTGACATTTTTGTTTTCGGACGAAGAAACTTTGTTAAAAGTTTTTGCTCAGTGTTATATGTGTTAATGTTTTTATCATTTTTTTATTCAGAATTGTCGATTCATATTCATTGTTGTCTGAATATGAATCGAATCGATCGGTTCATACGCGGAGTTCATCACAACTCCCATTTAAACTCTCAATCAAGAAATGAAACGCGGGTGGGAACATATTATAATCATTCCGTCGCTTGATTAGGCGAAGTCGGGATACCGCATCTAGGAGGCAAAGATGGTCCATTTCCATCACGAGAGTACCTACAAACCTAAAATCCCACCTTCTAGTCAGGTTGATTGCAATGACATGACCGCGTAATGACATGACATAACAGACGTGATCCAACCTCCATCCAGCATCGGCAGGTTCATCAGGTTTTCTGCCAACCTCATGAAGCTACCCCCTTTGAAGCCGAGGGAACATATAAACCCAAGTCGCCGTTGCTGTATTGATGAAGTTCTGTTATATTACTTTAAGTAATTTGGTTACTAATTACTCAAGTTGCCACGTCCCAAAAGCCGCTTAACGGCTAAGCCGATCGATTGAAAGTACACGTTATGCACCTCTCTTTTATAAGAGTATGGATTCATTGTTGACGGTCAACAAATCATCAATCAACCATTTTTGCCGCAATAATCCTCGGTTGAACAATTTGATGTTGATCGTAATTATCAATTCCATTGTTGCAATTTATGATTGAGCATTTTGTTTGCATTATACCGCACCGGTAGTTCACAATACATGTAATGGCCATTTATAAACAATTCAAGAAATCAATCTGCGATTTCACCGACGATTTGCATTACTTTTAAATAAATGTAAACATTCCTTTAGAGCAGTGGTTCCCAACATGAATGATCAGTAAATATGCAGCAGGTACCATAAGGGATCTGTAAATTTATTTCTCTCCACACATACACTCACTGTACTACTGACACGCAAGTCTTGTCGTTTCCTTCATATGCCAATCCCAGGCAATTTGTAGGTCGGAGGACAGCCTGTAAAGGCTAGGAACGGACGAAAACGTTCAATTCTGGTCCAGTATGAATGAGGCCGAATTCTAAGGATTACACTACCTATGTTATATCCACTGTTTATGCTATATGCGGGTTATGTTATAAGTGTACTGGACAGTATATGCAACTTTTTGGAATATCGAAAAAAGATATAAAAACATTTGAAAAAGTATGTTAAATTAGTGGGAAAGTAGAGATATTACAGTCGAATCTCGTTTTAACGAATACTGTTACAGCGAAAATCTCATTTTGACGAACACTTTTCTAATCCCCCCCAGACAACTTTACATAGGAACAATGCAAAAAAACCTGGAATTCCTTTATAGTGAAATTTCGTTATTGCGAAGAAATTTCTCGGGTCTCTTGAAGTTCGTTATAACGGGATTCGACTGTACTACGATGTCAGATTTCAATCAAGAACTTTAACACTTTCCAGTAATATGGCCGGTTTTTTTTAAATGTGAAATTTCTGATTTTAAAACTTTTTTGTTGCGAAATTTGCGTATCTCTAAATGTATAATTAATATTAAATAATATAATTTAAGCCTTTTTGAAATTAATAAAATAAAATAATGAAATTTGAGGAATCGAACAACCGCCTGAAACCACGTGAGAAAATAAAACATCAGATAGAAAAAAAACACCGCTCAACTTCGCCAAATTTGAATTTCGCCAAGAATTCCATTACGTAACTAGTGACGTAATGGTTCATCACTAACTTCGACCAATCACGATGCGCAAAATTTCTATAACGTTACTAGCAGAGTAGGATTTGTTTATTCGCATCCCGGCACCATTCAATTGCCCACCGGGGGGGGGGGCGATATTGCCCACTTTGGGAAACACTGGTCTATCATGAAAACGACCGCTCCGCAAACGCTGAAACGGCATTCCAGTTGAAATTTATCGGGAGAAACAGAACACCGTGCATGCAAATGTCACCTGGGGGAGAAGAAGAAACCGCATGCAAATCTGCGTCACAATGAATAAAAGGGAATTAAGTCAGCCCCGTTTCGCCCAGGTGCCGATGCAAGCTGGAAAATGTTTTCGGATTGGGCAACTGCCTGTGGGGGGGCTGGGAAACGCTCACTGTATATTCGTGCTGCCTCTCTTCCGTTCACAGCTCCGTAAATGTAATGCGTGTCTGCTTTTTCAGTATTACTAAAGTGCGCCATTATCTCGTGCGTTACAGCTGTTAGAACGGTTTCGCACGCTGGAATGACTTCGCAGGGCTGGCGCAGCGCCTTTTATTCACTGTGAAGCAGATTTGCATACGGTTTCTTCTTCTTCTTCCCCAGTTTACAATTTTCATGCACGATGTTCTCTTTCTCCCGATAAATTTAAGCAGAAATGCCGTGTTTAACGTTTGCGGAGTTGGCGTTTCATGTTAGAACAGTGTTTCCCCAAAGTGGAAATATCGCCTCCCTGATGGGCGATTGAATGGTGGGGGAGGGGGTGGAGAATAGAAGCTACGGACTTAACGTATGATCCTATGCGTTCACTTCAGTTGAGGGGCGATGAGAGAAAGAAATTGCTGACGAAGGGGGCGATGGAACAGAAAGTTGTGTTAAACTATGTGTTAGACGATAGTTTCCCAACCTTTTTTGTCCCGTCGCCCCCCAACGCAAACTAACCCGTAGGATCCTATGTTATACCCGTAGCTTCCACCGCCCCCCCCCCTCCACGGGGTGTTAACGCCCACGTTGGGAATCACACATTCTTTGATTGCGATTGCTTGTATTGGTGTGTACTATCGCCTCTTGACGTTTTTTTCCCCATCTTTTCTGAATCACCCTGTATACACAGGGGTGATTCCATAATATTCCCTTTGCCACATTCTATTGGTGGCCCATTGATCCTAGAGCCATACTTCCAATCAGAAAAAATATACAAATAACGTGTAGAACACGGATATAACGTTGCAAGCAGTTGTATGGTTATCAAAGTATAAAAATTAAATTTATAACATAGGGTCCCCTTTGTCCTCTAATTTCCAATTAGAAAGTTGTTGCGTTGTCTCTCCTGTGTGTGTGCGTGTGTGTGTGTGCGTGTGTGTGTGTGCGTGTGTGTGTGTGTGTGTGTGTGAGGCCAACAACGAAAATTCAAGTTTCTAAGCGCAATATTCGCTGAGATATTGGAATTCAAAAATCTGAGAAAAGTTAAGAAAGGACGGCATGTACGAGGGGAAGGAGCGTTGTCTGTTGGTGCTTCTGCTGGCCGCTGTGGTGGTCGAGTGATCATAGTCACGGACTCGCATTGCGAGGATCCGGGTTCGAACCCCACAGTGGTGGTCGGCTGTGAAGTTGATTTCCTGTAGTTCCCAACTTCAAAGCGCAAATGCGAGCTGCGAGCTGATCTTCCCTTTGAAAAGTCTCGCCACTGAGAGCAACAGGACTACGCCCACACACAATGATAAAATTATTCAATCATTACACTTCACTCATAGTTAGGAAAAACTGGTGGCAGATGGCAGCACAGTACACATAACAAGCATTAGAGGTCATTCAAGTATTACGCGCGAAGGGAGGGTCCATTTTCTAAGGAAGGGAAACGGGGGAGGAACTCACTAAAATACCACAAAAGACGCCAACGGAAAATACCAATCTGCTCCTTTTCCCTGCGACCTTTTTACCAAAGCCGCTTGAAAGACTCTTAATGCAGCTTTGCTTTTTACCGAAAGAAGATAAATGGAATCGCCCATCGTGACGTTTCATGACGCAGCGTGGGTATACAATACAACTCCTTGCAACGTGAATGACGTATATCCGTGCTCTACACGTTATTTGGATGCTTTTCCAACTGGAAGTATGACTCTAGGATCAATGGATCACCAGTAAAATGAGCCAAGGGGAATATTATGGAATCACCCACACACAGTAGAGCATCGATTATACATATCGATCAACCGAAACATCGGTTAACCGAAAGCGTTTCAGTCGGGAAATTCTAATTTGTGCGCTATGTAGAAGTTCCAGCGGCCTTCCAGAAGGTCCACTAGCGGCCGCAAAATGCCTTCCCCAAATGATATACAGTCGTGGCTATACCTGCACCCGTGGTAGTCAAAACTTTGCAAGCGCCTATGGGATCCACGTGTTTCTCGTACAGAAAATGCTATTTTTTGTTTGTACATGACATGATATAAAAAGATATTCCAAGTGATTGTAATATTGTAACAGAAAAGGCGAAAACTTTTACTCTTCTATAAAGGGAAGGGCTGGTGAAACGTCTTAGGTTTAAGAAACGATTCTGATCACGCAATGTAAAAATCACTGGCAATCAAGCCTCTGCCGATCAGGAGGCAGCTAGAAAATTTCCAAAGACTGTAGAAAATTATTGAAGAGAAGGGATATTCACCTCAGCAGGTGTTTAACGATGACGAAACTGCACTATTTTGGAAGAAAACGCCGCAAAGAATTTTAAGCAAGAGAAGAAAAGCGAGCCCCATGTTTTAAGGGAAGTAGACTTACTATGTTGTTTTGTACAAATGCGTATGGGTACATGCTAAAGCCCACCATCATTTTCAAATCTGCGAATCCGTGAGCATTGGAGGGAAGGATAAGCCAAAGCTCCCAGTATTTTGGACGAACAATAAAAAGGCTTGGACTATGAAAACACTTTTCCGGGATTGGTTTAAACGGTGTTTCGTTCCGGAAGTCAGGAGGTACCTTGAGAGTGAATACATACTATCCTCAAAGTTCTTTTGATACTGAGTTGACCGAGGAGGAAGGAGTTAATGCAGCTGACTGGTCCTGAAACTGAAGTAGCACCAGATGAAGACGATCGAGATAAACAAGTAGAAGACAAGTTCACCACAAAGTAACGTAGCGGAAGGGATTCGCAAGCTCAAATCAGCAATAGATTATTTTCATGATATAGATGCCTCTATTTTACGTTTTTCACATGTAGAAAAACTGGTAGAGAAGCCTTGTCAACATACTGCAACAGAAAAAACGGCAAGCACAAATCACAATGTTCTTTCAGAAAACATCGCCAACAACCGCTGCACCCTCTTTTACATTCCCTTCTACCTCTGTGCCACCCTGCTCTTTCTCCTGATGTTCAATAAACGAGATATACAAAAAAACCTATAGTTTCGGTTATTCGCGGTCATCACCGGAACGTAACCCCCGCGAATACGGGGGACCGACTGTATTCTCGAAAGTGATACAAATTATATAATTTTGCGTATAATATCACTCTCATAGTTAGAAAAACTTGATTGCAGATGGCAGCACTACACATTACAAGCATTAAACAGAAACAAACTTCACGCCAGGTTTCACCACACATACACGCACATTCCAACATGTACCAATTCGTTAGAGGTTCCGCAGAGGAATATGGACGAGGTGCATGCTGGTTCAGTAGCATAATATCACTGTTTCTTTGTTTCATATTGCGCCTATGATATACTGGCACTATATTTTTTCCGTAAATGATTAGTTATCCGAACACCTCCAGTCCCCCAAATTGTTTCGGATAACCGATGCTCTACTTGCATATCCTCCACATTGCTTTATGGCTTTCAATCACCGAGAAACACACAAAACTGGACGCTTCAAAAATACACCGACAGATGGCGCTGCATATGTAAAACCACCATCCACCCGATAATGTTTAACTTCATTGTTCTGATTAATGACAAACAACGAATCGATTCCATTCATTATTTATTATCCTCGTTCCTCTCACACACACACGCGTGTAATATATTTTCGTTCGCCAATCATTCGAAATAAAGATAAAAGATGATCATTTCGCGTGATTAACAACAACAAAAAACCCATAAATTTAATGGAAAAAGTTACTATATCGTCTATGAAAAGAAAAAAAAGGAAATATAAGGGGGTGGGGGGTTACAATTCAAAATCATATTCTAATCATATACATTAGCTACTTATCTGACGTGGAAGCCATTTTGGAAACGATATCAAATAGCTGGAAAATTTTCCCAAAAGCCTCACGTTATTGGTCAAAAGGGCAAATATTTCTTTATATTCATGTCCAAAGGCAACTCGATGCCACCATGGGTAATAAAAAAAGAAAAGCCTAATCTTGCCGTTTTAAATTTCATTTATAGGGTTTCCTCCCATAGATGCAACATGATACCTGCCGGCGAATCATTGGCTGTCACGTGCTCCAATCATTCACCATAAATCCTATTAATATATATTTATATATGTGTGTGTTCTTTGACCCTCTCTTGCGAAAAG
The DNA here is from genome assembly GCF_987345545.1 of Pholcus phalangioides. Taxonomy (NCBI): domain Eukaryota; kingdom Metazoa; phylum Arthropoda; class Arachnida; order Araneae; family Pholcidae; genus Pholcus; species Pholcus phalangioides. Next base: position 3,442,811 of record NW_028301603.1, read on the forward strand.
CATTTTCTACCTCTACCAGGTGGCCATGTTGTGTTTTTTTTTTTTTTGTTTCGTATTGTATGGAAATTAGCTCGAGCGCAATAATAATAGTAATAATAGTATAATAAGGCTACAACGCGATGGCGACATGGTTGGAAGAAAGACTAATTCGACGTCAAGATTGTCATATTATATACATCCCATGAATTTAGAATTAGCCCTCTCGCAGCGTCACTATGTATACGTATATTAACCTGTATAAATGATGCAAATTATTCGTTACCTGATAGAGAGAGAGTTTTGGGGGGGGGGGGGTTTGGGAAAGACGCAATGACAGATGCATACTTAATAAAATATGCATTTATTTCACTGCCCGGTGTAATTAGAGGCCACGGAATCGTCACCCCGGAGCGGTAAAATAATGAAAAGCAGGTGATGGTGTCCATCTCGTGATGGATGGACAGTGAGAGTGCCTTTGATGTGAGATGGAATGATAATGTCGTTCGTGGTGGTTGTGGTTTTCTGACGGGGACGTATCGTCGGTGTGAAGGGGGTTGAGGATAAACGCGTCCCCTCTCTCTGAAGGAAAAAAAAAATCGCACAAAAATATTAACATTATTTATTAATACAATAATTGTAAGGGAGTGATTATGTTTCTTTTCCGTCTGTGTTGGTGATTATAGGGTTTGGAAAGAGGATGTAGGCTTTTTCCACTGATGTAGACAAGGTATAGCCATGATTGTGAGCTGAAGAAGCTCCGTGGTATGGATCAATGTTCTGCAACCTTTTCTTTTCTACTTGCGGACCGGTGAGATTAAGTGAATAATTTTTCGTTTGCCAGCGTAAATAAATGGGAGAAATGATTTGCGGACGAACCTGCAGAAAAAAAAATATAATATACGACGAAAATTTCCTACTTTTTCTAAATTTATCGTGCAAAAAAAAAACATCGTTGAACTGGGACTCCTGCCGCCACCTGTCCTATGAAATGGTAACTATTTGTTATAATTCTTCATGTAAAATTGATTCTGTGTTTTAATCCGGTGGGCAGGATGGGAAATGAATAGTATGTATATGGCACTAGTAACTTTTATGCCTAATAATGTCAGTTTCTATGTTTTTAGGCGGATATTTTTGACACACATAGCAAAAAAAGTAATTACGCTGGGACCACTGCAGCCACCTATCAAATAAAAACGAATTAATTGTTATAATTCCCCAACTAAAATTGATTGTTAAACAGCTTTGCAGCATGGAAATAAATCAAACATATGGTCTCATATATTTCTTATTTTCATGATATACACGATGTAAATTTTATACGTCATTTCGTGTTTGCCATGAAATAATTTTGCAGCTAACACAAATACATAGTAACCGGTGTTACATCGCATAAGCTTCACATCGGTATGCCGCATGAAAAAAATAAAAGATTGCATGGTATCATATCGCATAATGTTCATCTACATGCTATACATTGGTTAAAATTAAAAATCAATTTTACTTGAACAATTTATAACAAATAGCTTTTGGTTTTATTTGACAGGTGGCAGCAGGGGTCTCAATACAAAGCTTCTCCATTTTAAGAAATATTTATGCGTTTCATTCTTTTAGTAGTTGGACATCTGTTTTTGATTTCTTAAAAAAATTGTATAAGAGGCTTCAGCGATGTCTCTGTGATATGAAGACACGCAACAACTTCCATTGGATTCCTTTATTTGCTTTTCATTACTAATACGCTGAAAAGGTTTTTTATTACACGAGTAGAAATTTCAAAAGTGTCTCTCTCACCGCTCAACAATGCAGCTTGTTATTATGTATAGTTCAGCAGTTCCGAATTCGGGATGCCTTGACCCTCAGGGGTTCGCGGCCTAATTGTAGAAATTTAAATAAAAATTAATGCACTAAGTGTTGGGAAAACACAGACAGACAGAATTTAATTTTTCTCGTCGCTGCCCAGCCCAAAGGGGCTGCCTGGCGACTTACAGACTGCTCTTGCTAGCTATGAAGAGGGTTATAGACAAGTTTGTGCGTGTTTGTGTAGATGTGAAGCGCTTGTAAGTTAATAGAGAGAAAAAAAAACACATACAGTCCGATAAATGATACCATCAGAATAGTAAAATACACAAAGATCAGCCAAACTTCATCTAAATGTTACTCTATGCAATAGAGCAGTTGATCAGTAAAATCAATAGTAGTAAAAAAAAAATATATATATATATATATATATATATACATATATACACATACACATACACACACATATATATACACATACATATTATGCGATAAATGTATATTATAATGGACACAAAAATGAAATTACTTATGTACAATTCACCAAAACGCTACATAATGCACTAATGAGAAAATAATAATAAAAAATAAATCTAACATACAAAAGAAGTCTCAGAAAAACAAGTGTGTTAGCCGAAATTATACAAATTGGTGCAGTGCAAGATCAGTCATGTACATCAAACCACAATGCCACTCTATGCAATAGAGTTGATCGATTATTTCGATAGCAAATTAAAAGTACAAAAATATTATGATAGATAGACAAAGATTATACAGCTCAGTAGTTCAGACTCTAACGCACCGGTCATGGCACGTGCGGCACGTTTTGAGGCCTAAGAAATTTTAGTCTTTCACGTGGGTTGTAATCGACCAGCTCTCTTAGATGCTCGTATTCTGAGTTCCTCATCCTTTCGAAGTGATCCTCTGAGATTTGTTGGATGTAGCTGAGGATGGTTGGAATCTTCAGGTCTTTTCTAATGTCAGCCCCTCTGATGTACTTTGGTGCACGCACAAGAGTTCTCAGTATTTTATTCTGTTGACTTTGCAGACGCTGCATGCTGGTTTTTGAAACATGAGCCCATACTGGGGCGGCGTAGGTCATGATAGGTCTAATGATTGATTTAAACAATATGACTTTGTTTTTAAGAGTTAGTCTTGCACTTGGAAATGTAATGCGTGACATCATTCCCATGGTTTGGGTAGCCTTAGTTCTTACGTGATTTATTTGCGGAACGAAGGATAATGATTGGTTTAGAATACATCCCAAATATTTCACTTCCTTCACAGGTCTTATGGCTTCTCTGCCCAGGTAGATTGGTGCTCTATTGAATTTGGTTCTTCTTGTTATCCAGATGAACTGACACTTGGCATGATTAAGCTCGACAGCATTATCCTCACACCAGTCTTCAACCTCCTCTAGAGTCTCCTGAAGATTTTCTCTGCATTTATCAGATTTTCTGTTGTTGGTGATAATAATTGCATCATCCGCAAAGAGTCCCAGTATGCCCATTTGGGGGGCAGGGAAGTCATTGATGTAGATGGAGAAGAGCTGAGTCCCAAGAACTGATCCTTGGGGAACCGAAGTGTTGGGAAAAAATAATTTCAATAAATTACTTTAAAAGAAAAGTTTCAACAAAAATTAACGTGTAAAAGCATCGCTGCAACGTTGGTAGACAGAGAAGTAATATTGTCTTGATTCGACAAAAATTGTACTTGTGGTGATATTGTAATACACCCATACTGATTTGGCCTCTAACTTTGACGCGTGAGGGGAGGATTCATTTTTCAAGGAGGGGAAACGGAGTGGGGGGGGGGGGGATACTCACTGAAAAATAGCGCAAAAGACGCCAACGGAAAATACCAACCTGCTCCTTTTGCCTGCGACCTTAGAAGGTAAATGGAATCGCCCATCGTTACGTTTCATGACGTAGCCAGAGGCCAACTCAGTGTGTGTGTGTACAATATCTCTCGATAGGTGATCTATGAATGTGAAAGTGATCTTTGAGACCTACTTCAGGTATCTGAAAATGTGCCACGGGCCACTTAAATGCTCTGAAATTGTGCCACGGGTCATTTAAGCGATTTGTAAATGTGCCGCTTAGTTCATTTTTCGAAATTCGGTTTAAGGGGGCAGGCCATATCAGATAACCTTCATGGCTACATTTGGTCTGCGGGTCAAGGGTTTACCATATGTGATATAAAGGGTGGGTCGCAATGAATTTTTTAAAGACAAATTTTGAGTTCTTGCCCTTCAAAAAGCATTGAAATTAACAGAAATCGATTATAATAACCATACAAAGGTATTTTCTTTCGAAATTTTAATTTTTTGCTTTAATTTTTTTGGCATTAAAAAAATAATTTTATTTCCGTCTGGGGGGGGGAAGGCACACGAGCGCCCTATGCCCCCCTCCCTCGTACGTTTCCGATCCCACCGATATGCGTTAGGAGGTAGGGGGGTCGTGATGACAAAACTTTGCTGACAAGGGGGGGGGGGGGGTTAGAGTTTTGCTGACGAGGGCGGGGGGGGCCAAAAATGTTGCTTACGTAATACTCTTGAACGGCCCCATATATAAATTTCAAAAATTTGCCACAATTTTTCGTGCACCGGTGGCTACTACTACTACTAAACCACACATGCACCTCGTCCATATTCCTCTGCGGAACCTCTAACGAATTGGTACATGCGGGAATGTGTGTGTACGTGTAGTGAAACCTGGCGTGAAGTCTGTTTCTGTGTAATGCTTGTTATGTGTAGTGCTGCCATCTGCCACCAGTTTTTCTAACTATGAGTGAAGTGTAATGATTGAATGATTCATCGTTGTAGGCCTGTTGCTCTCTGTGGCGAGACTTTTTAATGGGGCGATCGGCTCGCATTTGCGCCTCGAAGTTGGGAACCACAGGAAACCAACTTCAGCCGACCACCGCTACGGCGACGGTGTGGTTCGAACCCGGATCCTCGCGATGCGAGTCCGTCATTATGACCACTCGACCACCACAGCGGCTGGATCGGTGGCTGGAGAACATCGGTTTAGAGGGATTTTAATTTCCGAATGTTCACATCGGAGATAGAAAAATCATCAGTGAATTAATTCAACATGGGCGTCTTCACGCGGCTGTCCAGGAAATTAAGTAATTTCTGGTCAGCTAAGATGATCGCATTGACTATGATCCCGTCTTCACTGGATAGTAGTTCCACCACAGATGTGGATAAAATTAATAAATGGATTCTATAAAACTGTTTTCTTCCATTAATTTGCGTTTCCATTAATTCTGAATTTTTTTTTTATAAGTTCTGGATTTTCATCACAATTCTGAAATTATTTACTTTATCCGCCCTAATATTATCTTTTCTGAAATTATTACAGTTATTCTGAAGCTTTTCTTTCATCGATTCTGGATTTTCATGAAGTTCGCGTCAAAATATTTTTTAGCTATATTTTATTTTTTTTTAATTAATTTTAAACTTCAGTCTGTTCGGAAATAATTTCTCTCATTATTTCTGAAATTATTTTTTTCTTATCGATCCCTGTTTTTCATTGAAATTATTTTGATCACTTGTTTCATTATTTTTGGAAAATGTTTCTCTCGCAAATTTCGAAATTGTTTCTTTCATTAATTTTTTTATTGTTTCTTTCAATTATTTAGAAACTGTTTTTTATTAATTGGGGAAAATTTCTCCCATCAAAAAAAATTTCCAAAAAAATATTTTGATTCTCTTTTGCATTCTGGAGAAAGGGACTACGCACATCTTCGCAAAATTTCGCACTACAATCATAGGGGGATATTGGATGGTGGAATTTTATATTATTTATATTATTATTATTATTTTCATTGTTATTATTCTTATTATTTTTCATTATATATATATACGGGGTGATTATAAAAATACTATCCCGACATATGGGCCCCTAACTATCATACCATTCACAGAAACTGAATGAAATTTTGGCATAAGGAATTTTGAGGTATGCGCTCAAGAATGATATGTAAAACAACAGTGTCACTCTAACAGTAACGGTTACAGTGAGAAAATTTCGAAAATATCAAATGGCAACACCAAGTTTTTTGTATTGGAATGTGATCTCCATTGTGAAAAACCCTAAATAGCGTTCGAACGGCAAATGTAGCATGAAAATCACGGGCGGTAGATAGGCTAAAAGTGAGGACAACCAATAAGGACAGAGAAGCAGCATAAAATAAAGCATTTTATTGTGTTTCACAAATTTTCCACATGACCTTGTGGAGAACTAATCAGGCTGGGATCTCAGCCGAAGAAACGGTGTGACGAATGAAACGAACATTAATGCTCTGGTGCACGGCAAAGTCCTTTTTACTTTTTCCTTGCCTAGCTCCGGGGATTTTCGTGCTACAGGTGCCATTCCAACGCTATTTAGTGTTTTTCAGTATGGAGATCGCATTCCAATACAAAAAACTTGGTGTTGCCATTTGATATTTTCGAAATTTTCTCACTGTAACCGTAACTGTTAGAGTGACACTGTTGTTTTCCATATCATTCTTGAGCGCATACCTCAAAATACCTTATGCCAAAATTTCATTCATTTTCTGTGAATGGTATGATAGTTAGGGGCCAATATGTCGGGATAGTTTTTTTATAATCACCCCGTATATATATTTCCTTAACTACCGTTTTTCTCTTGTATAAAGTATTATATAATGTTTTTTGTATATTTTCCACATAACAAAGCTGATTGTACCATTACATATATGTTACACTGTGGCCCTATGTTACACTGTGTGGTGCATAGGGAGACGTTTTTGTGACAAAAATGTAAAAAAAAAATCATAGGCGGATACGATCACCACCCCCCCCCCCGTTCTGTGAAAAAATGTTATTGCTGGTGGAAGTGGACATTCGCTCCCGATCCTGTTCACTATACACACCCTCGGTGATTCGCCCTCGCCCCCGTTCGAGGAGCCGGTGTCATCTCATGAATGCAGGTGCATTCAGACACGAAAAGAGCCTGTAAACTTCCTTGAGATGCCCAGACCCAATGGCCCGGGCCTTTAACATATCTTCGTATGAATAACTCATCATTCATCTCTGAACTTGCTAGAGTTGCAACGAATACAGTATAGTGTGTCTCAGAAGTATAGAGAATGTGCATTTTTATTTTCAATAAAATATGAACGATAGCAACATCCAAAAAATGTTTTGGCACACGATTATAGAAGTAATTAACATACGCTTTTGCAATAATTTTGACATGAATAACAATTTTCCAATTAGTGTTATGACGAAAAATTAAAACACCACTGTCTTAAAAATATATAGGAAAAATGTACGATAATGTAAAAAAATTCAATTTCCAAAAGAAGCTTAATAAATTTACATAAAGTTGGATTGCACATTGACAGTATTTCGGATGGTACTGTGTATACAAGACTAAATAACTTTAATTTCTCATTTAGTTGCAAAAATGCCCCGCAACGTTCATTTTTCTTGTAAGAAAGAATTGAAATCGGTACTACGTCGAATTAGTAATATATTTTGCAATTAGATTTAGACCTGTGAACTTTGAGATATAACCGTTGATGTGCCTTAAAACTTGAAACGTTGAAGAAAAATGGCAGTTCCGTGGCATTTTTACACCCAAATGAGGAGTGAAACTTATTGAGTGTTTAAGTCTATGTCAATATATTGTCCATGTACCGTCCAACTTTATGTGGATTTATTAAGGGGTCTCATACCTTTTAACATGGTGAAAAACTATGCTCTCTAATAGAAATATCATTCAAAATACTATTTAACCATCGATTTGTTTCAAATTTTTTGCACATGTTCTTGATTGTATGTGCTGTCCTATGATGGTATAAAGTTTTACATATCTTAGATACTTAAGTTTTTGTAAATTTTCAAAAAAATGTATTAAAAACAGCTTGCGCGCATGACATGAATGTAATTGAATAAAAATTGATTAAAAATAGAAAGGAAACTATTCAAATTCATAAAATGAAGCAAAGAGGTTGAGATTTCATTGAATCAATATTATTTAAATTTTAATTTTAATTAAAAAAAATTTTAGAATTCATAATTCAAATTTTAAAATTTAATTTTAAATAAGACTAAATTAATGAAATCTCAACCTTTTGCTTCATTTCATGAATTGAACAGTTTCCTTTATTTTCATCAATTTTTATTTTTATTCAATTACATTGATGTCATGCGCGCAAGCTGTTTTTAATACATTTTTTTTGAAAATTTACAAGAAATTAAGCATCTAAGATATGTAAAACTTTATACTAGCGTAGAATACCACATACAATCAAGAAAATGTGTAAAAAATTTGGAATAAACCGATGGCTATAAATAGTATTTTTAATGATATTTCTATTAGAGAGCATAGTTTTTCACCATGTGAAACCCCTTAAGCTTCTTTGGGGGGAAAAATCGTTATTTTATACATTTTTGTCTATGCTCTCGAGACAGCGGTTTCTTTAACATTTTCGTTATAACTCAAATTGGAAATTTATTATTCATGTCAAAACTATTGCTGAAATCACGTGTCAAAAATTTTTTCGATGTTGCTTTAAGTCGCATTTTATTCAGAAAAAAAATACGCATTCTCTATACTTTTGAGACGCACTGTATCAAAGATATTCGACACCACGTGGATTTCGTGTGTATTAAATTGTACGTAAAGTTTGAACTGCAATTTTAGCACGTAGGCATGCAAATTCATCTCAGCCGAGACTCATTATATTATATGCATACGTATCTATATACGACCACTTTAATACGTGACGATCAATCTCATTCAACAATAACCATTAATAATCTTTAATTATGTGCTCCGGTTTTTATTGTTTGGTCATTAAGTATCATCTAATAATGATAATAATGATGATGATAGTAATGGAAGCAAAAAAAGGAGTGCCAACCGTTCTTGTATTCCTGGGCGAGAGAGGTGTTGCCAATCACGTTCTATCGGACGCCGTGCAATTAATTACCGAGGAGGTGATTAGTGATCGACTCGATAGATCTAATGATTGGGAAATGACCTTCCCTCAGTTTGGAAGTTTGGAAATTTAATTGAGGAGTGAAATTTACTCTGATCAAAAAAAAAAAAAGGCTATGCAGTCGCTCCTCGACTTACGAACAGATTCCGAGCGTCGTCCGTAAGTTGAAATCGCCCCTTATTCTACCGATTTCACGGGTTTCTCCGTGATATTATCAAATTCATGATCTTTTACAAGACCTTCGAAACCCCTGGAAAGGATGTTTGATTGCAATGGACCCAACCGGGTATGATGAACGCCACCTATAGCACCAGGCCTCCGCACGAAGCTTGTGACGTCAATGAAGCAGGCCATTTCTCCTATTGCCATCGGATATATCGCAAAAAAAGGTAAATGTATCGCATGCTTCGGCCTGCTATATCCAATGGCAATAGGTGAAATGGTCTTCTTTAGTGACGTCAAGAGCTTCGTGCGGTAGCCTTGTTCTATAGGTGGTGTTGGTATGATCCGGGAGCCTAAGATAAGGATTGAGATCTGGTACTATAGTTTTCTAGAGTAGCGGTTCTCCACGTTTGGAAGCCCGCGGCTCGGTCAATTTAATTTTTTAGTGGAAAGGCCCGGTCTAGCACACGACGAATGAGAAATATCGCACTTGGAAACGTGGAATTTTTTTTTAGGCAAGACAGGGCAACAACAAATACAGTAAAACCCGCTCTTAACGGACACTGCTCAGATGCGGTCAACCCTCTTTTACGGCCAAATAATATAATTTTCCCCTTGTATAATGAGAGTATGCACTTCAAACTCCTTGACTAACGGTCACCCTTCTTTTGTGGACGATTTTTTTTTTTTTTGGTTGAACCGGTGACCGCAAAAGAGAGGTTTTACTGTAATATTACGCCATTTTAAGGGGGGTTGGTGAACGTAAATTTTCCAAAAAAAACGCATTTTTTTCAATTTCTATGAAATTTTTGCGTCTGTGTTCACGTTCTTGTTCAACCTGCGCTAGAAATATTTTAATATAAACTACTGGCAGGCATTATATACCGGGTGTTCTGTTAATGGACAGACAAAGTCAGAGGGTTGTTAGTTGTAATTTCAAGAGGAACGCATGCGAGTTTCGACGTCACGCTGGAACGACAAAAAAGTACGATAATAACGACTAATACATTTATTTCATTAATTATTACTAGAGTTGTTGGAAGTGTGGCGGCCGCTGACGTCATTGCACGGTCTCCAACGACGTAAAAACGATTCCCGGACGCGCTCGAAGATACCAGGTATGCTTTTGATGACGACAATCCGCGCTATGAAATTCTCCGGTATATCCACAGACTTCGCATAAACGAGTGATTTAAGGTGACCCCATCGGATAAAGGCGCACGGATTGGGATCCGGCGAACGTGGTGGCCAAGCAACGGGTCCCGCGTGTCCAATCAACGCGTTGGTCCAATCCACCTCTTTTGGGTACGTACGCAAGGCATTTGTCATGCATTATCAATGCATGCGTTTTTCGCGATTTTCACCCTTTCGACGTTGTTTGCGGTGCCATGTTCCACTGCAATTTCTGTTGCTCTTGATGTCTACTAAGAACCCTCTAAGCTTGTCGGTACATTAACGGAACACCCTGTATATGCTAATGTTTTCCACTGAAATGCTCTTTTTCCTCAAAACTAAGTTTTTTGTTCGATGAAGAGAGAACATTTTTTTTAGAACACCACTTATTCAATTGTCTTGAAACTTAGCGTGTCTCTCAACACTATGATGTTACATACGGGGTGATTATAAAAAAACTATCCCGACATATGGGCCCCTAACTCTCATACCATTCACAGAAACTGAATGAAATTTTGGCATAAGGTATTTTGAGGTATGCGCTCAAGAATGATATGGAAAACGACAGTGTCACTCTAACAGTTACGGTTACAGTGAGAAAATTTCGAAAATATCAAATGGCAACACCAAGTTTTTTGTATTGGAATGCGATCTCCATACTGAAAAACACTAAATAGCGTTGGAATGGCACCTGTAGCACGAAAATCCCCGGAGCTAGGCAAGGAAAAAGTAAAAAGGCCGTGCACCAGAGCATTAATGTTCGTTTCATTCGTCACACCGTTTCTTCTGAGATCCCAGCCTGATTAGTCCTCCACAAGGTCATGTGGAAAATTTGTGAAACACAATAAAATGCTTTATTTTATGCTGCTTCTCTGTCCTTATTGGTTGTCCTCACTTTTAGCCTATCTACCGCCGGTGATTTTCATGCTACAGTTGCCGTTCGAACGCTATTTAGTGTTTTTCAGTATGGAGATCACATTCCAATACAAAAAACTTGGTGTTGCCATTTGATATTTTCGAAATTTTCTCACTGTAACCGTAACTGTTAGTGACACTGTTGTTTTCCATATCATTCTTGAGCGCATACCTCAAAATACCTTATGCCAAAATTTCATTCAGTTTCTGTGAATGGTATGATGGTTAGGGGCCCATATGTCGGGATAGTTTTTTTTATAATCACCCTGTACTTTGACGCGAGAATTTTTTATTAAAATTATTTTTAAAAAATTTTATGGCACAAAATGTGGGTAAATTTCGGTGATTTTTGAAAAAGTTGCGTGTCGTTGATGTTGAAATCCGTGAGAAAAAAAAACTAACAATTAAAGTCTTAAAAGTTCGTGTTAAATTATATACGAGTATCCATAGTATTTGAGGGAAAAAATTGGGTGCCTAAAGTGAATAGAAAAATTTTTAATGCTCCTTAAAGCAGAGCAGTAACTATAGACGGGCAGGGGGCAATTTTCCCCCTTCCAGCAAAATTTAGTGGCGGCAATTTTAGATGGAAACAAAGAACACCGTTATAAAATAATCGAATTTTAAAGTTGTGGGGGCGGCGAAAATCCTAGTTATACCGACCCTGCTTAATGGATGGAGATTTTCCCCCATAGGAAAGCATGGGAAGCCAAGGTAATGCATTCAATCCCCCTTAAGAAACCGCATGCCATTTAGAAACTTTTTTCAACTGAAAGTATACACTTCTCTCTAAAGTCAACGGTCGTAGAGATTTTCCTATGGACAAACAATTAGAATCACCCTGTATAGACCAGCGTTTCATAACCATTTTGATTTCGAACCACGGACCGCCTTCCCCCGTAACGTGTCAAAAGGCTAGTTTCGACGCCATGCTCCCATAAAATCCAAAATTTATTGTTTTTGTTTTGTTGTTTGCTTATTACACAAAAATGATACGTTGCAATTTCACAGCACAAAATGTATCACTCATACAATGGAAATTACTGCTCTATGACATTCTTTTAGTAGTTAGCTCACTTCGCTCTCTAAATCACTGCCATACTTGCACGTTTTCTTGGTCACTTTTTCATTCAGTCACTGACCTGGCATCTCGCTCTTTATGTCACCCACATGTTTGCACATTCTCTAGGTCACTCTATGGTCACTCACATTCTTACACATTCTCCGGGTCGCTCACTGACCTGTCTCCATTCTATTTTAATTTTCTTGACCACTCATTCCTCAAATTCGCCACCAGACCCAATTTGTCGCCCTGGGCTATATAGACCACTTTTTCCTAACCTGTGGGTCATGGCCCAAACTTGATTGGCTGGGGCTACCGAGATGAGTCGTGCACTGCCATCCAGGCCTCTTGAGCTATGGGGTCCTCCGACAGAGACTAGATTCGCGGAAGCTTCCGAGATGGGTCGTACAAATCCACTTACAGTCCTGTTATAAATGCACTTACGGCGTCACTGGTTTCCCTAATCTCGAAAAAAATAAAGTCCCACGGGTCCCGAAGTTGATGCTAGTATTGATCTTGGGCTGCAGATGAAAATGGTTAAAGGCGCGTATGCATTAGCACGCGGATCATGCAATGAAAGCATTCCCAATTCGTTGTTCAGTAATTTACACGTTGTGAACGATTCTTCAGCTGTTTCAACTGGACCCACGGGAAATCAGTTTTTTCAACGAACACAAAGGAAGTTTGTGTACCCTCGAACGGATTAGGACCAGAGCCGCAACTAGTGGGGAGCAAGCAGGTTTCGTGCCCCGGGCGCTAGACCCGAGGGGGTGCAAATTTCATTCTGAAACCTCTCCTTCAACATTACAGGGGAGCGTCAAAGTGCACGCTTGCCCCGGGTCACCAAACATCTAGTTGCGGCCCTGATTAGGACTGCTGCAAGGGGTCGTACATTAAAGATCGGCGCACTAATATATACGCGCCTTAATGATTAAGAACTTTCATCTTAGCCCCCTCCGTAAATAAATCTTGGGCCACAGGGGGAAAAAATGGTCCAGGAGGGCATGGGTAGGGGGGAAAAAAGCGTTAATAAACACTTTTGGATCGTCGTGTGTTACTTTCTCCCCATTTCGGATCCGCTACCTTTCGACATCTCTCTTTGCTTCGTAGACGACATTTCCAGAACCATCAACGACAAGTCGCTATTCAGCTTAGCCATCGTGGCATTCGTTGATTCGGGTCGTTTTAACAGAGAATAAGGAAAGATTGCGTTTATGTGTGTGTATCCACATCCAACTCTTTCTTCCTCATACGAATGGAAGGTGGACTCAGAGAGCACAAGAAGGGACACAGTCACACACACACACACACACACGCGCATCAACGTCCGGGAATCCTTTCGACCGTTGATATCTCACTTCCATTATGACATCCACGGCCGGACCGTGTTACCAGTGCAACCAGAGAAGCGTTAACCCCTCCGTCATGACGGCGATGATGGTGATGTTGATGATGGACATAACGGAACACAAGAAAATGTGACGTTCCGGGCTATCTCACTTCTCCCCATTTGCGTCTACACGGATCCTCCTTAAACCGCAGCGTTGAATTTTCTGCCGAGATAATGGTCCAAAGATTTGACAATTCTGAGACGATAGTGTCACGTGGTGACACATGACGTCAGTAATTTGCTTGACTTCCCTTCATTAAATCGTATGTCTAAAGACTAATTGAGTTTCCGATCGACTTCAATTTTTGGATTAATATCTAGTGGCTTCTTCACACTGTATTCACCCTTTAAGTGGTTTTTAAACTTTTCCTGATCCGCATTATACAGTCGGCGCTCATTATAACGACACCCCATGTTATAGCGACCATTCCATTACAACGACACGGTAGGATAAGTCCCAAAAGTTTTCATAGAACGACTATCATATGTGTTTTACTTTCGATATAACGACCCTCTTAATTCAACGTCCGTTTTTTTCAACGGGACGAAAGGGGGTCTTATAGCGAGCGTTGGCTTGACAGCCACAGCGGAAATCACTAAACCTTCCAAAAACTGCTATCTATTTTCAAGAAGAATATTTTTTTTTCGATCTCATGAGCTGATAAATGCTCCCCGCCCCCGCCCCCAGCAAAAAGTAATAATACTAATAAAAAGAACAAGGAAGGTAGAAAGAACCATAATTTTCTCTGTTATTTATGCTGTACGCATAATCATGTATAACCTCGAAGGGGAAAGGAAAAACATCCCTTCGTTGTTTCGCTATATACCCCCTTCTGTTATCAATATGGCTAGAATTTTTATGCTCTAAAAACTGCTCTATAAAAACTTCCCGCCTCAAAGGGGCCATTCAAGTATTACGTAAGCAGATTTTTAGCCATTTTTGACCTCCCCCCCCCTTGTCAGCAAAATTTCGTCAGCAGCTTAGAATATTTCATATCTTCAAAAAGGGGTGGTTGATGACGTAAGCAAACTTCAAACCCCCCCCCCCCCCGTCATCAAAAGTCAGCAAATCCGAAACCCCCCCCCCTCCCGATGCTGACGTAATACTTGAATGACGCCCAAATAGCATTAGTTTTAGCAAAATAATATGATAATTGAAGTGCTGAGGCAGTCTAAACTATTTTGACCCATTACTTATTGTATGTGTGTGTGTGAACCGAAAAATATAATATATATATAATAATTATTATTATTATTCGTTTTACTATACCTAATCTCAAGCCAAAATTTCCCTTAAAAACACAAAAATAGTTCCTTTTATTTGGATAAAAACTCTCAAAATTTCCCACAAACGTTAAAAATTCCCCCATTTACCAATTTTTTAACCAATTTTTCCCCCACGAGTTACCATCACCGACACCGATTCAGATGATTAATCTATTTACAGCCGCACACACACCAGTGTCTTTGAAGGGCTAGTATTTTTATGCTCTAACAATTCAATGTCATCGTTGATTAGTTGAAAAAAACCTGAATTTCATGATTTTTCACCAATCAGCAACGACGTTCATTTTTAGTGCATAAAAATCCTAGCCCTAAGAACTCTCATCAGAGGCGGGAATCGCAAAAAACCAATTTGAAGCGGGGTTGGAATAATGAGGAAAAAATTTGCTTTTCATCGAAAATAGTGCAATATGCGAAATATGCCTTATAATTTTGAAAATACGGGGTGATTATAAAAAAACTATCCCGACATATGGGCCCCTAACTCTCATACCATTCACAGAAACTGAATGAAATTTTGGCATAAGGTATTTTGATGTATGCGCTCAAGAATGATATGGAAGACCACAGTGTCACTCTAACAGTTACGGTTACAGTGAGAAAATTTCGAAAATATCAAATGGCAACACCAAGTTTTTTGTATTGGAATGCGATCTCCATACTGAAAAACACTAAATAGCGTTGGAATGGCACCTGTAGGACGAAAATCCCCGGAGCTAGGCAAGGAAAAAGTAAAAAGGACTTTACCGTGCACCAGAGCATTAAATGTTCGTTTCATTCGTCACACCGTTTCTTCGATCCCAGCCTGATTAGTCCTCCACAAGGTCATGTGGAAAACACAATAAAATGCTTTATTTTATGCTGCTTCTCTGTCCTTATTGGTTGTCCTCACTTTTAGCCTATCTACCGCCGGTGATTTTCATGCTACAGTTGCCGTTCGAACGCTATTTAGGGTTTTTCACAATGGAGATCACATTCCAATACAAAAAACTTGGTGTTGCCATTTGATATTTTCGAAATTTTCTCACTGCAACCGTAACTGTTAGAGTGACACTGTTGTTTTCCATATCATTCTTGAGCGCATACATCAAAATACCTTATGCCAAAATTTCATTCAGTTTCTGTGAATGGTATGATAGTTAGGGGCCCATATGTCGGGATAGTTTTTTTATAATCACCCCGTATATTCCATCACGTAAAAATAGCGAAATATGCATCATAAACATAAGACATAGAAATCCGAGCGCAGTTACAAGTCTTTGAACAGAAGGTGACTCGCACCCACTGGCAGTTGATTGGCAGGACCAGGGCGAAAAACATGTTATCAGAAAAAGAAAACTTACGTCATCTGGGGGGGTTGCCGTTTTGAGAGTTTTAAAAACCCGAGATATTGCGAGATTTCCAATACGAGAGGATTTTAAGAACCCGAGATAACTCTGGAGTGCCGCTGTAAGGAAATCATTTGTCAGAATTTTACATTCGAGCCAATCAGGGATTCTTAAGTAGAGGTCCACGGACCCGTTGGTATATTTTTTACGTCATTCTCCCTAATTTCTTAATGAAGTCATTTTAATTTTTTATTCGTTTCCTAGAGGGTATCGCTATACCGGGGTTAGATTAAACTTTATTCTGCATTATCAACGTAGCATAGGTGGACTTCAAACCCTACATCAGGGAGGGGGCTTCAACGTGTGGCCCCGCGGGTCACATATGGCCCTCGCAGGTTTTCGTCGTGGCCCGCCGATCATTTTAAGAAAATGGTTGAAAACATCAAAGACGATTACATCCAGAATTAACGGCATAAATATTTCTAGAATTGCTTGTAAGAAATAATTTTTGGATTTTTGTAACAAATAATTTTTCAGAAACAGAGAAAAAAAAATCAATGAGAGAAATAATTTCTCGTAATTTGTGATAGAAATTATTTCGCTACAAAAAAAATGGATAATTGCACAATTATTGAAAGAAATTACATCAAGATATACTGGGAAGGGGAATAATTAAAGAATTACCAAAATAAATATGGAATTGCACCAGAACAAAACAATTTCAGAATTTCCAGGAAAAGAAATTTTTGATGTTAGCGTCATCTATATTGGGAAAAAAAAGATAATACTATGGCTAGTATGGATAATACTATACTATAATTAATTAGGATAAAAACAATTTTTTTTGCATAAAAATGTGCAATTGCTTAAAAATAATAATTTTATATTAATTAATTTTGTTGATTTGATATTTAATTAATATTTGACTTATTATCAAAGTAATAGTTTATGTATAAAAAAAAAATTTTAAATTTAAGTTAGTACCTCTATTTCATACTAAAATGTTATGCATGGGCTTGGATTTTGGAGACCATTACAATCTGAGCCCTAGTTATTGCTCCACAAATGAAATTGAGTTATGTGTGTATATGATATCCATATAAGTCTACAATTTCAGGCCGATCACCTCCAAATTTTGCACATATACCGAACAGGACTCGTATTATTTTAAAAGTTTGTCAGAGCTGAGCAACAATGGCCCCTGAGCCTCAGCAATGACTTTTGGATGTTTACCGTGGTACCTTAACAATGCGTTTCAGATATGTACATGCCTTTATAATGGTTTGCCAATTTTTTTTCAATGCTGCCAGTACATGCAGGCGTGGATCCAGAAGTGGGGGAGAGGTGATCGCCCTCCCCAAGAGTTTGATAATACGTGGAAAAAATTGGCCTTTTTTTTTCCCGTAAAATACAGTACGATCCTACAAACCTACACACAGTAAGTCACCTCTCCCGCCACATCGCCCTGGATCCGCGCCTTATAGCTCTATTGATATAAATAATTACCAAAAAAGTAATTACAGAATCGTTTAAAGTGATTTCGGATTAAAATTAATCAGTAATGAATCAGAAACTTTTTCATAATTGGCGAAAAAATGATTTCAGAACTAATCACAAAATTTATAATTAACAAAGCGAATAATTTCAGAATAAATAAAAGTCATCAACTATTTTTTTGCCCCTGTTCAACTCGTGGCCCCCTTCTATTAAGATGTCACTATAAATTACTTGAGAAGCCCTTGTAAATCTGGAGGGGGTGGACTTTATCTTACAATTAAAAATTCCTCAGTATGAGTTGGTGGCCCGCGGGTTCCGTGGGCAATTTCAATTTGGCCCCTGATTTGTTTCGAAGGTGTAAGGGGCCCCTACCCTACATACACAATATGGTGTGAAGTTTTTTTGTTTTTTACACCGTTTCGTATGTGATCCTATGCATCGATAAACCCCATCGCGCAAAATGCTTTACCGTTCGCCGACCATGATGTCGGACGGGATTGTGTCGGAACATGTAAAAACAGAATTTTCTCTTATCGCACGCACACAGCAATGATGTTATTATTATTATCATCATCATTATTTTATTCAGTAATTTACAGATTACAATCGTTATATCAGAAGTCAAACCGACAAATACATATAAGAGAAAAAAAAGGGTTATTTATAGATATTTTCTTTCCATTTCTGGCGGTCGTATAAAGAGAGATCGAGGATATTCGGTCGTAGAAAGAGAGAAACATATAAAACACATAAAACAAGAAGTAAAAATTTTTTTTTAGGCACATTATATACAACCTCCGCACCTCGGAGCCGACGCCATGCAATTTCAGGGCCCCTTAAATTACACGTTGTAAGTCGGCAATTACTGGATATTATTTTGATACATAATTCATAACACACACGTATACATTCCTCTTCTCCTCGGAGATGACAGGATGGACGGATGACGTAAGACGAAGATGGAGGACATCTCAGGGGGACCATGGTCAAATTACTCGGAGGTGCTCATTCTTGCGAGAGTTTTTCCGAACAACAATGGTTGTTGGAATCTATCCAGCTCTTAATTTCGTTGACGAAAGCATCTCTCAGTTTACCTCGTGTGTAGGTTAGAACGGTTTTACTTGTGTGTGGAACTACGACACTCCGCAAAAGTAACCATCTACTTATTTCAGCCTGAGTAATAGGTAGATGCAGAGCCACCCTTAGGGGCGTGCGACTGGTGAGGCTGCACTGGGACCTGCATTTCGGGAGGACCCCGCACTCCCCGCACTTACGGTAACAATAATTTCTTTCATAAATTCAGAGTTTTTCACCTGGAAAACAAAATTATTCCGGAATTCTGAATTTTTGTCTAGAAAGAAATAATTCCAGAATTATTTCTTTCGACACTCGACCTGGGTAGGGAACTGGCTTCTCACTGTGCAGGTCTGGGTTCCGAATCCCGGTTCGGGCATGGATGTTTACTAACACTAACAAATTCCTTGGACGGATCATACTGATCCCTTGGGAATACGTGTGGATCACGTTATTATTATTATAGAAAGAAACAATTCTGGAATTATTTCTTTCATTCTGAACTTTCATCAACGCTGAAAAACCATTTCTTTCATTTATTCTGAATTTTGTAAATTCCAGAGCTATTTCTTTCGTTTATTTCGAATTTTTATTGATCATTTTTGTTGGACCACGTTCATTTTCTGCACACGAGGGCTAATTTTTTAGACCGGGACCTGCAATTTATTGCCAATTCCGAAAGGCAGACTTGATTTTTTTTATACTCATCGGGAGGTTGGTGCGCTAACCCCTCGATGGGGGGGGGGGGGGGCTCTCCCTGCTGTAGCAATTTTTTCTGAGGCCATGTCGACATTTTTGTTGCAGCCCTGCGCCAGGAAAGTTTTCTGACAAGGACGACCTCGCGACACCTCTAAACATACTTTGGTACTTCAAGCGAGTATCTTATCGACCTGGCGCCCCAGAATTTTTATTAATTCTTCAACTATTTCTTTTCCGAATTTTCATCGATTCTCGAACTATAGTCCATTTCAGGTTAACTTTGCAGTGGAGAGAAAGGTAGAGAGTGTACTCCTTCGCCGCAAAATGAAGTTCCCATAAATCGGAGTTTTATGATGATCATTTATACAGAATATTTCAATTTTTTTAATGATTTTGAAAAAAATATCGTTTTGAACCGATGTTTTTTGTTTGAAGTTTTTAAATTAGAAAAAAATATTGGTTACCATTATCCAAAAATCTGTAGCAACCACAACGACATTTTGGCGCGATATCCTAGAAATCGTCCATATCTTAACGATGCCGCGCATCGATACATTGGTTAAGAGGCTTTTGTTGCCATAGTAACGAGTGACAAGGTTCCCTCGTAGCTTCCTCTTCACTGCAAAGTTAACCTGAAACGGATTATAGTTCTTTCGTTTATTCTCAAATTTTCTGGGTTTTATAATCATCTCTTTCTGTCGATTATCCATCTTATTTTTTTCTAATCCATCGATTCTGAATTTTCATTGCTTTGCAGACAATTTTTTTCATTAGGTCCTTGTTTTAATTATATTTGGAGTTAGTTTTGCAAGAGTATTGTGAGCAACCAAAACAGAGTGCAAGCATGTCAGCAAAAAAAGTGTGTGAACATATGAGTGAGCAAAACAGTGTGCAAGCAGTAAATGAATAAAAAAGTGACTTAGAGAGGGTGTGAGCATGGGAGTGACCTGATGAGTGACTTAGAGACACAAGTGTACTTGCAAAAAGGAAGGGGGGCGGCAAGCGCGTTGAGGCAAAGTCGAGGAAAGAATAGTCAAGAAAATTAGACTTACACAACTCAGGTCTACCGTCATTTATGGACAGTGTGGCGACAGCGTCCACCACTGGATGGCGCTGTCCGCCTAATAGGGAAAAGAGCGCGCCTGCGCGATGGTGGAATGGGACTTGGACTTGGCCGCTCAAACGAGACAGTCACGCGGTTCACTCGTTCTTGTAGATTCTGTTTATTTATGTTTAATCGTTTAATAAATATTTAATAATATCTCTGAATCGTAGAGGGAAGTGTTTGTCGTCAATCGCCTTATTCCTTCTGCGACAAGTGGTGACCCGACCGATCTCGAACGCTCTTCTGCTCAATTTCCATTCCTCCTCCACCGTTACCTACTGTCATGGCGACGAATGTGAAACTGCCACCCTTCTGGAGCCGCGAACCTGAACTTTTCTTCAGCAGCGCAGAGGCATTGTTCTTCATTCACAAGATCGAAGATGATCTCACGAAGTTCCAACTCATCATCAGCGCGCTTGGCCCAGATGAACTGAAGCTTGCGAAACCGCTACTTCAATCCGCGGACGCAACAGAACGCACCTACAAGAACCTCAAGGATACCTTACTTTCCGAATACGGCCAATCGAAGCAAGTCAAAACCAGGCTCCTGCTACAACTCTCTCTCGGAAGTCAACGTCCTACAGCCCTTCTACGAAGCATGCGAGAACTTTCTGAAAATTCACTCGCCGACGATTTCCTGAAATCACTGTTCCTGAACCTACTCCCACCGCACGTGCAGAGTATTTTGTCTATTTCGGAACAGCCTCTCGACGCCTTAGCGAAACAAGCCGACCAAATCCTTGCAATGACTCCGACCAACGCCGAAAGCGCAACTGTCTCATCGGAAACATCAACCGCTCGTGCTATCGCGGAACTCACGGAGAAACTTTCAGTGCTCACCGAAAAAGTCGACAGGATTTCCAGGTCTCAACAACAGCACAATGATGTACCGGTTCGACGCGAGAGCCGATCGCCACCGCGAGATAACGCAGGTATGTGTTACTACTGTGGTGAGATTCGATTTGTATTTTATCTCACAGATGGCGGCACTTGTAAAGCCGACGCCATTGGATTGTCGCGCGGGAAATCGCAAGAGAAGCGATCAAACCATCAAGAGCTTAACATGTCGTTCCGTAGATTTTTTATTTCGTCTTATGTTTCGTGTTGTAAATAAATAATTATTTTAAGAAATTAATCAATTATCCTGATCCATCATTTTATCCAAATCACGCAACCTCATAACCCAAAGTATGGTGACCGCGGACTTCAAACAAGTTCCAGTTTCTTCACTGCAGCACGAGGCAATCTACTGGCGTTTCCCGTGAGTGAACTTTCGCTTTCCGGAACTTGACATCACTTTTCCTGGATTTTCATCATGGAAGTAAGTGCCGTTCAGGTACCACTTTTTAACCACCATGATTCAGCGCTGTGGTTTATCATGTGTGAAAGCACTTTCGCTCTCGCTGTTCCGAAACCGATAACCGAATCTGTCACAAAGTACAACTATGTTGTCGCGAATCTGCCTCCGGAAAGTGCGGCTCTTGTCCGGGACATTCTCGTTAATCCGCCGACCACGGATCCGTATGAAAGGCTGAAATCGGAACTGATTAAACGGTCGAGCGAGTCGTCGTCCACTCAACTTCGAAAGCTCTTAACATGCGGGTCATTGGGAGATCGGAAACCATCCGACATTCTCCGCGAATTGCGACGACGAGCGGAATCGCATTCTGTCTCCGACGAATTGCTGATGGAGCTTTTTCTCCAACACCTACCGGCATCAACTCAGTCCATTCTCGCTGCTGTCACTCCACTCGTTCTCGAGAAAGCTGCTCAACTCGCCGACAAAATTCATGAAGTGAACCCTCATCATGTTGACGCAGTTGAGAAACCGCAACAGCCGGATTCCGTCGCGCAACTTCGGGACGAAGTGGCTCAGTTACGCCGCGAGTTGAAAAACGTCCTGCGTTCGCGTAGCAACTCTCGCCAACGTACCTCACGTGCGCGCAGTCCGCATCCACGATCGGAAAACTGCTGGTATCACAACAAATTCGGCAACAACGCCAAAAAGTGCGAGTCGCCGTGCAAGTTTCAAAAAAACGGGGCGGGCGAGGAGTAATCGCGACATGCTCCTTGCCACAGGCATCTCGTCGCCTTTTTACCATGGACAGAAATTCCAAAATTCGATTCCTGATTGACACTGGATCCGATGTTTCTATCCTTCCAGCATCACCATCACAACGACGCTGCGACGCCACTATGAAGCTCTCTGCTGCTAATGCTTCATCCATTAGTGTTTATGGTCAAAAGAGGGTGACATTAGATTTCAATCTCCGTCGTAATTTCACTTGGACTTTCCTACTGGCTAATGTTTCCACACCCATCATTGGGGCAGACTTTCTGTTCAACTTTGATCTTGTTCCGGATCTCCGACGACGATGTTTGCTGGATAGGACAACAAAACTCAATACTGACTGTGATCTTCACATTGCAGAAGTTCACTCAATCAAACTCATCGAAGGTGACACCATCTACCACAGCCTTCTCAGCAAGTTTCCCGACATCATCAAACCACCACAACCAGGACAACCTGTGAAACACTCTGTCGTGCATCATATTGAGACTGTTGGTCCACCTGTGCATGCCAAACCAAGACGTCTAGCTCCTGATCGATTGAAAATCGTGAAGCAAGAATTTCAGCAGATGCTTGACCTCGGCCATTTACGACCATCTAACAGCTGCTATGCATCACCCCTGCACTTGGTCCCGAAAAAGGACAGTGATGAATGGCGTCCAGTTGGTGATTACCGAGCTTTAAATGCACAGACTGTGAAAGACCGGTACAGTGTTCCAAATGTTCTGGACTTTACATCTGAATTGCATGGTAGTAAAATCTTTTCCCATATAGATCTCATTAGGGCCTATCATCAGATTCCTATACATCCGGAAGATGTCCATAAAAGTGCTATTATCACACCGTTTGGGTTATTCGAGAGCACTCGAATGCAATTTGGCCTTTGCAACGCTGCAGCCACATTCCAAAGGTTTATTGACGAGGTCACTCGTGGACTTCCATTTGTATATGCCTTTGTTGATGACATACTGGTAGCCTCGAAATCACCAGAAGAGCACATCGAACATCTAAGGTTGTTATTCGAACGTCTGCAAATATATGGCCTCAGCATCAAGCCCTCTAAATGTGTATTTGGTGTTTCATCAATTGAATTTTTGGGTTACCAAGTTTCTGGATCTGGCATCGAGCCTTTAACAGATCGTGTTGATTGCATCCTGAACTTTCCTAAGCCAAACACCATCACTCAATTACGACGTTTTCTTGGTCTCTTCAACTTTTATCGTCGTTTTGTGCCCAGAGCTGCACACATCTTAACACCTCTACACAAGTTTTTGGAGGGAATAAAAAACAAAAAGAAATCCAAAAGAGCTACTCAAACCAAGCCAGCTGATATCCTTCAGTGGACTGATCCAGCCGAGCAAGCATTCATCGATGCGAAGCAAGCTTTAGCGGGTGCAACATTACTTCACCATCCAATTCCTGGTGCCAAGCTAAGTCTATGGGTTGACGCCAGTGATTTAGCAGTCGGTGGTTCGCTAATGCAATCAAATGGAAAAGGATGGGAACCCATTGCATTCCTGTCCATGAAACTGACAAAGAGTCAACAGAAGTTCTCCACTTACGACCGAGAACTGTTAGCAATGTACACTGCTGTCAAAAGATTCCGGCACATGCTAGACGGCCGTGAGTTCATAATTTTCACCGATCAGAAACCTCTCGTCTTCGCCTTCAAGCAAAATCCTGATAAATGCAGCCCACGTCAATGGCGACACCTCGACTTCATCTCGCAATTCAGCACTGATGTTCGTCATACTAAAGGTGCAGATAATGTGGTAGCTGACGCTCTTTCAAGAATAGAAATCAACTCGATTTCCAAATCACCATTCCTGGATTTTGACCTTTTTGCAACTGCTCAACGAGAGGATCCTGAATTTAAACAGTTACAGCAAGACAACTCTAATTCACTGACTTTCAAGTCAATGCCAAATCCATTTACCGCAACAGAACTGGTGTGTGATGTGTCTACAGGCTCACCAAGACCATTTGTTCCAGCGAGCTTCCGCAAGACTATTTTTCATCATTTCCACAATCTTGCTCATGCAGGTGTAACATCATCTACTCAGCTAATATCTGCAAGATACGTTTGGCCTAACATGAGAAGGAACATCAAAGATTGGGTAAAGTGTTGCAATGAGTGCCAACGCTCAAAGGTTCATAAGCATACCAAAACACCTTTAGGCACCTTTGCAACACCCGATGCAAGATTTTCTCATATTCATATCGATCTGGTTGGACCTCTGCCTCCTTCAGAAGGAAAGACATACTGATAAAAATTGTTTTTTCGGGTTCGAAGACCGTCGTCCGTTTGAGTTTGTTCTCAACGTTTCCCCAACACTAGTGGTTGGCATCATCAGGAGAATTGATAAACTGGATCAAAGTCTTTATCAATTCTCCTGATGATGCCAACCACTAGTGTTGGGGAAACGTTGAGAACAAACTCAAACGGACGACGGTCTTCGAACCCGAAAAAACAATTTTTATCAAATGATGGCCGCGAAAACCTGAAAGACATACTGCTTAACAGTAATTGATCGCTACACCAGATGGCCGGAAGTCATACCTGTAGCAGACATCACAGCAGACACAGTTTGTCGTGCCTTGTTCGATGGTTGGATTTGCCGTTATGGATGTCCATCAACCATAACAACCGATCAAGGACGGCAGTTCGAATCATCGCTCTTCAGAGAACTGATCAACCTGCTTGGCACTAGCAGGATTCGTACCACTGCTTACCATCCACAGGCCAATGGCATGGTCGAACGGTTCCACCGTGTCTTAAAAAGCTCATTGAAGGCACATGAGAATCCAAAGTGGACCGTCACATTGCCAGCCATCTTACTTGGTCTCAGGGCAGCCGTCAAGCCGGATATCAAAGCCTCTAGTGCAGAGTTAGTTTTTGGTACATCTTTGAGATTACCTGCAGATCTCTGCACGGATACACCCGGTCAGCTCTCATCAACATACACATATGTACAACAGCTCAGAGAGCGTATGAATAGCATCAAACCATGCAAAACATCAGCTCATGGTCAATCCAAAATTTATGTGCATCCTCAACTGCAAACTTGCTCACATGTGTTTCTTCGAATTGACAAGATCACACCACCTTTGACACAACCATATACTGGACCCCATGAAGTGATTTCTCGTAATGAAAAAAATATCACTTTAAATGTAAATGGGAGAAAGACCTGTGTTTCACTTGACAGAGTGAAACCCGCATTTATCTTTAACGATGTCTGTGTGGAACTTGACAAAAACAAGCTCGAAGAAAAGAAAAATGACACTGTGCCAGTACAACCATATGTCACTAGGTCTGGCAGAAAAGTCAAATTCAGTCCTAGGCTGATAACCGAAATTAATTTTGTTTCGAATTGTGCATCATAATATTTTTTTGCATCTTGTATTTCATGCATCTCATTTATAGTATGCATCCGATATATATTTTGTACAGCTTATTGAATTTTTTTTTAAGTGTATACTTATTGCACATGATTTCCTGCATCATTGTATTATGTCTTGCACATCTACTATTCTGCATCTTATGATTAATTTTTTGTATCACATTTTCATTTTGTATCTCATTTATCGTTCTCTCACCATGTTCCTTCACTGGGGGGAAACTCATGTGGTGAGATTCGATTTGTATTTTATCTCACAGATGGCGGCACTTGTAAAGCCGACGCCATTGGATTGTCGCGCGGGAAATCGCAAGAGAAGCGATCAAACCATCAAGAGCTTAACATGTCGCTCCGTAGATTTTTTATTTCGTCTTATGTTTCGTGTTGTAAATAAATAATTATTTTAAGAAATTAATCAATTATCCTGATCCATCATTTTATCCAAATCACGCAACCTCATAACCCAAACTACCATTCGTGTTTCAAAGAGAAAGCGCGCAAATGTAGGTCACCGTGTTCGTTTTTTCGCGTTTCGTCCAACGCCGCCGCCCACGCGCACAAAAAAAAACTTGTGAGCGGGGAGGGAAATGAGGCGCACTCCTCCCTTATTTTCAAACCAGCAAGTCGCCTTTTCGTCCGTAATATCAACGACAACCGGGTGTTTTTGGTCGACACTGGCAGTCAAGTCAGCATTATTCCTCATCCTTCACCCACGTCGCTCAACTCTTCAGCCGAGTTTAGTTTATACGCCGCGAACGGCATAATCATACCAAACGGTGGTACGCGAGTCGTTTCGCTGAATCTAGGTCTTCGTAGAGACTTCAGCTGGCGTTTCATCTTTGCCAAAACGTCGCACGCCATTATCGGCGCGGATTTCCTGAACCACTACAAACTGACGGTGGATATCGGCAACAATCAGTTGATCGACTCGACGACAGGACTGTCAACGAAAGGTAAACAAGTAGATATACAAATCTCGCCTGTCTTGTGCGTTTCCGGGAATTCCGAAATTCATTCGCTTCTGAAAAAATTCCCGTCGCTTACCCGGCCGTTCAACCCGAAAGTTGATCCACCTAAACATGATGTCCTTCATTATATCGACACCCAGGGAAATCCCCCAGTGCAATGCAAGTCCAGACGGCTCACTCCTGAACAATATGCGTTCGTCAAAAACGAGCTGGCAACATGGCTCGATCTTGGTATCATTCGACCCAGCAACTCGCAGTATGCGTCACCGATCCATGTTGTGAAAAAGAAAGATAACAACTCTTTTCGTCTCACCTGTGACTATCGCATGCTGAATCGCAACACGACACCGCAACTGTACCCCGTACCGCACATTCAGGACGTAAACAACCAGATAGCCGGCTGCACAATTTTTTCCAAATTGGATATGACTCGGGCTTATTTTCAAATCCCGATATACGGCCCTCATCAACACAAAACTGCAATTGTGTGCCCCTTAGGCAAATACGAATTTACCCGCTTGAACTTTGGGATGCAAGGTGCCGCATCATCGTACCAGATGTTTATGGACACGGTGCTACGTGGTCTACCCTTCACATTCTGCTATCTCGACGACATCTTGGTGTACAGTGCCTCACCCGATGACCACAAACGTCACCTGGAAGACGTTTTCCGACGTCTTGATGCCTACGGTCTCGTGCTCAACGCGAACAAATCAGTTCTGGCTGTCTCTGAATTGACTTTCTTGGGCTATACCATCAACGCTCACGGTCTCAAACCGCTCACCGACAAAGTCGCGATCATCAAAGACTATCCACCGCCTAAAACGTTAAAACAGCTGAAACGTTTCATTGGTATGATCGCATTCTACAAAAGATTCATCCCACTATGTTCTCAAATCATCGATCCGCTCCAACGTTGCCTTAAAGGTAAATACAAGCCAACACGTGCGCTCGAACTCACGAATGACCAGCTGGAAGCTTTCACCGACATCAAGCAAGCGCTCGCCGACGCAACTCTACTTGCTCATCCGCATCCGAACTCTCGACTTTTTCTGCTTACCGATGCCAGTGGTACGCATGCTGGGGCCGCTCTCTGCGAACTTTCTTCAGATGTTCCTTCGGCTCATGACAACCACACCAACGCGTCCTCTGGATTCTCGACAGACTGCTCTACACACGACCGGCGGCTGTCCACGCTCGTAGCCAATCGGCAAGGCTCATCTTGGCAGCTCCCAAACACAACCGCCTCAAATAAGGATCCCGTCGACTTACTCGATCGCTTGAAACCCTTAGCTTTCTTCAGTACCTCGTTCAATTCTACTCAGAAATCTAAGAGTACTTACGAACGCGAACTACTGTCCATTTACCTCGCAGTAAAATATTTTCGCCATCAATTACAAGGTCGTCACCTTACCATCGTGACAGACCATAAACCAATTTCCCATGCATTCCACCAGAAGCTCGAATCAGCGTCTCCGATCGTCCAACGACAGTTGTGTTACATCAGCGAGTACACTACCGACATCCGATATCTGCCTGGCATTCTCAACACTCCAGCAGACGCTCTGTCTCGGTTAGAAGCTGACGCACTCCATCTCGACGAAATCGACTACGCTCTTCTGGCCGACGCCCAACAGACCGATCCTGAACTTGCCAAACTTCTCGACTCTAGTTCGACAAACAATCAAAATTCACTAAAAATTCAGCGAACTTTTCTCCCCGAATACAGAATGAACCTCTATGCTGATCATTTGCAAAAAGTCCCGCGAATATTTGTTCCCCTAGCATTTCGCAAACAAGTGTTTGAAAAATTTCATTCTCTATGCCACCCAGGGGTCAAAGCATCTGTGAAACTCCTCACCGAACGTTTCGTCTGGCCAAACATAAAACAAGACGTCACTAACTTTGCCCGTGCTTGTATCGCCTGCCAACGAACCAAAGTGCACAAACACACCCAATCGCCTCTCCGAGTTTTTCCTGTGCCGTCGGAGAAATTCGCTCATCTGAACATCGACATTGTGGGCAGACTCCCGAATTCCCAAGGTTACGAATATCTTCTAACCGTTATCTGCCGATTCTCAAGATGGATCGAAGCAATCCCAATCCGAGATACGTCCGCAGAGACTTGTGCCCGAGCATTATACTCCAACTGGTTTTCACGATATGGAATTCCGAAGACCATCACGACGGACCAAGGTTCGCAATTCGAATCGCACCTATTCCACAAATTCAACAGTTTGTTCGGAATAAATCACATCCATACGACTGCTTACAACCCCAAAGCAAACGGGCTCATCGAACGTCAACATCGTCAGCTCAAACAAGCACTGAAGGCTAGCATGACAAGTGATTGGGTTGACAGTCTTCCTTCGGCTCTCCTCGGCCTCCGAACATGCTTTCGACCAGACCTCAACGCCACCACTGCCGAAATGGTCTTCGGTCAAACGCTGAGATTGCCTGGAGAGATTTTCGTCGAACAACATGTTCCGGAGCCAGCAATCACCTATCTCGACAAATTGAAACGCACCATGGACACACTCAAGCCGATCCCGACTTCGAGACATGGCATCACACGTAATGTCTACGTTCCACAAGCCTTGACGACCTGTACACACGTTTTCGTTCGCACCGACGCAGTCCGACGCCCTCTACAACCGACCTACGAAGGTCCCTTCGAAGTGCTGTCGCGATCCGGAAAATTTTTCCGTGTACGTGTCAAGAACAGGGAATCCGTCATCTCGATCGACCGAATCAAACCGGCCTATCTCCTCAACGACCAGTACCTGAATGGGCCAGACATCGAAGTTCCATCAACACCAGAACAGCAGATGACAACGACTATTCCAACCCCCCGACACGTGTCATTTGCGCCCACTACGACTCAACGTACCCGGTCTGGCAGAATAGTCCGAGCTCCGGATAGACTAAATTACTCAACGATGTGACTCCGTCACTTAGAGGAGGGGTACTGTGGCGACAGCGTCCACCACTGGATGGCGCTGTCCGCCTAATAGGGAAAAGAGCGCGCCTGCGCGATGGTGGAATGGGACTTGGACTTGGCCGCTCAAACGAGACAGTCACGCGGTTCACTCGTTCTTGTAGATTCTGTTTATTTATGTTTAATCGTTTAATAAATATTTAATAATATCTCTGAATCGTAGAGGGAAGTGTTTGTCGTCAATCGCCTTATTCCTTCTGCGACAACAGTTTACTTACTATCTAGTGATTTGTGCCGGAAGTGTGTGTACCTAACATCTTAGTGCGTAATTAGTGTTGTGTCTGATTTTTCAGTGCTGCCATCTATATTTCAGAATTGAAACGATTGAACAATTTGTAGGTATGTTGCTCTTTGTGGCGAAACATTTTAAAGGGTAGACCGGCTCCCTCGAAGTTGCGAAATACAGAAAACCAACTTCAGCGGACGACCACTGTGGGGTTCGAATGCGGGACCTTGCGATGCGAGTCCGTCACTATGACCACTCGATCACCATATCTGCAAGGAAATTAGACTAGGATGGGAGAAGGGTGGCAAAATTCGCGTAGCCCATAGGCGGAAAAACCGTAAATGCTCCTCTGTCCCTGACCACTTAAGATACCCCGCCGGACAGCTCCAGATCTCTCAAGTGGCTAGCAGCACAGTTTTGGATCATTTAAGTGTCACACGTGGCATTCTCAGATCTGACCCGTGACACATTTGAAGACCACAGCGCACAGCTCTAGATCACTCAAGCGGTGCAGCACATTCTCAGGTCACTCAAGTGATCATGCTACACTTCCAGATCACTTCGGCTTTTTCCCGAATTGACTATCTCGCTGCGTATTTACAGATAATATACCTATATACTGGTAACCATCGACTGCCCAATAATTACTCGCGTGATTCCTCGTAAAAAACTAATATAGAAAAGTGTTTTCCTTGATCCTAAATGATCCGACCAATATTCAATGAGTTGTGATGCTTTGAATTTTTGTGACGTGTCATTTTTCTAACGGTCAGTTACGTGCCAAATATCCAACGAAAGTATATTTTTCCGCCAGCAGTTGGTTGCCATTTCTTGAAAATGAACTGAAATATTCAATCCCGTTAGAAGCCAAGTTGCGCCTTCTGTTTTCACGATTGGCGCTTTTTCTCTCAATGTAGTGTGATAGTATAACCTTGTTGTTACGTATGTAATTACGTGTTCGTTTCATCCACTATATTGGCAAATTTATCACCACATTTCTAAAGCGTTAGCCAAATGTGTGAGATCTATTTGAATTTTTTTTCTAACCAAATCAACTTTTTTTGCCAAAATGGGGTATTTTTGACGGAAGGAACACGCAGTGCGTTGTTTTTACTACGCGATCGTTTTCATAATATTCTATATTCATCAATAAAACAGGGCAATATTTTTTGGGTTATTCTAAAATTTCATCGAAGGAGTCACGGGTAAAAAACTTTAACCAAGATTGCAAAAATGATAGCTTGACGTAGGTCACGCGTGGAAACAGTAAAATAATAGCAATGATTTGATCAGAAAATTTCAATTAAACTAGTCATTTTATGAATCGACACATTCAAAATAATTAGTGGTTTCTGATATTTTCTATTCATCGAGTCGCATTTTCATACCGTTTCTGCATGTTACAATGAAGATTTTTCATTTTCTTTTGACTGAAATTGATTTTTATCTTGCTGAAATATTAATAAATTCTTACTTTACCTTTCACAAGAAAGATTTGGACTACTTTGAAATTTTTTCCAGCCTGCATGATTCGCGCAGAATTATTCTGGGGCGTATTTATTGAATTGGGTTTTGATTTTTGTGGCGCAAGGACCAACAAGGCTAAACTGCGCCGCAACAAATGCCCAATTAAAAATAATTGTTCTTGTCATGTCAGGAAAGGAGGCGCATTTATAAGGGGCAGTTGCCCCCGAGCACCCTCTTAACAGAGATCCACTTCAGGATGTTACCGCCCTAGGCACTACTAATTCCGCTGCCCCCCTTTGCTCTTCTATGTGTTTCGTTTCTTCGTTTTTTCCGAAAAATCATGTCAGTATAAAATTTTTACACTGTAATTGTTAGACTTCATCGTGACAATTTGTAACTGTTACCGATTTCATTCATTATGCTTAGTTGTGTTACTTAGTTAATTGTGTTGCAGAATTACAATGAAAAGCTGTGATGCAACATGTAAAAATCTTCCAAAACTTCTGTGAGAGAGAATCGCCATTGAAAAAAAAAAATCTCATCTCTCTCTCAAAATTGTTGGAGATGAGCATGGAGATGAGTTGGAGATGATTGCATTCATTTAAAGGGGGTGTCATGATCCAAGTCAATTTTTCAAACATGACTTTACAAAATATTTCATTCACAATTGTGAAAATCAAATGCAAAAATTTCGTGTCGATCGGGTTAATTTGCTCTTTTTTTTTTCAAAATAAAATTAAAAACTAATGAATTATTGTATAAACGTGAACAAGAAAAAACTCTGAACGCGATTTTCATAAATTGCAGTTTTTGAGTTCATCCGTTTGAGGCCGGGATTACACTATAAAAGTTTGATAAGTCCTTTTATAAAACTTGAAAAATGCTACCAATAAGATCATCGGTTGGATTTTCTAAAATGTAACCAATAATCGTTTATTGGTGGCTTTTATAGTGTAATGCCGTCCTAAGATATGAAAAACCTACTAAACCAAAAATTCTGAAATTTTGTGTAAATATTTATACGGAATGTTTTACATAGTAAGATGAACCTCGAACTTCGATATCTGATCATCCGTTAAAATTTTATGAATTTTAAAGTTTGAAAAAAACATAAATTTCAAAAATCTGAGAATTCAATATTTGTTTTAAAAAATACTTGGGTTCATTAACTTTTACTAACACATGTAGGCTGACAAATATTTCCTCGAGAGAAATACGGGAAAATACGGGACATCGCCAGAAATGACGCCAAAACCAAAAAAAGTTACCAAATATTGTTGAAATTACGGAAAAATCCCAATGGCGGGAAATGATGCATTACTGCAAATTGCAGTGGATTAAAATGTATTCCACGGAAAGAAAACGTTCACCAAGACAAAAGTGGGATATTAATATTATCATGTCACATATAGTTGTAATTATCATAAATTAATTTATGAGTTGAAAAATAATGTAAATCTTTGACTTCAATAAAGAATAAAAATTCAAGTAGGCTTCGTGTAAAATACGGGAAAAATCGGGACGGCCAAAAAAAAACAGAAAACACCGGGACTGTCCCGGGAAATACGGGACGTATGGTCAGCCTAACATACGGGATTTAACACATTTTGAGCAAAATTTCAGAATTTTTGAGGTGGCTGTAATTTTTTTTTTTAACTTACGGATGAACTCAAAAATCCTGCAATCTTTGAAATCGTAATAATCTAACAACCGCGTAAAAATTTGAAAAGTGCGCACACATATACAAGAGAGAGAAAAGAGACTGGTTTACTTTCTCGATTGCATTGAGCCTTGAGCTTAAGCATGACGTCATCATCCAAGAACGAATGAGAAACTCAGAAAGTGCAGTGACGTCGATTGTAGGAGGGGCGAAGAAACAAGGAACGAATCATTGAAGAGATTAATGACATCACTCGTCAGGTGGGCCGTAAAACCGGATTTTTAATTTTCGCTCTCAGGGTTTGAGTGACGTCATCAGATTAATCGCATGACATCTTATAATGATAACGCAATGTAAAACTGCTGTTCATTAATTATTTATTTTCTAGGATAATTATTCTCAAAGCATTACTAATTTTTTTTGAGCAGAAGCCATGAATATCCTGCATTACCAGGACATTTATTCTAAATTTTTAGGAAGAATATTTTATTTTCGACAGCTGTTTTTCCGAGCTCGTGCATGCAATGTTATGTTAATGGGAAATGACCTGTGGGACATTGCCAGATAGCTTAAGCGACCCGAAGCACACATTTAAATCACTTGAGTGACCCGCGGCCGCCAGGGCTGGATTAACCATGTCTCCCACATGTTTCTGCAGAGCCCTAGGTTCGGATCTTTGGCGGAGCCCCCGGCCGGACTTTTTACGGGCCCTTTCTGTAGTTAATTTATAGCGAAAAACATAGGCGGAGATAGACTTGGAAGTCTGGGGGGGGGACAACGGTCATTATTGCTGGGGGGGGGGGCACGATGATGATGTCAATTCATATATACATATACAGTTGAATCCCGTTTTAACGAATACCGTTATAGTGAAAATCTCGTTTTAACGAACACTTTTCTAATCCCCCAAATAAGTTTACTTAGGAACAATGCTAGGTAACATGGAATTCCTTTACAACGAAATTTCGTTTTAACGAACTGATTCCTCCGGTCTCTTGGCGTTCGTTATAACGGGATTCGACTGTATACATTAGATCAGTCGACACCACCTTTGACACTTGGGGCAATGAAATTATCGCCTGTTCATGCATTCATATGTAAAACTTGCCGTAGGGGTGCTCTTCTTTGGATGATGGATACAGGCATGGATCGCGACTGGAAAAGGGTTGTAGACCTCTGTATTGGACTGTCCCATTTTTGGAGGGGAAAAAAAATTTTTTTTTTTTTTTTAATTCGACTGTAAATTTTTAGTGTAATTGTGGAAATGTTCCCTTTTTTTTTTTTTTTTTTTTTGAAAATAAGCGCCTCTCTTAGAACGTTTTCCCGCTCGGCAAGACTTTCTTCCGTTGTTCTAACTAATTCTTATTAAAATTTTCCGTTTAAAGCGTTTTCCCCCGCATACAACGTTTCTCATGACGGTTTTTTTTTTCTTTTGAAAAACGTTATAAGTGGGACTCACTGTATGAACAAAAACAAGAGGTCAGTTTTTGGAAATCGCAAGAAATGGGGCTTTCGTAAAAAATGAAAAACTTTCACCCAGAATATTGCGTTTTAACGGATGACTTAACACGGCCAAATTACTACCGGGTAAATATCTCATTTAAAATTGATCGATGATTTCAATTTTTCAATTTTCAATTTCAATTTTTTTTTTATTAATATGTTAGATGAATGATAACAATGCATTAGATGAGTGAAAACCACCAAGGAGACACCAAGGTCCCATACTGGTTGTTACGATGAAGTTAATTCAATAACATTTCAATTATCATACAGTGTAAAATAATGTTAATTATCATAATATCAATTATCATAAATTTCATGTGAACTCATTCGATTAATAGAATTTTTACTCGTAGGTATTAAGTCTAGTCCGATTAATCGGGTCGGCAAATCAATCAACTGTTAATCACAGTTAAACATTTTAGTGGAGTTAATTGACTCGATCAATATTCGATTAAAATTTTTATTAAAAAGTTTGCGAATTTACTGGATTTTTTTTTTTTTAAACCGATTATATATCTTATAAATCATATTCCATACAGAATATCTTTGATAAGTGACCATATTTAAAATTATTTGGATCAGTATTTTGATCAAATTAGATTCAACGAAAACTGATGATTTCAGTTTCAAAATTGAGTTTGATTGGTGTTTAGAAATTAGAAGACGACTAAGATTTATTGTATGTATCCACTATGAACAGTAGTTTTCTTATTCCTGAAAGCATCAGCTCACATCTTCACAAGTACTATTCGGAAGAAGTTTCTAAGAATACAAGCAACAATATAATAGGAAGTAGTCTCGAAATCGGGTGAATAATAACCAAAAATAACCGATTTCTTCGAAAAACCGATACAAGTGAAAAAAACAACAGGTTTGGGCAATTATGTTCAGCATATTAAATTGCTTGAAGCGGGCAAACAGCCTTGATTTCTTAACCTATTCCAATACGGTGGAACTTCGGTTAACGAGCGATTCGCATAACGAGCAAAAATTTCGAACAAAATTTGACTCGGTCAACGAGTGATGGTTCGCATTACGAACAAAAAAATTTTGCGCCTTTATTTATTTATTTCCACGATATTGCAACTGAGCTCATGATTTTTTTTCGTTGGGGTCATTCAAGTATTACATCGTCAGCATCGAGGGGGTTAGGGGGGGGGGTTTCGGATTTGCTGACTTTTGATGACAAGGGGGGTTTGAAGGTTGCTTACGTCATCAACCAACCCTTTTTGAAGGTATGAAATATTTTAAGCTGCTGACGAAATTTTTCTGATGGGGGGGGAGGGGGGTCAGTGTTTTGCTGACTTTTGCTGACAAGGGGGGAGTGGGTCAAAAATGACTGAAAATCTGCTTACGTAATACTTTAATGGCCCCTTTCGCCCACACACACGTGTTAAGGAATTTTGGATAATATTCTTCCCTACGGTCTTCGGTAAGCGTGCCTCAGTCGGAAATTAAACACACGTGCGACTGTGAATTTTTACGATACGAAACTAGATGTAGCATAGCAGCGATGCTTATATACATTTATGTGCACCTGAATTTTCTTCTTTTTTTTTTCTTCTTTTTTTTCATTCTGCTTGGAAAAAAACTGATTGCATTGTTGAACGAGATGGCCTCCTTGCGGTCCTGGGA
The DNA here is from genome assembly GCF_987345545.1 of Pholcus phalangioides. Taxonomy (NCBI): domain Eukaryota; kingdom Metazoa; phylum Arthropoda; class Arachnida; order Araneae; family Pholcidae; genus Pholcus; species Pholcus phalangioides. The sequence continues at coordinate 3,479,184 of NW_028301603.1, forward strand.
GATTCTAGGGGGGCCACGGGAGAAAATCAGAAGGAAGGTGATCCACGACAGGTGGTGAAGGGAGTGTGAACAGGTGTGAGAAAAAAAGCTTTAAAAGTGAAACATGGTTGAAAAATATTACTGCTTTCAGAATTCATCAGATCCGTCCATAGAACTAGGGGCATCTTAACCCTTGGATCTATATGGGCATGACCCGATTCTTCATGTCAATAATGGAGGGAGAGAGACTGCACTATATTGGATCTGGTACTATGATTTTCATATGTAAGAACAGCTTACATGTGAAAATCATAGTACCAAATCTAGTACCAGCTTAGTATGGAGGGCCGCCAGAGCAACGGTTGATGTGTTGGGAGGGTCGATTTATTGTGCATGTTCGTTGGATCGTCCCGTATTTTACACAGACCCGTTTTTACCATATAATTTGACTCCTGGGAGAGATGATAATCCATCATTTGAATCCGTGCCTAACCAGGATTCTAGAGATTCACCTGATTTATTAAAATTTCCTTCATAATAAAAAAATAGAAAGTATCTCACTCCTGGATGAGGGTAGAGGGGGGCCCTGGATAGGACAGGGGGCCACGAGAAAAAAATGTGATCCGTGGGGGGCCATGAGCTGTGAAAAAGGTTAAAGAAACACTGGTTTAGAGTACGTTAATTCGTAAACATTATCGAATTGTACGTTTATTTATGGTGTTGTTCGTATTACGTATATTTTATTGCGTTATGTATGATTATTAATTATTTATTGAATGCCATTTTGGTTAGTCATTTTCATGCGAATGACGTGGTACATAATTATATTTCATTATTTCATTTTTCTTTTATGTTAATTTTGATTGAATTCGTGTTCAATGATTTCTGATGGATTCTTTCCACAGAATGTAAAAGGTGGTCTCGACGAGACACCCTGTATATTTATCCTATACATCCCTATATCGATCCTTATGATTCGGGGTCATCGTCGCGTTGGCGTATTTTTTAGTGATAAGTATGGCCATTTATAATTAGCTACGGCAACATTAACGAACAAAGAAATCTTAATATCGATATCTTAGTGACACATATATAAAGATGTATAGGGATCGACATATAGGGGCCGGCGAAAGCCCGAATTTCGAACAGTGGCCAACTTCGGGCTTTGGCAGTAACATATACAAATATGAATATTTTATACATGAATTAAAATATTCATATTGAAATTATATTCAATTAAGTTATGAGTCATGACCCAATCTTGATTCATTGGGGCTTCCGAGATTGGGTCGCACAAAATCCACATACAGCCATTATTCTTCTTGGTTCTCAGGGGGCTTCCGAGATGGGTCATTCAAATCTCTTTACAGCCAGGGATTCTTGAGCTATCAGACATGATCCAAACTTGATTTGCAGGGGCTTCCGAGAAGGGTCGCGAACGAATTCATTTAAAGCTAGGTAGAGAGTCTTCATCCAGCATTTTCCAAAGTGGGCAATATCGTTGCCTGGTGAGAGATGGAATGGTCCGGGGAGGAAGGGGTATAGGCTATAAAAGCTAAGGAGGATAGGATTCATAGGATATAACCTACATCCTATGGGTTCACTTGAGTTTGGGGGTGGGGGGAGCGATGACAGAAATAATTTCTGAAGAAAGGAGGCCGATGGAGTACAAAGTTTGGGTAACTATATCTTAGCCAGAGGTCTGCAACCTTTTTCTAGCCGTGATCACTGCCTGTATCCATCATCAAAAGAAGAGCACCCTTTTCGGCAAATTTGACATACGAATGCATGAAATCAGGGTGATTTGAATCCTAGAAAGCAATTTGTACGAGGTATTTAATTGGAACGTTGATCAAGTGCTCGCGAGCACGAAATTTGAGCGAGCACGATGGGTCGTGAAGATCTTGTCTCTGTTTTGGGTCACAGCTGAAAAAGGTTAAGAACCCCTCCCTACTCTCTACAGAGATAAAAATGTGGTCACTTTATTTTTTTTCTCATCATGCAAGGTTTTTTCATGAACACGTCTGTCCGAAAAAAAAAATCGTATCGTTATCTTTTAACGTGTCAAATATTTCGTTTTCCGGTATCTCGGTGTTGTGACAGATAAGGATAACCTGATAAGTATGAGAGAGAGGGAAGTTATCATTCGGTGATACCCGATTCCTGTCTTATTCCAATATGTGATCTATTTTCGGGGGTTTCGAAGAAATAGATCCTCGGCTCGACGTGGAGTTTCTCACGTTAATTATATTTACGCTTTATCTCCCCTGTAGAAGTATCAGTTGCGTTTAATATTACAGTATTTGTTTCTGATTGATTTCCCTGTCGTTGTGTGTGTGTGTGTGTCCCTGTTTCTACTTGTTGGGTACTGAAGATTTTTACGATCGCTTTTGAGCCATCTTGGGCTCTCTATGGATAGTTAGCACTGCTCATTCCGGCACCGTAAACGCTGGCTACTTTGGCCCATTTTTTAATGATTACAAATTCGCTTTGGGGCCGCTGTGGTGGTCGAGTGGTCATAGTGACGGACTCGCATCGCGGGGACCCGGGTTCGGGCCCCATTGTCACCACAGTGGTGGTCGGCTGAAATTGTGGTTTTCTGTGGTTCCCAACTTCAGCCGATGTCCCCGTTAAAAAGTCTCGCCACAGAGAGCAACAGTCCTACAAACAGTACAAATATTCAGTCATTACACTTCACTCACTTCACTTCTGAGATATAGATGGCAGCACTAAAAATCATACACAACACTAGATACACACTCAGACTGTTAGGTACACATACTTACACTTCCGGCACAACTCATTAGGTAGTAAATTGCCCATGGTGATAGACCTGAGTTGTGCTCGGCTTGAAAACAAAAAAAAAAAAATTCACTTTGGGGGTCCGCGTTAAAGTAGATCAAAAACGGATTGGTTAAATTGGGGATTTTTTAACCAATCCGTGTCGATCGCTAATCCTTTAACCTGCGATTGTAGTTTTGAACTCTGTTGGTGAATACGGCCGATAGGAGTCCTGCGATACATTTCTAGAGCACTTAAAGGATCCGCGGAACATTTAGAGATGACCAAAGTGTGGCTCTGTAGAGGTCAATAGGATGAATGTCAGTTCAGGTGCCCACAAGTTAGTTATAACGAACTCCAAGAGACCGTAGAAATCACTTCGTTATAACGAAATTTCGTTATAAAGGAATTTCAAGTTATTTAAAAATGTCCCTATGTAAATTTATCCGGAGGATTAGAAAAGTGTTCGTTAAAACGAGAATTTCGCTATATATTCGTTAAAACGGGATTCGACTGTATTTACATTTTTTTACAAGTTTTTTATTTGACAATCTTATGTCTTATCTGCCAGCGTTTCTCAAACTATAGTCCGTGACGATAGCATATAGGTGGTCCACCAGCAGACTTATAATAAAACTATTCACTCGTTGTAATTGATGGGTAATCAAAAAGATGGGAGATTGTTCAAATAATATGCATACCTTCATACTTAGGCTCACCATACATCATCGAAGAGAATGCGGGGAAATTACGGTCCTAAATATGGGATGGCACTAAATTTTTCCAGAAATTGCAATATTTATTGGTTTAACTGCAATTTGCCAATTACTGCTGAAGGGTGGGAAAATAAATGTCTGCTACAAATCGCAGTAAACAAAAATGTATATCACGAAAAAAATATTCAAATGATCTGATGATTATATATTTCATTGAGAAAAATAAAATTGCATGAATTAATAAGAGTGAGTGATCGCATGAATGACAGAGTGAGTGGCTGTATGAGTGATTAGGTGATTGGGTGAGTGACCGTGTAAGTGCGTAACCGTATAATTGATCGAGTGAGTGGGTGAGTTACCAACTGAGTGAGCGGTTGATTGAGTGACCGTATAATTGACTGACGGCCGTAGTCACCAACGCAGTTTAAACTACAATCGCAGGTCAAAGGATTAGCGATCGACACGGATTGGTTAAAATCCTCAATTTAACCAATCCGTTTCAATCTTAATCGTCTCACCTGCGATTGCAGTTTAAACTGTGTTGGTGAATACGGCCGTAAGTAAACCTGAACCGGGTAAGAGTGAGCTATTGAGTGATCATTTGAGTGAACCGGTGGATGGGTAATTAACCAAGTGAGTGAGCTGTTGAACGAGTCAGTGTTAGCATGAGTGAACGAGTGTTATTGAGTGAGTCGGTGATTATATGAGTAACCAAGTGAGTGGGTGGGAGAACCTATGAGTGACCGAGTGAGTGGGTAAATGATAGTATGAATGAGCATATGGGTGACTCACCCCCCCCTCTCATTGTTCATCTGCTCATTTACCCACTGGCTCACTCACCTGCTCATCCACTCACTCACTATGTCACTTCACCGATGAGTTGTTTGTCGGTGACCTTTTCCAGCGGGAAATTTTCCTTTCGGTGAATTGCATTGCATAAATTGTTTTCGATGAATTTTCCGTGAGTTATTATGTTGCTACCAATTAAAGTATCCATTTTTGACAACAAATTTCGGTATTAATGCCCGCCACGCTCTCATTAGAAAACAACACGCGCCCCCCCTTAGGCAAATATAAAAATTGCGGACCACCACCGTATACCGATATCCAATTACACGTTTCAATAACACATATAATACCCATTTATTTCCCCCAATATCGAAGAATCATTATCCGGCATCCATAGCTATTAAAATAAATAATTACTAATTTTCTCCGCATTAATCCATGTGAAATTTTCTAAACTTTTATAAAAAAAAATATCAAAAACATGTACAAAAATCCATTTGGAGAGAGAATTTCAATTTCAGATCCATATTTCATTTTTTCCATCCCGCCCATGACGTATCCATTTTTACATTATTGTTATTTTTTTATGGAAGACCAATGGGAAAAATCCCATTCATCCGTATAATAATGATAATAATAACAATAATAATAATAATAAAAATTATCCATTTAGATACGGATGGAGGGGCCCATTCATATGTACCATGTGGTCCATTTTATTTTCCAGTGGAAAAATTATTAAGCGAATTTATTTATATTTATGTATATGTAATAGTCATTTATATATTACAATGGCTATAGAAAGACGTAAGTGGTAATTTTCGTACGTGTGGGAAATTTCACGTGGAAAATTCTCTCTAGCCCCCAGAAAGAGCTGCATTTATTTTGGCATTTTTTTGCAATTTTTTTTTTTCCCTAAGGGCAATGATTCCACACCCATATCATGTTGGCTTTGTGTTATCGTAATTATTATTGAGATGGGTTTCCATGAGAAGAGATGAGCATTTTTCTCTCTTTTCCATAGGAAATATTTATTTTTTGGAAACTTTTGGATATAATATATATCCTTAAATATATATTTATTTATTTATATTTAATAAAAATGGCATTTTTTTGGAATATTGTTGTTTAAAACTGTTGTATATGATTTTCTCGCTTTTTTTTAAAGGGGGAAAATGGATCCGGGATAGTGTTTAGCTGGATTGGATCGTCTTCATTGATCCCAGAGAATGCTGAGTGTGTGACTTCATATGATGAAGTCATTATAACCCTTTCAGACGAGAGCATTCATTTTTTTGGTTTTGGAATTTTCAAATGTTTTTTGCATTTTTGACAATCAAAAAATGGGTTAAAAACAAATATGTCAGAAAATCTGTGAATAAATAATTCACTTTATGTATTCAAGTAGCTATAATACCCGGCGGTGCCCGGGTTTTCTTCAACGAGGCTTTTTGGATCACGTGATATCTCTCTGTTTGTTTGAGGGACATGCAAACCGTGTCTAAGTTAACCAATATGGCGACTTCCTGCGTGACTCATGAAAGAAACAAATCTAGATTTAAAGTAACGTAGAAATACGAAAATATATTTTTTTTTTCAAGGGGTTCTAACTATTTCGATCCCCCCCCCCCCCGAACTTCCATTTGCCTGTTTCAGCTTCCAAAAAATGCTTAATTGAAGCTGTGGAATTTCTTCGATGTACTTTATGGGCCCATAATTGATTTCAAAACATCCTAAACTATAAGAATTTATGCAGTTGAATATCAAAAGACAATACGGAGACATTAATTTTCATTCTTTAGAAGATATAAATAAAAAGTTGAAATCAATGTTATTGCAAGAATGTCCAACTCAAAAGTAGGGCCGGCTAACTACTTCATATTTAATCTCCTGGGATTTGTATATGTCTCTAAGCGAACTCAATATTTCAAAAATTGCTTTGCAATTTTTTAAATTATTGATGTAGCGGAAAACCCCACCAAATTTCCGCATTTCTACAGTAAAATCGGCAGTTTTAATACTGATTTCTATGAGGATCACCCCTTTTCCTAACCCTCAAAGCGATGCTGATGATGATTATGACGTCTATTCAAAAAGCCTCATTACTGAGAGTATTGAAAATGTGGCAAACCATTATAAAAAGGCATAAACTATTATACAAATACATATACTAACAGGATTAGAGAAGTGGCAAACCATTGTAAAGGCATAAAACACGTCTGAAACGCATTGCTAGGGAACCACGGTAACCAAAGTAAACGTTCGGAAAGTGATTGTTGAGACTCAAAAACCATTGTTGCCCGGCAGTTTTTTGCCCATTTGAGGCATTTTCCCTACTCTGACGAAATTTTAAAGTAGCCTATCATTCAAGTCGGGTCCCATTTGGTATATATGCAAAATTTGGCGACGATCGGTCTAAAATTGTAGATTTGTATAAAGAACATACACACAGACAGACAGATAGACAGAAAATCAATTTTATATACAGTATATAGATTTTTTTTTTCAGCCTAGATGATGCAGGGTATATATTCATCTTCACGTACAATTTTTTTTTCCAGAATTTTGCTGCTAAATTTTATGTAATAAATCACACTTTTCCCGGAAGCGTTTTCTCCTGGAAGCCATCTTAAAAAAAAACCCTGAAAGTTCAACTTTAGTGCTGCCCTCTGATGATAGCCCTCAAAGATCATAATCACCATATTTCTAACTCAAAACTTACACAATCCTTCTTTTAATCAGGGATTAATTCCCTGAGTTCTACAATGAGAAAAAGCATTCCCACACACAGAGGCGGATTTAACAGCTGGCTCACTGCTTCTGGAGGGCCCCGAAAAAAATCCAAACTTTACACTTTTTTCTAATTTAAGGGGGAGGGGGCAATATTTTCTCTTGCGCCCGAGATCTCAACTGACTAAAATCCGCTTCTGCTCACAAACATTTGTGGTACCAGGGTCTGAAAGGGATATCATCACAGGCGTCCTCAGCTTTACGTCAGTGTTTCTCAGAGTGCGCTTCGCGGCTCCTAGGGGGCATTTTTAGTGTCGTTTTTAGTTTTTAGTGTCCCGTGAGGTACATAAGGGATGACGTGAACTTTGAGCAAATCGGTTACGTGCAAAGGAATATTTACGGGGGGCGAGGGCTAATATAGTGTGTCGTTGCAGCGAGGTTTTACTGTATTCATCTCACGTATATTTGACATGTTTTTTCCACTGTGAAGTACATTTCAGCAGACATTCTATAGCAATGTATTTCTCGCCAAGGGTTATTTATAAGGAATATTTGGTGAATTCGTAGACAATTGATATCATCGTTAGTGAGAATCTGCGATGCCACATATTAATTACTTCAATTTCCCGTATTTCTCTTGATCAAATATGGTCACCACAATCTTAATGAAAATAAAGCTTCATGCACAGTACAGTGAAACCTCTCTTTTGCGTACGCCGGAGGAACGGAAAAAATTCGTCCGTAAAAGAGAGGGGGGTGGCCAGTACTACTACCACTGCACCACACATGCACCTCGTCCATATTCCTCTGCGGAACTTCTAACGAATTGATGCACGTTGGAATGTGTGAGTACGTATAGTGAACCTTCCGTGATGTTTGTTTCTGTGTAATGCTTGTTATGTGTAGTGCTGCCATATGCAATCTAGTTTTTAAACTATGAGTTTTCTCTCAACTCATAGTGAGTGTAGTGTAATGAATGAATAATTATACCGTTGTGTGTAGGCCTGTTGATGTCTGCGGCGAGACTTTTTTTAACGGGGAGATCGACTCGCATTCGCGGCTCGAAGTTGGGAACCGCAAAAAATCAGCTTCAGCCGACCAGCACTGCGACGACGGGGAGGAGGGATGACCGTTAATCAGTTGTTGGAAATTGTTTTACTTTCATTATACAAGGGTAAATTGTTACTTTGGCTTAGAAGAGGAGAGACCGCATCTGAGCGGTATCGTTGTATTTGATTGCCTCTTATTAAATTTATCGTCAAAAAAAAAAAAAGGTCGTAAAAATGTCAACTTCGGTTCTAACGACAAAATTTCTGAAATCTTCGATTTCGTTATAACCAAGTCTAACGGTATATTTGCGAGAGAAAAAAACACGTAAAAGTAAAAAGAAAAAAAATTGTAATTTGTATCTATATACCGTACGAAAACAAAAAATTTAACATGGCGATTTTTCAGCAATTTCAGACCTCAGCAACTGGCTGTAATTAGCATTTTTACTTGCCTTTCATTATTATTGTTATTATTATTTTTGTTGCAGTTGATAACTTGGAAATGCCATCTTGCCTTTGTCAATTTTTTTGACTGTAATTGGGCACTTTACTTGCCTTTAACATTTTTTTTTTGATACAATTTGTGTTTTACTTACCTTTAAAAATTCTATTTTGACATTTCATCAAGGAAAATGCGGAAATTGCGATCCTAAATACGATAAATCCAGTTTACGATAAATTTAATAATTACCGCTAAAGGGTGCAGAGAATAAAGAGCTGCTACAAATCGCAGAAAACAGTTCGCACCACGAGGAGGCGGCCTAGCACATTACGAAACACCCTGCACCCTCGAGTGACTGATAGAACGTACCGCTGTCAAAATACCTCGGAAAAATATATTTTTATTTTTTTTAGTGAAATGTTGTTGGGCACTCCCCCTAAAACGCCCTCTACCGTGTTTGCTATTGCGATTGGACAACACATGACCAAAAATGTTTGTTTTTACTGGGGGGGGGGGGTCTTATGTCACCCTCTTAACCCCCACCCCTCTCTTACAAGAGATTGGCAAGAAATTCGGATGATATATTTTTGATGGAACGGCGATAAATATGGTAACCTTGTCCAAACCTAACCGCATGATCCAAAAAGGAAGATAAATAAGAAAAATGAAAGTAAAACAGTATAACATATAGATAAGTATAAGAGGTATATACAGGGTGATTATAAAAAAACTATCCCGACATATGGGCCCCTAACTTTCATACCATTCACAGAAACTGAATGAAATTTTGGCATAAGGTATTTTGATGTATGCGCTCAAGAATGATATGGAAAACAACAGTGTCACTCTAACAGTTACGGTTACAGTGAGAAAATTTCGAAAATATCAAATGGCAACACCAAGTTTTTTGTATTGGAATGTGATCTCCATTGTGAAAAACATTAAATAGCGTTCGAACGGCAACTGTAGCATGAAAATTACCGGCGGTAGATAGGCTAAAAGTGAGGACAACCAATAAGGACAGAGAAGCAGCATAAAATAAAGCATTTTATTGTGTTTTTTCCACATGACCTTGTGGCGGACTAATCAGGCTGGGATCGAAGAAACGGTGTGACGAATGAAACGAACATTAATGCTCTGGTGCACGGCAAAGTCCTTTTTCCTTGCCTAGCTCCGGGGATTTTCGTGCTACAGGTGCCATTCCAACGCTATTTAGTGTTTTTTAGTATGGAGATCGCATTCCAATACAAAAAAACTTGGTGTTGCCATTTGATATTTTCGAAATTTTCTCACTGTAACCGTAACTGTTAGAGTGACACTGTTGTTTTCCATATCATTCTTGAGCGCATACCTCAAAATACCTTATGCCAAAATTTCATTCAGTTTCTGTGAATGGTATGAGAGTTAGGGGCCCATATGTCGGGATAGTTTTTTTATAATCACCCCGTACTTACCTATTATACTATAATCCCTTTTCTGTTATACTTACAGATAAGAGAGTATGCACAGAGTAGATTTCTCTTTTCACCAATACCCTACCTGTTCTCTTTCGCTATTACGTGTATATGTTACTGCCAAAGTCCGAAGTTTGCTACTTCGAAAACTGGCCGGTCCAGTTGACCCGGCCAATGTCAGAAATTCGGGATTCCACCGGCCTTTGGCCGGTTTCTATATATCAACCCCCTAATCCCTACGATTCGGGGTCATCGACACGTTGGTTCATCTTTTGTGATAATTATGGCCATTCACAATTACTCATAATTATCATAGCTGGCTATGGCAACCCAAACGATTAAAGGAATCTGAATATCGATGTCTTGGTGATTCGTGTACAGGGGCTGGCCAAAGACCGGCGAAAGCTCGAATTTCGGACATTGGCTAGGTCAACCGGACCGGACTTCGGGTTTTGGCAGTAGCGTACATAGTGGAAGGGTGCATCACACAGGTGAAAAAAGGAACAACTTTCATTCATAGGGTTGCAACAAAGCTCCGCTATGATGAGAAGGCAGGAAAGAAAACACAGGGAAACGTGTTTGAACTTATTCCACTACTTTCATCGAGCACCAACACTGTCCACATCGCTATATTGCAATTTTCTGCCATCAACCAGGTGGGTTAGGAAATGAAGGCGCCATCTATCGGTGGTCACCTGAAGCTCGTTAAGCAAAATATCTTGTTATCTGTATTTCTTCCCCCCCCCCCCCGGGTTCGAAACTGTGTCTGTCAGAAAATACAAGACCCAGGCTCTGTTCCTTCCGGGATGTAAGCGGTAAGCCCTTTTTACCCGTGTGGGTCTGGACCAAGCTGGGGAGGAATCCGAATCGAACCTGGGACCTGACAGCAACCTTCACAGTGGCAAACGAGATGAGATGCTCGTCTACTACCGAGAGTTAAATGAATAATAATTCTTTTTATATATTCTACTGGCGTTTGGACGCATTATCGCGTCCTTGATCGTAAAGTGATTAAAGTTTACAAAGGTTTTTAACCGCTGGCGCGGATGCGAAAATATATGTTTGGAAAGACAAAATTCAACCGCCCTGCGGGGAATCGAACCCACGTTCTTTCACTTTCCGGATGAAGTCCCTAGACCAGTGATTCTCAACCTGGGAGCCCTGGGGGCCATATGGCCCCCTTGTGGTCCTGGGCTGTTCTAAGGGAGCCACGGGAGAAAATCAGAAGTAAGGTGATCCACGACAGGTGGTGAAGGGAGTCATAGAGAGCTGTGAAGAGGAAAAGCTTTAAAAATGATTGAAAATGGTTGAAAAATATCACTACTTTCAGAATTCATCAGATCTGTCCCAGGGGCATCTTAACACTTGGGTCTGCGTGGGCAACGATTGATGTGTTGGGAGGGTCGAGTTATCGTGCAGGTTCGTTGGATCGTCCCGTATTTTACACAGACCATTTTTTACCATATAATTTGACTCCTGGAACTCTCACTTGGATAAGGGTAGGGGGGGGGGCCACGAGAAAAAAATGTGATCCATGGGGGTGGCCATGAGCTGAAAAAGGTTAAGAAACACTGCCCTAGACCACTACACACAGGAAACGAATACCTCAATCTTTCCTTGGAGTCGTGTGTGCACTGAACGGTCGGACACAATTCAGGCCAAAGCTCACAATTGCTGACGATGCCGCCAGATGGCGACTCATCCGAGGATGACCTCACTTCGCTATCCACACAAACAATACCTTCTAGAGCTGAAGAAGGCCTGTGTGTCAATACCTGTTCTAGAAGGTATTGACACAAAGGTGTTTAACAGGTGTTTAACTCTTGGAACTCACTTTTGGATGAGGGTAGGGGGGGGGGCATCGTTCGTTATATCGAGAGGCAGCAGAATAACATTCGAATATAAACATTTCCAAACAAGACGAAAAATTATCTCTGTAGAGGGATTTATCGTTGTAGCGAGGCTGGCTGATGCGAAGATATATTTTCGGAAGGAGAGAAAACTCAACTGCCCCACTGTTGGGAATCGAACCCACGTCCTTCCACTTTCCGGGGGAACGCCCTAGACACCACTATACTACACAGAGACTAAATATATCTTCGCATCAGCCAGCTGTTGAAAACCTTCGTATGGATAGCGAAGAGTGACGTCATCCTCGGATGATCAAAGTTTGTCCGATGAATTTTTAGAATCACCCTGTATATTCGAGACAAACCCGCCCCGCCCCCCATAATTCCCAGCTTTGTGTAAAAGTTTTAAAAAAGAATTAATAAAACACCTGTTAGAGAAGAAGGGGGAAAAATAATGATAAATTGTACGTAACGTACAAAAAAAAAATGAAATCTCGATTTTTTTTTCTAGTGAAAAACGAGAAAGACAAATCGATTTTGGCAGAATTGGCGGAAAAAGAACTATTTTTTCTTAAAAATAATAATAATAAAAAACGGTTATAACCTTGTGAGAAAGAAACAATCAATAACCATCCGTTTAGTTGCGAAAAAGAATAAAATGAAATAAAAATGGCCGAAAAGGTTATTATTTTGCTTGTAACCATCAAATATAAACGGCTATTTAAACGTCTTTTCGATGGAAGACCTTACACACGTAGTGAATGTGGAAGAACAAAAAAAAATGGCCGCCTCCTCTCTTAAATTGATTGTATTGTGTGTTATAAGAAGAGAGTAAGAATTGCTCTCTCTCTCTCGCCGTTTTTCATCTAAAATATATTTCTTTTGTGTTTCTTCTATTCCACTCTGCCGCTTGCTTATCTCTCTCGCCAATAAGTAGTGATAAGCGCGTGGAACGAACAATTCCTCGTGTATCTATCTCATGGCTATGTAATAGTTTTTGTTTTCTAACCGACGATCGTTATTTTTGATTCATTTTACAGCAATTAACTTGAAATGATTTATCTCTTAAGGTTTTTTGGTTATCGGTTACAGATGCTCAGAGAACTCTCGTAAATGATCATTTACTAAAAAAAAAATTATATATTTTTCCTCTGTACATATACTTGGTAGGTCTGAGAATCGATTAAAATTTTTTAACTGGTTGATCAAATATTTTTAATCGATTAATCGAATATTTTTTTGTGGCCCATATATTAATAGATGCTTTATAAAAATATATTTCACTCACCTATTCGCGGTAAGATGTAAACAAGTGCAGTTGGACTTCGGTTAACGAGCTTAATTCGTTCCGCCAACGTGCTCGTTATCCGAATTGTTCGTTATGCCAATCAAACTTCCCCGTAGGAAATAATGGAAACTCGGATAATTCGTTCCACAATTGGTCATTCACATGATTGATTGATTGATTGATTAATTGATGACCGGTCACGCCCAGAGCTGTTGTGCAAGACAACTTCCTCTCTTCACCTCCTAGGAGGCTGGGTCGGTGTCGGAGAGTATCTTCTACTTATTCAACAAATTAAAAAGTTATATACATTCTATGGAAACAATCCATCTGAAGACATTGAAGATACATACAATCAGGATTAAGAGAAAAATGAAATATATATACCAACGAAAAAGATTAAATACACGCTGATTTGCACTAATTAGCTGTGCACTATTAACTCTGGACAGCTTCGCTTGGAATACATAAAAAATGCCCAAAGAACTGTACCTGTACGACCCATAGTTTTTGAGAAAAATGCGAAAGAAAAGTATATGACGTCATATCCGGTGCAACAAAAAGTGGTCTGATAAAGTCCGAATCATTTACGCAATCGGACTTTTCGGGCAAAACTCTTGGACGATTCACGAGGTGGCTGCTAGCCCCGTCGCGAACTTGCCGCACTTCTGGCTTTGGCAATAACACATATACACAGTTAAATCTAAATATAATACTCTGCGGACCAAGAAACAATACCGTTATAGAGGGGTTATCGTTATATCGACAGGCAGCAGAATAATATTCGAATGTAAACATTTCCAAACAAGACTTCAAAAAAGTATCGCTGTAGAGAGATTTATCGTTGTGTCGAGCATCGTTGCAGCGAGGTTTTTCACTGTGTTCATACAGTCAACATTCATATTAAAATATCTGAAAAGCTCAAGAACCCCTGTAAGTGGATTTGTACGGAAACCCCTGTAGCTCAAATTTGGGTTGCGACCTATTGGATAAGACCCCTTGTATAGAGAACGGAAACACTAAAAAAAGCAATACGAGTGATTTGCAACAATCGGCTGCTCAATCGGATTCTTGCCACGACGAAAAACAATCGAAAATGTTCATCGATCTAGTTAGTTCACGGATGTAGTTCAGGGAAAATCAAAATTTATCTGAATTTTCCGGCCATGCTCATTGTGTTTTGATCCCCAAATTATCCTGACAGAAATTTATCTCCCCGCCCTCGGCCCCCGACCGACGGCCCGTTTTCCGACCCCAAAAATAAAATGGAAGCGTTCGGAAGTCGCGATTGCCAGTGCTATTCATGCGCGGATTATGGACCGACTTCGTTCGCGCGTTACGAGTTGGCCACGACGAGTTGCACAACCACCACCACCACCACCGGAGGGGACCTCGAACCCCGCTGCTGCTGCTGCAGATGCAGTGACAGTTGCCACGGGGCGGATGGGTACGAGCCTGACCCGTGCGAGGATAGCGAAATATCGGGCAAGTTCGAGTGTTACATCGTGATCGAAAACCTCGACGAGGCCGCGATAAGTTACAGCTTAAGGTGCCCGGATCCTTCGCAGAACAAGCGCGTGTTCGGTGTCCTGGAGCCGGGAAAAAAGGTGAGAACACTCATCTTTATGATAATTAACAACATGGGTTCACGAACATCTTCCCGGAAAGCCAAGGCCACACTCCTGGCCCGATACGTTCCAATGTCGGTCATGAGCGAGTAATGTGGCCGTTCCACCATTGGCGATGATTGTCAAATGATGGCGGCTGGAAGCATGTGACCCCCCCCCCCACACATCTCGCAGCAGAGCCCCTGGGCTACTTTACCACCACAAACTCCACAAAAACACCATACAGAAATTTACTACCGATCGAGTTAGGTCGGAAATAAAGGCGCCATCTATCGGTGGTCACCCCAGGTTCGGTAGGTAAAGCACTTGTTATCTATGTCCTTACCCGAACCCTCATCATCGTGGACGAGCATCTTACCACTGCGCCACTCGGGCAGCTTTGGTCCCTAGGTTGAGATCTTTGGTGGGTTCCAAACAGCACCTCCTAGAGATAGGAAGCCTCCACAGTCTGCTTGTGACGCCGGTAAGTAGTCCATTTTCCCTCAGAATATTCGGGGGGAAAAAATCAGAATTGGCGATTTCTATGCCCCACATCCAATCACTATGCGGTATTTGTGAGCCAATCAGGAAGATTCTACGCCAAAACAAGAAGAAACGAAACTAGCATGCTGTGTTTCAAAATGTGGCAAACTTGCCAGGTAGTCTGAATGGCATTTATGGTAAACAAGAGCAGAGGGAGGTTGCTGGTCCAAATCAGGATTTAAACCCACCCCCCCCCCCCCCCCCCACATAGTGGATTTAGAGTGAAAAATGTCTTCCCGGACCCAAGAGCATGAACCCTGTCAGCTCCCCTCCTTGTGGGAGACCATCGCTGGAACGTATCGGAAAGCTGGTCATCGACAACTGCCATGACCTTCCAGCTTCCACCCCTAGTTAGGCCGAACACCGATCTTCCGATCCGTGACATTGTTCGAATAATGCCAACAGTCGGAGCACGCGTTGGCATATTATTGTGTTCTGGAAGCAAATATTCGACAAGAAACATTAGGCCAAGATGTGTAGCCAGCCTATGCCGCTGGTGCTCCATCGCAGCAGCGGGACGGCATACATTGGAAGCAAATATTTGCGAATGACTATTGGGCCACACAGGCTGAACACAATTTTTACTCTGCCTGTGAAGAAATTGTTTTTCATCCACTCTTTTGGCACTACGGCTCCTCTAAACGAATTCCTGGGCTGTATGTGGCCCTCAAGCTGAAAATTTTATGTCCAGGTTTCCCAAATCAGGTGATGTCAAACCCCCCCCCCCCTTCCTCCTTGGGAAGACGAAACAGACCTTGGGGGGGGGGAAAGCCTGTAGAAGCTACAGATACAACATGGGATCTTATGTGAGTTGGCTTGTTAAACCGTTAATTACTTGCTAAGACGCTCGTTCCCCGTGCTGCCCATGGCTTGGCTGTTGGCCAACCTACGTTTGGTACTTATTTCATAGTAGATCCAATGCTCTCAAAATGTGTGTATGGGGGCCATAAATCCTTAACACACCTGAAAAGACAGGGCTCTATTCCTGGTCCGTTGGACATTTCAACACCATTTTTTTTGTTTTTTCATGCTGTAAAGTCACTATAGAAGGGCCCGTGAAAAGTAAAGCTTGAAGGCTCGCAAAGATCGCAGCCTACGGGGGCCCCTGCTCCAGGATGTGGGGGGGGGGGCATGCACATATCTATATCCCCAGTAAACCGCGACACCCCTGAGAAAGGTTGGTGCCACCACTAGGAGACACGATGATTCACACTTTGAGTGAATTCGGAAAATTAACCGACAAAAATTTACCACCACGCAATTCAGCGAAAGGAAAATTCGCCGCTGGGAAAATTCATCGTCACGCAATTCACCAACAGGACAATTCACCGCTAGGAAATCTTCACCGACAAAATTTTCCGGTGAATTTTCTATCGACAAAATGACATAGTGAGTGAGTGAATGAGCGGATAAGCAAGTGAGCGAGTCACAGGATTAGTGAGTGAGCTAGTGAGCTAAAGAATGAGTCACTCACATGGTCAGTCACTCACTCACTTAGCAACTCACCCACTCAATCACTCATTCTCTTAGTTATTGGCTCAATAACTCATTCTCTTAGTTATTGGCTCAATAACTCACTCACTTGGTCACTGGTCTCAATCACCCATTCGCTTGGTTACTGAGTCACGCAATCACTCATTCTGTTAGAGTCGCTCAATCACTCATTCACTTGGTTGCTCATCCATTCACTGGTTCACTCATACGGTCACTCTTCCTTGACTATTCACTAGCTCATTCATCAACTTATTTGGTCACCAACTCGGTCACTGGTGAAAATTTAATTTTTTGTCGGTGAACACCGTTTTTCGGTGATTTTTCCATCGATGAATTTTTCTATCAGTGGACTGCGTGGCGGTGAATTTTTCTATCAGTGGATTGCGTGTGTGTGGCGGTGAATTTTCCGTGATTCTCAGCCACATAATTTTTACCTGCATCGGTCGCATTTCCAAAGTATTTTGGCACACTGATAGTTGACGGAGAGAGAGTCTCAAGCATCGAATGCATCGTGTCTTTCCAGCTGTTCGCCGCCGTGTACGACTCGTGGTTCGGAGAGGACAGCGACCAGAAGATCGTAATCGTCGAGTCCATCTTGCTCCGGAAAGGTGTCCCGGAGAGCCTCGAAGAAATGGTGCAGCTCTGGAGAGTCGCGTCACCCGAAGAGATCGTCACCGAGACCTTCGTCGTCTCGAAACGCGACGACGACTGGTCGTCGCGTGGCCGCGGAAGCTGTTCGAAAAGATTCCTGCAGGTGATGGTCATCACGTGCCTCATGCTGTGCCTCGTGATACTCGCCGGTCTGTTCGTATTCGGTCTCCCGTGTGTCCCGTGTCCCATGGAGCAGTGGCACATCCCTTGCTGCCTGGACTTCGTGAAATACTTCCTGTACCGGGACACGGTTCCGATGTGCTCGTGGTACGAGAGAATCCTGAGCGCTTTGGTGTGTTTCGTCGTCGGGGTCCTGGCTTCTTGGCTCGTTCTATCCGGGTTGTAAAAATTGCAGGTTTGACAGATTTGGTAAAACCATTAGTGCTTCCAGAATAAATTTCCATTTCAGACTGGAACCTTGTAGTTGCTCTAAGAATTATATTTAGCAGCACAGCAGCACCACCTACATTCGAATTTTAATGCAATTTCCCGATTTTGCCTAAATAGGTCTTTACAATAATGCTAAACGTCTCTGTTGACAATTTTAACACCAATGATTCGTCTAATTCGATTCCACGAAGTTTTGTACAAAAAGTGACCAACCCCCCCCCCCCAATTCGGGGATTCCCAGGCTCTACACCCTTCATGCTCAACACATTGCCCGCGGGTGAAATGTGGCCCTCAAAGTCTTCTGATATGGTCCGTGACCCCAAAACTAGTTTAAATATGAACTAAGCGACAGACCCGTGGCACAGTCCAGGTCGCTCAAGCGGCTCACGGCACATTTGCAGATTAATCAAGTCATCCCGCGGTACAGTTCCCCATCACTTAAGTGACTCCACTACGATTTATAGATCACTCAACTTACCTGCGACCCGTTTCAAAACTAATGAAGTGGCCCGCACTCTCCTAAAGGTTGAGCACCATACATGCTCAGCCCATGACCCGTGACCGCTAACTTAATTTCGTAAAAATGAACTTAGCAGGCACAGTTCCAGAGCACTTGATCATTTACAGACCAGTTTGGTATTTCGCGATGCAATTCTAGATCACTGAAGTCACCCGCAGCACATTCACAGATCACTTAAGTGACCTGTGGCACAGTTCCAGAGCACTTGTTTGTTCCGCAGCCCATTCCCGAGAACACTTAATTTACCCACGGCATATTTTCAGAAGGCTCGAGTGGCCGGCGACACAGTTCCGGAGCACTTAAGTTTTACACGTGGCGAAGTTCCGTTTAAAATCTTGGCCTCTGGGTCCTCCCGTACAGTACTGCACCCTCTGAAGGTCCCTAGGACAGTCAAATAGAGAGCCAAGGGTGAAACTCAAGTGAAAGGGGAGCCACGGCAGGCGGTTGATGCCCCCCTTCCCTTCCCCGTAGAGCTGAATAAAAAATAAGTACAGATCTGAATAAATGGAGTGATGGGTCCAAGATGATGGTTAGTTGGTGAATATATGGTGTTTGAATCTTGATTCGCCACCCACCAGAAAAAAACGGGGACCCTGGGCAAATTCCCCCACTTGCCGAAATCGGACCATGAAACCCTCTCCCTTAGAACACAAGGGTGCTAAACCCTTCTGACGAGCGCGTTATATGGAAACGTGAGTTATGAAGGAAACGTGTCACGAGCCACTCAGGTGATCTTGAAGTGCGCTAAGGGGGCCTCTTGAGTGACCTATAAATGTATCCCGCTGGAAATTTTTACGCGATCTGGAAATGCTCTTCGAGCCACCATTGTTTTGTACAGGATTCCCCATAAATTCTTAAATAGTTTAAAAATTCATTAAAAAAATTGAAGGAATTGGTGGATTTTGCATGCGTTTTGCGGAAAAATTATTCTTCCAAAGGGGGGGGGGGAAGAGAAGAAAAAATAGTTCCACTTTTTGTCGATAGAGGGCGCCAGAAATAAGTCCCGTAGGAGTGATTGGACCCCGAAGCTTTCTTCAATTGTTCTATGCCCAAAACGTTCGTAAAGCTCCAGCCAGCGATTCATGGCTGAGGTAAAACAATTTAATATTGCTTTATCCAATATATAATGTCAACATCAGCCCACCCTTCCCGCCCAATGTTTTCTTCCTTTCGGTATACGTTTGATATACGTTACGGTACGAGTCCGAAAGACTTTTTTTTGGTGGGTACAGGGAGAAAAACTTGCCGATAGAGTGCACTGCATGAAAGCAAATCAGGGATTATTGGATCCGAACCTTACTTCGATTTTTTCTGTGTCCGAAACGTTCGTAAAGCTTCAGCCGGCTACTCTTGAGTGCGATTAAACAACTTCACCAATAGTGCTTTAGTCAACAATGTCGACATCACAATGAAAATCTTATGTACAAACCTATTATTACCTTCCTGTAAGCGTCAATAATAGGAGAATTTGGAAATGAGCTGTTAATCGTACACCCTGCATTTTATAGGGGTCTGGTTTGAATATTTCCAGTGATTTGCTTTCCGGCAGTGCTCTCTACTCAGTACGGGCATACAATACCTACCCTCGAATCTTGTCTCCCCGCCATTCCTTAGACAGATATGCGCATTACGCCATGGTTGGTATAATTTCTAAAATTAAAACTAATTTTAAGTTTTAATAAGCTCATTCATTGAGCGGGTTAGAAGAAAGCTTAAGGGGAAACATTTCAAAAAAGAAAAAAGGCACTTATCAGGGCGGTGACTGATATTAGGGGTCATTCAAGTATTACGTGAGCAGATTTTTAGCCATTTTTCACTCCGCCACCTTGTATGCAAAACTCAGCAAAACACTGACACCTCCTCCCCCCCCCCCTCCCTTGTCAGCAGCTTAGAATATTTCATATCTTCAAAAATTGGTGGCTGATGGCATAAGCAACCTTCAACCCCCCCCCCCCATCAAAAGTCAGCCAATCCGAAACACCCCTCGACGCTGACGTAATACTTGAATGACCCATCGACATATTTTGCAGAGAGCTTATACATTAATATCATGCATGTCTATGACATTCTCATATTAAATACGAGTATAGAGTAAAATAAATGCGATTAAATTTATGTACAAAAGATACTAAATCAATGATTTCTTACATTAAATATGAATAAGTATTAGAAAAATGCGTATAAATGCAATTAAATGTATTTACAAGAAATGCAACTAATTAGAGTAGGTATATGTAATTAAGTTCGTTTACAAGTGACCAATTTTATAGACCTGGCACTTCTGGTCTTGTCATAATCAGGAAGTTCTTTGGCCTTTTGAAACTTAGGCCTCGATAACTAGCAATTTCTTCTTTTGGATAGTTTGCGATTTCGCGTAGATGTTGTCGGTAACTAGATTCTTCAAGTGAGTTGAAGAAACCTCAATGACAATCAAAAATGGCAGGAATTTTTGTATCTGACCTTAAGTTTCGGTTCCTTATAAACCAATTGGCTCCTGTTATTACCTATTTTTGGTATCGCTAGAGCGTTACCATGTGATAGTTGCTTGAATAATGCCATTCAGGAGCTTCATAGAGCAAAATAGGTCTTATTGCCATTTCGTATGTGTTCAATTTGTTATTAATTGTTAGTGAAGATCTAAAAGATAGTATGCGCATTACATTTGATCATTTTTGTCGCACCTCGGTCATTTTCTGCACACGAGAGCTAATTAGACCGGGACCTACAATTTATTGCCGATTCCGAACGGCAGGATTGTTTTTACACTCATCGAGAGGTTGATGCGCTAAGTCCCCCCCCCCCCTGGTAGCAATTTTTCTGCGGTCATGTCGCCGTTTCTGTTGTACCCCAGTGTCAGGAAAGTTTTCTGACAAAGACGGACCGGGTATCGAAATCGCGACGTCTCTAAACATCGTTTGGTACTTTAGGCGAGTATATCATCGACCTGGGCTACCACGCCCATGCGCATTACATGCAATTTTTATAAGAGTTCTTTTACAAAACTTGAAAAATGCAACCAATACGCGTATCGGTTACATTTCAGTGAATATAATAACCAATCGGCTTATTGGTTGTTTTTTTTACGTTTTGTAAAAGTTATTTTACCAAACTTTTATAGTGTAGTCCTGTGGTAATGATTTAATAATTGTATCGCTATGGTCCTTTTGCTCTGTGCCCCCCACCTCCCATAACTATACAATTATTCTATCATTACACTTCACTCGTAGTTAAAAAATATTTATGGCGGATAGCAGCACTACATGTGACAAGCGTTGCACGGAAACAAATTTTGTGTCAGGGTCAAAACACGGGCACGCTCATTCTCACATGTGGCAATTCGTTAGAAGTCCTGCGGAGGAATATGGACGAGGTGCATGTGTGGTTTAGTACTGGTAGTAGTCCCGGCCTGAGATTTATAGCTGGCTTCTTTTTTTTTAATATAGTTTTAAATATTTAAACAATTATAGGGCCGATATCTGAAGATATAATATCCGATATCTGGCCTGCGAAGCCCTGTCACCCTTTCCAAATGAGGGGCGGGGGACATGGTCTTAACAGCACCCATGAGCCCCGTGTAAAAGAGATTCTCTCTCTGTGGGGGCCCCCGTGATCAAATCAAGGTGCCAGTCCCACAGATTGAAAATCTTATTTCATGTATTTGACATTATTTTGTGTTGCATACGTGAAGCCAGTGCCGTCTTAATGCATTTACACCCTGCACGGCTCCTAGGGCCTCAAGAAAAGAGGAGCCTCAGAAAAATGAAAAAAGTAGTTGAATTTTTCGAGAATTTTCCGGGTAGGCCTCAGAAAAATCACTTGGCCCGAGAGGCCCATGATGCTCTTAAGACGGCCCTGCGTATCGACCTGCACTCAGGCTCGTATCTAGAGGAGGGTGATAGCCCCTTCCACCCACCCCTCCAACCACATCTCCCTGAATCCGTGCTTGCCTGCAGTATGCCCATGCGTTAAGATGGCCCTGCTTTCTGGAACTTCATCCTCAAAAAAGGTCTTTTTTTTTCTTACTGATCTGATTCCTAGACTCCTACGGGGCTCCCTAAATTCAATTTCGGTGGATATACATGGAGCAAAAAATGAGTATAGCCCACCCAACTACCTCTCGTAACACTGAAGAGGGCCGCAAAACTGTTCTCGCACCGAGCCGCCAAATGACCAAGTCGGGCCCTGCTTATGGGACACCATCTACATAAATCCAGTTTATAAAAAACAAAATTACACACTGTATTTACAGTAAAAACCCTCTTAAAACGGACACCTCCTTTCAGATGCAGTCACCCCTCTTTTACGGCCAAATAATAATGTTTTCCCCTTGTATAATAAAAGTATGCATTTCGTACCACCTCCCCCCCCCCCCTCTTTTACGGATGAATTTTTTTGTTCCGTCGGTATCCGCAAACGAGAGGTTCTACTGTACTTGATACTTGATATGTACAGTCTTCGGGAAATGTAGGCCGGGGGGGGGGGGGGAGAACAACCAGAAAAATCAATTGAGACTATCGCGAATCTCTCTCCGAGGCAAATCCTTTCTCGAGACCTTAGGAATGCTCTGCGAATAGCCACAGACATTATTATTATTGCGTAATATCTTTAAGCACAAACATGGCGCACTTTTAAGGATTCCTACGAAGCTTTTCAAAACTTGAATAAGAATTTCTTTTCTACCCCCAACATATTACATCAGCCCATCTTTCACTCTGGTCTCCGTAGGGCCGTGCTACCGACTTCTGGGGGGGGGGAGGGAGAGGGTAGGAAGTCTGAACAGTTTTGGGCATGGCCCCACAAGGGGTAGGCTGACAAGGCTCCAGCCCTGGGGTCCGGGACGATTTTCACCATTTTTTTGTTTTTTTACGCTATAAATTCATCATAAAGGGGGGGCCCGTGGAAGTCTCGTCGGGGGCCCCGCAAAAGATCCCAGCCTGGGGGCCCTGTTTCAGGATGTGGGGGGGCATGTTTTCGGGTCCCTCTTGAGTTCTTCGTTGAGACGGGGCAGCGGGCCATGTCCTGGTTACGAGGAAGTCCCTCTTGAGTAAGAGAGCCAGACCGCGGGCCAGATATATGCTGCTTTCTTTGTCGCTCGCGGACTACATTTATATAACCTATATAGCGTGACAATGTGACCAGTGGCTTATTTACAGGGGGGGGGGGGGACTTGACGGGCTATAGCCTAGGGCAGCAAATGCAGAGGGGGGGGGGCTGAAAATTTGAAGAATGAGTGGCCAAGGAAGTTAGTAGAATGGGAGGAGGAGAAGGAAGCAAAATTTGTACAGTCGAATCCCGTTTTAACGAATACCGTTATAGCGAAAATCTCGTTTTAACGAACACTTTTTTATCCCCCAGATAACTTTACATAGTAACAATGGAAATACCTGGAATTTTTTATCACTTAATTTTGTTATAACGAAGCGATTTATCCGGTCTCTTGGAGTTCGTTATAACGGGATTCGACTGTATTCGACAACCCTCAATAAATCCGGCCTCTGCCCAGACAACAAGGAACCAACTAGGTCAGCGAGTGGCCAAGACAGAGTGAGAGTAACCTGGAGAGTTTGCAAGCGTGTGAGTAACGTACAGAGTGAGGGAGTTCAGAGTGACCTAGAGTACGTACAAGCATGGGAATGACCAAAACGGTGTGCAAGAATGTAAATGACTAAAAGAGTGACTTGCAGGCGCGGGGAGGGGAGTGGCCAAATGTGGGGTGGAGTGGAATATTGGGAGGAGGCCAAGCGACGTATTGGGTGGCGATTTGTAATTCGAGAAAAGAGCTTTCAAGAATATTAGATTAGAAAGGAAGAAGGGCAGTGGCGATGTGAAGCATGGCCCCCACGGGGGGGGGGGGGGGCTGACAGGGCTCTAGCCCTGGGGGCCCGGGCAACACCCACTAGAGAATAGTGGTTTTCTAGTGGGTGTTGGCCCGGGACAGTTCTCATAATTTTTTGCTTTTTCACGCTATAAATTAACTACAAAATGGGCCCGTGAAAAGTCTGACCGGGGGGCCCGCAGAAGATCCCAGCTGGGGCCCACAAGCGGCAACACCGTAAATGCGCCTCTTCATATGACTTCATGACAATAATTACGACTATAATAATTATAGTCATCTCACATATTTGTCGAACATACAATTTTTTTGGTGAGTAAGGCCGGGATTACACTATGAAAGTTTGATAATAGCTCTTTTATAAAACTTGAAAAATGCAACCAATAAGCGTATCGGTTACATTCGAGCAAATGCAGCCGATGATCTTATCGGTTGCATTTTTCAAGCTTTATAAAAGAGCTATTATCAAACTTTTATAGTGTAATCCCGGCCTTATACACACATTTTTACCGATTGCGACTCGCAGCTCTCTGCTTGGCGATCAATTTGGCGATTTTTCAACAATTTTAGACTTTCAGCAATTTTACTTGCCTTTGACGATTTTTTTTTTTTTTTTTTGGCTGTAATTTAGCATTTTTATACTTCCCTTTCATGATTTAATTTGGGCTACAGTTCACAACTTGAATTTGAAAAAATAAAAATTTGGCCTAAAAGTCGGGATTACAGTCAAACCTCGTTAATAAGTCACTCTTGAGAGGGCAAAAATATGACTTAGTAAGCGGAGTGACTCGTTAAACGGAGTAAGTCATAGCTGTGCCAATTCCTGCCTGAGGACAATTGAGGCTTCCAAAAAGTGACCCGTTAAGCAGAGTGACATGTTAACCGGGTGACGCATTAACTAGATTTGACTATGTATGTGGTGTCCGAATTTGGGAGGTTCTTTTGTATTTATAAGTCTTTTTCACAAGGCCGTCTTAAAAGCATCATAGGCCCCCGTCCGTGACCGGTTGAACACATGCGTTAAGACGGCACGGGCCATATTATCTAATAAGTTTTGAAAACGCTGTTCATTCACGATTACAAATGAGCATCCATGGAAAAAAAGCGGAAGAAATGTATAAAAAAAGTCGAAACTCATCTAAAAACAGGTGTGGGACTTGTGTCCCGTAATGCGGGACACCATTTGTCCGTCGAATAGTTTGAGACATTTTACTGGTTATTTGGTCCAGGCTCCGGAAAGTTTTAGAAACTTACAAAAGCCAATAATTTATTCAATAGCGACATCTGTTGAGCAGAATATCAAACAATTTTGTGAGGCTGGAAGGGGAAAAAAAATGTGCTTTTAAAATCACTCACGTGTCAGTTTTTCCCCAAAGACAATAAAAAGAAAAAAATCGGGGTGGTCGTGAGTGGAATCCATTACCCTCGTAAGTGACACACCCACGTCAACTTATTACCCAATCAAAGGAGACCGCGCGCACATCAGCCACGCCCTCATCTCTTCGAACATGGTATAGAAAGAAGTTTATGACGAGCTCTTGTCAAATTTATATAACATTTAACCGGACCACGCCCATTTAGAAATAGACAAAGGGTTAAAAGAAAATGCGGGAGGGGGGGGGCCTCGAAACAAAACAAACGAAAGAGAAAGAAAGAGGGGGAGAAAAAGGTTAATTGGGGTCGAAAGTGGTTTCGGTGCGTTAATGACCCGATGAGAAATTAAAACTTATAAATCTTGTGACTAATTTCCTCCCTCTCCCCCCCCCCCTCAACTCACAAAACCCATCCCCTGCGTTGGCTTGTCTGCTAGTTAAGGATGGGAAATAATGGGATCGTCGACCCATTCAACGCTGTCGCACCTCATCACCTGATAATAATTTCTTTGTGCCCCCTTTCGCCTGTTATATATATATACTGACCTTTTCTGGTTTCCTTTTTACCTTTTCACTTTGTCTTTTTTTTTTGGGGGGGGGGGCTAATGTTTTCCTTTCAT
Organism: Pholcus phalangioides; assembly: GCF_987345545.1. Classification (NCBI taxonomy): domain Eukaryota; kingdom Metazoa; phylum Arthropoda; class Arachnida; order Araneae; family Pholcidae; genus Pholcus; species Pholcus phalangioides. The sequence goes on from NW_028301603.1 coordinate 3,505,290, forward strand.
TATTTTTCAACGCTCGAGATTTATATGAAAGTTTTGTTGTGTGGATAGGCCACCACCCACAACTCCAGTCTATCACCAATTTATTGCCCCTTTTACCCCCTTCCCCCACTAATGCATGAGTCGATTCGGAATTTTTGTCTGGTAAATGGCGTTGGCATTCGACTTAAGCATCGGGGTGCGGCGCACCCGGGTGACTTCTTCTTCTTACCAGGCAGGGACCTAGCTCGGTCCCGCTAGGGATATTAGCCATTTACTCGGCTGAGTTCGTCCGTGCTGGAGAGTGTTGAAGGTGTCCTACCGGGAAGTCCTCGAGATACATTCGAAGGCCACCCGGTCCGGCACATCCAGCCCTCTTTCCTCTTTTTATCCATGATGAGGGCACTATCCATCCCCCCCCCCTTCCCAGGCAGCTTAGCATTCGTGGTGTCCCTGTGGGCCGCTCGTTCCGACCTGATTTGATGTAATTCTGCCATCTGGCTCCTTACCAAGCTGCGGCTCCCGATGTTGCACATGCGCACCACCCAGCGAAGCCCTACCTCTCCAGAATTTCTTCATCATCAAATATCATATTTAACAATTATTTACAAAAATGTCAGAAACTGCTTCGCGAGCATTCGCCTCCTCGGGGCGCAGTTCATCTTCTGCCTCGCGACATTGTGCCACTTCGGGGGCAGATGATGTTGTCGGCTCTTGTCGTTTGCTTTCGTATCTAAGCTGAAAGTTGAAAACGTATCTTCGGATGTGTTGGAAGGCGGTTCACTGGCGATGTTGAGCGTCCTTTTATCACTTTATTCCTCCACCTCGTCTGAGTCTTCCTCTGACGAAGCAGTCATCGAGGGTTTTCTGTTACTTTGTGGACGAGCTTCTATAGGCATGTAGTCGTTTTGGTTATGTTCAAGAAGGCGTATAAGTTTTCCAATTTTCTCCGTGCGGTCTGCCCTTTTCAGAAGTTCCGCTCTCCATAAAGGTATGTTTTCTTCTGAAGGCGCACCAAAATGTAACTCCTTTGTGAGGGGGCATTTTGTGGAGTAGTGCATGGGGGTGCCTCTTTCCCCGCACTTGCAGCTGTCGGTTGATCGAATATGAAATCTTTTGAGGTAGGCGATAAAGGGCCCGTGCTCTGTAAGGTACAGGGTCATTCCCCTTCACCAGCTATTGTCACCAATCTTGACCTTCGGAAGGATCTGATAGATCTTTCTTCCTGTTTCGGTGGTTTCCCACTGTTGTTGCCATTTTCGAAGCATGGTTTGCTTAAACTTGTTTTTAACCCATGCTCTGGGGGAACGGGAGGTGGTGATCCACGGTTTCCTTCTTGGTGGCCTGTTTAGCCAGTGTGTCTACCTCCTCGTTTCCCCAGTTGCCTTCATGCGCCTTGACCCAGGAGAGCGAGATGTTTGGGCTATTAATAAGAATTCCTCTGATAATTCTGGCTGCTTCCGTTTTGGATAGCGGATCATCAATCGATTGAAGTGATGAGAGAGAGTCCGTTATTATTCTGACTGGTCGATTCATCACTTTTTGACTGCCTCCAGAATAGCATACATCTCTGCTTGGAAGACCGAGGTCTCGTTATGTAGTTTATGGGGCCCATTTGTGTGTAATTTTGTTTTTCGATGATGACGAGAGCTGCCGCCGTGCCCTCATCCATTCTAGACCCGTCTGTGTAAATATCTGTCTCTGTTGTTGGTTGCTCCTGTTTCAGACAGATTTGTCCCTGCTTGGTGCTGGTGGCTGGGTGGGCCGACCATCCTGTAGCCTTTTGGTCTATTTGTGAGGGCGTGACTATCCCGCTGCTTCTCTCCGGTCTGGCGGGTCTTTTAAGGATGGGCAGCAGTCCCATCTTGGCTTCATACTCTGTCCAGAGACTTAGTGGAGGGAGACCACTCTCGGGGGGGGGGGGGTAGCACCTAGACTCGCTCATTCATTCTGTTTATATCTTGCTCATCCTCTTGATATCTTGCTCATCCTCTTGATATCTTGCTTATCCTCTTGATATCTTGCTTATCCTCTTGATATCGTGCTCATTCTCTTGATATCTTGCTCATTCGCTCACTCACTCATCCATATTCTCACGTGCTCAATGACTTGCTCATTCAATTACTCCTATGCTCATTTGCTCACTCATTCGCTCGAACTCTCAGTCCTCGCTGAACTCTCAAACATTCATCATTCACCTACTATCTTGCTCATTCACTCACTCTCTTGCTACACACTCATTCACTTACTTATTTGCTCTCTTGCTAGCTCATATCCAGGCCCGTCATTTGGGGAGTCAGGGGACCACACCCCTGGCTTTAGAAAATACACTAGAAATGGTATATATATACATTGAGTGCATGTTCTTTGCCCCTCCCCCCTTCGGAAAAAGTTGCTCACTGACCTCATCATTTACTCTTCCCGTTCTCACTTGCTCGCCGATATTCTCACTTGTTTACTGACTTGCTCATCGCTTCACCCGTAAGCTCACTTGTACACTCACACATTCTCTCACTTGGCAACCCATTCACTTTCTCACCAACTCCCTCACTCAATGCTCACTCGCTCAATAAATCACTCACTTAAATGACACTTGCTCAATAAATCACTCACTTAAATGACACTTGCTCAATAAATCACTCACTTAAATGACACTTGCTCAATAAATCACTCACTTAAATGACACTTGCTCAATAAATCACTCACTTAAATGACACTTGCTCAATAAATCACTCACTTAAATGACACTTGCTCAATAAATCACTCACTTAAATGACACTTGCTCAATAAATCACTCACTTAAATGACACTTGCTCAATAAATCACTCACTTAAATGACACTTGCTCAATAAATCACTCACTTAAATGACACTTGCTGAATACCTCATTCTCTCACATGCTCACTGCTCATTCACTCACTCATGTGCCAACTCGTTCAATCTTTCGTTCGTTCACACATATCTGTTCACTCCCTACTTCACTTTCTCACTAACCTTGAGTTTTATGTTGGCGATTTTGATTTCTGTGAATTGATTTTGAAAGTGCTCGGACACAAGCACCCACAGAACTCCCGATCCCAACACCACTGTTCACTTCCTCACTGATTTTCTCATTCACTCACCCCTCTGCTCACTTACTCACTCATTTGCTTGATCACTTTGCTCACTTACTTCCTCATTTGCTCACTCACCTCACTAGCTGTTGTTAATTAAATGTTGGTTTTACTTCATATTTATTACGAACCGGCGTCGTTGTTTTTCCTGCATCAACAGCAAAACATCAAACAGCAGAAATAGAGATTCAAATGTCATCTGCTTTTTTTAAGGCTCATTGTTTTCCCTCCACTGTGGGCCCGTGCCTTAAGGAGCAGTGCCCACCCGGGTGGCTCTCAAATGCAAAGAGGACCACGCGAAATGAGATCTTGCTAAAATTGTCGAAAGTAAATATGTCTCGCCAGGTAAGGAGGGGGGAGGCATTAGAGAAATCCCTTTTGCCCGAGGGCCTCCGATGCGCTTAAGACGGGCCCTGATCGTAAGTACCGTGAGAACTGCCCGTCTTCTGTCGTCAATATAAACGAAACAACAACAAATGCTAACTCCGGGGAACCCTCGTATGGCGAATCGCATTCGCCGGGTCGGGGTAAGTAACTCATAAACGAAACAACAATGAAACATTGTGTGATTGATAAAAATCTCATTTTATTGTAACAGTCAAAAACTAACAAGGGAAATGAAATCGGTTTGTTTTTGAGAGAACAAAAATAAGCCATTGTTGAGCAGAAGCTTTCACTGCATATATATAGGACTGCATAGATGAAATAAATCACATGCATGGAAAATATTAACCACTTCAATACCACACATTACTAGAGAATCTCTGGCAGTCATCAGGTATCAGTTGGTAGCAAGACAAGCTATACATCTGTGGCGAGGTTCTATTTAGATAAAAAATAGATTGGTCGTGTTACTGTATTGATTCTCCGTGGCATGGGTTGCCATTTCCTCCCTTGCCGAAGGCAATGTGGAAGGACCAGTGGCACGGGCTATTTTGGCTTCCGTTGAACAACTTAGGGAGCCAAAAAACGGCTACTTCTCCATAGATTCCGAGAGTTCCTTTCTAGTAACTAACTATACATAAGGAAGGGTCGTGAAAAGTTGGTAGCAGGTGTTTAAACTGGCTTGCACGGTACGGTATGATAGTACTAGTCGTTTAAACTGGCTATACAAAAGCAAGGTTCATACTTGTCCTTGCCCGTTGCAATGAATTGTGAGGGAGTCCAATGGTCAGGTTTTTATTTATGCATTGAACGGAGCTCGGACTAGATTTCCGGGTGGGAATTCCTTTCCGCCCGGGAAAACCTAGTTCAAGGTCTCCGAACATCAGTTCAAACGGGGTTATTTAAGATTTTCCGTTCCCGAGATCCCGAGAAAAATTCTTAGGAAATCGGGAAATTCTTCCTTTGCGACACAGTAATTTATTCGAAAAAAGAAAAAAAAGAGAGAGAGAGATGGGTATATACCCGGGGTGGCGTTCCAATTTTAAACTCTAAACCATAGTTTCCCAACCCTTTTTCTCCCACCGCCCCCTTCAGAAATTTTTTTCTCCCATCACCCCCCAACACAATCTAACCCATGTTATAGCCGTACCTTCTACCGCCCCAGGAACATCCCATCGCCCCCCCAAGGGGGCGTTAACGCCCACGTTGGGAATCACTGCTCTAAACCATGGGTTTGCAATTGATGTTACACGAAACTCCGGGGTTCCGTGACAGCTTTTCTTTTTCGTACCGCATGATCAAACGCCAAGGAAACCCTTAAAAATCCCGGAACCCGGAGAGCTTTCAAAGAAGAAAACTTTGTTACAAATATTCGCAAATCTGTTCTTTATTTTGAGTTTTAACGAGATAGCGTTTTCCTGATTTAAAAAATCAGCTGATTGTGAAAGAACAGCATAAATCAGGGAAAGAAGAAGCGTTATTCGTTAGTTAATGCTTTCCCCCCCCCCAGCTTTCCCTCGATTTTTGAATTCAAATATCTCTGCGAATATTGCACTTGGAAACCTTTTTTTGCCTCAGGAGAAACAGGGTAACAAGTTTCGAATCAGGTTTTTGAGGACAAGGTGCCGGTATAAAAAGTTGATTGAATAGTTACTAAAATAAAAATAAAATCTCTTGCAAAATGGATGACGTATCTGCGTTCCACACGTTATTTGGATACTTTTCTAATTGGAATTGCCACTAAAATAAACTGTTTGCCAGTAAAATGCGGCACAGGGGGAATTGAGTAATCATCCTGAATATATATTATCAGGACCTGTCTTTGAAGGGTGCAACCACACCGGTCCGTAGTGGCTAGTTCCCTAAACACTAGATTTATTTTTTTGGAACTTTTTTATCCACTACAAGTGAGGATTCTTGGATTGCAGACTTTACGTGTACTTCTCGGGGAACCCAGGACCCATCTAAGCACGAGTCCCATCCGGGCAGAGCACGAGGTCCCATGGCCTCCACATCCTGTAGTAGGGACCCTAGACTGGATGGGAACTTTAGCGGGCCCCCAGTGTCAAACTGTTCACGGGCCCATCTATTAAACAAAAAATTAGGAGAGAGAATCATTTCGGGCCTCCATGATGGAGCCCTTTCGCCCATTCCTCCCGTTAGGACCATGCGGGGACCTTAGCAGCGTAGGGGGCTTCCACGATAAGATATTGCACAATGATTTATGACAATATTGTTTTTTTAGATTTGGTGCAAAAGCCCTCTTTCATTTTTTCCAGGGACCATGATGCTTTTTTAGACGGCAGTAGAGACATTTCTTTTCTTGTTTTGGATAAATATTAAAATATTTGATCTACGTAAACTCGAAGAAAGTTGAGTTCACGTAGTAAACTTTGTTTCAGTGACTCAACCTTGTTCAAAACCCTTGTGAACACAAGGGAACTCTTGTTCCGTGTGAAACCCACTTTCGACGCTGGGCACCCGCAGCGTGTGCCCAGTATATATGAATTGGCATCATCATCATGCCGCCCCCCCCCTTCCCCAAGACTTCCAAGTCTATATCCACCTATGGCGGGAACGGAATATGCTGTAGTAATTTAAAATTAATCTACATTTTCAAATGTAGTTCTAACATGTTTCAGAATGTTTTTTCGGGCCGTGAGGCCTCAATAGAAAAGGGGGCCTCACAAAAATGATATAAATGAAATTTTCGATGAGCATACATGTAAATTTGCCTGGTACGGCCTCAGAAAAATCACTTGGCCCGTGGGCCCATGGTGCTCTTAAGACGGCCCTGGCACCCGAACAAATATATCTAAGCCCCCACCCCTCTCTTCTGGCTCGAAATGTTCACCTAATAATTTGTATGAAAAATGTTCCGAAAAAAGTTCACCAAATCCTATTATTCTGAGCCCCCTCCCCGGGTGTACCCTGGCCCGTAAAAGGGAAAGGGCTGGGGCAACCAAATTCCTGCCTCGAGCAAATGGGGGCTTACAAAAAAAAATATATTTATTTTCATGATAATAAATCTTTTCAAGAGGTCCCAAGAAAGTCTACACCGGGGCCCCGAGAAGGTACGCTACGTCCTTGGGTGGACCCCCATAGGCTGCTTCCCACAAGCAGGGTCATAACAGGATCGATGCTTGGTCAACCGGGCAAGATCACATTTTGGTGCCCTTTGTAATGTTTGGTGTCCCCTCTGGCTGGCACTGGACCCGCTTGCCCACCCCCACTAGTTGCGGCCCTTCCCACAAGAGTAGGCAGGACTGCAACGACTGCAACTTGATGCTTCGTAAGCCGGGGCAAGGACAAATTATTAAAATTACTACAGAGGGGAGGGGCATGAAAAGATATCCGGTAAAAAAATCTGACACAACGGCCCTGCTTCTGGAGGGTAGAGGGGGGGGGGCCCTGATGCACCAATATGCATTAAGAACAGGGGTGACTCCAGAAAATATCTATACTTGTGCGGAACCTATTTTTTGTGTACCCTGCCCGCGTTTTTTTTGTTTTTTTTTGTCGACAAAGCTTCTCACTTTTTCAACTCGAATTTCGCACTCCTCTTAGAGCAGTGCCCAAGTGCGGATCCAGACGGGGGCGATCGCTCTCCCAAGAGCTGAATAATATGGGAGGAACTTGTCTGTCCCGTGAAATACGGATGATCCAATGCCCCCTACACAGGAAGTCGCTTCTCCGACACCTTGCCCTGGATCCGCCTGCCTTCACTACATTCGAAGCTAAAGATGTCTGCCACGGCTTTATTCGCAGATAAAGATATCTGTCTCGGCTTCATTAGCAGCTGAAGATACCTGCCTTTGTTCCATTCGCAGCTGAAGATCTCTGCCTAACAGGGGCGTAGCCAGAAATTTCGTTCGTGGGGGGACCACTTTCATTTCGGGGGGGGACCAAAGTGACAGAACAATGGATTTGGCCATCTTTTTCCCTTTTTTCGGTCATTTTCTCACATTTCGGGGGGGGACCAGACCCCCAAGTCCCCCCCCCCCTGGCTACGCCCTTGCTGCCTAGGCTCTATTCACCGCTGATCTCTGCCTCGGCTTTATTCGCAGCTGAAGATGCCTGTACCTCCGTTAAATTCTGAGCTGAATATTTTTGACTCCACTCATTTCGGAGCTGAATATTTTTGCCTCCGCTCATTTCGCAGTTTAAGATGTCTGCTTCAGCTTCTTTCCCAGCTCAATATTTCGGCCTCTGCTCCACTCGCAGCTGAAGATATTCACCCCTGCTCCATTCGCAGCTGAAGATATTCACCCCTGCTCCATTCGCAGCTGAAGATATTCACCTCTGCTCCATTCGCAGCAGCTGAAGATGTCTGCGTTTGCTCAGGAACGGAACCAGGGGGGTGGGGGGTAATAGGTAAGAACTGAATAAGATTGGAAAATTTTTTCCTGTCCCGTAAAATACGGACGATCCAACGAACTTACACAATTCGCTTCTCCTGACACATCGACCTGGTATTAGGGCGCCGGCCCCATACAGCCGCGCAGGTCGCACGACCAAAGAACCGCCCCTAGTTAAGAACACTGATTATGGTGTCTTTTCTGAATTGTTTCCAACTCTGCTTCAAAATTACAAGAGGGTGCCAAAATTGCTTGACACAGCTGACCAAACCTCTAGTTGTGGTCCCGAGTCTACGATGGTCTTAAGGTGACCTTGATGTACAAATAGGTAGGGGCAGAAAAGAGAAAGGAATCTCTGTCCTTGCGTGATCTGTTTTTGGTGCCCCCCCATGACGTTTCTCAGCTCAACAAATTTTTTTTTACCTTCCAACTCGGATTTGGTACCTTTTCCTTAGAGAGTTGCCCCATGTGGCTGCACAGGTCGCACGTTCTCTGTGGGAGCTGAAAGGCTTCAGCCTAGTTTCTTATAATTTTTGTTTTTTTCATACTATAAATTCTTTATCGAGGGACCAGTGAAAAATCTAGCCTCTGAGGCCCCAACAAAGATCCCAGCCTAGCGACCACTGCTGCAGGACGTGGGTGCGATAAATGCATCCCTATTAGGCCAGTACGTCCTATGGATATTGTATCTAGGAAGTAATCAGTCCCGTATATACCGGATGACTCGAAACGTTACGCCATTCGCCAATAGCAGTTTTTTTTCTTTGTAGCATTTGCAGAGAATTCACAATGGCACTAACAATTTTAAGGGTTAAAAAATTAATTTAATACTCCAGAATACTTTAAGACATTTATTTTTAAAAATATTATTGGTGATGCTATCTACTTTCATAATCAGAAGTGCCTTATGTGGTGATGACGAAGCTCAGGTATGAAAAAACTAAATTCTTCTCATTCAGCTTTACTCCTTATAAACAAAGCTTATAAACTGACCTGAAAGATCAAACTTCCAGTTCAATAATTTTTTCAAGACCCAAGGAGACATCCAAAACAAAGGAAAAAACACTATCCACATAAGCAGAGGAGAGGTAAGATCGTAAAAAGTGAATTTTTCCACACTACACTTTATAGTAATGTGCTGCCATCTAATATCAAATTTAAAAGTGACTCATGAGGTGATGTGATGAAGTTTAAAATAAAAAACTAAATTCTTTATTCCGCTCAGTTCCTTGTAAGCAAAGCTCATAAACTGAACTGGAAATTTAAACTGAACGTTCGGTTATTTTATCAGAGCATAAGGAGGCGTCGAAAACGAATAACCTCTTAATGAGCAGACGACAGACAAGACGTCGTTTTGTTTGTTTCCCCACAAGCTAAGCTCACAAACAGAACTGGAAGTTCGAACTGCCAGTTCAGTAACTTTTTCGGGACACAAGGAGACGTCCGAAACAAGTAACCTTGAGAGAAGCAGACGACAGAGATTCTGATATATTACTGGAGGGAGCATCCAGCCTTCGCGACGGCAGCGACATCGAATGCAAGGAAATCACGTGACTCGGCGAAAACAAAGTTCCCGCCTGGCAATTTGCCCATAGTAATGTACAGTTCGGGCTCTAAATATTGGGTTTTAAGGATTAAAAAAAAGGATAGAGAACTCATCTAAAGGTGAAAAAAAATTAAATTATTTATTTCATTAATACTGGAATCATTTCTTTCATTAATGCTGGAATAATTTTTTTTCGTTAATGCTGGAAAATTTCTTTCATCAATTCTTGAATTTTCCTTCATTAATTCTTGAATTTTCCTTCATTAATTCTGGAATTTTCCTTCATTAATTCTGGAATTTTCCTTCATTAATTCTTGAATTTTTTTCATTAGTTCTGGAATTATTTCCTTTAGTAATTATTATTTCTTTCATTACTTCTGGAATAATTGCTTTCATCAGTTCTGGATTTGTTTCTTTTATTAATGCTGAAATTATTTCTTTCGTTAATGCTGAAATTATTTCTTTCGTTAATGCTGAAATTATTTCTTTCGTTAATGCTGGAATTATTTTTTTTATTAATGCTGGAATTATTTATTCTGAAATTATATCTCATTAATTATAGAATTGTCTCTTTCATTAATTTTGAACTTATCTCTTCCCTTCATTCTGGAATTATCTTAAATTAATTTTATTATTATATCTTTCATTAATGCTGAAATTACCTCTTTCATTAATTTTGGAATTATCTCATCGATGCTGAAATTATTTTTCATTTATTGTTTTAAACTCCTATTTATACCATAAGAAAATAACGGGGGATCGTGTTTGTTTTCACCAAGTCACGTGATTTTCCGACGAAATATGTTGGGGGATACCGTGCTTATAGTCAGAGATTGCAGAAAGTTCGCGGAGGCTTCGGTGTTGTAGCCATTACCTCCTACAGATACAGTATCTCTAAGATATATCTATAGCACAGTGGTTCTCAACCGGTGCTCCGCGGAACCCTTGGGACTCCGTGTGCAATTCCCAGGGGCTCCACGGTGACTCGAGGAAAGTAAAATAAATCAGTAAATTTTATAGATAAATAAAAAAAGAGATATACAGGGGTGTCCACCATAAAAATTATATACTGAAAAGGGCTCCACGAGTCAAAAAAAGGTTGAGAACCGCTGTACTATAATAGTATAGCTGCCCTGATCTGATGTGCCTCGCTAGGAAACACAAACGCGTAACGTAATTATGGAACACGTTTCTGCCGGCGCGAAATGGTCTAATTCGGTTTACGCTGCGCAAAAAACCTATTCCCAGGAAAACCCGGCTTAAGGATCCGAATGAAAAAAAACCAGCTCTCCAGACCCAGTGAGGTCCCGTATTTGTCTTGTTGATATATGGTCAGTTTATTCTTAGGTGTGAAGGCTCCGCGATCACTGAAGACTCCCCCCCTTGAAGTTAAAGCCGCCAAGATGACGTGTTGATATCTGATAAGATCTCGGCCGGCGTTGTCAATACCCCGACTGTTTCATTTCAGTGACTGCGGGTGGTTAATAGTTTTCCATTGTTGATCAAGAAGTTTCATTGTTGAGAGCGAAATAAAGCATGGAGCATCCGGCTGTTCTACAATTGATCGAAACCCCGGATAAACGGATGGAGTTCAAGAAAATAGAGAAATATTTCGAAACCAAGTATGGCTGCTTACCAGAATTCTACGTCAGAGTGCCCGGTCGCGTCAACCTCATAGGGGAACACATCGACTATTGTGGATTCGATGTCCTTCCGATGGCCATTGAGCAAGACATCGTGTTGGCTGTCGGGACAAACTCCGATCAAACTCTCAAACTGACGAACATGGAGCACGAAACCTATTCAGATTTCAGCTGTCCAATCGACAAGTTGGAAATTAGCCAGTCGGGCCCCAAATGGCACCATTATTTCATGTGTGGCGTCAGAGGCATCTGCGAGGCCTACAAGATAAGTTCTGTGGGAATGGATGTGGTTGTGATTGGCCGGATACTGCCTTCGTCCGGTCTGTCCAGTTCGAGTGCCATGGTGTGTTCGGCAGCGCTGGCTACTGCCCATGCAAATGGCATCTCCGTCTCGAAGATGAAGATAGCCGATATCTGTGCGAGGTGTGAGCGCTATATAGGCACGCAGGGTGGCGGCATGGATCAAGCTATAATTTTCCTGGCCGAGCCAGGATCCGCAAAGCTGATCGAGTTCAATCCATTGAAGGCCACGAACGTCAAACTGCCCCCTGGTGCTAATTTCATCGTCGCAAACAGTTGCGTGGCCATGAATAAAGCTGCCACATCCCATTTCAATACAAGAGTTGTGGAGTGTAGGCTCGCTGCGAAGGTACTGGCAAAATTCTGCGGATTGGACGCAGGAAAAGTCCAGAAGCTATCTGACTTGCCTGCTCAGCTTCAATGTCCGTTGAGCTGCATGATTCTTAAGGTACAGGAGCACTTGCATAAAGATCCATACACACGATCAGAGATTTGTGACATACTCGGCATAAGCGATAACGAACTAGAGTCATTGTATTGCTGTAATAGAGTGGAGGGACTGAAAGCTTTCAAGCTTTACCAAAGAGCCAGTCATGTATATCAAGAGGCTCACCGTGTGCACACTTTCAAAGAAACCTGCGATGGAGGGTCGGATGACGCTCTACAGAAGCTGGGCCAATTGATGAATGAAAGTCACAAGAGCTGCAGAGATCTCTACGAATGTAGCCATCCGCAGTTAGATGATCTAGTCAATATCGCTTTGGGTGCTGGCGCGATTGGTTCGAGGCTTACTGGCGCAGGTTGGGGTGGTTGTTGTGTGTCTCTAGTCAGCAACGAAAATATCACTCGTTTTGTAGATGAGGTAAATAACAAATTCTATGCAAAACATAATGGTCACGTAATTGAACCGATCAATGCGAACATATTTGTCACTCAGCCTGGTAGGGGAGCGATTATCTTCAAATGATTTTATTTCTGTCAGATCTAAAATAGTTTTGGGAGATAACTGTCAAGTAATTCGGGTTGGTAGGGATAATGAAACGAGTAGATAATATTTTTGATTGGTTTGTCCATATTTTAATTTTTAGCAATGATTCCATAAAGCCAGTATATTTATTGATTCAAATCAGAGCACAAAGATCTAGTCAGAAAATTGTTGGGGAACTTACAAAAATATTTCATGGTTCGAGACTATGTTACCAAGACCTTTGGTATCTTGAGTTACAAGTTTAATTTGTTCCTGAAACTTACTCGTATAGCGTGTTAATTAGGAGCCATTCAAGTATTATGTCAGTAGATTTTTAGCCTTTTTCGAGCGCCCCCTCCCTCCCCCTTCTGCCCTGCCCATACCTCTTAACGCATATTGGATCACAGATGTAAGCGAGGGGCGTAGCGGTTCATAGCCCACTAGACGATTAAAAATTTCCTTTTTTATTGCAAAAATATAAAAAATTATAATTTCGGAAGAAAATGCTTTTGTTTGTTATAACCAATTTCTGTTAGTTTCAATGTTATTTGAAGAACTCAAAAAAAAAATTTTTTAAGAAATTCATTGCGACCCACACTCTAAGCCCGTATATGCAAAACCCATGATCCGCATGGCCCGCCACCTCAAATAAAAATTAACAAAGTGGCACATTTACAGATAGCTTAAGTGACCTGTGGCACAATTCCATAACTTTCAGGCTGCCCGTGGCATGCTCACAGATCACTTAAGTGATCTCCGACGCCTTCATTGATCACTTCAGGGAATGGTGATACAGTTCCAAAATACTTAATCAGTACATGAAACATTTAAAGATCTGTTATGTATGTGGCAACACCAGAATATATTTTATTTAGTTATGTTGTGTGAAGGTGACAACGACAGCCAATAACAATATGCTGGGAATAGGTCTGTGTAAATATTGTCCGTAATAAAAAAGTTGAAAGTTACCTCTGAGCACATAAGTGGCCCATAAAACATTATAGCATTTAAGTGGCTCGTAACACATTTAGAGATCACTAAAGTAGCCTGAACACATTTAAAGATCCACGGAACATTTAGATATCACTAAAGTGGCTTTATAGAGGACTTACCAATAGGGGGAATATTAGTTCAGGTGCTCACAAAGAAGGGAAAGGTTTTTCTTGTTTTCAGCACACTGAGTAAGATGCCATCAAGAATATTTTTATAAAGCGTTGTTGATTACGTTTCACCCTTGAAACCCCCCCCCCCCCCCATCAGAAGTCAGTGAATCTGAAACACCCTCCCCCCCCCCCTTATTGATGCTGACATAATATAATACTTGAATGACCCCTTACAATGAATGAGGTCAACTATGTTTGTCACTTGCAATGCAACTTTTTGATTTCGTGTGTATTATATTTATCATATGCGATTTCCCCCTCCCCCACTATTTTCTAAATTATGTAACTTTTTTTTGAGGATCGGTGCTATATTTTTTAATTTTTGGTAAAATTTTAGCGATTTCTGTTATTTAAAAAAAATTTTGTGCATGTTTTTGTCATATATACACATTGAGCTATGCCCAGTTACTATTTTGTTAATGATAGGTTGTGTACATATTTTTTTCTTGTTATTGTTTTGTTTGTATTTTAGGCTAATATTTCATTGTCGTGGCAACTTGGCAAAGTTTTTTAATCAACCAATTGACAACCTTCTGATATGTATCTTTTCCAGAAGGCATTTGATCGGGCCCGACATGGTAAACTCTGGAAGCGTTTTTACACAATTTATTATTTGTTATGGGCATTTTTTTCTCAGCCACCCTCGTCAGGCATTTTGCCTGTTGTGGCATTGTATTTGTAACTATGGTAGTTCTGGACCCTCCAAATGCTCTGTGGCCCGATTTGTGCGTGGGCAAGTAAAGCATTTGCCCCAAAATTTATGTGATACAGTGAAACACATTTAGGACAGTATGCTGAATCAATATCAACAAATGCATGTTGTCATTGACCAAATCCTAAAAACCATGGATAATATGTCTCTAGACAACATGGGCTCATTGGATAGGTGACAAGTAATCGAAAGTAAAAGTGTAAATGTCCCTAACCCTCTTTTTAGAACATGCAGTACTGTAGGTTGAGAGTCTCTGCCACTACCTGTCGGTCATGTTCTTCATCAGGGGGTGTTCAAGTATTACGTTAGCAAATTTTTAGCCCCCCCCCCAGCAAAATTTTGTCTTTCGTCATCAGTTCTGCCTCCTAACACATATTGGTGGGATCAGGGACGTACGTGCCCCGTTTCCCCAACAATAAAAAATTTATGTTTTTAATGCAAAAAATATTTAACAAAAAAAAATTTCGGAAGAAAATACCTTTATATAATCAATTTCTGTCAATTTCAATGCCATTTGAAGAACTCCCCCCCCCCCCCCCATCGATGCTGACGTAATACTTGAATGACCCCTTAGTCCTGGTCAACTGCACCTACTTTACCGTACACCAACTCTGGTCATATATCGCCATACGGCAATTTCCAACCAGTGTGGGACCTGACGTTTCACTTGGAACCTATCTTCTTAAGGACTGTCACCAATTGCTGCTAGATAATGAAATATTTCCCTTATTTTATTATTTCCAGCATATTGAAGAGAACGTTTAGCGTATTATAGATGCATGATTTAATGCATCTAACTATGTGGTGATGGGGGGTTATTTATAGTAAAAGATGAAATATATTGAAAAATGGCGTGGTTTATGGTTATAAACGTATTTAAAAATGTTGAAATATATTCCATCACTATTTTTCTGGAGAACTTTATACAGTGGAACTACTTGATAACGGACATGCATGGGACCAACTATTTTGTCTGCTAATAGGGGAAATGTCCATTAATATACAGAATGTCCTGTAAGTAATGCAGCCTTTATCACATCCATTCATCATAGAAATATGATTCCAATTTAAAAAATGCTCAAAAGGTGTTCAAAAATCACCTTGTACCAGTTTTGAGAGTACTATGTGTCACAAAATAAAAATCTGAATTTTTATACAGTCTTCCCCCTTGTCATCTAACTTCCAATTATAGAAAGTTGTTGCCCTGTATTGTCTAACGCCAGCAGGAAAAATTCCATGTTTCCAAGTGTAATATTTGCATTGAAAAATTGGGGAAAAGTTATGAAAGAACAACAAAAACTAACAGACAATGGTTTTTTTTTTAAATTTGAATATCTCAGCGAACATTGCATTTAGAAATGCGGAATTTTTTTTTTTGTTGTTGGCATCAGGAGAGAGAGGGCTACAACTTTCTAACTGGAAGGTGGAGGACTGTTATGATTTAGGTTTTTTTATTTTGTTTCACACTGTATTTTCACTCTCAAAACTGGTGTAGGGTAATTTTTTAACACCTTTTGAGCATTTTTTAAACTGAAGCTATACCTCTATGATGGACAATTGATGAGATAAAGGCAACATTAGCACTTACAGGATACCCTGTATATATTGGAAAACATTGAAGCCTTGTTCAATAGGCTTCAAAAGTGTTTGTTAACAGGAGCTGTTCGCTAATAGAGAGTCCATCAAGAGATGTTCCACTGAATTGGTATAAAATTGTCACTTTCAGAAGACTTCAATATGTTGTTGGCCAGTAAATGTTGTTGTATTGGAACGATATCTAAGTCAATAAAGTTTTGCTGATGAAACGGTGTAATTTATACTTGCAAATGTCTGATTTGAATTTTTCAAAAAACAGAGTTTCCGATTATGAGCAACTTGGTTTATAACTGATTCCCAAGACAAGCAAAAATTTTCATCAAGTTTTGATATATGAGTGGTGTCTCGCAAAAGTAAAAATATTAGCCATATTTTCACTTAATGAATGAGATACCTCCTGCAATGTGACTAGCATGCACATCAAAGACCCCTGGATGACCACTATAAACTTACGTATTTACCTTGTCTGTCGAACGTCATATGATCTCAACTAAAAAGCAGACGGTTTGATTTCCTACTATAAGCAAGACCATTGTAATAAGTTGAGGAATCTGACTCATGAAGGCTTTTTAAGACTCTTTTTCTTTATTATTTTAATGACAGACTACATTGAAAAATATATTGGATTTTTATATGTGTATTAGCAATAACGATATACTTCAATAGTTGAAGGGTTCCCCCTTTTTGATTTGGACCCATTCGTTACGATGTCACTGATTATGGAGAGGCATTCATAGCACAAAGCCTATGAAAGACTACTACTACTAAACCACACATGTACCTCGTCCATATTCCTCTGCGGAACCTCTAACGAATTGGTACATGTTGGAATGTGTGTGTACGTGTAGTGAAACCTGATGTAAAGTTTGTTTCTGTGTAATGCTTGTTATGTGTAGTGCTGCCATCTGCCACCAGTTTTTCTAATTATGAGCGAAGTGTAATGATTGAATAATTAATCGTTGTAGGCCTGTTGCTCTCTGTGGCGAGACTTTTTAATGGGGACTGGTTCACCCTCTTTTTGTGTGTCTGTGTTGGTAAAATTTCAAAATGAAGCCCCTTGCTGTTCTACATCATTTTGGATATACTTGAGTTTTCGATATGAAACAAAAGTACAGTAATTTAACCCGGGAGCATGTGTGCTACAGGGAAGATAACGAGATCGTGCAGGGAGATACTTTGCACCCCACTACTTAATTTCTTCTGAAACACATTTTTATTAAAATTTTAGTAAATATCTATCTTGAAACATTCAATTAAAATGGAAGAAATTATGAAATACCAGCATTTATTTGATGTGAAAAATGCAAAGACTGATAGTTATTGAGCTTATATTACTGGAGGGAGTATGACATCAGCGGTTTTCGCCTTGGCAATGTTGAGAACGTTGTCTGCAACATCATTCATCGGAAGATCATGTGACTCGGTGAAAAAACACACACAATCCCCCCATTATTTTCTTATGACATAAATAGGAGTTTAAAACAATAAATGAAAGAAATAATTCCAGAATTAATGAAAGCAATAATTCCAGCATTAATGAAAGAAAAATTCTAGTTTTAATGAAAGATAATTTCAGTTCCAAAATAAATGAAAGATAATTCCAGAACCAATAAAAGAAATAATTCTAGCATTAGCAAAAAATAATAATTTCAGCATTAATGAAAGAAAATTCCAGAGTTGATGAAAGAAATAATTTAATCTTTTTTATCTTTAGATGAGTTCTTTTTTAATCTTTAAAATTCAATATTTAGGGACGAACTGTACATTTCTATGGGCAAACGAACTTTGTTTTCATCTAGTCACATGATTTCCTTGAATTTGATGTCGCCACCGTCGCAGCGGCTGGATGCTCCGTCCAGTAATATAAGCTTGATGCTGATAGTATATTCTTGACAAATATATTCTTGCTGCACATGGAGCAGCTAGTTTTTGTTTTCCTTTTTCTTGCGGATACAAAAAGAAACATTTGTTTAAAGTCTAGCTTTTTTGCAAATGGTTTGGAAACTGAAATTTTTTTTTTCAGAATCTCTCTTTTAGTTGGAGTGCAGACTCTTTTACTATCTGTTGAAGGGCTAGAGTAGATGGAAGAGAGCCTTCTTGAATTCATTTGGCAGTTCTTTCATTGATAACAAGAGCACCCTTGCATTGATTGCAGTGATGGTGAGCAATGCATAAAATATTATATTATCATAGGTCATCTATTTACAGTTTTAGCAGTAGAAAATGGAACGCCTGTTTCATCTACAGCATCTTTGTAAGATTGGAGATCTTGAGATGGCTCTTAGACTGAACACATACTGCAGCGGAGAGATTAAAGGGTGACTAGGAAGGAGTAAATGCATCGGGGTGGAGGAAGAGATGTCCGCACATAGTAAAAGAAAAGAGGATAAAGAAAATAAAGAGGGGTTCAGAAATGTAAAAGAGTGTGATGATGCCTCTGCAGAAGAGGGGTAGAAATGGCCAATCAGCAAATAGGGAAAGTTATCTTAAAGTGCCTTTTTGAGTTATCTCAGCTTCAATACACAATAAAGCTAAAGAAAGATGACAGATTTTATTGAAAAGACTTGAGTGAAAACTGATGATTTTATCCTTTTTAATAAGGGGAATGATCTTTCTCTAGAATAATTTGATATTGGCTATGTTGTGAGTGATAATTCAATGCTGTCTCAACATTAGGAAACCTCTTTTAAACCTCTATCGTTATTTAACATTTGTGACATTGTGTCACAAACCTGAACCAAGAATGAAAATTATTGCAGTTCATCTGAAAAAGTGTTTGCAAGATCAGATGCATAAAGTTTGCATTGCAAATATACAGAATTTTTGTGAATGTTCGAGGATTTCGTGGTGATCAAACATGCAAACTTTCTTGCCATTGTTTCACAAATCATTTTGCAGTCAAAAAATTTGTGTAAAATATATATTATTATAAATTTGGGGGCTCCCTTAGACGGCTCTGGGCAAATGCCATTTAGAAATCGGGCCCTGGAGATACTGGCTATTACTAACTATTGAAAAATTCTGTTCACAAAATGAACCTTGGTAATCTGAACAGGTTCAGATTAGCAGAGAGTCTATTGTATTCATTAAGAGACTGAAACCTGGGAGTGTGCCACATTCACTCACCCTCAAAGAGAATCCAGGCCTTAGTTAAGAATGAAAAGATATTTTATTGTGCTTTATAGATACGTCCTAACTTCAAATAAAACACTCTTTAAGGATGAGAATGTGATGCACACCCAGGAGGAATGTGAATGAAAGCATTACTAATAACCCCTATTTTATTTGAAATCAAGATTTCTCAGCTTTTTCCTTTATTGATACCAACCATGGATGGAATAAATGAAGACTATAGTATTTAAACATCACAGATCATGACAATTCATTCATACTATTATCAGGACTTGACAATTTCCAGGGTGCCATGGTGACTAAAAAACTTATATTCACGCCTATAATTTTCTATGCGTGATTACTAAATTGGGGTCTCAGAACAACACAAAAGTTTTAGAATTTATGCGAGCTTGTCTACCAACATAGGAAAAGAATCAAGTCCCGGGAATCTAGAAAAAAATATTTTTTCAACAACAGTTCCCCCCAAAATAATTGGCTCCTAAAAATAATCAAGCCCTGATTATTCTCATCACAAAGAAACCAAATCCCTGTTTATCAGCAACTTGCACTCACGATTCTCCAGTTTTTATGATTTTGACTAATGAAGCAATGTTATTGTTCTTAATTGCTGTGCGACATAAGTTGATCACTTGTGTTTTGGGTTTTCCAACTACAAAAAAGACGTACAAAAAGTGATGAATTAGAAAATATCCATCAAACATCATTTTCGAAAAATAAAATAAAAATTTATTATTTTGCATGAACATTATTGATTCTTAGATTAAAAAAAAACTCTTCCCCCCCCCCCCCCCCCCATGAAAGTTTGTCCCCATAATGCTATAGAATAAAATGCTATTATCATAGTATAGGGGAAAAATAATGCTTCTATAAAACACTGTTGAAAAATTAAATACTGCAGAGATACATGTTTAAGATTCAGTTATTTTGTGAGAAAACCAATTAACCAACCTCTTAGTCTTCCAGAGCGTTGTATGATTTGGTTGACCTGCTTCAACGATGCCATTAGATCTTCATGATTGGTAGACCTGATTTTATAATTGTTGATGAGGTCTTTGTTTAAGGTGTGTAGTTCCTGATGCCACTGCCGCATGGATTTGCTGCAATTACATCACACATGTTATAAGTCTCAGCATATTGAAGTAGCACAGTGGTTCCCAAAGTGTATGTCGTGACCCCCTGGGGGTGCAACGTTAATGAACCAGAGTGGGGGGGGCGTAGCAGATATTCTTCGAAATAAAAACATCTCGTAATTAGAAATTTATTTTTATTTCTCGTAACGATATGTCAAAACTAAGAAAACTATTTCACTCAGCTGAGCTACTAACCATTTACATGTATCATATGATATAAATTTATCAAATTCTACATGTTCAATAATCAATAAATGAAGTTAATACTTATACAGTTTTACTCAAAAAGAATCATCCGATTCCAAAATTATGTATTTTTTTAAATTAACAACACAATGCTAATCATATGTGAATATAAAGCAGAAATGTTCACATTTTACGAGCCATATTATTAATGACAGTAGTTTGTTGTTTATAAAGTTCTTTTAGTGAAATGGCGTCTAGTTAACAGGAACTTCTGTGTTCTTTCGTTTTGAAGATGTCAGCCAGTAATTACTGATCAGAGTGCTCCTGAGCCTACTGTTTGGTATGTGTTGAGGAAACAAATGTGTTAAAAGCCTAGTGATGAGCTAAAATGAATGAAATTATGATTTCACATGCAAGAGGCTAGGCAATGTGGATAGTTTGAAATTTCATAATCAAGCAGATCTGCCAACTAAATATTGAAAAATAATTTGATTTTATTCATCATTGATTACACCCCTCGGAGTTGCATCGTAGTATATAATAGTGCCTAGCCAGTACTGGGAGCATTTGCAGCGCCTGGTTTACTGTTTTCCATTATAAACCCCTCAGGAGATTGGCCAGGGATGCATGAAACTGATTATCATTGATACAAAAATTACAACCAAGATAAACCAACCCCACATCTATAGCTAGTTATAACCTGTAATTTATGAGGTGTTGGGTGAACAGGTGTCCTGAAAGCAATTTTCAGAACAGGACATTAATTAGCAAAAAATAGGGAGTGTCTCAGAAAACTGAGACATATGGTCATTCTATAACCATACCCTGGGGGGGGGGGAGCACCAATAAAATTACTTCCAAACTGGGGTTGTGCTTCAAAAAGTTTGGGAACCACTGAAGTAGCACATTATATTTAAAGCATTACCCTGACTTTGGGATTTTTGTTTCTTGAATACAAATACAGTAAAATCCTTCAATTACCGATATATAAGGAAGAGAAATTGGCCACAGAAAAAAAAAGTACAGTTCAAGTTACCAAAAATGAAAAGAGTTACAAAGTAAAAGAAATTTCACAAAATAGTTTAGATAAAAGTGAAGTATAATAACACCATAAGGTAATTGAGATTCTACTATATTGAGAACATAGCTCTTTACTACCCTTATCCAGTGAGAGTATGCAATAGTGAAATCCCATAAAAAAATTCAAAATATCTATAAGGAGAAACACTATCACCATGATTTGAAGGCGCATGTAGAAATAAAAAATATAATTCCTGGTTTAATTCCTTTCCTTATGGATTTTTGGCAACAAATTTGGAAAAGGTAGAGTATATTAATTTTTATAAGCAACTTGCAATAACTGATTCCATCAAGAGGAGGGAAAAATGTTCTAAACATCACATATTATCCTAAAAGCTATTTAAATCAAAATACTTATGGTTGACAGCATTTGAAAGTTTTCTTTTGAGTTCTTGGAGGCGAACATTCAAGGCCCATCATTTGGGGGGGAGTGAGGAGGGGGCGTTGCCCCCCTGGCTTTTGAAAATACACTAAAGATGGTATATATGATTATAAATACATTGAGTACATTTTCTTTGCACCCCCCCCCCCTCCGGAAAAAGTTTGGCTCCCCCTGGAAAAAGTTGAAATGATGGCCCTGCTAACATTTAAGGAATTAGCTATTGGTAAAAATAGACAACCTGTATGATAAATGTTACTAAATATAAATCATCAAAACTAGTGTCCTCATTTTATACCTGGGCACTAAAGGAGAAGAGATGAGTGGTGTATTAATTGTCCTCCTAAAATTCAGTCAACATATTCTTTATCTCTCTCCTTTGTATCAAAAAAAAAAATTTTTAATACTCAGTTTTGGTTCAGTGGTGAAGAGGTTATTTGATAATAAGGGAAGATAAGCAATTGAATGAAAAAATATTCCAACCCCACCCTACAAAAACCAAAACAGAAGGAATAAATTCTAGCTTCCTCTAACTAAATTAAGGCGAACTCAGCTTGCCCACATCAGAAAAGACATTAGTGGAAATTTTTTGTGTTCCTAATTCATGACCACCAACCAAAAATCAAGAGAATGAAGCCAAAAATACTCACTAATCTTTCATTAGTCTAGCATCTTCTGCTCTGACCACAAGATTACGTATGTAGCCCGAATTGTCTGCCATATCTGCTGACAGTTGTTGACGGACTGCTTGATACTCTTCGATCTATACACAAAAATTATAATGCTATGAGTATTATCAAAAGACATTTGCTATGTCTGTTATCAGTGTCATTCATACAAAAAACTGTTTTCCACACTAAAAGACTGTCATTGGTATGAGTTTGTCCTCAATGATTCCCATCAGGCATCAGAAGATATTTGTAGATCTGACTGACTTAATGTTTATAAACATCTTTCCTGATGATACCAACCATTAGTGATTGAGAAATGTTGAAAATAGCCTCATATATATACCAGAAACGGTCCTTCAGCCTGAAAAACTCCGCGCCGATTGAAAAAGCCCTCAAAAACTAGTTATTTGGCTGCTTTGTTGCAGCCATGGCCCCCACCAGGGGTGGGCTGACAAGGCTCCAGCCCTGGGGCCCGGAACGATTTTCCCAATTTTTTTCTTTTTCACGCTATAAATTCATCATAAAAGGGCCCGTGAAAGTCTGGATGGAGGCCCGCAAAAGATCCCAGCCTAGGGGCCCTGCTTCAGGATGTGGTGGCCATGGTTGCAGCATAGTCAATTTGTGTGCACACACAGGATAGAAAGATGGGACCTACAGTTTAGAGTCAATTTTAAACATCTGTACAAAGATCACCATGCTCCTGCACAGCCAAATGTTGATGAGCTTATCATACAGGTGAAATACAAGAACTATTTAGCATTAGCAGTTGTTTAAAAAGTATTTCAAATACATATACATGGATTAAATAGATTCAATCAAATGTTGATTTTTTTTATAACTAAAACTACAATATTTTTAATAAAAATTAAAATATGAGCATTATTTTCCGTTGAAAAGATTTTTTCAAGTGAAACATTAAAGAATCAAGAATCCAATAACAGCTATGCCAAGTAACAGAGCATTTTGAATCACCTTGGTCAACAAACTGTTCAAGGTTTCAATTTCTTGCGGGAAATGGGCTGTAACTTGCAAGTCATCTATGTTCAGAAATTGAGCCAATGACTGAATGAGCTCTCCTGCCAATTCCATATCATCAGTTTTTATGAACATCTAGAAGGGTAACAAACATGCAAAGGGGATCATTTTTATATTATCAAGAAAATTTTTGGACAATGCTATAGCATGCATATTTCATGATTAAGGTAAAAAAGTTCAAGGTTACAACATTTCAAGTGAAAGGAAGGAAATAGCAGATTTTTAAGGAAACATAAAAGTAAATATGAATGAATTTTCATATTTCGACTGTTTTTAGTTTAAAAATGTATATACAGTGGTACTTTGAACTAAAAGTTTAAATTACTCCAGAAGGCTTGTATCTAGAAATAAATTTTCCCGTATGAAACCCATGAACATCCCCTTTTATTCATTCCACACACCCCAAAGTATTGGAAGAAAAAATTAACATGGTGCATTTATGCACTGCAAGTACTGCATGCACTGCATGGTACATTTATGCAGAATAAAAATAGTTTCTCTCGTAACATAAATGCATTTGAAACCAGTCTGACAATGATGTCGACTTTCTTTGAAGTGGTAGAATGTACCATTATGTATTATAGTAAAATTCTGTTTACCTGAAACCCTGTTCACAAATATGTGTTTTTCGAGATAATTTTTCCATTAGTGATACGCAAGTTATCACATAAGTCCAAAACTCTCTTATTAATGAAAATGTTAATTAATGAAAGCGAAGAGATTTCCCAAGAGCAAATAAGCAGTGAAGGCACTTTTGAGGAATTGCTTGATTAGAGCAACTGATAAAATAACTGTGAGGCAGCTTCAAAGTAAAGAATGACCAAACTGTCTATGTTAGTTTTATGTGCATTCCATTGCAATATAGCAATTGTATATTTGGTAGTACTGAACGTTCAAATCAATAGATATTCAATTATCAGAAAATTTCCACTTACTAATGTAGCCTCATTAAATTTATGTCAGGTAATTAAGGTTGTAATGTATGATTATATATCACACGTGTTGTGAATGAGTTTACAATAGCATTGAATGAATAATAGCTCACAAGTTGGTGCATTTTAAGAAAAAAATTTTCTTGAGATATCTAGAGATTGATGCACCAACTTTCAGTAATTACACAATACTACTCAAACTATCAAACAGTAACTTCATCGAATAGAAGGTATAGGGACAAAAAATACAAGTAATGAAACATAGATAAGCAATAGTGTAATCAGACCTTTCTGAAAATTTAAAAATTTTGGAATGAAAAATTTCATTGTTCATAAAGTAAAGAATCTTGAGACAGATAAATTCACCTCTAGTGAAGAGTCCATAGATATTATTAGAGGTTGTTGGGTCCTGAGAGAGAGAAACTGGATATTTATCTGGCCTTGTACTTCGAGATCTTCACTCAACAGGAAATTGGTATTTACCCAATGAAGAACCTATGATAAATGGAAAATTAAATGCCTTTTATAAAACTTTCTTGATTCCCAGCAAATTTGTTTTTTTTTCGATTGACTTATCTTACTGAAGTCTATGGAATATAGAAAGTCTAACGTTCATTGTTAGAACAACTCTTTAAAGGCATTGATGAAAATAAAAACAATTAGCAAGACAAGAAGCCACTCAATGAATTGACATGTTTTTTCTTCTCACAAATTGATTTTTTAAATTTAATTTGCCATTAGTTTATCTATGTTTATGATTTGGTGAAATCGAGTATTGTTGATGTTTGCATGAAAAGTTCATTTTCCTGAAAACAAAGTCCTGATACATTTAAAGTTTGCATGCATGATAAATTTAAAAAAAAAGAATACAAATTTCTACATTTCTTACATCACGCAAAAATTCTTTTCCTGTATTTTCTCATTTAAAGTCAAAATCGGTTACAACAACACCTCAGCTATAATGGCACCTGGCTGATTCACATATAAAATAATGTTAATAGTCCTTGCTTATAACGTCGATAAAAATGCAATGACCTCAGACATAACACATTTTTGGTCGTATTTGCGTCTTTTTTTATGGTGTTATCCAAAGAATTTCCTTTCAAGATCAGGGAATACTCAAATACTCATCTGCTAATCTATCGATATCTACTGATGAAAAAAAAAAAGGAAATAACATGTTTGACATTCCAACTTGGTCATTTACATGACCCATAAATTGTTTTTGAGAGACATTTTAATTCACTGTGATTCATAATCACACTTTATTTTCTGTCAAAGGCTGCTTGTACATAATACAGCTCTCCGAGACCGTTCATCCCTTTGGGAAAGAGCGCAAACCATCCCAAGATGGTCTCTCTGGGCGGTCAGCGGTCATGTCATGTACATAATACAGCTGCTATGTGGATCGAGTGGTCATAGTGATGGACTAGCATCACAAGGACCTGGGCTCGAACCCCACAATGGTGGAAACTGAATTCGGTTTTCAGTGGTTCCTGATTTTGAGGCACGAATGCAAGCCAATCTCCCTGTTATAAAAGTCTCATAAAAGAGAGCACCAGGTCTACAGCGGTACAAATATTCAATCATAACACTTCATCCACAATTTCAAATACAGATGGCAGTACTGAAAAATCCATTTAAAAAAGCCTCTCCCCAGAAAGCAGGCAGAAGTACAGCACGATACAGACATAATTCAAGCATTTCCATCTTTACTTCAGAAAATGGAAGACAGATGGAAGCTTGAACACGAAACAAGTGCAACTCGACAACATAAATACGTCAGAGCCACACATACACTCAGAACACATTCCAGCATGCACCGATTTGTCAGAAATTCCATAGGGGGAATGTGTATGAGGTGCATGTATGATTAAGTAGTAATTAGTACTGAAAAATCAAACACAACCCTAGATACACATGTAGACTGTCAGTTACACACATACTTTGTTTCAGACTCTGCCACGAAGCTGGGTAGGTAAGATTTGGGCGACAGGGTAAGTCAGATGGCAGTCCTGGTATTCACTCCTTCGTTGTACAAAATACAGGAATCATCAATTTTGCTGACATTTGACAAAATTTTTGGCCAGAATTGGCGAGGTCCCATATTTATGATTCCAATTTTCTGTATTTTTCTCGGTAAAATAAATTCAACCTGATATAAGACCTCGGTTATAACAACCAAATTTTCTGTGGAATCTTTTAATATTATTATAACCATTTCTATGTTTTTCATTTCATATGTGTGTGTTCAACTATATTTGATCTCTTAATTTTCAGCATTAAAAAAAACTCATGAAAATGTCATGTTTGAATCATATGAAAAAACATCATAACCACATGCTTTCTTATCTTACTTATGAAAAATGGAAAAATTTCCAAATGTAAAGACAAAATTAATTGCACAATAAATGACACAGTAATATCAGTTTCATAGAACATGAAAATTGTAACTCAACTCTTTGGACTCGATCATTGACAAAGAACTTGACATAGCTTTCTGGTTCTTCTTCAACGGTATTACCACTGCAAAGAGCATACATGGAAAACCGTGGAAGTTGACGAGTCAGTTCAAACACATGAAAGTGAGCACTGAGGAAAAAAAACACATTTCCATGTATAACCTCAGCTGTCTTACACAAATTTCAAAAGAAGGAGAAAAAGAACTATTAACACTTTAGCTTTACATTTATGCATAATTTTCTAATACACACAACTGATCTTTGATATTTTTATTTAGGTAGAATCAAAGGATTGTGATATTAAATTAAAATAAATTTACCTTCCTTTATATCCAACCATAGCTTTTATATGAAGATCTACAGGCAAGTCTTTGGGAGGCCATAATGGTATTTTCATAGATGAAGAAAGCTGACTTTCTTTAGGATGACTGTTACAAAAATAAGAAAATTAGGTTTCATGTTATAGCAAATTATCGAATGAAATTTATTTTATGAATGTTGATATTTATCAAAAAATAAAAATTGTAATGAAAAAAAGAAACAGAATTTTCATTTGAAAAATATGAGAAATGTTTTAATCAATTCACAACTGCTGTGACAGTGAAAAAATTGATGAAAATGGAAATTTCTACGATGCACTGGTAATAGTTACAGATAAAATCAAGTTTTGTATTAAAAAAAATACAAGTAATAATTTACATGACATGGCATTCTCCATCAAATATTCCCTCAGCAAATATCAACACACTCCGTACAATGGTATCGTTAGTTGTTTGCAATGCAATTTCCACACAGGGCTATAGCAAGTGTAAAAATCAAACTGCTGTAGAAACCATACTATAATAATTGAATATGCATGATGAAATTATTAGATTTCAGGTTAATGAAAGCAAGATTCTTACCCCTGATGTTTCTGATCCCATGTTTATGGTAAGTCCGGTCTTTAGTTGTGTAGTGGCCTTAAGAAAAGGGGAAAAAGTGTTTTATATTTTGTTTTTTATCCACTTGGCACAAGAAAACAAAAGAAAAATTATCATTGTCCATAACCAAAACTAGTTATACTTTCTTTACTAATGTCACATGGTAATCATAGTCCTGAAAAATTAGCATCAAATTTAGGAGGGAAAAATAAAAATATCTTCCACATTGTTTTACAGTATTGACAAAATTACTGAACTAGCAATAATCAAATTCGTGGTTACCCCATGAGTAACACGGGTGATTCATCATACATGGCTACCCGAATGTAAGCAATTTATACAGAGAGGCAATTTGACTTTTAGGGAGTGCATTAAATGATTTCTTTTGCATTTCTTATGATTCTTATTGTTAAATATTTTATATTAATGCATTTCTAGTTTCTATTACACCTTTTGAATTTTTATTTGCTGTTTTTTTTTATATCAGTTTATATTATTATTACAGTAGATTCTATATAATCTGGCTGTATACTAATCCAGCCAGAGTTTTTTTTTTTTTTGTTTTTTTTTTGAGCATTTAAAAAGAAAATGTTTGTGTACAGAAGTTTACATTATTTAAATGGGCTTTTCACTTAACTTCCAGTAATTTGGCACGCCTTGGTCTGATATGTGCCTGATAAGCAAGAGCCAACTTCATATTATATATTCTTGTATATTGTTCTACAATATTCTTGTATTTTTGAAATAATTTCTTCGTGATTTCTTACTCAGTATTTTGTATAGGTGTTCTTTTATTTTTCTCTTCCATGGATGCCACCTTTAGAAGCTTGGACTTCTTTTTATTTTTGTGTGTGAATAGGAATTAACTTTTTTTTATTGATTGTTAATTGTTTGAATAATATGAATTGCATGCCAAGGAGAGGACACACCCCATAGAAATTGCTAGGTGGGGCTTACCAAAACAAAAGTTGGAAATTTACTTAACAGGAGGAGCAAAACCACAAAACATGGTCTAAGAACTTACTCTGGGATATGAAAGGGCACATACAAGCCTAAGACTCTAGGTGCATATAAATCTATGCAAATGAAGTTCAACGTATGTGAATACGCTAATCAGTTCATTTCATCACCCATTTTGCTGATAAGAGAGCTTTTTTTCATTACACTTGTTGGTAAAAACTGGGTCATACCAACTTCCAAAAACAAGGTCAATGACACAATAGCAAGTCATAGAAATGTGGTAGGTAAAAAAATGGTTGTAGATGAGAAAATATTCACAGCAGCACTTTGCAATGATATTAGAAATGATTGAAAAGCAATTCCTGTTGCGTAAAACTAAATTCAATATCACAATAATGCAAAGGCAAGGTATGATGTTTGGGTACAGAGGCAAACTCACTGGAATAACTCCAAACTGATCATTTTGAGAACTTGGCCGAGGTTGCATGTGAACATTAGCACTTCCAACTCTTGCATTCTCTTCATAGTTGTGAAGTTCTAAGAGAAGAGCCTGAAACATATGTGAATGTGAATTTGAATATAAATAAAAATAACCAATTTTTAAATCTACCACACATTTGAGAAGAAAAGAATGTTTTGATCAGAAAATGTTTTGATATAAGTAAGACACTTTCCCCCAAGAAAGAAAACACTTTTCACTCGAAAAATAGAATAATGTCTTAGTATCTATTGCGAATGTATTCAATGATGTTATGAAATTAAATGCAACATAGTCTTTTCTCTTGACCGCATACAATCCAGTCTTTTACCACTAGGCAATAAATCCCCCAATTTCAAATTTTACAATAACCTATAACATGGAAATGAATATGAACAGATGTTTGATTTCATACACATCAAACAGTTAAAGAGCAGCTTCTTTATGGTTCATGATTATGAACAACAATTATTAAAACAACTCTAGCAAAATTACATAAGATTAAAATATAAAGTAATGAATAAAAGGAAGATTTTTTTTTTATTTTTTTTTTTCAAAAATTCAAATTTAAACAAAAACAGGTAAACATTACATTGATTTGTAACTTTTCTACTTTAAAAACCCTGTAATAAATATATATTCTAGATGTTTTCTCACCTGTTTCTTCTGAGCTAAATCCCTGATGGTTTCTTGTTCAAAGTTTGCATCTAATAGATGATGTCGCATTTCTGCACTTACAGCTTGATATCCACGGACTGATGAAGATGCGGTGGAAAAAAATAATTTTAAGAGAAAAGAAAGCATATCACATTATAATGCATTAATTATACAGGGTGCATAGCAAATAGGGGATATGACATTTTATTGGCGAACTGTTGATCCTAGAGCTATACTTTTATGGTGATGCTAGTGCCGGTGGATGTGTCTGGTTGTTATTTCGGAAACATACAGTCATGACTCCTTTCTTTTTTTAGTTATTTAATAGAAGAGAGAGAGACTTTTACGACATGTTCGGTCGACAGTTGGAGCCAGACTGAACTCCAATACAAGAACACACTAGATAATGCCTAGCTAGTAAGTGGCATAAAAAATATAATAAAAATATAAAAATTGTAGAAGACAAGTAGCGCCACAGTACTCCCCCACGAGTCTGAAGGACGGCATATGGCACAATGTACAAAATATGATAATATAGTTACGACGATTTGACAATATAGTTACGACGATTTGACAATATAGTTACGACGATTTGACAATATAGTTACGACGATTTGACAATATAGTTAGGGCAACTAATATGGCATTAACATGTGCAAAAAAAAAAATTTTGTTCAAAAAATACGCAATACGAAAATGTTTTCAAAAGTAATGAAATATTCATATGCACAAATTAATAGTCGAGCAAAAAAAAAAAAAAAAATAATAATAAATTACAAATGATCAAAAATTAGTAAATGTATGTATATGCAAAAACGATTACTAGAATAGATAATAGACATATATAATATACATATAAGAACATTGAAAAATTAAAATTTTGCAAAACATAATACTAATTTTCAAAAAATGTTGCAAAAAAAAACAATAATATTATTAATTTCAAAAAATATGCAAATAAGAATAATGTTAAGGAATTCTTATACGAACCGTACGCCCTGATCGAGTTACATAAGGCTGTTTCGGTTCAGTGAACGATGATTGCTCATTAAAAGTGCAATCAAGCAAAAATGCTGGTTTCAATCTGTCTATTGAGATTTTCGCTAGTTTGCCTTTCATGTTCACTGTATATACTTTTGGAGATCGTTCAATCACTTCATATGGCCCCAAATATGGTTGTTGAAGGGGCTTTCGTACAGTGTCCAGCCGCACGAACACATGGGAAGAAACAGCAAGTTCTTTATGAACGAAAACGTTGTGAGTTCCATGCCTTGAAGTTTGGATCGGACGTAAAGTGTTTATGTGATCTCGTAGAGCACGTAGAAATTCCGGCTGTGTTGGCTGAGGGTCGGAACTACGGAAGAATTCACCAGGTAGGCGCAATGGTGATCCGTAAACCATCTCGGCAGCAGAAGTGTTGATGTCCGGTTTGATGCTGGCTCGGATGGACAGAAGTATGGTAGGTAACACTTCAGTCCAACGTTCCGTGGCATGGCAGCGTATGGCACCTTTGAGCTGCCGGTGGAATCTTTCAACGATGCCATTGGAGGACGGATGATACGCTGTCGTGCGTGTTTTCTGAGTTCCAAGAAAACGAACGAATGCGCGAAACAAATCACTTTCGAATTGTCTCCCTTGATCGGTGGTAACCGATTCCGGAACTCAGAATCTGCTAATCCAGCCAGAGTAGAATGTCTCTGTGACAGTTTCTGCTTTTTGGTTTTCCATCGGGAAAGCCTCTACCCACCTGGTGTATCGATCCACACAGGTAAGGCAGTAGGTGAAACCCCGAGAAGGAGGAAGAGGACCAACAATGTCGATGTTAATGTGTGAGAATCTGCATTGGGGCAAAGGGTATGCACCGATGGAAGATCGAGTGTGGCGATGCACTTTTGAGCGTTGGCACTCGATGCACGCCCTGGTCCATCGTGTGACATCCTTGCGTATTGAACTCCACACAAATCGTTGACGAATAAGGTCCACAGTTGATTTAACGCCTGGATGGGCGAGGTTATGAAGGACCGTAAACACGTGATATCGGTGTTTTTCTGGTACGTAGGGACGGATAATTCCAGTGGATAAATCACAAAAAAGTTCTGTACCCTGAGGACCGAATTTGATAGGTTTTATATCGAGCACCCCACCTGGTTGTCGGAGGGCTGTTAATTCAGCGTCTGTACTCTGTGAAGTAGCAATAGCTGCGTAATCAATAGAGTCAGGTAAATTAATTTCGGATAATCTGGAAAAAGCATCCGCTACAACATTTCGCTCACCCTGAATGTAACGAATGTCCGTAGAAAATTGTGATATATACTCTAAATGACGTCGTTGTCTGGGAGAGCTGTTATCATTAACTTTGTGAAAAACATAAGTTAGAGGCCTATGATCACTGTAGATCGTAAATGGTCTGCCTTCTAACATGTGTCTGAAATGTTTAATAGAACTATAAACCGCAAGCAACTCGCGATCATAAGTACTATAGTTCTTTTCAGTTGTCGTTAACTTTCGAGAAAAAAATGAGAGTGGTTCGACGACACCATCGGAAGTTTGTTGTAAAACAGCTCCGAGAGCGAAATCTGATGCGTCGACTGTCAATGAAAGATGAGCATCATGTTTAGGATGAGCCAAAAGCGTGGCATTGGTAATAGCATGTTTACACGTTTCGAAAGCAGCAATAGTTTCCCCCGACCAGGCGATGAGAGATTTATCTTTTTTCTTCTTTCCTTTGCACAAATCGTGTAAGGGAGCCTGGTCAGATGCTGCGTTTTTTAAGAAACGGTGGTAAAAGTTGAGAATTGCTAGAAATCTTCGAAGTTCATCAACCGTTTTTGGTTGCGGATAATTACGAAGAATGTCGACTTTTTCTGGCAAAGGAGAAATGCCGTTGCTGTTAACCAAAAATCCTAAGAACTCTATCTCAAATTTCCCAAATATGCATTTATCAGTATTAAGAATTATACCAAAACTGTTTAAACGTTCAAAAACCAATTCTAGATCCCTAAGATGTTCTTCTTCTGTTGCTGATGCAACTAGTACGCCATCTAAATATGCATAACAGTTCAAGTCTCTTAAGACAATATCTATGAACCGTTGAAATGATTGTGCCGCATTAGACAATCCAAAACACATATATAAGTACTCATAAAGTCCGAATGGGGTAATAATGGCAGTTTTTTCAACAGACTCAGGATCTAAAGGTATCTGATGATAAGCCTTAACCAAGTCCAATTTAGAAAAAATGTTTTTTCCCTGCAGACCGTAACTGAAATCATGTACATGTGGTATAGGATATCTGTCTGGACACGTTATAGAATTAAGTTTTCTGTAATCCCCACATAAACGGTATTCTCCATTACGTTTAGGAACAATGTGTATCGGGCTTGCCCATGGACTTTTTGAAGGTCTCAGTATGCCCTGATCCATTAGCGTTTGAACTTCACGCTTTGCAATAGCAAGTTTCTCTCGAGAAAGTCTGCGGGCTTTGGTAAAGACAGGAGAACCTTTAGTAGTAATGCAATGTGTAACGCAGTGTTTTTTAGAAGTAGCCCCAAGCATAGAAGGATTCGTTAGATTAGGAAATTTAGATAAAATTTTCAAGTAGGGCGAATCTCCACTAATGGTCTTTAAGCCTAATGTAGGGCAACTGGCATTGCTACATTTGATTGAAAGTGAAGTCAAACTGTCAATCAAACGAGACTTTTTTACGTCAACTAATAGACCATAATGTTCTAAGAAATCAGCACCTAATATCGGGCGATTAACATCAGCTATAATGAAGGACCATCTAAATAGTCTGCGTAACCCTAAATCCACTGATAAAGATTTGCAACCATACGTAGAAATTTTAGTATCATTAGCTGCGTATAGCGAAAAGTTTGTATCTGCTGCTTTATGTACCTGTGTATCTCGTGGGAAAACCGAAATGCTAGCGCCTGTGTCCACTAAAAAACCAGTACCGGATTTTCGATCATGAACAAAAAGGCGAACTAAACGCCGGCCATCGCCTGCTGCCGCCAAAACAGATGGGCCCATTAGTTTTCCGACCAATCACAGGGTTTAATGCATTTTGATGCTTTTCGACCGAATTTGAAATGGTACCAACAATAAGGTTTACGTTTGGGTGTACCATCACCACTAGACCTCTCTCTAGACCGAGAATTTGAACGAACTCTTCCCTTTTTGTTAAAATTTTTCTCTCTATAGCGGGATAAGTGGTCAACAGCAACGGTCAAAGTCGAAATTTGACTTTGAAGTGATTGCAAGCTGATGGTTTCATTACGGCTGACCTCAGAAATAGTCGGTATGTGCCCAGTGACTTCGGTAATTTTATCTGCCATTTCTGCTAAATCCGGCAATGTATCCTTACTAACAGAAAGTATCTGCTGTGTATGGATAGGCAAACGTTGTAACCAAAGGGTTTTAAGCACTTCATCTGAAATTTTCTTGCCAGCCAATGTATGCATCTCATGCAACAACTGAGAAGGTCGCCTATCCCCAAGAGTGAGCTCTTGGAGTAGAACTCGTAAGCGGGAAGTTTCCGACAGTGAAAACAGTTGACAAATGCGAGTTTTTAACTGGTTGTAAGAATCATATGTAACAGGAACTCTGATCAAATCGCTAACATATGATAACACTTCAACATCGAGAGCTGTCACAACACAGTGAAATTGCGTTTTAGGATCAGTAATTCCGGCAATTTTAAAGTTCGATTCAATCTGAAGAAACCAAAGATCGACATCGGATTTCCAAATCGAAGGCGCGCGAAAAGAAACACGCGAAAGTTCTAATTCAGAAGACATACCTGTTTCTTCGGTAGCGTTCGGCATATCCAAAAAAAAGTTCAGCACAATCCAGGAAGAGAACTGAGGAGATGCCCCCTCAATCAGTCAGCAAACGCACCACACACAGGGAAAAAAAGAAGAAAGGCAGCAAGTAACATATTACGAAGCGAGAAAGAGTACTTGTTTTCGTCTGCTTTCGAGTTCGTGTCTGTCAAACATCTGCTTTACGTGGGTCACCAGTACTATGGTGATGCTAGTGCCGGTGGATGTGTCTGGTTGTTATTTCGGAAACATACAGTCATGACTCCTTTCTTTTTTTAGTTATTTAATAGAAGAGAGAGAGACTTTTACGACATGTTCGGTCGACAGTTGGAGCCAGACTGAACTCCAATACAAGAACACACTAGATAATGCCTAGCTAGTAAGTGGCATAAAAAATATAATAAAAATATAAAAATTGTAGAAGACAAGTAGCGCCACACTTTTAATTAGAAAAAGTTTCTAAATAGCATTTAGTACTGGATATGTCATTTATATTTCAAGGGGTAGTACAGTTATTAAAATTTTTTTTTGTTGGCATCAGGAGAGATAGGACAACAACTTTTTAATTGTGTTTTAGGATACATGGGGACTGCATAAAAAGTCAATTTTTATTTATTTTAGTAACCATG
The DNA here is from genome assembly GCF_987345545.1 of Pholcus phalangioides. Taxonomy (NCBI): domain Eukaryota; kingdom Metazoa; phylum Arthropoda; class Arachnida; order Araneae; family Pholcidae; genus Pholcus; species Pholcus phalangioides. The sequence continues at coordinate 3,540,524 of NW_028301603.1, forward strand.
AAACATGAATGACATATCTGAGTACTGCACGCTATTTGAAAACTCTTTCTAACTGAAAGTATATCTCTAATATCAACGGTTCACCAGTAAAATGATATATCCCCCCACCCCCCCGTTTGCTATATACACCCTGTAAATTTTTAATGTTCCAAATGAAATTCGTAATATCTTCTAATAATGGTTTGAATAAATGAAAAATGTAAGAGGAAAGAAAATGATTTTTTTATTCTTGCAAAATAGACAGTCTCAAAATATCTGCAGAATATCTAAGTTTCACTAGACTAGTATACCTCAACATTTTTTAGCACATAAAACACATGCACACAATCTTATTCTATCGCTGTGTAGTGATTTACTAGAAAATTATGAAAATCAAAGTTTTGTCCGAATTTATATTAGGAATAACAGTAAAACGCATCTAGAGATATGTGTGAACTACCCATTTTTCAATATGTGCTTCCATCTATTTTCCAAATTAGAAGCGAAGAGAATGCAATTCCAGAATAATGTAAATGGTGTGTTTGTGTATTTATGTTGGAGAGAGAGAATATAACCTAATTAAATGCTGGAATAATGTATACAATTTATAACAATGTATTTTTGTAATGTTTTAAGACTGTTTGCTTGCTGCGATAAGACATTCACAATAAAAAAGAGCACTTACACATATGAGTTAGAGCAGCGGTTCTCAACCGGTGCTCCTTGTGCACTTCCCAGGAGCTCAGCAACCACTCGGGGAAAATAAAATGAATCAGTAAATTTGATAAATAAATAAAACACAGAGGCCTAGAGGGTTCCACCATATAAATTATATAGTAAAAACACTCCTCAAATCAAACAGGGCTCCGACATGGAAATTATAAACTGAAAAGAGCTCCGCGAGTCAGAAAAGGTTGAGAACTGCTTGAGTTAGAGAATCATTGCACACGATTCCTCAATAACAGAGAATCATTTCAATTCAACAAAGGCTGTATCATTGCTGGTATATAACTTTTGGTACTTTAACATAAAATTACATTGTAATAACCTCATAATGTCAAGATTCAAAAAACTTTTATTTGAAGCCTGATCAAAATGTTGATGTACACACATAATTTTTTGATCTACATAGTATGACTTTAGTAAACTGGTAGCACTGTAATGGTGAGTACGTTAACTTTCAGCAGAGTAGATATAGTGTTAGGTTTAGGTTGAGCATAAATTATGTAATCATTCAGAATCAACATTGAATTGCAAGTCTGAATGTAATTAAATGTATTTCCATCGCATATAAAACGATGAAAACATGAAGAAAAAACCTAAATATGATTTGATTCACACTATTTTAAGCATGAGTGCTCATTTGTTTGATCCAATATTTAAAAAACAAATACTGAATTTCACAGATATTATTTCTAAACACGGAAACAATATTTAGACGCTTCTACACTAGTGACATTTTGAAGGAATGCAATTAAATTCCTAATTTGCTCAGATAAGTTAACACATACTACTTGTTTTGTTACTAAATCAATAAAAAAAATCACCTTCACCATCCACAGCACAGAAAATCAGTTCTTCTTGCCCATCGAGCCTGTAGTCACCTTTAACAATACCAGCAATGCAATGAGAAAAGTTGTCTTTGAAAACCACTTCACCAGACTGCATGTTTCTTGCATCAATCTGGAAAAGTTCAAATCTTATAAATCATACAAATAATCATAATTTTTTTTCCTTTTTGCAATTATTTCAGTGAAATAAGCTACTGGCTATTGAAATAACGTAACAAATGTACTTTTCCATTGCTCCAGCCTGTGATGAGCTCGGGTACTCCATCACCATCTATATCAAACTGGAATATGCTTATTGCTTGATTCTTGGACTGTAAAATAAATTATCATTTTAATAACTTATTGTTAAATAATTAAATCAAATAATTATTAATACAAAACTAATTAAATAATTTTTACAGGTGTTAAAAAATTATACAAATGGTTTTTGCAAAATAAGCAAAGATATTTTCATATGATGAGTTTCAATCTTAAATGCTTATACAATTCATGCTGTTTATTGTGATCACAATTATTAATACACAATTAATTACAATTATTATAATTAAAGCATGCAAATATAAATTTATTCCTATGTTGCAATATTAATCTGACGGGCACAAAAAATATATTCATAATTTATTTATTGCATTAATCAATAAGCTGATTACACCTAAAAATAAATAATTAACAGAAACCTAAAATAAGTAAATAAAATACTTTAATTCTCCAGGCTCTTTCGAGACCCTTATAGACTCCAACAGTTCCGTTCGCCAAAGCGTAACCAAAATATTCCCCCATTACTTTACAGAGACCTGTTACAGCTTCCGTTTCCGTCATTTCAGCAATTATAGCATCGTCTCTGAACACACGGATGTCAAAATCTTCTGAGCCAACGATGAGCTTGAAATGAGTTGAAATTTAAAAAAAAAGTATCAACATCTTAGATCAGCTTATTAATAATTGCTTATTCTACTTTATGAACACAATATGTATGAGAAAGATTAATACTCGAGAAAAATTGCCCTCCCACCTTGAAAAAAAAGTCCATTTTAAGTTTAAGAAATTAATACTTTTGTGTATGAGAATATGAAGTTGCTTTACTGAAAACTGGCAAAAGAAATGATACTCTGACAAAATTAATTAATATCCAATTTTGGTTAATTATTTGCTAGAAACATTAATAATTGGCAACTTATAGGATGTTTACAGCTGTTGCTAAATGAATGTGAGTCTCGGGTTGAGGGGCTGTCATGTGTTTGAGTATTGATTCAACATTTTTTCAACACCAGGTTCATACAATCAGGAAATATCAGATGGAAACTGACTGAAACAAACAGAATGTAATCAAAATTATTATTACCTGCACAAGGCAGAATGAATCTTGAAAAATACGCTGCTATTTTTGGACTGACTTTGCTCGAATGAATTGACTTCCTAGGGTTGTTCAATTTATAAAATTTCCAGAATGCTTCCAATGCAATAAATAAGTTATTCAATTTATTTCTTTGTATATCGTGATGCTGGCCCATGGAAAAGAAAGGAGCTCCTCATGTTTCTCAAAGTAAGAGGGATCAAAGTTCAACCTAATGTTATTGTTTCTTCTCCATAGTTGCAGCACTGAGGATGTTTGAAGATCTCTACTGCTCTCTGTATAACTAATTAAGTAATAGTTTTTGTTACAACAGAAACTTGGTTCCTTCGAATTTGATTATGAGGTTATTAGTGAGGTGTGTAGTTACTCAACAACTGTAAACTTACCTGTTTGGCCCAACCTGCAATTCCTTTCATGTCCTGGTTGATATTGATCTTTGATTCACCAAAGGGGCACAGTAGTCTCTAGCCATGGGCGGCGATACCGGGAGGGGGGGGGGGGTCAAAAGTGGAGTGGACAGATTTAATGTATATATGTATATATGAATTGACATCATCATCATCGTGCCCCCCCCCCCTCAGACTTCCAAGTCTATCTGCCTATGTCTCTAGCTAATAGAAAGAATTGACAGATTTTTCTTGTTTGCTTGCCTATTGTCTTGATGTTTTGACTCTTCAAAAGTTTAATATGCCTCTTTTTGAACAAAATGATAGTTTGACTTTCTGTGAAAGTACTTGTCTATGTTTGTGTTTGTTTGCAGTAAACACCATGGCAAGCGCTTTCCCCCTCCCCAAGCCCCCACATCTTGCAGCATGTCCATGTGGGCTACACGAATTTTGTCACCCAAAGTCACTCTTTGGTCATTCCCCATGATCATACACTAAGTCATTCTTTTGGTCACTCCCATGCCCACACACTCTCCAAATTACTCTTTTAGTCATTCATATGCTTGCACACTGTTTTGGTCTCTCGCATGCTTGCACACTGTTTTGGTCTCTCGCATGCTTGCACACTGTTTTGGTCTCTCGCATGCTTGCTTACTGTTTTAGTCACTAACATGCTTTCAAAAGCTCTAGGTTAGTGAGTGACTTAAAGCATGTGAATGCCAGGTCACTCACTGACCTGGTCCCTCACTTTGTAGATCATGCTTTTGGTCATTCAAACTCATTCTTTGCTTGAGCTCACTCACCTGCTTTCAAACGTTCTAGGTCACTGTTCTGGTCACTCACTGACCTAGTCCTTTGCTGTCTGGGCAAAGGCAGATTTAATTGAGGGTTATGCAAATTTTGCTGCTCTTCTCTCATTCTACTAGTTTTCTTAGCCACTCATTTCTTAGATTTGCCATCCCTCTGAACTTGTCGCCCTGGGCTAGTCAGCTAAGCCCTCCTGTAAATACACCCCCTGACCCTAGACTGGGATCTCTGCCGGGCTCCAACCCTGACTTTTCATGTCCCCTCCCCCATAATAAATTTATAGTATAAAAAACAAAAAATGAGATTCATTCCGGGCCTCCAGGCTAGAGCCCCCATCAGCCCAACCCTTGTGGGGGAGGGATACGCAGAATTCAGCAGTTTTTGTCATCGACAGCTTATAAGAATACTTAGTAGGGGGGGGGGCAATAGTCTTTTTCCAATTATTATAGTGAACTTTATGTTTTTTACAAATTCCATTCAGATATCCTTTCCATAAATTCATGTGATAGATGTGTGATGAAATACTTTAGCTATCGCTCACCAATGGGATGTTCTGATCAGTATGCAGGATATTCTAAAGCGGGGGGGGGGGGGAGTTTTTTTTTTTACTGAAAAACCATAATCTCAGCTCAAGGTAAACTCTAAACACTCCTCCCCACCGTTCCCTTTGTGTATGTATGTATACCAGTGGTTTGGTACAATGTAAATGACCCACCACTCAAGCTGAGTCAGTCCAAAAATAGCAGCTTTTTTCATGATTCAGACAGTCAAGACCCGCAATAATACTTTTGATTCAGCTCTGTATCACTTCAGCTGGTTTTATTCAATATCTCATGATGGAGCAATATATATATATATAATCGCATCAAAAGCATACTCAAACTCACAACAGCTCTTCAGAATGAATGAATTTTATACTATATTGGTAGATATATAAAATGAGGAAATATGTGGTAGGCCAATGCAGAAAATATCATGAAACATGCACATAATTACTGCTTACCTCATTGTAGGAGTCTTGATTAAAATCACAAAGTGCCATTGCACTAACATTATCACCAGTAACCTATAAATATAAAAATAAATTTATGTAACTAACAGGCCATTTAAACATACTTTCAATAAAATGTGCAAGACTGCCCTACAGAATGTTGGGGGGGGGGGGTTATTGCAAGAATGACAACAAAAGAAAAACCCTATAAGCAAATATAATTACTGTCCAATAGCAGTCATTGCCTTCTTCATCATAGCCTTGTAAGGAGCAATTTCCACCAACTAGAGCCATTGTCTTCTCTTGACTGCCAAGGTTCCCGACAAGAACACAGTTCGCTCCATCATGCACCTTGATAAATAATCAGAGGTCTCAGCAATGACAAAAATACAAAAATTTATGTCTAACAATCGTCAAAAAATTATATTAAAAGGGTATTGGGGTATTGTTATAACACTGACACATATATTGACTGCACATTCTCTCCAATTTATGTAATTTACTTCTACAGCTACCCTTCATTACATAGCGCCTCCTCTCATTATAAGATATGTTTAGCACTTCTTATATTAAGACCACCATAAAAAATTCAATCAAAATCAAAGCCTTGATAAAGTTGTCAATTTCATAATACATTTTTTTGTCTCTCGACATATGCAATACATAATGAGGAGTTACTCTAATACAATCAAAGCTTGCTATAGCGACGATTCTCTTATAATGACAGATAGGATAGGACTCAAATTTTTTTTCCCATGACAACTATCCTATATGTTTTTCTTTTTCATATAATGACTATCCAATATAACACAGATTTTTGACTGAATGGGGGAGTATTTCGACAAAATGGGACACAATGTGGGGGGGGGGATCATTATAACGAGTGTTAACTGTATATACTTCTTTCATCATTTTGTGTGTGATTCACATCATAAAAAATTATACTTCAATAAACTGTCAAGAGGTTTTTTTATATTTTTTTAAAGAATGCGACAGGCGATTTTAGTTCATGTTTCAAAGTATGGTTAAATCCCTCATGGTGGTCATTCTTCTTTTATGGTCAAATAATGATTTCCCTTGCATAATAAGCATATGCATTCAAAACCTCTAATTAACTGTCACCCCTCTTTTACGGATGAATTTTTTTGTCCCACAGGTGTTCACAAAAGAGGGGGTTTTACTGCACTTAATAGTTATGAGATCCACAAATATTTGGCGACATTTTCAGTTTTGTCATAGCATATTTATCAAGCGGATGTTGGGAATTCTGTATTTTTATTTTTTTAGTTTAGCAAGTATATGGTATTAGGATGCTGTCTAATCTGTTATCTATCGGCCGGCTATTATTCATTTCATAATTTTTGTCGAATCTACATAATAAAGGATTGTCACTGTCCACACAGTCTGGTCACCTGAACTTATATTCTGATTTTCACATTCAGAATGTGACATGGATTTGCTGCCTGTGGGCAACACAAATTTTGCCACCCTCTTCTCTCATTCTAATATAACTTTCTTGACCACTCATTTCCTATGATTGCCACCTTTCCAAACTTGCTGCACAGAGCTATAGCAAAGCTTTTTTAGTCCCCCCCCCACTCTCTCTCTGTCACTCTTTTGGTCATTCCCATACTCACACATTCTCAAGGCCACTGTTTTGATTGCTCACTGAGCTGGTTCTTTGCTGAGCCCTTACAAGGGTGGGGCTCCAGCCTGAGAGACTGGGATGATATTCTTATCATTCTGTGTTTTTTCACAAAATAAATTCACCTTAGAGAGAGCTTGCTAATATATGGCCTGGAGACCTGCTAAAGACCCCCAACCTAGGGAGCCTGATGCAAGATGTAGGGGACATGTTTCCCCCTCTAGATCACCCTTTTGGTCACTCCCATGCTTACGTGTTCTCTTGGTCATTCTTTTTTTTTTCTTGTAATGATGTAATCCCCTCAATCTCTAGACAGAGACAAGTTTTTGGTTTTCCCGCCCTTCTCCCATCCTACTTTGATTTCCTTGGCCACTTATTTTTCAAATTTGCCATCCCTCTGAGCTTGCCCCCATCTGAGCTATTGCCACAATATAAGCACCCCCCCCCCCTCCTCCCTAGTAAATATGCCTCTACCTGCATCCTGTTCCTGAGAAGAAACAACACCAATTTCAGTGGCCAAAGGAAAATATGCTGGAACTCATTAAGGCCAGAGTTGACAACAATTCAGAGAAATGTTTACAACCAATACATACCATTTAAATAAAAACAAATAAAGTTGGTAGAATACTTTGAATTCCATAACAAGGGTTGTTATTCATCAACCAAGAACTACTTACATCTTTGTAAAACAAGTCAGTGTTATTTTCAACATCATATGCCAACAAATTAGTTGCGGTTCCGACCACTAGGACGTCAGCTTTTGATTTAGCTCGCAAGGCACCTGCAGTCACGGCAGTGATAGACTGATTGATATTCAGGAGATTGATATCCCCGGATGCACCGACTCCTGCCCATCTGCTTCCGCTTCTCACAGTATTCGAATGAGGGTTATGAACAAATATCTGAAATAAAAGTAAAATACATTTTAAAATGATAACAGTTTCGATAAAAAATCTTAGTTGACAAGCTTACAAAATATTCATACCACATTCACATATATGGGAATTTTATCTCAGCTACCTGAATAAGAATTATACAGTAAAGCCTCCTCTAATGACCATGGGCCCCACAAGGGTGAGGCTCACTGGACTCTGGCCCTGGGGCCCAGGACAATCACCATAATTTTTTGTTTTTTCATGCCATAAGTTTACTATGGAAGAACCTGTGAAAAATCTGGCTTGGGGGGGGGGGGCCCACCAAAGATCCCAGCCTGATAATATCCTGTTATGTAGGGGGCCAGAGACAATGGCCATATTTTGTTGAAACTGAAAGCATTCCAGACTTAATATCATTGTTAAGTCTATTAGATGTCGCCACATATAGTTGTGTCCTGGGCTACTTAAGTGATCCTTAAATGCACCATGTCATTTAAGTTATCTGGAAATGTGTTGCACACCCTTTAATTGAAGTGGGAATGTTCTGCGGGTCAACTAAGTGTTCTGGAAATTTGTGCTGCTTTCAAAATTTCATCATTCTTACAAAATTAGGTTTGAGATCGCGGGCCACATCAGATGAATCAGAAGACCAGATTTGGGTTGGTTGTCATGGGTTGAGCATTTATAGTTTAATTCAGGGTTCTTCAGATATGGCAGGCCGAATTAAAACATCCCCAGAGCCCACGAATTCATGCAATTTAGTGACATCTTAACAGAAGCGAGCTAATTGCCCCCCCCCCACCCCAATTAAACAGAGATAAAAGTAATTGAAGACTTTTATTTATTCTGAAATTATTTCTTTTAATAATTATCAATTTTGATTAGTTCTGAAAATCCATGATAAAAATTGTCTCCCTTCAGTTGGCGCCTTCTGCAGCTGCATAGTTTGCTGGATTCAAGAGGTTTGGCCCTGGAGCAATGACAACTGAAGAAAAATCTATCAAGAATTTTGTGGATGTACGATTCTCTTATAATATTATTATATATTATAAGAGAATATTATATTCTCGAAGCACATACATAGCTGTAGAGAAAAATGAAAATGATTCGTGAAATGAACAGAATTTTCCAACAGCGAAAACATCTGGTAAAACTTTGAATGTCATCAGTAAGGCCCTTCTTAAGCATGAGGTGTGACAAAATTCACTGACTATTCTATGACTTGGGAAAACATATGCACAAAGTTATTAGGGAATTTTCACTTTAAACGAGAATAATTTCTCGATATCAGAATCAACTGCTTATAATATATTATATAAGAATCAAAATAGGTGAACCAAACATGATTCTTCTAAGCGGTAGTTACTGTATAATCTATTTTTGGCTCTGTTTCACTTTTGGCGACTTTTTATCATGCTTTCAGGCACCAAAGAAAAAAATTGCCAACACATCGCCAAAAGGAGTTATATTATAGCTGTTCCCTATTCCCATTTGATTGTAACATATCCATATGCCCAGCCGTGGAGAAGTCCATACCTAGTCATTTTTCATGTATATTTACTTTTGACATGCTTACCTGAGTTATTCGGCATGATCATCGCAGTTGATCCATGTAGCCAGATTCCGATCATCATGATTTTTCAATATTATTATACTATTACGTAAATGCATGTAAATAAGATTTTGCTTGTCTGAGATTTTATACTAATTTCTGTGACGTTAAATCTTGAATCTGATGGGCTCGTGTGTTTATGTATGACATTGAATTTCCCTATAAATACCAGTTATGTGTCATGAACATTCACTTCCTCTTGGACTCTCTTGCGGTTATGATCTGAATGATAGCAAAGTGCTTTTAACATTTCCCTATCCTTTGCACGTTAATGTATAGAATGCAGCAAATCTCGTCTTGGTGGTTGAGTCGCCGTCCTTGCTCTGATGATCAAATGAATATAATTTCCACGCTAAAAATCATCCTGATGCCTCGACTGTCATAAAGTCAATGACCATATGTGCGACGTAACTGCCTCAGTTCTCTTCTCTTCTCTTCCTAAACTGCTTGTAGGCTGACTTGACATTGCTCTCTCAGATGATTCTTGTGGTGTCCGTGCAAAAGTGATGCAGATCTGCATTGAATTCCTAGCTGTTCGAACTGTTGCTGTGGAAAAGTGGTTCCAGCGTTGGAACAGACTTCCTGATATGTTCTAATCTGACATATGTCAATCAAGCACGATCAGTCTAATTTACCAACTGTGATAAACTTTGTGATATTTTATTAGCGCTAAGCTTTAGAAAATTAACCGCATTGTGTTATGGAAAGAAAATCTGAATTGCTTTTTTTTTGTAACTTGAACTAACTGTAATAAATGTTTCAAGGGAAAAATTGTGTCATGTTATTATTTATTGCTGTCTGCTAACAATCAAATTTTGTGAAAAAAAAGTCAAGCTGGAATGCAACTAGTTTTCGTTGCATAAATTTGGGGGACTCTACTGGGATAGTTTACGTTGCATGACCACTTTAACCAGATGTTCTCTGTAAACTGTTTTTAAAGGAGTTCTGCGTTTTAAGCCTATTACCCTCTACAGCAGCGGTTCTCAACATTTTTTGACTCGCGGAGCCCTTTTTAGTAAAAAAATTCTATGGCGGAGCCTCATGGGAAAAATTTTTAATTACTGATCAAAGTTACTGATTTATTTTTACTATTTAAAAATATTTATAATCATTTTTTTAAATTTTACTGTTTTTTTATTATTTTCCTCGAGCGGCCGTGGAGCCCCTGGAGAGTTCACAAGGAGCCCCAAGGGCTCCGCGGAGCACCGGTTGAGAACCACTGCTCTATGGAGATATGTACTTGATTATATAACCTGTTTAAAAAACTGATTATTTCCGATGAGAAAACTTACTTTATCAGATGCTGTCGCTGCAGTTAAACAAGGATGAACCCCATCATATTTACCGAGTGTCACTCTATGAGGAAGTATTTTATGATTTAGATTCAAGGTAAATACGGGCACAAGCATGACTGGATTTTCACAATGGGCGCTGGGGTATAATTTTTATACAGAACAAAGCTATATGAACTGCTTTTTCACGTGTCATATCTCATAATTAATGAATTTTACCAAGTTGTTAAAATAATTGGTAAAACAGTAGAGACATCAGGGATGGGTGTTGAGTGAAAGTGATGCTTTGTTTGTTTACACTGTTGCTAAGTTGCCGTCCAGTTCAGTTTGTGGGCTTCACTCCTAGGAAACTGCAAGGAATAAAAAACTTTTTTTGCCATCATCAACAAGAGTCACGCTTAATTTTAAAACTAGACGGCACTACAAGTACTATAGATCTCGCAGCGAAACTGTCTTTTCACCTGTCGTCCGCTTTCTCAAAAGGTTAATTGTATTAGTCGTCTTTAATTTTGAAGTTAGTGCAGCACTAATACTATAGAGTTCACAGAGAAAACTGTTTTCTACTTGTCGTCTGCTCTTTCAAAGGTCCATTGCATTAGTTGTCTGTAATTTTTAAGTTGGATGACAGCAACCAGTAATTTCGATCTCACAGTGAAAGCTGTCTATTCACCTGACGTCTGCTTTTTCATTAGGTGGTAGCACCAGTAATGTGTACAGTAAAATCAAACAGCAAAACAAATTTCTTTATCTGTCGTCTGCTTTATTCAAGTACCTCTGTTTTGGACGTATCCTCATGTACCAAAAAAAAAATTAACGAACTCGCCCACCGGCTCTGTTCGTGGAATTCGCTTGACAGGAACCGAAATTAATCGAACCGACTCATCCGTTTTATTTCAGTCTCATTGCTTTGGATGTTCCCTCATCTGTCAAAAAACTGACTGAACTATTCAACTCAGTTCTCTATGATCATTACAGCATGAGTTATGTTTAATTTTGGTGATAGATGACAGCACCATCTCAGCTCACTCGGAACTAGACTGAATGGAAAATTCTTCACAATTTAAGAACAGAAATTTAGTCTTTATTTTAATAAAATAAAATAATATTTACATAAAATAGCTCTCATTATTTTTTCATAAAAGATTAATTTGATGACGATTAAAACAGCTGACAAAGTTACGAGATCTTGACCAATCATAAGTAGGGAATCAGCTCGCGTTCGGATATCCGTAGAGTTTGTGTGGTGTGCTTTTATCGCCAAACAAAAACAAGAAAATATTGGCGATCGTCCAAATTTCGCCATGCAGTTGGTGCAATGACATTTCTTCTTTAGGTAACAAAGAAAGTTCAAGGTAAATATTATTTAATTTATTTCTCTCTGTGTCTTCGCCCTTGAACTGATTTGAAAATGTCAAAATTAATGTTTAGAGCTTTAACTGAGTGATAATGGCGAGCTGGGTGTCAAATTTCAATTCCCTAATTGGTAGCTGCATACTCATGACGTGAGAGGTGGAGGGTGTCTTTTCTTTGACAAGAAATGTCTATTTCTGTGCAGGAAGCAATTCGTTACCCTCTCCACATGTTTAACAGCCCGCGTTTTATTTTCGGGGATGGTTTTTGTGTTGTGTATTAGAGTTGTGACATCACATGAGGGCCCTTTAAACCTTATATGGAGTGAAATTGTTTTGAAGCATTGAATACACACTATTGCCATTTATTATGATTCTTTGAAATTTAGGTATTGAGGGGGGAAAAGAGTATTTGTTTTGTGTTTTATCTTGCTTTGTGGTTAATATATATCTGTGGGCATCTTGCCAGCATTGTTCTGGTGAGGGATTAGAAGCAAATACAGTTAAATTGCTAAAAAAGACGATACTCAAGAAACTGGAGAAACGTATCATTATGAATGGAATTCTCTCTCATTAACAGTGGGGATAATGTATCTAGACTAGTGAGTACTGTTATTACAGAAAGTATTCAGAGGCGTATTTACAGGGAGACTTGCAGGCAACCAGAAGAGTGACCTACAGCATGTAAATGACAAAAACAGTGTGCACGCATGTGACTAACCAGAAGAGTGACTTAGAGAGCGAATGACAGAGTTTGTGAGTGACCTAGAGCAGCGTGTCACAGAATCAACAAAAAATTTAGGCGGCAGACAAATTTTTTAGCAACAAACCACACTTTTTCCACAAAAAAGGTACTAAATATATATATTTTTTTAACTTTTTAAATACTTATGAACCCTTAGTCTGTGAGTGACAAAAAACAGTGACCAAGAGAGAAAAGGGCCAGGTCAGTGAGGGGCTCAAAGAGTATAGCAGCATTGGAGTAGCCAAAATAGTAAGCTAGAAATCAAAGGGACCAGGGAAGCGAGCAACAAGATGAGTGACCAAGAAAGTGTGCGAGTGACCAAAGTAATGACTTAGATAGAGACGTATTTACAGGGTTGGGCTCAGCAGGCTTCTGCCAGAGCAGAAAATTTGAGTAATGAGTGGTTAAGAAAATTAAACTATAATGGTAGAAGGGCAGCAATATTTGTACAACCCCCATAGAGAGCAAAACCATAAATCCTCTTCTGAGGGTATCATTAGACCAGTGTCCATTTTGGTGCTTTCTGTAATTTTGAATGTAGAAACAGTAAACTTGATGCTCTTTCCTGTCCAGTATCATGAAAGGTCTGTCATGTACTGTAACAGACAAACCAATGTGGTTAGACTTTGTTGGGATTGTCTGTTGCATTTCACTGTGCACTGAATGATTGTAAAAGTTCCGTATGTGGGGGCATATCCAAAAAACAACTGGAATCGACCTCTGATGGGCCAAGCATTCTTAATAAGCAGTTTTACCACTTTTCTTGAGGGAGTGTAAAGCCCATGCCCCCTGTGCTAGTATGCCAAAGCTGTTGCTTGGGAAGGTTTTGTTTTTCATTTTTGAGTTTTTCCATAGAAGCTCTTCTAGTCTTTCATAACAACAGTGCCCGTCTTGTACAGCCCTCACAGTGCACTAATTTTTAACAAGAAACGGTGTGGCTCCTGTGCCCACTAGGACTATTCACCTGATTTATCTCATCTTTATTTTATATATATATATTTATACGAAATTTTTATTATTCCCATGGATGAAGAAGTACCTGAAAGGAAATGGTTTTTGCCAATGTAGATGAAATGGAAAACAAAATTGTTTGAGGTGCTGTCTGCCATCGCAACAGGAATTTAAAGAAATGTTTTTGAAAAATGGAACTAAAGGCTGGGCAAATGTATTAGTTCTAATGGTTCCTACTTCGAAGGGAGTTGAAGAATTTCTGCTAAAACACTTAAAACTTATCCAAAAGCAACCAGAATTTATTTTTTTATCTCCTCGTAACCAGTTCATAGATGCACAAATGTTTTGCATGCAAGGTCCCCTTTTGTGATCCAAGTTTATTTTCTCGGGCCGTTTAAGATGTAAAACACTTCTTTGCGGGCCAAATGCCTATGAAGAACTCTTATCAAATAAATTTGAAAATGTTCAATTGGCGGTGAACTATTTTCTATTCTTTCTGAACAGTTGTCGTTGGACCCCAAAATCATTAACACATTTTACATACTTGTATTTCTAAAGTCCTTTAAACTGCATGCCCTATAAAATATTTTAAAATAATATCATATTTTTAGTTTTTATCACGTTTCATTGATTATTTCACAGGAGCGTAAATGGAGGGTTCAGAAGAAGAAGACTTTCACACCAGACATTGTCTCAAATGTTTCAATTTTAAGAAATGCTCTTCGAATCCCAGCAATATATCCCAGTGTGAATTGATAACGTGTCAATTGAAATGTGGGGCTGTTTTTCACGCTTGCAAGGAGCAGGAGCACAAGCAGCTGTGCTTAAATGAAAAGGTAAGATCTTAGAAGTCAATGCTTTTGATTTTCTAGTTGTGTTTCAAAATCTTTCTGTCAGAAACCAGTTCTTCCAATTTTTTTGTTCCGATATAGAAAAATCCCATAAAAATCCTCAAATTGTGCTTTGCTTGACTGAGAAATCTGTGAAGAAAACACTCTTTCGGCCCTTAAAATCCTAGGCTGACCATGTTTTCTCAGAAAAAAATATGGGAAATCGGCAATTGTCACAAAATATGCCAAAAACTGTGAATTATTGATAAAATTACCGATGGTGGAAAACGAGGTGCTATTGCAAATCACAGTAGATTAAAATGGATTTTATGGAAAAAAAAGAGTTTAAAACGACTAATAAAATATGTGAGAAAAATATTCATAGTGGAATTATTATCATAATAATTATCATAACACAATCTATAAATTGGTAAAGTAATTTAACCCTTGATTTCAGTGAAAAATAGAAATTCAAGAGGCTTTGTTGAAATTGCTGCAGATTTTCTTGAAAATGTCGGGATGACCAAAAAAAAAAAAAGAAGAGGGAGAATGTCCTGGGAAATGAGCCATTGGGATGGCCCTTATCGACTATCAGTGAGTGCTGCAGCACGTGCGTTATTATTGTATTTTTATTTATTTTGTGCGCATTTGTGTGTGTTGATTGCCCCTGATTTTCGTAACCTACATTTTTTCGGAACAGCTATCATATGGTAAAATCAACCTTTAGCAATAGTGAGGTAAATCTACCCCATAATGCACCGCTTCAAACACGTGAAACGTGTGCAGGCCTTGAAATGCAGGCTTAACGACATCAGCGTAATAGACTCTCCCTGATACTATGCAACCCTCAATTTTACCTTTTTATTTGTATGACATGCTTTCTTCTGGTAGCTGATTATTTTGTCACATGCCAAACTACAGATTTTACAAGTCTGATAGTTGGCGCCAATAGATTGGACTAATCAAGGAAAAACATCATCTAGGATTTTGATGTATCTAATGAATTTTACTTATCTGTGGCTTCTATTTCGATAAACTAAATAAAAATTTCGCTCATTCTAATTCTTTTATTCAAGTTAAAGGTCTTTCATGCTTGACTTGCAGGTCATCTATTGCTTGCCAAGCATCTCTGTTGTGCCATATTTTTAAATTCTTCTGGATTGTTTTCAGTTCACAAGGCTTTACTATGTTTGCTATACCTGTTAGGGATTGACTAATTGCTCTTGGGTATTTCAGGTGCCATGCTATAACAAGGAAGGTGGCTGCCCGTGCTTCATGCAGCGATGCCAACTGGCGACACACCTGAGCAGATGTCCAGCGAGCGTCATCCATTGCACCATGGAATGGAATCGGTGGCACATAAGCGATGTCAGTGAGAAACAGCTACGGCATTGCAAACAGGGTGTTGAGCAGCACGGCGAGCAACCGCAGCTTGATGTTGCTCTTGCTCTGCGTGACCAACGACTGCTAAGGCAATGGTACACTTCCAGCAAGACAGCTCAAACAGCATTGCGGAATCATTTCAAGAAGCAGCCTAGGAATATGTTGGTAACGTGTTATTATTTTCAATTTTAAGTGTTAATAATTAGTTAAATTAGTTTTCATGCCAGCTTTTTCGGCTAACTTGAATTATATTGGGTTTCACTGTCTAATGACATTCAGATTAACCTTATAATCTCTTTGTTAAAAATGATGCTGAGCTATATGTTATGATAGAATTTCTCTGACTTATTTACAATTAGGTTGCAAAGCGGTCATCAGAAGACCAGCATAATATCGATGGTTGCGGAGAGTCTGCAGCAGCATATGCTGATTCTGAGGATGCCGAAATTGTGGGGTTACCCAGAAAAGTGTACAACCAGCTGTATCAGGCTTACGGACGCTATTTAGAAAACTTTGATCTTTCGATCCTCGACAGTGAACTGAACAAATTCTGCACCAATGATCATCACTCGGAAGAAAACAAGGAAAACGTTGTGAACAACTTAAAGAATGTGAGTAATTTTTTATCCTGTTTTGTGTTTCATAATATTCAGAGAGAATGCTTTAACTTCAAATGTGGAAGTTAAGTAGCAGCTCTGTGAACAAACATACCTCAGATACATAAATATGCAAAAACATGTAAACACGACACTTTCTGGGCATACAACGATCTGTTAAAAATTCTTCAAAGGAATGTTCAAGCGGTGCATGTGCAGTATTTTATGAATTTTTTAGACAAATTATTTGTCAGTTACTTAATATTACTCATTAAAGCTTAACAATCTCTCCTTAGTGTGCTGATCACAGAAGTGAAAGTAGCGCTGGAATTTTTGACGCCCTTGCAAAAGATCAGGAATCAGAGCTCATAGATACGAGCCAGAATAAAGAGTCTTCAAGCAGAATAAACATCGAGAAAGTCCTCAGGATCAAAGAAGACACTGACACGCTTTACTTCGACGAAAACATGGTCAATGCAATCATCCCTCATCCGACGAGGTACTTGGGCCTGAATCCCAATGTGGAAATCTTCGGCCAGTCCATGATGAAGGAAATGTATACTTTCTTGTGTTGTCAGGTAATGGAAAGTTTCAGGTATGAAACAGTATTTGTGAAATAATACTGTTTCAATGAAACAAACAAATATCAATGTCTGTAGTCGATGTAAAAGTTCTTAAAAGTACTGGAGAAACCGCAGTTTATAATCTAATTAGTCTCTACTTGTGTAGAAAACAACAGTGGCACCAAAGAAATGGTCATGTATCATTGAAGGGAAAATGTTCCGATTTTTTTTTCCCAATGTCTTTTTTATGTTGCAAATGGGTTCGTTTCATTTAATTACATTTTTTGTTTCAAAAAGAAAGTTTTAATTGTTTTTTGTACATTATTATATATATAACTATTGTTTTATAACTGCCTATATTTTTACTTTTATTTGATACGAAGCATTTACCTTATTCAGGAATTTCGAAGAGATGAATACTGTTGGCATTATAAAAATGTACACAGCGAGATCCATGGTGGACTGAATGGCTGGCTCCAAGAAAGATGTCCCCTTGCTCAATACGGATGTACATTTTCGAGGCAGAGGTTCAATCCAATGCCCGAAGGGTCAAAAATAGTCTACAACGAGATACTCGAGAGCTTCGGTGTGATGCCACCTAGTCCTGAATGCTTGAATAAGCCTATTTCATGTGCGGATGAAAAGTAATTTAAATTGTGTATGATTTTCGTAAAATCACAATTTCCTTTGTGACAAAATCTGAACTTACAACTCAATTTTTTCTCATTGACTTGGAAAAAATTGTAATTTAAAGAATAGTAATGCTATTAAAAAACGCAATGGTGACTTGCAATCTGTCACTGAACTGATGTTGAGTTGCCTGAAAGTATTTTCCACACAGCATCTACCTGACAATTTCATGCATGTATACATAATATGCAGTCTTGGGTATCTGAGAGTGGAATTGTGTGAGAGACCACACACTCAAACTGGTGACTGTCTAGGTATTATGACTCCTCCTTATTCTGAGTTGGTCTAAATTTTAAATGTTCACATTTTTCCCCCTTATTAAAAATGAGTATATATATATGTGTGTGCACTCTACACTGCTGATGTTACTTTGGTTCCTAACGTTTCATGTTTTAAATATCCCTGGACAGGAATGGCTCCTGCGCCAAGTGCATGGTTCGTGGGTGAGATCTTTGACCACAGCTCATGGTCGCATTTGAATTTACACACAGTATTGAAGCAAAAAAGTGAGGGGGGGGGGGGTAAAACGTCAAATCTTCAGCACTATGGTTTAGTGTCTTTTTTTTAAAAATCTAATTGTGTCATTTTTATATCCACTGTGGAATATTTCTGTGCGCAGTTACACGTGTCGCACGCCTTAGGCAGGCTCCTGATTTGTGCAGCCAAAACCAGAATTGGATTTTTTCATAGGATTTCTCCAAAACCAGAATTGGATATGGAAACAGCAGCAGTGATAATTTGAAGTTTGTTTTCTTGGTTTTAAAAATTAAAGTGCAAATGTAAGCTGGCCTTTTCTTCAAATAGAGGTCTAGCCGCAATGAGAGATTAAAAAAATGATTTATTTTATGATTTCTAATTGGTTCGTAAGATGAATGGCAGCACTTCTTGTAATAAGTGCTATTATTATAAAAGAAATGCAGTCAAACACCTCTATCTCGAAAGTGATGGGAACGAAAAAGTTTCGAGTTTCCTAGAAATAGTTTTTTTGAGTAAAAAATTTGCATTAAAAAACAGATAAAATATTGTAACACCAACTAAAAAAAATATTGTACAATATTTTACTATATACTAATGAATTTTTTTTTCAAGTTACACAATTAATATTCAATCACACTATATGCAAATACGTTAAAATGTGTTCCAATTTGTTTTGTCCAATTCAAATTTTGTTTATATACCTTAATTAAAATAATTTGTAAGCCTAGATTGATGCATATTTTTTGCTCTTTGAGCTTTCACAATTTCATCTGTACTAGTAAGAGCTGCTAATATTTCGGGCACTATTTTGTCAGTTTGTTCCAGAAAATGGTGTAGCGTTTTTACAGCATGTGTGTGCTTAGCAGTTTTTTCTAATTCCTCCAGAGTATATTTGGCTATATTTTTGTCAACTTGAGTCAGCCATACATTCAACAATAATTTTTGTAACGGTCAAAGTGCTGTAACTTTGTAGCGAACTTTTCCATTTCCACAAAATTGGATAGTGGAAATCCATTTCCACTATCTTCAAGTGTTTATTAAGTAATGTCCCAATGTTTTGAAACTTCATCTTACATTGTTCTGAGAATCATTGAAAATCGAGTGAACCACCAGACGTGATCCTTCATCACTGATATGACTGGTTCCAAACCTGCAGCTTTCTTGAAGCAATTTTGAATTGTCTGTCAAGTGACGTTTTGCCATGCTGAACAAACGATCCAACCCCATCAATTGCAGTATCTGCCATGATTGGCAAAATCCATCAACACAATGGGCTATAATACATATAATCCTTTCATGTGAGTTTCTTTCACTTCTAGAGTAAAGCCAGATTTATGTGAAAAAAAAGGAATTTCCTTGTTTTCCTTTTACTATCATTGAACTTAGCCTTCGAAATAGAGTTTCCTCAAAAATTACTTTGAGGCAGAGAGTTGGAAATACGTTGATTTAGTACACTAAATGCTTTGATTCTTTGTTTTTCGAGACTGCTAGGAGAAAGAGAGGGTTGGCTGCAGTAGATATCAGAATTGTTTCTATTTCAGAGACAAAAAAAATATTTTTAACAGATGTGTATGTTAACCGACAATATATGTTACAGTGTTCATATGTCAAGTTTCTGATCAATAAGTTTTCCAACTAATATTAAGTTTCCTAATAGTTGTATTTAAATTTTGTTTCTTTCTTGTACATGCACTGATAGTTTATATCAAGACGGAGTGAAAGTCACCACCATAATGCAACTTCCATATGAAGTAAGTAATTTTCATGGTGAGGTCTAACTTATAATTTCTTTTATTCTGTTCACAATCTCACAACCAGAAGAGACAGTCATTTTTCAATACGGAAAAATTGGTTTATTATATTGTGGGGTTTAAAAATAAATTGAGTCACAAGTTGAAGTTAATCGCCAAATTTTTCAATTTCTTTTCATCTTGGGAATTTTTTTTTCTTCAATGAACTGGCTTCCAATTAATCGGGAGATCAATTATTATTCTTAACATTATTAATAGGGCTAGGATTTTTATGCTCTAAAAACTTCTAAAAAATGCTGTATAAAATATGAATTTATGTTCTTAGAAAACCGTAAATATGCCCTATAAAACAAAATATGTCTCGTTCCTATCTCAAATGACATTAATTTTAGCAAAATATGATAATGAGAAAAGATGCTGTCTAAACTATTTTGCACCATTACTTATTGTGTAAGCAGAAATTCTTTATCTTACTAACTAAATCTCATCAAGCCAAAATTTCCCTTTTGGGCAAGTTTTTCCCTACAAATTCAGAATTAATGTGTTTCTTTCCATTTATAGGCAAAAATACCTAGCCAGGTAGTGTATTTAGCTTTAGAAAAGCATAAAAAAAATCTTTTTGAATAATTATTTTATAAACAAATAATCAAAATTTTACATAAGCTCTGCACACACACACAAGCTTCCATCCTACTTCCTTACTACCTAGCTATAAAAAGAAATTTATGGGGAAAACACTGAAATATGGTTTTAGCACTTTGATTGTCATGATATGTAATGGTGAGAGGGAAAGGGTCAAAGGAAGTGATTTATAATGCTTGAGGAGACATCTACAACAAGTATTTCATGAGAAATTCTGTACAAAGCAGAGCAAATATTCAATTAGTTTTGGTACGTTTTGTAGAGCTTATTATATACAGGGTGATTCAAAACTCAATATACAAACTTTTAGGGGAGATAGAAAACATAGAAACAAAACAGAATCACATAGGGAATGCATCATATTTTTTTTAGTATAACTGTGGATGGTAAGAACTTGGAGCACACTTGTTGTGAAACGTGTACACGCACTGTCCTCGTGTAAAGTATTGCAAAATAAAGAGTTTTTCTAACCCTTATTGGCTTGTCATTTCTGCATCTTCATTTACGTTTATCCTCCAGCTGATCAGGTTGGGGTTTCTGATCATATATTCTGTGATACATATGTACCTCCCTAAAAGTGTGTAGGTTGAGTTTTGAATCACCCTGTATATTGTATAAATAGATGTGTATATATATATATAATTTTATATTTTCTTTCCAGTTATTGAGGTACATAGCCGGTTTCCTAGACAGTTTCAGTTTGTCGAATCTCTCCCTTACATGCTCCTTGCTACGAGAGGTATGTCAGTCATTGTTAACAGACAAAGGTATTGTTACCCTTTGTTGGGAGAGGAAGAAAAAGGGTGATTCATATAAATGGGAAGTAGTAAAAAAGGTACGGCAAAAAATTTGTCTCAATGTTTTACAATATTTAAAAACATTGACATTGAAAACAAATAAATTTATATTCCGAGTGACAAAAATTTAATTTTGGTCCTTTTTTTTATTTGTGATTTAGGGTTGTGTGTTAGGATCAATTTATTTCTGGTGTATTTTTCATTTATTTATTAGTTTTTCTTTTTGTGACTTTCTCTCTACAGAGGTGGTGTTTCAGTAGTCATTTCAGTCCTGTGCGCGACTGGTGCTTCGATGACAGCAACAGCATGAGCAACCACTTGAAAAACTGTGCTTACTTCCACAGAAATATCTACCTAGAACCTTTCAACCACATAAAGGGATACATCTCACCCGATGAATCACTGTACCAGAAGCTCAGTCGCAGCTCTGAGAATGTCATAACAAAGCTGTGATAACATAATTTATAACACAGAATAACACTCGTGGAGTAGATGCATTCGTGCGCTTCAAGGAATAATTTATTATGGTATGTGCATAGTGAGATTTTTTTGGGCCGTATAACTATATATTAAATACTCGTTTTTACATAACTTGAATTGTAAGTCGATGGTGATGTTTCTTTTTTCTTCCACTTTTGGACTTCTTTTTTAAATGAAAATGCAATTGACTATTAATTTCTTAATGAATAATTCATCCTTTCTCATTCATGGTATAAGCTCAAACCCAGGGCATTTGAAGTGTTTTGTATGGGTGCTTGACTTTTTTTTGTAGACTTTTTATTTCTGAATTATAATTACCCACAACTCTTAGCTCCAACACTATTGCACAAAGCTGGGAGTAATGAAACAGTAAAAATCCTGTATAACAATGCTCACCTTATTACACGATTTATACTTATTTTCGTAAAAAAAAAAATTCCCTGGCATCTTCAAGTCAAATTTATAAAAAGTTCCAGGTAATTTTTTAATCAAATTTAATATGAATTAATTATAATTACAGTGAAACCTCACTACAATGATACTCGATGTAATGATAAATCCCTCTACAATGATATTTAAAAAAAAAAAAATCTTGTTTAGAATAGTCTAATGTTGAATTCCTCTTGATACAATATCCTCTACTACACAGGTCTTCAGCCTTTTTTTTTTAGTCACGAGCACTGCCTATACCAACTATACAAAAGGAAAGCACCCTTATGGCAAGTTTGACGTATGAATGCATATGATTTCAATGCTTTAATGCAAATTGTACAATGTGTTTCGTGATATGAGCTTTTTATGCGTGGCATTCTACGATAAGTTTTTGGAATCACTCTGCAGTTGCAATAAGGTCACAGTGATACGCTCTTCTGTACAGACTTACAAAATCCCTGTTTGTCCTCGGCAGTTTCTAAAATTTTTTTTTTTGCGTTCCATTACAAGATTTGTGGATTATCAATATTTACTATGTTATCAGATCACAGTTTACACACTTGATTTCCCTTTGATCAGAAGACAATTGCAATGATTTTCCACATCCCTCAGAACAAAAATTGGCTATTTTCAATATAATCCGTACAAACCCTGTATTATTGTCTGGTACACTTCACATGCGCCTGAGTGGCATGGTGATAAGATGCTTGTCTCTACCATCGTGAAGGTTGCTGTCATGGTCCTGGGTTCGAACTTGAGGCTACCACCAATAGACAGCGCCTTCATTTCCAACCCATCTCATTAATGGCAATATAGAGATATGGCCAGAGTTGGTGTTTGGTGAAGAAAGTACACTTCACAGTGTTACTGTATATTCCATCTTATATGTAAATTTTATTCATAATGAAATAAGGAATGGAAGGTGTTTATCACATTTTTGTCTGAACAAATGAAGATTTTCCTACTTGCATGTAAATGCCATCTATAAATCTTTGAAAAGTAATTTTTTTTTTTTACAACATAGTTGAACCTTCATAATGGAAACCCCCTATTACTGGAAAAAAATCTTGGTCCCATGGTGTCCGTAATTGGAAGCTTCCTTCTTGGGCCTTTTGTGATTGGAATGGATACAAATACGTCTCTGAGGGAAAAAAAATTAAAAAATATATACAGTGGTGTGACCTCTTTTTGCACCTGACCATTTTTATTTTTTTGATTGATTTGTGTTGTATTCCTCTGAAATGAAGTCATTACCACAGCCAAATACAGTGATCAGAAATATGCTTTTTAGCAATAAAATACGTCTTTACCATTCTAGCAAGCAAGTTATGATCTGACAAACATAATAATTTTGATATTTTTTGGAAAAATAAGGTATTTTATTATCAACATGGAAATGAAATTGCATATCACATGATAAAACTTCTACAGAATTGTGATGAAATGAAACATAGTGGAACCTTTTTAAGAAAGTCTTCTGAGATGCACAGAAAATATTTTGTACAAACAAGGTTTAACTCCAGTTAAGTATTTGAATACAAATAAACAAATTGAATTTTGTGGATGTTTCCCAGAAAATTAAATTTCTCAGTATGTTTTTGGCCCGAAATATACTATCTCTTAATACAAAAACTGCTGTAGTTAAGGAAGGCTGCTGTCTTCACTCAGCACTTCACACTACTAATGCGTGTTATAAGAAATTGAAAAAAGTCTGATATATTGGTTAGCGCACTTGCCCGGTATTCAGGGAGACCTAGGTTCAAATTCCCCGAAGAGACAAATCACTTTTCTTTCCAAATATTAGTTTTGTCACATCCAGAAAATTCAATTTCTCAGTATATTTCGGACTGAAAACATTCGTAAAAAATCACACATTAAAAGCTGCTTCTACAGCTGCAACCCAATCAAATACAATTTTCAAAAAAATATTTAGCAATTTGCTGCTGAAATACTTGAGTGAAATCTTAATAAACTTTCAAGACAAAAAAAATTCGGAATTTACATTGCTGAAAAATAATCATTTCGATTCTGCCGACAAGAATACATGTAGTTTCCCAGAAGAGTTTGCGCCAGCTAAAGCAGGCCTCAAAGGATGAACAGCATTTACGCTGCAAACTGACCCCAAACTATCACCTGAAAATATGTGAGCCATCTTGCCATCGATCCCAAAAACCTCGATGCGGCGTGGCTGCTCCATACTTCCAACCAGAAAGCCTTCTTCACAATTGGGCAACCAAACTGCTCTCAATGGTGCTAGCCATCTGCCAGTATGATTGTTGTGTCTGAGAAAGTATTTTAATAATTTGATACAAGAGTATAATATATTCACTATCGACAGCACAAAATACTCTTATTAAGCAAAAAATAATAATTTAGCTTAAACAAATACTGAATACCCACCTTATAGCTTTATGCAGTTTAACTTCTGCCTTTGAAATAGGACTTTCAAACACACTAAAAATAAAAAAGCCTTTACTCACACCAAAATATTAGATGCTGAATAGTTAATAATTCATACTGAAATTTACAACTTCAAAATAAATACAGCAGAACCTTGATTACCTGAGATAACCAAAAGCTATGGGTTAAACAGGCAAGAACAAAATACAATGAAAACGGAAGGTCAGGAGACAAATTATTTTCCATTTCAGACAGGTGCACATAATAATATATGCAGTGATTTATTTCTATCATTTACAAAACTTAGGGCGATATTCTCAAAACTCAACTACTATAAACCAACGAGTGTTAAACAGAGACAGCAAACATGCAAAATAGTAATATGCCTGTTTCAAATAACTACACATTTGAAATTTCATATTTAATGCAATAATAGAATAGCAATGAAATGCTATTCAAATAATGCACAGAAACCTTGATATAAAAGTATTCTGCGAACCAAGAAAAAATGTAGAGAGATTATCCTTAAGTGTGATCAAATTCATGTTGTTGTTATCTTTTCTACATCAAAACTGTTAATACCATCAGAAAATATGCTTTTATGTATTTATTTGCCGCAAAAAATTGTTAATTGACTAATTTATCATAAAAATTCACTAAGATGCATTGTGCCTGTAAAGAAGTTTACCGTATTGCACAGAAAGTAGCTATAACTTACTTTAGCTTTCAGTGATTTTTAAGTACAAGATGTTTTTTTCTTCTGAAGGCATCTGATAACAAGTGTGATGAAGTTAAAATAAAATTCAAAATGTAAAAAAAATATTTTTTTACAGGTTTCAGAAATCTTAAAATATTGTTATTGAGGAATTTATCGTAGTAAACAATATTGTTATATTGTGTATCGTTGTAGCAAGGTTTTACTGTATTTAAAATAAAAATTGTATACCTTTTTAAAAATACTGTGACAATGAGATCAACAACCGATAACGTTTGTGAAAGAAAAAGATTCTACATTTCTCTATAACATTTTAAAATTTTGCTTTTTTACGCCTCTACAAACTTCATTTTTGTGTTCAAATTCAATACGCGTTTCTTGTTGCTGGTGGTCATCACTACACTGAATGAAAATCTCTGCAGTAACCAAAACATGGTATCATTAAATTGTGAACAATAATTCAACCTCCCTCGCCGTATATGAATTTCCTGAAATTATCAAACTTTTTCCAAGAAATAAAACTGTTTTCTAACAAAAGCCGCCATTTTGATCATAAATGAAATGTGCCTTTACAAAATTTTGAATAGTAAATCTGCTTCCCACTCAAGCCCGACCCCCAGAACCAGTTCAGATAGATAATAAGCATTCATCATTTTTACAAGAAGTGAAACAGTTCACCTAACAAAAGGGGGATCAGAACGACTTGACTTTCCTCCCATCAAAAAGACAAAAACATGCACTCAGCCAAAAATTCTTTTCGTTTTAGCAGGTTTTGACTAGATATGCCTTCTGTTTCCATGTTAGACAGGTTTCACTGTATTGGGTGAATTTTACCAAATCTGCCAGGCCAAAGTAAGTACCTGATGAGCTGAAATGGAGCATTAAAACACATGGCAAATCTACAGTTGAGTTATGATGGTTAGAAAGAAAATGCATCAACTCAAAATTTTGTGAAGTTTCTGAAAGTCCTACACACATTTGGAAAGAGCAGAAAACATCTTCCAAGGTGACAATATTTTCATCAGGATCGTTGGAATTAATGGTGAGCCACAAGCGCTGAGAGATTGGTGAACCACAAAATATTGTCACTGAAATCTGTAACCCCAAACACTTTTCTAGCTACAATCACCCAAATTTACCAATAACTTTTTATTTCACTAGCTTTAGGAGCTGCCCACAACAAACCACAAGTCAGCGTTCTAGTTCATGAGAAATTTGGCTTTTTGTTTGAAATAATATTCCATCACTGAAATCAGCAGTAGCCAAAGCAGACAGTCAACAAATACTCAGTTAAAGATTTCGGCGCCAATTCAATTTCATTGCTTTAACAGGGTTTGACTGTATTTAATAAATTTTGCAAGTTCAAAATCAATATTCTGTGTATGCCCCTCCATATTACAGTAGAAGTTTGTTTCACGAGCATAATTCATTTTGTAATCGTGTTCGCAATCCAAATAAAAATGAGAAAAACTAATATACCTCAATCTATCATCCATTGATGTCGTGAGAACATAGTTTCCAGTGATTGGAGAGAAATAAGCTGAATTCAGAGACCTTTGATGCTTCAATTCATTGGCGGGCTTCTTGTTGGAGCTCCTCAAGTCCCATATACCTGCGATACTGAAATAGTTTGTCAATTTTTACATGTGTAAAATTTACGAACCACTTTATGCAAGGAATAGCTCAAAACAACAGTATGAAAGAGAAATTATGAAGTTTAAATTCTGAACTACTAAGCCTTTTCTTCTAAAAGAATACATCTACAGAAAAACAATTATTTCCCAATTTATCTATTATCTAATACACAAAAGTCCTGAACGGTACAGAAATAGATTGATAGGAGCTCAACTGCTATTATGTCAAATTTTTTTGTATGTACCGATATATTTGGAATATGCTTGTGCAAGATCCATCATTCTTAAATAGTAGAAAGGTCTGGAAGCTTATTGATCATAGATCTCTAAATAAAAACAGTCGTATCTATGTGCAGTAGAACCTATAGGAAACAGAACGTCAAAAGAGATTGAAATAATATTCCATTTTAGACAGGTGCACATCGAAGCAATCATAGATGGGGCCTATCTTTTGATTCCATACAAGGCAGGTGTTACATAGGTTTTACTGTACCGTGATATACCTTGGCTAACGAATACAGATTTGGCTAATGAATTTTAGTTGATATGGATGTGTATCCTAACATATAACAGCTGCATCATCAGCTAAATTTTTGGGCCAATTAAAATGAATCCAATGAGTAACTGTCACTTGCAGACATGCAAACATTGGCATGAAATATCTCGGCAGTGATGAATGCTGAGCTTTGCCATGAAAAGGATGGGGGGGTGTACCCTCCTTAGACAACATAATCAGTCCCTTGTGGGTCGTATATAAAAACGCCTGGCAAGCATAGAACCCCCTTCCCCCATTTTCTTCATATTAGAGCTCCCACAGTACCTACGATGAAACATTCTTTCCAAAACAAGTTCTGTGGGCTGGACCGCACATTATCAGCGCAAATGAAGCCAAGTCTACACTAGCTGCGCTAACCACTCAAAAACCCAATTTTAGCCTACAGCACGGTGATTTTAATGGAAAACAGGGTGTTTTTTTTTTTGCATCAAGTGGAGAGGCAGGTCTGGACACAGCTTTTTTTACAGATTGTTGCAGGTACAATACAGAGTGAAACCTCTTATAGTGGACACCTCCTGTTGACAGACAATTTTTTTGAGTTTCATCAACAGGCTGCAACTGTATTATACAACCTATTAATGGACATTCCCTGTTGCAGACAAAACTTTTGGCAACTATAGTTGATTGGCCCTGAAACCAGTCATTGTGGATTTTATGGATCCAGAACTGCCTTTACCAGATGTGAGGACCCGTGCTAAAACAATCATGATTCCTTCGGAGGATGGAATTTATATATTCCTTATACTTCCCAGATTCATAAGTTCCAATATTAGATGCTTGTTATTTGTTCATTGTCATGCTATAGCTCAATTGTGAGCTAGTCCCAGTATTCCTTCCAATTCAGCCCAAATATTCTGTTGCAACACTCTTATTGATGGCAAATGATACGTTAATGTGATCACTGACTTTTTTATAGTCTGTTTTTTTCTTTCAACTCCCTCACATGTGTATATGAATTTATTGTTACTGTAAAAAATGATAAAAATCAGTAAAATGCCACAAAAAACTCGAAGACCCAAATTTATAATATCTACGTATAAATAATATAAGGGCGAAAAGCCACCTGAGATAATAAAATATACCAACTTCAAGAGAGTTAGTTTCTAAACCAGAAATAGCTTCCCTCGAATTTATTTGATACCAATCTCTGAGTAGGGTTGTCATCTACACATGCTAAAATATATAACATACAGCTGCAAGGCTAAAATATTATGCAAAGCCAAAGTCTTGATGTCCTGAAATGAGGACAGCACAAAGATTGCTTGTAACCATGGCTGTAACTAGGATTTTTTGTGGGGAAAAGCAAACATGATTTTGCTACCCCCCATCGTTGCAAAATTCAAAGATTTAATAAAGGGGGGGGGGGGGTTTCTTACCACGAAGAAAGCAACTGCTCTTCCTTTTCCCTCCCCTAGTTACGACCCTGCTATTATCATTTCTGGCCAAAACAAGTTTACTATTGTGTTTGAAAAATGTAATTATTAAAAAAATAATTTGAACACATTCTAACAATAAATGTTTTGAATCTGCTTACCCGTTTCCACCAGCTACCACAAAATAGTCTTTATTGGTTGGATGAATGCTAACAGTCTTAGCAACACAGTCTAGGACTTTGAAATCTCTTTCACCTTGTATACTGTTGAAAAAAAGAAAACATTGTTTAATTGAAATACACAGTGGAGGGAAACATGGCTATGCAAATACAGTATTCCTTCTGCATTAGCTGGCATGCTGGTAACCAGCGAGGGACCCTAGAATGCTATTATTTTCCAGTATTCCGTAAAAATCTATCTACAAATTTTGGGTAATTCTCAGATATCTGGACTCTAATGAGATTAAATTGGTTGATTTGTCGTTTCTCTCCATTTTAGGATCCATCCATGCGGGGGAATATGGTAAGACTAGAGTTAGAGTGGTTTACATTTTATACTTTCTCGAAAATAAAGAAAATTTAACACAAACTTTTGCGACTTCAATGTTTTTGCAGAAGAAAAAAAGAAAATTTATTAGATAGAGACATGTTACATGTGTCACACAAAATATAAGTTTCATTCTTTAGTAGAGAGGGACAGTGAAAAAAAATTATGTTCCATGGTTTCCCGAACGCTGTCTTAGCACTAATTCAAAATTCAGCGCACGACACATTCTCTCTTGAATACTTATCTACACTTATTATATAACATGTGTTCTTGTAAAAAAAACTTAATTCTAAAGATAGAGGGAACATTTCTGATTCCAGAACACTTTGATCTCTATAATCTCAGAAACATTGTAGGTCTATTCTAGACAAGCCACACAGTTGAGACTGCTGTTTCCCATAGTAAAGGAGAGGATATCGCCTACAGTGAAACGTCTAAATAATGATGTTTAAGAGACTGAAAAAGCATATCGTTATAAAGTTATAACAGAAATGCATTTGCACTATGAAAAGTGCATCAGAACCAGAGTAATGCAGTCAAATCTCATTAATGTGAAACTTAAGGTTCCACCAAAATTTTTCACGTTAACAGATAAGCAGTGACATGAATGAATGAACACCAGGGTCTCTGCCACCAGACTTATCCCGTTGCCGAGATCTCTTCCAGCCCAGCTTCGTGGCAGAGTCTGGAACAAAGTGAGTGCACCTAACGGTCTGAGTGTGTAGCTAGTTTTGTGTATGATATTTCAGTGCTGCCATCTATACTTCAAATTGTGAGTGAAGTGTAATGATTGAATATTTGTAACGTTGTAGGCCTGTTGCTCTCTGTGGCAAGACTTTTTAACGGGGAGATCGGCTCGCATTTGCGCCTTGAAGTTGGGAACCACAGAAAACCAACTTCAGCCGACCACAGATAAGCAGTGACAGAAAAAGAATTTGACATTCAATTTGTGTTTGTATTTTTCATTTGTAATTTACACTGTATTAAATTTCAAACTAGTATAAAACACAGAATCGATCATATTAAGCTTTTTTAAAATGCTCTTTTTCATAATTTTTAAAATGAAAAATTTATACACCCGCAACATTCAATCATTTTTTGAAAAAGTCTGTGATAATACAAATACAACGCCACAACAGGCAAATTGCCCAACGAGGTGGCTGACTTAAGAACATTATGGATCCCCGAGCCAGTTTCAGTTTTTGGAGGCCCTACCTACTACACCACACATGCACCCCGCCCACACCCCCCCCCCCTCGCGGAACCCCCAACGAATCGGTACATGCGGAAATGTGCGTGTACGTGTAGTGAAACCTGATGTGAAGTTTTTTTTTGTTTCTCTGTAATGCTTGTTATGTGTAGTGTGGCCATCTGCCACCAGTTTTTCTAACTATGAGTGAAGTGTTATGATTGAATGATTTATCGTTGTAGGACTGTTGCTCTCTGTGGCGAGACTTTTTAACGGGGAGATCGGCTCGCATTTGCGCCTTGAAGTTGGGAACCACAGAAAACCAACTTCAGCCGACCACCACTGTGGGGTTCGAACCCGGATCCTCGCATCGCGAGTCCGTCACTATAACCACTTGACCACCACAGCGCTTCACTTTTTTTGTAGTACACAGTTGCAGAAACTTTCAAATTTCATTCCAATAAGTCAGAGTGGAGGAAGCGCTGTTTTGGTCCATTAAAAAGTTCCAAGTTTTTAAAGCTTTCGAAACTTAATTCACTGAAACACTGAGTCGAAAGTCTGCTCCTGGTTCACCACCTGATTCTGCCACAGTGCCATATATATGGTCTTGAATCGTTACAACAGTTTCTGAAAACAAGACCACTAGCCGACTTAGAGATAAGAGGGTGAGTGACACCTTCCCCTCCCCCCCTCCAAAAGCTCAGAGGCAATAAAGTCCTCTCTTCGATGAAAAACAAAGTTATGCCCCACTTTGTCTAGCATAGAGATGGGTGAGGTGAGAATATTTGCAGAGAACAAGAATATTCTGGATGTAAAAATTTGAGAATAATCGAGAATATTCATTTTTCTTTTAAATAATTTAATTTTTTTTACTAATTTTGTTTATATTGTGAAATATAAATCAGTTTTCATTGCCTGAAACATTTACAAGAAAACAATTTTTGGTATAATCACCCCCCAATGGCAACTTTTAGTTCGAGAATAGTCTCAGTGCCACAATGAGAGGTTTTAAAAGTTTGTCATAAAGATTTTAGAAACCTTTAGATTAAAACCTTAAAAAATCATTTTAAAATTACATTAATTTTCAGAAATAAGTTCACAACAAAAGAAATAAGACCAAAGTTGATTGATAAAGGAAGCTGTTCTTATATAATCACATTCAATCGAAGAAGATACAGAACTGTTGTTTTCTTCAATGCACATACACTTAAATTCTGTATCACTCACATTTCTTTAAAAGTTGTGCAACTCAACCCTGTTGGTTTAATTTTCTAAACTAATATTGTGGTCTACAGACTTCAATATTTTCATCTTCTTGATGGGAAGAGAGATGGGGACAGTTCTTAGAAAGAATATTCTCTCAAAGGACTACTATTATAAATTCCTAGAGAATATTCTTATCAAAAATAATTATTCTCAAGTTATTTATCGAGATTATTTACTATAATACAAGTTATTACATATATTCTTGATAATACTCTCTGCAAAGATTTTGGTAACTGAAGAATATTCTCATCGAGGAGAAATATTCGAGAATATTCTCTGGAAGGACTATTATTAATAACTTCAGAATGATTCTTATTATTTTCTATAAGAATATTCTCCAGTAATTTATGAAATTAGTCCTTCCAGAGAATATTCAAGAATATTATATGTAACTATATTATAAATAACAGGAGAATATTCTCATCAAGAACTTATAAGAATATTCTCAAGTTATTCATAATAGTAGTCCTACCAGAGAATATTCTAGGATATTCTCTGAAAGATTATTCTTGAGAATTTTACATCTCTAAGTCTAGAACATTAACAACATTCACCCAACACCTTTGCCCTCCCAGAATTTTTCTACAACGCATACTTTTTATTCAGGTTGATCAATTCTATCACATTAAACGATCTTCCATTTGAAAGGTTCACGTTAAGCGCATTTTTTAACATATCGGCGTAGAGAATGAGGGGACCAAGAATTCTTTTCATGTTAAGCGGGTTCATGTCAATGAGGTTCGACTGTATCCTCATACAGACAATTAGCATTATATAGGATTTTCACTGTATTTTAGAGAAAAATTTGTATTCAAAGAGAAACTATTTGAAGATTTTCATTCAAAGCAAGATTCCGCAAAGTTCATTGTGAGATTTCACTTGAACACTTCCATATAATGTTGCAGAGGTAGGTCTGTCTTTTCTGTCTTTTGCTATTAATAATATTTGTTTTTATGCAAAAGAAAAAGGAAATAAATACTGACCGTGGTATAGTGTTTCCTAACCTTTTTGATGTTGCAGACTCCCTGTAGTGAAAGTCAGGGCTCCATGAACCCCATATAGTGCCAGAAAAACAATATTGAACCCCCTCCCATAAAATCCAAAACGTCATTAATAATTAGCATATCATAAAAAATTGAATTATAATTTCACAGCACTAAATGTGTCAATGGTAGTAAATGAAAATCATCCTACGGACCCTTTACAAAGTACTCATTGACCCACGAGGGTCTGCAGACCACAGGTTGAAAACCACTGGTATAAAGTGAGTTGCGACTACTTTATGTATTAAATATATATAATAAATTATCAAAACAGCGATAAGTAACCAAGTTGAAATCATAACAGATTCAATCTTAAAAAGTGACAATGGTAACGCATTGAGAAATGAATTTTTTCAAATTATTTCTACTTACAACAGAGAGGAAAATCACCTACATCAGTGGTTCTCAAACTTTTTCCACCCGGCTACATCCCTTCCCTTAATCAATGCTTATCCGTGGCTCCCGGGAGCGGTTTAACGAGGAATCTCTTCACAAAAACTTTTGTCAGAGCCATCGCCCCACTGCACATCTGACAAAGGCTAGTAGTGCACAGTTTGAGAACTCCTGGCCTACATGATGCATGCAGCTGCAATCACTCAGTGTTCACACTATAATAAATGTCCTGAAGAGAAAGAAAAATAAAACAGGTTGACTCACTTTTTTGTCCGCTTATCAACTAAAGTTACAAATCCATGCCACAAGCTGACCAGGAAAGTGGACGAAGACAAGAAGTCGAAAGAGGTACAAAGTACATCACTGTCATCATCAGCATTAGCATGAAACACCTGTGATGGTTACAAAATGTGAAAAAAAATTTGATTCATAATATCAAGGGGTATTATTGAATGTCTATTTTCTATGCATCTTAGTAGGAGGGATATTAATTTTTTTATAATGAAAAATATAGAAAACAATAATAATAACCTCATTAAAAACTCCTTCAACCAGATCTCCACATCTCATGCTACCATCGTAACTTGAAGTATAGAGTTCGCTCAAATTATAAGGGCTAAAATTTAAGCAGGATACCCTTTCACTGTGTGGTACAAATAAGAATGGCAGCCTCTCATTCCTTGAATCCTATAACAAATACATTGAAGAAAAAAAATATTTGTATAAATCTAGTAATTTGCTGCTTACGAGAGAAATTACTAACAATGATGAGAGAATCTATCACCAAATTTTACATATACAGGGTGATTCAGAAAAGATGGGGGTAACTTTAAGAGGTGATAGTACACATCAATACAAAAAACTGCCATCAAAGAATGCATGGCCTAACATGAAATCTATTGTTAAACGTCACCAGCAAAAATTTCACTATGAGTGATGTAATGGTTCATCTCTCATTTTGGTCAATCATGATGTGCTAAATTTCTATAATGTAGCTAGGAATGTAGGGTTTGTTTATAAGCCGCCGGGTATTATAGGTAACTTAATAAGTTTGATTGCCTCTGAGTCTACAGGCAAGATGAAAATGGTTCACGATGACGGTTAAACCAAACTGGTAACATTAGGAGTACAAAAACTCCCTACAATTATGTCTCTATATTTTAATATTGTAGGATCATTATCAATTAAAAATGCAACTTATGTAGCTGATCAGATTTAGCAGCAAGGTTGGGTTTTTGACGTCGAAAATAGGTAAATAGCATGATGAGAAACTTACCTTTTTTGTATATTACGTTTTATTTTTTAAACAACAATTTCTTACAACAATTAAAGCAAAATATTATTTAAAATTTGCAATTTTTTAACAAAAAAAGGGTCTAGAACAGATAATATATAATTTTATGATCCATTTGATCTAAACTACTGATTACCTGTGTTCAATTTACTAAGCAAAATTGTGAGTTGTTTATTCAAAATATGTGTGATAAAAGACCACAGGGTTAGTTTTTTACCTTAGAAAATCAATATGAAAACAGTCAAAAACTTATTTTCAATGTTGTCGTTCTTACTTTTGCACTTAGAATAAGTTATAGGAGCTTTTGTTAGTCCTCAACATTTTCTCAACACTAGAGGTTGACATCATCAGGTGAAATGGTAAGAAGTCATAACAAATTAAACTGTTTTGTGAATCATGTTATATTTATACCCCTGTACGACTTGGACGATGATATTGTTTTCTGATTGATTGCTAGAACTGGCTACAAATTGCACATACGTCTTCTGGTAGAATGATCTGATTGGTGGAGAGATGCTGTAGTCATTTTGCTGCAGGATGTGGGAAAAGTCCTTGTTATTTTGAGAGCAGGAATTCAAGATCTGCATAATTTCACTGCTTCTAGCCTCTTACTTAAAACCGTTATTGTATTTGTTGATCTATATAGCTTCTGCAGTTGTTATCATGAGCGTGCAGCTGATTTTTCTCATTCAGCCCTATCTGCAGTATTTACCTTGTTCTTTGATTGTTGTGGCAACAAATTTTTCATGGTGCTGATTTTAGCTGATAGTTTTTTAACAGTCACAAGTGACTAAGTGATGCCAAAAAGTGCGCTGTTGCACCCTGGAATACTACGCGAACAGTCAGGGATGCCACAAGAAATGTGGAGTATAAAATTAAACTGAAAGTAGTAAGAGGACTGTGATTCTTGAAGAGTGTGTAACAGAACTTTGTTACCGGAGAATCTTGAGATCGGACAGAGACATTTCTATTTTTTCCCTACTTATTTGCTTCCAGTCCTTTTGTGTCCTCCAAGACAATTTGCCACACTGGTGGTACATTGAGTGTTTTTGCATGCATGTGTGAAAACATTTTTACTACACCCACACATACAGCAAGATTTTAAAATTTCCGAGGATACAATAAACAAAAATTTTTTGGGAATTACTGATTTAAAGAACATATCAAGATCAATTATATAGGATCTTGAAAACCAAAGAATTAGTAATATTTTTATTAGTAAGACACAAAATTTTATGCATGACTTACCAAATCCCAAAACGATACTTCGCCATCTCTACTTCCAGTTGCGAATATGATTTTTTCTGGAGAAGGATGCGCAGAAACACAATATATCCTAGAGTACGCCAATTTTGCAACCAATGAATCTTGGATCTTCATTTTTCCAAATTTTTCCACATAGCTGAAACGAAAAGTAATAATATTATTTTATGACAGCATGTTAAAAAAAAATATGTTCGCCGCTTTTAGACTTCCCAATTTAAATTATTCTGAACTCACTCTCTTTAATATAAAGTAAAGCTTTATCCAACATACAGTGATACCTCTGCTTACAAACTTTTCAGTTAAAAAAAAAAAAATTTTTGATGTTTTTCTGCCTTGACTAATTAATATGGATTCATCTAATGAACATTTCAGTTAATATGGATGCATGCATTAACATAAAACAACGCATGCATAGTGAGCTAAATTTTCGTGCCAATTAAAATTAATCCAATGAATAATTATTACTGGAGCAAAAGATTAATTTATTTCCATCTTGGAATTGCTTTCCGGATATGCCCATTTTTCTCTTTCAGAAAGATTTTGAGCCATTTCATATAAAATGGAAAAATTAGGCTGAAAGAAAATGCATTAAAAAAAATTGATTTTAAGAATATGGTAAGACTTAAAACCAAAGTGAACAATCTGAACACTCTAGAAGCATCTTATCCATCTGCACATGTGAGTGTGTGAGAGAGAGAGAAATGAGCTGACTATATCACATAGCATATGACACTTTTTTTTTCCCCAAAATGGCTCACGAACTGGACTGCTTGGTATAAAAAATAAAAAGATGTTTAGTTTTATCATCAGCTTTTAAATTATCCTTCATCTAATTTTAAGTTGTTCAGATATGCCAACATTGGCTTACAGATTGTCAGTAGTGATGAAGGTTCAGCTTTGCCAAGAGGTGGGGTAATTCCCTTCCAATCCCTTCAAATTTCGGGCAGTTTCTGGAATGAATTAAATAATTTTCCATAGAAACATGTTAAACCTCGTTTAGGCTAACGAATGTGATCCCAGAACAAATTATTGTCAAGGAAACAGATATTTTCTGGATATTATGCCGAGGTGAACTCAGAAAAGTCATCTGGTCTCTGCTGGGACATGAATCCAGGACCTCTTGCAAACTGGGCAAGCATGTTACAATCCACACCACTGGAGACAGGACCCTGCAATTCCTTATTTCACAGACTGTGGTATGAGGCACTGAAGAAGAGGCATTAGTAGCCTCTCTTAACTTCAGCAAATGGCTCCCTGGTGGGATGGTAGATAGTAGCAGCATTTTCTCAGCTACTATCAATTATGGTCTTTTGTAAAAGTATCATCGTAATTGGGGCAAGCCCACACCATCTAGAGCAGAAGGCTTCTGCACGAAGCTCATGACATTACTGAACAAGGTAATCTCACCTATAGCCTTTGGATATACTACAAAAAAATGGTAAAGATGAACCCATGTGTCAATCTGCTATATCCAATGGCTATAAGTGAGATAACCTCCTTCAGTGACATCACAAACTTCGAGTGGAGGCCTTCTTCTATAGATGGTGGGCAAGCCCACATCCGAAAATAAAAAATTTCTGGGCAATCAAACATGCAACTATCTAAAAGTCCAGTGAAATGGAACTAATCATAGTTCAACATACATGAAGACAATCTGACCATTCTTTAATAGACAGCTGTACCATGAAATTTTTAGTAACATAAATTCTAACGATTTGCAATGTGGCAAAAAGAAAGAACAAGAGGTGCCGCTTTTGGCCCCCTGAAGAGAAATTGACCCTAGCAAATTCCAAACTTCAGGTTATTATTAGAACTTCAACAGGGCTGTAACTATGCAGGGGCAACCAAGAGACCAAGCTGTAGGGTAACCTGCGGCAAAAAAATTAGATATGGAAAAATTTATATCAAGGCCTTGGATGTTAATTTGCCCTGGCACCCATATAGCCATTACTGCTCTGTTCAAAGATCTCAAATGATATAAAAAGAGAGGATGAAAATTAATACAATCGATGCTCATTATAACGATCCCCATTGTCCCGTTGAAAATGGGTGTTATATTGAAAGTTCATTATATTAAAAAGAAAAACGTATAGGTTATTCGTTGTATGAAAACTTTTGCAACTTATCTTACCGGTCATTGTAATGGAATGGTTACTATAACACTGGGTCATTATAACTGAGAAAGCGTTTACTGTAGCATAGACTGATAGGCCATTTCAAATTTTTCTCAAAAATTTCAAATATTTTTACTCACTGGGTTAATGATTGTGGTTGGACATTTGTTTCTGGAATTTCATCTTTAAAAAACTGTAGACCTTTTACAAATGTTTCAGGCAGCTGATCACCAGTTTCTCGTGATGCAACAGCAAAACTCACTACACCACGAATCTTTTTCCTTTTCTACAGAGAAAAAAAACAACAATGTGTATACAATTCAAACAGGATAAACATCACCTGAAAAAATTTCAGATAATCAACCGAGCCAAGATAATCAATCATGTGAAGCAGTATTTCTCAATCAGGGGGGTTAAGGGGGTCATTCAAGTATTACCTAAGCATCAAAGGGGGGTTTCGGATTTGCTGACTTTTGATGACGGGGGGGGGGGGGTCAAAAATGGCTGAAAATCTGCTTACGTTATACTTGAATGGCCCCTAACTAAACTAGAGGTGGTTACCTAGAACATAGGATTAGATATCATTTTAAGAGTTCTGCAAGGGTAAAAAATAGAGAGAGAGAGAAACCACTGAAGTAAAACAAAACCAATTTACATACTACAGAGCGCCATTAGAAATTCATGATAATAAAACATTACTATCAGAAATACAATGCCATTGTGGCAATTCACAGTTTATTATTTGAATGTGAATATAGGTAGATATGTTACCGCTAAAGCGCAGAAATCAGTTATTCTACAGATTATCTAGGTATCAAATCAGTTAATCTGCAGATTAGCTAGGCAATGTGCACATTAACGTCTTTCAAGCTTTAGCGGTATAACAGATACATAAAATCCTTCTTATATTGTATTTCAATTTCATATATGTGCGATCATCCTATCAAAATATCAAATACAGTGCTTTGTATATTGGTTTAAAAATTTTATTAATTCCTGAAAGTACTGTTTTTCCTAAAAATGTCGTACCTTTCTATCAAATATAAATACGCCACAACAGGCAAAATGCCCAACGAGGTGGCTGATAAAAAGATGCCCATAAAAATATGGATGTCATGTTTCAAAAATACAGCAACCCCATTAAAAATGACACAATTGACACTTTTAAAATGAAAGACAATATCCATATTGGGGGTAAATCAAGAAGTTATACTTAGTATGAAGACCATCATAATTTTTTATGGGCAGTGCATTTATTTTACCATAATTATTTTTTCATGATAACTGCTTTTTTCTCTGAATTTTTAATATACTTGATACCTATAATTTTTATAGTTTTTTTTAGTCATCTGATCAGGCAGTTTGCCCTTTGTGGAATTTGTATTTAGTGTTATACAAAGATACATTATTGTCAATCCCACTGAAGGTAATTGTAATTGTACATGGCACAATTACACATACTATCACACATTACATGACAGTCCGTCCAGTAATCCAGTGTTTTTAGGCAGATTTTCTTTTGAGCATTTGAGAGAAAAAAAACATGTCATTGTGCAAAGTATATGTTATTTAAATGGGATTTTTCAATTTGTCACAAGCGCAAATCAATTGTGTGTGTGTGTGTGGGGGGGGGGGGGTACACATTCCAACATGTGCAGATTCATTAGAAATTCTGAAGAGGAATGTGTACGAGGTGCATGTACAGGTTAGTAATAGTAATCTGCCACACCCTGATTTGATATGTTGATATGTTCCAGATTAGCGAGAGTCTACTGTACTCATATAATCAATGTGCACATGCTACATGGTGTTCTAGGCAGAATAAATGAGATTTGGCTTACAATACTGTCCACTTTGTGCTTGTTAAAATTTAATACTGTACAGTAGAGTCTTGATAATTTGAGGCGACCGGGACCTAGACCACCTCAGATTAATAAAAACTTGGATTATTTGAAAAAGCAATAGAAAATGACTTTTTAAGTGTGTGTTGGGGGGGGGGCCCTCTCTTACCTTGTTTTATCTTTAATTCATTACACAAATGCCAAAACCCAATGTCTTTTTATACATGAGACTGCTGGGGCTCGACAGCCTGAAGACCCAAATATAAATGGATTTTTTTAATTAATTTTGTAAACTATAAATTTACTATCACAAAAATTAGAAGTTTGCCTGGTTTTAATTTATACAAAAATTGACACGTTTTTAAGACAAATAAAATTTAATTGGACAAATGGTCGACGCGTTTCTGCGAGGTCCTGATGACGGCTCTCCATTGTAGAGCTGAAACGCGTCGACCATTCGACCAATTAAATTTTATTTGTCTTAAAAACGTGTCAATTTTTTGTATAAATATAAATTTACTATGAAAAATTCAGACTTGAAAGGCCACCAAAGAATCCAGTCTAGGGATCAAGACTCTTTCAGTCACTGTTAAGACTGAAATTACTTGTATTTTGCAAGAAAAATGAGAAAAAATGAAAGCAAACTTGCTATTGGCAGAAAACAGAGAGGCTTTGAAAAAAGGAATTCTGAACAATCTGAGCACCTCAAATTATTGAGACTATTGTACCAATAGATATTCAATGTGAACTTTTGATTTTGCCTACATTGCTGCATGAAACCCTTGAATTTTTAATATTATGCAAGGAATTGGAGTAAAGTTAACAAGATATTCCATACTCTGATAAACCGGGCTCACACTGGATGATATGATCCGCGATGTGTAAGAAATTTTTCCAGATTGGTTAAAAACATGAAATCAATGCCGGTTTCTTGTTTCTAACCAATCCATGTCTATTTTGTTACACATCACAGATCGTATTGGTCCAATGTGTGAACTTGGCCTTATATTAACACTAGGTTTACCATGAGTTGACATATACCTTTCTACCAAAGGGGTCAAAATGACCACTTTTGGTATTTAATTAGAAAAAAT
This sequence comes from Pholcus phalangioides, assembly GCF_987345545.1. Lineage (NCBI taxonomy): Eukaryota > Metazoa > Arthropoda > Arachnida > Araneae > Pholcidae > Pholcus > Pholcus phalangioides. Next base: position 3,581,446 of record NW_028301603.1, read on the forward strand.
ATAAATTGACCTATCTATTATGAAGTAGAAGGAATGAACCTCAATAAAATTACATCAATTATAATTAGTTTTTATTTTATTTTTTTGATATTTTAACAAAGCATTTTTTACGAATTGCAATTTTTTAACACCTTAAGACCAAACATTTTATGTAAAAATACTGACATCTGAGAGGTCGAAAGACAATTTAAGAGGCATTATTCAATAATTACAACACAGTGGCAACGATATGGAAGAAATTCAATAATATTAGGTATAGTTTTTTTCATAACAATATTTTTGTTACTGAAACTCACTGGTGTTGGTTCTGGTTGAGTAATGTTACTATAATCTACAGTATCCTCTGAAGAAGGCTTCTTTTGAAGGCGCAAACTCTTCCTGGAAGGAAATTGTTCTTTGTTTTCGGGTAATCTATGAAATAGAAAGTGAAGCATTCAATGAACGTCCATGTCTACTAAGTTATCACTTAATGAACAATTATAGGAACTATGGAAAAAGTTGTATAAATTTGAATGGAAATAACTGAACTATTTACATTAAAATCATCGAACTATTACATTAAAATCAATGAAATCATATTGATGGTTTCAGTTTGTGGTATAAATGTCCATCAGATTTTTAAATAAAAAAAAAATTCCCCCCGTCCCTCTTTATCACTCAAATATACATCTCACAGAACAATAATAATACAGAAAATATACAGGGTCTTTATAATTAAAGTTCCACTTTGAAATGGCAATAAAAGGAAAACCACTGTCCAAAATGTTATTAAACTTGGTAATAGTTTACAGGAGGTCACAGGATTCAATTTCCCACAAAAAAAAAAATGTAATCGTTTCTAAAACGTGTTAAAAAGCATGTTCAATGTAGCATCCACCACTTTCTTAAAGCAAGTTAAATCACATTACTGCATTCTCAACAATGGCTCTTAGCATATCAGGAGAAATGTTAAGGACATGTCAGTGTAGAGCATTTTTCAATTCCGCCAAATAACATTTTGTCCAGTTTTCCTTTTATGCCCATTTCAAAGTGTAACTTTAATTATAATTATTGTATATAACTAATTTTTATTTTAAACTCTCACTGTGTATTCAGGAAAAATAAGATATTATCCAGAAATTACCTTCTCTTGGGAGTAGTTAGGCGTGGCCGTTTTGCAGAGGGAGTCAAAGTTGGGGGAAGAAATGAAGCAACCTCATCGTTCAACTACATAAAATAAAAACCACCAATCAATACCATATTTCATGAAAAAGCCAATAAATAAGAAAATTTTAAGCAAACTAGTTTTAATGACATTGAATAGATAAAATCTGGGAAATACAACACAGAAAATAAACCTGACATAAATCAAAACTAACACTGAAAAAAAAGAATGAATTCTTAACACCAGGAAGATTTACGGTTCAAAAAAATTAGGTGCCAGCTGAATTTCAGGGGAACCAAGACTCTTACCAAAAAAAAGATCCTATATATGATGGTTTACCCACCTTTCTTGGATTCAATGACTTTTTCCCATGTCGGAAGACATAACGTCACAAAATCAGAAAATTTTGTGCCATCCTTGGACTCTATATTTTCTCTCATAAGAAACAATATAGAAGATATTTTTTTTTTTCTTCTTATGTATAGTAGAAGTATCCTCCACTTTACACATTTTTGCTGCAAAACAGCTTTGGAATTTAATTTAAAAATCACAAGAAACCTCCCAAATTTGACCTAGTGTCACTTTAATCTTAAAAATCAGGGAGCAAATCAAAGACAGGACATACTTAAATGCCATCAGAATTATAATAAAAAAATTATTGACGAGACCTGAATTGTTGCATTTGCTAAGAATATTCCTAATTCTCTGGTTCGTTACAAATTTTTTTATAGAGATGATGAATGCTGCCTCTGTCAGCTTATCCTCTTTTCTCTCTAGAAGTATCACGTGTATTTGAAGAAAATATTTATTTCTCCCCAGGACCAGTTTTGGACCTTTTATTGGCACCAATGACTTAAATTGCATATTAACATGAACTAACAAAAAATGTATATTTGCAACCCTAGGTTCTATATCAAAATTTATTTTTCTTTATGCATGACATCACTCCCGTCTTATTTTGGCAGTAGAGGTTTAAGACCACCTGTGTAATCGAATGGTTCAATCTTCATTGAATACCGGAGGGAATTTTATACAGTTTGAAAATTACTAAAAATCAAGAGACAATCTTGTGTGTGTGGGGTTACTCCCAATCATTTTACAGGGAAAGTGTTCGAAAAGTGTCAATAAGATGATAATTTGAAAATTTTCACGTTCCATTGGATTAAATCATAATTTATCCAAATGTAACCGCTGATACTTGTGCCCAAAGCCACAACTAGGATGTTTGCCATTGTTATGTTTATTTTTTGTTCCCACCTAAAATTTTCTGTCCAGTGCAACCCTAGGCCCCCCTAGTTGCGGCTCTGATGTAAGTATCATGGTGTAGGTCTGACGGCCTACAGGGAAAACTTTTTCAAATGGATGATTGGCACCACAAAGTTGGAAAACCTAAAAAAAACAACAACTTCAGCCGACCACCAGGCTGGAACTAGGTTTTTTCTGGGGGGACGGGATTTTTCCACTCCCCACACCCAACTTTAAAATGTGACAGTTTTGTAATGAAGTGTTTCTTTTCTTATCATATTTTTGAGTGAAAATGTCATCACTGAATTTTGAAATCATGAAATTTGAAAAACAAAAATACTTTATTTAATTTTTGAATTTTGTTAGTTTTTTACTGCTCATGTTGTACCTAATAAAATATTATATTGTCGATCAAGTAAAACAGAACTGAAACAAATAATTTGAAAACATGGTCTCTCCAAAAATTTGCTGCCTGAAGCAGTTGCTCCCACCCCCAACCTAGTTCCGGCCCTGCTTGTGCCAGTTTTGACATAGCAGCGTATTGATTTGTATCTGGATTATGGGTGGTCAAGTGAACGAATGTTATGAGAAAATTTGTGTTACACAGAGTGAGTTGAATATTTCTGAAGCTGACAGAGATATGAGTTGCTATGAGATATCATTTTCAAAAACAAGACTGAGTTGGTTTCTGACAAAATAAGTATTTACATCCATAACTTCCAACATACCTGCTGTTAAAATTTCAAGTTGGAAATTTTTGATGAAATTTAAATACCATATGCCTTGTTAAAAAAAAAATAAAAAGTGAATGGGAAAATAAAATCATCTTTGGAAGTATAGACTTGCCATTTAATGGGTAGAAATTAATTTTTTTGCACTATAGTGTTTTTTTCCCCCTTCATTTTAACATTAGATACAAGTTTGGTTCCTCATGGGACTTTGTGTTTGATTTTTCAAGGATGTTTCAAGTCAAAATAAGCACTGAGAATGTGAGAAACAAAAAGTTCAATCCTTATATATCTGCGCGCCCTCAAAACAGATTGCCAAACCTTTACCCATGTGAATGTGTTAACACAAAAAACACCTGGTTGATTAAGCAACAGTGGATGCTACAGCTTTGATGTGGAGTGGTAATATGGCTTTGATTATCCTGAATATTTGAAATGATTCAAGCTATTACAGAGTTGAGAATAAGTAGAATAACTTCAAGGAAGTAAGAGATTTGCAATATTTTGCCACTTGTGGCAAAATGCAATACAATGAAAGCAACCAATTTCCAGTTGTTTTTTTTTCAACAATCAGATTGCCATGCAAAATTTATTTAACAAAAATCATAAATTATGAGAGAGAAACAGAGTTTACGTTAATAATAAGTACACTTTTGAAACTTCCCTTTCATAACAATATTAATCAAGAAACTCACCGATTTGATATCCAATATTTCTAAGAAATTAATGTGCAGTTCCTTCCGTTTGTTCACCAATTCTTGGTAAGATACATTTTCTACTTCAGCCTGGAAAGAAAAATAATTGTACACTTATAAAATTATAAGACTGCAGCTATTCAAGCAATGAGATTTCAAATGATGGGGATTGACGAGCGATTTTCAACAATGGTTACAATATTTAAATTCGAAAATAAAAGAGAAGATTAGAAGTCCCGTTCACATTTGTTCCATACTACATTTCTTTTATTTGTCCAATACATTGGAAGACTGGAAATGGTAAACGCAGTAAGTTCCAAATCACAAATTTTGCAGGAGAGTGAAAAAGTTGCTTAGGTGCTTCAGACCTACAAGTTAAGTGACATCTACTAATGCATGTTTCAGCTAATTAGAGTGAGTTACCGTGATGTTGCCAGCCTGCGATCATATGCAAATGAAATGACCTTGAAGCAGATTGGCTTGTTTAGACATGCCAAGAGTTTTTCCTTTAAATACCGGCCATACATTGTCACGATCGCTCTATTTTCATCGCATTCTAACTCAGATAACTACTTGTTTGTTAGCTAAGAACGATCAGTTTGAGGTCGTTAAACTAAAAAAAGATCATGTTATAATTGAATAACTCCTGTTCTGTATTTCCCGGCTGGCTCAGCGAAATTGGTTTTATCATGAAAGGTTTCATAATGAAAGTCTAACAACCAGTACAAGTTTTTACAGCACTGATCAGCTCATTATCGACCCGCTCTGGATGATGAAGCCCCGAGTGGATTATTGGTGAAGAGTTGGTCTACACCGATCGACTAGTTTCCAAGACATAATTTTAATGCCACTGGCATCAGTGCTTCATCTAAAAAAAAAAAAAAAATGAAGAATGCCCAGATTTCGAAGGCATATAGTTGCTAGCTATTTTTATTATTTTTTTATTTTTTTGCTTCAAACGAGACATTTTCATCTTCAAGATGAAGAAGGGTCTGTGACCCTGTTTAGCGACAGAAATTACCAGGAGTGACACAGATTTTCTCTCTCCCGACTATATAAAGGGGGCATTATCTAAGGAACCACATCCGATCATTGGATGCGCAAAAAACTTCATTCCTATTTTTATCCACTCAGGGTGCCAAAGAACAAAATAAGAAAATAAAACTTCTCCTCCTACTGAAGTTGTTTGGACAACAGTTCAAGCAATGTAGTCTAAACAAAAAAATAATTTGATTTCAAAAACCTTGATTAAATCACACATTTTACATCATGCAATTTTGAAATTATCCCCTCAGTTTGGGAAATAAAACAAGCTTTCCAACAATACCCGACATCATATATAAATATTCTTGTTTCATAGCATGCGGAATATCTTTGTGCCTATATTTCTCCTGTGATTTGTCAAGTCCCGATTTTGATTCTAAACTCTTTCAGAGAAAAAATGCAGATGCTTTTAATATGCAGCGATCTAGCCTATAATATGAAATTCTGATGTTACTTAACATATAATCTGTGGATTATACATGGTAAATTGAGGTATTATATAAATGTTAGATCTCCACGCCAGCACTGTATTAACATTTTTTCTCGTTACATGTCCATTATCATACTTTACCTCAGCTACTTCTTGCTCTTTTTTTACTTTATTTCTGTGAGTAGAACCATCAGTCTTTTGACTTTCTCTTTCTCCATTCTTCTCCATTTCGTTATTTGCTGACAGCATTGTTACTGGTGCTGATGTGAGCATTGAAAAAAAAGATGGACTCAATTGCAAGATAACTGGAGTAGGAGACAAATCCAACGATGGCAAGGAATGCTATGAAACTGATGGAGATGGTTGATCTGTCCGTGATGAGATGGTCAAGATAACTGATGAAGATGTGTGCGTGATGGTATTATTTAAGAGTTTTGAACGAACTGCAAAAGCTAATAGGCCTACTTGAGAGAGTTGAAGGACTGCTGGTACAGATGACAAAGCAACAGAAAGAGAACTGCTAGAGAGGGTACGAAAGCAACACAGGGCTATGAAACTCTTGATGCTGAATGGACTGAAGATAACTATAGTTCCTCAATTATTTTAAAGAACTGCTCGACACTTGTTAAATATTGCAGTTAGCCTTCCAACACAAAGATTGTTTTGCATAAAAAGAGCTGCAGCACTGCTGTTGATGGCCGATTGGCTTTTGAAGAGACACATGGCTCGCTCTCCTATTCTGATGGGAGGAGAATCATTTGAACTTCCATCATACACACATTCAACGACTTCTGCAGCACAAGATCTATGTAGAAATGAGACAACAAAGATTAATTTAAAAATTATTACTTTTTCCCAACAGCTAAATAATCATAACACAATAACTAGGCGCCACACACCCAAACAGGAGATTGAAAATAAATTTTGTTACATTTCAACACTCGTTTCTTGCAGGGAATGTTTTTCATATGGGCAAACGGGGCACGTGCCAGGGCCTGCAAATTTATGGTAGTTAAATTCTGTCAAATTTGTAGTCATTTGTTTTGCCGCAGTTTGGCCTAATTGGTCCTTGCACCAAAAAAAAAATTAACCCAACAAACTTTCGGGAACCATTCAGATGCCAAAATTGACATCTTTCGATACTTAAATTTTTTATGGTCTTGGATGGGAAGGGGGGCAAACACCCTACATGCCCCCTCTACCCCCTGCCTCAAAGAATGCTATATATATAAAGGGCTCAAAAAAGTTGTTTACCCAAGGCCTAAACTTATAAGAAACAGGCTATGATCTCTCGCTACTTCTTCATTACATATATATCTGCCCCCAAGGAAGAATTGGCAAGCGAGTTCCTGATTTCGTATTGTTTTTTTAATTACTTTCCGTAATATTCTTATGAAACATTGTTATTTACTTGTCACATTTTTTTAAATTATTACTTCCCTATACCATGTTTGTGCATCATGAGCATGACAACGGCCTTAAGTGGTAAAATCATAACACAACTTTTTTTAGCGTAATCATAATTGAGTGGGATGCTATAACAAGAAAGTATACAGATGTATTTCTATATAAATGCCTGAGAATTTTTTTCCTTTATATCGCAAATAATCAATAAGACAAAGCAGCCTGGCTCATCATTTATTCGCGATAACAGCAACTAAATAATTAAGTGACACCCTCGATTCACCCCCACCCAAGCCTCTCGTAAAATCCTAATACCCACCATAAAAGACACACACACAAGGGGGAGGGATATGTGGCCCGGTCCAAGATGGTCGAAAATTGAAAAAAAATCTTTAAATGTTGTTTCAATATCTATTTCTGCAAATTTGAAATTCTTTTCTCGAAGGTTAAAAAAAACTAAAAATTTCATGGGAGAGATTCTCTTTGTGCTCTTCTGAAATCTTAAGCTTTGAAACCTGTGCCCCCCTTGTCCTCCGAATCCACGTGGAAGGAAGCCCAAAACCTGGAAAGCCCTGTAAAGTGAAGCACAAAGCCCTATAACCTGGTCAAAAAAAAAGATGAGTTTTTACAATTTAAGACAGTGGGGTGCAATAAAAATATTTCCATGAATCCCAATGGCCAAGTCATACTGTGGTATCTTTATTCTCACAGTAGCATCTTAATGGGTAAACCCCGTGGGGGCGCGCACACACACATTATTGGAGAATTTTACTTATTCAGTCATCATTTTTCCATTGAATATGAATTTTCATTGACACTTAAATTACTTTCTCATTGAATATGACATTTCATTCATTTTTGTGAATTTTTTCCATAATTTCCCCCCCCCCCCACACACTATTTTTTTTCATCAAACATGAATTTTCAAAAATTCCTTCAAAAACCAAAATCAAATTGCCCCCCCCCCCCCCTTTGGGAATCACGACTCTAGACCCAGGTTCCCAATCAAGGCTCTACAATGAAACAAGACTCCACGTGAAAAATAGATCTCCATTATTTTACATGGGAAAACTAGCTTCCAGATAAGAGGTTTTAATGATACGAGTGAATTCTTGGAAAGAATTAACCTTGCAGCGATCCAATAATTGGTGACTGAAGACGCACCGTGAACAGAAAGGCGTGGGCACGTAAAAAGAAGAAAAAGTGTGACAGTCGATGAAAAAGAAGAAACCATAGGTGCCAATTCCCAGACTGAAAAAATCCGTAGTTTGTCACATGACTAAACATTTTGATGCCAAAAAACAAAATGTCATGCAAAAAAAAGGAAAATAGGTTTTTTTTTTTTTTTTTTTAGAGAATGGATAGTGGCAATATAACCTGTTTTCCCGGAACATTCCAGTATTTTTCCTGGCTGGCAACTTTTTTTTAATGTCACGTTTTTTCTGTATTTTTAATGAAACTAACTTGAGTTTTTATTTTTCACTAAAACCAAGTATTAAAATTAAATTCATAACTTAATTATATTGTGATAATTATAATATATTATGAGACTACAAATATGAATACATAAATTGGCAAGTTCGCTCATTTTCAGCATTATATTTGGCAACAATCGACTATTCCAAATTTCCGATTTCGAACAAGAAACATGGTGAGCTTACAATTGCAAGGACGGAGCGATTTTCTTTAGGGATTTTTCATTTTTGTAAAAGAAATAATTTGACAATTTTCAGGAATTTATCTACAAATTTACAAAAAATCAGAAGAATTTGGCTTCCGACTGTATGATTTTAACAAGGCTAAAAACCGGAAGGCTTCTGGGTAAATCGGAAGCATTGGCACCTATGAGAAACTCTTACACAGGAATCTACACATGAGTTGCAACTGCAAAGGATTATCTCTGTATGAACTCTATCTAAATTTTGTTTAGCTTTCATTCAATTTTAATAATAATCTGATTGTGGATACTAATGTTCCAATTATGTATGTTAATAAATAGAAGACTATGGCAACTAGTAACCAATGTTCATCGTTCATAACCATAAAACTCAGCTATTAAACTGCTTCCATTGCAAATAAATCACAAATCTAGTTGGTTGGTTGTTGAACCGCATGTTAGTGATTTGTGATTTAAAAGGAAAATTGTTTTCTCTTGTGTAAATGAAAATTATGCCATTAGCACCCTCTTGTAGAAATTTTGTGAAAACAAAATAATACAGACTGGGATGCATGGAAAAGTTATCAAGTGAGTCGCTGGAAACGCTGAAATAATACGAAAAAAACTGATGTATAGAACGTGTTCTCTCATCGATCTCAGCAAATATTCGTGGAAAACAAGATATATCATTCTATAGCGATGAATGTGTTAAGCATAGGTCTATCCATGGCTTCCCCCATCCTACAGTTGGGCCCCAGGGTGAGATCTTTCATGGGCCCCACTACAGCAAATTTATAGCGCGCAAAAAACAAAAGATGATACGAATCACTCTGGGCTAAAACCTTGTTAGTCCTACCCTAGTGGAGGGTAAGAGCATATCACAAAATTTCAATCGGTGAAATTGAGGAAAACACTAAATCTCAATTGGTGCAACTATTCTGTGAAAAGCAATGCATTAGTTTTTAATATTTAGACATAATATAAACATAAGCATGAAGTTTATGCAAATATTTGAGGGAGGAGGGGCCACGAGATAAATTCAGGTTTGCGCTTAGTAATGTCTTCTATAATCATAAGCGCCCTCTTCCAAAGGAAGCAATGACAAGGTTCCAGCTTGGGGGAAGGGCTAATAAATATTTTCTCACCATAGGCAGAGACAGACTTGGAAGTCTGAGGGGGGCACGATGATGATGTCAATTCATATACACACATATACATTAGATCTGCCCACTCCACTTTTGCCGCTGGGGGGGGGGGGGGAGAGAGAGAGAGACATGCTTGCAAAATACGTCAACAACAACAAAATCTGGGAAAAGAAACATCAAAGCCATGGTCATTCCATTCTTGAGCTGGGCCCCGCGCTTCTTTCAAGAGCCTCCACTCCATTTGTGAGGGAGGGGGATCCCCGAGATTAAACTCCTCCAAGTCTTCCCACAGTTTATGGATAATAATTTGCCACGTACCTCCAATGTACGGAACCGACGAATTAATCTATTTGTCGCTACAGCAAAGCCTTCTACACGGTTGGTACTGTATAGAGATTATCTACATCAAAAAGAAAAATATCTTAGTTAAATATATATAGTGCCGCGAAGACGTACTACACAGTAAGGTTTTTTCCCGCCTTTTACAATCCCTCCCCCTCCCCCCCATACCCAGAATTATATATACCATATGTCGCATGGAGAAAGAAACGGAAATCCACTCCAGAAAATACGGGACACTGTTCGTCAATTGTTGCCAAAAGTTATCAATGAGATTAAAACTTATTGGTATTTGGTAGGGTGACCATACGTCCCGTATTTCCCGGGACAGTCCCGGTATTTTCTGTTTTTTTGGTTGTCCTGACTTTTTAGCAAAAGTGTCCCGGTTTTTCCCGTATTTTGCACGAAGCCTACTTGAATTTTTATTCTTTATTAAAGAGAAAGATTGAAATTATTTTCAACTTATAAATTATATTATGATAACTACAACCATAAATGAGTATATGAATCTTCCATATTTGTCTTAATGAAATTTTTTTTTCGTGGAATTCATTTTAATCCACTGCAATTAGCAGTAATGCTGCATTTCCCGCCATTGTGATTTCTCCATTATTTCAACAGTATTTGGCGACTTTGTTCGGTTTTGGCGTCATTTTTGGCGATAATTGGCAATGTCCCGTATTTTCCCGTATTTGGAATCCCAATGTCCCGTATTTCTCTCGAGGAAATATGGCCAGCCTAGTATTTGGTCATAATTATATCATTATAATTTACAAGCTGATTGACGTGCGTCTGCAGCCTGCGCTAGGCTGAGATCCCACCAAAGTTTTTCGCCGCTCGTCGATCTGCCGCGAAATAAGGAATTTCGTGGCGTGCACCCATCGCTTTTTTTTTGCCGCCTTTTTTTTTTTTTTTTTTGTAAAGTGTCACGTGACATCCCGGGGTCATTAGCTCCCTCATTCACCCACTCACTCACTCGCACACAGAGTCAGTAGCTCACTTGCCCACTCACTCGTTCCCTCACTCAACCACTGACGGACTCAATAGCTCGCTCGTCCACTCACTCATCTCTCCCCAGTGATGGTAACTCGAGGAAATTTCCCATATTCTTGGCAAAAATTAGTCCACATCGGAAATTTCTTGGTGCTTGTGGGAAATTTTGAGAGGTCATCGAACAAAAGAATTTTTGTTCAAAAAAATATATAAATGCAGAACAATGCTTTTCTAGTGTAAAATAATTGATTACTTATTTCCACCAATAGATGGCAGCACAAATTTCGGAATGTGTGGGGGAAAAATTAAGTCGAAAGGGAAATTTTGCTTGACGAGGTTATCATCACTGTCTCTCCCTCACTCAACCACTGGAGAAACCGCGAGACACCTCAACCACTGACAGACTCAATAGCTCACTCGCCCACTCTCTCAAGCACCCATTCATATGGGCTCTGTAGCCCGCTCGGCCACGCCACTTATTCGCCCGACCACTCGATCCCTCACTCACATGCTGACGGACTCAGTGGATCGCTCGTCCACCTACTTCCACCCCACTCACCCGTTCACACGCACATTCACTCGCACACTCATTCCTTCGGCCCCACTCGCCCACTCACTAATCCACTCAGGAACCCAGCAGATCCCTCGCCCATTCACACACTCGCTCATCCCCTCACTGGCCCATTCACTCGTTCCCATACTCACCCGCTGACGGACTCCAGCTCGCTCGCACACTCACTCGCTCCATCAATCACCCATTCATGAACTCAGTAGCTCGCTCACTCGCTTGCTCACCCATTCACCAGTTCATTCGCCCAACCATTCTTCCACGCTCCTTCACTCACCCGCTCACGGATTCAATAGCTCGCTTGCCCACTGACTATTTCATTCACTCACGGGCTCATAAGCTCGCTCGATCACTCCCTCACTCACCCGCACACAGAGTCAGTAGCTCGCTTGCCCACTCACTCACCCGCATACAGACTCAATAGCTCGCTCACCCACTCGCTCGCTCCCTCAAGCACCCGCTCATGTACTCTGTAACTCGCTCGGCCACTCAATCGCTCCCTCCCTCCTCGTAATTTTAACACGAGTTTGCAACTTTGCTCACTTTTGGCATCGTTTTTGCGATAATTGTCGATATCCCGTATTTCCCCATATTTCGAAGCCTAATTTAATGTATTTTTCTCGAGCAAATATGGTCAGAGTACTAGTAATTATACTGCAGCATATAAAGATCCAATAGATGTCACTGCAAACAGTTTGTTGTCTAAAACAAATATAAGTAAACACAGTCCACTTTTCACCAATGCCTAGAATATAGTAAAAGTCCAATACACTTCTCTGAGCTTATGATGACGTCGAAGCGTATAAAGATTCACTAGAGGCCACAGCGAACAGTTTGTTGTCTGTAACAAATATAAGTAAACAAATCTAACTTTCTATCAGAGCCTATAATGTCAAACAAGCCTGAGCTTATGATGTCAAAGCATATAAAGACTCACTAGAAGCCACTGCAAATAGTTTGTTTTCTGTAACAAATGTAATAAACAAATCTAACTCTACAAAAGAGCCTAGAATTTGGTAAAAGCCCAATACACTTATCTGAGCTTATTATGATGTCGTTGTCGCAGCATATAAAGACTGGTTAGAGGCTGTAAATCACTGCAAACAGTTTGTTGTCCGTAACAAACAATAAAGCCGGGCTTTTCTAGGAGTAGTTTCTGCGTTGTGTGTGCAAACGTGAAAACGCTGATTGTCAGAAAACTTGAATTTCAGGTTTTTAACCAATCAGCGTTTTCACGCTGCACACGGCTCTAAAGTTCTACTCTTAGGAAAACCTTTGCGCTGCGTGATTGGCTGACTGCTTCTTGAGGAGTCTAATGCGTCGTGCGCCGCGCGTTTTGCCGATGTCACTCTGGCTTAAAGTCGGGTTTTCCTATTAATAGATTTTTTGCGCCACGTGAATCGAATTAGACCATTTCGCGCCAGCAGAAATGTGTTACATAATCATTTATGTTTTCCTAGCGTGGTGGATCAGATCAGGGCGGCTATATTATAGTGTATGGCCTCGGCATCAGCGACTCTGTCGTCTGCATGCTCCGGTTTGAAAAGGGAAAGAAAACAACAACAATGTAGAGAAGATCGGTGAAACCCGCGGTGCACGACGCACTTGACTCCTCCAGAAGCAGTCCTCCAATCACGTCCTATTTTGCCGTATTTCGAAGCTGAATTTTCCGTATTTTATCGAGCAAATTATTATATTTAGCCTAGCCATATCGTACAATTGTGCCTAAAATTATTTACGCAAGATTTTTTTACAATTTATTTTTTGGGGGCTCCTGGAGAAATTTCTTGGAGCCCTCTGCCCCGATTCACTCGAGTTAGTGTTTTCAAAATACTCTGTTCGCATTTTTTTAAATTAATCAATATGAAAGTTTCACATTCCATCCCTGTGCAGGGTCGTTTACTTGAGGAACGAGAATATATTTTTTTGGAACCCTCTTCCCCCCACCCTGGACTATGTATATATAATCTACTCTATAATATAAAATCACAAACTCGAAAAGGGCCTGTTTCTATGCAACGGAAATTAATGGCGATTTTATGTAACGGAAGTCGGTGACGTTTTTTGTGGGTGGAAATCAGTTATGTTTTTGTGTTACGGAAAGCGGTTAAGATTTTGGGTCAAGTTACTGTCTCACTGATTTTTATTTTTTAACATTGTAAAAATTGCACAGAAAATTGCTACAGACAGTTAAAAAAGACAGTTCTGTAACAAATATAAATAAACGAATCGAATTTAATACCAAAGCCTACAACATAGGAAAAGACCAAAACACTTTTCTCAGCTTATAATGATATCATTTAATATAAAGATTCACTAGATGTCACTGCAAACAGTTAGCTGTCTGTAACAAATATAAGTAAACAAATCCGACCTGCTATCAAGTAGCTATGTGTTTAAAGCCGGGTTTTCCAAGGAGCAGGTTTCCTGTGCCGCGCGCAACGTGAATCGCCCAACGTGACACGCCGTCCACTCACCAGTAAGAAAAGCAGCATGACTGTTTTCCTACAGAGCGCAATACGCCTGACGACAGCGCTTTACGTCAGGCGTGATTGTCCGACTGCTTGTGGAGGAGTCAAATGCGTCGTGCGCCGCGGTTTTGCCGATATTCTCTTCACTCTTGTGTGTTTTCTTTTCCTTCCCTTCAAACTGGAGCATGCAGACGACAGAGTAGCTGATGCCAAAGCCATACATATACTTTATATAGCCGCACTGATCTGATGCGCCTGGCTAGGAAAACACAAACACGTAGCGTGATTATGTAACACGTTTCTGTCGGCGCGAAATAGTCTAATTCGGTTCACGCTGTGCAACAAACCTATTCCTAGGAAAACGCGGCTTTAGAATGTGATGAGCATGGGGCTAAAACCGGGTTTTCCTAAGAATATGTCTTTTGCGCAGCATGAACCGAATTGGACAGTTTCGCTCCGGCAGAAACGTGTTACATCATCACGCTACGCCCCAAGTAGTCGCCTGACGTCAAATATGACGTGAAAATTTGGTCATTTTCTCTGAATGACGTCAGTCAAAAAAAAAATCACGCCATTTCAAAGTCATTTAATGACCACGAACAATATAGGTTAGGAAATAACGTGATTCTGGTGACCCAAATGAAATATCAGGTCATTTCATGACCTTATTAGCCATGAAGGTCATGAAATGACGTGATTTTTTATGGCGTAAACGATTTTGCGTCATAAAAATCACGAATTTCTTTCCAACTGAAAAATTCTGTTCCGGATGAAAATATCAGAATTATCCAAAATGTTTGTTAATGAACCTTCAGAGGGTGTTTCAAAATTACCCTAGGCCTATTCGTTTGTGGTTGTCACAAGATAAATGAAGTACTTTTAATTGCGATTTTGTTTTGAATGGAAATGCAAAATTTTTCAATGAGTAATTGTTCATATAAATTTATCAACGTACGTTATATAAATTATAATTGCATCCATATCATGTTTTTTACTGGCGATCAGAAGATCTGTGAAATCTGTCAAAAATTCAAAAAGATGCAACAAATTCATTGAGCTAAAAAAAAATTTTTATAAACTTTTTTTTTCGATAATTATAAATAACGCAAATAATTATATTTATAATTATATTACTATATTTTTCATGGATAAAAAAATAAAATAAAACGAAAAAATAACTGCCATCGGCTAAACTCAGCAAGAGATTAAACGGCAATTGTAATATAACTAATCAATACTTTTAAAGTCCTCATTAAATAACACCAGCTGGTTACTGCTACGATAGCGCGATCGGTAAAGGCATGGCGTGAGATACGTAGGGACAATCCGAGAACGAACCAAGTTCGACTCCGACCTGCACCAGCAAGCGATACTTTCCCCCCCCCCCCGTCTCTTCGAATAGCGCCATCTATCTTCTGAAAGTCTAACTATTTGCAAATGGTCATTTTTTTACGTCATTTTTGACGTTTCCAAAATGGACATAATGACCATTTTATCACGTCATGTTTGAGACATTTTATGACTTCCAAAAAACGTTTTTATTGACGTCAGGCGACAACTTGGGGCGTTTGTGTTTTCCTAGCGTGGCGCATCAGATCAGGGCGGCTATATGGGCTTGTCATCAGCTACTCTGTCGTCTGCATGCTCCGGTTTGAAGGAAAGGGAAAGAAAACACACAAGAGTGAAGTGAACATCGGCAACACGCGCTGCGCACGACGCATTTGACTCCTCCAGAAGCAGTCGGCCAATCACGCCTGGCGTAAAGCGCTGTCGTCAGGCGTATTGCGCTCTGTAGGAAAACAGTCATGCTGCTTTTCTTACAGGTGAGTGGACGGCGTGTCGCTCTGGGCGATTCACGTTGCGCGCGGCACAGGAAACCCGGCTTTAAAAAGAAAGAGAGTTCATTACGTCATTTCCGTTTTTGATCACGTGTTTTTTGTTTACAATTTTTTTTTCTCGTAAACAAAAGTTTGTTGGTTGTTTTAGCGATCTTGAATGTTGCTTATTGAACGATTTCGCGTCACATTAAAGAGATGTGGGGCAATATCATGGACAATTCGGACATTTCATGGGTCCAGTCAAAGCTCCGTGAGGGTGAGGTTCGCTCCCAGTCCGACCGGAAATTTGCATTTAGGAGGTTTGAGAACGGCTCTTCTCAATTATCTCTTCGCCCGCAAAAATAAGGGCTCATTCGTTTTGAGGATAGAAGACACGGACAGGGTAGTTCTTTCCCTATTCAATTCTCCCTTTGCAAACTGTTGAAAATGTATATAAATATACAGTCGAATACCGTTATAACGAATTCACCGGAGAGACCGGAGAAATCACTTCGTTATAACGAAATTTCGTTATAAAGGATTTCCAGGTTTTCACATTGTTCCTACGTAAAATTATCTGGGGTAGTAGTAAAGTGTTCGTTAAAACGAGATTTTCGCTATAACGGTATTCCTTAAAACAGGATTCGACTGTGTTTGCTCAATAAACTTGTTTCTTTTTCATTTGCGCCAAAACAAAACGTACCACACGTGGTGGAGCCTCTTTATAAATTGGGACTAGAAAAGTATGATGGTATGTATACGAGGTGACGTTAAAAGAGGCGTAACTGCTTGAAGCGCAAAATAAAGTAATCAATAAAACATTGGTAATAATTATTGACAATAAGTAATTGATATAGAACTTGATTTTTACTCATTTGAGCTGCCCAGGTGTGTGAACACCAAGAAAACATCAGGAGACCAGGGTTGAACATTGAGGGACTTGGTACACCCCACTTCCCATCTCGGATAGGGAAGGGGCTAGATGGTTACTATACGTCCTATACAGGGTTTAAGCTGGATAAAAAATTTCTTTCGCAATAAAGCGAAAATGGGAAAAGCTTTAGCAAAATGCTACAATGCTAATGGATTGGTGGTTGGATGTCTACTCGTTTTGTACCTCCTGTATACAACATTTTTGCAAAAGTGGCTTCTACTTTTACATTTTGCGAAAAATGTGAATGTAGCTTAAACCCTGGTCCTATATAAGCCTATATTGATTGATTATCATATTCGCTGTTGCACCTCTCAGAGGAAACATTCAGCCACATGCGCTCTGCACCCTTTACTTGGTTTTATTTTGATATCAACAGTATTGGTCAGCCACATCTCCACCCACAAAATCCATACTCTACCATCATGGCCGCAACTACTGGGAAAATTCCTGCTGAGGCCAGTAACCACTTTGACACCCTCATCATATTATTCTTAAAAAAAATAATAAATGGAAAACTTGGTGCTCTCCCTAGTCCAATGCACCAGACCCTCCCCCCCATCCTTGTTGCAGCCCTGACTACCATTCTGACACTAATCTTCGGATTGGTTCATGCGATGAGATGGCATGGGCACTCCTCAAATTGCTTTTAAAATATACCTCCATCCTAATATGTGTGTGCATTCATCTGTTTTAACGAAACCCCAAAACTTTTCTCCAACTCCCAACCCCATCTCGTCTGAAATCACCAAAAAATTTGTTAATCGCGACAGTACCTGATTGTTCAGGAAATATACGTTGTAAAAATTTTGTACTTTTTTTTTTCTTTTTTGCCACAAAATAAAGTGTTCCAGACTCTGTCACGAAGCTGGGCTGGAAGAGATCTTGGCATCGAGATAAGTCCTGTGACAAAGTTCTGTCGTATACTCATTCAGCTTGGTTCATGCAAGCATCATGTCTGTGCTTGTCAAACGCAATAGGTGCAGTCCCAGTGATTCTCAACCTTTGGAAGCCCGGCCCGGTTTCATTCATTTTTGTAAGTAGAAGGCCCAGTCAAACATATGATTAACGGAAAATGAATGGTGAAAAAGAAAGCCGTCAATCACTAGCGGCTTGGTATGAATGATGTCAGGGCCCAGTACCCAGTGTTTCTCAACTGCCAAGCCGCGACCCGGCCATATATGGTCAAACCTCATTATCACTGGGTGTTGTAATGGACATTGTGAACCCCCCAATTCAACTCACTTTACATGATAGTTTTGTGGAAACAATCTTTTTAAAAAAACAAGGGATTCCTGTAAATTACAATTCAATTTTGAAGTTTTCAAGTTTTTTGGCCGATGTGATGTATACTTTTTTTTTCAACGTTTCGAATGCACAGGTGGTGAACATTTTCAACAGTTACGCAATGGCGGGCAAACGGCTACTACTCGTGCCTTCTCCCTGCTTGAGTCGCACTGCTTCATTGGGATTAGTTTGTTGAGTCAGATTTTCTCCATTGGCAGAAGTAGTTCCTACTCAGGAGGGGTTCTTGTACTTGGAAAGTTTCCATTAAAATCAAGAAAATTCTTACAATGTATGCAATGAACTGAACACTCAATTAATTATTGGCGGTTTCCCCCCCCCCCCCGTTTGGACAGAGCATTCGTCCCAAATGGAAGCTGATAGGCTTTTAGCCCAGGAGCCCGAGACGAATCTTATTTTTTTTCCCTTTTAATATAATAAATTTACCAGAGTTCTTTTCTGCCTAGGGCAGCACTTCTTAAAGGGTGTGTGTCATGGTTCCTTGGAGCATCATCAATGTTTGTTATGGGTGCGACAGTGAGCTGGCCATATCGATGTGTGCCTATTGAATGTCATGAAGCCGTTCTTTTCTTGATTATTCTGGTTAACCACAGATAAACAGTGGGAGCCACAAGTAGCAAAAGTTTGAGAACCGCTGACCTATGGGAATGGCTTCAAGAAGAAGAAAATCCTGGCACAGAGATCTCCAAATTTTTATATTCATGTGCCGTTACCACTTTTCTAACAGACTGATAGTTCTAGTCACCCTGATTAAAAAAACATTTCATATGCCTATACTGTTATAAAATTAAACATTCAATTATTTTGGAATTCTTGTCTCGCCAAACCAAGATCCTTTCCCCCCCCCCCATGTACTTGCGACTTCTAGGCTGCACCTGAGTGGACACATATGTTAAGATGGCTTAGCGAGTAGTGTCAATTTGACCAATCAAAAAACTATAACAATGGTGGAATTGAGAAATGTGCAAATACAAATACAACGCCACAACAGGCAAAATTCCCAACAAGGTGGCTGAGAAAAAGATGCCCATAACAAAATTTGTTTCATTTATATTTAATATGGATGTCATATATTTCAAAAATACAGCACCCTAATTAAAAATGAAATTAAAAACAACTATAGAGGCAATGTATATGCATGATAAAATATTATACAATGCCCATAAAATGTCTTTATGGTTGTCTTATTCTAAGTATGTATAGCTTCTTGATTTACCCCAACATGTTATTGTATTTCTTTTTAAGGGTGTGTGTTAGAATTTACCACCTTGAGAGAGTCATAGTTACTCCTGCCGTTTACCCACACTTGGATGAATTTCTTCACTTTGACATTCAGAGCACTGGGCAGAAATCACATCGCGTCAACACTGCTCACCAGCCGTTGCGATGCTTTGTTTTAATGAGACAGTCAGATTCCCTCGGTCCATGCTAGTTCTGAGTCGGCGGTTGGCTGCCCGCCAAAGCTTCAGGGGGGCTCCCTCTGCAGAGAGTACCCTCCCAGCGCAGCCCAGCTGTGGCATTCCACGGGATGGCACTGATACTAGTCTGGGCTCGACTCGCATTCGCTGGAGTGGATGGTCTCGTGCAGTCCTGGTGCAGCACCAAACCTGCTTTGGACTGCAGCCCGACAGGCCCGACTCTGAATTTACCACCTCCAGGGGTAAGCTATTCCATTTATTAACAACTGTATTAGAGAAAAACTCCCGGCGACACCATAACCTAGAATTGTCTCTTACTAAACGATACTGGTATCCCCTTGTAAAAGCAATTGATTGATGGTGTACTAATACTTCATGGTCCATTCTATCCATCCCGTTGAAAATTTTGAACACTCCGATCTGAGGACCCTGAGACAGATATCTGGTCTTGGTGCTTTGCTTACACTTACATTTTGTAGAAGATTCAGGACCTCCACTTGAATTGCGTTGAGGATTTTATAACCCTATGCAACATCTGTACATTGAATATCATTTTCTCTGTTTAAAGCCAGTGCAAAAAAGCCATTGAATGCACTACACATGCCTACATTGCAGACCCTCTTATCGGGGGCCAACTTTTTTGTCAGAGCCAAAAAAGCCTCTTGTAAAAGATTCATTGATTGTGAAAGTGCTTTCACTGCCGCATACCTGACTTTGTATAATGATGATGATGTGCATATAGGATGGCAGTATTATATGAAATTTATTTTTATTTTCAGAAACGAACCAAACAAGGGTCTTTGGAAAACATTCAGGATGTTCTTCAGTGGGCAGGTATTAAACCAGATGAAGGTCCAGTTGTCGGAGGTTCCAAAGGACCCTATATTCAGGTTATTAAAAGTGCTGTTTTTTGTACCTTCTATTGAAATGAGCAAATCGTAGACACAACAACTATTATAAATATATTAACACCGTATGAATGTGCTAAGTACTCAGATTTGAAATTGGTAAATTCACTGCATTGAATTGTGTGCTGAGTTTTTCTTCTTATTTTTATAGAGCGAGCGAGTAGATAAATACAGAGAGAAAGCAGAGGATTTGATAAATGTAAGTAAATAATGTTATATTCTAAAGTATATATTCAGCAGATTTATAGTTTCGCCTTCTGTGGGCTTCGTAAATTTTGATGCCTTTCTGGTTCAATTTTCTTGATCACTGATTCCTGGAATTCGCCACCCCCATGCTGTAAGCCACTTGGCCCCTACCTCTGTAAGTACACCAGCATTTCTTAGTCACTCTTTTGGTCACACATTCTGACCTAGTTCTTTTCTCTCTACGACACACTATGCTAGCTGACTGTTTTGGTCACTCACATGGTTGCACACTGTTTTACTACTGATATGCTTGCCCATTGTTTTGGTTACTCGCATACATGCACATTGTTACTCACATGTTAGCAGAAATTTCGTTCAGGGGGGACCAAAGTGATAGAACCATCCATTGGTCATCTTTTTCCCCTTTTTTCGGTCATTTTCTCACATTTCGGGGGGGGGGCCAGACCCCCAAGTTTCCCCTAGCTACGCCCTTGCATGTTTACACACACTTTAGGTCAAGGTCACTGACTGACATTGTCCCTTTATCATTCTTTTGATCTTTCACATGCTTGCACATGTACCCACTCTTTTGATTATTCACTGACTTGGCCCCTTGCTCTCTCTCTCTCTCTATGTCGCTCTTTTGGTCTAGTCTTTCTCTTGGCCAGATTTATAGTGGGCTGTGCAAATTTTGCTGTCCTCCTCCCATTCCACGATTTTCTCAGTCACTCATTCCTCAAATTTGCCTCCCCCCCCCTAAACTTGCTGGTCTGGGCTATGGTCTGCTAAGCCTGTTTGTATAAATATGCCACTTATGTATTCAGAAATGTGTAAGGAAAAAGATTGCTCAATATACCCTTTTTTTTATGTCTAACGAGGAAACATTTATTGGCTCCAGGAGCATGATAGTTACAAAGATTATGCAAATATTTGTCATTTTTCATCTGTAAAATTTGATAGCACATTTTGTTGTAAGCCCTCAAAATTTATAAACTTGGCACGTTTGGCAACATCAGCAATATCTTGTTGCCAAAGGAAAAATGTGAAGCTGCCATGCAAAACATTCAGATTCTTCTGGAAGGTTTTTTTTTGCCTGTCACGGACAATTCAAGATGTTTCAAAAAGAATCGCCCAATTTTAAATGCGTATATTACAAAAAATATTGAACATAGAAGATACACTTAAGATTAATTTTATATTACATGGCTAATCATAAAGTTTTTGTACAAAGTAAATTAGAGATGCTCAATATGTCCATGTTGGGATGCACGGCATATGTCAAATTCGTACCAAACTTTTCCGAGCATGTTTGCATCCACTGATACTGTTATGCGTATCTTCAGTTCGGCTAATGTAGCTGGAAAACTGGAAGGGAGGCACATAAACGTAGTCTTTTATAAACCCACACAAGAAGAAATTGCACACTGTGAGGTCCAGCGATCTTGGAGACCAGTGATGATTTGTATATTATGTATGGAATGTGTACATCATATTATATGCATTTTATGAATTATTTACATTAAAGTGCAAATTTTAAGGTACACTATCTTAAAAACTTATGGTAAACCTATCCTATAGGCAGCTACGAAAAAATGATAAAAAATCTAAAAATAGTTTAGGAGATGATATAATGTACTATTGCTAAACTGCACATGCATTTGGGAAACATTCCTCAGAAGAATTACTACTAATGCATGTCAGGAAGTGTTTGATGTGCAAGTGTTATATGTGTTTGAGAAGTGAGGAAAAAGTACAGGGAAAAAATATGCAAAACACACAAAACAGTTTTGAAGACCTTGAGAAAGAGAAGTGATTTCAAGATATCATGAGGAATTTAAGGATTTAAAATCTTGTGATTATGGTAAAAGATATGAATTTAGAAGGCGTAAAATGAGAGCATGGTACCACTCATAGAATTTTATCAGGAAGAATGAACTAATAACGACTTGATAGAGTTAGAAGCTGTGAAAGTAGAAGAATCATAGAATTTTAGCTCGGAAAGATGTGGCTCAGGCTTTCATTAAAATTCATGATTTCAAATAATTGGAAAATGGCTGGAAATGCAACTCGATTCAAGAAAAATCATTGAGTATTTCACGTGATAACCCTTTCAGACCCAGGACAGTGCAACCTTGATAACTTGATACACAGATAATTTGACTACCTCAGTAATCCAACTTTTATTATTCCCATGGATGCTGAAATATTAAATTTGATGAAGAAAAACTTCTCCAACTCAACACATCCTGCTTAAGTTGACTGCGATTTATACTGTGTTATCACAGCTCATTTTCAAAAATCATCCTGGCGTTAATCAGTTTGAAAAATTTTGACATTACTCTCATAAGTTTTGGAAATCGTATGTTTCATTTTTTCTGCTGTTTGTTTAGTGATTGATATGTGTCCAAGATTCCCCCTCCCTCACATCTTTGGGTAGGGTTACTTTCCGTTATTTCTCTGTTTGGAACCTGAAAACTCAACCTGTGGATGAAAAACCACAGATAGAAATGGTTGAGAAAGCTAGATCACAAAGTGTTTTGAGTGAGAAAAGGGAAGTTATTTTAACCAAGTAGTCTTGGCTTTCACAGTTGCACTGCACAGTCACAAATAACAGATCTTCCGGCAATCAAAATATGCTTTTTTCCCACCTGATTCAGGATTATTCTTATTACGAAAACTTTTCATTTAAAATTGCAAATCAAAACGTAAAATTAATTTTTAGATAATTGAATATATATAATTTGTTCAACAATATACAAGTGCATATACACGCAAAAACTATTTTTTGAAATTTTGAAAGGTGAAATGACGTAAAACCGTGCTAACTTGGCATCTGCTTAAGTTGACATGTTTTACGATCTCCTTGTCCAGTTTTTGAGGTTCCTCTGCACTAACAAACGGGAGAGGGAGAGGTAGATATTATTTTTTAACCTCAGAGAGAGATCAGCCTTGACTTCAGTGATAACATTGACAATCCTTGTCGTTAGGACTGAACTCTCAGAGGTTATTAAAAGAATATCTAAAGTAAGAAAAGGAAGCCCACACGTTTGTGTGTGCGGGATCTGAAAGGGTTAAGGACAAATTTATAATAAAAAAGTGAAAAGTTCATATACAGTAAAACCTCTCTTTTGTGGTCACCTGCAGGACCAAAAAATTTGTCTGTAAAAGAGGGGTGACCACTAATCAGGGGCTTGAAATGCACTCTTATTATACAAAGGGAAACCATTATTTGGTCATAAAAGAGGGATGTCCATTAAGAGGGGGGGGGGGGTTACTGTACTATTCATTCTTGAATATACTTACTACAAATATAGGCAATGTGCTGCCATAGGTTTCCTAACAAATATTGTATGTCTTGATGCATTCTATCTCATTCCTCTATCTTTGGTTGAAAAAGTTTACAATTAATGAACTTTTCATGATATTTCTCTTTTGTGTGTTTCAGATTGGAGCCGCATACAGATGTTTTTGCTCGGAAACACGCTTGGAACTTTTAAGGAAAGAAGCCATGAGAAATCGCCAGAATCCAGGTTATGATAATAAGTGTCGTAACTTGAGTGAATCAGAAGTTAAAGAATATCTCAGAAAAGGCATACCACATACTATACGCTTCAAAGTTAGTGTAAAACTATCTAAGGTTAATTTTTTTTTTCAGTTTATGTTTGATTTGTGTAATTGCAAGTAAGAAGTTCATTTCAGCTCATTTTTTTAATTTGGGAGGAATGTAAAGGTAGAGTAACCAAATAGTTTTATTTTGAAGATCCTTTCCATACTGCACTTCTATGAAATGAACGAAATGTCCATGTTTTTCAAAACATCATACACAGTTCAGACCACTTGTAACAAAATCAGATATTATGAAGTACCTACAGTAAATTCCCTTCTTTTACGGACACCTACAGGAGAAAAAACTTTGTCTGTAAAAGAGGAGTGATGGCATCAGAAGGGGCTCCTGTTAAAACTAAGATGAAATATTAACAATAACATAACTGAAATGGTTCTTTGTTTGCAAAAGAATGAAATTCTGACAATAGAAGATGCATTTAAAGGCATAAAAGTACATAATTGTATTGCACAGATACACAATTAAAGTTACAAAAGAAATATTATACTAAATTTACATCTTCTGGAAAAAACATCAATCAATGTTTGGTGGATTTTGCTGAGTATTCCACCTCGTTTTCAAACATTGGTCACATGCAGATCCTGGGCCAGCTGTTGGCCACCTCTGGCATATATATCATTTCCACAATTTTTAGCTTCATTCTTCGCACACTGCATTGTTGAAATCAGCAGATTCACCATACAACTTTTTAAATACAATTTTGTGATGCACACAAAAACAATTCAACCAATTGTACACAACAACAAGTTATTTTGTCTTCGGAAATTTGTTTTTTCCAGCTTGATTTCGGTTTTTCAGCCATTCTTCTTGACAATGTTCCCTTTGTTTAAAACAATGAGACATATGTTCTTCCCAACATTAAATTGATTTGCAAGGCCACAATCTCCAATTCAACATTTTTCACTATATTCGATGATCTCCTTTTTTTCTCTTCGGAATCACTCCTCTTAGTGATAGAAACCAAGAATTTACTAGTAAAAGCCATATTAAACAGCGTGAAATCACATAAAATATACAAACACAACCAAAAAATTAACGTCAGAATTGCAGAATATTAACAAACTTCAAGCAAACATTTCGTTGAAAAGTAGCCAAAAAGTAGATCAAATATCAGAACTTGTGCTGTAATCTAGTGAGCATAATTTGAGCTAAAACTGCAACTATTTGTGTCTGTACAGGAGTTTTAGTCCAATGGAATGAATGATGAAAATGGTGTCCATGACCGTATCTAAGGGTGACTGTTAAGCAGTGGTTTGAAATACATTATTTAAATAGGCTTTTTGCTAGAATTTTGAGGTGGACTTCCGAATGCTAACAATGATTACATTTTCAGTGATGATAATGAAGAAATTGAAGCTGAGAAATTATTGCATCAATAAAATCGCAAAATGCATCTGATGATTTCGAAGAGGAAGACATCAAACTTAAAGAAAAAATTTGTGACCACGAAATCTGCCATAGATAGCCTCAAAAACCTGTGCCTGTTTCTTGAAGTTTTAAACATTGACTGCTGATAGAATGTAAAGATATTACAAAATTAAATTTGTGGATGTGTAGTGATTTCAACCTTCCAAAAAAAAAAGTTTTTTTCCCCGTATATCAAAGTTTTAGCCTTTAGCAGGTGATTGTATGCCCAACTTTAGATAAATGGATTCCTTTCATTAATCTAGAGTATTTATTGTGTATCTGTTATATTGAATATCAGATATGAATATATTTCACTGTTTCTTGCAACTTCATTATATCTGGGCTCGATTGTATATCAATCGATTACAAAAAAAAAAATCTCAATTCATAGCACTGTGTAGTGAGAAGCTATAGTCAGATAGCTAAAACTATTAGATGACCTGGCCTTTTTAAGACGACAAGGCAGATTTGATCTATTTTGTATTGTTGTAACTTTGAGTGATGGTATGTTATGAAGCCCTTAATGCAAGGGCTGATCTTAAAGAGTGAGGCTTTTTTCATTCATATGTTGAATAGTTTCAGATCTAACTTGAGCACTGCTACAGGGTAGTTATAATTAAACTGACACTACTCAGACCTATGTAACGCCTGTTCTAGTAGACATATTTCATTGAACCTTAGCAGATATAGCACTAGGTTCAATGAAATGTGGACTACGGGGAAGAGAAAACTGCAATAAAAAAAAAAAAGCACCACTTTAACTAGTGGTAAAAAATTGAGCTGTTTATATATATTGCAGTTTTCATGGTCCATATAACATACACATACCAAGTTTCAACAAAATGTGTCCACCGGAAGTGCTACATAGATCTGAGTTGTGTCAGTTTGACCACCCTGTATAATTTTTTCAGATATAATGTGATTTCATTGGAACTCCTTACAGTTTGTGGCTGTGAGGCCAAAATCCAAATCCTACTTGAATAATGTTATAAAAAAATTTTTAATACAAAATTTTTCCCTTGCAATAAACCTATGAAGGCAAAATACCAGATGCATGTCAGTAATTAAAAATATTGTTGAGAGAGATGCATGTCTAAGTACTTTCTCCCTCCCATTCACATTTGATCTATTTTGTATATTTGTAACTTTGAGTGATGGTATGTTTTCTTCAACCTGGTTCCTGGTTATGTTCATCCCTTTGTTTTAATTTTAATTCACAACTAATTCACTTATTTTCTTGCAGATTGAAAATGGACCGATCAAATTCCACGATCTAGTGTTTGGTGAGCATACATTTGATATATCTGGATATGAAGGTGATTTTGTGAGTATATTTAAACCATGTCTCAAATATTTTAAATGTAAAAATAATTTAAGGTACTTTTTTTCCAATTTAGATTTCTCTTGATAAACCAGATTTTCTTTCATCTGGCTGGCCCTCTCAATTTTAATTATGCATGGTGTGGTAGAGAGCAAAAACAATCGGGGGAAGGGGGGAATAGCAAGAAAGCACAGTTGTGTGAATTTCAAAGACATGAATTCCTATGCGCATAGCTGGAGGCTATGCTCTTTTCTAGTGCTCTGCGTCTCACTATGCTTTTACCCTCAAACCAGATAAAAGAGGATCTACTGTAGGATAATTATGATTTCTTGCATGATGTCTCTTAGACACCGCTTATGATGAACTTTTATTCCCTATGGGGTTTCCTTTCGTAATAGATTATATTGAAGAGCGATGGTTTTCCAACTTATCATTTCTCATGCGTAGTTGATGATCATTTCATGGGGATCAGTCATGTTCTTCGTGGAGCAGAGTGGCTGACTTCTACAGCAAAACACCTGATGCTGCACAAAGCATTTGAATGGAATCCACCTATTTTTGCACACCTACCATTGTTAATCAACAGGTAAATTAAGTTTAGATAATATATTTATAATTATTATTATTAGAACATACTATGCATTATGGAATATCTAACTAATAACTACACCACATAGCGTAGTTTTTTTAATCTTGTTTAATATATTTGAAAAATGCAATTTAACCAGGTTTAATCATTTAATCAGATGTGACTGCTTATACAATAAATTGGAATCTGATAAGCACAAATATGCACACACAAACTTTTACAAAAAGACATTTCTTGAAATGAGTGCCATACAGGGTTGCAAATAGGGGAGGACTGAGTGATCAGGTGAATATTAATTTGAAAATACTCGCTAATGCTCAGAATCGATTCTAAAAAGTTGACATGGAATTTAGTAATTCACGAATAAATATTATGCTATAATGTTGATAGGCAAATTTGTGGAAATCAAGTTATTTGCATTGAAAATTAGCTCACACACTGCCAGCTTTTAGAATTACATATCTACGAACGTATGCATGATGGTGGATAGGCCATGAAATACAGTAGTTAATTGAAGAAATTTGTTCAATTGGGTGTGCTTCTATACCTTATTTTTCATTTCCTTGACGTATCAAAGTTACTGCTTCTCTGTACAATAAATGTTTTTATAATTTTAGTGACCGTACAAAGCTTTCAAAGAGACAACTTGCAATTGGTGTTGATCATTTCATGGTAAGTAAATGATTCTTAAAGCGTGATTACAATGATACTGTGAAAAGTAATATTTGATACTATTTATGCATTTTTAAGAATATTATTCATGTCAATTGAACAATCTGAAGTTTATCAAATACAAACAAAAAAGCTTATTTTTGTGTAATTTTCAACTAGGACAAGGGATATGAACCTTTGGCATTGCTAAATTTTTTGGCTGGAATAGGAACTCCTCTACATGATGGTTTGGAGGTGGTAGAAATCAGTGAATTAGCTAAAAAGGTGACCGTTGTTACAGATGTATCATGCTTTTTTATTTATTCTTGTGAAGCAACTAAGGTAAAATTTGTAGCTGGATGATTTTTCTCTATATCTGTACGGTATATTGCTTTAATTTTTTGATAATTTTTCTTATCTTGTAATAGTTTGACGTCTCGATAATCAATACAAATTCTTGTATTTTGGATTTGCCAAAGCTGGATCTGTACAACAACCTATACCTCACAAAGCAGCTGGCTTCAGATATATCTTCAAAATCAATGGTTGATAGGTTCAGACTGATGCTGAAGAAAGAGCTTGGTGAAAAGTATGCTACAGTAGAAACTCTTTATCCACTTCGCTCCAGAGGTACACATATGTGTACCTTCATTTGTAAAGGTTTCAAAGGTTTTTAATTATTCTGTTTCCAAGTTATTACCTAAGGTATACATATGTGTACCTAACACAAATGGTCCTAGTGAAGATATTGACCCAAATTAATTAATTATTATTATATTTTTTTTTAACGGCTGTTTTGACATACAATAAACACAAATCCATCAAAATATTTTTTTCTTCAAATTTCTAGTTTTTACTCGGGTTAAATGATCAGTTCTTTAGTTCTGACTAATGCTTAAATTAACATCACCACTGTTAATTTCTACTAAATTCATACTTTACCCTGTTATATCATCACTTTTGTGTCGAAAAATCATTTCCTCCCCATCATTATATTTATAACCGTTCAACAATCCTGTTTGACCAAAATCACCATGCCATAAATTTTATCACCATTAAAAATATCTACATTTGTATTTTTCATTATTCCATGATCAGTTTATACCATGTTGCATGCAACTTTGTTCACTGAAACCTATCATAGGCTACCACAGGGTAAGAAGGTGAATGAAAAAGTTTAAAGTTTATTTAGACAGAAGCGTTGATGTGGAAGTTTGCCCCCCCCCCTCTCATTCAAGAAGTCTGTATTCGTTTATGCAACTCAGTTTTTTTGGAATTTGATTAGATTATATTGTTATTTGCGTGAAAATTATCAGCATTTCTTTTCATGTTTTGATGCCAAGTCATCTTTCATGATGCAATTATTTGAAAAATAAATATTGTTGTTTATTCTTTAATTCAATTCAAAACTCTTTTAGATATGAAGGACAAATGCAGTTGCCAGATTCCTATATTAGGAAGATTCTGAATTGTTACAAAGTAAGCAATGTTCAGACATCTGTGTATGTACTTGTATTTATCAGCATTTTTTTTCTTAACATGTGAATTGATGCATTTTTTTGCATTTTCAAACTTGGCCTATTCGTAAAAAGTAATCAGGTATGCATACATTTATAGGTACTATTTTTAATGAATGTTTAAAGCAGGGTTACCGGACCCTTTGTGTTCCACAAATCCTTTATGATAAAAAGGACACAGACCCCCCTTACAAAGTAATGTTTAGTACATTACTTTATTGTTTTCTCATCCAAGCTCATTGACCTCCTTGAAATATTTCCAAGAACACCTTAGTTTAGAAGGGATGAATTTTTCATCCCTTCCCCCTC
The DNA here is from genome assembly GCF_987345545.1 of Pholcus phalangioides. NCBI lineage: Eukaryota > Metazoa > Arthropoda > Arachnida > Araneae > Pholcidae > Pholcus > Pholcus phalangioides. Next base: position 3,611,293 of record NW_028301603.1, read on the forward strand.
GTCTAGCCCCATGGCATCAGACTAGGGTGGCCAGATCATAAAACTGAGAAACCAGGTCAAATCTGGGAATTCATTGACAAATACCAGGACATAACACCAATTCATTAATAAAAACTGTGACATCTTGAAAAATGCTTTCTCAGAAAGCATTACTGTGTCTAATTGCTGAGAAAAGACTAAAATTACCAGTCAACAATGAAACTTGGGCTTTATAAATATTGTTTAGCTTCAATGTTGAAATATGATAAAAAATTTAAAATTTGTATATATATGTATATATATATATATATATATGCATTAGAAATGGTTTTTTAATACTTCTTCATGAATAGTTCATGAGAAAAATGATTATTAATATGGAGAATATATCCCATGAGGAAACCTGCAATTATTTTTGTTCTGCTCTTTGCATCTTGTAAGGGTGGCCAGAGTTTTGGTTCTAAGGTGGCTGCTTTTACTGTAATGATGTTCGAGATACCATACACATTCTATTCAAACTTGTGGCCATGTTGATGATACAGCTTATCTTGATTAGAAATCATGACAAATGTGGATAGTTCGGAATTTCATAATAAAACAATTAAATATTGAAAAAATAATTTGATTTCATCAATCTTCTATCACACAAAATGTATCATCCAGTATGGGTCTCTAACGCTTCAATATCTCAATGAGATGGGAAGCGGGGTGTGTTTGGTTTTCAAAGTATGGGTCTCTAGACCCCTTGGTTGATTTTTTGTTTCATCTTGTATTTATGTAAAAAATTAAAACAATAACCATGACAAAAAATAAACTGAGACAAACTGATGTCCTGAAAGCATTTTTCAGGACAGTGTATTTATCAGCAAAAAACTGAAAATCTGCTAGTTTTCCAGGATGTCTGGCCACCCTAAATCAGACCAACAACCTGTCCATCCCCTTCCCAGTTACAACCCTTGAAGTCACTGCAATTTTCTGTCATTTAATAAGGCTTCCAGTTATACTATGTAGGTTTTGATAAGATAGTGGCTTGTTATCTAGACTAACATTGGGATGATTTGGAGATGGTAATTTTAGCGTTCCTATTCATTCAAGTGGTGATCTTGTTTTAACTGTCAAAATACTCTCATATAAGGCAATGCTGGTTTTTTTCATCACCAATTTGCTGTCATCTTTATACCTGCCCAGCACCCAATTTTTTTTATCATCAAAAACATGTGTGCTTAGAATAATATTAACTACAAAAAATTAACACTAAAAGAGTGAAATTAGATTATGAAACTTGTGAAATGTTTGTGACTTGTCATAATTCTAAGAATACCATGACATTAGTTTTTTTTTTTTGATTGCTGCAGTAAGAAACAAACTCTCCGACAGCACAAGTCATTTTTTTCAAACAGTTTTTAATTAAGTCATCATCTCATATGTGAGATTGTGGTCTCTTAAATGGAACTGTGTGTAACACACACTATGTAGAACACATTTTCTACAAGTGGGCCCACCACTTTAAATTTCTCAGAGATGGTATTTGCTCTTGCTTGTACAGTCGACAGTCCAATTTGCAGACAGGCATGTTTTTATGAACCGTTACTCTGGTCCCAAACAATACTCCATTTCTTTGAACATCTTTCCCATTTATGGAATGATTGTTTGAGTTTGCCAAAATGAGCATTGACTTGAACAAGTTATTGAATTAAGGTTTTTAATGCAGTCTTACCCGTATTATAAATTGGCTAAATTTTCTCTCTAGGGTAGAGTGAGTAGGTTATCTGAATTGCTTCAACCTGAAATGCAGTACTTGTGGACATTCCCAGACCGAAGTGCCATATGTTCGGAGTTACAAAAGTCGAAGATTTCACACTCATCAGCTGGTAAACACAGTTTTTATGATTGTTATGGTTGGCCAGATAGCCGATGACAAAACATTTAATTACAATGAAACCTCTCTAAGATGGCCACTAGATATTAAATGAAAAACTGGCCATTAGTAGAGGTGTCAGCCAAATAAAGGAAGCACCCGAGTGGTGTGGTGGTAAGATGCTCGTCTACCGTCATGCAGGTTGCTGTCACGGTCCTGGGTACGAACCCAATGGAGGATATAGATTAGATATTTTCCCTAATGAACTTGAAGCGACCATCGATAGACAGCCAACTACATTAATGGCAGTAAATTGCCATATATATAGCGGTATGGCCAGAGTTGGTGTTTGTTGAAGTAGCCAAATAAAGGTTGCATGGTTGTCATATTGTTTGGTTTCATATGACAGCAGAGTGAAGATGTTATGCTTGAGAAGCTCAATGCGTGCTATGAGGAAAACGGGCAGCAGAATAGAGGTGATCGCCTATGGAAAGGTTTCATTGCGTGCATAAAAAATGTGATGCTGCTGCTATCATTCTTTTTTAATGACAGAATAAACATTTTGTGTTCTTGAAAAGTGATAGCTACATTGAGATTCTAATTTTATGTCAATTTTACATGTAGGTAATCTCTAAACTCTAAATAAGGATTTGACTGTGGAATTCAAACTATATTTTACAGTATTTCATTATGATGTCTGTTTATGTGGGGGAAAAAATTGATTTCATTTCAGTTGAAACATTGGCAAGAGTTCATCAACGACTGAGAGATATTCGAGTTCCACAGTTTAATCAAGAGTATCTGAAGGAGTTCTTGAAGGAATGCATAGGGCAGGATAAGGAGACATATGCATCTGAGATGAAAATGCTCCGCATCTCATTGACAGGGCGAATGGTAATAGTTTATAATTATGTTCCCAAAGAATTTAATTTGCAAAAATGCAGTGCGTTATGAATTTCTTTGGTCACATGACCAATACTTTAAAATTCATATTTTCAGAACGGTCCAGGAGTTGCTGAAATTTTGGACATGTTGGGTGCAGAGCGAAGCTCATCAAAATTACAAGCAGCAATTAATGCAATTTCAGAAAGTAATGGAAAGCTAGAGTCTGTACATAATAATTAAAACTTTATAAATATTTGTTTCGTGATGGTAAATTCTTTGTGTACATTCAATAATTGAATAGAGGCATGTCTATTTATACCAGTGATGAAATTAGAATAATTAATATTCAATCATTTCACAATGAACCAGCTGTTAAATTGGTTGCACTTGTGAACAAATCAGGTGACAGCTTAGATGCCATCACTTACCATCCATTTTATTTTATACAAATCTGGTAGATTAATATTGATATCGACCTCCAAATTTTAGACACTCAAAATCATTTTGAGTGTCTAAAATTTGGAGATCGATATCAATATTAATTCTACCAGATTTGTTCTATTTTATACGAATGCAGCTGCTGTTTGGAGATGGAGCAGGCTATACAGCTTTACTGTGCAACAAATTCACAACATACTTGTTACTGAGGCATGAGCAGATACAGCCATCTTAAACAGGATGGGAGAGTCTGCCCCCTTGTTCAATGAATGGGGGATCGAAATTCAAATAATTTGACAACTAGTTCAGTTTGAACCAGTTAATTGATGCGTCAAAGTGGGTTTCTTCTTTTGTATTTCGAGCTTAAAATGTAAATTGAATATTTGCTTGCAAGTAGAAAAGTTCTTAGCAAATATGTTTATATTTTTTTTATCATAACTAGTAACGTAAAAACAAAAATCTGATAATAGAACCGTCCCTGGGCGCAGGTCGTGCCAGAAATGTTGTTTGGAGGGGGGACCAATGTAATAGAACAATAGATTTGGCCATCTTTTCCCCTTTTTCGGTCATTTTCTCACATTTCGGTGGGGGGGGGGATCCAGATCCCCAAGTCCGCCTGCTCCCACTACGGCCCTGTCGGGGCCCAAGGCTATAACGCATGGGCCCGTCCAGGCACAGCACAGGGGCCGTGAAATAAGATCTGGTTGAAATTGTAAGGAGGGGGGGGGGGTGCTCAGAAAAATCAGTTCGCCATAGGGCTTATGCAGGGCTGCAACTAGGGCGGAGCCGGCTGGTTTGGTGAATCGGGTGCTGGGCCAGAGGAGGGAACAAATTTCCCCGTTTAATCTCTGCTTCAACATTACAAGAGGGTGCCAAAATGCTCGCTTGGCGCAGCTGACCAAACCTCAAGTTGTGCCCATAGGTGGAGATAGACTTCGAAGTCTGGGGGGGGGGGGAGCACGAGTTTTTTTGCCTTGTAGCATCTGCCACGAATTCACAATGGCACTAACAATTTTAAGGGAATTAAAATTAATTTAAAACTCTAGAATACTTTAAAAATCATTGTGCCTATTCAAGTGACGTATGTAGTGATGACGAAGCTCAGGTTTTTAAAACTAAATTCTTTTCAATCAGCTTTGCTCTTTATAAACAAAGCTTATAAACTGACTAGCGGCTAAAAATCCGACATTCCCTGGTGAACTTGGCCAATCACAGAGGAGCGGGAGTGAGTTACTCTGGAACCGGTCGTTACTTCGTGTACAATACTTCGGAAACTGTCGTGACTTCGGAAACTGTTCGGAACTTACAATGCGCAAGCGCGTTCTCGTAATTTTGTAATATTCTGCGCTCTTTTCTCATTTTTTTCCATCAATATTTTCTACATAGTTCTCTTTTTTTCATCAATTTCCTGTTGGTTTGGGTTCATGTATTTGAGGTTAATTGATTTTTCTTTTATAATTATTTTTTCTACATTGTGTATAATTCTGTTTTTATTTTTCCTGCATTAAATACATTTTCTGTTATTATTTTTCCTACATTACGTATATTTTTTAAATTTTTCCTACATTAAAAGTACATTTTCCTGTAATTTTTCCTACATTGTGTATTTTCCTACATTACATGTATTTTTCTGTTCTTATTTTTCCTGCATATTAAGTACATTTTCTTGTAATTATATTTTCTACAGTAAGTATACTTTCCTGCAAAGAAGGATAAAAAATCTGCAAATCCTCTCCTTGAGAAAATTCTACGTACACCTATGCTTTCCTGTAATTAACTATACGTTTAATTTCTATCAACCCCTTTTAAATATGAATCAATAGAATTAAAGAAATCTTTGGGATGAAATAAAATAGAATTTACAATGTCTAAGTCTCTTCGCGCATGCCGTTTCCATGATTTATTCAATGTGGGGGAAAAAAAGGAACCGAAAAAAAATAAAGCTGTCTAAATTCATTAACATTCGAGCGCTTTCAAAGTGGTTTACTACAATTTCCGCTTGTATCGCTGAACTTTTGTGACAAGCTTATGACTTTTGAATTTAGAAAACTAATCTTTTCCACAACCCTTAAGGTTTTTCTTGACTTGGTACACACTGTGGATACAACACATCCTCAGACCAATATTTTGGGATTAGCTCATGATTAGTGGTAAGTTATTAAAAGTTGTTTTAGCCCCACTGTTTGGGATGGTCAGCTCAAGTTGGTTTTTCAATTTTAAGGTGCAAATCTAAGCCAAACTCCCATTTAACCCTTTGAGTGGTTTTTGAAATTTTCCTGATCAGCATTATAATTGCCACATTTGAAATTGCAAAACCTTGCCATTACATGTGTGGCTTTCTATGAAGAGAACCCTTTTTGTATTATTTATATATTGAGCATATATTTCTTTTTTTTTTCTCGCTTCTTCTTCTTATCTAACCTAGAACAATAGCCAACTCCGCCCACTGACAGTTGATTGGTTGGAGGGGGAATGGAAAACGTTTTATTGTAAAAACAGTTTCACTGCATTTTTATAGAAGACAAAATATTTCGGGTGACAGAAATAAAGCAGATCAGGTTTGACAAGATATCTCAGGATTGCCCCTGAAAGGGTAAAAAAAGTCTCTTTGGGCAGAGCAACACTGTCTATGATATTAAAAATTTAATTCATGATCATGTTTATTTTTAATATTGTAGAATCGTGTCTGCAATGTCTTATTGATGGCCTTATCGTCTCAGCTGTTAGAATAATTGTTTATTCCACAGTTTATATCTGTTTATCTACTGTATATATATGTTTATCTTCAATGTTATAGAATGTCTGTGATCTCATATTGATTTTGATGGTCTGATCCTCTCTGCTATATCAGGAAATTGCTTATTCTATAATGTATAAAAATTCAAAACACCACGTACATCTGCACAGTATTACAGAATACTTTGAAAAATAGCATTTTCAATCTATGGAAATACAAGCAGCAATTAAAAAAAAAAATTAAATTTCAAAATATATAAAATCGTGTTTATTTCTAATTGCCTTTGAGACTATGACATAGTGTGTGCAACTTTGTTTATTTATGTTAAACATCATTCAATAACATATGACAATAAAAAATTTTGTGTTCAAAAATTTTTTCCCTCTCACTGTGTATAATTATTTGTACATTTCTATTATTCTCACAACCGTTCAAATATTACGTAAGCACCAATAGGGAAAAATAGGGTTTTATATTTGCTTTTAATAGCAAGGAAGGGAAGGATTGGAATGAAGATTATCTAAGCATTTGGATGAGAACATATTGGCATGGCTTTATTCAAATCGGGTTTGAAAAAAATTGAATATATCAGTTTATCGAGGATATATAACTACAGTACCTTGGCTAACAATTTTTTTTTTCTGCCTTGGCTAACAGATACAATTAATGAACATTTTCTTTGATACAAATGCAAGCAATGACATAAATCAGCTGCATCATGAGATGAATTTAAGCTAATCATTGTCAGAAGGTCACTCGAAGATTGATTTACTCACATCCCCTTTTTTGTAATCTTTTCTCCAGATGTACCAAAACACAAATGGATGGGGGACACCTACACACTCGACTGTGTTAACACTGGCTTAAGCAGAATAAAGCTGGTGTTTGTGTGCTTAGTTTAAAATAAAAAGATCTGTATCTTACACTCCTATAAATTCTCAGTTATAGCTCTCAAAGCTATTCATTTTAGCGTTTGGTCAGTTTTTATCGTCTTTATAACATTCCTTGGTATTTTAAAAAACAAACTTGGTATTTTAAATTTTGAGCCATACCTGGAATAAATCAAACAATATTCCATAGATACAAACTTATGGGAAATTGTGTTTCAACAAACAAAAGTGATTCTGGAGCGAATTTCTTCATACAGTACTGTATTCTCATTCAGAGCTGCAACTAGATACTTTGTCACCCAGGGCAAGCTGGAATTTTGGCGCCCCTTGCATGTAGAGGAAGCAGTTAAAGAGTGAATTTGGCGCCCCTTCTGGTTCAGCACCCAAGGCACCAGACCCGCCTGTCCTCATTTCCAACCAAATCTAATACAGTATCTCATACTACTAAAGACATTAACAAAAATTTCCTGTTAATTGAGCATTCATCGCACTGATATAGATTTTTAATAGAATCATTTTTCATCCTTTAAATCAAAGCATTGATATGTGATTTGGAAAATGATGCATCAGTACTTTGACCAGATTTTGACCACATTTTAATGAAATGAAACTCACGGGGCACTTAGATATGCTACACATATTAGTAAACAGCTCAGCAAACCATGCATTGAAGATTATTGTTTAGATGAAAGGGGTTTTGAAACCAACTTCATCGATGCTCTTCTGGGCATTCAAAATGTACATGCACTATTAAGGAATCAAAAAAAAATATAGTTTGTTTTACTGGCACACAAGATGCTAGTAAAATATTATAAAGCACAATGACAATTGATGGTTGTTTTGTTGATTGGTAGAGATGCTCACCTCAGCAGTGCAATGTCCTGAAATCCTGATCTATTCTACTAGGTTGCTTCAGATCAACAAGAGAAGTAAAGAGGGGCCTTACACAGGTCCTACCTTTAAGGGGGGGGGGGGTACAGGGTAAAATATTTCCTCTCATCACAAGCTTTCAAAAAACATTTTAAATTTACAGAAATTAATGAAAACAGTACAGATATTTTTATATAATATTTCATTAAAATTATTTGAATTTAAATTTTTAAATTCAATTTTCATTTCTTGGAGGTCACAAGGGGGGTATACATTATACAATATATTATTATATCCCCCACCCGCATATCTCTCGAGAATGGGGAGGGCAGCCCCCTTGGTTAATAACGGTACTAATCTAGAAGGTTTTGGTCCAGTTTACTTGATTTTGCTGACAAGTGGGGTGTTGGGGAGGGGTAAAAACCCATAAAATTTTGCTTAAGTAATACTTGAACGGCCCATAGTTACGGCCCAACCACTTCCTTCTGGAACTATTTTAACTTTTATCCGGCTCGGAAGGTTTCAATCTGTTGTTTACACTTCTCTTACAGTGTTTACGCCGCTAAATTTACGGTTCGAGAGTAACTCATTCCCGCTCCTCTGTGATTGGTCGAGTTCAGTAGGGAATGTCTGATTTTTAGCCCCTAGTATAAACTGATATGAAAGTTCAAAATTCCAGTTCAGTAATTTTTCCAAGACCCAAGCAGATATCCAAAACAAAGGAAAAAACATTCTCCACACAAAGAGACGACAGGTAAGATCGTAAAAAGTGAATTTTTCCACACTCTACTTTATAGTAATGTGCTGCCATCTAGTCTCAAATTTAAAAGTGACTCATGTGGTGATCATGAAGTTTAAAGTAGAAAAACTATACTCTTTATTCTGCTCAGTTCCTATTATACAAAGCTCATAAACTGAACTGAAAATTCAAACTGAAAGCTCGGTTATTTTATTTGAGCATAAGGAGACGTCCAAAACGAATTACCTCTTAATGAGCAGACGACAGACGGTTTGTTCGGTTCCCTACAAGCTAAGCTCACAAACAGAACTGGAACTTCAAACTGCCAGTTCAGTAATTTTTTCAGAACACAAGGAGACATCCAAAACAAGGAACCTGCCGAGAAGCAGACGACAGAGATTCTGAGGCTTGCATCGAGATTATATAAAGTGACCATACTTCCCGTATTTCCTGGAACAGTCCTGGTTTTCTTCCTATTTCTAGCCGTCCCGATTTTTCGGCAAAAGTGTCCCGGTTTTTCCCTTTTTTTACATGATGCCTACTTGGATTTTTATTCTTTATTGAAGTCAAAGATTGAAAATATTTTTGAACTCATAAATATTATATTTTGATAATTACAACTACAAATAATAACATTAATCTCCCACATTTGCCTTGGTGAACGTTTTATTTCGTGGAATCCACTGCAATTTGCAGTAATGCTTTGTTTCCCGCCATTACGATTTTTCTGTTAATTTCAGCAATATTTGGCAACATTGTTCACTTTTGGCATCATTCTTGGTGATAATTGGCAATGTCCCGTATTTTCTCGTATTTGGAATCCCGATTCTGGAATTACCGCTTTCATTAATTTTGAAATAATCACTTTTCTCATCAATCTGAAATTATCGCTTTCCTTAATGCTGGAATTATCTTTCATTTATTCTCAAATGATCTTCCATTAATTCTGGAGTTATCTTTCATTTATTCTCAAATGATCTTCCATTAATTCTGGAGTTATCGCTTTCAATTATTTGGGAATTATCGCTTCATTAATGCTGAAATTACCTCTTTCACTGATTTTGGAATTATCTCTTCCATTAATTCTATAATTTTTTCTTTCATTCATTTTGGAACTATCGCTTTCCTTAATTCTGGAATTATCTCTTTAATTAGTTCTGGAATTCTCTTCCATTAATTTTATTATTATCCCCTTCATTAATGCTGAAATTATCTGTTTCATTAATTTTGGAATTATCTCTCTTTCCTTCATTCTGGAATTATCTTTCATTATAATATTATTATCTCTTTCATTCATGCTGAAATTATCTCTTTCATTCATGCTGAAATTATCTCTTTCATTATAATGTTATTATTATCTCTTTCATTATAATGTTATTATTATCTCTTTCATTATAATGTTATTATTATCTCTTTCATTATAATGTTATTATTATCTCTTTCATTCATGCTGAAATGATCTCTTTCATTCATGCTGAAATTATCTCTTTCATTATAATGTTATTATTATCTCTTTCATTCATGCTGAAATTATCTCTTTCATTATAATGTTATTATTATCTCTTTCATTCATGCTGAAATTATCTCTTTCATTATAATGTTATTATTATCTCTTTCATTCATGCTGAAATTATCTCTTTCATTCATGCTGAAATTATCTCTTTCATTCATGCTGAAATTATCTCTTTCATTCATGCTGAAATTATCTCTTTCATTCATGCTGAAATTATCTCTTTCATTCATGCTGAAATTATCTCTTTCATTCATGCTGAAATTATCTCTTTCATTCATGCTGAAATTATCTCTTTCATTCATGCTGAAATTATCTCTTTCATTCATGCTGAAATTATCTCTTTCATTCATGCTGAAATTATCTCTTTCATTCATGCTGAAATTATCTCTTTCATTATAATGTTATTATTATCTCTTTCATTCATGCTGAAATTATCTCTTTCATTAATTCTAGAAAATTTTCTTTCATAAATTCTGGAATTATCTCATTGGCGCTGAAATTATTTTCATTTATTGTTTTAAATTCCTGTGGATGCCATAAGAAAATAACGAGGGATTGTGTGTGTTTTCACAGAGTCACGTGATCTTCCGACGAAAGATGTTGGGGGAGACCGCTGACGTCATACGCTCCAGTCGGGGCTAACGAGAAATAGAGAGCCCCTCGCTCCACTAATAGTATAAGCTCGATGGAGGCTTGATTTATATACTGTTGGTTTTTCGAGAATTTTTCAGGTACGGCCTCCAAAAAATCCCTTGGCTCGGGGGGCCCCATGATGCTCTTTAGACGACCCTGCCTGTCACCCCCCCCCCCCGCCCTTGGTGGGGGATTCATGGAATTCCAGTACTTGATTCCTTTACTTCTATTAAATTTACATTAATTGAACAAAAACAGCAATAAAAGATTCGAAAAATGATCAAAGTTATCGAATTGCAACGTATGTCTGATAAAAGAGATGATGAAGTGCTTTAAAAGTATGACAAAAATTTATGCTTGTTCAATATGGTTCGAGCCACGATGAAGTGTCAGCAGGTGGACCACGCGCTAATTATTATTAATAGTTTATGAATTTTGTAAAATTTATTTAAATGCTGTTCCCTCTCAATGGATCGTGTTTGATTACGATCCAGACCATCAACGCGTTCCTGAAATAATGAAAAAAAAATGAGAGCAATAGAATGCGTTCATTTTGTGAAAAAAAATTTCCCCTTCAAGATTTATGTTCGTAACTCAAAAAGTTTGTAAGTCGGGGAGCAACTACATAAACATTTTTTTAGAGGGGGCCGCAAATTTTTTTTTTGCATTGGGCCGCGAAATTCTCCTAAGCCCGGACCCGTCTCCGATTTTTGAATTTCAATATCTCAGGGAATAATGCAATTAAACACATGTAATTTGTTTCTTGGGCTCAGGAGAAAAAGAGCAATAACTGTTTAATTGGAAGTTAGAGGACGGGGGAGGGGGGGATCGTATAAAAAGCTTTTTTATTTTGTGTACACTGTATTTTCATCTTCAAAACTCGTACAGGGTGATTTCTGGTCACATTTTGAGAATTTTTAAAAGTTGAACCATACCACACACTACGACGAACGATTGATGACTGTAACAACACTCCAAGGAGAAACCATTGAATGTTAGAATGGCCGTCAAACCGAAAGATACCCTGGCCATATGGCAATATCGGCTCATTTTCCTCACGGACTGGATACCTCTGGCAATTTATTCATAAAAAAGCATACATTACAATCATAACAACTATAAAATCATAATCTAAGTATAAAATCAGTTGCGAGATCACAATCTACGTATACAATCGGAAATCAAGCATATAATCCTATATTACATATTAGATCTTAATTCGAATATAAAATCCTATAAATCGATATTGAAATCCATAATAAATCAGATATAAAATTCATAATCGATTTCATCCTCAATTTTTAAATCGTTCGATTTCCACGGCATTATACTGTTTTTGTGCTATTCAGCCAGTCTTCTTTATAGTTGATCAGTTTCTTTTTTCTTTGTGAACGGCGAGGGGTGGTGCAGTTTGTACTTGCGCTATTGGCTGATATGGCGTCTGTGAGATCACTTTGTCTTCATTGTCTTCTATCCATCTATAATTATTTTCTTGACTTTTGTTTTTAAAAATTTCTCTGATCCAGAGTGTGGCATTTTTAGCAGCGGGCACAGCCACGTGCTTTAGATGTGCAATTAATTTACATGTTGTCAAGTAATGGATGGGAGTGCCGATTTCACCACAAAGGCAATGATCTGTTCCTCGTTTTTTGAAGCGGTGAAGGTAATTTGGAAGTGTGTTAGAATGGCCATAATACTACCAATAGGCAGAGCCGGAAATAGTGGGGGGGGGGGGGTGAGAGAGAGCAGGCGGGTCTGGTGCCCCGGGCGCATCACAAAATGGGGTGCAAATTTAACCATTTAACCTATCCTTCAGCATTGCGGGGGAAGGGGTGCCTAAATGAGTGGTTGTCCCGGCTGACCAAGTATCCAGTTGCCGCCCTGCCAATAGGCATGTTATTTCTGATGAATCACCATTACATTGGGAATTTTTTCTTTTAAATACATTCTCAAGTTTGTAATTTACACCTGATAGCATTTCTTTTACTTCTATAGATCAAACTACACAGTTGATCCACTAATGACCCACAAAAATCATTATTCTGTAGAACTTGGTTTACCGCATGGGTCCATCTGGGCACTTCTCCGGGGTGTCAAGTAATAATTAGATCTGGCTCCGATTTTCACGAGTAAATATGCAAATAGGTAGGTAGGAATTTTTAGCTAGTAGTGCCTCTCTGAGAAATTCGCTTTGTATGCGGGCGTATGATAATGTTAAGACAGCCCTGGACGTACTTTATGAAAATTGCGAAAAGTTAATCGAAAAAATGGGAAGTTTAGTTTGCAATATTATTAGTTTCTCATCTTTTGTGCCATCCTTGTGATAATGATCTTCAACTATACAATCAAGTGTTCTTAAAATTTTTGGATCTTCTATCGGATGATCGATGTTGAAGAGAAAATGTACATTAAAAAACCATTTGATATCTTTTTTGTGGTGCTCTTTTTGTACTGATACCCTAAGCACGTGCTTATTTTGCTTAATGGTTAATCCGGCCCTGGGGATCAGAATGATTTTTCCAAAGGACAAAAACTTGCATTTGGCCAAAAATTATTTCCGTTTTAGCAGGTTTTGTATCTACAAATAGACTAAATATGCCTTCGTTTCCGCGTCAGTTTCCGTCTTAAAGTGGTTTAATATAATTGGAAAAGCATAAATTATTCACAAGACTATATATTACTTCCATTTGAGACAGGTTTCCGTCTCATACTGTGTCCGTTTTAGACAGGTTTCACTGTACAATAATTGATCTTGCAGCTGCCACATTATTCCACTGTTCTGGAATCAGCTTCACTGCAGAATTGCTAGACTACGTTCAAAGCCTGATTTACGGAAGCAGTTCATGATCATCCGTTATTTAACTGTTTCCCAAATTTTGCTTATCGTTCTTTATACTATCAACGAAATATACTTTCATTAACGTGTTACACGCAATCTGAAATTTTCCGATATTTTCCATAGTCTACATCACTGGCGTGCAAACCGTGGGTCACGACCCCCGCGAGAGATTCTCCAAAATAAAAACTTCCCGATATGAAATTCATTTTTATTTAAAAATATGTCAAAACTTGCCTTTATTCAGCTGAGCTGATTACCATACACCCCGTTACACCTCTATATCGCATAAGGGGCAGTAAATACATCAAAAAACTAAGTAAATATCTATATGATATTAAAAAAATTGAATATGTTTGAAAGTCAATATCCATCGCCTAATTAAAATCGAAACAAGCGTTCCGGAAAGTGCTCTCGAGACAGCACATTTACCATCAAAAAATCGGAATGTTTCGGGAAAACCGGGGCATGTGGTAAGCCTACGTAGGGGGTCACCGATAAATTTTTTGGTCAGAAGTGTCAAGAAGCAGACGCAATAGCCAAAGCAGCGACAATCAATGGCACACAATTAACTAAAATATTATTACCATCATCTACAGCAAAACAAAAGGCAAGAAAAGAAATACTCAATCTATGGCAAACCCGATGGAATGATGCTAAAACTGGAAGAAGTGTCCACAAAATAGTGCCAAAAGTTTCATACAACGCAAAAAAAAAAGGAGCAGAGAACTTGTATTTTTTACAACCAATCACGGACCGTTTCCAAATTACCTTCACCGCTTCAAAAAAACGAGGAACAGATCATTGCCTTTGTGGTGAAATCGGCACTCCCATTCATTACTTGACAACATGTACAGTAACTGCACATCTAAAGCACATGGCTGTGCCCGCTGCTGAAAATGCCACACTCTGGATCAGAGAGATTTTTAAAAACAAAACTAGAGTGAATAAAGTCAAGAAAATAATTAGATGGATAGAATACAATGAAGACAAAGTGATCCCATGGACGCCTTATCAGCCAATAGCACAAGTACAAACTGCACCAAATCGCAGTTCACAAAGAAAAAGAAACTGATCAACTATAAAGAAGTCTGACTGATGGCACAAAATGTCTTCTTTATTTGTTGATATTTTGAGTATTTTTTCAGCTGATATCGGGAGTATTTGCTGATATCTTAATACAAATACAACGCCACAACAGGCAAATTGCCCAACGAGGTGGCTGACTTAAGAACATCATGGATCCGCGAGCCATTTTTCTGAGGCCCTACCTGCTACTGCTACACCACACATGCACCCCGCGGAACTCCCAACGAATCGGTACATGCGGGAATGTGCGTGTACGTGTAGTGAAACCTGACGTGAAGTTTTTTTTGTTTCTCTGTAATGCTTGTCATGTGTAGTTCTGCCATCTGCCACCAGTTTTTCTAACTATGAGTGAAGTGTTATGATTGAATGATTTATCGTTGTAGGACTGTTGCTGTCTGTGGCGAGACTTTTTAACGGGGAGATCGGCTCGCATTTGCTCCTTGAAGTTGGGAACCACAGAAAACCAACTTCAGCCGACCACCACTGTGGGGTTCGAACCCGGATCCTCGCATCGCGAGTCCGTCACTATAACCACTCGACCACCACAGCGGCACAAGAACAGTATAATGCAGTGGAAATCGAACGATTTAAATTGAGGATGAAATCGATTATGAATTTTATATCTGATTTAGTATGGATTTCAATACCGATTTAGGATTTTATATTCGAACTAGGGGGGCTCTGCCCCCCTGCCGCCTTTGGTGGCCAACCCCCCACTTCTCTTCACAACATATCTTGTTGTTTATTTCCTGCCACGTCATCAGCGTGCTATGGAAGGGGACGTGTGAAAGCACCAGCTTACTGAAGAAGCGAATTTTAATAAAAATAATAAAGCAACAAAAAACAAATGAGATTCATCAAGTACCCCCAGAAAACTTCCCCATGGGGGGTGCCAGATTCAGTTCGCTGAATTTTAGTGGGGCCCCACACTGCATATATCTTGTGCTACTAATGTGTTGCAAATTTTACAATGTTAAACAACAAAAATCAATGAGATACATCCAGGGGCATCGAATTAGAACCTGTCAACATTTCCATGGAGCCCTGACCTGGAAGTTTGTCGGACACACCCCTGTGAGGGGCCACGAAAATTTTTCAGTTTTATCATTTTTACAACGAATAAAATTCAGGGCCCCACATCCAGTAGCGGGGACACAATACGCAGATTTTTAGTGGGGGAATCCAGACTGGATTTATCTCGGTCTTTTGCTGTTGCAAATTCTACAATGTTAAACAACAAAAAAGAATCGGGCCCCCAACCAATTACCCGGGACACCAATTCTCATACTTTTAGTGGGGCTCCAGACTGGCTTTATCTCGGGCTTCCGCTGTTGCAAATTCTACAACAGAAAAGAATGAGATTCATCCAGGGCCCCAAAATGAAACCTGTAAACATGGGGCCCCCGACTTGGAAGCTTGTCGGTCATCCTCTGGTGCGAGTGCCACGAAAAATTTTCATTTATATTCGTTTTACCAACGAATAAAATTCAGGGCCCCCAACCAATTACCCGGTACACGAATTCGCATACTTTTATTGGGGCCCCAGACTGGCTTTATCTCGGGCTACCGTTGTTGCAAATTCTACAACAGAAAAGAATGAGATTCATCCAGGGCCCCAAAATGAAACCTGTAAACATCGGGGCCCCCGACTTGGAAGCTTTTCGGTCATCCTCCGGTGCGAGTGCCATGAAAAATTTTCATTTGTATTCGTGTTACCAACGAATAAAATACAGGGCCCCACGCAACTACCCGTGACCGAATTCTCAAATTTTGTGGGAGGGCCCCAAAGTGGATACATCTTTTGCTTCCGCTATCGCAAATTTTTCAACGTTAAAGCAGCGAGAAAACAATGAGATCCATCAAGGGCCCCCTGGAAATGAAAACTTTTAACTGTCCCATGAAGGTATACGTGCAATCCCCCCCCCGGGTACCCCAACCCTGTGTGTTGGGAGCACTGCTGTTATATGTATATTATACATATACATACCTCTCCGCATGACCCCCCCCCCCCCCCCCCACAAGGGCAGGGCTGACAGGAGCCACAACTATTCTTATCACTTTTTGATTTTTCACACTATAAATTAACCACAGAAGGGCCCCTGAAAAGCTGGTTTGGGGGCTCGATATCGAAATTCCAGCCTAAAGGCCCTGCTGTAGGATGTGGGGTGAAATGGGTCCCGATATATGCTGGAGTTAAATGAATTCTTGACCCAAAATCGTAACACAAAAACGTAACATAAAATCGTCACTAACTTCGGTTGCTTAGAAACAGGCCCTTTTCGAGTTTGTGATATTATATTATACAGTAGCTTAAGATCTAATATGTAATATAGGATTATATGCTTGATTTCCGATTGTATACGTAGATTGTGATCTCGCAACTGATTTTATACTTGGGTTATGATTTTATAGTTGTTATGATTGTAATGTATGCTTTTTTATGAATAAATTGCCAGAGGTATCCAGTCCGTGAGGAAAATGAGCCGATATTGCCATATGGCGATGTGGCCTGGGTATCTTTCGGGTTGATGGTTAGAAGCGTGTTCCGCGCTTCAAAAAGTTTGCGTACCCCTGCTCTATTCGACGACAAAAAGATTCAGATTTCGAATGTTGCACCTTGATATATTATATAGGTTGAAAGGCATGATGGGTAATAAGTGTTATACACAATCTCTTCTCTCTCTCTCTCTCGATGCACTCCAGCTGAACAATGCCAAAAAATGGGCATTAAATTAACAAAACAAAAAAAAGGGTAGTGAAAAACTGAATTTTCAAACTTTTATTAGTAGTTTTTTTGTTATATACAAATACAAATACAACACCACAATCGGCAAAATGCCCAACGAGGTGGCTGAAAATCTGTTGTTTAACAACTTGATCAAGAAAATCCAAAAGCCTGCCTTTTTGTAGAATTTTTTCAAACTACATTTTGCTCATGCAAAACTCTTTTTTTTTTTTTTTGTCCACAGCTTCGAATTACCCAAAAACAATTATGAAAAAGTTCAAGTTAAACAAGAAATTTTAACATTAGATTCGATAGAAAACTCAGGAGTTCGTATTGAATCATCCAAAATTCGAATCAACCAAGTTCTATTGTATTTAATTTAAACATCGAAATACATTCTTTTACGATGTCATTCTAACGGCCGTATTCACAAACACAATTTAAACCATAATTGCAGGTGAAAGGATTAGTGACCGACACGGATTGGTTAAAATCCTCAATTTAACCAATCCGTTTCGATTTTCAATCTTTTCATCTGCGACTTCAGTTTAAACTGTGTTGGTGAATACGGCCCTAAATCAGTATTTCCAGACAGATATGTTTGTGAAAACCGCATGTTGTTATTTCTGTATTGCGATGTTTTGCATCAGATCAATGAAAAATTCTTAAAAAAGGTATATATATATATATATATATATATATACACATACACTGCTGGCCACCCAAATTGCAACACCAAGAAAGACAAGAGATATTGCAACAATATTTATTTTGTAGATAACATGTTGACCAAGCATCAAATGATTAAATTTATAGACTTCTGTGAAATGTGGTTCCTCCCAAAATCAGTAGCCAGAGTAGCCGCCATTGTTGGAGATCACCGCTGCCACACGCCTCGGCATTGATTCAAAGAGACTTTGGATGTGTTCTTGGGGTACAGCAGACCAAGCAGCTTCCACGCGTTACCAAAGTTGATCTGGTGTGGCAGCTGGGGGATGTAATCTGGGTCAATCGTTGAGCAACCATGGACCACGTGTTTTCTATTGGCGAAAGATCCGGAGAGCGAGCTGGCCAGGGAAGCAATTCAATCTGGCGATTGACGAAGAACCTTTGGACAATGCGTGCCACGTGTGGTCGCGCATTATCCTGTTGAAATATGGCTGTGGGCAAGCCCTGAAGGTAAGGAAGGGCAACTGGCTTCAACACCTCGGAGATGTAGCGCTGGCTTTTTAAAGTACCTGCAATGCGTACTAGAGGAGTGCGAGAGTGATATCCAATACCGCCCCATACCATAATACCCGGTGCAGGACCAGTGTGGCGGTGCATAACGCAGCTGTTCAGCATCCTCTCTCCACGGTGTCTCCAGACTCGAATCCGACCATCGTGGTGTTGCAGACAGCAGAAGAGTGACTCGTCAGTAAAGACAATTTCATTCCATTGTGCCGTCCACATCCTTCTTTCATCGCACCATTGGCGGCGGAGACGTCTGTGGTTCTGCGTGAAGGGTAGACGAAGCAATGGACGTCTTGCGGACAGACCACTCTGCTGTAAACGGCGTCGAATGGTACGCGCAGACACTGGATGATGCGGTACAGACTGAATGTGCTGTGCTATGGTTCGTGATGTGGCTGAGCGATCCGTCACTGCCATACGCACAATACGCCTGTCTTCACGTGAAGTGGTGCACTGAGGTGGATGCGATCGAACACGTCGGTCCGTCGTACCCTCCTGCATCCAACGATCACATATCCGCATTACAGTTGTTTGGTTTCGTCCAACACGACTACCGATTTCCCTGAAAGATAATCCACAATCTCGGTAGGCCACTATCATTCCTCTGTCGAACTCGGATACTTGATCAAAAGATGATCGCTGTTTTCTACGAGGCATAATTGATCGTTTTTTTGAAAAAACCACAAGAAAAACACAATTGCCGCACTTCAAATCGTCGAAATCTCCAAGCCTTAAATAGCGCTTTGAAGTGGCGCCACAGGCGCGCGTGATGAGCGTCTGCGCTGAAATTCTAATCATTTGCATATCTCACCTCCGCTAATGCATGTTGTAAATTTCATATTATTTGCATGCTTCCTTCAGGGTGTTGCATTTACGGTGGCCAGCAGTGTATATATATCCGTGCTGAATTGATTAATCCGCCAATGTTATATTGGAGTCATCTCCGAAACGAACACGTACCTTGTGGTGCACTGAGCTTAAATCACGTTTGCGACAGAGCCTGGTCGTGCTCGATTCAAACTGTAGTCGAATCCCGTTATAACGAACTCCAAGAGCCCGAAGAAATCACTTCGTTATAACGAAATTTCGTTATAAAGGAATTACAGGATTTAGCATTGTTCCTATGTGAACTTATCTGGGGGAATTAGAAAAGTGTTCGCTAAAACGAGATTTTCGCTATAACGGTATCCGTTAAAACAGTTTTCGACTGTGCACGCACTAAATTTTTTCTTCGCGCGGCGATCTGTAACGAGATAATAAGGATTTTGGCGTGAAAAAAACACGCATTATTTTTTTTGTCTTTTTTTGTTTGTTTTTGTGTTGAGTCACGTGACATCCCGGTGGTTGGCTGAATTATTATACACCAAATTGAAGCTGTGTACGATTACCGTGCTTATTAGTTTTCACAAACCGTGTCAGATAATACTAACAAGTTTCAGGTGATAAAAAGATATAAGGTTTTGTTACAATATTTGCCTTTTGTAATTAGTTCGGAATTAAGTAAAGGAAAGATACATCGGAATATTAAGAAGAAATTACAATGAAAAAGCATTGCGCACTTCAAATGTTTTTGCCAAATGAAAAAAAGTGATGCGCAAACACATGCCACGAGAAAAAATTGAATTTTTTCATCGGTATTTTTTGTACTGTTATCAGTTCGAGCCCGCGAATCAAGGGATTATTTTGTACCGGATGGAACTTCACCGTTCAGTTCCTTGAATTTTCCTCTCCCCAAATTTCTCAGCAACCTCAACTAGAATTTTATATGTTGTCCTTTAAGCCAGTGGTTCTCAACCGGGGGCCATATGGCCTCGGGGGGCCACGGTTGAAGATCTGGCAAAAGGGGAGCCCCGGCTACTGATACGGGGGCCACGAAGAAGTTTGTGAAATTAAGTTTTTTTTAGTCACTCTGACTAAAAAAAATTAATTTCAAACAAAATGCATAGAATATCTTTTTAGAAATTTTTCCCCTATTCAAGTAACATTAACATGAGGAAGGAAGTAAAAAAAAGTGGTTCATGTAATCTTGGGGAAAATGACAGTAGGCCCTGGCACAAACTATAGAAGAGGTTTAAGCAAAATGGAGTAACTGTAAAGACAGAAAATTGTGTGTTCAGACCTTTCATTCAAAGAGGGCTGCCATAAAGAAAGCAGACAAAGATTTGTTGACCATTCCATTGACATTCTTTTGAGTACTGGTAGTAAATGCAATCCAAGATGTCGATGAGTGAAAAATTAAAGCTTGTAAAAAAACCCATCGTTTTCATGCAATTACAGACGGATAGCCATCTAGTTTAGCACAAAGCTATCTTCAACCGGCACTGAGTGGTCTGATGGGGAATATATTTATAAAAATCGAATGAAGAATGATTGCTTTGGGGTATTTTTTTATGAATTTTTAGGGGAGGGGGTGGCAACCCATTGCCTCTACTGAAAAGAAATAAAGTCGGATTCAATTATAACGAACTCCAAGAGACCAAATCATACATGAGGGAAAAAAAACCCGCGAAATTAAATTTTTTAAAACTATATTGCTGTATAACTTAAGAAACTGCAATTGCATAAATTTACTGTTGTTTCAATCGCAAGTGTTCTTATGCCATTCCTTTCAATTTAACAGGAAAAACGTAATTTTAAACATATTTAAGACGGTCTTAACATCATTTGGTTTGCTGATTGGTTTCTATGTACAATCCACGCAGATAATGTATTGGGACTTCTCTAAGATTGACACCACACCTTTGAAGTTTTTTTAATCTATACTGTAACGCTTCCTATTAACTGCCCTACTACATAAGCCTGTTGCTGGCCTGCAACATCCGAAATAATTTCAATGCAATTTTCCTATCCTGCAAGAACAATGTTGTGGACATTAGAAAAAAAAAATTCTAAAAGGGCGTATGACCCCATTTAAAGCAATTTAAATCCGTTTATTTGAGAGTCAGGGCATCTGCTGATTTCTCAGAAAAGTGCAATGAATTCTCACGCAAGTCTTCACTTTGAAATGTCCATAACCAGCTCAATGCGTCTCTTTGTATCAGTCAACCTAAAATTTATGGTTTTTACTGTTGATAATACGCATGCAAAACCAATTCAGCGACGCATTTTTCACAATCTGCAAAAACTGCTTGGATTTGATAGTTGGAAATGTCTAAATGCTAAAGATTTGGAGTTCGAGTCAAAATGAAAATGTCAAATAATTGAAATTGTGCTTCGTATAAATGAAATATTTTAATATTGAAAGCTATATATAGACATTAATCGTAACCGTAGTCAAACGTCTCATAAATGTGAATTTTTTTCCATAAAACTGGGAGTGAGGCGCGAATCTCCTCGCTCACAAGTGTAATTTCAAGGCATTTACGCACAACCGAACCCCTATTGGACATTTTTCTTTTCTTCTCCCCACCCTTTCTTCCTTTTGTTTCCTTCCGAAATTTATAAAAGTAAAATGACATAATCGCTATAAAAAGGACTGTTTTCAGATCAAATTGCAAAAATTCAATTACTTTAGTGGAAAAATATCAGATTTTTTTTTTGGTGGGAATATAGTCAAACCCCATTATAATGAACTCCAAGAGACCGGAGTAATAAAGAAATTTCGTTACAAAGGAATTTCAGATTTTTATATTGTTCCTATGTAAACTTATCCAGGGGATTAGAAAAGTTTTCGTTAAAACGATATTTTTTTCCGTTATAACGGTATTCGTGAAAACGGGAGTCGGGTGTGTTTCGTCTCAAACTACTTTTTTACGTGCAGGCTGCGTGGGTAACAGGGCGTATGGCACTTTACTGGCGAGCAGTTAGTCTTAAAGACATACCCAACTAGAAAAAGTATCCAAATCACTTGTCCAACTCAGATATGTCATTCATGTTGTAAGGGGTTGTATAGCTATAAAATAAAAAAAAAACCAAATTTTTATACTGTCCCCGTGTGCCAAAGAACCCAATTAAGAAGTTGTTACGCTGTCTTTCCCGATGCCAACTAAAATAATTTCATGTGTCTAAGTGCAATATTCACCGAGATATGCGAATTCGAAAAATTGAGGAAATTTGGGAAAAAAAACTGCATTAAATGCGGGTAAAATGGTTTCCTCGCATTTAATGATGTTTTTTTCCCCAACTTTCTTCGAATATCTCAGTGAATATTGCACTTAGAAAATATGAATCTTTTTTGTTGGAGACCGGGAAACAACTTTCCAATTGGGTTTTGGGGCACAGGGTGTCCGCGTAAAAAGTTAACATCTTTATTTTAATAACTATGCAACCCCTGGCAACGTGAATCAAATATGTGAGTACTACACATTATTCGGGTACTTTTTCCTTCCAGGACCAATGGTTCGTCAGTAAAATGTCATATGCCCCGTTACCTATGCGCCCTGTATATTAAATATAGTACGGACTGTTATGCGAAAGATTGTTTTGTGTTTTTAAGCCGACTCGCACGTTGCTTCGTTCGCCTGCGAGAGAGCGGCCACATTATACAAATACAAATACAAATACAAATACAACGCCACAACAGGCAAAATGCCCAACGAGGTGGCTGATAAAAAGATGCCCATAAAAATATGGTTGTCATATGTTTCAAAAATACAGCAACCCAATTAAAAATGCAATTAACACAAATTACAAACACTATATACACATGAAAAAATATTATACAATGCCCATAAAGAATACTTATGGTTGTCTTATTCTAAGAATGGATAGCTTCTCGATTTACCCCAACATGTTTATCGTATTTCTTTTTAAACGTGTCAATTGTGTTACAATTTACTACCTCCGGGGGTAAGCTATTCCATTTATTAACAACCCTATTGGAGAAAAATTCCCTGCGACACCATAACCTTGCATTGTCCCTCACCAATCGATACTGGTGTCCCCTTGTAAAAGCAGTCGATTGGCGGTGTACTAAAAGTTCATGGTCCATCCTATCCATCCCATTGAAAATTTTGAACACTTCGATCATATCTCCTCGACACCTGCGTTCATCCAATGTAAACATATTCAAAAAATGAAGTCTTTCTTCATAACTCAAGCCCTGTGTGCCAATAAGGACACGCGTAGCTCTTCTCTGCACCCCTTCAACCAAGTCTATGTCCCTCTGTAGGTATGGTCTCCAAAACCTTACAGCATACTCCAGTCCAGGACGAACTAAGCCTCGAAAAAGAGGAAGAATGACTTTAGGAGAACGCGAAGAGACCTTTTTGAAAATGAGACCAAGCGTTCTATTCGCTTTCTTGACCACCACCGAACAATGTTCAGAAAACTTAAGTCGCTCGTCAATGAGAATTCCCAAATCGGTGACTCTAGTTGCATCCGGGATAGTGACACCATTCAACTCGTAAGAGAACCGTGGGTTGTTCGAACCAAAATGAGCGACCATGCACTTATCTACGCTAAACGTCATGCTCCATTCATTTGCCCATGCTGCAATCTTGTTTAAGTTGGTCTGGAGCAACTCCCTATCGCTTTCATTCCCGATTACCCCCATTAGCTTCACATCATCTGCGAATTTGCTAGTAATTCCATCGATACCCTGATCGAGTTTATCGATAAAAAGTGAAAAAAGTATGGGGCCAAGGACACTTCCCTGAGGAACTCCACTTGTGACGTCTGTCCAACCAGAGAATTCCCCGTTCACCATAACTCGTTGCGACCTATCTCTTAACCACGATTCTATCCAATTCAGCAAGTTGCCCCCTATTCCAATCTCGTGTAAACGCTTCAAGTGTTTGCCATGTTGGACCCGATCGAATGCCTTCTGGAAATCAAGGTAAACAACGTCGACATTTTTGCTCTTACCCAAAGCCTTAGTCACGTAATCATAGAAGCAAAGGAGGTTAGTTACACATGACTTCCCCTTCCTGAACCCATGCTGATTATCCGACAATACATTATTCTCGTCTATCCACTTCACAAACTGCCTTTTGATGATAATTTCCAAAATTTTCGAGAGGGAGCTCGTCAAACTCACTGGACGATAATTAGACACCACTTCTCTACTACCCTTCTTAAATATCGGAACAACGTTAGCCAGTTTCCAATCTCTCGGGACGATACCCTCAGCAACACTACTCCTGTATATCTGTGCGACTGGCCCCAACAATTCATTAGCACCTTCCCTGAGAACCCTGGGATAGATATCATCTGGTCCTGGTGCTTTGCTTGCACATACATTTCTTAGAAGATTTAGGACCTCCACGTCTTCCACTTGAATATCGTTGAGCGTTTTATTACCCCATGCAACACCCGTATATCGAATATCATTATCTCCATTAAAAACCGACGCGAAAAAGTCATTGAAAGCACTACACATGCCTACATTGCTCTCTACTTTTGAGCCTCCTATCGAGAGGGGGCCAACTGTCCCCTTACATCCATTATTGACGTATCGAAAAAATGATTTTGGGTCAGAGCCAATGTTATCTGCCAACCTAGATTCAACTTGCTTTTTACTATCCCTTATCGCTTTCTTCAACAGTCTTCTTTTATCAGTAAACAATGATAGGTCACCTCAATTATGAATTAAGAAGCCACTTGAGGGAAGCTTGTCATCCAACGAAATATCAGATTTTGACCGTATCAAAATTGATGTCAACAAACTGATAATTTTCTTATTTGAAAATCTGATTATTTATATTTTCCGATGGACTTGAAATCCTGATAGTGAATCATTATTATGTGCACATGAACAGTTTTGCCACTGCGTTTCGCAATGACAAAACCCGTATCCACCGGGTGAATCGAAATGTTACGCTGTCCGCCAAAGCAGTTTTTTTTTGCCTTGTAGCATTTTCAGCGAATGCACAATGGCATTAACTATTTTAAGGGAATTAAAATTATTTAATACTCTAGATTACTTTAAGACATTCATTTTTAAAAATATTGTTGGTGCTGCTTCCTACTTTCAAAATTAGAAGTGCCTTATGTAGTGATGACGAAGCTCAGGTATAAAAAACTAAAACTATTCATTCAGCTTGGCTCCATATAAACTGACCTGAAAGATCGAAATTCCAGTTCAGTAATTTTTTCAAGACCCAAGGAGACATCCAAAACTCCAAAAGAAAGGACCTCCACACAAGCAGACGACGGATAAGATCGTAAAAAGTTAATTTTTCCACACTCCACTTCATAGTAATGTGCTGCCATCTAGTCTCAAATTTAAAAGCGACTCATGTGGTGATAATGAAGTTCAAAGTAAAAAACTGTATTCTTTATTCCGCTCAGTTCCTTATACACAAAACTCGTAAACTGAACTGGAAATTCAAACTGAATGTTCGGTTATTTCATATGAGCATAAGGAGACGTCCAAAACGAATTACCTCTTAATGAGCAGACGACAGACAAGAAGTCGGTTCCCTACAAGCTGAGCTCACAAACAGAACTGGAAGTTCGAACTGCCAGTTCAGTTATTTTTTCAGGACACAAGGAGACGTCCAAAACAAGTAACATGGAGAGGAGCAGACGACAGAGATTATATATTACTGGAGGGAGAATCCACCATCTACTTGTCGCCGGTAACGATTCTGTCGTTCACTCAGCGATTTCTCGTTATGAGCTTAGGGGAGTTTTTGCGACCATATTCTCATATTCTTCGTGAACGATAAATGCGGATCGCTGGGAGGGACAATTGTGAACGAGAGCCGGGAACCTCTCGTTCAGCGGAAGGACAATTATTTCAGTAGGCTTAACAATGGCGATGGCGTCGACTTACGTGTTGTTAAATGATAATTACGATTCTCAAATGCCCGCACGTGCTCCGGTTTGAAATAGATACGTCATAGATGCGTTTGAGCTGTCGGATAAAGAATTCGTGAACCTTTTTAGGTTGAAGAAAAATGTTCGAGGAATTGCGCCGATGTTGGCCCATAGGTCGGAACTCGAGACACCGCTGACTGTTGAGAGAAAGGTAAGTAATAATTAACGTTTAAATTAAAATAATTACAATCAGAAATTATTCGTTGTAGTGGTGTTTCATTTTGAATGAATGTGTCTTTATTAATAATGGAAAACGAATCAAGTACTTAACGTAAGCCTATTTAGGCCTATACATTTTTTATGTTCACGATGTTTTCAGGTAATTTTGATATTCATTAAAAAACACTAGGCTTTCGAAATAAAAGTATTTTGAAAAACTCATGCACAAAATATGTAGTTCTGTGCAATGCCGTCTTAACACGTGGGGCCCCTTCCGGGCACAACCCGATGTGCATAAGTGGCCTCATAAGAGTGAGAGTTGGTGCTATGATTCTCGCGAGGAAAGCATAAAATTTATAAGCTACAGGCCCTTTCAGTTAATTAAGGGGGTCCTAGAATATAACTTTACCTGAGGCCCATGCATGGTACCCACAAGGGTGGGGCTGAAGGGGCCGGGGATGATTTCTATCATTTTTCATTGTTTTACACTCTAAATTCACCTTTTCTGGAAAGGACCGGCAAAGATCCAAGCGTAGGGGTCCTGCGGAATGGGGGGCACATGGACCCATTGTGTTCTTGAGACAACCCCAGACCTGTGATTCCCAAATTTTGCAGGGCAGCTAAGAAATTGGGCTGGCGCCTAAATATTTTTTCCATTTGTCAAGCCTTGCCTGTGTGTGTGTGTGTGTATATATATATATATATATATATATATATATATATATATATATATATATATATATATATATATATATATGTGTATGTGTGTGTGTGTGTGTAAAATTAATAAGTACCCTAAACAAGTTTACAGTATTTTGTTTAGATCACATTTTGTCCATCACAGTTGTTCCAATGAAATATTCAGTTAATGGTTTACCTATTTTTGTGAGTACTGAAGCGATTGCACACTGCATGGATAATAATGCTATTCGCTTGTATGCCTCTCTCACTGAGGGCCACAACTAGATGCTTGGTCACCCGGGGCAAGCGAGTATTTTGACGCCCCTTCGTAACATTTTGAAGGAGAGGTATCAGAATGAAATTTGCACCCCCCCTCGGGTCTAGTGCCCAAGACCCATCTGCTCCCCCCACCCTAGTTGCGGTCCTGCTCTCACTTATGCATGTTTTTCCCTTGTACTTTTGCACTGGGGGATGAGTGAGAGATACGGTATACAGTCTATATGCTCGTTATAATGACCTCATTTAATAGCAACCATTCCATTACTAACCGATAGCCACACTATATGTCATTGTTTTTCATGTTTTGGGGGGGGGGGGTTGGTTACATTTTCCGTGAGCGCGTTAGCATTTGTTTCTAACAGAAGTTTCTCGTAGCACTTTACCATAACATTAGTTTATTCAAATATAGTTTTACAATATATCTTGAACAACTACCTCATGTTTGATTTAACTTTTGCGCAGGTTCTATGTGCATGCCACTGGTGCCTACCAAAGAAGCCTGAGCCAAGACGACTGTTTGGCGATGTACGAACAGTCTGTGAGTAACTCTATCCATACAGTTACTGAGGCCATCAATACGTTGATGCTCCATAAGTATGTGAGATGTCCCAATATGTCAACCTGCAAGAGAGTTTTTGGGAGAAGCTCAAATTCCTGGGAGTTATCTGTGCCATAGACTGTATACACATTCCTGTTGTGGCACCATCAAAGTTTGACAAGAAGTATCCAGAGCTTTCCTACGTCAACGGGAAGCAGTTTCACTCCGTCAACGCACAATTGGTGAGAAATATAGTATTTCAACTTCTTGCCAATAATCATCCTTTATGATTTTGAATTTTGGGAAACGTCTGTGGAAAGTGGGGGGGGGGGGTTAATTTTTTAAAAGCACCAGTTATATGGTTTTTGCATTTATACGACACCATTATTTGAGCCTGAACCCCTCCCTCCAAATTTTCAATGAGTTTATGCCCATGGGTGCCACATGGCATCACTATAACAAACATTAGACAGATACAAGCTTCACATTAGATTCACAACACGAACACGCACATTCAAACATGTATCAATTTGCTAGAAGTTCCGCAGAGCAATATGGCTGAGGTGCATGTCTAGTTTAGTAGTCATTTATGATACGTTCCATGAAAACTGTCACTATGCAATGATATAAAATGAGAAAAGGTGTGATATCTTTAAACAAACTATCAAACAGAATTTGTTCTTGTAGTATTATACACGTATGTTGTCTGAACACTGTTCTCAACCTTTATGTAAAGAAATTTTTTTTCCATTACTAAATTTCAGGATATTTGTAACGATTTCTGTCTGACACAATGTCAGGTTTTAGTAATTCACATGCTTCTATGCAGTCTTTTTAACTGTCATTACATAGTTTTTTTATTATTTCAGACAGAACTTCTGACTCTTAACATCGAGGCAATGGATGCTCAGTGGTAAAGATGACTATTGCTAGTGAACTGTGTGGTTTTTTTGAGCGGTAAACACTGGCTGCGGGTGTGTTTTTCCAACCTATATGTGTGAATGCAGTCAAAAATAGGGAGGGGAAACGTTATTGACCAGAAGGGCATGCACAAATGTTGTGTTTGTCTTCTAAGTTTTATCTTTGTGAATTTTTGATTGTGATGTTTTCAGTTTTTGAATATAGTATTGCTTATAAAATGTCTTGTGTTTCAAATGTTTTATGTTGCAATGTATTGTCCTGGCAGTTAAATTCTTGCCATACCTCAAATTTTGCAAGAAAAGAAATGCACAATGAAACTAAATGTAACAGAGTTGACTCATTACTTAATCAAGGTGTGAGGAATTCATTGATTTTGGTTTTAAAAAGATATCGGCAATAGTTTTTATTAAAATATTTTTAGTGATCTTGATCCTTCCCTATGTTCGTTCATTTTAATTTTCCAAATCTGTTAGCCGATGCATACATTTCATGAATTTTTAAATAGTTGAATTTAACTGTAAACAGGGCCATATTATCCTCCAGTCTCCTGTGGGAGATTAAAAAGTGACCTATCTAAATCAAATACAGCAATACAAATTCAATCAATAAAAAGGAAAAAAATCACAATTTTAATTTTTCTTATATACTTCAATAAAATCTTTAAACATGTTACATAACTGTGATGAAAGATTGTTTATAGAAGTGGGTACTTCTTTGAAGGTTATTGCAGTTTCCTCCTGTGCCTGTATGGGAGCTTTTCTATCGCATCCTCTTTTTTTTTTGTTGTTGTGGCGTCCTGTTCAATGAAGCTGAGGCTGTTTCCTCTTGATGGGAAGGAACAGTAAGGGATACATCAACAGGATCTGAACTGTGTATTCAAGTGAAGGAGATTTAGCAAATAATACCTCATAATCATATCCATTATGCATCAAACTTTCAGACAGTTATATACAATAATGATACAATCCAATGTCATCATGTCGTAACTGTATGTGTTATAAGTTTCTGAAAATGCTGGGCAGTCTCAAACCTGGTGGGGGGCCTATGCATTAAGACGGCACTAACTGGAAGACCACAAAACTCAATTGGAAATGCGTGAAACATTTCTGTATGCCATAGGTAATAGGCACAGTGTGCCAAAAGTTAAATTTAATGAGATCACAATATAAAGAAGCTCTTCGCTTGTGAGAAAATGTGACATTGGATGAAGTGAATTTCACTTTTTTTTTTTTCACAGCACTCTTGTAGTGAGTCCATGTCTACACAAAAAGAAATGTTGTGGTTTAAATAATCATCCTATGCATAACTGCCACATTAATTCAACCTTCAAAAACCAGATTCAAAAAGGCCTGTTTGGACCGCTGTTAATTTTTGTAACATTCTACCATTGTTTATATAAACCACATAAAAAACAATTACATTAGATTTTTTTTCCTTTGAGAGACGTTGATAAAAAAAAAATTTAGTTTAAGCGATTAAATGCAATATTTCCTTATTTCGTTTCTGTAATTTTTATAACATCAGCAGGAAACAAAACTTTTGGTTTTATAAACGAAACATATTTAATAAATTAACTATAATTCATAAATTACAAGGTAAAATTCAACAAACTTGGAAGTACTCACCTTTTTCCAATCCTTCCCATCTTTGCTGGGACCATACGGAATGGCATTTAATTTTGTCGCCAGCCGTGACCATGTTGTATTTTTGTCGTGACTTGTGAGGTCAGAGGACAGCTTCCCCTCAATTATAAAGCATGGCGTTTCTCCAAAAAAATTATCACCTCATACTGAGCGGCGATGGTCTGAGAGCATCCCTTGGGTTGAGCACCATTCATTGCGATAGGGGAAAAAAAAACACACCAAAGTGACAAAGTAAATAAACAATGTTTCTGTTGCCACCGCCAGGAAACTAGCGGCTAAAAATCCGACATTCCCTACTGAACTCGACCAATCACAGATGAGCGGGAATGAGTTGCTCTCGAACCGTAAATTTAGCGGCGTAAACACTGTAAGAGAAGTGTAAACAACAGATTGAAACCTTCCGAGCTGGAGAAAAGTTAAAATAGTTCCAAAAGGAAGTGGTTGGGCCGTAACTATAGACCGTTCAAGTATTACTTAAGCAAAATTTTATGGGTTTTTACCCCTCCCCAACCCCACTTGTCAGCAAAATCAAGTAAACTGGACCAAAACCTTCTAGATTAGTACCGTTATTAACCAAGGGGGCTGCCCTCCCCATTCTCGAGAGATATGCGGGTGGGGGATATAATAATATATTGTATAATGTATACCCCCCTTGTGACCTCCAAGAAATGAAAATTGAATTTAAAAATTTAAATTCAAATAATTTTAATGAAATATAAAAATATCTGTACTGTTTTCATTAATTTCTGTAAATTTAAAATGTTTTTTGAAAGCTTGTGATGAGAGGAAATATTTTACCCTGTACCTCCCCCCCCCTTAAAGGTAGGTCCTGTGTAAGGCCCCTCTTTACTTCTCTTGTTGATCTGAAGCGACCTAGTAGAATAGATCAGGATTTCAGGACATTGCACTGCTGAGGTGAGCACCTCTACCAATCAACAAAACAACCATCAATTGTCATTGTGCTTTATAATATTTTACTAGCATCTTGTGTGCCAGTAAAACTAAAACTATATTTTTTTTGATTCCTTAATAGTGCATGTACATTTTGAATGCCCAGAAGAGCATCGATCAAGTTGGTTTCAAAACCCCTTTCATCTAAACAATAATCTTCAATGCATGGTTTGCTGAGCTGTTTACTAGTATGTGTAGCATATCTAAGTTCCCTGTGAGTTTCATTTCATTAAAATGTCAAATGTGGTCAAAATCTGGTCCAAGTACTGATGCATCATTTTCCAAATCACATATCAATGCTTTGATTTAAAGGATGAAAAATGATTCTATTAAAAATCTATATCAGTGCGATGAATGCTCAATTAACAGGAAATTTTTGTTAATCATGTCTTTAGTAGTATGAGATACTGTATTAGATTTGGTTGGAAATGAGGACAGGCGGGTCTGGTGCCTTGGGTGCTGAACCAGAAGGGGCGTCAAATTCACTCTTTAACTGCTTCCTCTACATGCAAGGGGCGCCAAAATTCCAGCTTGCCCTGGGTGACAAAGTATCTAGTTGCAGCTCTGAATGAGAATACAGTACTGTATGAAGAAATTTGCTCCAGAATCACTTTTGTTTGTTGAAACACAATTTCCCATAAGTTTGTATCTATGGAATATTGTTTGATTTATTCCAGGTATGGCTCAAAATTTAAAATACCAAGTTTGTTTTTCAAAATACCAAGGAATGTTATAAAGACGATAAAAACTGACCAGACGCTAAAATGAATAGCTTTGAGAGCTATAAATGAGAATTTATAGGAGTATAAGATACAGATCTTTTTATTTTAAACTATGCACACCAGCTTTATTCTGCTTAAGCCAGTGTTAACACAGTCGAGTGTGTAGGTGTCCCCCATCCATTTGTGTTTTGGTACATCTGGAGAAAAGATTACAAAAAAGGGGATGTGAGTAAATCAATCTTCGAGTGACCTTCTGACAATGATTAGCTTAAATTCATCTCATGATGCAGCTGATTTATGTCATTGCTTGCATTTGTATCAAAGAAAATGTTCATTAATTGTATCTGTTAGCCAAGGCAGAAAAAAAAAATTGTTAGCCAAGGTACTGTAGTTATATATCCTCGATAAACTGATATATTCAATTTTTTTCAAACCCGATTTGAATAAAGCCATGCCAATATGTTCTCATCCAAATGCTTAGATAATCTTCATTCCAATCCTTCCCTTCCTTGCTATTAAAAGCAAATATAAAACCCTATTTTTCCCTATTGGTGCTTACGTAATATTTGAACGGTTGTGAGAATAATAGAAATGTACAAATAATTATACACAGTGAGAGGGAAAAAATTTTTGAACACAAAATTTTTTATTGTCATATGTTATTGAATGATGTTTAACATAAATAAACAAAGTTGCACACACTATGTCATAGTCTCAAAGGCAATTAGAAATAAACACGATTTTATATATTTTGAAATTTAATTTTTTTTTTTAATTGCTGCTTGTATTTCCATAGATTGAAAATGCTATTTTTCAAAGTATTCTGTAATACTGTGCAGATGTACGTGGTGTTTTGAATTTTTATACATTATAGAATAAGCAATTTCCTGATATAGCAGAGAGGATCAGACCATCAAAATCAATATGAGATCACAGACATTCTCTAACATTGAAGATAAACATATATATACAGTAGATAAACAGATATAAACTGTGGAATAAACAATTATTCTAACAGCTGAGACGATAAGGCCATCAATAAGACATTGCAGACACGATTCTACAATATTAAAAATAAACATGATCATGAATTAAATTTTTAATGTCATAGACCGTGTTGCTCTGCCCAAAGAGACTTTTTTTTACCTTTTCAGTGGCAATCCTGAGATATCTTGTCAAACCTGATCTGCTTTATTTCTGTCACCCGAAATATTTTGTCTTCTATAAAAATGCAGTGAAACTGTTTTTACAATAAAATGTTTTCCATTCCCCTCCAACCAATCAACTGTCAGTGGGCAGAGTTAGCTATTGTTCTAGGTTAGATAAGAAGAAGAAGCGAGAAAAAAAAAGAGAAATATATGCTCAATATATAAATAATACAAAAAGGGTTCTCTTCATAGAAAGCCACACATGTAATGGCAAGGTTTTGCAATTTCAAATGTGGCAATTATAATGCTGATCAGGAAAATTTCAAAAACCACTCAAAGGGTTAAATGGGAGTTTGGCTTAGATTTGCACCTTAAAATTGAAAAACCAACTTGAGCTGACCATCCCAAACAGTGGGGCTAAAACAACTTTTAATAACTTACCACTAATCATGAGCTAATCCCAAAATATTGGTCTGAGGATGTGTTGTATCCACAGTGTGTACCAAGTCAAGAAAAACCTTAAGGGTTGTGGAAAAGATTAGTTTTCTAAATTCAAAAGTCATAAGCTTGTCACAAAAGTTCAG
The DNA here is from genome assembly GCF_987345545.1 of Pholcus phalangioides. Taxonomy (NCBI): domain Eukaryota; kingdom Metazoa; phylum Arthropoda; class Arachnida; order Araneae; family Pholcidae; genus Pholcus; species Pholcus phalangioides. The sequence continues at coordinate 3,645,105 of NW_028301603.1, forward strand.
CGATACAAGCGGAAATTGTAGTAAACCACTTTGAAAGTGCTCGAATGTTAATGAATTTAGACAGCTTTATTTTTTTTCGGTTCCTTTTTTTCCCCCACATTGAATAAATCATGGAAACGGCATGCGCGAAGAGACTTAGACATTGTAAATTCTATTTTATTTCATCCCAAAGATTTCTTTAATTCTATTGATTCATATTTAAAAGGGGTTGACAGAAATTAAACATATAGTTAATTACAGGAAAGCATAGGTGTACGTAGAATTTTCTCAAGGAGAGGATTTGCAGATTTTTTATCCTTCTTTGCAGGAAAGTATACTTACTGTAGAAAATATAATTACAAGAAAATGTACTTAATATGCAGGAAAAATAAGAACAGAAAAATACATGTAATGTAGGAAAAGTAATTGCAGGAAAATACACAATGTAGGAAAAATTACAGGAAAATACACAATGTAGGAAAAATTACAGGAAAATGTACTTTTAATGTAAGAAAAATAAAAAAAAATATACGTAATGTAGGAAAAATAATAACAGGAAAATGTATTTAATGCAGGAAAAATAAAAACAGAATTATACACAATGTAGAAAAAATAATTATAAAAGAAAAATCAATTAACCTCAAATACATGAACCCAAACCAACAGGAAATTGATGAAAAAAAGAGAACTATGTAGAAAATATTGATGGGAAAAAATAAAGATGAGGGCCAGAAAAAAATGAGAAAAGAGCGCAGAATATTACAAAATTACGAGAACGCGCTTGCGCATTGTAAGTTCCGAACAGTTTCCGAAGTCACGACAGTTTCCGAAGTATTGTACACGAAGTAACGACCGGTTCGAGAGTAACTCACTCCCGCTCCTCTGTGATTGGCCAAGTTCACCAGGGAATGTCGGATTTTTAGCCGCTAGTGCCAGGAAGAACAATTAAAATAAAAAACATAGTAGTTGTTGTATTTCCTTAACATAGCGCTGATTGGTCAGAAAATGAATTACTCCGGAAGAAGCATTTTCGCGTACTTATCGTATCACGTGGTCTGAACGACAATCTTCAACGAGTGGAAAATGGTCGCTGAGAATTTTGTCCTTCAGCTTGTCTTTCAGAATTGTCCTTCAGCGAGGGACAGGTTGTTATGAACGACAAGTAGATGGTCGAGCCCCAGCCTCCGCGACTGCAGTGACATCAAATGCAAGGAAATCACGTGACTCGGTCAAAACAAACTTCCCGCCTGGCAATTTGCCCATAGAAATGTACAGTTCGGTCTCTAAATATTGGGTTTTAAAGATTTAAAAAAAGGATAAATTTTAATTCATTAATTCTGAAATTTTCCTTCATTAATTCTAGAATTATTTCCTTTATTAATTATTATTTCTTTCATTACTTCTGAAATAATTGCTTTTATCAATTCTGGATTTGTTTCTTTCATTAATGCTGAAATTATTTCTGACATTGATTCTGAAATTACATCTCATTAATTCTGGAATTGTCTCTTTCATCAATTTTGGAATTATCTCTTTCATCAATTTTGGAATTATCTCTTTCCTTCATTCTGGAATTATCTTTCATTAATTTTATTATTATCTCTTTCATTAATTCTGGAATTGTCTCTTTCATTAATTTTGGAATTATCTCTTTCCTTCATTCTCGAATTATCTTTCATTAATTTTATTATTATCTCTTTCATTAATTCTGGAATTCTCTTTCATTAATTCTGGAATTGTTTCTTTCATTAATTTTGGAATTATCTCTCCTTCATTCTGGAATTATCTTTCATTAATTTTATTATTATCTCTTTCATTAATTCTGGAATTATCACTTTTATCAATGCTGTAATGATCTCTTACATTAATTCTAGAATATTTTCTTCCATTAATGGTGAAATTATCTTTCTTTAATGCTGAAATTATAACTTCCATTAATTTTGGAATTATCTCGTCGATGCTGAAATTATTTTTTCATTTATTGTTTTAAACTCCTACTTATGCCATAAAAAAATAACAGGGGATCGTATTTGTTTTCACCGAGTCACGTGATGTTCCGACGAAAGATGCTGGGGGGGGGGGGGGGAAGCACAGTTCTCAGCACTGTCAAGGCGGAGACCGCTGGCATAGGGTGGCATTTCCCGGGACAGTCCCGGTATTTTCTGTTTTTTTGGCCGTCCCGACTTTTTGGCAAAAGTGTCCCGGTTTTTCCCGTATTTTACACGAAGCCTACTTGAATTTTTATTCTCTATTGAAGTCAAAGATTGACATTATTTTACAACTCAGAAATTATTTTATGATAATTACTACTATATATGAGAATATTAATCTCCCACATTTGCCATGGTGAACGTTTTTTTTTTCGTAGAATACATTTTAATCCACTGCTACTTGTGGTAATGCATCATTTCCCGCCATTGTGATTTTCCGTAATCTCAACAATATTTGGCAACTTTGTTTGGTTTTGGCGTCGTTTTTGGCGATAATTGGCGATGTCCCGTATTTGGAATCCCGATGTCCCGTATTTCTCTCGAAGAAATATGGTCAGCCTACGCTGACATCATACTATCTCTGGAGGCTTGATTTATATGCTGTTGGTGCTGCCATCTAATCTCGAAATTTCAGGCAACTCATGCGATGATGAAAGAGGGAGAGTTTTTTTTGGCATAAAATTTTTTTATGAGACGAAAATTTTGGTAACAAAATTCGATTTTATGTAAAAAAAATTATTATTTCTTTCCACAAAAGCATTCGAACAATATGGATGATCGAACAAATAAGTGAAAATACGGATTATGTGGTCTTCAGATAGGGTTACCAGATTCAAAACTGAAAAAAAGGAACGCCTGGTGCGAACTTTAGGCAGTGCCGTCTTAACTCATGCTTGCCCCTCCCCGGGCCGTGCCCGAAGGACCTCAAGAGAAGAGGTGCCTCAGAAAAACGAGACGTAGTTGAATTTTTCGAGAATTTTGGAGGTAGGGCCTCCAAAAAATCCCTTGGCTCGGGGACCCATGATGCTATTAGGACGATCCTGCCTATCAGCCCCACCCTTGGGGGGGTCATGTAATTCCAATACTTGATTCCTTTACTTCAATTCATTTACATTAATTAAACAAAAACAGCAATGAAAAATTTGAAAAATAATCAAAGTTATCGAATTGAACGTATATTTGATAAAGAGATGATGAAGCGCTTTAAAAGTATGACAAAAATTGATGTCTGTTCAATATGGTTCGAGCCACGATGAAGTGTCAGCAGGTTAATAACGCGCTGATTATCATTAATAATTTATGAATTTCGTAAAATTAATTTAAATCCCTTTCAATGGATCGTGTTTGATTACGATCCAGACCATCAACGCGCTCCTGAAATAATGAAAAAAATGAGTGTAATTGAATGCGTTCATAAAATTTTTTAGAGGGAGCCATAAAAATTATTTTTGCATTGGGCCGCAAAATTCTCCTAAGCCCGGACCTGTCTCCGATTTTTGAATTTCAATATCTCAGGGAATAATGCAGTTAAAAACATGTAATTTGTTTGTTAGGCTCAGAAGAAAAAGAGCAACAACTGTCTAATTGGAAGTTAGAAGACGGGGGGGGGGGGGGAGGGAATATCGTTTAAAAAATTTCATTGTTTATTTTGTGTACACTGTATTTTCATCCTCAAAACTCGTACATAGTAATTTCTGGTCACATTTTGAGAATTTTTTAAAATTAGAACCATAGGCACTACGACGAACGGTTGATGAATAAAGGCTGTGCAACATTCCAAGGAGAAACCATTGACTCTTAGAATGACCATAATATTACCAATAGGCAGGGCCATAACTAGTGGAGGGGGGAAGCAGACGGGTCTGTTGCCCCGGGCGCATTACAAAAGGGGGCGCAAATTTAACCATTCAACCTACCCTTCAGCATTACGGGGGCTGCCTAACTGAGTAGTTGCCCCGGCTAACCCAGTATTCAGTTACGGCCCTGCCAGTAGGTATATTATTTCTGAAGATTCACCGTTATATATTGGGTTTTTTTTTTATTAGATACATTCTCAAGTTTGTAATTTACACCTGGTAGCATTTCTATTACTTCTATAGATCAAACTATACAGTTGATCCATTAATAACACACAAAAATCATGTTCTTATTCTGTAGAACTTGGTTTAATGCATGGGCCCATCTGGGCACTTCTGGCACCGGGGTGCCAAATGACAATTAGATCTAGTTCCGATTTTCAAAAGTAAATATGCAAATATGTAGGTAGGAATTTTTAGCTAGGTAGTAGGTGCCTCTCTCAGAAAAATCACTTTGTATGTGAGCGTATGGTAATGTTAAGACAGCCCTGGGCGTACTTTATGAAAATTTGGAAAAGCTACTCAAAAAACTCTATTATTAGTAATAAATACTAATAAATACTCCTAAATGCACTATTATTAGTTTCCCATGTTCTGTGTCATCCTTGTGATAACGATCTTCAACTGTACAATCAAGTGTTCTTTAAATTTTAGGATCTTCTATCGGATGATCGATGTTGAAAAAAATTTTTACATTAAAAAAAAAAAAACATTCGATATATTTTTGTGTTGCCCCTTCTGTACTGATGCACTAAGCACGTGCTTATTTTGCTTAATGGTCAATCCGGCCCTGACTGCGTACATGATTTCTCTGGAATGAATGTTTCAAACAAGTATTTAAAATTTTTTCACACGTATTTTAGTTAATTTTTTTCAAATTCATAGTAGGACTACAATATGAACCTACGTATATCGTTGATACATTGGTGAAAATGATGTCAAAGGTTCAACTTTTCAACTGCCTATTCATTTGCGTGGCTACTCCCTCATTACTACTTTTTATGAAGGGAATAAAATTAATAAAACTGCTTGCTACCACTTTTTGTGATTTTTATCACTATAAGAGAATGCGTATTTTGGAAGCTACAACTGGCATTTTCTCAATGAAACCATGACTATTTACACAAAAATAAAATAATTTGAAATAACACAAATTTCATCCAGTGCAGTAACTTGATGACATTGTGCCGTCTTCAAGGTCAGAATTTACATTGATTGAAAATAATTTATTCTATTACGTTTATTTTGCTCTTTCGTTATTTTCATAAATTAAAAATTAATCAAATTAAATTCAAACATATTTATACTTCAGGCAATTTTTGAATAACTATCTTCAAATGGAAAAACTGGAAGGGGGGGGGGGGAGAGTAGAAAACTATTCATGTTCGCTAGAGGGGGCCACAGGAATAAGAAATGGTTGAAAGGGGGCCATGGACAAAAAAAGGTTGAGAACCACTGCTTTAAGCGACACAAAACTGGTTTTTCACCTTTTCTTCTCACTAATCCGTTGCTCTGTGCACATGTCGATCTTCCAGGCTGTGCCCGGGTGGGCCCATGGGCAGTTCGAGAAAAAATTTCTGCCATTGCAGGACGTATTTTTTGGTTCACGACCATGATTTTTGGGTCTGCGAAGCTTTTTTTTTTTTACCCGTTTAACTCGGATTTGAAGCCCCCCCCCCCCGGTGCGGCCACACGGCCCAAGAGATGCCCATGACATAATAATCATGTTCATCATATAAATCAGACTTATATTTTATTCCAGTATTTTAAAACCTTTATCCAAGGCTGTCCTGAAAGAGCATCATGGGAAGATATGCTCTGCCTCTCCCTTCCCCCCTAACATCAGTTAGTTCCCCCCCCCCCTCCCCGTGTCGTGTTTATTGGATTCTTTTTCCACTTTTGTGTAACATGAGGCCCCCTTATTCGTGGCTCAGTTCAAAAGTTAAGACGACGCTGCTTTTACCTCAGTTTCAACGAGAGAAACAATACCATAATTTCCGGAAGGCTGTTTTAATCAAGTTTGACTCTACATGTATGTATAAACGAAAACGCACTCGGAAATTTACATTGAAGTCATGGGCCCCAAGAGGGGGGGCCTAACAGGGCCGTCCTAAGAGTATCATGGGCCCTCGGGCAAAGGGATTTTTCGGAGGCTCTACGTAACAAATTTTCGAAAATTTCAAATGAGTCTCATTTTTCTGAGACCCCTCTACTTCTCTTGAAGCCCTCGAGCCGTGCCCGCGTTGGCCCATGCGTTAAGACAGCACTGCCAGTCCGGGGGCCCAGGATGATCTTTATTTTTTTATGTCTTTCCTCACTATAAATTGATTTGTGAGACCCCGTGGAAATCTGGCCTGGGGGCTCTGCAGCAATATGCTTAGTCATGAACAAAGTACCACTGAAAAACCATGTTGCCAACAGCAAAAAAATTAAACAAACCACGGAATCAGACGGCAATTAGACAAACCAGACAACTGTTTCTCCGTGGTTTGAAGTGTCGGGCCACATCAGATAACACCGAGAGCCACATTTGGCGAGCGAGCTATGGGTTTAGCATATTTAGCTTAGAGTGGGGGGGGGGGGGGTCTTCAACCTTTTTCGAGTCACGAGCGCTGCATGATGGGAATATGCCCATCCATCATCAAACGAAGATCACTCCCTGACGGCAACTTTGACATAAGAATGCCTGAAATCTACAAAATTTTACTCTGTGAATGAAATTTTCGCAGGGTGTTTAATCGAAGCGTTGATTCTCTAGTTCCTCAAAGCACCGAGGAGCGCCATGGTGCTCGCGAGCAACAAGTTGAATGTAGCTATTCGGTTCGCAATGAATTACTTAAAGAGAAATTTTGAGTTCCTAGCATTCAAATAGCAATTAACAGAAATGGGAGCCCCCCCCCCCTCCGCGTACATCTCTGATCCCAATATGCGTTAGGAGGTGGGGGGGGGGGCAGAGCTGACAAAATTTTGCTGACAGGGCAAAAATCTGCTGACTTAATACTTGAACGGGCCCTTATTGTGATGATTAGGTTTAGGCATCTATTTGTGTCAGATGCAAATCACTAATGAAAATATTACAGTATTACGGAATCTCCTGCATCTCTTTTTCTGTGTGTTTTTGGAAAAAGAAACATATGTACGAAAGTAACGCGTTTAGTTCTCGGTGGCCTAATTAGGGCTATTTAAAGCTATTAGGCTCTATCGCAGGAGTTCTTAACATATATGTCAACCCAAGGTCACACAGGCTTCCAAGATGGGTCGTTCAAACCCACTGACAGCCAGGGCTATTGAGCTATGGTTCCCGACCCAAACCTGATTCGCAGGGGTTTCCTATATGGGTAGCAGAAATCCTCTGACAGCCAGGGTCTCTTGAGCTATGGATCATGACTCCAACTTGATTCGCAGGGGCTTCCGAGATGGGTCGTATGAATCCATTTACAGGCACGGATTCTCTAGCAGTACGGGTCGTGACCAAAACCTAATTCACAGTATCTTCCCAGATGAGTCGTACATAATCTATCAACGGTCCTGCTATAAATGCACTTATTGCGTCGCTATTTTCACTAATTTCGAAGGACAAACAGCTCAACGGATCGCGAAGCCGATCATGTTGTCGATTTTGGGTCACGGCTGAAAAAAGTTAAGAACCCCTGCTCTATCGAATTAGAGCTATTAGAAAAGAATGGAACACAAAAACTGCAACCATTATTTACCGCATTCCCCCTGAGGTTCTTTATTTACTGGCTGTTTTCACGGTTTTGTTTGACTTGCCATGTTTAAATCAGTGAACCAAACGAATAAAAACATGGCTTTCGAAATAAGAAAGCTTTTAATGCTCAAAAATTACGGTTTGGAAATTAATAAACACATTAATATAAGGAGGGTTTTTTTTTTTTTTTTTAAATTCAACTCTTCATGTTTAAAGCATGCAATTTTTGTTGTTTTTCCGTGCATTATATGCTCTAAATTGTGATGAATAGCGAAAGCAAACATGAAGGTCCCACAAAAATATTTATTTGCAAATAACAAGGAAAATTGAATTTAATTTAAAAAAGAAAGGCTTTCTTAAAAAAAAAAAAAGTTGAACGTGCGAGAAAATGTGGATTGAAATGAATTTAGGGAATGGAAATTTGCCAACTTTAAAGAGCTTTAACGTTGAATGACGGCGCGTTGAGGACTTACAAGAAAATCCCATCGACCAATAAAGAGCCCCGTGGCCATTAATTTCATCTAGAGAGGACAGCGGATTTTTCTTTTCCTCTCTTGACATCCCATTCTATAAAAGCCTCTCTCCTTCGCGGTTGTGAATTATTTCCGTGCGAAATACTGCACGTACTTTTTTGAAGTTCTGGAAATTTCTTTTCTCCTTTCTTCGGATACGTTTCTTCCAACTCGTACAACGTCAGGTACTCGGTTAATGTTACGAGTCGGCGGTGCTGCGAGCATTCAAAGAAGTCGTTCATCATCATCCATACAACACTATTTTCAAAAATGAAAAAAAAAAACAACTAAAAGAACGAGTAAAACTACTGATATATATAATGTTCTCAAAATAATGTTTTTTTTTCATCATGGCCGTCATTAATGGAAAGAGCATTTCATCGCTAGAAGACTGTCACCGTATGAAATCTCATATTGTCGATGTTTCCCAATGTCGGTGGTTCATCAGAACTGCAAACATTCGAGGAACGAATGCTAGCCAAACTCCCTGTTAAAAAAACGCCTCGACATGCAGAGCATCGGGCTTACACAACATTACAAATATTCCATTAATTACACTTAATTCGCAATTTGAAATATAATTGGCAACACTGGAAAAATCAGACGCAACACTATAGATACGCACTCAGACTTTTTTTTTCTTCAAACTGGTCTATCGCCATGGGCAATTTACTACCGATTGAGTTGTGCCGGAAGTGTGTGTAAATTACAGTTTGAGTGCGTATGTAGTGGGTGAATATATATATATATTTTTTTTGCTGCCATCTTTACTTCAAATCGTGAATGAAGTGTGAGGATTGAATATTTACGCCGTTGTAGTCCTGTTGCTCTCTGTGTTCTAGTTTTTGGCGCGCACAGAGTAAGATCCCATTAAGAATATTTCATATTTTTATAAAGGGTGGTTGATGCCGTAAGCATCATTATATCATCCCCCATGTCATCTCAGCAAACCCGAACCCCCCCCCCCCCGATACATTCGACTTTTTTTCATTTTGCATCGTTTTTCCCTCTTCATCTTCGCTATACAATAAACTGAGAGAGTCTCATCAAAGCCGAAACACAATACACCGACCTGACGTGATTTCACGTCATGTCAGAGACGTTGTGAATTCTGTAACGTGGGAATTCCACGTCTCATAATTTCGTCGTCACAGAATTTCCACGAATCACAACTCACAACGTCTCTGGCACGACATGATCTATCACGTCTCGTCAGAGTAGTGTGTTTCGGACTTTATTTAGGTAATTACTAGGGCTCGGATTTTTATGCCCTAAAGATGAAACGACGTTTCTGATAGGTTAGCAAACCCGAATATTTCAGGTTTTTAAACCGATCAGCAACGATTTTTCATGTTTAGCGCATAAAAATCCGAATCCGAGTCCTAGTAATTACATTTGCTTGTCTTCTGGCTTCATGTCCCAGACAAGAACTCATAATATAGAGTAAGCTGATACATTTCTTTTCCCCTTTTTAAAATATTACGGATAATACTACTGTATTCCCTGAATACACTGATTAATATTTTAGTTAAATTGCTTCCTTCACAAAAAAAATTAAATTAATGTGAGATTTCTCAGGCGATACACATTTGCTTCTGGAATATTTATTTATTTGCAATAACCCCAGAAGGCATGAAATGCACTTATTCTACTACTAAACCACACATGCACCTCGTCCATATTCCTCTGTGGAACCTCTAACGAATTGGTACATGCGGGAATGTGTGTGTACGTGTAGTGAAACCTGACGTGAAGTTTGTTTCTGTGTAATGCTTGTTATGTGTCGTGCTGCCATCTGCCACCAGTTTTTCTAACTGTGAGTGAAGTGTAATGATTGAATAATTTATCGTTGTAGGCGTGTTGCTCTCTGTGGCGAGACTTTTTAATGGGGAGATCGGCTCGCATTTGCGCCTCGAAGTTGGGAACCACAGGAAACCAACTTCAGCCGACCACCACTGCGGTGAAATGCACTTATACTGGAAGAAGAAAAAAAATTGTAATAAAAATAAAAGTCAAGAACGGGAAGCACTTCGCATACGGAGTCAGGTCGAAATCCTCAATGGCGGAAGCAAATCTTACGTAAGAGGCGCATATACACTGAAGAGCCAAAAAAACTGGTAAACCAGCCTAATATCGTGTAGGGCCCCCGCGAGCCCGCAGAAGTGCCGCAACACGACGTGGCATGGACTCGACTAATGTCTGAAGTAGTGCTGGAGGTAATTGACACCATGAATCCCGCAGGGCTGTCCATAAATTCGTAGGAGTAAGAGGGGGTGGAGATCTCTTCTGAACAGCACGTTCTAAGGCATCCCAGATATGTTCAATAATGTTCGTGTCTGGGGATTTAGATGGCCAGCGGAAGTGTCTAAAGTCAGAAGAGTGTTCCTGGAGCCACTTTGTAGCAATTCTGGACGTGTGGGGTGTCGCATTGTCCTGCTGAAATTGTCCAAGTCCGTCGGAATGCATAATGGACATGAATGGGTGCAGGTGATCAGACAGGATGCTTACGTACCTGTCACCTGTCAGAGTCGTATATAGACGTATCAGGGGTCCCATATCGCGCCAACTGCACACGCCCCATACCATCACAGAGCCTCCACCAGCTTGAACAGTCCCCTGTTGACATGTAGGGTCCATGGATTCATGAGCTTGTCTCTATACCCGTACACGTCCATCAGCTCGAAGCAATTGGAACCGAGACTCGTCAGACCAGGCAACGTGTTTCCAGTCCTCAACAGTCCAATGTCGGTGTTGTCGAGCCCAGGCGAGGCGTAAAGCTTTGTGTCGTGCAGTCATCAAGGGTACACGAGTGGGCCTTCGGCTCCGAAAGCCCATATCGATGATGTTTCGTTGAATCGTTCGCACGCTGACACTTGTTGATGGCCCAGCATTGAAATCTGCAGCAATTTGCGGAAGGGTTGCACGTCTGTCACGTTTAATGATTCTCGTCAGTCCCGTTCTTGCATGATCTTTTTCCGGCCGCAGCGATGTCATAGATTTAATTTTTTACCGGATTTCCGACATTCACGGTACACTCGTGAAATGGTCGTACGTGAAAATCCAAATTTCATCGGTACCTCGGAGATGCTATGTCCCATCTCTCGTGCGCCGACTATAACACCACGTTCAAACTCACTTAAATCTCGATAACCTGCAATTGTAGCAGCAGTAACCGATCTAACAACTATGCCAGACACTTCTTGTGTTATATAGGCGTTGCCGACCGCAGCGCCGTACTCTGACTGGTTCCATATCTCTTTATTTGCATACGCATGCCTGTACAAGTTTTTTTGGCTCTTCAGTTTACATGTTCTGATGGAAGACTGTTCCATATTCTCGCCACACGGCATCTATATCCGTGGAAAAAAGCAATCTCTTCTGGCCATTGGTATTTTTATTTGGAAGCGATGCCTACGTAGGTTAACTCGCCTGTCTATGATCTCGAAGAAAAGTTCTCTCGATGGTAGATAAACAATTTGGTGGACTAGTTTGTAGCACATCTTCAGATCTGCAGCGATTCTACGCCATTCCAAAGTCTCTGGCAATAAGATAGACCGTTCATTCCAGGTATTCGTTTAGTAAACGACCTCTGTGGCTTTTCGAGTAAATGGCTCAGAGCAGTTTATTCGTTCAATCTGCAATTCTTTGCCTTCGAACATATAAAATATTTCTTTCTTGCCCACAAGTCTTTTCCACACTTCTTTCGAAATCCAGGCTGCGGTCTCCGGCCCTTATGTGAAACTGGGCGCACGTGCAATTTTTCTCCCTAGTCATTTCTCCCATCCCCTTTGGGTTCAGCTGTCCATTCAGTCTTGTACGTTGTTGATGGCTATCTTCATAGGGAGAACGACGCGAGTGATTCGATACTTGCGATCACGGGGCAAGGGAAGCCAACACTATAATATCTATAGCCACGCTACAGTTATCTTTGCTAACTTTTTCCGACACAACTCCATTCCGGAAGTATTACTATTTATTACAACTATTAAATTTAAAACTTTTATAGTGTAATCTCGGCCTAAGATAACTTGTTACAACTATTTTCCGGAAGAATGGTGCTTTGCATCAGTCCGGGGTTGTGAGCGGTTCTAATCTAATCTAATCTAATCTAATCTAATCTATCCTCTTTCACAGAATTGCTAAGAAAGGATTAGAAATTTGAAATATTCCTGTCGACTACAACTAATATATAACAGACAGAACAGAATTTAATTTATTTCGTCGTTTCTCAGCCCAATGAGGCTGTCTGACGAGTTACAAATAGCCTTTCTGAGGCGTTGTGAAGGAGAAAGACAAGTTTGTACATGTATGTGTAGAGCATGAGTGTGTGTTTGTGTAAACAAAAATCCATTCCAACGTCATGTCCGAAGTACAAATGTAGTACGTGCTCCAAAAAGGTCACAATAAGGGGGAAAAATTAAAATATCCAATATTTAAAACTTTGTTCGTATGGTAGATACGTATACTTTATTATAGCCCCCCCCCCCCGACCAGACTTTCACGGGGCTCCTTTATGATGAATTTATAGCGTGAAAAAACAAAAAATGATTAAAATCACACCGGGCCCCAGGGCTGGAGCCACGTCAGCCCACCCCTTGTGGGGGGCCATGGGTAAGTACTATTTGAGTAACGCGTTTTTTTTTTGCTTTTTCTTTTGGCTTTTTTACGTCTTCGATTTACTTCAGTAAAATCCCCGTTGACATCAGTATTTTGCTTAAGAGTAATTTTTCTGTCACATCTCTGTTGATAGATGAGGAATTGTCTCTTCCTCACGTTCACCACTCGGCAGGGCCGTCTTAAGAGCATCGTGGGCCCCCGGGCCAAGTGATTTTTCTGAGGCCCTATACCAGGCAAATTCTCAAAAATATCAACCATATCTTTTTTTGTGAGGCCCAGGGCCATGCCCATGACTTAAGACGGGACTGCCACTCGGACCATCGTCAACGCCACCGGAGAGCTCCTTAGTCACACAGAGCCGCCGTCCACCGCAGTGGGTGATTTTGGGAAACATTCACCGTCCCCTTAGTATTAAATTGTATTCTTTGCTAGGGAACTCTCAACACTGTAAAGTATATTTTTAGCCTTTCTTCTTTTATTATGTCGCAGTCCTTCGACCGTGATAGTCGGGGCCACAACTAGGGATGGGAGCAGGCGGATCTCGTGCCCCGGACCAGAGAGGCGCAAATTTTTATTCTCAAACCTCTCCTTCAACATTACAAGGGGGCGCAAAAATGCGCGCTTGCCCCGGATGACCAAACATCTAGTTGCGGCCCTGGTGATACTACTAGTACTGAGTCGTTGTTCCACACTTGGATATTTCAACTACAGTCGAATCCCGTTATAACGAACTCCAAGTGACCGGAGAAATCACTTCGTTATAACGAAATTTCGAAATAAAAGAATTCGAGTTATATAAAATGAGATTTTCGCTATAACGATATTCGATAAAACGGGATTCGACTGTAGTATGTATATACTAATATTTCAAAAATATTTTTTATGTAAAAATTATCTTTTTAATCTCATTAAATATTGCTGTTAGGACAGAACTGATTGAATCGCATAAAGCAAATAATTTAAAATGCAAATTTTTTTGACATTTTCATTCAAGAATAATTGATTTTTTCCGTTTCGAAACAAAGGAATAAAAATTGAAAGTTGCCTATTGTGTAAATAGATGGCAGCACAAATGTTTTGTATGATGACGCTAATATGATATTGTGATGCCTCGGCTAACGAAGATAACGGACCCATGCTCGTTGGACGAAATCTTCGTTAACCGAAACGTAATTATCCGTGAGTTTCTACAGAAAATCTTTTAATTCGTTCTATGTACTGTCAAAAATTTGAAGACGAGTTTTTTGAATCACAAAGGAGAGCGGTATAGAAAAAAGGCAAAAACTGATCTCAGTTCTAAAATGAGCAACTTAAAAATTGGATAAATGAGAATTCACAGGAACAGATGAGCGACTGAAGATCTTTTCATTTTACACTATGTACAGTACATGCTACTGACAAACCCCGATGTGGCCTGGACTCGGCCAAAGCCCGATTTGCAGAAATCATTCGGGCCTGGGCCGGCCAATTCGCGAAGTGGCTGGAGATTCCTCGCCAATGCGCTCTATGCGCTGATGTAAGACGGTTCGGTAGGCACCACATATTTTTTTTCATCGTCAACGTGTGATACATGGCTACACATGTATGTAGGTATGTATGGCTACACATGTATGTAGGTATGTATGGCTACACATGTATGTACCTATATACAGATACTTGGATTAGCTCGTGTACGGAAAATTCACCGCCACGCAATTCACCACTAAGAAAAATTAACCGCTAGGAAAATTCACCGACAACAGTTCGATGCGAGTCAGTTAGCGTGGGAGTGAGCGATTTTTTGAGTTACTGAGTCAGTGAGAGAGGAGTGAGTGATCCCTAATGAGTATGTGAGTAAGTGACCTACTGAGTATGTGAGTGAGTGAGTAAGTGACCTACTGAGTATGTGAGTGAGTGAGTAAGTGACCTACTGAGTATGTGAGTGAGTGAGTAAGTGACCTAGTAATTGAACGAGTGAGTGAGTGACCTAGTAATTGAACGAGTGAGTGAGTGACCTAGTAATTGAACGAGTGAGTGAGTGACCTAGTAATTGAACGAGTGAGTGACTTAGTAATTGAACGAGTGAGTGACTTAGTAATTGAACGAGTGAGTGACCTAGTGAGTATGTGAGTGAGTGACCTAGTGAGCATGTGAGTGAGTGACCTAGTGAGTATGTGAGTGAGTGACCTAGTGAGTATGTGACTGAGTGACCTAGTGAGTATGTGAGTGAGTGACCTAGTGAGTGAGTGAATTAGGTTTAACCTAGTAGTGTCACAAATGATTGATTCACTCCCTCACTCACTCGCTCACTCAATCACTCACTCCCTCGCTTTCTGACTGTTGTCGGTGAATTTTCCGGCGGTGAATTTTTCTCGAGGTGAATTGCATGACGGTGAATTTTCCGGAAACCGGATTAGCTCTATGTGATGGGAGGGGGGGGGGATAGGCTTACAACGTTTCCACGCTTAGTAGGACTTATTTTCGTGGTCCTAACTCTAACAAACACTCATTAAGATTTCCCGTTTAAAGCGTTTTCTCGCTTACAATGCTTTTTTCAGGACGATTGTTTGAAGAACGTTATAAGCGGGATCCACTGTAATCGTTTTTCTAGCCCCGAGGGCCCTAAACCTTCAAGTGCCTGGGACACACTCGTAATTTTTCACTGGGAAGCGGACACATCTGTCCGTATTTACTGTCAAATGACATTTTTTTTTACGACCGCGAAGTAGTTTTACAGTCGTTCTCGGACACCAGTGTGAACCTGGTGGGCATTAGAGTACCCATAGACACCTTGGGGTATTGGAAAACCTCTGTTCAGAGGGCCGCAATTCGTTTTTTTGCACCGGGCCGCAAAATACTTAAGCCCGTCCCTGCTTCGTGGTTAAGGCGACCTTGAAATAAATCACTAGCGCAATATTTCTCAACCGCCGGGCCACGGCCCGGTAACGGGCCCTGACACCATTCATAGCGGGGCGCAAATGATCAGCCGTTTCATTTTTCCCCAGTCATTTTCCGTTGGTCTTGTGTTTGATTGAGCCTTCCGCTCACAAAAATGAATGAAACCGGGCCACGGGCTTGCCAAGGTTGAGAACCACTGCACTAGCGGATTCCCCATTCGCCATTCCGCAATCCACGTTGCCCAATGTGCAATCAAGGTTGCCGATGCTTCGCAAATCGTTAACCATTTCAGCGGCAATCCCGAGATATCTCGTCAAACTTGATCTGCTTCATTTCAGCCACACCCAAAACATTTCGTCTTCGAAAAACGCGTTGAAAGAATTTTTACCGTAAAGCACGTTTTCCAACCCCCCCCCCCCCGTCAAACCAATTAACTGCCAGTGGGCGGAGCCAGCTCTTGTTCAACGTTAGATAAGAGAAAAAGCGAGGAAAATAAATTTTGTGCGTTTTCCCCCCTTTTCATTCAGCACAGTAAAGAGATATACACTCTCAGTATATAAATACAAAAATATTTCCCCCCCCCCAAAAAAGGATTCTCTTCCTTTAGAAAGCCACACACGTCCTGACAGATGTCTATGTGTCATAGTGGGAGAAATAAAAGCGATGGGCGGAGTAAATTTTCTTGTTAAGGGGAGGGAACAGTTATCAGTTCGCAATCGGGGAAAAAAGAACAATTCTTCTTGAAAATAGGTGACAATTTGCGAAGGTTTCTCAATTTCAAATGTGGAAGTTATAATGCGGAAAAGGGGCCATTCAAGTATTACGTAAGCAGATTTTCAGCCATTTTTGACCCCCCCCCCGTCAGCAAAATTTGAAATATTTCCTATCTTCAAAAAGGAGTGATTGATGACGTAAACCCCCCCCCCCTTGTCATCAAAAGTCAGCAAATCCGAACCCCCCCCCCCCGCCCCCGATGTTGATGTAATACTTGAATGACCCCTAAGGAAAATTTTAAAAACCGCTTAAAACAAACCTCTTGTTGGAATGTAACCAATACGCTTATTGAAAGGAGATGCCAGGCTTTCACGGATGGAGGCTTTTTAAAAGCTGTGGTGGATATCTTCAGTGCAGTTGGGGGCAAGCGAGAAGACGAAACGACTTCCTTGGAAGACCCTTATTGCGTGATTGCATTTTTTTTATAGGTTTTATAAAATAATTTTTTTTTTTTAATTTTTATAGTTTAATGACAGACTAAGGCCGGCATTACACTGTAAAAGTTTTAGAAAAGTCCTTTCATAAAACTTGAAAAATGCAACCAATAAGGTAATTGGTTACATTCGAGCAAATGCAAACCGGTAACTTTATTGGTTGCATTTTTCAAGTTTTATAAATGAACTTTTATTAAACTTTTACAGTGTAATACCAGCCTAAGAAAAGCGTATTTATAAAACTTGAAAAATTCAACTAATAAGTGCATCGGTTACATTCACTCAAATGTAACCGATGCGCTTATCGGTTACATTTTTCACGTTTGATAAATGAACTTTTGTAAAACTTTTATTGTGTAATCTCGGCCTAATGTAATTTTTTACAGTCCCTACTATTTATTTTACACCGATTTTTTCAATACAGAAATAGTTAGACATCTCTCTTTATTCTGTTCCTTTAACCCAGTGTTTCTCAAAGTGTACGTCGCCAACCTTAGTCAGAGGCGTCGCGGCAAGCAAGAAATACTGATTTGTGTGCCTATTTATGCTTAGAAGTGGTGTTTTTACAAGTGAAAATATATATATACATATGTATTCACGTAATTATTCAGGGTAGCCTTAGATATATAAGGCATGAATTGGGCAAGGGAACCGAGGACGAAAAAAGATTGAGAACCACTGCCTTAAACCAGTGTTCCAGGGGGTTTTTCTCGTCTCTTCGCTGGTACAGTTCGTAGCACCTCCCTCGCGATGAGGTATTTTGCTGAATGTTTGTCTCTTTTATATAGCTTTTATTCATTATATTTATATAGCTTATTAGTTCTGCTAAGAAGCCAAATTCACGGGGGGAACTCCCTATTGCCACAAGGGACTGTTGTAACAATGAAGTACCGCTGTTTTCTCACGCTTCGACATAAGACCGCGCAACGTTCATGCACGTTGGGAACTATCTTATAAGATGATATAAACGCCCATCAGCCGATTTCTGCAAAGACCTTTCACACTCAATGGATAGTCTGAATTGATTGCTCTATATAGTACAGATAATGCTAGGATTTTTATGCCTTAAAAACTTCAAAAAATGCTCTATAAAATATGCATTTATGCCCTTAGAAAACTGTAAATATGCCCTATAAAACGAAAAATATGTCCTTAAAATTTTTTAGTTTCTATCTCAGATAACATTAATTTTAGCAAAATAATATGATAATCAGAAGTGTTAATGCACTTTAAACTATTGTGAACCATTACTTATGAACAAAAACGTTTAGTTTTACTAACCACTACGAATATCAGAGAATCAATAACGTAGTTTACAATATTTATTTATTTATTTTTACAGTTAATGTACCAAGCGCGCATGCACACACACACACACACAAATGTTTTAATGTAAAAACAGAAAAAAAAATTTCCCGAGCCAAAATTTCCCTCAAAAGTTTAAGTTCTCCCCAAATCAGATTTAATGTGTTGCCCTCTACAGGTAAAAATATCTAGTAAGTATTTAACTTTAGAAAGGCATTGCATAAAATTAAAAAAGAAATTAATAATTCTTTTTATTTGATAAGAACTCAAAATTTCCCTTCCCCTATGGACCACGAGGTTGTCATCACTGATTCAGACGATTAATCTATTTACAGCCACACACGAGTGTTGTTGAAGGGCTAGTATTTTTATGCTCTAAAAAAATCCATATCATTGCTGATTAGTTTAAAAACCTGAATTTCAGGATTTTTTTACAAAATCAGCAACAACGTTTCATTTTGTTTTTTGAGCATAAGAAATCGTAGCTCTAAATGGCACACTCTAAACCAGTGATTCCCAACGTGGGCGTTAACGCCCCCTGGGAGCGATGGAATGTTCCGGGAGGGTGGTGGTAGAAGCTACGAGTATAACATAGGATTCTATGGACTATAGTTTGTTTCAGGTTAACTTTGCAGTGGAGAGAAAGGTAGAGAGTGTATTCCTTCGCCGCAAAATATAGTTCCCATACATCGGAGGTTTCTGATGATCATTTATATAGAATATTTCAAATTTTTTTATGATTTTGAAAAAGATACCAAAAAAATACCGTTTTGAACCAATGTATATTCGTTTAAAATTTTTAAATTAGAAAAATATTGGTTACCATTATCAAAAATCCATGGCGAGCTCAAGAACATTTTGGCGCGATTTCCAAGAAATTTTCCCCGCCAATATCACTATCGTGCTTTTTTTTTTTGATTGCTCAGAGAGAGAGAGAGTTATATATATATATTATATCGTCATTTTGTTGAATTTTTTCCGATACAATTTTTCATTCAGTTTTGCATGTGGTTATAGGCCTACACACCCAGACGAATATTCAATCAGGTTTTTTTTTCTCCCGAAAATAACCTCCAACGAATTCAGTTATTCACTCATAGATTACAAGGAAGTGTCCCTCTTTCACGACAGCGCGGATACCGTTGTGAGAGGCTCTCTTTATGGGGGTAGGTTACGGTTCCAGACCCCCCTCCCCTTTTTTTTATATCTATTTCTTGCCGTGTTCGTAGGATAGGGGTGGTTTCTGAATTCCAATAGCCGATAGCGGAGGGTGTTGACATAAGTAATGTCTCTTTTTCACCCACACCAACTTCCTCCTCCACAGCAGAGTCTGTTCCTCCAGATGACCCTTCAGTGTGTCTCCAGATAAATATAAATAAGCGAGAGAGAGAGACCCACAATGGTTTAGGCTTGCAGTGTATTTTTTTCTTCTGTGACAGTTGTATCTTGCTTTTCACCAGAGATAGACACGCTAAAACGTTCTCCGTTCTTTTTGGCAATAATGCATAAAGCACGTTATTGAAAAAGAAGAGGAATTTTGGATTGCAGGTGGCCTGATGGAACACATGTTGGAGCAACAACAATTAATAAGTAATAGAGAATCAGATAGTTCTACAACGTCAAGTGAGGATTCCATAGAATGGGAATCCGTGAAAAATGACTAAAACTGTAGTGATAACAAGTGACATCGACGTATATGCGCTCGGGTGGATGAGCGACGGAAATTTCGGCAAGAAAAGTGAGTAAAAGAATTCTAAATTTTGCCTTATCATTTTTATTATTATTATTTGGGGCTATTCCCAAATTCAAACGTGAAAACCGGGTTAATAGGAGTTACTAAGATACTTTTCAATAAAAAAAAATGATTTCAAAAACCGCAACTTTGATTTCTGAAAGTATCGACAATGATTTTTTTTTTTCATTAGCTAATTTTTTGTTACTAACTGACTGCAATTTTTTCTACAAGCATTACGTTACACGTAAAAAATATTTTTTTCTGCGAGATTGGCGAGAATCAGCCATACCTCACCGAGGCCGCGCATCGATACATAGGTTAAGAGGCTTTCGTTGTCATAGCAACGAGTGATGCGGTTCCCTCGTAGCTTCCTCTTCACTGCAAAGTTAACCTGAAACGGACTATAGATTGCGTTGGGGGGGCGGTGGGACAAAAAGGTTGGGGAAACTATGTTCTAAACATTCACTGCGCTTGCGCATGATTTTAAAAAAGGTTGAAAATCATTCACCTTTGGCGATTTCCTTTGTTTTTTTGCCTATAATCATGGCGAGGTTGTTTGGCGCATTTCTGGCTTTTCAGCATAAAATTATTGCAATAGAAATTAGTCGACACCGTCGAAATTGAATTTTCCTCTTCCGTTTTCTGATCAAGAGCTTCTGTTCTTTCGTAAATCTTCAATTTCTTCCACATTTTTTGTAATGCTTGATACCAAGCTTGAGAAATGCCATGCTCTTTGGCAATTTCAGTTTGAGTTTATTGTTATTGTTACTATGTACACTGCGGGCCACCGTAAATGCAACACCCTGAAGGAAGCATGCAAATAATATGAAATTTACAACATGCATTAGCGGAGGTGAGATATGCAAATGATTAGAATTTCAGCGCAGACGCTCATCACGCGCGCCTGTGGCGCCACTTCAAAGCGCTATTTAAGGCTTGGAGATTTCGACGATTTGAAGTACGGTAATTGTGTTTTTCTTGTGGTTTTTTCAAAAAAACGATCATCTTTTGATCAAGTATCCGAGTTCGACAGAGGAAGGATAGTGGCCTACCGAGATTGTGGATTATCTTTCAGGGAAATCGGTAGTCGTGTTGGACGAAACCAAACAACTGTAATGCGGATATGTGATCGTTGGATGCAGGAGGGTACGACGGACTGACGTGTTCGATCGCATCCACCTCAGTGCACCACTTCACGTGATGACAAGTGTATTGTGCGTATGGCAGTGACGGATCGCTCAGCCACATCACGAACCATAGCACAGCACATTCAGTCTGTACCGCATCATCCAGTGTCTGCGCGTACCATTCGACGCCGTTTACAGCAGAGTGGTCTGTCCGCAAGACGTCCATTGCTTCGTCTACCCTTGACGCAGAACCACAGACGTCTCCGCCACCAATGGTGCGATGAAAGAAGGATGTGGACGGCACAATGGAATGAAATTGTCTTTACTGACGAGTCACGCTTCTGTCTGCAACACCACGATGGTCGGATTCGAGTCTGGAGACACCGTGGAGAGAGGATGCTGAACAGCTGCGTTATGCACCGCCACACTGGTCCTGCACCGGGTATTATGGTATGGGGCGGTATTGGATATCACTCTCGCACTCCTCTAGTACGCATTGCCGGTACTTTAAAAAGCCAGCGCTACATCTCCGAGGTGTTGGAGCCAGTTGTCCTTCCTTACCTTCAGGGCTTGCACACAGCCATATTTCAACAGGATAATGCGCGACCACACGTGGCACGCATTGCCCAAAGGTTCTTCGTCAATCGCCAGATTGAATTGCTTCCCTGGCCAGCTCGCTCTCCGGATCTTTCGCCGATAGAAAACATGTGGTCCATGGTTGCTCAACGATTGACCCAGATTACATCCCCAGCTGCCACACCAGATCAACTTTGGCAACGCGTGGAAGCTGCTTGGTCTGCTGTACCCCAAGAACACATCCAAAGTCTCTTTGAATCAATGCCGAGGCGTGTGGCAGCGGTGATCTCAAACAATGGCGGCTACTCTGGCTACTGATTTTGGCAAGAGCCACACTTCACAGAAGTCTATAAATTTAATCATTTGATGCTTGGTCAACATGTTAACTACAAAATAAATATTGTTGCGATATCTCTTGTCTTTCTTGGTGTTGCATTTTGGGTGGCCAGCAGTGTATTTACTGCATTCAAAACTTTCAATCTGTTTCACAAACAGAAATTCTTTCTTTTCGCGCAATTTTTGTTTTCTAAATTTTAAACATTGCACGAAGTCATGGCTTTTGTACAGGTTTTTTTTTTCTTTCATTTGAAAAGTTAGCGCTCTCTGTGGGCTAAACAGAGATCAAAAATAAAATATTTAAATGTACTGAAGACATTATATATAGAGGGCGCAAATTCTAGCTTTTACATAAATTTTAAGTCTTTACAAATTTTCCTTAATTTCTGAATGATTCTGATGTAAAATGGTTTACGGAAACTTGTCCCCCCCGGGATTTCTACCCCAACACTTTCATCGCCCCCAGACAGACATATGAAAATGTACAGCAAGTGAATGGGTGATTGTTCGTATGAGAGACCAAATGAATGGGTGAGTGTCCGTATGAATGACCGATAGAGTATGAGATTGAGTGACCGTATAAATGACCGATAAAGTATGCGATTGAGTGACCGTATGAATGACCGATAGAGTATGCGATTGAGTGACCAAGTGAGTGGGTAAGTTACCGACTGAGTGCGCGATTGAGTGAGTGCATGTATGAAAAAGACGCTCACTCACATACTCACTTGGTTACTTATACGGTCACCCATTCACTTGGTCACTCACTTAATCACTCATACGGTCTCTGACTTAATCACTCATACGGTCTCTTACTTAATCACTCATACGGTCTCTTACTTAATCATGCATACAATATCGTACTTAATCACATATACGGTCACTGATACGATCACTTAATCACATATACGGTCACTGATACGATCACTTAATCACATATACGGTCACTGATACGATCACTTAATCACATATACGGTCACTGATACGATCACTTAATCACAAATACGTTCTCTCATACGATCACTTAATCACAAATACGTTCTCTCATACGATCACTTAATCACAAATACGTTCTCTCATACGATCACTTAATCACAAATACGTTCTCTCATATGGTCAGTCACTTCATACTGCCAGTCATTTAATCACTCATACGGCCACTCACCACTCATTTGGCCATTCACCCTCTCACTTATTCACTCACTTAATCACTCACCCACTCACTTGGTCACTCACTTAATCCCTTATATGGTCACTCACCCCCCCCTTGGCCACACTTGATCACTCATACCGTCACTCACTTTTTTCACTCATACGGTCACTCACATTTTCACTCATACGGTTACTTACCCACTCACTCGGTCACTCATGTAATCACTCACCCGCTAATTTGACCCTTTCCAGGACGAAACGTCGGGATGAAAAATGGCGTGAGTAAAACTTCCGGGGGGTGGAAAGCGCCAGGAGATAAACGTCCCTATAACGAAATGTCGAAGGCGAATTTTTTCCATATCCCCCCGGTATACATATGGGCTAGCTGTTCAATGAGCAGACAGAAGGTTCCGCCACTTGGTGACGAGGGTAGAAAGTACCACATTGCAAATCACATTTTCCTTTCAGGATTTTTCCCGTCTCAACAAGAATCTCGATTCCTCGAAAAACCTCATAACTGCTGAAATTAAAAAAAAAAGAAAAGAAAAATATATATTAGGGGCCGTTCAAGTATTACGCAAGCAAATTTTTAGCCATTTTTGATCCCCCCCCCCCCTTGTCAGCAAAATTTCGTCATCAGCTCTGCCCCTCTGAATCCCAACTCATATTTTCATAAAGGGTGGTTGATGACGTAAGCATCATCCAAATCCCCCCTCTCCCCTTGTCATCAAAAGTCAGCAAATCGGGACCCCCCCCCCACATCGATGATGACGTAATACTTGAACGGCCCCTTCACACAAATTTTTGACGCCGTACATTTCCTAATATTTTCACGGATGAATATAAATCAGTTTGCCAGGGGAATCGCGGAATTGTGTACGGATGATGTTACATCACAACACAAACCACATTGACATGTTAAGAGGAAATGATTAATAACCCAGAAGTTTGTTTCCAAATACTGTGATATTCAAAACTGCCGATTTCAAATGATTTATTGCCTCGAATTCGATTACGTCCGGGAGGGAGGAAAAAAAAGTGAATCGATCCGTTGGAGATACACATAATGATAATATCGAGCACAGTTAATCCTTGAGTGACTGAAGAGAGAGACGTATATATCCGTTTTCTTTTTATACTTATGTATGCGTCCCGTCTGAATCCCCTCTGATGCATAATCGATAGCGGAATCGACGAGGAACAGATAATCAGCTTCAAGACCGGGACGATTAAGGCTTCCGAATAATCGATTAGTATCAGGATTGAATGCCAAACGTCACGTGACACTCGATCTGGAAGGGGTAAAAAAAAAAAAAAAAAAAATGTTAGTTTTGTTTTTATCGGATTCACGGTAAAATGAGAAATTATTTTTCATCGATTAAAAAAAAAAAGCTGGGAGTTTTAAAATTGATACGTTTCCGATAAATAATAAACAATCGATGTATCAATGAAATTATATGAAATATATTTTATTTGAATCATTTTTTGCATGTCTATTTTCTTCTGCAGATTCAGGAATGTGTTTCATTTCCCATGTGTGTTGACGTTTTTGAGTCCCTGTTGGCCGCGCCCGCGGCCCTCGTGTTAAGATTTTTGACATTAAGCTGGTAAAATTGGTAAGTAATCATTGATAGCCAGATGGGTCACAGAAAAATTGATTTGCCTGTTGGAAGTGGCGTATTTACAGCTGGGGGGGGGGGGGGCTAAGTGGGCTATGGTCCTGTAGCGGTATGTTCGGAGGAAGCGGTGAATTTAAGAATGAGTGGCTAAGAAAATTATTACATAATGGGAGAAGGGCGGCAAAATTTTGTAACCATGAATCCGCCTCTGTCCAGAGAGCGATAGACTAGGTAAGTGAGAGTTCGAAAAGCATGTGAGTGAACAAAAGAATGGGCAAGCACGTGAGTGAGCAAAAGAGTGGCCTAGAGCTATTCGAGCATGAGCGAGCGCATGAGTGGCCATAGGAGTGATGTAGAGCGTACGTGTGACCTAGTATGGGTCAGAAGGGGGGGGGGGGAAATGGAGAGAAAAAGGCTGAAAGAGTGGCCTAGAGCGTGTGCACGCATGTGAATGGCCAAAAGCGTGACCTAGGGACTGTGGTTGAGAAGCGCTGGACTACATCAATCCGTTCAAAATTCGATTAAAATTTTTATTAAAAGTTTATAATTTAATTTGGTTTATTTCACTAAACTGATTAGACGTCTTAAATCAAGTTCTTATACATAACATTTCAGATACAGACCGTATTAAAACATATTTGAATCAATATTTTGATGAAATTTTTCGACATGAGGAAACATAAGTCGATTCAACAAAAACTAGTGACGACGATATTGAACAGATTCAAGTGGGCGGCCTTTGATTCTTAATCTATTTCTGTATTTGTTTACAGTGGATGAATGAATAGAATATATTTTTAATAGCATCAATTAACATTATATACAGGGTGGTCAAAAAGTCCGTAGAAACTTTAAAAATTCATAAAGACAGGAAAAATAACCGAAATAAAAAACGGTTTGCATCGCTAGGTCACGGGAATTTAGGAAAAAAAATAACTCAAAAACAGCCGATAGGTGGTGCTTGTACGAGCGACTTTGGTGGAAATATGCAAATGAGACTATGATAAGTACTACGATAAGAACTTGCGCTCCTGATCCAGTTCACCGTCGTAAACTGTATATGTGAATAAGGATGCTGAGTACGAACGATAAAGCTTTGTTGGTGAAGTTGTTGTTATTTCCCTATGGTGGTGGTGGTCATGTGGAACACATACTGCTGTAATTAACGATTTTGAGGCATTCTGTTCGTTATTTGCGTATCTTTTCTTCCACTTGTGTACGTCATCGCCATCTATCGGCTATTTTTTGAGTTTTTCCTGTCTTAAAAAAATTTCCCGTGACCTATCGATGCTAACCCTGCAAACCTTTTATTTCGGTTATTTTTATGAATTTTTAATGTTTCTACGGACTTTACGCCCACCCTGTAGTTACCGACACTACGTTTGCTACGAATGAATTACATTTGAAAATATTCGATTAAAATCCGATCAATCGATTAATATTGTTTCTGACTAACCAGTTAAAATCTTTAATCGATTCCCAGCTCTAGTTATAACCGAGTTTGACGTTAAACAAGCAGTTTTTAGTCTCTGGAAGGTATCCATCAACGAGACCTTTTTTAACGCAAAAATGAAAACTAAAACCGAAATCATGGAGTCAAGAAAAGATCTTTGTTGAAAAAAAAAACACACACACTTTGACTTTTTCGCTCGAGAAATAAGTCATTTTAACCTCATTAATCTTTTCTTGGATTTGGCAACAGATGGGTTACAGACCAAGTTCCCCTCACTTCTTATATATTTGTCTCTCTTTTCAGCAAATTTTTTTCTTCTCTTGAGGTTCCATGGAACCAAAAACCTGACCAGGATGAAATAAAAAATGACGTTGAAGTTAATTGACCGTAAATACTTGTTCTCAAGAAAATCACCTTTCTGTTTTTTTCTTTGGGGAGTCGTGACAGGTCTTAATCTATCAACGGATTAGAATGTCTATCTTGAAGGATTACGGGGCGCGGTTGCGCCAAAATTTCTGGCTCTCATTATATTTTGTCCTCTTCCTTTTTCTTTTCTTCTTTTTTTAAATGAAAAATTATTGTTGAATGTTTCTGTTTCTCTATCTGTTTATATTCTTTCTACGGGGTCATTCAAGCATTACGTCAGCATCGAGCAGGTTGCTTACGTCATCAACCACCCTTTTTGAAGAGATTAAATATTCTAAGCTGCTGACAAAATTTTGCTGACAGGGGGATGGGGGGAAGGGGTCAGTATTTTGCTGACTTTTGCTGACAAGAGGGGGGGGGGAATCAAAAATGGCTAAAAATCCGCTTACGTAATACTTACTTGAATGGCCCCTATATATTGTAAGTTTCCCCCGCAGATTCCGTGGAATTTTTGAAGGTTTTGACTAAATTCTTCGTAACTTACTGATATTAAGTCTTTATTTTTGTAGCTTTTCTGCTCGATTGATTGTTTTTCTTTCCCACCGTGTGGAAAATCTATATATATAAAATTGATTTTCTGTCTGTCTGTGTGTGTGTGTGTGTGTGTGTGTGTGTGTGTGTGTGTGTGTGTGTGTATGTTCTCTATACAAATCTACAATTTTAGATCGATCGTCACCAAATTTTGCATGTATACCACACGGGACCCGACTTGAACGATAGGCTACTTTAAAATTTCGTCAGAGCAGGGCAAGTGCCCCAAACGGGCAAAAAACTGTCCGGCAATAATGGTTTTTGGGCCTCAACAATCACTTTCCGAACGTTTACTTTGGTTACCGTGGTTCCCTAGCAATGCGTTTCAGATGTGTATATGTGCCTTTACAATGGTTTGTCACTTCTCTAATCCTATTACCACATGTATAATAGTTTATGCCTTTATAATGGTTTGCCACTTTTTCAATCCTCCCAGTAATGAGATTTTTTGAATAGATGCTATAATCATTATATCAGCATCACTTTGAGGGTCAGGCAAAGGATGATCCCCATAGAAATCAGTGTTAAAATTGCCGATTTCACTGTAGAAATGCGAAAATTTGGTGGGGTTTTCCGCCACATCAGTAATTTTAAAAATTTTATTGAATTCTATATTTTTGAAATATTGAGTTCGCTTAGACATATACGAAGCCCAGGAGATTAAATAGGAAGTAATTAGTCCCGGACCTACTTTCGAGTTGGATATTCATGCAATAACATTGATTTTAACTTTTTATTTACATCTTCTCAAGCGTGAAAATCAATGTCTTCGTATTCTCTTTTAATATTCAACTGCATAAATTTATATAGTTTAGGATGTTTTAAAATTAATTATGGGCCCATAAAGTACATCGAAGAAATTCCACAGCTTTAACTAAGCATTTTTGGAAGCTAAAACCGGCAGATGGGTAACTTGAAGTTTAAAAGCGGGGGCGGGGGGGGGGGAATCGAAATACTTAGCGCCCTTAAAAAAGGGAAAAAAAAAACATACTCATTTCTACGTTTCTTTAAATCTAGATTTGTTTCTTTCATGAGTCGCGCTGGAAGTCGCCATATTGGTTAAATTAGACACGGTTTGCATGTTCCTCAAAGAAAGAGGGAAGTATCACGTGATCCAAAAAAGCCTCATTGAAGAAAACCCGGGCAGCGCCGGGTATTATAGCTAGTAGTCCATAAAATCAAACTGTGGTAATATTTGTTGCCAACTTATTTTGTTTTTTTACTTCTTCGCGTTTCGGGGGTAGTGTCAGTATATTGACGGGTGCCACATTGGTCTGAGTAGTGTCAGTATACTGAAATTACTCAAGACCTATATAGCGCCGTTCTGGTAGACGTATTTCATTGTAACTTGGTATATACGCTATATGGACTATGATTAAATGTAAAATTGCAATAATAAAGCGACTTTCCTTTTCACCTGGTGGTAGAAAATTCAATTTTTTTTTTAAATTTCGTAAATCTCCCATGGCCTCATTAACATATCCTAGAAATTTGGATCTATTCGGTTTTGAGGAAAAACTACTCAAGGGAACTTTAATTGTAATCACCCTGTATATTCATCTCACATATCTGTCACACATATACGTACTTTTTTGGGGGAGGGCACTGCGTTTTGACTTGCAGTGTCCATCCATTTCCGTGATTGACAATTTTAGCGATAGTTTGCAACTTTACTTGCCTTTGACAAGTTTTTAGTATGTGATTAGCAACTATACCTGACTTTGACATTTTTTTTCAGCTGTAATCGGCAAATTCAATTGGCTGTTATTGGCTTAATTTAAGCTGTATTGGTCTTTTCTGGCGAGATACCGTATTTTTATAAAAGAAATATGATCAGCGTAGGCATTTATCGCGTATTTTGTGCGTATTGATACTTTTATTCAGGGAAAAACTTTCGCGGACTGGATAAAACCCGTTGGCGAGCTGCATTTGGCCCACGGGCTGAAGGTTGAGCACTCCTGATACACAGATTTGAAAAAAACTTCATTCGTTATTGAAAAAAATTACAATCCAATTTTATTTTATACAAAAATTGCCACGTTTTTAAGACAAATAAATTACACTGGTCGAATGGTCGACGCGTTTCGGCTCTTCAATGGAGAGCCGTCATCAGGACCTCGTGGTCAGAACTCACACGAATGAAGAGTGATGTTTACGTCTGGTCGTCCGAAGAGTTCGCCTTTGTATTTGCTGCGTCCGAGTGGTCTTTGGATGCGAATTGGGGAGCCATCTGTTGTAAAGTGTTGAAAGTTTTTTCACGACTGAGGTTAATAAAGCCTGTCCAAGCTGACGAAATAGGTGGTGTGTTTCTTCCATCATTAACGAGGAAATTCTGGCATGTTCTGATGAAGTATCCCTCGAGAAAATTCAATTCCGAATTGTGTGTTGCTTTTTTAAAAACAAATGCTTTGTCAAAATCAAAATGATGTGAATGTTGCCAGCAGTGTTGGGCAATAGCCGAATTATCCGTCCGTCCCTTCTCAACATGCTTTCGGTGTTCGAGAACTCGAATATTTAGATTTCTTCTAGTTTGTCCAATATATCCATTTTCACAATTCTTGCATGGGATGAAGTAGATACCAGATTCTTTGGAGGGTGAGATAGGATCTTTCAGATGGGAAAAGGTGAGTATATTTGTTGGCTGGAATATTGTATGGAAGTCAAATTTCTTGAAGATAGAAGAGATCATGAAACTTGAAGAAACGAATGGAAGAACAACGGTATTAGAAAACTGTTTTGAGTCAGCTGGGAGCAGGTTCGTGGTGCATGTCTGGGTCATTTTTCTGAGGACCTTGTCGATGATAAAAGGTGAAAAACCCCGATTAGAAGCGATGTCACGAAGGATATTGAAGGATATTTGACTTCCATACAATATTCCAGCCAACAAATATACTCACCTTTTCCCATCTGAAAGATCCTATCTCACCCTCCAAAGAATCTGGTATCTACTTCATCCCATGCAAGAATTGTGAAAATGGATATATTGGACAAACTAGAAGAAATCTAAATATCCGAGTTCTCGAACACCGAAAGCATGTTGAGAAGGGACGGACGGATAATTCGGCTATTGCCCAACACTGCTGGCAACATTCACATCATTTTGATTTTGACAAAGCATTTGTTTTTAAAAAAGCAACACACAATTCGGAATTGAATTTTCTCGAGGGATACTTCATCAGAACATGCCAGAATTTCCTCGTTAATGATGGAAGAAACACACCACCTATTTCGTCAGCTTGGACAGGCTTTATTAACCTCAGTCGTGAAAAAAATTTCAACACTTTACAACAGATGGCTCCCCAATTCGCATCCAAAGACCACTCGGACGCAGCAAATACAAAGGCGAACTCTTCGAACGACCAGACGTAAACATCACTCTTCATTCGTGTGAGTTCTGACCACGAGGTCCTGATGACGGCTCTCCATTGAAGAGCCGAAACGCGTCGACCATTCGACCAATTGAATTTATTTGTCTTAAAAACGTGGCAATTTTTGTATAAATTAAAACCAGGCAAAGTTACTCATTTTTTTTGTGATAACATTCCCAGATTATTTAAGTGATAAACGGTGGTGTCAAAAATGGGGCTAAAAATTTGCTTACGTCATACTTAAACGGTCCCCTAGACAAAATCTAATGCAATCGGTTACGACCGACCGACTTAATTTCTCGAAGATTTATTCTAGAAAATTATAACTACAGTCAGACTCGGTTGTAACGACACCTCGGCTATAACGTCAGTAACTGGCGGTCCGGGCGGATTCCTATAGAGAATAATGTTAATGAATAATGTCACATCTGCTTCCATTTATTTTTATCGGGTTTTCCCCCCGCAAGAAAATTTTCAAGTTAGAGCTCATGGCATCGAGGCAATGTTTGTTTGTTGGAGTTCTATTGGAGTCTAATACTGAGAAGCAGATTTATCGCATGTTTGGCGCTTCGTCTTGCTCATTGACATGATCCGTATTGGCCTAATTTCGCCATTCCTGACTTCTGTTTTACCTTAAATTATCCCGTTTTCCGAACAAAGTTTGCTTTGTTTCCTAATCTTTACTAGAATCAGAGATGAAAGTAATTTGTGTGTTCATAAGCATATCTCAGTCACCTTTCCTTGGGCATTTTACCTGTTGGAACCTTGTATTTGTATTTATTTACAAATTGTGTTAAAATGAATATAACTATAAATATTCATCTCATTTGTCAAGTCCAATTTTTCCCGTGAAATAAATTTTAAATCGCTGCAGACTCTTGCTGTAGCACAGCATTTCTCGCCAAGGGTTATTTATGAGCAATATTTGGCAATTTCACCGACAGTTGGCGATAGTTTTGGTCAGAAATGACGATGTCCTATATTTATGATCCCAGTTTCCCGTATTTTCCTCGATCAAATCGCTCACCCCGAATGATAAAGAAGTATAAATTTCATGCAAAATACAGTATATGATATTGTCCCTGATTATATTTTTTGCCAAAAAAAAGACGAAAACATCAACGCGACGTGTGTAACTACACCCCGGTTATAGCGACCGAATTTCGCGGAATCTCCAACGTCGTTCTAACCGAGTTTGACTGTATTTTAAAAATACTTATCATCATTGAATATCAATGAATATCTTCAGAGAGAGTATTTCTTGTCCTCTCTTATGTATTCTCTACAAAGAAAGAAAGAATAGAGGATTTTCTCTTATAAAAATCACGAAAGAAGGGAAAAATATCGCGTGAGAGAGACAAATGGATAGGGAAAAATATCAAAGGGAAAAGTTTTTTCTTCCCTCTTTAGTTCCGTATGATGGATGATTTTTTGAGCTTTGCAAGGATTTTTCTTTCAGCCAGTGATATAGGTGGGTGGTTTAAGAGGAAAAAAAAGGGGCAAAGGAGGGGCCCCGGGTACCCTTTTCTTTTCCCATTTATGAAATATGGGAAATAAATTGCCTTCTCAGAAAAGAAAAGAAAAAACTGAAGATATTCCGTTTTCTCTTGTTTTCGTCCCTCGATTCGGATTCCGAAAAGGCATTTTCCGGTTTTGGAAAAATGAACGAATTGATCTCTTTCAGCTTCTTTCTTTCAAACCGAGCACAACTCAGGTCTATCACCATCTATGTGGGCGATTTACTACCTTAGTGAGTTGTGCCGGAAGTGTAACTGTGTGTGTACCTAACAGTCTGAACGCGTATGTAGTGTTCTGTTTGATTTTCAGTGCCGCCATCTACATTTCAGAAGTGAAGTGAGTGATGTGATATGATTGAATTTCATTTGTAGGTCTGTTGCTCTGTGTGGCGAGACTTTTGAAAGGGGAGATCGGCTCGCATTCGTGCCTTGAAGTTGGGAACCACAAGTATACCAACTTCAGCCGACCACCACTATGGCGACGGTGGGGTTCGAACCCGGATGTGAGTCCGTCACTATGACCACTCGACCACCATAGCGGCTGTGTCTTGGACCAGTAGGTTCTTTCCGTCGACCACATATCTGTATATGTCGTAGTTGGCATTTTTGAAGTATGCTGACCATGAGACAAGTCGTTTGGCTCTGTACTGGTCCAGGGTGTTGGCCATGGTTGCTAGTAGTGCCTTGTCAGTCGGTAGCTACTGAGTTATACTTTTTCATAGCCTGTAAGTAGTTTGCAAGGAGAATCGCTTTGAGTTTGAGACATTCCAAATGTCATAGTGAAGGACTGTATAGATTTCAAAGTCACGTACCTGCGAATAGGTGTTTGTAGTCAGTTCTTGGGTACAGCAGGCTGTGCTCTAATCCGACGATAAGTCCCACGGCGATAGCGTGTTGTGAAAGGTATCCTGCGTCTCCGGTAATAGTAACCTGCGAGTTCTCGTCCGATATGTTGTTAGAGTCCGCCTGTGTACCCGGCCAATCCGACGTATTGGGTACCGGCAGGTGGAGTAGTGTCTGCGTCTCCACATGCTTGGCTCTTGGATGAATATATACACTTGAAAGGTAATTATTTGAAGAAAAAAGGAATACGAGAAGGAATTTTATGAGAGTGAAATAGAACTTATGCAGTGTAATTATTTCTTCAAATAATAACCTTTTAAGTATGTATTTTTGAATGAACAAGTGAGCACAGCACAGCTCTTTTGTCATTCGAAAAGCAATTTTTGCTACTTCTTCATTCTATATCTTCAAATATTCTCTGAGATATGGCAGTTAAATATTCTCTGAGATATGGCAGTTAAATATTCTCTGAGATATGGCAGTTAAATATTCTCTGAGATATGGCAGTTAAATATTCTCTGAGATATGGCAGTTTTTGTGAAGCAATACGTTGATTTTGCCAAAAAATTCAATATATTGTTTCCTAACAGCTGTAAAATATTAAATTCTGAACATATAGTTGAGACCCTAGATCATCGGTTCTTAACCGGTGCTCCGCGGAATCCTTGGGGCTCCTTGTGCACTCTCCAGGGGCTCCGCGGCCGCTCGAGGAAAATAAAAAGAAACAGCAAAATTTAAAAAAATAATTAAAAATATTTTTAATTATTAGTAGTATAAATAGTAAAAATAAATCAGTAACTTTGATGAATAGTTAAAAAATTGGCCTATGGTGCAATGATATAGAGCAGCGGTTCTCAACCTTTTTTTGACTCGCGGAGACCTTTTAAGTAAAAAATTCTGTGGCGGAGCCCCGTAGGCCAATTTTTGGCCGAGGTGGTCGAGTGGTCATAGTGACGGACTCGCATCGCGGGAACCCGGGTTCGAACCCCACCGTCACCACAGTGGTGGTCGGCTGAAGTTGGTTTTCTGTGGTTCTCAACTTCAAGGAGCAAATGCGAGCCGATCTCCCCGTTAAAAAGTCTCGCCACAGAGAGCAACAGTCCTACAAACAGTACAAATATTCAGTCATTACACTTCACTCACTTCACTTCTGAGATATAGATGGCAGCACTAAAAAAATCACACACAACACTAGATACGCACTCAGACTGTTAGGTACACATACTTACATTTCCGGCACAACTCACTAGGTAGTAAATTGCCCATGGCGATAGACCTGAGTTGTGCTCGGCTCAAAAAAAAAAAAGACTTGGAATTCTGGGGGGGCACGGTCATTATTGTTGGGGGGCACGATGATGATGTCAATTCATATATACATTAGATCTGTCCACTTGGGCCCCCCCCCCTGTATCTCCGTCCATGCATTGCACAGCTAATGTTACCTGGAACGCTGTTGAAAACTTTCATGGGCTTATCTTGCGTAATTTTTGAGAAATTGCGTTTAGCGTGGAATGAAGTAACGAAAAAAAAAAAAGAAATGAATCTTCAAAGAAAAGTTTGGAAATTGTTTGTTGCCTTTCAAATCTTGGTCCAGATGATTTTAGTAGCGCCCGAGTGGCAAAGATGCTCGTCTTCCACTATGAAGGTCCGTCATGATCCATGGGTTCGAATCCGGGCATAAAACATCAGAAGCAAGTTCTTCCCCTGCCGAACCTAGGGCGACCACCGATGGATGGAGCCTTCATTTCCCACCCAACTCCACTGGTTGGAAATTGCTGTATGGCGATATATGACCGGAGTTGGTGTGCGGTGAAGTAGATGATTTTAGTCAGCCACATATAACTTTGGCTTTATTTATCTCGCATGTATAAAAATAAAACAGTTTTGGATTGTGTGTAAAACATCACTCAAAACGTATGATTTCTGGACACATTTTGAGTATTTTTTTAATATGGAACGATTCTTCTATGACGGACGATTGATGAGATAAAGGACACATCAGGACCCTGTGGGGGCATTCAAGTATTACGTCAGCATCGATGGGGGAGGGGGGGGGTTTCCGATTTGCTGACTTTTGATGACAAGGGGGGGGGGGTTAATATGATGCTTACGTCATCAACCAACCTTTATGAAAATATGAAATATTCTTGATGGCATCTTACTCATACGCCAAATACGAGAAAAATCTTTCGCTAGTTTGTGGGCACCTGAACTAACATTCTCCCCAATGATAAAAAATTCCCTACAGAGCCACTTCAGCGATCTCTAAATGTTTCACGGATCCTTCAAGTGCTCTGGAAATTTTTCCGGGCCGCTTAAGTGCTCTGGAACTGTGCAGCGTATCATTCAAGTGATCCATAATTATGACGGGGATTACTTAAGTAATCTGAGAATGTGCTCCGTGGGTACCTTGAGTGATGTGGAAGTGACCTTTGAGGCCTACTTCAGTAATCTGAAAATGTGCCACGGGTCATTTAAATGCTCTGAAATTGTTCCACGGGTCATTTAAGAGATTTGTAAAAATGTGCAGCTTAGTTCATTTTTAGAAAATTGGGTTTGAGGGGGCAGGCCACATCAGATAACCCCCAGGGCCACAATTGGTCCGCGGGTGAAGGGTTTGCCATACATGGCTTAAAGGGTGGAGCGCAATGAATTTCTTAAAGAGAAATTTTGTGTTCTTACCTTTCAAATAGCATTGAAATTAACAAAAAAAAAATCGACTATATAATTACATATATAAAAAGGTATTTTCTTTCAAAATTTTAATTTTTAAAAAATTTTTTTTACATTAAAAAAATTTTTTTTTTCTTCTACCCTTTACTAGAAATATTTTTAAAATACTTAAATATAAA
The DNA here is from genome assembly GCF_987345545.1 of Pholcus phalangioides. Classification (NCBI taxonomy): domain Eukaryota; kingdom Metazoa; phylum Arthropoda; class Arachnida; order Araneae; family Pholcidae; genus Pholcus; species Pholcus phalangioides. The sequence continues at coordinate 3,680,694 of NW_028301603.1, forward strand.
CTGCTGGCAGGCATTGTATATGCTAATGTTATCCACTAAAACGAAGTTTTTTGTTAGACAAGGAAAATTTTTTTCGAACGAAGTTTCCAATATATCGAAACTTTGTGTGTCTTTCTTTCAACACTATGGTGTTACATATTTTAACACGAGGATTCTGCGTTAAAATTTTTTGTGCCACAAAATATGGGTACATTTTGATGATTTTTTAAAAGAGTTGCATGTTGATGAAGTTAAATATCAAGGAAAAAATAACCAACAATATTAAAATCCTAAAAGCTCATGTTAAATTGTATAAAAGTATTCATAGTATCCGCGAAAAAAAATTGAGTACCTAAAGTGAATAGAAAGTTGTTAAATCTTCCTTAGAGGAGATTTTTCCCATAGAAAAGCATGGGAAGAAAAGATTCCTATTACCACCAACCCCCTCAAGAAAGGGGCGTTTTAAGTATTACGTCAGTAAATTTTTAGCCATTTTTTTCGGAACGTTTACTTTGGTTACCGTGGTTCCCAACAATGCGTTTCAGACATGCACAAGCACACGCCTTTACAATGGTTTGTCACTTCTTTGATGCTGCCATTATAACAGTTTAATCTTTTATAATGGTTTGTCACTTTTCCAATCCTCCCAGTAATTGAAGAAAACCCAGGAAGTGCCGGGTATTTTTGCTAGTCTATATACAGGGTGTCCTGTAAGTGCTAATGCAGACTTTATCTCATCAACCACCCATCGTAGAGGTATAGTTTCAATTTAAAAAATGCTTAAAAGGCGTATGAATGATATTCGCTGCACAAGCTGGACATATGACGTCACTAACAACAGAGAACAACAACTACGACGACAAAACTGAGATTAAAAATGTTCAACGCCAGCTGATGAACTCAATGCTTGCCTAAAATCATCAATACTCTGGCACGAAGTAAAAAAATTAATCATTATCTACCGACATGCGAGTTCAACTGCAAAATGACTCGTCACTGCTATCATTTTCACATCAGATCATCATACTTGGCAATGGAAGAATTCCCGTAGACCCAAGCACTGGACTGATTACGTTCTCAAATGGATTTTGCCAGTTGTTAAACCCAGTTCAAGAACTTGTAGACAAAGTCTTCCCAAACATTCAACAAAATCACCGAAACCATGAGTGGCTTTGTGAGAGGGAGCGATTCTGGCACCGAAAAATGGCAGCGTGAACAAGATCAACGAAAAAATCCTAAAAATTATTCCGGGAGACTCCAAATCTTACAAATCGGTTGACACTGTCACAGACACAGAGCTGACAGTTCTGTATCCTGCAGAATTTCTGAACTCTTTGGATATTCCGGGTGTGCCACCACACAATTTGACCCTCAAAGTCGGAGCACCTATAATGCTTTTAAAAAATATGGAGACACCGAGACTCTGCAATAGCACCAGACTCTGCGTGAAGAAATTGCAGAATTACATCATCGAAGCAACGATATTAAATGGATGTGCCAAAGGAGACGTCTTCATTCCACGTATCCCAATTATCACCGAAGAAACGCCATTCACTTTCAAGCGACTCGATTCCCGATTGGTTTAGCTTTAGCCATGACAATCAACAAAGCGCAAGGCCAGTCGTTAGCAGTGGAAGGTATCAACCTACTTGAGTCCTGTTTTTCACATGGATAGCTTTTCGTCGCCTGTACATGTTACTGCCAAAGTCCGAATCGCGGCCGATCTGAGACTGGGATAGCCAATTCACGAATGGGCCGAGAGTTTTGGCCAAAGTCCGTCTGAATTGTAGAAATGATTCGGGCATAGACCGGCTATTTCACAAAGTGGCTGGAGATCCCTTGCCAATGCTTGATGTGCTGATGTCAGGAACAGGAAATCGTTGAGCTCGATATTCACAATTGATCTTGAACAATATTTGACAGTTAGTCTATTGAACATTTTGCCCAATTCATGTAGTCGCTACGTAATTTTCGATTTGATTTTCAATTTAATTTTAAATATAATACATAGTATACTAATTTGTAACATCTACACACCAGATGAAAAAACAAAAAATATTGTGTATCCACAACCGACTGCCTGAAGTTTTTAATTAAAATATTTAGAAATAAAAGTAATTTTTTCTCACTTGATGCAGAAATTTGTTTGATTAAGAAATAACTAACAAGCTATACATATATAATTTTTTTACGGGGCGAGCAACGTCACCGGGTATCAGCTAGTATCTTCATAAAGGGTGGTTGATGACGTAAGCACCATCGAAACACCCCCCCCCCCACTTTTCATCAAAAGTCAGCAAATCGGAAACTCCCCTGACGCGCTGACTTCATACTTGAATGACCCCTAACACATGTTTCGAGCTTTTCATTGACTCATTTTTGTTTCCCAATAATTTCCCGGAATTTCACACTCCAGATTGAAAAAAAAAAAATACCTCATCAGAAAACAACACAACAATCATCACCACGAGCCCGCCAAGAAAAATCATTTGAACAAAACACAAACAGCTTCACATTTGTCGGGATTACGACGCATTCTTACGTTAATCGAGTGATTTTTATCAATCGCTTTCTACGTATTTTCCCGAATATCCGGACACAATTCATAAGTATTCCTGACGAAGAGGGGGGGCATCACAAAAAAAGGAACCAAAAGGTAAGCATAATAATATAATGCTGTAATAATATTTCTTCGATTCCCAGTACCACTGACAGGACCCGATTCCCAGATCATAAAATACCGAAGCCCCGTAAATAAATGGCCGCGACCCCCCCAAAATCGATTGAAAGCGCATCGATTTCCAAGAATAAAATAAATAAATAAATTGAAGGAATTTAGTGAAAATTCTAAGAAAAATATAAATCTTCATCTTCTTTTATTATTATTTCTTCTTTTGTTGAAAAAGTGAGAAACGGATTTACTTTCAGTGACAAGTTCTATCGTCCCTTGTATTTATATTTGCTATAAAAGAAAAATATAAATAAATATTTTTACTCTCATTTTATTCAATGGCGTATTTTGAGAATTATTTTATTCCTTTTTTCGTTTTGACGTCGTTTATTTCACTTTGATCCTTGGAAAAGCCGTGATATGTCTTCTCGAGATCGTTCCCGTCTTCAGGAAAAAAAGAAATAAACGCCAAATGTGTCGTGAAAGTTATGAATGTGTCGTGTTCAGTGGCGTAACCTTTTTTAGACTAAGTCGGCCTTTTTTTTTCTATTTCTGGTAAACACACATCATTTATTTATATTTTAAATTTCCACGCTCTTGATGGGTTTATTATGAGGTGGAATTAAGGTAGATTATTACGAGGTTTTCTGCTGTTATATTAACGAATGATAGGCCTGAGCTGTTGTCGGTCTTTGTTGTTATATTAACCAAAAGCATATTTGTGCGGGGTCTTGGCGCTCTATAAGCCTAGCCCGACAAGTTCGAAGAGGCGGTAAATTTGAGGAATGAGTGAGGATGATGAGTGGTCAGGAAAATTAGTAGGGCGGAAAAGTTTGTATAGCCCCCAGGTGATAACACTATGAAACCGCCTCTGCTTAGTGTGACAGAGAGACTAGACCAGTGAGTGACCAAAAGAGTGGCCTGGAGTATGTGTAAGCATGTGCGTGATCAAAACAGTGAGTAAGCGAGTAAGCATGTGCGTGATCAAAACAGCGAGTAAGCATGTGCGTGATCAAAACAGCGAGTAAGCATGTGCGTGATCAAAACAGTGAGTAAGCATGTGCGTGATCAAAACAGCGAGTAAGCATGTGCGTGATCAAAACAGCGAGTAAGCATGTGCGTGATCAAAACAGCGAGTAAGCATGTGCGTGATCAAAACAGTGAGTAAGCGAGTAAGCATGTGCGTGATCAAAACTGTGTGTGAGCATGTGCATGATCAAATCACTATGAAATGTGTGATTGACCGAAATACTGACCTATAGAGTGAGGGAAGCAGGCCGGTGAGTGACCAGAAGTGGGACTTCGACAGCGAGGGACCAGCTCAAGGAGTAATCGAAAGAGTGCTCAATGATCAAAAGAGTGACGTCGAGAGCGAAGGACAGGTCAGTGAGAGACCAAAAGAGTAAATTGGAAAACCATGGGACTGACGTGAGCTCCAGCCGTCGGGCCCGGGATAATTCTGATCTTTTTTTCTTTCCAGGATATAAATCCATTATAAAAAGGGCAAGTCTAGCCTGAGGGCTCTCAAAAGATCCAAGCCTAGGGCCCTGCTCCAGAATGTGAGGGCCATGTTAGAAACAGAAGCGTATTTACAGAGAAGAGGGGTGCTACCGCTGGCTATATAGCCAAGCACGTGCAAGCATGTGAATGACCAAAACTGTGTGAAAGCATGTGAATGACCAAAACTGTGAAAGCATGGGGAGACTGAAACAGTGTGAAAGCATGTGAATGACCAAAACTGTGAAAGCATGGGGAGACTGAAACAGTGTGCAAGCATGTGAGAATGGGTGATCATGAGAGTGACCAAAAGAGTACGTAATCATGTGAGTGACCAAAAGAGTACGTAATCATGTGAGTGACCAAAAGAGTACGTAATCATGTGAGTGACCAAAAGAGTACGTAATCATGTGAGTGACCAAAAGAGTACGCAAGCATGTGAGCAACCAAAAGAGTACGCAAGCATGTGAGTGACCAAAAGAATGACCTACAGAGTGAGGAGACCATGTCGGCGAATGACCAAAAGAGTGACCTAGAGAGTTTGAGTGACGTAGAGAGCAAGAGACCGGGCATTGGTGTACGCAAAGGGGAGGGGGGGATTATGGTTCTAACCCTCCTCCCAAGTCAAGATTATGGTGTTACGTAGGAGGAAAAAATATTAACCTTCTCCCCCCCCCTTTCAGAAGAAAAAAAAAGAATAACCCCCCCCCCCTCGAGAAAATTCTGCGTACGCCTATGAGACCAGGTCAGTGAAAGACCAAAACAGTGACCTAGAGCGTGTGCCAGCATGTCAATAACCAAAAAAGTTACTTGGAGGCCGAGGGACCAACTCAGTGAATGATCAAAAGCATGAGACCTACAGCCTGTGAAAGCATGTAAATGGCCAAAAGAGTGACTTGGAGACACAGGCATATTTACAGGCGGTGAGCCAGGCGAGTTGAAGCGGAGGGCGGCGAATTCGAGGAACGTGAGTAGTCAAGAAAATTAGACTGGAATGAGAGAAGGGCAGCAAAAGTCGTGTAGCCCACAGGTGGTAAAACAAAACCGAGGCATTTTTCGGGACATTGCAGCATGAAATTGTTGCGGTTCCCAAATTCGAGGCGCAAATGCTTGCCGCATGTTGTCGCTTCCCAGTGGACGACCGGCCTTAATCTTCCAATGCCCTTTGGGCATGTTTCTTAGTAGACGAATCGACCGAAACCGTGAGCAACGGGTGAGTCTCTTGATTGCCTAAGTGACAGAAACAGGTTGAATATAACCGAGGCGCGTACACGATCCACATACAAACGGAATTGATATTGATTTTGTACTGATCTTCGAACCTCTGTATATTAAAGTTATTCAAATATTCACGGTGTTGATTAACACTCTCTCTTTTATTCAGGATTATAATACCTAGTCGCGATGTTGAAACCGGCTTCCAGCAGCCCTGACTGCTCCGGAACGGAAAACGAAGACGCCACTTCCCAGCTTGAAACGACCGAAGAGGAACAGACCGACTTATGCTCGGAAGGGCCGAGCTCTCACGAGTCCGGATCCGAAGGACCGACGGACGACGATACTTTCTACAAGACCTGCATCAGTGAATCGATCTATAGGGTCGATTTCGGATCGATCGGCGATGCAGATGGATCCGCCGTCGATAGCGTGCTCTACCAATCCCTCGACGTCGACGACAATGATATGCATCTCCAGCTCGAGAATCGTCAGATGATAGTGACGAGTTTCGGCACAGGTCGGCGACCCGATGACCTCTGCCTCGAACATTCCACGAGTGACGCGAGCGTCAGCACTGAGTACAGTGCGGGACAGGCTAGTGACCCAATCACCAGCGAATGTGACGAAGCGGGGAACGACCGCCAGGTTTTCGGCGACCCTCCCGAGGGGATGAAAATGGATCAAGACAGTGATACAGACAGTGTGAGTAATTATTCGATTAATTTAACCCTACATTCTAACTCGTACCCATACTGCTTGGAGATTCAATTCATGGTCGACACTGTTGAAGAGAATGAAACGTGCATAATTCCCAGCAACAACAAAAAACTGACTCCACAGGGCAGTGTTTCTAAAAGTGTGCCCTTACGGAGATCGTAAGGGCGTCACCAACCTTTGACCTGCAGATATTGATTTGTTCACCTATTTATGCTTCGAAGTGATTCTTCGGGGATCCGGAGATGAATCATGAATGGGGAAAAAAGAGCCACGGGTGACAAAAGTTTTTGAGAACCACTGCCACAAGGAATATAAGCTGGTTATATAAAAAGGATGTGGCTCATGGTGGAGAAATATGATGTCCATGCTATAGAAGGCCCCCCGCCCCGGAGGTAAAAGGTGGCGAAAAGATTCCATAGAGCATGCATAATGAGATTCATTACAGAGAGAGATCTGTTGACAATAAACAACACATGTCCCGGTAGAAAAAGGGCACCCTCGAATTTAAATACATGTTCTGCATCGGTTTTGTCATGTTCTTTTACTCTGTTAGGAGATCCTAAAATATTATGCGGGGGGATGTTTTCCTATGTGTTACATGGCTATCGAAGCACCACCGACGTCGATTAACACCACACAAAAGATATTAGTGCGGTATTTGACCGAACCCATCATCACATTATCTCATGAGACTCATGTCCAGGTAATGTGCTGGCTATTGCTCTTTGATAAGGATGATACCATAGCCATGGCCTCCACATTTTAGAGCAGGACCCCTAGGCTGGGATCTTTTGCGGGCCCCCCCCCTCCCGACCAGACTTTCACGGGGCCCTTTATGGTGAATTAATAGCGTGAAAAGCAAAAAAATTGTGGAAATTGCCCCGGGCCCCAGGGCTGGAGCCTTGTCAGCCCATCCCTTGTGGGGGCCATGTGACCATAGCTTTCCAATAACTCAGTTATGTCATATGTCCCGAGTGGATTAGTGGTCTATGCACACAAATTTGAGAGCAATAACTCCAAGAAGAGAACATTCAGAACATATTCAGAAAAAAAAAAAATGCTTTTCTGCCATGGGGCGGACCGTGGCGCAACGATATTCAGCATCGCTACTTTTTTTTCCGTAATAGTGATCAGTGGTGATGTTCTCAGGTGAAACCCAGTTTAACCATGAAGAGCTATTCTGGCCATTAAATAGTGGAGCGAGGGCAAGAGACGCGTCAAAACAGCAACGTGTTATGCGTACAATAAGTTATCCGTTAAGCTGGGTTTTCCTAGGAATAGGTTTCTTGCGCCGCGTGAACCGAATTAGACTATTTCGCGCCGGCAGAAACGGGTTACATAATTACGCTACGCGTTTGTATTTTCCTAGCGTGGTGCATCAGATCAGGGGGTCTATTACGCTCATGTCGTTATGCCCGCGTTTCAAACGTGTTTGGGGTTTGCGGTGCATTGTGGGATAGATTTACGTCACCATCGCTACAAAGCCGCTTGAAAGGTGCGGAACTCTTAATGCAGCTTTGCCATCGCTAAAGGTTGATTTTTCTCACATCGTTACTAGCGATTTTCGTTATCGACATCGCTACGTAAAACGTTAACTAACGAGAACCGGAGACCACTCGTTATGTTCGCGTTACGGAAATAAACATGGCCGCTCGCGCGTACATTTTTCGATGAAGGTGAGAGCAACGGAGACAAATTAGTTAGAATTGGAAATTATTCATTCATTATTAATTTATCAAATTGTTCATTATAATGAATAATAATTCTCTGAATTACGTTCCTTAATTTAGTAACATGATTTAGAGACAGCATTATCGTTTAAAATGTTATCTGTACACATACTGATTGGAAAAAATTATTCATAGTGGTAAATCGTTATAAATTATTATACTCGGTACAAACATAAATCACTCTACAAAACGGTTTTTTTTTTTAAATCTTGCATGTAAATGCCTTTATTCTAATCTTAAACTCATCTCAATATAAGAATATTATTTAACTGGTAAATCTCTCTACCGCGATGTTTTCAAGACATTTTGAAATTCACTATAATATTTTTTTTACATCTCGTTCAAAATCGACGTCAATATTTAAACGTCTCCAGATTTTCCCCTTCTTAATTCGTTTAATAACATTGATATTTTGTGATATCAATTAAGTATTGCTACTTTCTGTGCAGTACACAGAAGCGTAATGCAGTAAACACCATTACACACACACTATATTCTGCGCACTAAGTACAATATAAAAAATCAAAGTCAATTTTATTAATCAAAAAATAAATTTTTTCTAATCCTTGAGTGCATTTTCTGATCGGAGTATAAAAAAGATGTCAACAGCAGTGTAAATTTAGTGGCACTTCATTCTCATGTGTGACACAAGGAAACCAATTGTCTAATTGATGATGTAAATAAAAGGTTACTTGTTCTTGATTTCGACTTAATATCAAGACGGTAGATTAAATGTGTTAAAAACATGGTGATATATGATGATGATATTTTTGATAGTCGTTTTGGAAATTCATAACATCATTGAACTTCAATAGAAAATCATTTTTTAAACGTAATAATTTAGAAAATTTCCCCGCGCCAATATCATGTGCGTGTATAGCCTACCTTTTTCTCAAATATTTGATAAAAGTAAAAAGAATCCGGATGAATTAAAAAAAATGTAGCTTAGAAAATTAGGGACAACCAACGCGCACGAGTAAATAAAATAATAATAACGCACGTGCTGCAGCACTCGTTGATAGTGATGATGATTATCAGCAGCGGAAAAATTATCCGATTGGTCCATCCCTTTCGGAGCTAACGCAACTCTCGGACCAGGGAGTTTTTCGTAAAATAGATAACGACATACCCCGGGTTGCTGAGAAAAATCAAGTTTTTGACAATGGTCGCTGAGATTTGCGTTAGCAGGGCGGCTATGTTATAGTATATGTGGCCTTGGCATCAGCTACTCTGCCGTCTGCATGCTCCGGTTTGAAGGGAAGTGAAAGAAAGCACACAAGAGTGAAGAGAATATCGGCAAAACCGCGGCGCACGATGCATTTGACTCCTCCAGAAGCAGTCGGCCAATTACGCCCGACATAAAGCGCCGTCGTGAGCAGTATTGCGCTCTGTAGGAAAACAGTCATGCTGTTTTTCTTATTGGTGAGTGGACGACGTGTCGCGCTGGGCGATTTACGTTGCACGCGGCACAGAAAACCTGCTCCTAGGAAAACCCGGCTTTAAGGGTGGGAAGTAATAGCGTAAGCAGGGGGATCATACATGAATAGTATTGCACACGATATTGCTCTTTCGGGGGGGGGGGGGGGTTCTGTAGATGTGTGCTATGGAGGGACACATCTAAAATTCAGTGTACCCGTTTCAATAAGTAATTTTCTCAAATAATGATGTCGTACCTGTACTTATTGTACTACAGGTGAAATGACCATATCTTTGTCACATTTCCAACAGGACGAAGCTTATATGTCAGCTTACGAACGCATCGAACCAGGGATAGGATACCAATACACCAAGGAGGAGATAGACAAGCTGATCGACATCGAAGGCAAATTGGCGAAGCTCCGTCAACACAGGAAAGACGTTGACGACGTCGACGAGGTCAAACATGACCTCCCCCTCAAGAAACTGACGGACGCCGAACTCTTGGCGAGGATCAAAGACGTAGACAGGAGGCTGAAGGCTCTCAAAGCGAAAGAGCCTCGTGATGTCGAGGCCAAGGATGAGTCTGGACACGGTAATTCCGTATTGGACGGAGACGAGCACCTGGTGGAAGAGTCCCCACTGGAGCTCAAGGCTGAATAAGCAATGAATGGTACTGAGAATGTTAGTATTATGAATCATTGATCACTTTTCCACGAGAGCCATCTATAGGCCTATACTTTGTGTGTTCCGTATGTTATTACTTGGAGTTCATTAAATGGCGTGTGTCGCCTATTGCATGCAGAAATATACTTCATATCAGTCATGTTATTGGATTTAGACACGCATATTTTGTGGGAAGGAAGTGCGTATGTATTTTAATAAATCCACTCGTGTCAAGCCTGGCCCAATTCGCAAATATTTGCTTCCGATATTTGCGTTCCCCGGATGCAAAGAAGCAGCAGCGGTATAGGTTGGCTACACATTGTCCCAGCTTGGCCCCAATATTTCTTGGTGACACTATTTCTCAAGAACAATAGAACCGATTTTTCCGGAATACTCTTTGTGTTTTGACTGTCGGTGTTCTTCGACCAATATGTGGCCAGACGGATTGGAAGATGGGGGATGGAAGGCAGCTCCTTTGACTTGGGTTGGAAGCTGGAAGGCACTCGACTAGCCTTCCAATACCTTCCAGCCTCCAACATTTGACGATCATCGTCAATGGTGGAGTGGCCACACTAAACTTGCCGTGGAACGTATTGGGCCAGCCTTGACACAAGTGCGGCTTAAGCCCCCATGATGTTGATTCCAGAGTGTCAGAAACGTTATGTGGATGCTCTCAAACTTCAAGAATAATAAGTCTGTAATAATCTCCTTGATAGGAATGTGCAGATTTTGGTAGCTTACGGTAGTTGCTATGCATCTCACATGCTCAACCCTCGCGGCCCGAGCGCCAAATGTGGCCTTTGGAGTAATCTAATGTGGCTCGCGACCTCAAACCTAATTTTGTGAAAATGAACTAAGCGGCATATTTCCAGAGCACTTGAGTGACCTGCGCTACAGTTGCAGTTCACTTGAGTGACCCTCAGCACATTTGAAGATCACTTGAGTGACCCGCAGCACATTTGAAGATCACTTGAGTGACCCGCGACACAGTTATAGAGCACTTAAGCGGCCTGTGGTATATTTCCACATGACTTAAATGACCCGCGGGACAGTAAACCGAAACAGAACAACCAGTCTCTGTCACCGAAATTGTTTGAACTCAGATTCCGGAAAGACGTGGTTGTGTTCCAGCTATTGACCTGGCACATGTTTTTTAACCACGGCACAGTTAAAAAGCAGCGGTCTGCAGCACATTTCCACAACACCTAAGCGGCCCGCGGCACAGTTACAGGACACGCGGCAAATTTACAGATTACCCGCGACACGTTTTTAAACCACTGAAGTGGCCCGCACTCCCCTAAAGGTCGAGTACCTCTGCTGTACAGGGTGATTCTAAATTGCTGGAACAAACTTTAAGGTGGGGGGGGGGGGTGTATGAGACTCCTAAACAAGCATTTTTCCGGTCATAGAATGTGCGGTCGTATCGCAATAGCAGAGGGTGTTTTCACCGAAAACAAATCTACCGTATTATTCGGGTGGATTTGCCGCAATAAGTTCAATCAACTATTCGAGGGTGCAAATTGCATTGTAAGATGGTAGGTCTTATCCGTGGTGCAACCTAAGTAACGAAATTTCTGTCGCAAGTCATTGAACCACGTGATCATTGTTTGGCGCGGCATAAGCTTTATGGTTCTCTAGCACCAATAAAAAACAAACTCCAATCCAATTCGGAGGTGTACATGCACCCTCGAAACTATTGCATATTATATAGCCTCGAACCAGTGCCGTCTTAACGCATGGGCCTACCCGGGGGCCTCAAGAGAAGAGGGGGCTTCAGAAAAACGAGAAGTAGTTGAATTTTTCAAGAATTTTTAAGGTAGGGCCTCACAGAAAAAATCACTTGGCCCGGGGGCCCATGATGCTCTTAAGACGGCCCTGCCTCGAACTATTGCCACTATTGACAGCACATACAGCAGCAAATCTGTCGGTCGGAAAAGATATGATGTTTCTTTTCGGTGAAGTGGGTGTTGCGCACCCTCTGGAAACACCCTCTACCGCCTATGCTATTGCTGTTCGACAGCACATTCTATGACTATGCTTGTTTAGGTGTCTCATGTCACCTCTTAAAGTTTGTTCCATGAATTTAGAGTCACCCTACATCGCAAGGGTGCTCAACCTTTAGGAGAGTGCGAGGCCATTTCATTGGTTTGAAATCGTGTCGCGGGCCACTCAAGTGATCTAAAAATGTGCCGCGGTTCACTTAAGTGATTTCCGATCTGAGAATGTGTTGCGGGCGGCTTAAGCGCTGTGAAACTGAGCCGCGAGACACTCAAGTGATCGGTGAATATATTTCGCGACTCCCTTAAGTGGTCTTAGGCCGAACACATACTGGGGAGTTAAGAAAGGGAGCGATTTCAAAAGAGAAAATACATCGAGATCAGCATCGATTTCCCCTAACATACTGAGGAGGGAGAGGAGAGCGAAAATGACCGCAGGCGTTCTGAAGGGTAAAGAAGAAAAGCCTTTGAGCGGGAAAAGTGACATACTCGCCAACTAGTAACCCTACCAGCCTGCTCATGCCAAATCCATCAGTTTGGCAATATTGGAGGATTCCGATAAACCAGTGCCCCGCAGATCCCTTAGGGCTCCGTGCAAACTCCCAGGGGTTCCGTGGCCACTCGAGGAAAATAAATAAAAAAAAACAGTAAATTTGAAAAAAATAATTAATATTTTTGAATAATAAAAATAAGTCAGAAACTTTGATGAATAAATAAAAAAAATAGGCGTCTGGGCTCCGCCATAGAAATTACATACCGGAAAGGGCTCCGTGGGTCAAAAAAGGTTGAGAAGCGCTGCAATAAACGCGTTAATCCTCAAAGGACTACAAGTCCTGTTTATATATGTTTTTAATGACTTCTTGTATCAAACCGTTGTTTCGAATATTATTGCACAATATGTATAAAGATTGAAATAATTATACTTCAATCAAGATAGAGAGACAATACAATTAGACACTGAATAAAAATACATGCCTACAATCCACAGAAGCTAATTTCGATAATTTCAAAAGAAAATAATCACCGTTAATGAGATGAAGTTATCCATACACCTCGATGATGAAACCGTAATTTTTTTATGGCCAGCGTATCATTATGAAAATGATTGTTATTAGCGATAAATGTATACGTGGTGGTTAAGCGCAAATTATCAGTGTGGATCCATTATTTATGAAATCCCAGAATTACAGATTCCTCCTATATGCAGGGCCGTCTTAAGAGCATCGTGGGCCCAAGGGCCAAAGGATTTTTCTGAGGCCCTACCAGGCAAATTCCCGAAAATCTCAACCACATCTCACTTTTATGAAGCCTTTTTTATCTTGAGGTCCCACGGTCCTTGCCCTGGTGGGCCCATGCCTTACGACGGCGCTGCTTATAACCGGCATGTTCTGTGCATAACCAATTTCAATGAACGCACGGATGCTGCATTCAACTGGTTTCGATTTTTTAAGAAATACAGAAATATGTATTGTGCGTGAGATGTTCATTATTTGCATCAGAAAAACATTTTGTGCCTCTTTCATAACACACGACATTCCAATTCAAATCCACGGAAATAATAGATATTCAGCACAATAAAATAAAAGAGAAAAAACAGAAACCATGTTTCGACAATGTTAGTAAGCGATGAGCAATCATCACGGTGTTTATTCGTTTTCCTAAAAAACGGGATCTCAAACATTTTCCACCCGCGCCACCCATTTCCCTTATGAAGAGCCATTGGCGTACGCAAAGGGGGGATTTGGGGTTCTAAACCCCCCCCCCCTCAAGCCAAGATTATAGTGTTATTTTGCCGGAAAAAACGTAAAACCCCCAGAAGGAAAAACAAATTTGAACCCCCTTCCCCGAGAAAATTCTGCCGTACGCCTATGTGAAGAGCAGTTGTAAGCAAAGCATTTCTTTGAAAAACCTTTGTCAGGACCACTGCGAAGCTGCACCACTGACGAAGGTTGGCGCGCACAGTTTGAGAACCCCCTGCTAATCCATCAACGTATTGACAAATCCAGGGCCGCCATTCGAGGGAGGGGAGCTTTTGAAAATACAATAAAAATGGTATATATACATACAAATATATACATACTAAAATATATATATACTAGGGGCTCTGCGCCCCTGCAGCCTTTGGCGGCCAACCCCCCTCCCCCCCCTTCTCATCACAACATGTCTTGTTTATTTCGTCCCACTTCATCAGCGTTATGGAAAGGGACATGTGAAAGCACCAGCTTACTGAAGAAGCGAATTTTACAATAATAAAACAACATAAAACAAATGTGATTCATCAAGTACCCCCAGAAAACTTGCCCATGGGGTCCCCAGACTCCAATTAGCTGAATTGTAGCGGGGCCCAGACTGGATTTATCTCGGGCTATCGATGTGTTGCAAATTTCACAATGTTAAACGACAGAAAAGAATGAGATTCATCCAGGGCCCCCAAAATGAAACCTGTAAACATGGGGGCCCCGACTTGGAAGCTTGTTGGTCATTCCCCGCTGCAAGTGCCATGAAAAATTTTCATTTGTATTCATTTTACCAACGAATAAAGTCCAAGGCCCCCAATCAATTACCTGGGACACCAGTTCGCATACTTTTAGTGGGGCCCCCAAATTGGCTTTATCTCGGGCTTTCGCTGTTGCAAATTCTAAAATGTTAAATAACAGAAAAAAATGAGATTCATCCAGGCCCCCAAAATGAAACGGTCCTCTGACTCGGAGCTTGTCATACATCCCCCCCCCCGAGAGTGCCACGGCAAATGTTCATTTGTATTCATTTTACCAACGAATAAATTCCAGCCCCCCCCCCTCCCAGTTACCCGTGACCGAATTCTCAAATTTTATGGGGTCCCCAGACTGGATATATCTTGGGCTTCCGCTATCGCAAATTTTTCAATGTTAAAGCAGCAAGAAAACAACGAGATCCATCAAGGGCCCTGGAAATCAAACCTTTTAACTTCCCCATTAAGGTATACGTGCAATCCCCCGGGTACCCCGACCCTGTGTGTTGGGAGCACTAGTGTTATATGTATATTATACCTCTCGACGTGCCCCGCCCCCCAACAAGGGCAAGGCTGACAGGGGCCGGAACGATTCTTATCACTTTTTGATTTTTCACACTATAAATTAACCATGGAGAGCACCTGAAAAGCTGGTTTGGGGGCTCGCCATCTATTCCAGTCTAGGCGCCCTGCTGTAGGATATGGGAGTCTCTCCGTAAATGCACGTAACTTGGTCCCGATGGGTCAAATGGGTCCCGAATATTCTAGAGTTAAATGAATACTTGACCAAAAATCGTAACCGATTTCCGTCACTCAAAAAACGTTACTCACTTCCGTAACATAAAATCGTCACTAATTTCGGTTGCTTAGAAACAGGCACACTTTTCGAGTTTGTGTTTTATATTATAGAGTAGATATACATACATTGAGTTCATGTGTGTTTTCTTTCTTTGCCTTCCCCCACTACCCTGGAAAATGTTGAAATGACGTTCCTGGAAAATTCTCTACAAATTTTTTTGTTGAAATTCTAAGAACATGTTCAGTATTGAGTAGAAAATTGGTGTCGACCAGCAATTCTCAACCTTTTTTCTGAGTCACGGAGCCCTTTTTAGTATATAATTTCTACGACGGAGCCCCGTACGCTACGTTTTTGGTTTTTTTTTCATTTGGTCATAAAATTTACTGGTTCATTTTACTTTCATCGAGTGAACGCGGAGCCCCCTCAACCAGTGCACGTGGAGCACTGATTGAGAACCGCTGGTATAGACAGTACACAGATAGTTTTCTTTGTAAAAGATTTTTGATGTCTTTGTGGGGAAGAAATGATTTTTCCGCCCCAGCGACTGCATAATGATTTATAGTGGTATATAACTTATAATCTTTTAGTGGTTTTCCAGTTTCCGACAAAAATTTGCCACCCTTTACATTTTGCAGCCCAGGGCAAAGGCGTGGGCATGAAAAACATTGAGAGGGCTGAAAGTTGCCAGTCGTTCGGTGGTGAGCTTCGAGCCCGTATATAGAAGGGTGCAGTGCCCCGCATTATTTATTCATTAATTGGGGAAGGGGGTTCTCAGCCCCCTAACACAAAATTTATTGGGGGGGTTGAAATAGCCCCCCCCCCCTGTCATGTTCTGGTGCCTATGTCCCATGGCAGTACGTTTGTTATTAAAAACTATTCAGGGACAATTGAAAAGATGAAATTTAAGGGAGGGAATTTGCGCCCCTTCTGATACTACGCCCGGGAAACCATACCCCCCTCCCCTGCCCCCTTCCTAGTTGCAGAACTGTTCGTTCGTCAGAAGGAAGTTCTCTTGCACATAGTGTAGTTTTCCATGCAAAAAGCGCAATGGGATGGGCGGAAATTTGCGAAATATCTATCTCGTAGTCCCAGTAAGATTTTGAAAAATATTCACGTCTAAAAAAATGACGGGGGGAATTAATCCGTAAAATGCTACCACAACAATCGTCAAACTTTTAAATTAGGATAGACTGGGTTAAGCACAAAAAATGGGAATCGAAAAGAAGAGAGAGCGCCAAAAGTGGAAAAACATCCGAAAACCCCCTCCAAACCAAATGGGTGATGATGATGATCCCCCCTCAGAAGTTCTCTGTTTTTTCCCAAGAGAGTGAGGAGAAAAAAAAAGGGGAGAAAACTGACCAATCCCCAAATAGCGTCTGATTTTACCTCGCGATGAAAACAAACCGGCTTGAAAGAGTCGCGTACCTCTTGGAGCTGCCTCTTTCTCCTCCTCGTCTCGCTGCCCGAGTATGTGAGGCACAGAACAAAACAGTACATTTGTTTTCGCCGCTATTTCGTACCTCTCCGCTCACATCCCTGGTATGTGTTCGGCCTTAGAATGCGCCACGGTTCACCACAACTGACCCGTAAATATGCCCGCTCAGTTCATTTTTACAAAATTAGGTTTGAGATCAACCTTCGAGGCGCAAATGCGAGCCGATCTCCCCGTTAAAAAGTCTCGCCGCAGAGACCAACAGGGGCTTACACACACAACGGTATAATTATTGAGTGAGTTGAGGAAAAACTCATAGTTTAAAAAATTGATTGCAGGTGGCAGCACTACACATAACAAGCACACATTACACGGAAACAAACTTCACGGATAGATTCACTATATACATACACACACATTCCAACATGTACCAATCCGTTATAGGTTCCGAATATGGACGAGGTGCATGTCTGGTTTGGTAGTAGTAGTAGGTTTGAGATCATACCACATATCAGATGACTCCGATGGCCACATATGGCTCGTTGGTCATCGATTGAGCATATATGTTATGGAGCAGTTACCTTTCTGAAAACAAGGACCAGGAAAATGTCAAAAACAATATGACAGACCAAGACTTCACGAAAGACTTTTTAACGGGGAAATCGGCTCGCTCTCACACCCCTCGAAGTTGGGAACCGTCCCAGATGGCCTCCCGCAAGACGTCCTTCTCCAATGTCCTCCCAGTTCAATGGTAAATCCTCTTAAACATCGGAGAAGGAAAAGAAAGCTTTTTGTCTCCGGATTTCGTGGCCTGGTAAATCTTCTAATCCCAATCACGTGTTATTCGCGGTAGACGCCTCTCCACTCTGATTGCTATTTGTACTGGGATGTCCACATTGCAAGTGAAGACTGTTATCTTAAGAGATTACACCGTTGCTGTTAGAACGGGAGGGAGGAAACAAATTCTCTGCGCAATCTGTTTGTCAACGGAAATGCAGAAATAGATTAAGAACAATTGACATAAACTAAGTGAATTCATATTCCCAAGAACAATTGACGTAAACATTACATAAAGTTTCTGCGAAAATTTTGGAAAGTTTGACTATTATGAAACTTTTGGGATGGGGGAGGTCTATAAGCTTAATGCTTATGTTACAGTAAATGTAATTAATCGGTTATTATGCATAATAACCGATTATTATGCATTTTTCAATGCAATTTTCTTCGTAAAAACGTTTGTGTTTTTTGAATTCCTCCTTCCGTAAATGCCTGTTTCGATATTGTTTTGGGTTCATTCCTGAATTTTAGAGGCTTTATTCTGTTGAACTTAGATGCGGTCAGTTCGCGATAAGTCGAACTCGAATATCTGTTTCAGTCGAAGTTTACACTCGGCCCCAGAACTTTTTTCGCATTATAGTGTTAAAGTTTTCCCTTATAATAAGAGAAATTTAAAAAAATGGCATTTAGCAATAGAATTTAGCAAATGGAATTCAAGCAGATTCATTTGTCTGCTTGCAAAAAGTGTGTGAATTACGAAATTAAAGAGTCTCGCCACCGAGAGCAACAGGCCTGCAACGGTAAAATATTTAATCATTATACTTCACTCACAGTTCGAAAAATAAGAGGCAAGATGGCAGCACTATAACAAGCGTTACACAGATACAAGCTTCACATTAGGTTCACAACACGGACACGCACATAACAACACGTATCATTTCGTTAGAAGTTCCGCAGAGGAATATTCACTCATTCGGATCAATTAAGTGATCTACAAAATGTGCCACGGGTCGATAAGGAATCTGGTTATGTGCTGATTAATTTCAAAATCAAGTTTAAGAGCGCGTGCCACATCAGATAAATCAGAGGGGCTACATTCAACCAGCGGGACATAGGTGTCGCATGTATGATCTAAGTCATCTAAGACAGTCTTCCAACCTTTTTTTGTCCCGTCGCCCCCTTCTTCAGAAATTGTTTTCTCCCATCGCCCTACCCACGCAATCTAATCCATAGGATCTTATGTTATACCCGTAGTTTCTACCACCCCCCTGGAATATTCCATCGCCCCCCAGTGGGCGTAAACACCCACGTTGGGAATCATTGATCTAAGACATAGTTTCCCAAACTTTTTGTTCCATCGCCCCCCTTCTTCAGAAATTTTTGTTTCTCACATCGCCCCCCGACTCAAGTGAGACCACAGGATCCTATGTTATACTCGTATATTCCATCGCCGGCGACGACGGGGATACGGAACGATGGAGACCAGTGGGCGATATTGCCCACTTTGTGAAACACTGATCCGAAGGAACATAATTCTACTATTTTCGGTTCAAGTTATTATTACAACCGACATTAAAAAAAAAACAAAAAACAAATTATAATACAGTCGAATCCCGTTTTAACGAATACCGTTATAGCGAAAATCTCCTTTTAACGAACACTTTTGTATAATTCCCCAAAAATAAGTTTACATAGAAACAATGCTAGGTAACCTGGAATTCCTTTACAACGAAATTTCGTTTTAACGAAGTGATTTCTCCGGTGTCTTGGCGCTCGTTATAACGGGATTCGACTGTAATAACGATGCGCAGGAGAATCGATATTTTCCAGCTAAAATCAATGCTTACGATCTGGGTGAAAAAAAAAAATGGGGGCGAAACATTTTTTTTAAGACATTTTTTTTCTTCCTTTCTTTCCTTTATTCTGTTTCTTACATTTTCTTTCCTTTTTTATTCGTTTTCTTTAAACGCGTCTCGTTCCCATTTATTACCGCCGCCCCCCAACGCTGTATTTATTACGCGCAGGGAAAATTTTTCAGGACAAATTTATTTTTATTAATTTCTTTCCCCCCCCCCCTGCCCTGTTTGCACGGATAATGTCGTTGGAGAGCTTCGTGTTTACGATAATTAAAATTCCCGATATTTTTGGTGCGAAGTCCTCCTTCTTTTCCCTCCCCTCTGCGACTTTTTCCCTACCGATTTTTCCCGATCGATTTGTTATTAACGTGTGACCGTGCATTTTTCTTTTTGCCGCCCTCCCCCCCCCCCTTCCCTTATCTTGTCCCTTTTTTAGCCCCCAGAATTACTTTACCCTGCAGTTTTGGAAATATTGGATTTTCGGGCCAATTCGTTTTGGCTCGTCGAACGAGAAGAAAGCCATCGACTTTTTACGCCGGGGGGGGGGGGGGGGGCGCATAACCTTTTCGGTCCCCGGGCCAGATATATGGGGGGGGGTTTCAGCTACGAGCGGGCCACAAAACTAAATGATTATGAAAACCAACCCCTTAATGAAATCAAAATCGTCCTCACGAAAGGGATTTTAATAAGCGGCGGGCACTGTATTACGACCTAGTACCACTAGTGCGCGTGTGTGTGTGTGGTTTAGTAGCAGTACTACCACTAAACCGCGCATGCAACTCGTCCAATATTCTTCTGCGGGACGTCTCACGTTGGAATGTACGTGTTGTACATCTAACGTGCAGTTTCTTTCTGTGTGCAATGCTTGCTTTGTATATTGCCGCCAAGAGGTGATAAGAGACACCTAAACAAGCATTTTTGATCATAGAACAGACCCGCGACGCAGTTCCACATCACCCAAGTTGTCCGCGGCACAACTAAAGATCTCACACAAGTGGCATTTCCGCATGACTTCAGTGACCCTCAGCATATTTGAAGATCACTTGAGTGACCCACGGCACAGATACAGAGCACACTTAAGTGGCCCCAAGTACATTTCTACATGATTTATGCGGCCCGCGGAACATTTGAAGATCACCTAAGTGACCCGCGACACAGTTACAGAGCACACTTAAGCGGCCCATGGTAAATTTTTACATGACTTAAGTAGCCCGTAGTACATTTCTACATGACTCAAGTGGCCCGCAGCACACTAAACCGAACACAACCAGGCACTGTTGCCGAAATGATTTAAGCTCGGTGTCCGGAAGGACGTGGTTGTGTCGTGGCATATGTTTTTACCCGCGGCACAGTTAAAAATCACACACAAGCGGCTTACGGCATATTTCCACGAAACTTAAGCTGCCCGCGGCACACTTCCTTGTCAGGTCAGTTGCAGTGACCCGTGGCGCATTTTAAGATCACTTAAGGGAGTCGCGAAATATTTACCGATCACTTGAGTGTCTCGCGGCTCAGTTTCACAGCACTTAAGCCGCCCGCGACACATTCTCAGATCACAAATCACTTGAGTGAACCTCGGCATATTTTTAGATCACTTAGGTGACCCGTGGCACAGTTGCGGATCATTTTAGTGATCCGCGGCACATTAAAGATCACTCGAGCGGCCCGCGACAAGTTTTCAAACCAATGAAATGGCCTCGCACTCTCCAACGATACTTTTTTTTATACTTTGCTCAAAAAATAACCCCCCCCCCCCCCCCCGATGCAAAGAAGCAGCAGCGGCATAGGCTGGCTCCCTGGCGAATATTCGCTTCCAGAGTAATTTGATACGCCAACGCGTGTTGTTTCTGTTGGCGTTCTTCGACAAATATGTAGCTAGACGGATTGGAAGGAAGATGTGTATAGAAGAAGGCTCCTTTGACTTGAGTTGGAAGCTAGAAGGTACTCGACCAGCCTTCCAATACCTTCAAGCCTCCAACATTTGACGATCATTGACTATGGAGGAGCGGCCATACTACTCGCTCATGACCAACTTTGGAACGTACCGGGCCAGGCTGGACACGAGTGTGGCCCAGTCTTAATAGCATCGGTATTTTGTATTATCGACCTCAGAGTTTTTGCTGATAAATCCTTGTACAGTGAAAGCTGTACGAAACGGAACGACAGACTGAAATAATATTCCGTTTTAGACAGATTTCCGTTTTATAAAGGTGCAAATCATTGAACAGACTATATTTCGATCCCGTTCAAGACAGGTTTCCGTGTCATACAGTGTCCGTCACTATACAGGTTTCACTATATGAAACGGAAGGTCAAGTAAACTGGGATATCTTATTGGAAAAACTAAAAAATATTGGAGTAAGAGGGCTCCCACTCGATTGGTTCAGATCTTTTATAACAAATAGGAAACAGACAGTTAAAGTAGGCAATGCGATAAGTCAGGTAAAGGCAATAGATACAGGCGTACCTCAGGGATCGGTCCTTGGCCCAATAGTATTTTTCTATTTACATTAATGAAATTCATAATATCAATATTTCCGGTCAACTTGTTTCATTCGCAGATGATACAGTTCTAGTTTCCTCCGCTGAAACAACTGAAGAACTGATAAAAAATTTGGAAAAAGACATCCATGCAATAAATAAAAGAATTCGAAACCTTCGACTTAGGCTAAATGCTAGCAAAACTAAATGGGTTCTTTTTAATTTAACTAACTTAAGCACACACAGATTTAATGAAATTTCATGAATGTAACGACTTTCTTTCAAATACTATATGTAACTGTTCATACATTGAAAGAGTACAGCATTATAAATATCTTGGAATCATTATTTCATCTAACCTAAAATGGAAAGATCATACTGATCAAGTTGTTAATAAATTACGAGCAATCACAGCAATGACGTATAAATTAAAGGCTATCATCTCACACCAAAGTTTGAAAGAAGTATTTTTTGCATGGGTGTTCCCACATATTTTATATGGACTACAAGTTTGGGGGGGAACATATAAAAATTCAATCCATACTATTGATAATCTTTATGACTGTTTGCGACGTGACATTATACAAACTAACAGTTCTGCACAAAATAAAGTATCATTGATCCAATTTAATATACGGCAACTTTATCTGTATAAAGTTTTAGTATACATCTATAAGAATCCTGATTGGTATCCCAGAGTGAATATACAAAGAACTATGAGATCACAATATTTATATCAAATACCATTACCTAAAAAAACAATTTTCAAAAAATCAATATGTTTTCTTGCTCCGAGAATATGTAGAGAATTTGATGATATTATTAGACAACAGCAATAATTTTATATGTTTAAAAAGACTACAAAGGATCGTATACTGGAAATAGCAGATATGGAGCGGTTCGTTTCGTTCGATAGTTAATGCAATTGCAAATGATATAAGGAGTAAAATTTGTTTATATTTTTGTTGTGTAAGAAAATATATCTGTATTTCGACATATCAGACTATAGTTTAACTTTTAAGGTAATATAGTTGGTGTGACTTAATGCAGCAATTGTAGTAAAATATATCTATGTATGTTGCCAGAAATTCTTTATGTAATGTATCAATACGACCCATGGAAGGTTTCTTATATCCCTTTGGGTCGAAAAGTGTTTGTTTAATTTTTTTTTTTTTGTCTGTTTTGTCAATTGTGCTGTTTGTTCAAATTATTTTCCGTTCCAGACAGGTTTCCGTTCCATAGAGGTGAGCATAAAAAATATATACAGTGATTAATTTCTATCGTTTACGAAAACACTCAAAAAGTTTTCAGAACATCACCCCCGACTTCTATAAACCAACGAGTGCTAAACAGACACATGCATATTATTATTTTGAATTTTTTCATGTTTGCTGTTTCAAATAACTTATAAATTTGAAATTTCATATTTAAAATGCGCTTAAACTTCAATAGAAAACGTTCTCCTGAATAGCAATAGAATGAACACTTACTTTTGTCAAAAATTAAATTTTTTTAATACAGTGGAACTCTCGATATAACGATATTCTGCGGACCAAGAAAAATATCGTTGTAGAGGGATTATTGTTATATTGAAAGGCAAGATTATCCTTACATGTGATCAAATTCATGTCGTTGTTGTCTTTTCTACATCGATATTATTAATAGCATCAGAAATGCGCTTTCATGCATTTATTCGTCGCAAAAATTGTAATTGTTATTATAAAAATTCACTAAGATGCATCGCCCTTGTTCTGTGTGTAAGGCATTGAACTGTCATGCCTTACACACAAAAAGTACCAATACCAATAACTTACTTCAGTTTTCGGTGAATTTTCAGTGCCAAACATTTTGTTTTTTAAACAAAAGTCACAATTTCCATCATAAATGAAATACTAAACAAGCTTTTACTAAATTTTGAATAGCAAATCCGCTTCCTCTCAAGCCAACACCGGCTAGAAAAAAAACTGAAAATTCTCTAGTAGGTGTTGCTCAAGCCCGTTCCCCAGAAACAGTTCAGATACATCGTTGTTTCTCAACCGAAGGGCCGCGGCCCGGTAATGGGCCCTGCCGTAAGTTAAACGGAGCCGTGAATGATTCAGTGTTTACACTCATTTATTTCCCACTAGCTATAATACCCGGTGCTTCCCTTGTTTTCTTCAATTGCTGGGGGGATTGAAAAGTCACAAACCATTATAAAGGCATATAAACTGTTATACATAACACTGGCAGCATCAAAGAAGTGACAAACCATTGTAAAGGAATGTGCATGCCTGAAACGCATTGTTAGGGAACCACGACAACCGAAGTAAACATTGCTAAAGTGACTGTTGTAGGGCCCAGGAACCATTGTTGCCCGACGGTTTTTCTCCCGTTTCGGGCATTTTCCCAGCTCTGACGAACTTTTAAAGTAACCTGCGGTTCAATCCCGGTTCTGTTTGGTACATATGCAAAATTTGGCGACGATCGATCTAAAATTGTGGATTTTTATATAAAGAACAAACAAACATACATACTTTCGCATTTATATATAAGACTAGGGGTGCCCTCCTAGTCTTATATACCACACACTTCCCTTCACAACATATCTTGTTTATTTCGTCCCACTTCATCAGCGTGCTACGGAAAGTGACGTGTGAAACTTGTCGGTCATCCACCGCTGTGAGTACCATGAAAAATTTTCATTTGTATTCGTTTTACCAACGAATAAAATCCAGGGGCCCCCCAACCAATTACCCGGGAGACCAATTCGCATACTTTTAGTGGGGCCCCAGACTGGCTTTATCTCGGGCTTCCGCTGTTGCAAATTCTACAGCAGAAAAGAATGAGATTCATCCAGGGACCCCAAAATGAAACCTATAAACATGGGCCCCCCCGACTTGGAAGCTTGTCTGTCATCCCCCGCTGCGAGTGCCATGAAAAATTTTCATTTGAATTCGTTTTTTACCAACGTATAAAATCCAAGCCCACCCACGCAACTACCCGTGACCCAATACGCAAATTTTATGGGGGGCCCCCAGACTGGATATATCTTGGGCTTCCGCTATCGCAAATTTTTCAACGTTAAAGCAGAAAGTAAACAATGAGATCGATCAAGGGCCCCTGGAAATGAAAACTTTTAACTTCCCCATGAAGGTATACGTGCAATCCCCCCCCCGGGTACCCCGACCGGGTGTTGGGAGCACTGGTGTTATATATATATATATTATACATATACATACCTCTCGGCATGACCCCCCACAAGGGCAGGGCTGACAGGGGCCGGAACGACTCTTATCACTTTTTGATTTTTCACACTATAAATTAACCAGAGAGGGGCCCCTGAGAAGCTGGTTTGGAGGCTCACCATCTAAATTCCAGCCTAGGGGCCCTGCTGTAGGATGTGGGAGCCTCTCGGTACATGCACATAACATGGTCCCGATGGGTCAAATGAGTCCCAATATATGCTAGAGTTAAATGAATACTTGATCCGAAATCGTAACCGACTTCCGTAACACAAAAACGTCACCCATTTCCGTAGCATAAAATCGTCACTAATTTCGGTTGCTTAGAAACAGGCCCTTCTCGAGTTTTTAATTTTATATTATAGAGTAGATTAGTCGTGCGCATGCTCTGTCCTTCCCCTCAAAACCGGGCAGCGGGCTTCCAAAGGTTCAGAACCGCTGAGATAGATAATAAGCATTCATCGTTTTTCCATGAAGTGAAAGAGTTCGCCTAACAAAAGGGGGATCAGAATGACACAATTTTCGTCCCACCCAAAGGACAAAAACTTGCAATTGGCCAAAAATTCTGTTTTAGCAGGTTTTGTATCTACAAATAGACTAAATATGCCTTCCGTTTCCGTATTAGACAGTTTCCGTCTTAAAGAGGTTTCCTATTATTGAAAAAGCATTAACTATTCACAAGACTATATATTTTTTCCGTTTAAGACACGCCTTCCGTCTTAGGCTGGGATTACACTGTAAAAGTTTGATAAAAGATATTTTATAAAACTTGAAAAATTCAACCAATAGCCCCATTGGTTGCATTCGAGGAAATGCAACCGGTGATCTTATTAATTGAATTTTTAAAGTTTTATCACAGCGCTTTTACGAAACTTTTATAGTGTAATCCCAGCCTTACACAGGTTTCACTGCAGTTGCATTTTGTGGGGGGAACTACAAGTAACAATGCCAATCCAGAAGAAATGCCAACAACAGCACAAATTTGGCGGTGCCTGATGCTACGATATAATGATGCTCTCGATATAATGATCAGGGCCACAACTAGATGCTTGGTCACCCGGGACAACACGCATTTTGTAATGTTGAAGGAGAGGTTTCAGAATGAAATTTGCGCCCCCTCGGGTCCAGCGCCCGGGGCACGAGACCCGCCTGCTCCCCCAGTTGCGGCCCTGATAACCTCTCTACAACGACATTTTTTCTTGGGCAGTAGAAATCGTTAGAATATCGTTATATGGAGGTTTCTCCGTATATGAAACTCACTCACGAAGTACCTAATTCTGATAAAGCGGCACGTCATCGAATTGTTTGCGGTAGGTGTGTGCGTGTCACGAGATTATACAAATGAGGTCCGAGAGATGGACCGTAATTTGCATACTGGCTTCGGCTAATCCGGATGCGAACTCGATACCGACCTTCAGCGAGTGAGTGTGTTTGTCGATGTATATATAACAAACTAAGTCCCCCGGATAGTGCCTAGAAGCTGACTCTCGTGACAAACAACATTAGTATAATGCAGGAAAGCTTTTGGACCGTGGTATAGACATCGGATGCACTGAACGCTTGCACCAAATAATTATAATGCCTCTATAATAGTTCTGAATGGCTACGTACATGTAGATATGTTTAAAAATCTCGCCAAAATAAATCGTTAAAATTCCAAAATTATTTGCATATTCAGATCAATTATGCATAATTGATGAAAAAAAAAATTAATAATTAGATTATAAAGATAGTTTCATCACAAACTCAATTTCAGCGTTATACAGTTAGCCTCTGTCTACGCATTTAGTATAGCGAACGTTCCTCATTAACTAAATGTTTCTTTGCTATTAATGCCTCATTAGAAGGCGTATTTCGCAAGATAATTTGATTTTTTGAGATAATTAACTTTCTTTCTTTTCCGCACAAAGAAAATAATTATATTCCCTGAATGAATATTACTGGGTAAATTCTCCAACCATATCTAATTATCGTTTATTATTTCAGACTCGGATAAACGTCTTTTGATATTGTATTTTCTTTATTAAAAACTTTCGAAATTGTTGCTTCTGCGCCCATATTTCGGATCGATCACTTATATTTGTGATCGAACTAATTTTTCCGATCACATGACCAGCAAGATTAGATACACAAGGGAATAACGGCGAATTTAAAATGATATATATATATGTATTGCAAATACATACACGGTATCCCATAGCTGCTGTGGCGGTCGAGTGGTTATAGTGACGGACTCGCGATGCGAGGATCCGGGCTCGAACCCCCACAGTGGTGGTCGGCTGAAGTTGGTTTTCTGTGGTTCCCAACTTCAAGGCGCGAATGCGAGCCGATCTCCCAGTTAAAAAGTCTCGCCACAGAGAGCAACAGTCCTACAACGTTACAAATATTCAATCATTACACTTCACTCACAATTTGAAGTATAGATGGCAGCACTGAACTATCATACACAACACTAGTTTCAGACTGTTAGGTGCACTCACTTTGTTCCAGACTGCCGCGAAACTGGGCTGGAAGAGATCTCGGCAACGGGATAAGTCCGGTGGCAGAGACCCTGGCGTTCATTCATTCACTCATTCATTCAGGGTATCCCATAAGACTAAGAGCCGTAATAGACAATAACTTTGACAATACTGTGGTGTTCGGTCAGAACATGATAACTCCAAAATCACAGTTTTGAGATATAAGCATTTTCATTGCCATTTAAAAGACAAAAACAAAACCAAATACACACAAATTCAAATATCATACATCAGCATGTTGTTTAGCCGTACGGCACGTATTTGTGCATTTATCTCACTTCTAATTAGTTATAATTAGCAAGAACTGCTTTTAGATCAAAAAGCCATTTTTTGGAAATATGTTCGGACCAAACACCACAGAATGCCCAATAGTAACGGAATAAATAGTAACTCAATAGTAATACGGAATTACTGCCTGTGGAGGTGCATGTCAAATAAATATTCAAAAACTAGATAATACATATACAGTGAAACCTCTTTTGGGGCCATTCAAGTATTACGTCAGCATCGATGGGGGAGGAGGGGGTTTCTGATTTGCTGACTTTTGATGACAAGGGGAGGGAGGGGGGTTTGGATAATGCTTACGTCATCAACCGCCCTTTATGAAAATATGAAATATTTTTAATGACATCTTACTCGGTGCGCCTAAAACGAGAAAAACCTTTCGATAGTTTGTGGACACTTGAAGTAAACCCCCCCCCCCCACCCATTGATAAGTGCCCTACCGAACCACTTTAGTGATCTCTAAATGTTTCACGGATCCTTGAAGTGCTCTGGAACTGTATCACGCATCACTCAAGTGATCCGTGATTATATGCCGCGGATCACCTAAGTAATCTGCGAATGTACCGCGGGTAACTTGAGTGATGTAGAAATGCACTGGATTTAGAGCACCTTAAGTGCTCCGAAACTGTGCCACATGTCGCTCAAGGTATCTCTAAATGTGATACGGATTGCTTAAGTGTTCTCGAACTGTGTCCCGGGTCATTTAAGTGATCTGAAAATGTGCCACGGGCCACTTAAATGCTCTGGAATTGTACCACGGGACACTTAAGCGATCTGTAAATGTGCCTCTTTGTTCATTTTTACAAAATCAAGTTTGAGGAGGCCAGGCCGCATCAGGCAACCCCAGGGCCATATTTGGTCCGCGGGCCAAGGGCCTTTATGCGATTTATCAATATATGGCTTAGAGTGCGGGTCGCAATTAATTAATTAAAGATAAATTTTGAGTTCATAGTCTTCAAATAGCATTGAAATTAACAGAAATTGATTATAATAACATATAAAGGTATTTTCTTCCGAAATTTCAATTTAAAAAATATTTTTTTCATTAAAAAAATAAATTTTTGATCGTCGAGGGCCCCTTATACCCCTCCCCCCCCGTGTAAGTCTCTGACCCCACCAATATGCGTTAGGAGATTCAGAGGGACAGAGCTGATGACGAAATTTTGACGGGGGGGGGGGGGTCAGAGTTTTGCTGACTTTTGCTGACAAGAGGGGGGGTTCAAAAATGGCTAAAAATTTGCTTACGTTATACTTGAACGGCCACTAACCTCCGAACAACGGCCACTTTGTTCATGGAGCCGGAACAAAAAATACACATAACGTTATGAGAAAAATAATTTTCAAGCTGATTTTTATCAACAGTCCTTTTCCCCCCGTCCCGTACTCTACGGGGAAAAAATTATGAAAGTTTTTTTTCCCCTTGTGGGTATAAATCATAGTTTCCCAACCTTTTTTGTCCCATCGCCCCCTTCTTCAGAATTTTTTTTTCTCCCAGCGCCCCCCAACGCAATCTAACCCATAGAGTCCTATGTTATACCCGTAGCTTCTACCGCCCCCTGGAACATTCCATCGCCCCCCAAGGGGGCGTTAACCCCCACGTTGGAAATCACCGGTATAAATGCTATACATCAGAGGTCTTCAACGTTTTTTTTCCTAGCCCCGAACACTGCCTGTATCCATCATCAAAAGAAGATCGCCATTTTTTCGGCAAGTCCGACATACGAATGCATGAGAAATCGAGATGATTTCCATCCTAGAAAGCAATTTGTACGAGGAATTTAATTGTAAGTTTCATTAGAACCTTTCTTATATAACGATCATAATTATAACATTATTACGGACAGCCAGTTATTGACGTTATAGCCGAAGTGCCGTTATACCCGAGTTCGACTGTAGTCATTTCTTCTCGAAAATTAACGAGAAAATAATAATTTCACAATTCAAATCCCTCCCAAGTTTAATATTCTGGTCTGTAAAAAAATTCGAAACATTGCAGTTACAATTATTGCAGTTTTTTGCAACATTTCCGTAAAGAACGATACGAACTAAGCCCAGGTAGGAAATTAAAATATATATAAAAGTAGCTAAAAAAAATAAATATTTCCGGAAAAGTTGGTAACGAGTGAGAGAGTCTGTTATCTTAAGCAATTATCGGAAACCTATAAAATATGCCGGGCTGGGGGCATTTGCGCGAGTAAAAATGCCCCTCCCCGTGTGGAGTTTAGCTTAACTTAAATTATAATGAAGGGAAAAGTTATAAAATAAACTAAAAGGGAGGGAGGGAAAAAAATTATCTCTGAATTTGGGACTAGATATACTATCTGGGATATCTCTGATGAGATAAAGTAATCGTTCATCTTTTCGTCTGGAAAGATAACTATCGATTTCCGTTAAAGTCCCCGGTCACACATGCTGTTGGGAAACCTGTGCTGGAACCTTGTTTAAAAACTAGGAAAAAAATCCGTCTTTTTTGCCCTGGTGGCTAATCCGAAAAATTGTGTGAAATGCAGTGGAATTTCGAATTGTTGTTTTTTTAGAAATGTGTGGTGTTTGAAATTTTTAATTTACAGGTAGAGCTGCTCTTAGGGGGTGTCGTACTGGGCCCAGCACTTTGGGGGGCTCCGTAGTGGTAATAGAAGTGAAAAAATACGCATACGAAAAATCTTATTCCAGTAAATAAGGTGTTTAAGCTTCAATCGATTTGATTTTTGGTTCTGGAATTGTTTCTCTGCTTAATTCTGAATTTCGATCAATTTTGTGATTTTTTTCTCTCATTAGTTCTGAATTTTTACCAATTCTTGTGTGGATTTTTTCTCTCATCAAATTTTCATTAATTTTTGAATTTTTTCTCTCATCAGTTCTGAATTTTCATCGATTCTTGGATTTTTTTCTTTCGTCAGTTCTGAATTTTCATCAATTTGTGAATTTTTCCCCTCATTAGTTCTGAATTTTTATCCAAGAGACCTTTGCGAAATGTCCAGGGAATTTGTTAGTGTTCGTAGACATCCATGCCCGAACGGGGATTCGAGCCCAGACCTGCGTTGTCAGAGACCTGCACAGTCCTAACCCCTCGATTGCCAGGCGGCGATCATAAATTTTTGGATTTTTCCGCTCATTTTTTCCGAGTTTTGATCAATTCTTGAATTTTTTTCTCATTAGTTCTGAATTTTCATCAATTCTTGTGGATTTTTTCTTTCATCGATTCCAAATTTTCATCAATTCTGAAATTTCTCGTTAATTCTGAATTTTCATTAATTCTGAATTTTTATGAATTATAGCATTTTTCTCTCATTGATTCTGAATTTTCATCAATTCTGCAATTTTTTTTCTCTTATCAATTCTGAATTTTCATCAACTCTGTGATTTTTAGTTAGAGGTTCTCCTGTTGGAATATTAACGTGAAGGTGTGCGTCATTTTCAAGCTGAATAATCCCTAGCCGTTAGTGGAGTTGTAACCCCCATCTAGGAAATGCATCAAGTCAGGGTCATGATCATGGGCGGAGATACGGCGGTGGGCATGCCCCCACCCCCGAGACTTTCAAGTATATCTCCGCCTATGTTCGTAACTTATAGCTCAAGAACCACTGACTGTTAGTGGATTTGAACGACCTATCTCGGAAGCCTCAGCGACCCAAGTTTGGATCTCGTCCCATAGGTTAAGAACCCTGATTTATTCAAAAAAAAAAATTTTTTTTTAATAAACAAATCACAAAAACACAGACATACATACAAACATACACATAGGTAAATACATAAAAACCCATGAATACAAACACTTTGTGACCCCAAGGGACTTGAAAGTCCTTCCAGCAGGTCTAAAGGGGGTTACTATCACATATGTTTCAGACAACAGCTTTTATAAAGATTAGACATATTGTATTTTTATTTATATATTTACTATAAAATGCTTTTTCCTCTCGTTATAGATCAAACCAAGATGTCTTTTTACACTGGCCAGTATAATTGTGGCCACCCTGTATGTGAAATCCAACGACTAGATAAGAATCGAAGACAACTTTTTTTTTTATGTAGTTTTCAATGAGGATCCTCAATGTACACAGACAGATCCAATACAGTGGGAACATTTCCGACAATCCTCCCACGGGGATACCCTCGAATCAAACTTTGACAGTGAACAGTCGAGAGAGAGACATAAGTTTTCTTCATCTTCTCAAGATGATGACCAAGTGCGCTGTCAAAACGAGGCGTTGCTCAAAGTAAATCAAGAGTCAAGTGCACTTGTCACGCTTGTCACATAAGTGACAAGGGTGAAGGGTACCCCGGGTTCGAGCGTGGGTTTTATTTAGATCTTTTTTTTTCTCTCTGCCTCGTTAACGGGGTCCAGTTATTCGGGTTCTAAGCAGAAGACAACTTTTTTTTGGAGGATATAAAGATTAAACATATCAATTTTCGTGGTTTTTGTCTAGTCAAAAGTTCTTGGCACGTGCTTCCTTATCAACATCCCTCCCTCTCTCTCAATCCACACGTCCTTATCTTTAAGAGAATTTCATTGCTTATCCTGTCACTTGTCTTGGATTCAATGCGCTTTCGGTTTTTTTTTTCTGATTTGGACGTTATATAACGTCCAAATCAGAAATGTTTATGATCCGATTATTATTATTATCCGATGGTTTATTTACTCGAAAGCAGGAACGTGAGACAGCTCTTCCCGTTTGAAAAAAGGTCTGGGGGGGAAAAAAACTTCCGAAAATTACGTTATTTTGGCCATTGATTTGAAAAAATACGCACAGGTGCTGCCATCTATCCTAAAAGTTGGAAGTTGGTGGGATAGATGTTTTGATTTGTAATATTGCGGGTCTGCCTAAAACCGTGACAAGAGTTTCGGAAAATAGAAGCCGGCTCGTATTTGGCATTAATGAGCCTTCCTTCCATTCCTTCTTTCGTGCTGTACATCGTACATACTCAACCCATGACTCGGAGTGGGCAAATGTGACCTTCGAAGCCATCTGAGACCCCGTGACCTCAACCTTACTTTCAAACCGAGCCCAAATCAGATCTATCACCACGTATGGGCGATTTATTACCTAGTGAGTTGTGCCGGAAGTGTAACTATGTGTGTACGCGACCTCAACCGTAATTTTGCAAAAATTAACTGAGCGGCACATTTACAGATAGGTTTAGTGACTTGCTGTGTGGTTCCACATTACTCAATTGTCCAACGGCACATTCCCAGATCACGGTACCATATTTAGAGATCACTTGAGAGACCCGCGGCACACTTCTAGATAACTTAAGCGGCCAGCGGCACAGTTTCAGATCGCGCCGCACAAGCAGCTCGTGGTACATTCACAGATCACTTGAAAGACTCACGACACAGAGTTCCAGATCACTTTAGTGATCTGTAAATGTTTCGCGGATCCAAGTGACCTGTCCGTGACGCTTAGTGCTCTGGAACTGTGCCACGCATCACTCAAGTGGTCCGAAATTATATGCCGCGGATCACTTAAATAACCTGAGAATGTGCCGCGGGTAACTTGAGTGATGTAGAACCGCACTGGGGGGGGGGCACTTAAGTGCTCGCTCTAAAACTACGTCACATGTCACTCAAGGGATCTCTAAATATGTCACGGATCGCTTAAGTGTTCTGGAACTGTGTCAGGGATCGCTTAAGTGATCTGAAAATGTGCCACGGGCAGCTTAAATGTTCTGGAATTGTACCACGGGACACTTAAGTGATCTGTAGATGTGCCGCTTAGTTCATTTTTCTACAAAATTAGGTTTGAGGAAGGCAGGCCGCATAAGATAATCCCCCCCCGGGGCCATATTTGGTCCGCGGGCCAAGGGCCTTTTGCGATTTATCATTGTATGGTTTAGAGGGTAGGTCGCAATGAATTCATTAAAGATAAATTTTGAGTTCATAGCCTTTAAATAACATTGAAATTAACAGAAATTCATTACAATAACATATAAAGGTATTTTCTTCCGAAATTTCAATTTAAAAAAAAGTTCTTTTTGCATTAAAAAATTAATTTTTGATCGTGGGAGGGGGTGGGGGCGGGCACGAGCCCCTTATGCCCCACACCCCGTGTAAGTCTCTGATTCCCCCAATATGCGTTAGGAATCAGAGGGGCAGAGCGGATGACGAAATTTTGCTGACAAAGGGGGGGGGGTCAAAAACGGCTAATAATTTGCTTACGTAATACTTGAACGGCCCCCATACATGTAAATTTGATATTTGTGTGGTTAGTATTATTAGTAGTTGGTTTTTTTGACTGAAATGAATTCATAAATTTAGGAGCAGTAAATGAGAAACACGTTTGAAACAGATGTTTCTTTTTAATGTTTTCGGCACTTCAAAATCATGTTTGAATCTCGCTGCTGTTCTATTTGCTTTTCTCTGAAGCCAATTTTTATTTTTCGTCGCAAAGTTTATCGTTCGGTAAATATACAATTGTCTGATGCCAAATGAAAATTTCTTATTACTGTATATTTCTTGCTAAAAATGCTTTAATGACATTTTAGTGTCAATATAATAACGCAATTTTAGGTGTCAGTTTAAAAAAATATATATACATATGTGTTTCAACAAGCTTTGCGTCTCATTCAGACACCAAGAGGCGCCAAACTGGAACGGTCATTTTTTTTGTCCCCTGCGTCTCAAATTTCACTGAAAAGCATCAATTTTTTTATATTTTGCTCCTAGGCATATGTCAATGAGATAACATCCATTCTCACTGTGTGATTTTATTTTCATGATAATTTTGGCAAAAATAAGTTGGAAATGATGAAAAATTTGGAAATTTATGGCATAAAAACAGGTTTACATATTTTTTAAATCCATTAATGGTTTCTCATGATACAAAATGCATGCTATACAAATCATTGATATATACCCGCAGAGCAAAATAATAATAATAAAAAAATTGATGCTTTTCAATGAAATTTGAGACGCAAGGGACAAAAAAAGTGACCGTTCTAGTTTGGCACTTCTTGAGCACCCCAGTGGCGTGGTGGTAAGATGTCCGTCTACTACCATGAAGGTTGCTGTCACGGTGCCGGGTTCGTACTCGAGGGAGGATATAGATAAGATATTTTCCCTAACGAACTTGAGGCGACCACCGATAGACCGCGCCTTTATTTCAAACCCATCTCATTAATGGCAGTAAATTGCAATATGACCAGAGTTGGTGTTTGGCGCTTCCTTAAATAAAAGGCTCCAAAAAAAAAAAAAAAAAACTTTCTTAAACTAAGAGAAATGAAACTGTTGATGCAGCGAAATGTCCTTAAGGTGTCCGACTACCTTTCTTGTCACTTTTCTTTAAAATGGTTCTGGAGTGAACTTTAAATACATTTTTTGATAGAAAGTGTCTCGAAATGGTGAAAACAGTGACAAATTTTGGTCTATCTATTATGTTTACTGTGAAAAAGTCGTTTTTATGTACAATTTTAGGCAAAATTCATGCGATATTCAAGACAAGATTGTAAAAAATATTCTTAATGAAATGCTTTGTGATTTTCACAGTGCATTTAGCTAGTAATGTTGCAGGTTATGAACCAAAATTTAAAGGATTGCGTGATATGTTCTTAAGTTATACCAAAATATGTTTAAGTACGCGTGAATTTATTTGAAATTTCATCCAACATTTTGCCAAAAACACTGTAATTCAAAAAATATATGTGATAGACCTCAGATTTTGGTTCATAACCTCAACAATATATAGCAAAATATCACATTAAAATTTCATAAGGATGCCATGGATCAATTTTTACAAATCATGTCACAAAGTCAAGTAAAATAGCATTCTTCGTAAAATACGTTGAAAGTCTTTATTCGCGTATTACTTGTATGTAAAGACGCAATACTAAAGTGAACGTTACTTTGATTCTAAGCATCATATAAACAAAAAAAAAGGCCCGTTTTGCAATCACAACAAATAGGGCTTTTATAAACAATAAAAATCCATATTTTGTTCCAAAATGACGTTTTCAACGTAGTCGGATACCTTAAAGCATTTTTAGCAAGAAATAAACAGCAATAAGGAATTAACAGCAAAATAATGCACGAGAGCCGCCTGCTCATCCCTAGTTGCGGCCCTGCTTCTATCAATTCCGTTATAACGACACACACACACACTTCTTTAAAGAATTCAAATTGGATCACCTGATCATGCAAGCTCAATATTCCGCTCTAAACGAATTTATTTCCCCTAGCGATTCTCGTGGATCCTTTAGAAATCCATTCAAGCTTGAAAACACAATTCCCTCTCTTCCCAAATTTGAATTAATCTCTACACATCGTCATCCCATGAGTAAATCATAATCTATAGCGAATCCTTTTACATTCATACTCCCCCTATAAGTACTTTAAAAAAAAAAGGATTCCAGTATATTGTAACCTATTGTTGGAATCCTTACGATCTCGTCTTTTCTACTGAGTATCATAAATTCCAGCCGAAAACATTATTATATATAGTCCCGTATTCCCTTCACACACAGTCACAAGCTGAATCAAAATCTCCTTTATTCTCTCGTCTACAGAAAGAAAAAAGGTACGAGTCAGCATTGAGTCATCGGGGGGAGAATAGCGTGAAAAGGACTCGAACCCCCGACTCTTTCTAGAAGGTGTCGAACTAATTAAACTGAATTAAGTGCTTCTCTATTCCGTCCTGTGCTGTACACAATAATACATTAGATTATAATAGAAATATATTGGGTACCGTTTTTTTTTTCCTGGGTTCCCTTCGAAGTAACTTTTGATTGAGGTCCCCCCCCAGAAACCGCCCCCCTCTCGCATTGAAATGACTAGAAGCGTGAATGGGCGCCCCCCTCCATCCTGCCATGGATGAAGAGGTCTAAAGATTGAAAAATAAAATTTTGTGCGGAAAGGTTGGGGGTGGGTGGGAAGAGAGAGCTTTTCGAGAGCTGCTCTCATGGCAGCCACCGATATTCGAGAGCCTATTCTTGTCCGATCCCCACGGGAGAGAATGGACTAATTAACGAAGATCAGAGTTTCATGTTTGAAATTTTAGAGCGTGGCGAGTGCAAAATAGGGTGAGAGACGGGTAGGAATTTCGTAACGATTTTTTGGGAAATTCGATAAAGAATGGGGAAGAATCGATATTTGTGTGCGATGCTCGATCTTTTCTCATTGGATGGGGGGGGGGGGGTATTTTTACTGTGCGCGATAAAGATTGCTTTGTTTCCCGTTGTATTATTACATGGGATCTTGTTTGAGTCCGGAAACAAAAGCAGATTTTTTTTTACCCATGCACGCTATTGTCAATGTCGCTTGATTTTTGTGGAGAGCCCTATCTCGATAAGTTCTGCTGCTTGAATTCCAGAGCATTTTTCTTCAATATATTTCTATTTCTAGAGCTCGCAGAATGTTGCTTAATGAGTCGAGTGGAGTTTTACTCCTGTGCTCATCAGCAGGACCCAACCTGGGCAGAAACATCACCTCCTAGAGATAGAAGGCCTCTGCACTGTTTGCCATAAACGTCACTCAGACTACCTAGCAAGTTTGCCACATTTTGAAACACAGCATCCTATTTCGTTTCTTCTTATTTTGGCGTAGAATCTTAATAATTGGCTCACAAATACCGCGTAGTGATTGGATGTGGGGCATAGAAATCGCCAATTCTGAACCCGATCATTTCTTTTCCTCAGAACGATGATACTGGCACGAGCAGGGAATTTTTTTTTCTCTGAATATTCTGAGGGAAAACGAACTGCTTACTGACGTCAAAAGCTGAGTGCGGAGGCCTTCTATCTCTAGGAGGTTCTGGCAGAAATGTATTTCATTCCTTCCTTAAACCGAACTTGAAAAACGCAGTCCTAGAGCCCTCAGCAGGCATAGAGGACGTTAATATGTATTTGTATCTTTATGAAAAAACGCATGGTAGTAAATACTTTCTTCATACAGTACCCTAGGACAGTGTTGGGTGGTTAGGGGCCGTTCAAGTATTACTTCAGCGAAAGTTTAGCCATTTTTGACCCCTCCCTCATCTGTCAGCAAAATTTTGGCAGCTCTGCCTCCTACCTCCTAACGCCTATTGGGGGGATATGAGACGTACGCGGGGGGGGGGACTCGTGCCCCCCCCAGAAGATTAACAATTTATTGTTTTTTAACTCAGAAAATATTTAAAAAAAATTTCTGTTAACTTCAGTGCTATTTGAATGTCAAGAACTCAAAATTTCTCTTAAGCCGGACATGGTAAACCCAGGGCCGTCTTAAGAGCATCATGGGCCCCCGGGCCAAATGATTTTTCTGAGGCCCTACCAGGCAAATTCTCGAAAATCTCAACCAGATCTCACTTTTGTGAGGCCCTTTTTTCTTGAGGCTCCGGGCTGTGCCCGGGTGGGCCCATGCCTTAAGACGGCACTGGGTAAACCCTTGGTCAGCGGACTAAATGTGGCTCTGGGGGTTATCTGATGTATCCTACGTACTTAAACCTAATTTTGTAGAAATGAATTAAGCGGCACATTTACAGACCTCTTAAGTGACCCGTGGCACAATTCTAGAGCATTTAAGCGGCCCGTGGCTTATTTTCAGATCACTCAAGTAGGCCCGTTGTACATTCACAGATGATCTAAGTGAAACGCGATACAGTTCCAGAACTCTTAAGAGATCCGTAGCACATTTAAAGAACCCTTGAGTGACATGGGATTTCAGAGTACTTGAGCGGCACTAGTGCGGTTCTACATCACTCAAATTACCCACGACACATTCCCAGATTACTAAAGTGATCCGCAGAATATTTACGGATCATTTGAGTGACACGCGGCACAGTTCCAGAGCACAAGTAAAGCTGTACGCAACACATTTCCAAATCATTTGAAGGATCTGCGGAACATTTAGAGATGACTAAAGTGGCTCTATAGAGGACTTGCCAATAGGAAGAATGCTAGTTCAGGTGCCCACAAACTAGGGAAAGGTTTTCCTTGTTACTGGCCCACCGAGTAAGATAACATTAAGAATATTTCATATTTTGATAAAGGGTGACTGATGACGTAAGCATCATCTATCTCCCCCCACGTCATCAAAAGTCAGCAAAATCGGAAACACCCCCCCCCCCCCATGAATTACCGTAAACATTAAGGAATGCACAATGCAATTGTGGAAGCAATATCCAGTCAAATGGGAACGGCTATAGATTATTAATTTATTATAATATTTTATTAATTAAATGGGGAACAAAATGGATTATAACTTGGCGCCAACATCAAGGCATAAATGATTATTCCTTGGTCTCCTACCTTGTCCTTATCCATAATCTGTCCGTCGACACTGTTTATATTAATAAGCACCTTTAAGTTCAAGCACCTTCACTCTACTAGATCAAAACTCTCTAAAAATCTCCTTTCTGAGGAGACGGCATACCACCCTGTAACTTCTTGACAGTGACCTGCAGAGCGAGTGACCTAGAGTGCGTACAAGCATGTGAAATGACCAAAACAAAGGCCTAGAGCAGCACTTCTCAACTGGAGCTCCGCGGAGACTTTCGATCTCCATGTGCACTTCCCAGGGGCTCCATTGGCACTCTAGGACAATAAAGTAAATCAGTAAATCTGATAAATATATAAATAAAGAGAGGTCTGCGGGGGCTCCATAGTAGAAAATATATATACCAAAAAGGGCTCCTCGAGACAAAAAAGGTTGAGCACCGCTGACCTAGAGCATGTGTGTGTAAATGATCAAAAGAGTGACCCAGCAAGAAACTACACTGCTCAAAACAATTAGGGGAGCAAGCAAAAAAGTGAAGAAAACCGTGCGAGACAGCCACGTATTGGCATACAATGGATAGTACACGCGCATCAATGCGCAATACAGAAAAAAGACGTAAAAAAATTTGGAATTAAGCTTTAATTCTTTGAAAATATGGAAAAAACATGAAAAGATGATTTAGGGCAACAATTTGGTTACATGTAAACGATAAAAAAAAGTACTGTTTAGACATGATGCATGAGTTTTAATAGGGCGTGTGGTCTCCTCGAACAGCTAAGACTGCTGCACACCTGTTTGCCATGGATGCGATGAGGTTATCGATCAGACTTTGGGGAATACTGTTCAACTCCTCAAGAAGTGCAATCTGCAAGTCTCGGACAGTAACAGACGGCCTTGGTCGCGCAGCAATGCGTCGTCCAGGATTCAGGTCAGGAGAGCACGCTGGCCATTCCATACGCTGTATTCTTTCAGCTTCAAGCATGTTCTCCACCAGACTAGCTCTATGCGGTCGGGCATTATCATCCTGGAAAACAAAGGAATCTCCAATGGCTCCAGCGTAAGGGATGACATGAGGTCGCAGTATCTCGTCTGCATACCTTCGGGCCGTCAAAGTGCCATTCCGAATGATATGCAGGTCCGTACGTCTGCCTATGCTGATTCCACCCCATACCATCCAACCAGCTCGTCTGTATTGTAACCTTTCACGAACGAATGCGGGGTTATTTCGAGTGCCCCTGTCCCTCCATACCAGAACACGTCGGGTGTCACACTCCAGACTGAATCGGGACTCGTCTGTAAACAGCACTTGGCTCCAATCATGTTGCTCCCGATCTCGATGTTCAGCAGCCCATCTTCTTCGGGCCGCACGGTGGCGTGGGGCCAACGGAATGCAGACCATTGGCCTACGTGCATAGAGCCCTCCCTCATGAAGCCGATTACGTACTGTTTGGCTGGACACCCTTCGTCCTGTTGCCAAGAGCAACCGTCTTTGCAGCGGCGTAGCATTCTCTGTTCTGTTTCGACGGGCTGTTAACCGTATATACCGGTCATCAGTTGCTGTAGTGGCGCGTGGCCGACCTTGCCCTGGTCGACGTCTAACATTTCCTGTTTCTTGGAATCGATTCCACAGCCTTGCAACAACACTTCTGGCGACTCCAACAGCGTCCGCGACACTACGTTGTGTTTGCCCGGATTCCAGTCTGCCTATAACACGCCATGCCATGGATTCCGGTAAATCACGTTGTTGAGACATCCTCAAGTCACCTTGTCTCATAAAACAATACTGCGCAATCGAATTTCACAGTTACGGCAGTAAAACAGACGTTTCTGCAACATCCCGATTTCTGCCCTTATCTCCTTTTTCTGGTTTTTGACGTCATTTGCATATGAAGTTTTCTTCTTCCGTTTCCTGCTAGGCTTTAAATTATGGATGATTCATTTTATGTTACTTATCGGTATACATTTTTGCGTAATTTTGTTAAAACTATGTGCTACCCTAATTGTTTTGAGCAGTGTATGTCAGTGAGCAAGCATGTGAATGACTCACTAAAAGAGTAGTTTGAACCGGAGTGACCAAAAGAGTGACTCAGAAACACAAATCTAATTGCAGGGGGGGGGGGGTAGGCAAGTGGGTTATAGCATAGGGTGGCGAGTTCGAGGAAAGCTTAGCAAAGAAAACTAGACTAGAATGGGAGAAGGGCGGCAAAATTCGTGTAGCCCGCAAGCGGCTAAACCATAAATGCGCCTCTGCCGGGATACGATAATTGTCAAAATAGAATGGAAGAAAACGAGTCAAGGCAACGCCATCTATATCTGGAGGAGTAATTATAGGAGGTGTTGGTTAAGGTAATTCAAAACATAGAGAAGACCGCCTCAGTCGAAGATCGGAAGTACAGAGGGCTTCTGGGAAAAGTAACAAAGTAGGAAGAGAATAATTGGCTTAAGCTGACAGAGGAATGTGCCCGAAGATGTGGCAAATAAATGGGATTTTCCCATTTATTTGCCATCTTTAAGAAAATAAGGGAAGCCATTTTTTAAGACGAGAAAAATATGTCGGTAGATGACTAGACCCGTTTCGTTTCTCGTGCTACCCTCCCGTATTATCCAGCACCCCTTCCCCCTTCCGCCTCATCAAGGGACGATAACCTTCTTATTATTGAATTGATTATTATTTGAGTAGGTAAATTGGCATTGGACAAAAATTTCATGAGTATAATCGACACTTGATTCAGTGGGGGTTTATTCTATGCAGTGCCATCTCACCTCCATGGGCCCTCGAGGAAAAGAATGTTCTGGAGCCCCCCCTATAGTGTTGAGCTTTTTTTTGTTTTCGCCTATTGCCCCATTTGGAACACATTTTCTTCTCGAGGCTTCCTACGTGCCTTATCCAGGGCCTCACTCCGATCAAGAGCGAGACCCTTTATACTTATTGATTTTTGCAAGAAATTTTATTTCTAGGGAACAAAATATTTAAATATAATCGTCTTCGGACTCCTGGGCTGAAGTTCAGGGCCCATATGGTCCCAGGCTGATGTTGATGAGAACCAATTCAAACATTACTTTGGTGCTGCTGGACCAAAGTATAGTAATAAAATGAGCAAGGTCGTAACTAGAAGTTTTTGAGGGGGGGGGGGACAAATATAATTTTGTCTCCTATTCCACGGTAAAATTCGATAATTTTATAACAGTATTTTCTGTTCACGCTAAAATTTACCGCAACCCCTACACTTTGCTACCCGCAGTTCCCACCTATAGTTCCAGCGCTAATATAAGGTCTCTGTTCGAAGAGACTTTTTGCATCAGCGGATCACCGGCACATCATCGAAGTGTCCTTTAACGCTATCAACACCTCCTGGTCGGTGAACACTATGGTGTGCAGAAACGAGGTTGGAAATGCACAGTACTAGAGAGCTGATCAGGGCCGGATTTAGGTTTGATGGGGGGCCTAGGCTATTGAAGGTAACCGGTGCCGGATATATGTGCAACTCCAGCTGTCTTTTGTTAATGACTAATTGTTGCAGTTTTTTTGTTGTTGAATATTTATGGTATATGGTAATTTATGGAATCAATACTCATACACACGTATCTAAAGCAATTTGAACATTTGCAATATGAGGCAGCAAAATTCTAAAGAAATAACAGTTTGAGATTTTTGAGACCCACTTGCAGACGTCGGGGGCCTCAGGCTGCACTCAATAGTGGAGTGAAGAGGCACGAGTTATAAGAATTGCTACTATGAAGGAAAAAATGGATAGGGTGGAGGACACACCCCATCCATTTTTTGGGGTGGGGAGAAAATGACCGGAGGAGTTCTGAAATGTAAGGGTGTGATGATGATAATGATGATCCTTCCGCAGAAGGAGAAAAGAAAAGAAAATTGAGAAACACGAACCAATCAGCACATAGCGAAAATCAGTAGATTGAAGGGAAAACAAACAGGTTTGTTCCCGTCGCGCGCCTCGTTGAGAGAGAGTGTGGTCAGTTTCTCTCCTTCGCCTCTCGAGTACGCGAGGTGTAGAACAAAATAGCTTTCGTCGCTATAGTCTTTATTATAAACTCCCGTGCCTCTTGGTCTATGTGCGCTGCCTTAGGCTGCAGCCCGTCTAGTCTATAGGTAAGGGGCCGTTCAAGTATTACGTAAGCAAATTTTTAGCCATTTTTGACCCTCCCCCTTGTCAGCAAAATTTCGTCATCAGCTCTGCCCCTCTGAATCCCAACATATATATGTTCATAAAGGGTGGTTGAAGACGTAAGCGTTATCCAACCCCCCCCCCCCGTCATCAAAAGTCAACAAATCGGAAACACTCCCCCCTCGATGATTACGTAATACTTGAACGGCCCCTAAATCCAGCGCTGGTTTTGATTAGGATACGTGTGTTCAGAGTTTCGAGAGTGGGAAACTATTTTAACACACACCAACTCTGGAAATATGGCAATTTCCATCCAGTGGAGTTGGGTGGGAAATGAAAGCGCCATCTATATCAGTGGTCGCCCCAAGATCAGTAGGTAAAGAAAGGTATCTAAGGTTTCCACGCTCGGATTCGAACCCGTGGACCTCGGCGGTAACCTTCATAGTGGAAGACGAGTATCTTACCACTACGCGCCATGCGGATAGACCGGAAAGCTGGACAAAAATCAAGCATATCTGTTAAACTGATGAGTGAGCACCACCTAACGTAACAGATAGAAGATACATGCTCTAAAAGAAGTGCTGATGTGAATCGGACAATAAAACTAAAAATTTTCTACAACGCGCTTACCGGTAGCGGAAGGGGGCTTATACCGGTAGCTAGTGAATCGGAGTCGGGTCCAGTTTCCTCTGAAGCAGTAAAATGGGTCCAAAATTTCATTATGATGATAAAATGATATGATAAATGACTATGATTATGATGACTATGATTATGATGACTATGATTATGATGACTATGATTATGATGACTATGATGAATGACTGTGAAAAATTCAGTGAAAATTGTAATCCTTAAGATCCATAGGCGGAGATAGACTTGGAAGTCTGGAGGGCCACGGTCATTATTGCTGGGGGGGGGGGGCACGATGATGATGTCACTGCATATATGAATTAGATCAGTCGACTCCACCTTTGACACTGGGGGAGGGCAATGCCCCCAACGCCCCCTACCGCGCCTTCCGCCCATGTTAAGATCCCGATCTTCAATTTCTCGCCCGATGACGAACAAAACTGGCAGAAAATCGAAGATCCAACTTGGACGCCATCGTAATTCTCAATATGGATGGAAAATTAATACTCATCGTAGAATTAGTCGGACTGGCTTCAACCATTTTGTACGAAATCATCGATGTATTGAATACTAATGCTCGCTTAATTTCTAAACCA
Organism: Pholcus phalangioides; assembly: GCF_987345545.1. Taxonomy (NCBI): domain Eukaryota; kingdom Metazoa; phylum Arthropoda; class Arachnida; order Araneae; family Pholcidae; genus Pholcus; species Pholcus phalangioides. Next base: position 3,724,987 of record NW_028301603.1, read on the forward strand.
TCCCAAGCCAAGAAGTGTCCGGTCCGATTGCGTCCAATCAGCGTGATTGTCAAAATCCGGAATGTACAGAACAGATATGCATCATCATCATCATCATCGTCTGAATTGACTGCTGTCTTGATATCGGATTGCGCGACGACGGGCGATCCGATTCCTGATTGGATGCTGTTTCGCTCGCTAATCGATGGGGACTTGATCCGAGAAATACCACGTACTCAGAACACACACATAGTACTACTACTATACAGTCAGTCCTCTTAGTTAAAGCCGAAAATGCCTCATCATGACAGGAGATTAATTAATCACCGCGCTAGTCTGAATCACGTGAGCCCGGGGAATTCGCTATTCGGGTCACGTGCCACTAGAGATTGGAAAATGGGGGGGGAGGGAGGACGTGGGATCGAGAAGGGATCATCGGGAGGATGAAACGCAAGACACGGATGGAATATAATCTGCACACACACACATATCTACAGTCACTTCCCGACTTACGGACTTTAGAAGTTACGAACCATAATATTTGGTGCGCTCGGCGAATACTTCAGATAGACCTTGGTGACATTCAGCAAAAATGTCTTAATCATACTCTTACTACTCTCAGAATTAAGCCACGCGCACACCCGCCAGGCTACGCGATTCTAAGCTGTGCATAATCGGATTTGGAGGGTTGGCTACGCAAAATCGACCAGTAAAATTGCCGCTATGTGCTAGCTGCTCCTCAAAACCGGTTTTTCCACTGGTCGAAGCTGCGCAGCGCTGCCAATGTTTTATGTGCTTTTAAAGGAATGTATGAAATTTACGTATGGGCAATACATTCACCGTATGACCCTTATTGTGGATTTTCAAAGGAAGTTACGGGCAGAAACCAACTGAAAGAAGTCCATTTAGTTTAGTAACCAGTGCCTTGTGTTTTATATGGGTGCTACAGAACTGAAACAGGCCAAAAAAGGGAGGAACTCATGGGTGGAAAAGATATGTAGGCTACAATTTGATTACTTCCTTTTCTGGAGCTTCCCCCCCCCCCACTTATCAAATTAATTTCTTACCATGGATTTTCGGCCATGGCCCATTTACAACATCACAGAGTCCCAATGGAAGCCACACGTCCATGTCTAGAACCGTTTGTTTCCATAGCCGGGATTACACTATCAAAGTTTCATAAATTTCATTTATAAAACTTGAAAAATGCCACCAATAAGCTGATCGATTGCATTCGCTAGAATCTTAATGGTTGAATTTTCAACTTTTATAAAAGAACTTTTATCAATCTTTTATAGCGTAATCCCGGCTTTTAGTACATAAATAAATTCGACACAGTATATGTCGCTTGGAAACAAATAAACCTGCAATCAAGCTAGGAAGAGCAGGGTAAGAGCGTGTTTTTCTTGAAAACTTTCCCCCCCCCCAGTGTCACCGAGATCAGCGTTTCTCGACTTATGGTCCGTGGACCAGAACTGGTCCGCAGGCAGACTTGGTTAAAAAAAAATATTATTCATCCGTTGCGATTGATAATCTAGAACTTGGAAGTTCAGGCAAAACGTCATACACAAAAAAAATGACTTTTTTTTTTTTTGCCTATTTTCAAACGTGTTTTATGCAAATTTTTTTATTTTTGCATTTTTCCTGCCCCCTAAATTTCTAGTCCGATATTGTTTCATGTTTACTCGTGAAATTTGTAGAGGCCATATCAGGTATCAATTAGATATCCAAGGATGAGATCGATCTCCTCTATCCATACGAAGGTTAACAGCTGGTTGATGCGAAGAGACGAATTTAGGAAAGAGAGAAAATTCAACTATACACTGCCCTCTTACGTCTCACTTGCCGGGTGAGCGACTGTCCCGTTCATTGCGCACGAGCTCCTCAGATCACGAGAAGAGTTACGGGAACGCCCCTCTCTGGACCGGGTCCATTTCGGCGCGGGGAAAGGATAAAAATTATCCCGCGTTGCCACACAAGTAAAGGCCGTGTTAAAAGATGCACTCGAAAATTGTTGTTATAAATTTTGGAAGTAAATTAATTTTTTTTAATTTTAAAAAATAATTTGAATTTTTATTAAATTTAATATTTTGAACTCAAATATTTAAATACAGCAAAAAATGTAAAGGGAGTAGTGATAATATAGCAATAAAGGGAGTAAAATTAAATTACTAAAATAATAAAATAAATTAATTGTTAAATTACTTTAAATTAATAATTTAATACAAAAGGAGAGAGTATTATTAATATAATAATAATAATTTATTACTACTGTAAATTATATGTGGCATTTTCTTCGGTTTAATTTCTATACCGCAGCAAGAGAATGCCACCTGCTAGCAATTAGCCATTCTTCTTCTGTTTACCTTCTCTCATCGCCATATATAATGGCGATATAATTTTTTCCTTTTTTATACTTTCTCCACAGAAGCTACTCATATGGGCTTTTCAAAAGGTGACAAATGCAGTAGTGACAATGAAGATTGAACATGCATGCTTGTCAAGTTTGCAGTTACGCCTGTAGCCACCTTAATGGCATGCCCCCAAGGGCAGGGCTGACAGGGATCCAGCCCTGGATGATTCTAATCATTTTTTACAACTATAAATTCACTTAGAGTGACTCGTCGAAGATTCCAGCCCGAGAGCCCTACTGTAAGATGTGGGAGGGGGGGGGGGTCATGCTTATTGGCATCGGAAGCATGGTCCTCTCGTGCTGCAGCAGGGATCCTGGCTGGGATCTCTCACCGGCCGTCCATGCTGAATTTACAGTGTTGAAGAAATATAAAATTATAAGAATTCTCCTGGGTTGGATTTTGTCAGAACCATTCTTCTGGGGGCCATGGTCGAAAATGTTTTATATGTGTAGTGTTCGGCTTCAGCATGGAACTGATTATTGAAAAAAAGGATGGAGTTTCCGATCCCTTCTGCGGAATAAAAAAAAAAAAATTTTTTTGTATTAAAATAATGCGCTGTAAGTGCTCGAGCAGCCGGGCCTTCCCGGGCTAAGTGATTTTTCTGATGCCCTACTACGTAAATTCTGGAAAATTCCAACCAGATTTTATCTTTGTGAATCTAATGCGACAATGCCTTAAGACTGCACTGTCGAACAGCCGGTGTTTACTTAACAAAAACACTGCGATCACGACGTTATCGAGAGCACTGCCTTGGCGCTTTTAGTGAAATTTCTAGTTAGGCCAAAATAGAGCTAAACCTAAAAGGAAATAATAGAATCGTCCGACCTGACGTAGGCGATGTTCTTTTCTCGTGATCGGTGGACTATACTAAGGGTCCATTTGGTACTTGGCCTCCTAGACATATCACGATTTAAGTATATACTACTACTACACCAGACATGCACCTCATCCATATTCCTCTGCCGAACCTCCAATGAATTTGTACATGTTGGAATGTGCGTGTACGTGTAGTGAAACCTGACGTGAAATTTGTTTCTGTGTAATGCTTGTTATGTCTATATAGAAACCAGTTTTTTCTAACTATGAGCGAAGTGTAATAATGGAATAATAATTATAGGCCTGTTGCTCTCTGTGGCGAGACTTTTCAATGGGGGGATCGGCTCGCATTTGCGCCTCGAAGTTGGAAACCAACTTCAGCCGACCACCACTGCGACGACGGTGGGGGTTCGAACCCGGATCCTCGCGATGCGATTCCGTCACTATGACCACTCGACCATTTAAGTATACACTAGAGCCAACGAGAATAATTTATAATCTCATTTATTTACGTAGATACTTAAATCGGAGCGTTCGACATGCTCTCTCGTCCAGCAGTCAACAACCTAGCTTTTCCCTGGCTCCATGGCTTTTTCACCCGACCCGATTATTATAAATATATATCACTTCATTTCACTTCTTTCACACAACGCCCCCCAGGGTTATGTTATCCCCTTCTTCTGTTTCTTGACCGATTCGTATTGCCTTGCCATGGTCGTCGCTTTCTCCAGCGGCAGACCTTGCTCCAGCTGAAGCTTTTCGGATAATCTTCGGTCGCTGACACCCACGACGATGCATTCTGTCACGAATTATCTCTTCACTGAGAGCTTGATACTCGCATGACTCCGCTAACACACGTACAGCAGAAATGAACTCCTTCTTTGTTGTTCAAAAGTGGACAGAACCCCAAAAATCCCAGAACTCTGGTAGCTCCAAAAATTTATTCTCACACACAAGTCCTTCAGACAACACTGTCAAGAACACTTCCTGGGCATTGGTATTCCCGAAACTTTCTTAAGACTTACATGCGGATTTTATGAGGGTCTTTCTAAAACGATCTGGAAGTTGGAAACGGTTCAATCCAATCCTCCGGAGTGTTGGAAACAGTTGTTGAACCTGGTCCGCGCTCGTATATGACATTTTTCTTGGGTACGAAATGTCCGTCGAATGCAGCTGTAATCGTACTTCTCCTGGTCCGCTATTGACAGGTAAATCGAGGTGAAAATGTCCCCCGCTTGATCACCTGACAGGTAGAGAAGCGTGTTTTGACCTGGTCTTTCTCGCCCTTCTTCGCTAGCCCCGACGCGTCACGAAATCTTTCGAAGCGTTCCTTCCATTTCGGCCACTCGGATGGCGTTGCAAATGTTTCAGGACTCGGCACTTGAAATGTCGACGACAATTTGAAAAAAATAAATAAAGTAAAAAAAGCGGACTTGTATTGCCCTGTAGAAAAAATTTTGATGTCTTTAAGGGAGCGTCTGAAATTGAAAAAAATTAACACAGCGAGTCTGGACCGCTCGAAATATCCACAACGACATCTGTTGATGTTGAGTGAAGTCTATCGTCTGTTCAGAAATTTGAGATGAAATCAAATGTTGAGAATATGAATGTGATTTTCACAATAGATGATATAAGAATTTTTTTTTTCCTTCTGACTTCTAGTTAATATAATGACTGGTTTAGTTTCTATAAAGAAATTTGTTTTGTTATTTTAATGGCATTTATTTTTTTTCCCCTATTTGGGAAATTTTTCTTTTAGTTTTTAAGGTATTTTTTCGAATTTATAGGGCATTTTTTCGAGTTTTTGGAACATTTTATACGGTCATTTTCAGGATTTTTTTGATTAATAATATCCGGGCCTTCCTTATATATAACTTTTGCTATAATTATTATAATATAATTCATATTATGAAAACGCTGTGTGTGTATTCACGACTTTGGTAAATATTAAAAATTCAAATGAGTATCTTTGAAATAAAACGGCACAAATGTATAAAAAAAATCGGAATAACCGAAATTACAGTGTCCCGTATTACGGGACATACCTGTAAGTAGAGACATACAAATGGCCCGTCAAATTGTTTTATACATTTTACTGGTCTTTGTTTTCAGAAAGGTTGGAAAACACTGAGTAAGATCAATCTTGGATACTCCAAGAGCGCCAAAATATTTTAATTCTCAACTCGAAAAGTCCGTAAGGCCGGAATTCCACCATAAAAGTTTAATAAAAGTTATTTTACAAAACTTGATAGAAAAAACAACCACACTCATGTAACAAAAATACACACTCATATACGAATTCGTTCGAATGTAAATGATATGCTTGTTGGGTGCACATTTTTCAAGTTTTACAAAAGAGCTTTCATAACTTTTTATAGTGTAATGCCGGCTTAAATCGATCAAGGAGCGACTGTAATTAGATGACCCTGTCTTTTATATGAGAGCGCAACCTGGTGGATAATTTTCTATTCATAAAAGTGCATTTTTTTACACTCTCATTATTGTTTCCAGCGACTGAACGGATGACTGTCGGAAAACTTCATTTAGTTACCAAATAGAAATAAAAAATGCACTTAACTGCGTAAATCGCATATTTATTCAAAATGTGAGTTGATGATTTTTAAGGAAATACTATATACCGAGATAAATGCAAAATTTTTTTACATTGATCGTATGTTTATGGGCTTATGTCAAAATTGAGTGAAGAGAGTTGGTTACAATTTGTTCGCGGTAATTTAGTAATGGCCAATGTCTAAATTTGACAAAAATGCGAGGTATACGCCAAGCAAGAATGTGTTTTGAGCTCTCTCTAGTCAATTAATTGTCGTCAAAAATGCCAATTATATAGCTAATATCGATGAAAAATTGTTAAGCCTGTATGGTGAAACCTTATATAACTTGTATTGATCTATTTCACAAAAGTGGATATAAATTGGTGATGTGTTACTATATTTTTGATTCAAACAGTACATGTTCTACACAGCAATTTAATAAATCAGAGTGGATCTTTTAATTAGTTACAAAATGGACAATAAAGAGTAAAATGTACGGTTTGTCGTGATTTTAATGTTATCTATAAACTGATAAAATCTTAGCAAAGTTTAGTAGTTGTTTACTTGAATTTTATTTCCGATGCCCTTAATATTGGTGCCCTTTTATAAATCTCTGAACACGTAAAATTTCAGCAACTCTCGAAAAATGGCACCGACAAGGAATCAACTCTTTCTAGGTAAAAAAAAAGTATTGCACTTATATAGCTACATATTTTGTAACGAAATGACACTGAGAGGCCCGCTATTACACTATGAAAGTTTATATAAAAATAATTTTATAAAACTTAACGGTGGGCTAAAAGACTGACCAAGATATATGTATATAGAGAGAGAGATCAAAAGGGTAACCTAGAGGGTGTGTAAATTGGGAGTGAAAAAAAGGGCGTGAAAAGAGTGTGTGCAATGATTGGGTGAAAGAGAGTGTGTGCAAGCACGGGATGGACCAAAATAGTGATCAAGAGAGTGTGTGTGTGTAACATGGGAGTGTCCGAAAGAGTAAGCAAGCATGGGAGTGAGAAATCATTTGAGTTGTACCACGGTCATTTTCTGCACACGAGGGCTAATTAAACCGGGACCTGCAATTTATTGCCGATTCCGAACGGTAGCCTGTTTTTGTAGCCTACTCATCGGGAGGTTGGTGCGCTAACCTCTCGATGTGGGATTTCCGGCGGCAGCAATAATTTTTTGTGGTCATGTCACCGTTTCTGTTGCACCCCTATGTCAGGAAAATTTCTGACAAGGACGAACCGGGTATCGAACCCGCATTCTTCGGTACATCAGGCAAGTATCTTATCGAGCTGGGCTAGTGCGCTCAGGGAGTGAGAAAGGGAGTATATGCAAGCATGGGTGTGACCGAAAGTGTGACCAAGTGAGTACAAGCATGGGTCTGACCAACAGAGTGTGTAAGGATGGGATTGACCAAGACAGTATGCAAGCATGGGAGTGAGAAAAAGAGTGTGCAAGCATGGGAGTGAAAAATAGAGTACGTAAGTATCGGTGTGACCGAAAGTGTGACCAAGAGAGTGTGTAAGCATGGTTGTGACCATGAGTGTGTATAAGCATGGTTGTGACCACGAGAGTGTGTAAGGATAAGACTGACCAAGACAGTATGCAAGCATGGGAGTGAGAAAAATAGTATACAAGCATGGGAGTGAGAAAAATGGTATGCAAGCATGGGAGTGAGAAAAAGAGTGTGCAAGCATGGGAGTGAGAAAAAGAATATGTAAGCATCGGTGTGACTGAAAGTGTGACCAAAAGAGTGTGTAAGTAAGGGTGTAACCAAGAGAGTGCGTAAGTAAGGGTGTAACCAAGAGAGTGTGTAAGTAAGGGTGTAACCAAGAGAGTGTGTAAGGATGGGACTGACAAAGACAGTATGCAAGCATGGGAGTGAGAAAAAGAGTGTGCAAAAATGGGAGTGAGGAAGACAGTGTGCAAGTATGGGAGTGACCAGAAGAGTAACTCAGAGACAGTGGTGTATTTATGAATGTGTGTGTGTGGGGGAAGAGGAGCTAAGTCCTTCCCTTTAAATTTGAGAAAAGAGAGTGGGTCAAGGAAACTGGACTTCAATGGGTAAAGGCCGGCGAAATTCGCATAGCCCTACGGCGGCAAAACCATAAATAAATCCACCTGTGGTTCTTCTGCATCACTGTATATATCCAGATCATTTGTCAAGAAATAAACGTCGTTCGTAGCCTGAATCATAGACACTCATTGAAAAAAAAAGGCCGAACGATTCAGATTCTTGTTAATCGCAGTTCTAATAAGTGATTCCCCTCGAGGATTAACATTCAGTAAACGCGTACACAGAAGAGACATTCAGTAATATTTTTTCTTTCTATCGCGATAATAAATAATTGTGTTTTCTATTTCGAACGATTTCCAAGTCGCAAAAAAGAAATCCATCGAGAAATTCCACGTCTTTCTCTTCAAGAAAAGTCTCCCAGAAAACATCGCCATTATTTTCTCTCATCCCCCACATAAAAAATTATTATCATTTTTCCCTCTCATTCTTACCGAGAGAAGCGCTTGCATATATTTAATTCTGGTTACAATTCATTAAATTCCTCTCTCAAGTACAGAAAGAATATTTTATTTACGCACATTTATTATTGTTGTAGTTTTTTTTTCTCCTACGCCATTAAAATTTTTTCTCAAAGACGCTCCAATAAATCTCCAAGTTATAGTAAATATTTCTCTGAAAATATTCTAAATTTACGGAGAAGCAGAAAGAAATGATAGAAGAGAAGAAAGAAAAATATATATTTTTTTGGAAAATATAAAATAATAATAATTGTTATTATTATGGTTTCAATAAACTATTACAAACGAAACTAATTGTTGAGAATTCGGATAAATTGGAAGATTAATAGCTTACTATTAACAGTGGGTGGATCAAATGAAAACGGAGCAGTTGTTCTAGTTTTGCTTATATTTTCCGAGGAATGTGGTGAAACTGTGTAGGAGTAGAGCGGGGAAAGTGAGGAAGGGAAACTCCCCTACTATTACTAAACCACACATGTACCTCGTCCTCATTCCTCTGCGGAATTTCTAACGAATTGGTGCACGTTGGAATGTGCTTGTTGTGAACCTGAAGTGAAGTTTGTTTCTGTGTAATTGCTTGTTAGGTGTAGCGCTGCCATCTGCCTGTGAGTGAAGTGTAAGGAATGAATAATTGTACCGTTGTAAGGCCCGTTGGTGTCTGTGGCGAAACTTTCTAACGATGGAATCAACTCGCATTCGTGCCTTGAAGTTGGGAGGAAAGAAAACCCAACTTCAGCAAACTATCACTGTGCCACTGTGGTGGTCGAGTGATCATAGTTACGGACTCGCGTCGCGAGGTCCCGGGTTCGAACCCCACAGTGGTGGTCGGCTGAAGTTGGTTTGCTGTGGTTCCCATCTTCAAGGCCGATCTCCCCTTTAAAAGTCTCGCCGCAGCATAGATCTTACATTTCGCTTCATTACATTTGTACAAATGTAATTCAATCATTTGGAAATTTTCTAGCTGCCTCCTGGTCGGCAGAGGTTTGATCGCCAGTGATTTTTATATTGAGTGATCCGAATCGTTTCTTAAACCTATGAACAGGGCCGTCTTAAGAGCATCATAGCCCCCCCCCCCGGGCCAAGCGATTTTTATGAGGCTTTACCAGACAAATAGGTAGGCCCATGCGTTAAGACGGCACTGCCTATGAAACAACCTTTTCTTGCATAAAATTCTGACGAAATAGACGTTTCACCAGCCTTTTTCTTATGGAAGAGTAAAATTTTTCGCCTTTGCTGTTTATAATATTATAATCAATTGGAATACCTTTTTGTATCAGTCTTGTACCCACAAAAAACAGCATTTTCTGTATGAGAAACGCTTGGATCAAAGTTTTGACTAACACGGGTACAGCTACAGCCACGGCTGTGAACGAATTTCAGAGATTCCTTTTTCTTGATATATCTCACCGTAGATGCGTTGATTCCGTAAGCGGACCACAGCAGGTATTGACTTACTTTCGCCAAGCATAGTTTTCGTCAATATATACAAGCACAACTCAAATTTTGTAAACAAAACACGAATATTTGTTTACACCAAAAACAAAACTGCGAATACGGGGGGGCCGACTGTATATAAAAAAGTTTTGAAAAAAAAAACCAAAAAACATTAAAATTAACAGATGACCATATTTCATCGAAAAAATTAAAGGAAACTGAGATCTTAAATACGGTAAAATACGGGACGTCCGTCGGCCCGGACACATTACTCTGGGAAATTTCCAATGAATTGGTACACACGGGAATGTCTACTTTCGCTCAGGAGTAGATCGAGGAAGGGGGGGGGGATAGGAACGATCGCCTCTCCCAAGAGTCGAATAATAAGGGGGGAACTTACCTGTCCCGTAAAATACGGGATGATTCAAAGAGTTTACACTATTTTCGCCCCCTCCTACACATCCTCCTCGATCCCCGTCTGGTTTATTAAGTGATTTCGTAACACAACTTTTTTGCGAATGCACCTAATATCGTTAGGTGATTTAAAAGACATATTCACGTCGAAAAAAAATTACCCATACATTTTTATACTATAAAATTCATACAAACCAATCTCTGTGATTGAATATTTTTGCCCCCCCCCCTCCTTCTAGGATTATTCGTCGCCTCGGCCTGAGCTCGCTATAGCGTAGTGTCTGATATCTGTGAAGCCTTCCGCCTGCCACGGCCACGTGTGGTTATCATTCATCCCAACCACGTGTTCAATTTCAGGAAAGATATCCCGTTCCCTACTCCCCGACCTGAAACTGTAAGTATGCGTACACCCGTGTCGGTTTGGGAGGTTCTTTTTTTTTTTTTTTTTTTTTTGCGATGGTGGCGTGTGGTCTGGATTTGGATAGAAGGTGGGTTTGACGGTTCGTAGATTTGCAGGCTCTGATTAATTAATATTCAGTGCAGACGGCGGTAGGAAAAAAAATGGGGGGGGGGGGAGAACAAGGATATTGCATTGACGCGTATACTGAGTGAGAATACGCAACCAGCCTTGGAAACATACGCGTGTCCCGGACACGTGTTTGTGAAAGTGCATAATCTTGCTTTCGTGATTACTACGTATACGGTGGCCACGTGCATTTGCATAATGATCTGTAGGAAAAACAGAAAGCCATATTTCCAGGCGTTTCCGGAAATTAAAGTGTAGGTCATACAATATGTATGCCAGTGTAACGTATACAGGGTGATTCACAACTCGTTGGCAAAACTTTAAGAATTGAAAGCAACAATTTTCGTCGTACAATGCATGGTCGTAACGCATGCGGTGAACCGCTAGACGGCGCTGTCATCGAACACATAAATCGCTGCTTTCGGGTCACTCATCGTCATTTTTATCCTGGATTGCAAGAATCCATGGAAAAAGGCGACATGCACTTCATGTATGTTTCTACAGATGGGAATGCTCTTGAAGCAAAAAGACTGTACCGGTGGTGTTTTCCTTCAATACGCGTGCCAGAACGAAATACCTTCAAGCGATTGCACCAAGGTCTGTGCTTCTTGTCCTTCTCCTGGCACGTCCTGTATTCCTCATTTCACTGACGAAGGAGCCCATTCCACACAGACAGCGGTGCGATCCCTCGAACGTTTTTAATCTGGCATGCGTCTTATCGGAAAGCACTCCCGGTACAGTCTTTGGACTTCCATAGCATACCCGTTTACATGGAATACAAGTCCACCCAGGCCGCCTCAAGTGCATCATGTGCCCCGGGCCAATTGGTTTTCCTGAGGACATTATAGAAAATTTCAACGAGATCTCATTATTGTGAGGCCCCTCTTCTCTCGAGTCCCCAGGGCCTTTAATAACATGAATATTTTCTTAAATTAAACAGAGACTCAAACGCAAGTTCAATCATTCATACAAAACATACCTAAATCCTCTCAGGACATGCAAGAACCAACGAATATCTTTCAAGGTTCAAGCATGCCTCTTCTCCTCTGTGTACCTGTGACCATAGGCGGTGACCATGAGGCCATCTGAGCTCCCCCAATAAATTTTATAAAAGGGTTGAGCCCCCCCCCCTAAATAATTTCTGAAAAACAATGCAATGCTCCTTCCTCCTCTTGCGTTCGCGCTTGAGTCCCGTATATACGGGACGAGCAGCAATATTCAGCACCTCCAATGTTTTCTTCACGTCAGTGCCTCTGCCTGTGACTTTACACAAACACAAACTGTGCGGGTTTTCTTCAATGAGGCTTTTTTGGATCACGTGATATCTCCCTCTCTTTTTCTTGAGGGACATACAAATCGTGTCCAAGTTAACGAATATGGCGACCTGCGCGATTCATGAAATAAACAAATCTAGATTTACACAGAAACGTAGAAATGAATATATATTTTTCTTTTTTTAAGGGGCGCTAGGTATTTCGATCTTCCCCGAACTTCAAGTTATCCATGTGTCTGTTCCAGCTTCCAAAAATCCTTAGTTAAAGCTGTGGAATTTTTTCGATGCACTTTTCACGGGCTCATAACAAATTTTAAAATATCCTAACCCACATGAATTTATGCAAATAAATATCAAAAGAGACAATATGGAGACATTAATTTTCATACTTGAGAAGATATAAATGAAATCAATGATATTGCTCGAATATCCAACTCAAAAGTATACGTTTGGCTCTAATTACTTCGTATTTAATCTCCTGGGCTTCGTATATCTATCTCTAAGCGAACTGAATATTTCAAAAATCGAGAATTCAATACAATTTTTAAAATTATTGATGGGGCGGAAAATAGCACTAATTTCCGCATTTCTACAGTAAAATCGACAATTTTAGCACTGATTTCTATGAGGATCACCCTTTTCCTGATTCTCAAAGCGATGCTGATGATGATTATGACGTCTATTCAAAAAGCCTCATTACTGAGAGTATATTGAAAATGTGGCAAACCATTATAAAGGCATAAACTATCATACATATACTAATAGGATTAAAGAAGTGACAAACCGTTGTAAAGGCATATACACGTCTGAAACGCATTGCTAGGGAACCACGGTAACCAAAGTAAACGTTCGGAAAGTGATTGTTGAGGCCCAAAAACCATTGTTGCAGGACAGTTTTTTGCCCGTTTGGGGCATTTCGCCAGCTCTGAAGAAATTTTAAAGTAGCCTATCGTTCAAGTCGGGTCCCATTTGGTATATATGCAAAATTTGGCGACCATCGATCTAAAATTGTAGATTTGTATAGAGAACACACACACACACACACACACACACACACACACACACACACACACACACACACACACAGACAGAAAATCAATTTTATATATATAGATTTTTTAATTTTCTTTTCTTCTGTTCTCTTAATTTTTTACCTCCTTAAATGCTGTTTTCTTTTGTTTTTATTTATGTCTATTAATTTGTTTTTTCATTCTTCGTTTCTTTTTATTTAATTGGTTTTTTCTTAGATGTTTTTTCCTTCATCTCTTTATTCTTTTTCTGTATCTTCTTCTCAGCTTTCTTTTCCTTAGTTTTGTGTCTTCTTAAATTTTGTTTTATTTTATTTTAGAATTTTTCGTACTGGCGCTTCAACTGAAAAGTTCGCGCTTACATTTTTCTTTTTGTAAATATTGTATATATTTTCATCAATGTCTATTGTTATCATTATTATTATTTGTGCGTGTTCACATATTATATTCATTATATATATGTATACCCGTATTATATACACTCTATTTGTCGGAGAAAAATATTGTATTTCAGTCCGCACGATACATGTAATACGACTTCTTGTCATGGAGCATGTAGAAATAAATTATTTTGTCAAAAAAAACACACACACACACATACACAATAATTTCATTAGTAGTAGCTTATATACTACCGACGATGCTTAAATTGTTGTTAATTCCGATGATATTCAGTGCCAGGAGACATATTGTCACAGCGTGTATCTCTATAGAAGTCTAAAAGACATTGGACTGTCTATCATTGGACTTGTTCTAGACCAATTTCAGTTTCATTACCATAAGGTGAAATTTACAAATACAAATAGAAAAATAATGAATATAAAATATTAAGTATATAAAAGAACATAAAATTATGGTTGTCTTCGGCCTATATAAAACTACCCAAAAAATAATAAGCCAGAAACGAAATAACTAAACAACAAAAATATCTACAAGATTCATCGAAAGACTGGTTATTTGTGGAGACCACTGTCTCTGAGTTACTATTCTGGTCACTCCCATACTTGCACACTGTCTTCCTCACTCCCATGCTTGCACACTATCTTCCTCACTCCCATTTTTGCACACTCTTTTTCTCACTCCCATGCTTGCATACTGTCTTTGTCAGTCCCATCCTTACACACTCTTTTGGTCACACTTTCAGTCACACCGATGCTTACATATTCTTTTTCTAACTCCCATGCTTGCACACTCTTTTTCTCACTCCCATGCTTGCATACTATTTTTCTCACTCCCATGCTTGCATACTGTCTTGGTCAGTCTCATCCTTACACACTCTCGTGGTCACAACCATGCTTATACACACTCTTGGTCACAACCATGCTTACACACTCTCTTGGTCACACTTTCGGTCACACCGATACTTACGTACTCTATTTTTCACTCCCATGCTTGCACACTCCTTTTCTCACTCCCATGCTTACATAGTGTCTTGGTTAGTCCCATCCTTACACACTCTCTTGGTTACACACATATTTACACACTCTTTTGGTCACACTAATTAATTCATCACTGCCCCCCCCCCCGGGGACTCGAACCCGGTCTCTCGCTTGCCGGACGAGTGCTCTACCATCTAAGCTATGGAAGCAGATAGAATATCTCAACCTTGGAGCGTATATACAAATAAATACAAATACAAATACAACGCCACAACAGGCAAATTGCCCAACGAGGTGGCTGACTTAAGAACATCATGGATCCCCGAGCCATTTTTTGGAGGCCCTACCTACTACTACTACACCACACATGCACAGCGCCCACAGCCCCCCCCCCGCGGAACCCCCCCCCCCCCAACGAATCGGTACATGCGGGAATGTGCGTGTACGTGTAGGGAAACCTGACGTGAAGGTTTGTTGTTTCTCTGTAATGCTTGTTATGTGTAGTGCTGCCATCTGCCACCGTTTTTCTAACTATGAGTGAAGTGTTATGATTGAATGATTTATTGTTGTAGGACTGTTGCTCTCTGTGGCGAGACTTTTTAACGGGGAGATCGGCTCGCATTTGCGCCTTGAAGTTGGGAACCACAGAAAACCAACTTCAGCCGACCACAACAATATATATGTTGAAAGGCACCGTACATGGATGGCGTCAACAATCAACTAACAGCTCGTGAATGACTGAAACTGTAGATGGTCTGCCCGGTGTTTCCGAGTCGAAGCATTTGAAAGACGGCGTAACAATATTTCATGATCCATCATATCGATCCCCTTGAAAATCGTATGTACTTCAATCATATCTCCACGACACCTACGTTGTTCCAAAGAAGAACATATTCATTAATCTCATCATCAATGCGAATCAAGTCTCTCTTCTTAACTTGCGTACCCGCAAGTGCTCTATTATGATAAATCAAAGCCTTCAAATCGAATTTTATTTCTGATCATTACTGAAATAATTAACATATAATATAATATAACATACTTCATTACTCAAGTATGTTATTGCATCTCCTTCTTGGATCCAAAAGACAGTAAATGCCCGAAAAGAAACCTGAAATATTGAAAACATTCCAAAAACCTTGAATATAATTATGCTAAATTTTCTTCAATATCCACCCTTATAACGCATTTATCGCGTGAGAGTACGTGGCCTCCGTCAAAGACACGAATTGATGGGCAGTGTTTTCCAATTCCAATAACAAGTCCTACAGCGAAACAGTCCGTCACATATAGTAGCCCCCCGCCAGCAACCAACTCGTCGCACGATATTCTTTGCCGGAATATCGGCAATGACCCTTTCGGCCCCCACGAAACTCCTCGAACTCGACATTCTAGTGAATTATGGTAGCCCGGATTTATATATATATATATATATTTAAAATCAGTATCAACGGCAGCCACGAGGAGCGTGACACGGTGGACGGGCATACATATTCATTGATTAGATCCATTGGATGAGACCGCTCGAGGGGCGGCCAAACGAATAAGACAGAGATGGAGAAAAGCAATATGGATTTACACATGAGCTTAATCTTTGGCCCCCATGCGGTTTCCTCAATCAAGTTATTCTGACTGTGAGCACGAAGCGGGGCGTCCATTACTTCTCTTCTTCTTACTTTGCTGGGTTTTTATATAGGAAACGGTTAGCAGATGGGAAGCTCCTCGATTTACGGGTCAATTCGTGTTCAACGTTTTTAATCAAGAAAATATTCTCACAGCACAGTGAGAGGTAAAAACAGTCATCGATGAGGTGGTTTCACACCTGTCGAGTCGATTATCTACTACCCACGCGTAATGTGTGTGAGTGAGTGAGCGGTAGTTTTTCTCAAAAAAGCCATTCTGTTCTTAATTGATTTTTCTCATCTAAGTTATGTTTCTATTTTCCCCTCTACCCCTAAAAGACGCTTTCGGTTCATATCGATCTCAAAAGAAGGTGAACAATTCGAATCTACGATATCCTATATTGTGAGAAAATAATGATTCTTTTATATACAGTAGATTCCCGTTTTTACGAATATCGTTACAGCGAAAATCTTGTTTTAACGAAAATTTTTCTGATCCCCCCCCCCCTCCAGATAAGTTTACATAATGACAATGTTAAAAATACGGAATTCCTTTATATTGAAATTTCGTTATTGCGAACTAGAGACTGGAGAAACCGCGAGACACCCAGGCTCTGTCGCAAGAATCAACGTAAGCATTTCGATTGCGAACTGATTTCTCCGGTCTCTTGGAGTTCGTTATAAAGGGATTCGACTGTATTACAGAGATACGGTGGAACCTCCCCCCTAACGGACATTCCCCGTTAACGGAAAATTCC
Organism: Pholcus phalangioides; assembly: GCF_987345545.1. NCBI lineage: Eukaryota > Metazoa > Arthropoda > Arachnida > Araneae > Pholcidae > Pholcus > Pholcus phalangioides. Next base: position 3,741,723 of record NW_028301603.1, read on the forward strand.
GTTAACAGACACTTTTCTGGTCCAGAGGAATAGGGCTTTAATGTATTTGACTAACCGTTAGCGGACACTAAATCAGGCAAACTCTAATTTATTAATTTTTGTTCATAAATCGAGAATTTATCATTTTCAACGGTGATTATGTATAATCCGTCAGTTAATTACTTCATTAGCTGAACGTAACTATGGTCCAGGATGCTGATTCCGAATGTCTATGTTGGTTTTCTTCGCACATGCGAGAATAACACCAACATTAAAAGTGAGATAATGGGTTTTTATGTGTGTGTGTGTGTGTTTATTTCTGACACAATTGGTGATTATGCATAACCAGTGTCTTTTACAAACATGTGCATTTTAACATAAAAATTAATAGGAACCAATCGCGAGACCGAAGCCGAACGTCGTATAAATGTGCAAGTTCTATAAATTAGAGTCCATTGTACATCATACCTTCCCACTAGCGGACAAAATTTTTTTGGTCCTATTTGTGTCCGTTATCACTGTATATCTTGATATAACGATATTCTACGGACAAACAGAAAATATCGTCGTAGAAGGGTTATCGTTATATCGACAGGTAGCATTATCAATAGGCGTCACCAAATTTATGCTGTTGTTGGCATCTTTTCTTAATTGGTGTTAAAATGCAATAAAATGCATTTACAGTAAAGCCTCTCTTCTGCGGACACCAGTGGGACAAAAATAAAAAAAACTTGTCCGTAAAAGAGGGGTGACCGTTAATCAGGGGTTTGAAGAGCATACTTTTATTATACAGGGGGAGATAATTATTTGGTCGTAAAAGAGGGGTGACCGCATTTGATGGGCGTCCGTTAAGAGGAACTCGCAGAAAAAATTCTAATGGATACTCAACTAACTCATACTCAACTAACTTCTAATGATTTCATCGTTCTAATGAGGAATAAAATCCAGTTACTGCAATCATTGTTTCATCCACTAAAATAGTTTCCCATACAACAACACTATTGTGTGCTACACAGAAAATAGCTTAGCGGCGGCTTCATAAACACTTCCAGAGCGTAGATGCTGCAAAATACCGAGGTTATTAAATATTCTCGAAATAACAAACACTGGTGAGGAATTTAAAAATACATTAAAGGTGATTTTTTGAGTGAAAAATGAAAAATATCTTTGTAGCGGTTTCGAAATGTGCTAAAAATTTTTGTTATAGGGGGAATTACTGCAGTAAAGAATATCGTTTCATCGGGAGGAGTTCAACATTAGACTTCTGGCCATTCTAAACAAGATTCGAAAAAAATATCGTTGTAGAAGGATTTATCGTCATATCGAGTATCGTTGTAGCGAGGTGTTATAAGGAGTAACTTACCCCGGCCAGGCGAATATGATTCGCCATATCGGGGTTCCCCAGAGGGATAATTTATTTTCTCAATGGGAAAAAAAAATACATACATACATATACATCCTACCCCAGAAAGCACCATCAACATCTCGCGAGAAGCAATTTGGTGTCCCCGGGCTTAAAAAAGGTATTTTACATAAAAGAAAGAAAAAATTAGCATATTATGACATTGACATGTAGTCAACATAAAAATTATATATACTTCCTACCCCAGAGAGCATCATTAACATCTCGCGAACAGCAATCTGGTGCCCCTGTGGCTTACAATAAGTATTTTACATAAAAGAAAAAGATAAGCATATTATTACATTGTGGCATATTGTCAGCACATTATTACATTGTGGCATATTGTCAGCACATTATTACATTGTGGCATATTGTCAGCACATTATTACATTCGAATTTTTTCAGCATATTATTACAGTGGCACATTGTCAGCATATTATTACAGCGGCACATCGTCAGCATATTATTACAGTGGCACATTGTCAGCATATTATTACAGTGGCACATTGTCAGCATATTATTACATTCAATTTTGTCAGCATATTATTACAGTGGCACATTGTCAGCATATTATTACATTCAATTTTGTCAGCATATTATTGCATTCAATTTTGTCAGCATATTATTGCATTCAATTTTGTCAGCATATTATTACAGTGGCATATTGTCAGCATATTATTACATTTAAATGTTGTCAGCATATTATTACATTCGAATGTTGTCAGCATATTATTACATTCGAATGTTGTCAGCATATTATTACATTCGAATCTTGTCAGCATATTATTACATTCGAATGTTGTCAGCATATTATTACGGTGGCATATTGTGGGCATATTATTACATTCGAATGTTGTCAGCATATTATTACATTGGCATATTGTCGGCATATTATTACATTGGCATATTGTCGGCATATTATTACATTGGCATATTGTCGGCATATTATTCCATTGGCATACTGTCAGCATATTATTACAAATGAACTATGTATGCAGTTATGAATTATGTATACAGTGTTCTACACATTTTTCCATTATTTGCTTTATGAGAAATCCAGTCTTTTTGTTTTTAGTAGTGCCTGAATGGCGATGCTTTCATTTTTAAAACCGATATCTTCTCTGTTTTTCTTCCAAGCTTCGCATTTATATATCAGATGTTTAACATCACTGATCGCTTTCCTCGCAAAAGATGCATTTGGGAGATCTTTTTATGAAATATTTCTTGATATACGTAAAGGAACCATGCTGCAGGCCCGTCATTTAGGGGGGGGGCAGGAGGAGGTCGTTGCCCCCCTGGCTTTTGAAAAGACACTAAAAATGGTATATATATATACATACATACATACATTGAGTACATGTGTTTTGCCCCCCCTGGAAAAAGTTGAAATGACGGCCCTGCCATGCTGTGTCAGAACTTGATAAATGTGGAAATCACCCTGCACCGTGTTCAGTGACACTTTTGGAAATATTCTATAGGTGAATCTTTCATTTGGTGAACAGTCCCAATGTTGCTTCCAGCTTTCCATTATGGATGTGTTTACCATGTTTTTCAATTTTATCGATGAGATTTTAACTATTGCATCTATTTCAGTCTTCTCTGCTGCCTCCTTAGCTTTTTGATGTGCATACTCATGTCTTACGTTCCGATTATGAGCCTTGACCCAATGGAAGACTATTTTGTTCTTTTCAGCTAAAATTTTCATGTTATGTATATTTTCACCTTTGTTATTAATTTTTCTCAGTCTTTGTCTGTAGTACTGATTGACTGTCACTATAGACGTGGGAACCTTCTAATTTATTGTTGTGAATGTGGTCCATAGGGTCTTTTATTGCTGCCATTTCGGCTTTATACGCTGTACTGCCATCATTCAGTCGAATCATGCCTTCATAGACTATATTATTGTTATAAATGAACTACTGCATAACCGACTGAATCCGCTATTTTTGAGCCATCAGTGTACATTGAATGGATGGCTTAATCTGTTTCATTTTTGCTGAATTCTATTCTTAGTCTCTGCCAAGGAGGTATAAGGCAATTTTTGTTATCTATGTCTGTATGTGCGATGCATCTTACTAATATTGATTGTGTTTTCTTCAGATGAGTTACGTTGTATTCTTTTATCAGATTTTGTAACTTGATGTCTATGGGTGGTATTCCCGCCAAAACCTGCATAGTATCGTTAGACACAGTCTTGTAGTATTTAGTTATAATTTTTAGCATTTTCCTCTGTATTGTTATTCCTCTGTTATCAAGGTTTCCTTTTGACATCTTTGGTCGTCGTACCAAATTTCATACCCATAGATGATGGCTATCTCTATACATTCATTGTAAACCTTATTTAAAATCTCTGCTGTGTTATTCCCCAACTGCCTCTAGTTTTCTGAGAAATTTTATGGACCTTCTCAGTGCATTTCCTTTATAGTGAAAATGATCCGTCTAGGTAAAGTTTCTATTTTTTTGAATGCCTAGGTCTATTTCATTGTGGTCACATACTTTAGGGCCAGGCCTCCCATTATGATGGAGGGTATGCTTTTTACTTCCCGTCTTTCCTCACAGATAGTAAATATACTTTTGGATATGTTAAATTTCAGATCGAAATGATCTGCCCAGGCTCTCAACTTTTTCTAAGATGTTTCTCGCCTTTGCAGTGCACTGGTTTGCAGCATCCAGCAAAGAAATTACGAAATCGTCTGCTTACGCTTGGAATTTTATCGTTTTATCTGTAAGTACTTTCAGTATCTTGTTGGCAGTAAGATTCCACAGCAATCGGGCCCAATACAGAGCCATGTGGAACTCCAACGTTATATTTTTTATAACTTTTTTGTATTTCACTTCAGTATTTTCTATCCTCTAGATAGCTGAATAAAATCTTTTTGAGGTATTCCGGTATTTCAAGTCCTTGAATCACTTTCTTAATTTTCTGAGTGTTGATGAAGTTGAAGGCGTTCAGTGATATTATATAAGCTAATCTGTCTTTTTGGAAATTTTCTTAACAGTATATTTTATCCGTTACTGGGCATCTATAGCACTAATGTTCTTACGGAAGGCAAACTGTTTATCAGACATGTCTTCATTTTCCCTCCAGGTAAAACTGAGGTAATTTTACTGAGTATAAGCCTTTCAAAAGTTTTTCCCCAATCAGGTAATAAGCACAGTGGTCTGTAGTTTTTCACATTGTTTAATTCAGTGGATATTTTGGTAACGTAAACGATCTTACCCTCTTTCCAATTGTTTGGGAATATGCCGTCTTTAAGACAATTATTGAATATATCTTTCATGAGTTGTGGTTTGACCTTGCATAATACATAGTTGGATTATGGATTTTGTGAAGCCATCTGGTCCTGGTCAGTGTCTTTCTTCTGCTCCTCCAGAATAGCAAGTATTTCATTTGATTGAACCTTTCTTCGAAGTTCTCATTTTCTTTTCTTTTTCTCATTTTTCTTGCTGCTTGTATGGGAAATAGTAGTTGTTTAATACTTCTTGTATTCATATAGAAATGTCCTCTCCACTTGTTAATACAAAGATTCATTGAAAGACTGGTTATTTGTGGAGATGAAGATTACAAGGAAGAAAATTCAACGCAATGCAATTCTTCCCCGTGGAGGCAGTGATGAATTTTCTTCCTTGTAATCTTCATCTCCACAAATAACCAGTCTTTCAATGAATCTTGGACTTCTTGTATTGCCACCACGTCTGTTATTAAAGTGCCATTCTCTAGCTCCATTTGGCTTTTGATGTCTTTGGATTTTTCATCATTGATGAAGAATCTGTATCTTTTCCCATAGAAATTTGTGCTATTTTTTGATTTCAGATATTCTCGAAATGTTTCTATCTTCTGTTTTTTTTAATGAATCTTTTATATTTGTTGCATTCTTTCTTGTATGCTACTTGTTTTCTAAGTCTTTCTTTCTGAAGTGAACGAGGTGTCATTATATACATACTCTTCCCTCCGATGATTCTCGAATTTTTTATTTAAAAAAATAAAAATACTGTACATTTATATGTGTGTGCTATATTGATCAATTTCTATTACGTAGTCTGAAATGAAATGCCTTTTTGAAGGTCAATAACTAAAATTTGTCTGTTCCATCACGATGCTCACACGACTACACAGAAGTAGTAACGCATTTGCCTGGATTGAAAGGGGACCGGGATTCGGTTTCTAGTAGAAAAAACTCGAAGATGCTTTTCTCCGAGTTCAACTCAGCATAATATTCAGAAAAACGTGTTTTTTCTTGATATATTGGATGAGAAAAAAATCAACTCATTCAATCAAGTTATTGTTTTTTTTTCATTTTTTTGAAATGAATATATGCACGAGGGGTTGAACAGAAAATACGTAGTACTAGTGCGTATCCATATGCAAAAGGCCGTAGTCAGAAATTTCTTCGGGTGGGGGAGAATGATGATAGAATAGATTTAATAAAATATATCATTCCACATACACCCGAGGCCCCCTTTCCAATGCTTATCCGTGAGCTCCGCCGGCTTCCTTGAGGTTTTTAACAAAACCTAATTCCGAAAAACCTTTGTCAGGGTCACCGTGGCGCCCATGAAAAAGATTCGAGGCGCACAGTTTGAGAACCCCCGACACATACACTGTCTGTGACCCTCACACTTTTCTCTAATAGACCTTTATCCACGAATCCCCCGATATCTGTCATGAACGCGACATTTCACGGAAGATCAGCACCTCAAGTTTTTCTTACGGATGACACTCATTATTTTGAATTACTAGTTTTTATTCATTATTATATACTATTAACATAATTTAATTCATTTAAAATTCTGTGACGACATTTCTTTTAGGTACTAAAAATGCAATTTTTTTAAACTTATTTCTAATTTTTTCTTTTATATGAAACAAATATTATATAAAATTAAAAACAAAAACCGCAGAGGCTATGAACAGTGATCATTTAAATATAAAGCCAAGAGATGGCGCTGAGCAAGATTTTCCAGATTCCTATTACCGCACCTACGTCACAGGTCACGTGACATCACGTTTTCCCTTTTCTCCCCTACACTTCTTCCCTTTTCCCCCTCCTCTACAGCGACGCAGCACACCTTCATCATTGTCTTCCCACCTTCCCCTCTTTCTTCTCGCCTCCCTACCTCTCAGTCAGTGACTGTTTCAGACCTCCGCCACCGCCGCACCGCCATTTGCAGTCAAGTTGTGGAGCAGAGAAGTAGAGAATCCTTCTCTCTTTCATTGAAAAAATCGTTCTAATATTTTCTTGGTGTTGTTGTGTGTTATAGTGCCAGCCAGTGTGTGTGTGTATATAGTGGCTACAGTGATGTGATTCTTCTATTAAGTAAATGGTGTTCTTTGGATGTTGACCTCCTAAAGAAAGATTCTTAGTAATTTTCAATCAACCTCATTTGTATAATATCTGAAGGAAACAAAAAGAAAAAAAGGATCCCATTGAAATAATTACAGTAATGTAGTAGCAGTGCCCTGTGTGAGAGATGATGATGGTGGTAGGAACCGTCGGTATTCCAACCAGGTGATTGATCATTCTCCGAAAAAGTCGGATTCCTCAATAACAGCAGTATCTGATGTTTAATTTGCGTGCCATGTTCGGATTTCACAATTATTATAATTATTACAGTGAAAGGTGTTGACATAAATATAATGTGTGTGGTTTTTTTCCACTGTGGAAATATTATCGATGGATTAATTGAAGATTGAAATGATTCGAAAAGAAGTTGCCGTCATGTCTCCGGACGTTGGATTTATCAATAACATTTCTAGTTGGATTACGAACAACGATGGTCTATTGCCGTGCTTTTCCAGTATTTGCTCGTGTTATAATAGGTCCGGTTACGCGAAACGTGGATTTTCGTGCGCGAAGTTGGTGTTTTACGTGATCCTCGTGTTGTGTTTCAGGCCTGGGATCGTATTATGTGGTAAGTAGGGATTTTTTTTATGTGCATTTACCATTACCATGTGTAAGTTATCAATCATATGAAATCATAGGCGTGAACTTGTATCCGGCCCATGGGCCCGAGTCCCCCCTCACAACTTTCCACTATCTCCATAGTAACCTATGGAAATATTAGGTCTGAGGGTGCCCCCCCCCCCTCAAGATAATTCTGAGCCCTCCCAGCATTTCCAATGACTTTACGCCTATGAAACTAGAACCTGGAACCTTTTGCATGAAGAATTCAGAGGTTTACGTATGTTTTCCGTAAAATGGGATGAAATAAAGTAACGGTGTGCTTCGTTTGGGCTTCTCTATTTACTGCCTGAAACCAATTTCACGACAGGGATAACAAATGGGCCTACCCGCGAGCCCAAGTTTCATAGGGGCATCACGATAATACTACCTGGTGCTATGATTTTTGAAACTATGTTCATTTGTAGGATCTTCTACTTTTTCAGTATGGCAGAAGGGCCTCAGGGAATCGCTTTCCGTGGGGGGCCCTGTTTTTAGACCAGTGTTATTGACTTTTCCTCTAGCCAGAGATTTGAAGGTGGCTTCCTACATTGGTTTTGGAGTGAATTTATTACGTAAATAATTAAATAATTAAGACATGCAGTAAAACCTTGTGACGTTTCCAACATCACATTCCTGCACCTGGCTAAATTGTCCGTAATCATGAGAAGGTAAAATTCAGGATTAAGATAACATAATAATATAACGTGCATTTCTATTAGGTTAACTGTCTCGTGGGTGGTCGATTTGTATAGGTTGTATTCCATAGAAGCTGGTCTTAAGAAGTGGTATAGAATATGGACGTCTGCTGAGGTCTAAACGACTTCAAGGCCTCAGGAGCCAACTGTTTTTGGATTTTTCGGGGCATCTCTGAGCTTGAAAACGAAACAACGCGGGATGTAGCAGTCAGTGTCGAAGAAGGCACACAGCTAACAGAAAATAATGAAAGATGGCA